>NC_142501.1:6081287-7331287 GCF_057876585.1 Rhinolophus sinicus
TGTGGCCAGGAGCCAGGCCCTCTCCCTCCCAGGCCTGGGCTGCTCCCAGGGTTCCGGGGCTTCCACACAGGGGAAGCCTGGCCAAGGCCCAAGTTGACCCTTGTAGGTTTGGCCTCCTGGCTCAGGGGTGCCCTGGTCACCCCAGCCTCACTCAGTGCCATCTCTTACTGGGCAGAACTGGCAGAGGAGGAAGACGGTTTACACCTGCCAATGCCCAGCCCTTGCCTGGGGGCCTCCCCAACCAGGACATCCCTGGCTTTACTAGCTGGGAGGTGGTCCCAGAGTGGGAGGGACAGCCATTACTGAGTCTCCCCTGTGCTGCCGCTGTAGCTATTGACACCCTAAGGCCATAGGTGGCACCGCTGTGGGCCCCAGGGGGCAGTGTCCCTGCTGCTGCCCACTGTCCACCACGCTGGCCAGAGTCCCGCTCGCCAGCGTCAGCTCAAGGTCGCCATTGGACTGATCACAGTCGTCCCTTCCTCCAGGCGTGGGGTGCCCGTCCCCTGGGGTCTGCCGGGATAGGCACACAGGTTACAGGCCAGACGGGGCCAGGAGTCAGCCTGACTGACCTGGTAAGTCCCCACTGCGAGTGCTGGCACCCAGCAAAGCAGGGTGAGCTGCCGTCGCTGGGGAGCTGGTCTGTCCACCCGCGTGCCTCCCAGCAAGTACTGGCTGGCGTCAGGCTCAGGGTCCTTGCTGACGATGTGGGGACCGTGACGTGGGCACTGAGTCTGTATCTCTGTTGGCTCCGGTTGGCTCGGCTGTTAGTGTTGCGTTTCACCAGACTTGTCCAGCACCTGCCAGCCAGGTTTGGGGGTAAAGGGGTCAGTTTTTTCGGGGGCCAGCAACCCTGACCACAAGTAAGCCGCTGGGCAGGTCAGGCCAGGTTAGCCACACCTTCTACCTTGGTCCTTAAAAGGTGACTTCTTTCCCTGGGGTCTCTGGGTCTGTCACCCGAATTGAGCCACTACGGGCTCCGCATGAGCCCTCGTGATGGACCCAGGAACATCTGCGTCTCACCACACTCTGTCCTTTCCGTGATCATGTTAGAAAGTGAATGCAGGAGTGCATTTTAGAACCATTGCTTCAGTGGCGGGAATGCATGGGGTTCTGGATGGTGGTCGGGAATTGCAATCAGCAGCCAGAAGCTTCCCCGTCCCCCACTCCTCCCACCTCTGGCACGAGATTACCACCCGTGAGCTCTGTGCTGTGTGACAGGATCCGACCCCGTCAGGAGCGAGCTGCTGCCTGTTTACCCCGCTGCTAACACCGGCCTTATAAATGTCAGGCCCGCTGTTAAATGCCTGGGAAAGGGCTGCTCCATTAAGCACTGGGCAAGAGTTACGGCCGGTGATTACTTCCTCTGACTAAATGGTGTGACATTTGCGTCATAATTTGGTGGTCTCCTAGGAGAAGTTGCTATCAATAGCATGGGATGACAAATGGGGACAAAAGTCTAAGTAACAGCACAGGGGCCATGCTGCCTGGGCTCCATTGGAGGGGCCTAACACCCCTGGCTTTGAGTCTCAAAACAATAACCCCACAGCTCAATGGCCCCACTGCTTCTGCTCCCCCATCATCTCCCTGACTTCTGATGTTGTCCCCTCTTCTCTCTTGATACCCCTCCCTGGGAAATCTCACCCAGCCTCCCAGGTTCCCCCAAATCCATCTCTCTAGCTCTCCTTTGAATCTTAAACTCACACACCTACCTGCCAACGCAGTGTCCCACTTGGTATCCAGCCATCCTGGACTCCCAGCCATCCTGTCACCCCTGTGTGTCCCTGAACCTGCTCCATCTTTCCAGTGGCTCAGACTCAAAGTCTGGGTGTCACCCTTACTCCTCTCTTTCCTTAACCAACACCTACAACTGACCCATCTGCAAATCCTGGTGGCACCATCTTCAAAATAACAGCTGGACGCAGGCCACAGTGCCCACCTCCACATCCTCACCTGGTCCAGGCTGTCGCCATCACTTGCTTGCATCTTTACCATCACTGTGAACAGGTCTTCCTGCTCCCGCCCCTGCCCCCATGCCCTGTGCCCACCCCATGGCCTCAGTGGCTCCCTTGTAATCAGAGTCAGAACATCGGACCTCGCTGTCTTGTTTGGGCAGAGCAGACATTCTTACAGGGCCCTGCACGACTGGCCTTTGCACCTCCCGTCTCATTTAAATTCAGTAACAAGGAGCAGCCTTGTGATAAGGTGACATTTGAGCAAAGATGGAGAAGCGAGTGGGGGGAGGCTGTGAAGCTACCTGGGCGTGCAAGGGGCAGGTAGTGCAGGGCCTGGGGGCCTCATGCAGACTTTGGTTTTTACTCAGAGTGAGGTGAGAAGCCCCTGCAGGGTTGGCGCTAAGGAGGGATGAGGTGCTGTGATGTGGCTATACTGTGGCCCATGGCATTGGAGAGAGAAGGGGACACTCCAGGACTGAGATGGGAGTCTGGTCTGGGTGGGGACTGTGGACTGGTGACAAGTGGCTGAATTCTACGTATGTCTTGAATGGGTCGGGGGCCGCCCGTCCTGCCTCCCAGCTCCTGGTGGCTGCTGCTCCCTTGGCTTGTAGCAGCGTCTCCTACTTCAGTCTCTGCCTCTGTTTTCACATGGCCGTCTTCCCTCTGTGTCCAAATTTCCTTCTCATAAGGACCCAGTCACTGAATTAGGACCCCCTCTACTCCTGTACGACCTCATCTGAACCTGAGTACATTTGCAGAGACCCTGTTTCCAAGTAAGGTCCCATTCACAGGGTCTAGGTAGATCCGAATTGTGGCAGGACACTGGTCAATCCAGTGCAGGGGGTGTGACAAAATGAACGCTGATGAGAGTGTAGCCCAAATATCCAGGCCACGCAGACCTTGAAGAAATGAGATCACAACCCTGCCCTCCTCCCTGCCATTCCCGTTTCTTCCTGAAGGTCACCTTCGCACATATTCTGGAAAACCCCCAGTGGTACCTGGGGGCTCTGCTGGCCTCCCCGGAAGCCTGGTCTCTGGACACAATCTCAATGGGAGCCCAAGTCTGAGACGCTCTGCCTCCTGGAGACTCCATCATCCTGGGGAAATTCATGGCTGTCACGTCATCCTGGCGGGTTGGAGCCGCTCTGCCCACCTCCTGAGGGAGAGCTGCAGGTCCTGGGACCAGGGATGTCCATTTTCATGGGTCACGCCAGCATGAGTGCCTGGCACATAGTGGGTCCCTGGCAGCTGCTGTCACTGCTGCCGTCCTTGTTGTCCAGGTGACAGAGGCCTGGGGTTGCCCGGAACCCTGTGAGGAGCCCTCGAGGGTTTGAGCACTGCAGCGGCCTGGTTGCTGGGCACACAGGGAGAAGGGGTGAGAGGGACATGGCTATTACAAAGCCCCCGATCTAAGAGGCCAGGGCAGGGGCTGCAGCCGGGATGAGGGGACGGATTCTGGAGGAGTGTCTGAGGATATGGGAAGGGGAGGGGACACGTGCTTCCCAGGCTTCTATGTAAACAGTGGGCAAGGCCATAAGGACTCTGTCCCCCACACCCCCTCCCCCAGAGTCAGTTCTTCCGGTCACAAGTCCTGTCCCATCACCCTCTGAGTAGAGCATGCTGGTGGCTGCTTACAAAGTCCTTTAGTTCAAGACCCAGACCCTTAAATTGGGCTCCGAGTCCTGGGTGAACCCCCACTGACCTCACCAGCTTCTGCTCACACCTCTCCTCTCCCTGGCCTCTGTCAGTTCCGGAACATTCCATGTCTACCATTCATGGTCTCTGAAGTGCCAGACAAGGGACTTGGTCTCTGGAGCACAGCTCCTCGTTGTGAAGGGGGTGAGGAGGCGTCTCCTCTGAGGCTGCTGAAGGGTCAGGTGAGGTGACGTGGCCACCTGCTGGGCGCAGAGCCGGTGCCCCCAATCAATGGGACCAGTACCCCCAAGCAACGGTCATTGTTCCGTTATTATTGTTGACCTCACTCATAAGGCTGGTTCAAGGAGGAGATGAGGTGACGTGTGTGATGGTGATGGCCACTGGGAGGCTGTGATCGTCACCTCCCCGTCCTGGCCTGAGAGAACAGCATTTGGGTCCCCAGGTTCAGACCTCTAGTATGTTCCCAGACATTCAGGATGGCTAAAAAATTTGCAGGGTATGGTACAAAATGAAAACGTGGGCCCCTTGCTCCAAAATCAAGAATTTCAAGATGGTGATCACAGACCATTAAACCAAATGAGGGCTCTTCTGTGTGGATGGCCCTGGGTGAGTGCCCAGGTCACATGCCCATGAAGTCCGCCCCGTGTGTGTGTGTGTGTGTGTGTGTGTGTGTGTGTGTGTGTGTGTGTGTGTGTACGCGCGGCGAGTGGAGGAGGGTGTCAGGGCCTCTGGTGGGGTGGGGGAGGGGGCATAGGGACAGCTCAGAGAAAACCAGCTTCATGGTTTCACGTCACCTCATTTGTGCTGTACGAAAGTCACCTTCCTTCCTTTCCTGCCTATTTTAGGCTTGGCCTGGCATGAATATTTTATTAGGAAACCATTTTTCTCCATTAAGCCCTGAGCTGGAGAACTCTGTTGCAGGAGGGGCTTGAGAGTCGACCAGGCATTCCTTGAGGGACAGTGGAAGAAGAGCAGGTTTGAGGCTGGGCCTGGTTCTCCTGGGTGGGGGGCCCTGGTCTCAGGCCCCCCGGGGTGGAGCTGCTCCTGGTGGGGTGACCACAGGAGGCAGATTCCAGCCAGCAGGCAGGCACCTTCCGATGGTGGCCCAGGCTGGCTCTGGGGGAGGGGGCTCCCTGTGTTTGGGGTGTGGCCGGGCAGGGGGCTGGGGGCCAAGCCTCAGGACGACTGGGTGGACAGGTGGCCCTATGAGCCTTTCCAAGGTGCTTCCTGAACTCGCCTTTGTGACTCTCAGAACCTCATAATGAAAAGGCAGCCCCACCAATACCTTCTGCGCAAACAGTCTTCCAGAAGAATGCATGAGTCAGAAGTCACCTCAGGCACTACCCAAGGACCTACTAATGTCCCCACATCAGTGGGAGTTATCTGTCTGTACCTCTCTGCACGTGGACTTGGAGCAGCCCCTCTGTGTGAGGAAAGGGCCCCACCCTGAGCAGAGCCCAGCTTCTGCCTCTCCCTCCCAACCGGCCTGGGAGGTGGGCGTTGTGTGGATCTCCTACTTAGTGATCTGAAAACCAGCCCCTGGCTGTAGCGGGCAGGGTCACTGCACCTTCAGGGCCACGTGGCCACCTCTCCCGTCCTCCCTGCCTCCTGGAGCAGCAGTTCTGGTGGCTCTTGCATCACTAGGACTGTGCTAGAGATGCTGATTTTCACCCTGCCCCCCAAACATACTGAGTAGAAACGCCAGGGGTGGGGGCAACAAACCACCCCCCAGGGGGCCTGGGGCTCACTAATATTTAGAGCCACCAGGCCAGTGGTTAAGGGCAAGGCACTTGACGATGGTCTGGGTGGGAAGTCTGGTTCCACCGCGTTCCCCGTGACTGGCACAGGTTACTTCCCCATGCTGTGCCTCAGTTCCTTCATCTGTAAAATGGAGCCAGGGGCAGCACCTGCCTCAGGGCCACCGTGAGGACTGAATGGGCTACTGTGGGTGAGTGACCCCAGGTCTCATCTTTGGAGCCGTGTCAGCTCTTCCCATCCTCCCTCTTGCCCTGCGCAGGTGTGGTCGGCTGAGTAGTGGCCCCCACGGATGCCCAGGTCCTGATTCCTGGAAGCTGAGTATGTTACCTCACATGGTCAAAGGGACTTTGCAGGTGTGGTTAGGCTGAGGACCTTGGGATGGGGAGTTACCCCGGATTATCTGGGTGGATCCAGTGTTATCACAAGAGGAGACAGAAGGCTCAGAATCCGAGGGGAGATGTGAGGACAGAAGCAGAGGGTGGAGTGAGGGGGGCCAGTGGCCAAGGAATGCAGGTGCCTCTACAAGCTGGAAAAGGCCAGGAAAGATTCTCCCCGAGAGCCTCCAGAAGGAACCAGCCCTGCCCACGCCTTGACGTTAGCTCGGGGAAACTGATTCCGGACTTCTGTCTGCAGAACTGTAAGAGCACAAACATGGCTTGTTTTGACCATTGGTTACAGAGGCCACAGGACATTCATGAGGAGGAGCCCCATGGGCAAGACTCTCCCCTCTCCCCTGCCCCCAGCCCCAAGCCTGGCCCAGGCTCAAATCCTGTCAGTCACTTAGCAGCTGCACGGGCTGGGGCAGGCCACCTCTCTTGTCAGAGCCTTATTTCCCTCTGAAAAAGGGGGTACAATAGCTTCCTTGCAATGATAGTTGGGGTACCCTGGGCTCTGTACAGATTGTGGTAGACCAAATAAAGGCCGGGACTCTGAGATTGTCTGCTATTCTCAACCCAAAACGGGTGGGGGGTCGCTGCTGAGAGAGAGCCAGCTCAGCAGCTCTGGCCCTCTCCCTTCCCCTCCCCCTCGCCCTTATCTCCATCTTTGGCAGTGTGGCCCCCCAGGCTCCTGCCTGCCCCTGTTGGCAATTCCATCCCATCTGCGCACCCAGACGCAGGAGAAAGGCTGCCTGCTGCCAGCTGGGGCTGGTGACAGCATGGTGGAGAAGGAGGGGCGTTTCTTCAGGCAACGGGCTCCCCCTACCTGCCCCGTATTTTTAGTTCTGGAGTCTCCTGCAAAAAAGAAGTAGCCCCAAAGGGTTGTAGTAACAGTTTGGGGGACTGTCGCCCAGGGAGGCCTGGGGTCTCAGTGTCTCTGGGTGGGTGACGAGGACAGGGGCCTGGGAGGTGCAGAGTGCAGAGTGGGGCGCAGGGATTGCTGGGAGCCGTCTGCTGGCGCCAGGGTGGACAGACCCCGCAGGATGCAAACGGGGATGAATTTTATCTTCTAGTCCTCGAGGCAGGTGGGCAGTTGGTGGGCAGACGAGGACGGTAAGCCTGGTTTTGGGATGAATAACTCCAACTTCCCCTGGTGTTCTAGTAGGATCGGGAGGCAGCTGTGATTATTCAAATCCTTCCCAGACGGGGGCACAGTGACTCAGGGTGGGTGACCTGCGGGAAGCCTAGTGGCTGGTCGGCTGGCCTAGGACCTAGACCTTCCACCTAACTGGGCTCCTCTTTGGTGAAAAAGAGATTCTGAAAAATCTTAAATGATCTGAATGATTATAGATGTTTATTTACCTACTCGTGCCAAGTTCAGACAGCGTCCATTTGTTCCCTGCTCTGAAATGAGCACCGCACATCCCCGCCCATCTCCCCTCCTTTCAGCTCATGGTTTTTTGAGTTTTATTATTTTTGACATTATCTCAGTTTATGACAATCACATTCTCTTCTGTAGCCATAATGTTTATAATTGTTTCCTACCAATTGCCTATTTACACTGTTTGGATGTTCACAAGTTCTTAGTTGCCTGGATTTCATTGTAATTTACTGAGGTACTTTTTCCCCCAAGAAGGGCTCCTGGGTGTGTGTTCCCTAAGTTCTTTCTGTCAGACGACTGACCGACTGACCGTATTTACAAACAGCCTCCTGGATGGGAATAGTTTTCCTCCATCACACTTTCTTTCCTTCAAAACCTGGTGCTTTGTGGTCTGATGGTCTGATGGGGGAGGGCTGTGGTGGAGGCGTCTCAAGCAAGCGGTTTCCTCCTTGTAAACAATTTTCTTTTTCATTCTATGTGCTGGAATGATTCTGTTTCCTTGAAATGCAAAGCTTTGCTAAGAAATACGTGTGAAGGGCTCTGTAGCCGATTTTTCCAAAACAGGGAGTGCTCTTTGGAATTTTGGTTTCAATGATTTCTTCATTTCAGGGACTCTCTCTCGAATCGTGTGTTCACGACATGCTTTGTAGAACTTAGCAGGGCCTGTGACTCAGGGCCCAGTCATCCTCGTGGGGTGGTGTTTTCACGTGGCGGAATTTGTCTAATTTTGTTCTATCTCTTTATCAACTGCAATCACTGTGATTTTCCGGAAGTTTTCCTCTGTATCATTAATTCCATTTTCATCGGTGTCTATTCTGCTCCCTTATTCATTCAGCCACGTATGTATTTATTGATGGCTTACTATTTGCCAGGCATCTTTCTTGGTATTGGGGAGACATCAGTGAGCAAGACAGGCAATTGTCTCCCTCTCGGAAATTGTGTGTGGGGAGAGATAAGCCAAATAAATACATTATAGAGCATGCGTGAAGCTGATAGGGACTCTGAGGAAAATAAGCAGGGGTGGGGGAGGAAGGTCACGAGGACCTCGGTGACAAGGGACATTTGGGCAAAGTCAGGATGGAGGCCAGGTTCTTTGCTGCTTCTCATTTGTTAGGTCCACAGGCATGTTTTGTCCTGACTTTCTTTCCTCAGGTCTTTCTTTCCATGGCATTGCGTTGTCTCATTCTCATCTCTGTGAGTTTTTATTTTGTGGAAACCATGTTCCCTGTCAGTTGTACAGTGTGAAGTGGTCTGGGGGACTTGCCTTCTGCTCCTTGGCTGCCTGCCTTTGGTTTGGGCTGTTGATCTCGCTTCTGCATACACAATGATCCTCCTTTCCACGTTCTCCTTTGGATGCGTGTGTTTGCACAGTTGCTATGGCAGCTTTTCTTCTCACCTGTGCTTGGGTGACTTGCTCCTGAGAGCCTATTTGTTCTGGTATGTTGGCATATTTGCTTCCAGTTTCCCTTTTGGTTTTCTTTGAAAATCACATCACAGTGTTTGCAAAACGATACACACTTACCGTGGGTGACCCGGGGGTGCCCCTGTGAGTGGCTGTCCTATCCCTGGAGGCCAGTCTCTTTCTTTTCGGTGGCTGTCTGCTTGCGGCCCTGCCCTGGGGCAAAGCAGAGGCGATGTCGTCTGTCCTGGTGGGAAACCCGTTGTTTCTCCCCTGAGATGGTGGTGAATGTCTCCACAGGGGCTCACCCACCTATGTAGGACCCTCGTGTAGGGGGTGCCCTCACAGTGCCGTTTGTACCTCCTGAGCCTTCATGTCTATGAAGGAGACTCATCCCCGCCATGCGCGTCCCCTGTCCTAGATGCCCCCACTCTGCCACCTGCACTGCACTGATCTGAATGGGATGGAGCTCAGGACATCACCAGCTGCTGTTTTCAAGCTCGGCTTTGCTCTGGATGTTCAGAACGAAGAGTCTCGGATGACGGGAGCTGGGGACTGGAGCGGGGAGCGGAGAGGTGGGGGTGGTGGGGTGTCACACTGGGAGGACTGTGGGCTTCGGTGACTGGGGAGGCCATGGCAGGCAGGGTGGACATTGGGTGAGCTGCGCCCGATGGGCCATCCATCACCTGTGCCACACTGCTTGTCAGGGATCTGAAATGGCTCCTGACCCTGGGAGTGGGTGGCTGAGGTCAGATGGAGGAAAAGTCATGGGAGGAGACAGCCCCGATCCTACAAGCCAAGCTGTGGGAGGGACCCAGTCTGTGGGTGTGACCGTCACCGGAAATTGTATCAGGAGTGATGCTGGAAGGAGCGACAGTGATCCAGGAGCTAAAATCTTCAGGGAGCCGCAGAATGTGACCTGGGGGGTGGACAGTTACTGCAACAGGAGGTGGTGGGTGATAGAATCTGACAGCCAGAGCTGGGGGTGGGGGGCACTTAGGGAGGAGGGAGGGAGAGTGGCCTGGGAGCAGCTGGGAGGAATAAGGAGGTTGGTGGTCAGTGGAGTGTGGGAGAGGGGACAGCCCCCCGAGAGGGGACCCACCAGGGTAATGGAGTCCTTGGGGGACAGACAGAGTTTCGTTGCTGTTAGGAGGTACAGGTTTCATTCATGTGGAATTTGAGGGTCCAGGGGAGCCTGCTGACGGTTGACTTAAGTTCCAGGGGTGCGGTGGAGGGGAAGGAAGGGGAGCAGAGCGAGAGGCGGCTGGAGAAGGTGTGCAGAGCCTTAAGGGGGTGAGGGGTGACCAGGAGGTCCCAGCCTTTTAGTGGGGACTGATGCCACCAGGAAGAAAGGACAGAATGAGTTTCATCAATGACCTGCAGAGGCCAGGCATGTAGATTCTTAGCCAAGTGTCTTAAGGTGAGAAATGCAGGCTCTGGGCTTCCCTTATTCTCCTCCTGGCTTCCCCTGCCTTCCCCCACCTCTTCCTTCCCTCCGCTCCCTTTCTCCCCTCCATTCCTCCTTTCCCAGAGTTTCCTGTTTCCTGTCAATGCATCCTATTCCATCAGCCAGCTTTGCCCATGTTCTTTGCTAGTAAAACTGTGACTTTTGAGAAACCTGAAACATCCTAGATGTACTATCTGTTGATTGAAAGAAAGAACAGGCTGCTATTAGGAGTTTGGGTCTCAGTTTGCTCCACTTATCTGTGTAACCTTGAATGGATCACTCGGCGTCTCTGAGCCTCAGTTTCCCCATCTGTGGGAGGGCGGTGGTAACAAGTACACTTCATTCTGCTGTGACAGAGGTGCCACCACCTCTGGGTCAAGAGTCCCATTGCAGCTCTTGGTGCGGCCCCTCCCCTCTTCCCGCACACTGTCAACCCCACTCAAACCTGTGGCATGTGGAGGCCTGTCCACTTTTGCTCCTGTTGCTTCTTCCACCTATACTTCCCTTCCCCTGCCACTCCCACTGTCCAAACCTGAAGTCACGACCCGGCTAAAAGGCCTCCTCCTCCATGAAGCAGTCCCTGACCTCCATGTCCGGTCACCCGTGGACCCCGCCCTTTGCCACCTGCACGTTACCACCCATGTGACATTGGAGTTGCCTGTGTCCACTTCCTGTGTTTCCCGCTAGAGGAGCCACAGCAAGGGCAGGCACTATGGCTGGTTCAGCTCTGTCTGCAGCACCCGGCCCGGGACGGCCTCAGTGGACACTGACTGAGAACTGGAATGGGCAGTGTCATCCCCTCCCCTCCCGATGCTCAGTGGGGCAGGAGGCAGAGCACGGCTGCAGGGGCTGTGCTCATGTTTTGCTCTCGGACATGAACAAGAATGGAGCTCTCCTTTCTCAGCAGAGGCAGGGACAGACACCACTGCGTTTGTCTGGTAACAGGTGCCCAGTCATAGCAGGCCATCGGCACAGATGACTTCTCCGTTTATAGGTCCCGTGCAAGCTGGAAGGGCCTCCTTCATCCCTGGTGCAGCAAGTAGGGCACTGAGGCTCCGAGAAGACGAGGGACCCACCGAAAGTCACTCGGTGAGTCAGTGCACAGCCAGGGACATGTACGTCTGCGTCTAGGACCAGGGCCCTGATCACACGTGGGACACGAGGGATGATGGTGCCACAGCCTCTGGAACCTCATGCTCTCAAAGAGCCTTGGAAGGTTAATGCCCCCGAGTGACTCCGCGGTCCTGCTTTAAGTGGGCTCTTCACAGAGGGGACAAAACAAGGACACGGCTGATTTCACAAGCTCCAATCATCACTGGTCCCTCATGTCTTCTGGCGTCACCATGATGGCCCTGGTCAAAGCCACTGGCAGCTCTCTCTTCTCCTCTTTCTGCCTAGAATGTGGATGTGATGTTTGGGCTGCCAGCAGCCATCTTGTGACCAGGAGACACACACTGAGCGTGGCAGAGTAAGAGCCAGAAGGAACCTGGCCGTGATGACTTTCCTGGGTGCCCTACAAGCACTGTTGTGTCTGAGCATCAGGGCTGCATGACTGAGCGTGAACAGGCTGTTGAGCCCAGAGAAGCCCGAGCCATCTTGGGAGCAGGAAGGCGTTCGGGAGCAGGTGGTGCCAGAAGGCTACCCTGTTTTCCCGAAAATAAGACCTAGCCGGACAATCAGCTCTAATGTGTCTTTTGGAGCAAAAATTAATATAAGACCCAGTATTATATTATATTATACCCGATATTATATTATATTAATTATATTATATTATATTAATTATATTATATTATATTATATTAATTATATTATATTATATTATATTATATTATATTATATTATATTATACTATATTATATAAAATCCGGTCTTATAGTAAAATAAGACCGGATCTTATATTAATTTTTGCTCCAAAAGATGCATTACAGCTGATTGTCTGGTTAGGTCTTATTTTTGGGGAAACATGGTACTTAGAGCTCAGCCAGACCCTAAACCTCCCCCCTCCCCCAACGTCTGCCACCTCCTTCTCCTAGGACCTGGGTCCTGCTCACTGGGACATCCTCAGGGCCTGGCCTGAATGGTGGTGACATCAGTGGGATGAGGAGTGTGGGCGCTGCTGAAGCAGGAAGGGGCGGAGTATGGTTTGGGGGAGGCTGTGTTTGGAGCAAGGAGACTTCTGGTTCTGCTTGACCAGCTGGTAGGACCCTGGAGTCTGGGCTGGGGATAGATGTTGGGGTTCCTGAGCAGAGAGTGAGAGGGGGAAAATGGAGGGGAGAAGAGAAACCTGCTGAGCGCTGTCCATATGTGGGCTCAGGTGGGGACTCAGGGGGCAGAGACGGGATGCAAGCCAGCAGGTGGGAGACTCAAGAGTGTCCCTTGAGAAGGACCTTCACTGCTTATGACCAGATGAGTTTCCTAGGGGTGACTGTACAAGTTGCCACTAACTGGGCAGCTCCAAACAAAACAAATTCATTCCCCCGCAGTTCCGGAGTCCAGAAACCCGAAATCCAAAGGTCGGCAGGGTCGTGCTCCCTCTGACGGTTCCAGGTTCTGTCCTTCCTGCGTCTCCCAGCCCCTGGGGGCCCCAGGCGCTCCTGGGCTTTTGGCCCCCTCATCCAGTCTCTGCCTCTGTCTTCACATGGCCTCTCTTCTATGTGTCTGTGTCCCCTCTTTTCTCTCATAAAGACACCAGTTATAGGATATAGAGCCCCCTTAAATCCAGGATGATTTCATCTCAAGATCCTCAACTAATGACATTTACGAAGACCTTATTTCCAAATTAGGTCACATTCCGAGGTTCTGGATGGCATGGAAATGGGGGGACATGACTCAGTCCCTCGGGACCTTGGTCACATGTGAAGGTCACGGAGCTGGTCTCAGGGTCCCTGGGCAGCTGGCCCCCCTGGCAAGGTCGCTGCCAGGAGCCGGCCACATGCTGACGTCAAATCCAACAACGGCAGCTCTGCTCAAATGTTCCCCATAATTACACTCAGGCCGGAGACTCTCTCCCCTGCTGTCCCCGAGACACGCATACAACGAGATAATGAGCTCTGCCATTGAAATGACTTGTTTCTGGGGTTGGAAGTAATTTTCTGTCTGGGAATAATTAACTCGAGGACCTGAGAAAAGAGAGCTAAAAATGGGGGAAATCGCTGGTTGAAGAGTCTGTTTGTGAAGGACTAAGAGCAGAGCTTTCTGGGAGGGGACGCGTGCCTGGGCCTGCGCTCGGTGCCAGCTCAGTGTGCGAGGCCACAGGAACCCAGTTACCCTCACTGTCCCTCCTGCCGCCTGCCTGATGGCAGTCCAATGCCGCCCGTGTGGCGGGCGCTCGATGGCAGGGAGAGCCTGAGACCTGCAGCCAGATAATGTGTGTTCCAGTGCTGACTCCGGCATCTGGGGAACAGGAGGTCAGCCCCAGCCTCAGCTTCCACTTCTGTAAAAGGGGTAAAGCAACCCCCATGGGTGGTCAGGTACCAGGGTCACATGAGACGATGTGTGTGATGTGTGAGCCAGTGTCTGGCACATAGTAAGTGCTCAGGAAAAGTGGTCCTCCCGGGAAAGCAGCCGCATGGACTCAGTGAAGAGAGAAATTGAGATGATTGGGAAAACATACAGGTCTTGGGTTCAATTCCATTCTAACTACTTCTCGAGCAAGCCATGGGGCCTTGGACAGGCGTTAAATATACCTGGGCAAATATAAAATGGGTCGAAATAGCAGGGCTGTCGAGAGGGGCGGTGAAATGTGAAAAGAGCTTACAAACTGTAAAGTGCTGTCCGTCTGTGTTTTATAAATAACAATAGGAAGCCCCAGTCAGCACATCCTGCCTGCTAGACCAGCACTGCCTTTTCTTGTTACCCCACTGGTACTCAAAGTGGGGTTCCTGGGCCAGCAGGCATCAGCTGGGAACTTGGTAGAAATGAAAATTTTAGGGTCCACCCAGACCTACTGAGGCAGAAACTCTGGGGGTAGGGCTGTCACTCTATGCTGTAGCATGTCCGCTAGGGGATTCTGATGTGTTTCACCTGAGGTCCCCTTTCCAGCACAGAGCCCCCAGCGTGCTTGACTTCTCATCTGTGCGTACCCCTCTTCTGAGCCTCCCCTGAGCCCCACTGCAAAGAATGGTCACTGCCCATCCCAGCAGATTCTCCCAAACGGGAAACCAGGCTGGCTCTCACCTTTCCGAGGAAGCCCTAGGCGTTGGAGCCCCTGGTGTATTTGAGACAGAATGTTTGTGAGGACAGTGTTTGAGGGGAGCCCCTCTCCTCTAGGGCTTTTTCAAAATTGGCTGAGGAATGGAATCCAGGATCCTGATTTCCTTTCTGTCACCACCCCCTGGGTGACTCTGGGCCTCAGTTTCCCCATCTGCATCATGGAAACATTGGTCTGGAGCACCTCCCAGCCACGTCTGAGTTGCCTTTGTCTTCTCAGTGGTGGCCTGGAGCCCCGTCCCTGAGTTTAGCTTCTGACCACGAGGCGGGAAAGCCCTTTGCATCTGGACTCAGGGCTCCTGTGTGTGAGGATGGGATCGCCTTCGCTCTTGCTCCTGCTGAAGATCTGACAGGGATGTCAGAGCCCAGGAGAGTGGCAGCTGTGTGCCCGTGTGCTCCACCCCCAGTGAGATGCCCCCTTCTCTATGCCCTACTTTCTCCCCGGCACCTTCCTTTTGAAGCCGGAAGCTATTTCCTCGACAGCTTCTAGTTCGAGTGTTTCTCGAACTATTGCCCCTGATGTGCAAGGAGCAGATGACAAGTGGGGGTGGGGGCACAGAGAGAAGGTCCCTAGTGGGCCCCCTGGCCCCTGCCCCAAAGGGGTCCTGGTATGAACTCTAGCTCTCAGCAGAGGAGTTCTGTATAACATTGACACCCCTTTCCACATCGGTTGGCACTCTACAATTTATAAGTCCATTCGGGCGCTGGCACAGGGTACTGGTATGAGCAGTGTGCTAGGGTTTGGAGAGCGGTGCTTGGGACTGGTGTTAGATCAGGCTTCAAACCCTGTCCTGCCACTTCTTAACTGACTTTGAAAAAGTCACTTAACTAGTCTGAGCCTGATTTCCTCATGGGAAAACTGGATCTATGTAAATGATAGCTCCTGGTGTTGTGCAGTGCACAACCTGTGGAGCTGTACACAGCAGCCCTTCCCTTCTCTTTAGAAATCACTACCAGTTTTGCACATCACAGCAGCTATTCTCGAATGGGTTCTGTGATTCTTAGTTGGGTTTATACATGAAAGGGGGCTTTGTGGTTCAGTGCAGTTTGGGGGTGCTGTGCTGGGTTGCTGAGGGCACAGACCCTGGAAGGACCCTGTCCCTGGGCTTCCCTGGTGGGGCTTAGTGACCAGCCCACTTTCCCAGACGCAAACTCTGAGGCAAAGATTCGAGGGCAGAAACACTCCTGACTCACCTCGTGTCACTGCCCATGGCCAGGCGCTGGTAGGAGTGGTGAGCGGTGAATAAAAGTGTGGCGGGGACTGTGTTAGGGACGCGTGGGGGCTGTGGGACCCCTGACCATGACTGCAGGGCAGCGAGTGGGAGGGGCTGTCAGGGGCTTCCGGGAGGAGCTGGGACAGGAACCGAAGGCTCACGGGACTGAGGCTGGTAGATGTCCCATCGATATCTACTCTTCCATTCTTCAGAGACCACACAGGATCAAACCTTTGGAGGGGCCGTTCCCTCTGGCAATAAAGCACGACCTTCACTAGGCTCCCTTGCTAATAGGTGGGGCCTCACAAGGAAGTTTTGACCTGCAAGCTATAAGCAGAGGTGTTGAGACTTCTGATGCTTAAAGGTGGCTGACTTAGTTGGAGGAGTGGCCCTTGTTATCTGTCTGCTTTTCCTCTTCCTTCCAGTCTATGAGGAGAATGTGATGGCTGGTGCTCCAGCAGCCATCTTGGATTAAGAGGTGACCTTGAGGATAGAAGCCATGTGCTCTCATGGTGGAGCAGAAATATGAATGCTAGTGTCTCCAGTGAATGACCAGCCAGCAGGCTGGCTCTGGATGTCCTACCCCCAAACTTGGAAACATGAGGAGTGAGCTTCCAACTTGTTAAAGCTTCTCTTGTTTCAAGTTTTCCTGTGATGTAGCTAGACTGATTCTGACTGGTAAAGTAGGGAGAGGTTCCCTGGGCAGTGGGGAGTCCCTGGAGGGTGCCAAGTATCTGGGGGCTGCAGTGTGGAGGAGGGACTGGAGGGAGAGGTGGGGTCCAGTGAGGGCATTTGAGATGCCCAGGCCTGAGGCCATGGGGACTTAGCCAGACATGACTGTGCTAATATCTTCCTCTGCCTCTGAGCCGGAATTGCCCATCATACAATGCTTTGGCAATTATGCAAATGAGATGTGGTAGGAATTTATCAGGGGATGCAGTGGCCCTGACAGCAGAATAAACCATTAGGCGGTGCCGCTGGGTAATGGAGATGGGGAGCCGTCTCCTGTGATCAATCTCCCAGAGGGCTGGAGAGACGGGGCAAGGCTCAGCAAGGTCGGGAAGGGGTGGAGGGAGCCCAGGAGGCCACAGGAGCCTCCCAGGGGTCCTCAGATGGAAAACTGCAGGCATTTAGGGATGACTCCAGCCATCAGGGAGGAGGGGGAATTAGGTCCTTGAGGAAGAATTTGCCTCTTCATTACTTTATTGATTCAGGCCCTAAAGAACACCCCTCCCCCACTTGCAGGCAAGTGGTGGGTGAAAACCTCAGTTAGTGCCTCTTCTGCTCCCTAAGTTCAGCCCAATTACTTAGAAACACCGAGACCTGGCGATGGGAGGGCCCGGGTTATTCCTTTCACCCCCTCATCCTACAGAGGGGGGAACTGAGGCCCAGAGGGGCACAGTGACTTGCCAGAAGTGCCCTGGAGGCCATGTGATGGCTAGCACGGCACCCTGCTCCTGGCACACTGCAGGCTGAGTTCTGGACGCTTCCCTCAGCTGTGTGCCTGAGCCCCCCGAGAACATGTCTGTGAATGCTGGGGTGCACAATGCGGGGGCACCACAGAGGCCACTGCTCTGCTGGGAGCAGGGTTCAGGGAGTGAGGGGCGCTGAGCTGGGAGGGGTGCCAGGACCCCAACTCGAACAGGGACTCTGAATAAGATTTTATGTTACCCTGGAATCCCCCACTTAGATCTGGAAGATATAGACCATGGTGGCCCCTTGGTATTACTTCCCGAAGCTGGCAGGTGAGGGACCTGTGCCAAGAATTGGACAATGTCAAGGGGAAGGTGTGGACTCCAGCTTCTACCAGGGTCTGAGCTGCTGAAGGGGAGCTGGGGGCAGGTGGCCTTTGTGGAGCTCTAGTTCAGGCTCAGACCACTGCTCACTAGCAATGAGGGGGCAAGACAGGGACCCGAGAAGACAGAGAGGCCCAGGGAGGCAGTGGCCAGTGGGAGTCAAGCAGAGGCCCCGGTTAAAGAGAAGTCCCGTGGTGAGGGCTGCAGGCTGGCATTGACGGCTCACAGGCTGGGCTTGACGACCTGTAGGACTCTGGAACCCCGGCCGCTGACCCTTAGGTCTATACCCTGCATGGTCGGGCTGGTGGTACCTGGGTGCTTCCAGCTGCAATGAGCAGCCTTTTGAAGGTTCTGTGCCCCTGGGCCGCCGGACCTTGAGGAACAGCCACGTCAGCTACTCTGTGTCAGAACTGCCATTGCTTCGTTTCTTTCCTGACTCCCTGGAGGCCTGGATGGTCCGCAGGTTCTGGGGAGGGCCATCTCCCACAGAGCAGGAGGGCTAGAGCATGCTCCCAGTCACAGAGGCTGAATTGGGGAGCCCAGAGGCCACGGTGTCTGGACTCAGCTCATGCAGGGGGCCCTGCCCCGGCCCTGCTTACATCCGCCTGTGGTGGGGAGCTCACTCCCAAACAGGCAGTGCACCCCTTCGTGGGGTCCCCCCTGTCCCTACTGAGCTGAAGTCTGCCTCCGAGTAGGATCCTCTGGGATGTTGTCTTACCCTGCCTGCTGCACCAAAGGTTCTGTGTGCTAATAACAGTGGCTTCCACTTACTGAGGCAGCTGAGACAGGCACAGGGCTGGGACCTCTAGTGTCAGGTTGTCAACTCCTCACAACAAATCTGAGAACCAGAGATTTCCTCCCCATTTTATAGATGAGAACATGGGAGCACAGAGAGGTGAAGTGACATGCCCACGGTCATATAGCTGGTCCACAGGGAGCAGGGTCTCAGCCCAGGTCGGATAGCTCAATCACTTGTGCTGTTAACTCTGTGGTGATGCTCGGGTGCCCAGGTGAGACTCCCCTCTGCTAGCTTTCAGGGGGGACCGGGCTCCCCACTCCAAGATGCCCTGGTCAGCCACCTCCTCCTCTCCCTCTTCTTCTCCCTCCTCCTGTCTCCCCTGTCTGTATCCCCCAGCAGAATGTCAGTTCCATGAGAAGGTGTCTCATCTGCTTTTTAGCTGCCGGAGACCAGGCACCTAGAATGGGGCCTACGTAGTAAGCAGTAAGTGCTCAGCTGGCTGACGGGCTAAATGTGCCCAAAGGTTGGGCACGAGTGGGTCTCAACTAAACTGTGTGGCCTGGACAAGTCAAGTGCCTCCCAGAACCTCAGCTTCTACTTGTGAAAGTCAGGGAAGAAGTGCCAAGCCGATGCGAGGATTCCATCCCGGGTGGGCACTGCCCCGCTCGGTGCAGATCTAGGGGGACCTCGCAGATGGCATCCTGGCTTCTCAGCTGGAGCAGCAGAGGCTCCCTGTCTGCTCGGCTTTTGGTCTCCGCCCACCACTCAGGTGTCCACAACACCTTTAATTTGATTTAGGGCAGGAAATCGCTTCTATTTGTCTGGAGGTGGGAGCACTGACAGTCTATTTCCTGCCCAGTGCTCGGTGCGGAGTTGGCATTAATGTAGAAAAATTAGTATTATCAGGACTGCGTTCAGAGCCATCTCTCGCACCGGAGTCGCTGACACGTTAATTAAACTTGATAAATGCTCTTGTCTAAAGATAACTTTTGAACAATGGATCCAGTTACCTACTTATTAATCGGATACACGCTTCTGCAAATTGCTGGGGCGGCGTTCAGAGATCTCTGGGGCCTGTACTGGGCCTAGGGTGCTGGGGCGAGCCGGCTGGTCCCCGGGGCTGCCACAGGGCCCAGCACAGGGCTTTGGGGCTGGGCATGAAGCAGGGAGACCAGAGGAACGTCTCAGCCTCAGCTCCAAGCAGGAACTCTGCCCTCTGCCACGTGGCCTCCCCTTCACAAGCCCCTTCCTGCTCAGCACCCTGCCCCCATCATCGTAACTATGTCATTCCATCATGAGCACCATTGGGAGAGACAGGAGAGCCTCCAGATGTGACTTTTACTTCCTATGTGGGGCCCATCCTGGGGCAGTGTCATCTTTCCCGCCATTCTGCTCCGTGTCACCCTTCCTGCTTCCCAGGGCTGGAAAAGCCTGTGATGCATGAAGCTGCTCCCAGGATCCCAGCATTGGGACACCCGGGTCATATGGCTGTAGTGTCTCAGTTCTGTGGAATTGGGCCCAGGCACCAAGATTGCCAAGTGCAGAGAGATAAGGGGCCGCAAGGTGTCACTGGTGAGTCCAGCCAAGGCCAGAAGAACCAAACAACGGAGCCCAACCCTGAGGACTGAACCGTGAGTCAGATAAGCTCACATTTGAAGTCCCTGAGTGTTGGGGTGGTTTGTTATGCAGCATTATTATGGCAATAAATACAGTTTTATGTTTTAAAGTTGGGGCTGGGAGCTTCAAGCTCTCGAGGGCAGGGGTCCTGCTTGGAGGCCCAGGTGCTTTGCCCTGCACTGTGTCCTCCCGTCACCGGGCTCCGTCCAGGGGAGGCAGAGGAGCATGCCAGCCAAGACAGCTACTCGCTCATCCCCAGCCCGGTTCCCAGCTCTGAGCCTAGAGGGCTGAGGGGCACTGTTACGCATGAGGTGCAGCCATGCAGTCTTAATTTGGTCCTGAGTCTCACCTGTCTCAGCACAGAAGGCGCTCCCGCTTGGGAGGCGGGACTGTGCTTGGATTGTCTTTGTGGTGTCTTTGAATGTCTTTAGATTGTCGTTTACAACAGATGGCCATTGTCGGCCGTTCTTTGCTTGTGACATTGCCTTTTCAGAGCAGATCTGTCTGGCTCTGGGGGCTGCAGGGTGGAGTTGCAGCACATCCCCCGGTGGGTCTGCCCAGTCTCGCTTCCCTGCTGCCTCCAGGAGCTCTTGGTGTAAGGAAGGAGCCACAAGGCAGGTGACATGGATTCAAGCCCCGTTCTGCCTTTTACTAGCTTGTGGTCACGGGCTGTGACCTGGAACCTAGCAGAGTGGCCTTCCGTACACACGGGAAGACTGACAGCACCAGGAACCTTACTGAGGAATTTCCAGAAGTCAACCCTCCTGCGCCACACAGAACTATGTGCACATATATGAATCATCTAGAAAATACACACAAGGTCTGACAATTAAGTCCGCGAACTCACCACCGTGCGCTTACATTGGCAGCACTGTACAAGCAGCTCGGGAAGGTTTCATAACCTTGGTATATCAGTGTCTCACATCTGTGTTTGTGTCGACGTGTGGCGGTGTCTTGCTGAGTGGCATTCATTATTGTTGCGTGTTTTTGTGTGCTGTCGCGAGAATGTCTGATTTGTAATTAGAGCAACGAACAGAGATTCAGTTTCTTGTTAAACTTGGAAGAGTAGTAGTGAAATCAGGGACATGTTAGTCCAAGCTTATGGGGATAATGCCATGAAGAAAATGGCAGTGCACATATGGATTAAACGTTTTTCTTAGGGGAGAGAACGCGTCACTGATGAAGAGAGGTCAGGGTGGCCAGTAACAAGCAGAACTGATGAAAACATTGCAAAAATTCGTTAAATTGTGCATCAAAATTGGCCGCTGACTGTGAGGAGCATAGCAGACCAAGTCAACACTGACAGAGAAAGAGTTAGGAAAATCTTAACTGAAAATCTTGGCATGAGAAAGGTGTGTGCACAAATGGTCCCAAAGGAGCTCACTGATGAACAAATGCAAAGGAGAGTCGGAGTTTGCCAAGACCTTTTGGAGAGGCAAGAGGATGTTTTGGGCCGTGTTATCACTGGTGATGAAACATGTGTGTACCAACACGACCCTGAAATAAAGCGTCAAAGTGCACAATGGAAGTCAGCCAATTCTCCACAACCAAAAATTTCCGTTAGTCCAAATCAAAAGAGTCAAAACGATGTTGCTAACCTTTATTGATATCAGAAGGATTATTCATTATAAATTTGTACCAACTGGACAAATAGTGAACCAAGTTTACTATTTGGAAGTGCTGAAAAGGCTGCGTGAAAAAGTTAGACGACCTGAACTTTTCACCAACAATTCATGGTTCTTGCATCACGACAATGCACCAGCTCACTCAGCACTGTCTGTGAGGGAGTTTTTAGCCAGTAAACAAATAACTGTATTGGAAAACCCTCCCTGCTCACCTGATCTGCCCCCAGTGACTTCTTTCTTTACCTGAAGATAAAGGAAATGTTGAAAGGAAGACATTTTGATGACATTCAGGACATCAAGGGTAATATGACAACAGCTCTGATGGCTATTCCAGACAAAGAATTCCAAAATTGCTTTGAAGGGTGGACTAGGCACTGGCATCAGTGCATAGCTTCCCAAGGGGAGTACTTTGAAGGTGACTGTAGTGATATTCAGCAGTGAGGTGTGTAGCACTTTTTCTAGGATGAGTTTGTGAATTTAATTGTCAGACCTCATATGTGGACATGAGTTTTCGTTTTTTAATTGGACCAATGACTAGAAATGGAATTGTGTGGTCATAGGCTAGGCATGTTTATGAGAAATAGACATATTGATTTTCAATGATATGCTCAGGGGAATAAGAGCTCCTTAGAGAAGAACAAGGTGCCATAAAACAAGGACATTCAGAGAACTAAAGGAGTTCATGGCAAATAAAAATATTGCAGGAGAGGGCCAGCCCGGTGGCTCAGGCGGTTAGAACTCCGTGCTCCTAACTCCGAAGGCTGCCGGTTCGATTCCGACATGGGCCAGTGGGCTCTTAACCACAAGGTTGCCAGTTCAATTCCTTGAGTCCCGCAAGGGATGGTGGGCTGCGCCCCCTGCAACTAGCAACAGCAACCAGACCAGGAGCTGAGCTGTGCCCTCCACAACTAAGACTGAAAGGACAACAACTTGAAGCTGAACGGCACCCTCCACAACTAAAATTGAAAGGACAACAACTTGACTTGGAAAAAAACAGTCCTGGAAGTACACACTGTTCCCTAATAAAGTCCTGTTCCCCTTCCCCAATAACATCTTTAAAAAAAAATATTGCAGGAGAAATTAAAAACACAGTAGAAGATCTGGAAACTGCATAGGCTCCAATCTTATAGAAAGCAGAGCAAAAAGACACAAAGATGGAAAATAGAAAAGAAAAAGATAAGAAAACCAGAGAGAAGTCTGCGAAGAAGACATCCAAATACTGAAGTTGTGCGAGGAAAGAACAGAGAAGGCAGAGGGAAGAAACGATCAATGAAACATTAAAAAATGTCTATACCACTGAGTGCCCAGAAAACCTGATGAAAATGGAACAATATCAAAACATGTGACCTTGACATTTCAGAACACCATGGACAAAGAAATGAATCCAGGGCAGGAGAAAGCTTTATATAGAGGATCAGAATTACGAATGTCTTAACTTCTCAACAACAACTTTGGGAGACAGACGACCACAAAGACATTTCCACTGAAAATTGTTCGGTTGTGAACTTGGTTAACAGAACGCCCTTCCCCGTGTAGTCTGAATTACAATTGGCCCAGAGAGGATAATTTGTGGGTCTTGGAAGGCAGAAGGAAATTATACCATTGCTTTTTGAAAGCTTTGTGGTCAGACACAGCGAGAATGGCAGAAATGCCCAGGAGATTCCAGCTTCTTTCCAATCTTTTCCTCTTCATAGACACCCTTCTTCTCTGCGATGGCCCTGCTGACCACCGGCAGTGCCAGGTCCCTCTCCCCCCAGACCCCTGCTTCTCACAGACCTGCCCTCCAGCCCCTCCGATTTGCTCCCATGCTGATGGCTGGACGCGCGTGGTTCCAGGATTCCCCTACAAGCCTGGCTTGCCCACGAGTGTCCTGTCTCAGGAGACCGGTCAAGGGCCCCTCTCTCTTCTTCCCCTGCCCCTCTGTGCCTTCACCTCCCAGCTCCTCCCACAATGTGCAAGTTCTAATTTCCCCAATAAATCCGCAGCGCCCAGGGTGGCTCTGCCTCCCTGACTCATTGCTGTCGTGTACAATTTTGGCACCTGAAGCAGTTCCAGAAACATACACAAAGGGTCTGGCATGGGTTCTCCAACCTGACTAGATGTAAAGGCATTGATGACCTGTCACCACCATTTCATACGTTGGCAAACAGTTTCTTAAATGATCACCTGGAGCCCTGGGTACCTGATCAGGTGCCCAGAGAAGGCGAGGTTGGGTGGCGAACCGTTCTCACCACACACACAAAAGGGCAACCTGTGAGGTACCTGACGTGTTCATTAAGTTGATTGTGGTAACCATTTCACAGTGCACATGCCCATCACATCACCATGTTACACCTTAAACATCTATCATTTTATTTGTCAACTACACCCCAATAAAGCTGGGGGGGATCATTTTATTTCCTGTTTCTGCGACATTGGGCTCTGTTGGTCTAGACGTGTTAGATCCGAGGGGAAGAATCCCCCAGGAGTACAGTGGCTGGCAGGGGAAGCAAAGCAGACGCCAACCCTCTCAGGACATCTTGGTAGTCGGACAGGGGGACCCACACATGCAAAGGGGCCCAGTGCGTTCCAGTTTATTCTCACCCCCCTCACGCCACATCTGGATTGTCGTCTGCGGCTGACCCTGCTCGTGGACAGTGGCTCAGGTCTACGCAGAGTGGCAGCAACACAGAATGAGCATCTCCCCACAGGCCACCCCAGCATCTTCCCCTACATAGCAGCTGGCCTTCCAGCTGCCACCTGTCCCTCCATGTGGTGAGCTTTCTGAAGCTTGAAGCCACCAGACGCGGGTACAGAGCTGGAAGGTAGAAGGAGAGGCAGAGTCTGTCAGCATAATGGACGCACCTGGATCAAACTATGCCTGAAGCCAGATGGACCAACACTGGGACTTGTGCGTTTTAGGAGCCAGTAAGGTCTCCATTTTACTTGTCAGCATGAGTTGGGCTTTCCCACCTGACCTGAAACACACATATCCCATTGATTCCTTGCAGTGATGTGGTGAGTAGTCACCTGACCTGTGTTTTACTGACCTGGACAGTGAGGATCAGAGAGGAGAGGTTCAGTGGCTGATTCTCTCTGCCACCTGCTCCCACCTGTCTCCATGGCGCTCAGATATGAGGGATGTAGGGGCTGGGCATAAGCCAGGCTTTCTCACTGCCCTGAGGCCTGGGCCCTCCCCTTTGACCACCTCTGCTACTCTCCTTTCTGTCCAGAAGCCCTTCAGTGTGAGACCTGGGAGGGTCCCTTTCTCTGCACAGCCCACAGCTTTGGGTGCCATCACTGGTGGAACAGAACGCCCCCCACTCGTGTTTTCTTTGCCTACTGAATGGGACATTGGATTTTCTCTGTAAACTCACAAGGCAGCTCAACTCCACAACTCCAAACTCTCATGCCTCTGTGTGACCTTGAGCAAGTTTATTAACTTCTCTGTGCTTTTACTTTTCCCATCTGTAAAATGCAATAGTAGTTGGACTAGGTCAGCACCATCTAACAGAAATGTAATGTGGGCCGAATGCATAGTTTAATATTTCCTAGTAGCCACACTTAAAAAGTGAAAAGAAGTAAAAGTATTTTGATAATAAATTTTGTTGAACTCAGTATATCCAAAATACTGTGGCAAGATGTGATCAATATGAGTTATTAATGAGCTATTTCACATTTCTTTTTGTACGGAACCTTCACAATCTGGTTGTGTGTTTTATACTTGAGGGACATCTCAGTTTGGAGTAACCACATCTCAAGTCACAATAAGCACACACACACACACACACACACCCCTGGTGGGTACCCTATTGCACAGTGCTGCACTAAACTAGCTTTCAAACTTTTAAATTTATGTTTTAAGCAACAGGACCATTTTTGTCAAGTGGGATCTTGTTCATAGTCCCATCGTATAAATGGACAAAGGGAGGTCTCTCTGGTTGCTTCTGGGAGGGTCTTGGTACGTCTTCCTCCCTCTCCCACCCCTGTTCACGACACATCCCTCCCGCAGCTCCGAGCCTCCTTCTCTAACATGGGGGCTCCTAGGAACACTATTTGGAAATCACTGTTTTGGGTGACCTCTGAGGGCCCTAATTATTGTGATCTTAGTTGACATTTACATGGAGAGGAAGGCTGGGATTTCTCCCTCCCAAGCTTCATGCTGTTGATCAAGGAAACGCTGGAAATCCACTTTTATTCATCCATTCATTGAATCAGTCAGTCTGGGGTAGGCTAATCTGCAATACTAGATAAGGTCTTAAACCTCAGTGACTTCACACAAAGTTCATTTCTTTTCATGAAAAGTTGAATGCAAATTCATCGCTGTCCTGGGTGGGGTCCTCCATACAGTGACTCAGGGATCCAGGCTGCTTCCATCTTCAGTGCCTGGTCTCCACTGTAACGTGGCAGAGGGAAGCGGGTAGGAGCATGGTCCTGGACATGCAGTTCTGCACCCATTCCCCTGGCCAGCACACAGGAACAGGACCTCTGGTGCAAAGGCGATGGGCCTGTGATCCTCCTGGGCCCCTGGAGGGGGAAATGGTGCTTTCGAAAGAGCAAATCCCCTCCTGCTCAGGGCTGTGCCCATATGCCCACTCTGTTTGAAACGCTCTTCACCTCCCTTTTCTTCCAGTTAAGTGTTAGTGGTCTCAGTTCAAATGTCAAAAGGACAGAGAGAAGCCACTGCAGGGCATGGACTAGGGCACCTGCCGGGCTCGGTCAGCTAACTTCATCCCACAACCAGAGTGAAGACATGGAGGGGTTTCCAGTGAGGCAGTAGGAGGAGGGATGTGCATTTGAGGACGGCCTCTTTGGTGCCTGGTGGATAGAGTTGATAATGATACTTCTATTTTTAAGAAAGGCCAACTCCCTTGGTGGTGTCCCGAGGAAGGGCAACCCTGCGTGACGCCAACTTTGATGAATAATCTTGACTCCATCGAAATAATTTCCCAGTGCTCCGTGTGGGAGGCCTATAAATTATTCAGCCTCGCAGCTGTCTTGGCAGAGGGGCCTGGCTGCTCCCTAATGAGCAACCTTCCATGAGGCCGAGTGGGCGGGGAGGGCAGTGGTGAGAGTTAGGGCAGCCTCTGAGTCTTCTCAGCATCTCAGCCACGGTTTCAAGCCACTTCTGAGACCAAACCTCCTCTTTATGTCATGGAGCTTGATGAATGCTGACTATGGGTGGCTGGTTCCCACACTAGCCACTGGGGACACGGAGGGTGGCTCTGTGCCGAGGTGGGCAAAGGGGCCAATGCCAGGGGGAGACAGAGCAGAGCCCCGCTGGGCACTCCTCCCCGTCTGTACCACGCGTCCTTCTCAGCAGCCATTCTTGGGGGTCTGCAGTGAGTGGGTGAGCCTCGGCATCCCCTCCACCCTGGTGGTGGGGGTTCAGGCTTTCTACACAGGGCAGCATTTGAAGCTCTGTCTGTGTTCTTGGGCCACCAAACAGCTGAGGCTTAAGCAGTGTTTTGTTTCCCGACTTTGCTAGTTTTTGTGAAAAGTCCTTCTGAGGCTGCTGCTCTGACGGCTGGCATTTCTGGGCCTGCTGTGCAGGACCGATCCTGGTGGCATTGGGTCCCCTGGGCTCTGGCTGGCTCAGCCCCCAGCCAGGACCACCCAGAATCCTGGCCTCTCCAAGCAAATGCAGACCCAGCGGGCTGCGGCAGAGGGGACCTCAGGAAGGTGAGAGGGAGCCTAACATTGTTGGGGGGCAGGGCAGAGTGGGAGTTAGGGGTCAGCCTGCTGTACAAGAAACGTATCTGATTTCATATTAAAGCACAGGATGTCATTCTCTTCCTCTCATCTACCCATCCATCCACCCACCCATTCTTCCTCCACCAACCCACCTAGCCCTCCTTCCCTCCCTCTCCCAAATACTTGTGTCCACTCTGTACCACACTCTAAGGATACTAAGTAAAGTCAAACCCGGTCCCTGGCCTTGACCTTTTGTAGACCTCAGCCCTCGAACTTTGTAATGACTTTCCTCGCTCTTTGTTGCCTCGCTGCTGGGGGAGACAGAGGTGATGACAGGCAGTGACCACCCGTGTGGACATGGGGCTGGAAAAAGGGAAGAAGGGAGGGGCTGTTGGAGCCTGGGGGCAGTGCCTGGGAATCAGGAGGGGACATCTGAGATGAATCTAGAAGAATCTGAAGGAGGTATATCCGGGCATGGGGTGGGGAGGCAGAGGGCAGAGGTCAGCTTGAGCCTGGAGCAGGGAGGCCAGGGCAGGGCTTGCAGGATAACAGGGGGTTGAGTTACAGGCCCTGTGTGCTGTGTGGAGGCCAGAGGAGCCGGATGCAGGGCTGGAGGCAGCTCGGACAGCTCGGCCAGGCAGGGCCAGGGAGGATCGGACAGGTTTGATGCTGACTTTTCTCCTAGGCCACGTGTGTGGGCCGAGGCCTAAGAAGGGGCAGGTCCTGACTCCCACCCCGTGTTCTGCTCCCTCTGGCCCACTAAGTCCCCATTTTCCTGCCCTGGGCTGGGCTGCCTGCAGGACCCCCGCTGAGCTCCCCTCACTAGCCCAGGGAACCCCCTCCTCCCATCGCAGTTGGCTTCCCTGGCCAAGGCCCAGGTTCAAGGGCTTCCAGAGATGAAGGAACACCAGGCAGGTTGGAACTCACAAGCCTCCAGGAGAGGATGGGGGCGAGGGCAGAGGGCAGAGGGCAGAGGGCAGAGGGCAGGAAGTGATGGCTGTCAGACAGCGGAGGGTTCCAGTCTGGCCTCAGCCATCTTCTCAGACAGTGGTTGAGTACCCTGGCTCACAGGCCAGGTGTCCTGGGACTTGAATCCTGGCTGTGTGCCCCCACGCGTGTGATTAAAGCTCTCTGAGTCTCCATTGCTACGTCTGTAGCATTGGAACAGTGGCTTTGCCTGTCTGACGGGATGACTTGACATGTCAGATACCCCGGAACAGTGTCTGCACGTAGCAAGTGGTCCACTGAGGACAACTATTGTCATTCTTCTCCAGGGGACGTTCCTGCCTCGTTGGGCAGCTTGGACAGCTGTGCTTGGGAGTCGAGGCTGAGGTAGCTTGATGGCCAGTGGCTGCTCAGCTCTGAGAGCGTCTTCTCTTCCTTCCCCACGGCTTCCTTGTCTCCATCAACATCCTGATGTCCTGCCCTGAATACGCAGAGAAACAAGGCTGGACGGGGCCGGGCGGGGAGAGCAGCAGGGTAAACAGGGGAGGTTGAGAGGCGGAAGCACCAGTCTCCTGCGACCTCAGGAAGCCTCTCCCAAAGACACTGGTTTGAGCAGAGACGGGAGGCTGGGAAGGTGGGCCTGGTGGACGAGTGGAGAGAACTGCGGCAGGTGCAAAGGCACTGGGGCCCGTGCTGCTTGGCCTTGGGCTTCAGAGTCTGATCACCAGCCTTCAAATTCTTGCCCTGCCACTTACTTGATGTGCAACCTTGGATGCAAGACTCCGCCTCACTGTGCCTCAGTTTCCCTATTTGTAAGTGGGAAGGGAGCAGGGAGCAACATATTTACCTCTTAAGGTTGTTGGGACAGTTAAGTCAGTGATGTGTGTACGGTGCTTTGGGCAGGGCCTGGAAGTGTTTGTTAAGACTAGTATCCCGTGACTCATTTGGAGAGGCCTCTCATATATGTAGGCTCCCCTACCCCCACGCGGTGCTCGCAGTGGAGACCAGCTGGAGGAAATAACAGCAGGAGTGCAAAATTCTTGACAGGCAAACAGATCTCCAATCCCACTGGTGATGACCTTCTAATGGACATTGAAAAGGAGCATTTTCGACTGCCTGCTCAGACTCTGGCAGCTTCCGGGTGACAAGGAACTGTCAGACGCTTTTAAGATGCCTGGGGTTTTAGCAGGCCTAGGGACCAGCTGGACTATGTCTGGGATAATTGGGTCCTTTGAAAAGGCCACCAAGAGGGACAGTGACCCTACTTGGAGCCAGCCCGGTGCTGGTGAGCAGCCGTCCTAGGTGCGGTCCCCCAGCAACACATTCCTTTTATCAGCACCCACATTGCCTTTATGTAGCAGCTGGAGCCCCAGCACACCCACTACCAGGTGACGGCACTACCAGAAGCACCCCTGAGGGCAGGGAGTGCAGCCCCCGCCCCTCCTAGGAAGTCACGTGTCTGGCGGAGTGAGCAGTGTGGTCTCTGGTGGCCATTGGAGTAGCCTGGGCCACGCTTGCCTCTGACTGTTGAGCTGATAAACAGCTGTTGCCTTCCCATGTTCCACATGGACCCTGGTGTTGTGTGTGCCCAAAGATTTCTGCTAATTAAAATCAATTTTTCACGTTTGGGGTTTTGTGCTGAAGACAGGGGATCACACTCTGCCGTCAACGGGGGACTGAAGCACTGGGTTCTGCCTAAATGCAGGGTCCCAGACAGCTGGGTATTCT
Source organism: Rhinolophus sinicus (assembly GCF_057876585.1). Classification (NCBI taxonomy): domain Eukaryota; kingdom Metazoa; phylum Chordata; class Mammalia; order Chiroptera; family Rhinolophidae; genus Rhinolophus; species Rhinolophus sinicus. The sequence goes on from NC_142501.1 coordinate 6,110,804, forward strand.
GGCTCCACACATTCTAATGCTTTTATTTATTCATCAAATGCATTGGTACTCATCCCCACATGCCAGAGAGGATCTGAAGAACAAGTGTATCTTGATACAAAGATAAAAAAACAAAACAAAAAACCCACCAGGGCAGGCATGCGCATGAATGATTTTTGGAGTCAGAAAGGACTGTGTATGAATCCTGCTCTGTCACTCTCTAGCTGTGTGTCCTCAGGCAAGTCACTTTACCGCTCAGAGCCTCGGTTTTCTTGTCTGTACAATGGGTGCATGCAGTGTTTTCACAGCAAGTCTCCAGTGAAGACAAAATTAGATCGTGAGATAAAATACCTCTGCTATTCAATAGATGTTTCCAGAATAGGCTTGTTTAAAATGGTTCACAGAATAAGAACAGAAAACTTAAGTCAAAGGAAGGCAGGGGGGCAGGGGTACCTACTGGTGCTCAGCCTGGGAACCGTACCCGGATGGCGCTGTGGGAACTGCCGCCTCGGGCCCTGGACAGACATGAGAAGTTCAGGGCTGGGACACAAAGGGCAGGCTAGGGAGACTGAGGCTCTGCCCTGCCTTTTGCTACCTGTTGCAGGAGATGAGCCTCGGGTAGAGAGAAGGCAGCCCGGGCTGAGGCGCAGGAAGCCCCGTGGAGCCCGGCCTCTGCTTCCAGGCTTTCCTTAGGCTCCTGAGCCCCCACCATCCCAACGGTGAAGTCCCCACTTGGCTGATGGCTGAGTTTTGGAATCAAAGGTGTGAACATAAGAAGAGGCAGTCATAGTGAACAGAGTCGTGAGAACTGAGGGAAGTCTGGGACCTCCCGTAGCCGGCCACCGGGGATCCCAGAGCTCCCGCACGCGAGCAGAGCGTGCCCAGACCTGGGGCCTTCTCAGTGCCCACTGCTTTGGCCCATTCTGAGCCCCGTTTCATCCCACGGAGGCCAGGTAGTGCTGCCCACTTCTGCTTTTGATGCTCAGAGGGCTTCTAGCAGGTGATCCATAAATATTTGAAAAGTAACAGAAAAGGTGACCCTAATGGCTAGAGAATGTAGAGACATTTGATTCTCATGTGCATATAACATATATGTTTATAGAAGTATTTTTTCTAAAACATTTTATTGAAGTATTATACATGTCGAAAAGTGCACAAACCCTAAATGTATGGCTGGATGAATTTTCACCAGTTACACACCCATGTACCCAGCACCCAGATCCAGAAATAAAACATCAGTGCCTCAAAGCCTCCCTCGTGTCCCCCCCTTGTCCCCACCTTTCTTTGCCAGGGTACCTGCCGCTGCACTACATACAGATACAGTGCTGGAAGGACCGTCACTGGCTCAGCTACTTGGCAAACTGCTCGGCCATATCTAAGCTGGACCAAGGCCCCCTGTGACCCAGCAGTCCCACTTCTGGGTATAGACATGGTGCAAATGTGCACAGATGGTCACCAAAGATGCAAAGATACATGCTGGAAGGTTCGTGATCTCCTCAAACTGGAAACCACCCATATGCCTATGGCAGTGGGTGAATAAATAAACTTGGATATTCACACAATGAAATCTTCATAGCAACAAGAATGAAAGTAGAGCAGACACATGCAGCAGCAATGATGACTCTCACAAACAACGTGGAGTGGAAGGTGCCAGACAGAAAAAAGAACATATTCCGTGATGACATTTATACGCGAGGCGAAAACAGGCAAAAGAACCCAACGGTGACAGATTTCTGTTTTGTTCCTTTTTTTATTCTTTATTTCTCTCCCTCCTTCTTTTCTTCCAAATTTGGATCTTCCTCTCTTTCTGCACACGCACACACACACACACACACACACACACACACTCTAAAACACTGCTTTTTCTGTATCTCAGGAAATAATGCCCTTCAAAATGATGCCCCCACTGTCACATGCATGAAGGCTTGCAAGTGGTCTGTACCAACCGAGAGTTTAAGGATGAATGCTTTGGAGGATGCATTACCTTTTCCAAAAATCTGAGTGGTGTGAAGGCACTGTCAGACACAGGTGCTCTGAGGGTCTTGTTTGGGGAGAGACGGAGGAGGGCTGCTGAACTGCATGACCAAACCTGGAGTCAGGGACCAGAGAATCTGACTCCGCCCACAGGAAACCACGGCAAAGCTGGGGCTGAGGGAACGGAGATCATGAAAAAAAAACAACCGAAAATCATACAACATCCTACCCACTCTCTATAACCTGGTCACATGGCTCCTCATGGGGAAACATTGGGCCCCATCTGAATAGATTCCTGAAAGGGTATTAATAGCTGGTGAGTGATATGAACATTTTCCTGTCACTTCATAAAATGTTGCCAAATTGCCTTCCAGAGAGATTGACCAAATTATATTCCACTAAAAGCATACAACCCTGACCGACAGCTCTAGCCTGTATACAGTAAATTATGTTTTTCCATCTTTGCTAAGTTGACAGGTAAAAGTAATAATGCGAGGACAGTAATGCTAGTGTCCCATTACATTTCTGGTTTGGGTTTTTATGGGGAGCTTTGCTGCGTGTGGAGTTGGGGCGCCCGGATAGGTATGGTGATAATCACCGTTCCCCTCACCCTTCCCACCCCGCTCTGTGTCCTAGGCCTGCCCTTTAGCCTGGGGTTTGGCCACATGGCCTGTGCGGGCTGGTGGGACGTGCCCGGCCCGAGCAGTGGCTTCAGTGGACTCCAGTGGTTTGCTCTGCCCTCCCCTCCCTTGCTGCTCCCTCCACCATGACAGAGCACGTCCTGGGTGGTGGCTGCCCCTTCATCCTGGGCTCCAGAATAAGACTTGTGGAATCTATCTCAGCTGAGACACAGCTTTCACGAGTGAGAACAGAAAGTAATGTTTCTTACTGCAAACATTCAAGATATTAGCATTGTTTGTTATTACAGCGAAACCTGCCCGAAACAGTACGTGATCTGACGGATGTTCCCCTCTCACCGGGGATGTGAAGACTCCAGGTGTACAGAGTAAGGGACCTGGACGGAATACATCACTTCCTTTCTTAGGTTGGGTTCCTATGTGCAGGCAGTTGGCCAGGGAGAGCTCTTAAGGGCAGCGCCAGCAGGAGTGAGGGATGCAGGGTTGGACAGAGGGAGAGGTTGGCCTGAGATGGACTTGCAGTGAAGACCTCAGCTGACCCTGGGAACCCCAGAGATGGGAGGGTCTGCAGAGATGGCCCGAATTGAGGTCTGGGGCCAGCCCTTTACACCTACGCACTGACCGGTCTTTGGAAGCAGGCTTCTCCTGGGGAAGGGATGACCTTGGGCATGGCAGCGACCTTCATCAAGTCAATTCCTGGGGAGGGATGCAGCTGGGAGCCCTCAGCAGCCAACTCTTGGAGCTGGAGGATTTGTGTGATGACTAAGCTTCCATTATTGAGAAGCTTCTGGTGCTGGACATGGGTTATCAACCATGATCACAGCGGCCCCCTGCGGTGGGGGCCACGTCAACATCCCTCAGAGAGGCTCCCAAGGTCATTCTGCTAGAAGGAGGCGGGGCCAGGCTGGGGCCTGGGTTTGTCTGACTCCAGCAGCAATGCTTTCAGCAGCAAAGACTGAGCTGAGAGAGGACACCCTGCCACCCGGCTGTGAGTTAGGGTCCTATGTCTCCCAGGAGGGGGCGGGTGCCTGATGGCAACATCATGCAGGGGGGTAACAACGGCACAGAATATCCCAGGAATGGCCCGCTACCAGGGTGGACAGGGTCTGACTACTGTGTTTTAGATCACAGCCGTCTGTTTTTGCACCAGAAGCTTTTAGTTTTCTGAGAGTGAAGCAATTTAGAAAATGATTCAGCAAACAGTTTGGCAGATGTTTCCTTGAACTGTTGGTTTGTAGAACGTGCCTTGTCTTTAGAATTGATCAGATCTGGTTGGAGTCTCAGCTCTGCCACTGAAGAGCGTTAGAGTGTTTACAAAAGGAGCCCTGAAATCTTGGATCTTTGGGTGAACGCTCAGGAGACTACGCAGGGCAAGATTCCACATAGTCTCGCAGAGAATAAATGTCAGGGTGCTGGGCGCTGGTTGGGGACTCCGGAGGGCCACAGCGCTGGCAGACAGCATTCCCACCAGGCAGAAGTTGCGACCTGGCCCTATACCCAGGGCATTCAGCTGAGACTCCAAAAAGGCACCACCTCAGCCCTGGGTAAGGACTACACTTGCCCTTTCCCGACAAAGCCTGAACTCAGGACTTGAAGGAATTCAGGAGAAACTCCAGTCAACTAAATGTCCTCCAGAAAGACCCCCACAGCTTTTCAAGGAAAACGAAATAATCCAGACTGTTATTACAGCAAACACAATGTCCAGCACATAACAAAAAAACAACTGAGGCAGGTGAATGGCCAAACAAATTGTGGACTTGTCCTAATGCCCTACCAGCCACAACAGGGAAGGAGCGATGGATATAAGCAGCATGAGTCTCCAAATGCTTACTGAGCAAGAGAATGTGGGCACAGACCATGCATAAGAATTTGTGCATCTGAAGGCCTAGGGCAGCAAAACCAACCTCTGGGCAGAGAGGTCAGTGGTGACCTCAGGGGCCGGCCAGGCGGTGACCGACAAGAACCACAAGGGAAGATTCTGAGGGCATAAAAATATTCGGTATCGTAACTGGGTTTTGCTTAATCAGGTATATTTATTTGTTAAAGTCCATTATAAAGAGCTGTGCCGTTTACTAGGAGTAAATTATACCTCAATAACAAACTAAAACGGACATGAGACATTTGCCAGGTGAAGTAAGTCTTTCTAACGGGTGACAATTATGGCACAGACATGGAGGTGTCAGGGGACCCGTGTGCTCAGTGGAAACTGAATAATGTTATTGGGCTGGACTGTTAAGAAGTTCGCTTTAGGGGGGTCTAGTTGGAACCTCCCATTTTATAGATAAGGCAACAGATCAGAAGGAGAGTCACCTTGTCCACATTTGTGCAATGTGTCAGTGGCAGAACTGGAACTCCAATTTAGGGGTGTGTGTGTGTGTGTGTGTGTGTGTGTGTGTGTGGTGGGGAGGAAGGGGCAGTGATTCCTTGGGGTAATACTTGCTGCAGAAAAGAGTGATTCACTCAAACATGCCACTCAAACATGCCACTCAAACATGCAAGCTGTATTAAGATAACTTAATAAAACAGACAGAATTTCACCCCAACCTGCCACCCTGCCCTGCGTGAGTCATAGCTGGAATCCTGTTTTTGCCCCAAGGACTGTGATGAGCCCTTCACCTAACTGACCTTCCCAGCCCTCGCAGAAGACATATGAGGTGGATCTTATTCTCATTTCACAGAAGAGGGCTTGCAGCGTGGGGATGACGCTCTTTGCCTGTGGTCAGGTGGCCATCAGGTATGGCAGGTGGGTGGGATGGCCGTTGGGATTTAAACCCGGGCCGTCACGGCCTTCGCAATTGCTGCTCCTGCTACATGAAACATTGTCCCCCAGAAATTTATGTGGTGGAGGCTTCTCCTTATTCAGATCTCAAAGGTCAAGAAAAACTTGACTATTCCGTCTAAAGTGCCCCCACTTCAGTCTCAGCACTTTTTAGCACCTCTCCCTCTATTGCCGTCAGAACACTTGCTTTATTCAATCGTCCTATCTACTTTATGTGTTTATTATCTGCCCTCCTGATTGGAATATAAGTTCCAAGGAAGAAAAGGCCTTAGTTAATACACTCCTGTATCAGCCAAGACACAGTGAATGAATGAATGACGGAAGGAAGGAAGGAATGAATGTCACTGAATCCTGTGCTCGGCTACTAATTTCTAATAGTCTCTCATTTCCTGCCTTAGCATTTCACTTGGGCATTTTAGTCTCCAGTTTCACTGCTATATATACTGTTGGAATCCATGCTAAGAGCACATTTGTGCATTTCTGTAAAATTATGGATGTGTGCCCAGCGAATAAAGTAGTTTAAAAAAATTATTGAGATGAAAGTGTTTATGATGGCTCTTAGCGCTGTAAGCCTGTCATTTCGAACACCTGCTGTGTGCCGGCTCCACACACACGCTAGGCCTCCTGTCTCCCTCTGTCCTCACCTCACCTACCGTGTTTCGCTGAAAATAAGACCTAGCCAGACCATCTGCTCTAATGAGTCTTTTGGAGCAAAAATTAATATAAGACCTGGTCTTATCTTAGTATAAGATCGGGTCTTATATAATGTAATGTAACGTAATATAATATAATATGATATAATACCAGGTCTTATATTAATTTTTGCTCCAAAAGACGCATTAGAGCTGATGGTCCAGCGAGGTCTTATTTTCAGCGAAACACGGTACCTGCTCGTGGACTCAGAAAGGGAGGCGCTTCGATGTGCAAGCAGCCGGCTTTTGCCCACGAGATGTAGAAAGAGTCCCATCTGGCTACTGGCTCTGCTATGGAAATTCCAGCTCAAAGGAAGAGTCTGCTTGGCTCAGCTCTTCAGAAACAAGAGAGTCAAGAAGTTGCTGTCCCTGGAAATGAAATCATGTCCCTGCTGGAGCTCAGTGCGGCAGGGCCGCCCAGGGGCGCTGGGGCCGGCCTTCAAGTGGTGGCTATGCCACGGATTGGCTTGTGTGGCTGAGTGAGTCATTTCTCCTTCCTGTACCTCCATTCTCGCATCAGTAAAATGGGGGTAATGACAGTCCTTGCTTCAGAGGGTTCACAGAGCGGGTGAGACAACATCAAGCACCCAGCAGCCTGGCACACTAGCTGCGTCCTCCAAAAGGCGTCCTTAGCTCTCACACTGCAGAGCATCTGTGACAATGAAGCAGCAGTCCCTGGGGCCATTCCTCACAGTCTGCTTTTCTGTATCCACCCTCTAAATCAACGGAGTCCCCAGGCCCTCGGGGGTCAACGGAAAGGTCCATAGAAGAGTTGACACAGTGGTGACACCATCCTCAGATGGCAATGCCAGGACAGCTATGACGGCCAGACACAGGGTGGCCTTCCTCATTTATTCACCTACATGCCAACATTGCTCATGGGCCTGGGGCTCCTCCATCCATGGATGAGATAAAGGTCACCAGGCCGCCGCACTGCCCCGCCTGTAGCACCGGGGGTTCAGCGAGCCAGGCAGCTTGTCTCTGTACTGTATTCTCACACCATTTCCTTCTACTTATTTCCTTGAGTTAATTTGCATTTTTATTATAGTTACAATTTGCTGTGTTATATTCTTAATTCACAGAGATGCATCAGTGGCCCAGAGTGGTTCATTACAACATGCAAGTGTAGTTAAGACAGTAGAATGATGTGGACACAAAATGAGTTCACAGCCGTGAATCAACAGCAGGAAGTGGCCGTGTGGGTCCTGGGAAGTGAATCTGCCCATACGACGATTTTTCCCAATCAGCCAAAAAACAAACAAACAAAAAAACACACACAAACAAACAAAAGCACAAATGAAAATACACTAAGTTCAAATATCTGAAAAATTGACTTAATTGTACCAGTGAACCCTTGCCCCCCGGCCTTGGGACATTATCCGTTATGAAACTTTGTCAAACAGCAGCCTGAAGCTGAGGAAGATTCCACTTTTTAAAACTTACATGGGGATCCCTGTGGCGAAGCAACGAGCTTTTCAGAACAAGCACAGAACAAGAGCTGCCAGGGCAAAAGTGAGTAATTTTACTAATAAAGCCTGAAATGAGGCAAAAATGACTTCCTTCAAAGCCACCCTCCCTGTAGCAACAACACAAGAAGCAAAATTACAGCTTCTTAGCTAACCACAAAGTTCGTGCCAAATATCACATGCAAGGAGAAAACTAGAACCACTGGCCCGATCCTCTGTCCGATGACTCTTTGGGACAGTGACAGATGGCCAGGACCCGCCATGTGTACGAGCACTTCCTGGACAAGCCCCGCCAGCACGTACTTCTCTTCCCCCAGGAAAACCTCTGCTTTGAAGAGCGTGATCCAGCAGGACTGGTGCAAGTGACAGTGGTGACATGGAAAGTGCCAGTAACCAGGGCAGGCAGGCCCTGAGTAAACTCGGGCCAGGAAACCCTCTAAGAGCTTTGCAAGACTTAGGCAAACCTTTCTTTTCAGTTATTTATTTTTAATCACCATTATTGATTTATTTAACAAGATATACTTTTGTTGTCCACATTTTACGGTTGGCAAGCCCAAAGCCCATGGCGGTGAGCTGGCTGACCCAAGGCGACACAGCCAGTTGGCAGTGGAGAGGTACACGCCCAGCCAATTGCTGTGTCAGACAGCCTCTGCCCCAACGTGAGCGACATGTGGCTTTTTCTTCCTTCCCGACTGAAAGCCCACAGTTCAGGAAATGAGGTTTTTCACGAAGTGAAATTACTGTTTTGTGGCAGCCATGATGTGGCCTGGAAAAGGTGCATTAGAATCAGTCCTGACATGGCACCGACTCGGAACAGACAAGAAAGGACACTGCTATGGGAATAAGAGGGCGCCGACATGCCACCCTTTTACCTCAGCAGCATGAACCATCCAACCGTGCCCCATCTTGCCTGGCCGTTGACAGAAAAGTCCCTAATGCGTAACGTGACCAAGCACAGCTGCTCAAGTACCTTTCAATCCTCCCTGTGAGTTAACCGGCAGCAGACACCAAACTCTCACGTGCAAGAGAAGCGCTAAGACTTTCCCTGACACGGATAAAGGGAGTGAAGGTCATTCCGAGGATTTCACGTGGGTCACTCAAGTATCTTGAGGATCTATTTAGTATCTATTGAGTGTCATGTCGTCCCAGGATCTGTCCCTTGAGGACAAAAAGGTCACAGATGCCTTCAGAACACCAACCATACTGAGAACTGTTGGGAAAAGGAATGGAGGATGGGGCACACGGAAGAGACCACGTCTACAAGCTGCGTGAAGTGCTTCCAGAACTGAGCGCAGGACACAGTGGGTTATCTGTTAGCTCCCACCCCGCAACGCTCTGTTTCCCGGCGTTTGGGTGTCTGGCCAAGTGGCAAAGTGGTGGAGCTTTGTATTAGGTTATTAATACACATTGTAATTATTATATTGGGTTATTAACATAGATATGTATATATATGTATATGGAATCTCTCCATAAGGACCGCCTTCTTTGACTTGAGCTTCCATAATTATTAGAAAGAGCCACCGTGTGTGTTTGTGAGGTGGGATTATCTGATTCAGTAGACATAATGAATTAGGAGAGAAAACTAATTTACAGCTCAACCTCTCCATTCTTGAGAAGGCTACAGCCACCTCCACAGAAATTTAGAGTGATTTCATTTCTCAGACTTACAGAAAATGATCGTTATTGCTATTAATTTTTAAAGTATTGCCTTCACTTTAATTGCTTTTAAAACGTGGGATGATGCTCTAGAGAAAACGCCCGAAGTTGTAAGGGCTCGGGGCTCTGTGACCCTTCTCTCCTTCCGTAGGGACCTTCCCCTGGGGGTCACCGCCAGGCCCCAGACCAAGGAAGGCATTGGCCTGCCAATCTGGTCACCTCCACAACTGGCACCAATACCCACTCAGCTGTTCAGTCTGGAAGTCAGACTTCACATTTCCCTCCCTCTCGTCTTCTTCTCCTAATTCGTCACCAAATCTTGGAGAATGTCCCTCTTTACAGCATCCAGAGTTTGACCATCTCCCTGTATCCCCACTGCTGCCCTCATCTGAGCCCCATCCCTGGGCTGGACCATTCAAACAGCATCTTCTCAGAAGGTGGCTGGACTCCTGCAATGCTGTTTCCCTTCACCTGTCTGTGAACCTGTCCCTCCTCCGTAAAGCTCAGCTCCACTCGCTGACTCACACTGTTGCTTGGAGCTGGACTGTCCTGTTACTTCGAATCCCAGGCAAGCCCAGGAGGAAGCCGGCTCCGTGGGGCTGCCTTGAGAGCAAAGGTGTATTGCAAGTTGGAGCCCAGGAAGCAGGAGAAAGGGTGCAGGGAAAGCCAGGCAGGCAAGGAGGGCTGCTGTGGGCTGTGGAGCTCAGCCTCACCCACCAAGGGAAGGCACCTGGGAACTGTCTGCCTGGATGACAGGGGGTGCTCTCCTCTGACCCCTGTGCCTGTTGGCGGAGGACTGCCCTGAGGGGTGTGACTCCCCTACATTTGTAGGTTCCCCCATGGGAAGGCTAAATGAGTGCCCCCAGCCTCAGCAAGAGCCCCAAGGTTCAGAAGTGGGGAGACAGGGGGTGCTGGAGGCCTGGCTGAGGCAGCCTGAGGCTGCCTGAGGTGGGGGTGAGGGGGTGGCCACGGGAAGAATGGTCTCTTGCAGCAGAAGGTACTCCTGTTAGCTCCATGTTGGAGGTCCAGGGAGGTCAGTGGCTTGGTCAAGGTCACACACCGTTAGTATAAAGACCAAAACCCTTCATCTGGTCATTCCTGCCTCGATCAGAAGCCACCCAGTGACTGGTGGGGTTGGTGCACAGATAGCCCCTCCGTCTCACCTCTCGAGGGGTCACTGGGGCATGTGTCCTAACGCAGCTCCCACAGTTCGCCAGTTTCCTGGGGTCTGGTGAGGTTGGAGCTTTCGGTCCTGTCCCCTTGATGCAGAAACAGCCCCTTGTCTCAGCACTGTCCTCGTGGCCGAGTGGGACAGGGACCTGGGGCTGGCACCTCTGGCTGCTCTTCCCTTGACGGCCTGTCAGTAACCCACTGTCTGACCCTGAACGTGCCTCTACCGGCCACATCGCTCAGCCAGGGCTTGGTCTTGGCCTCACGCAGCATCTAAACGAAGCCAGCTGTCTGCTTCTTCTCATGTGTACTGAACAGGAACAAATATAACCAAAACCACGCGCCCTAAGGCTCACTTATGCACTTAAGGTTTTTATTTTAAGTGAATTTTGATTTAAAGGTAAACGCTAAGTAGTTCATTAGGTAGAAAACCGAGAGGTGGGCCATGATGTGGAACCAACCGAGGGGTGGGTCCACCTGAGGCTGGGAAATGCAGCTGTGCGCAGAGTTCCCACCGTCACCGCATCTCCCGGTGCCCAGAGTTCCCACTGTTACTCGCTCAGGTGAAAAGCCCAAGGCTTCCCATTTCCCTTCTGATAAAACCCGACCTTCTCACCTGGCTGGCAGAGCCCTGCCTAAGCTGCCTGAGGATGTTCTCACCATCTTCACAGCACCGACCCCTTCTTGCATTCTCCTCCTGGTTGGCACAGCACCTCCTCAGAGAGGCCTCCCTGGCTGCCCAACCTAAATGAGCCTCCAGGGCATCCAGATAGCAGCTCATGGCCCCTAGGACTGTCCAGGATTATCTTGGCCATATACTCACTTCTTGGGGTGTTGTCTGCCCTACTTCCACTAGAATTTAGACTCTGTGAGAGCAGAACGTTGCTCTGTCACATTGACAGTCACATCTCCGTGTGGACCAGTGTGGCTTGCCAGGCTTGTGTCCATGTACTGAGGACCCTAGCTGGGAAGGTGTCCTGCCATCACCCTCCTCCCAGAGGAGGGAAGTCGTCAGGAGAGTGGGGCTGTCCTGTCTCCTGAGGCAGGGAGTGAAAGAGTCCCTGGGATATGACCTAACCCCAGGGCTGTTCTCTTGCGAATCCTCCTCAACCTTTCCTGGTTAAGTCCCTACCTGTGTCACCTCAGCACCACAATTTGCAGATTACACCCACCCTCATATGGTTACCCTAGGGCTTTATAGTGTATAAGTTGTGTTACTGTTTACCCATCCTCCCACCACCCTCAGCCTTCTTCCCCAAAAGTTTTGAGGCAACATACAAATTCTATTTCCCCCTCCCAACGATGGCCCCAAGCCTAAGGTGTTCCATTGATTAGATAGCAGTTTTGCAGGAAACGAACAAACACTACTGTATAGCTGCAGATGTGGATAAAACTAACTCCATCTTTGCGTCCCTTGACTTCTCTATTCAAGTTTTTCGTGCTGTGAACTTTGATCCACCTCACTGTTCTCAGACAGCACCCCAGAAAAGCCTTGTGGTTAATGATTACCTGCGTTCCTTAAACTCACACACTGTAGCTGTGAAGGTTCTTGTCAGTAATGGCCAGAGTGGTGTGACAACAGAGATAAATACCAAATTGCTGTTAGCGTCAATTCTGTCACAAGACGAGCAGGAGGCATGGCTCCCTGCACGTACTGCAATCTTTGTCCCTGTGTCTTGTCAATCATTAGTACCTATGCTTTGCTATAAAAAGGTGCAATATAACACAGTCCGGCAGCAGAGGTTAGCTGTGCAGACTGTCAGGGTCGCTGTCCACCCTGACCCCACTTCCTTGTGAGTGACTTATAATAAATCCTCTTAGAGTCTACGGAGTTGCCTGCATTGTTTTTTAGTCTCAAGAAACCCTCTCATTATGGTGGCCACTATATAAGTATTCCACCGTCAGACAACTACTATAAATGAAAGATTAAAAAAAAATTCACTGACAAGTGCGTACTCCCATTCACACAAGGCCATCACAATTTCTCATATTTTTCTGGTCACTACCATTGAAATTTGGGTTGAAAATTTCTTCTGAATCACACTTGGCTGTTGCAGGTAACACCACACTGCTGCTTTCCATCGGTGTTTGTGATCTGACCTCTTCCAAACTTTCAGAACTGGGGTATGAACCAAACTGCCCTGAGGAATCCTGGGAGCACGAGTTTCATTTTTCCTCCTTAGTTGAATTACTTATCACCTGAAGTTCAAGCTTCTTCTGAAAGGCAGCCAGATGTTTTGGACAGGAGGATGTTGGCTTCTGAGTGATATTCCTTTTAATAGATAAATTGGTTACGAGAACCTCTCCAAGCCTTGGAACTTCTAGAATCTATTATGAGAGATTTGGCAACGTCGCCTGTCTTTAATGCAGTGGCAGGTGTGTGACAAGAATGAGAATTGCTCACAATTAACTTGCAGTCTTTTTGTCTGTTTTTATAGCTCAGGAATAAACTCAGAGGGTTTGGAGACTATGTTTGGGATGGTCTGACATAAAACATAACTGAAGAAATAATTGCAAGATTCATTTTGGGGGGGTCATGAAGGAAGTACCTTAAAGACAGGCAATCATTGTTGCGGGCAACTGAAATTGAAGCTCTTCTGTAGGTCCATGGGCTGCCAATTAAGAGACACAGGCTGTGAGTATGAAGTGGCTGAGATACATCAGATGATTGTTCTAGAATCTTCACTCCCCACCCCCCACCTCCATGGGTGAGCATACTTCACCTCATTGATGCTAGCTCACGTGACCTGCTTTGGCTCCATGGTGGGGAATCCTACTTTTCTGCTCCTTGACCTTGGGCTTAGCCATGTGACTTGTTTTTGGCCAAATGGATGCTAGTGGCTGTGCTGCAGCAAAGCCTTGAAGGTGCTTGTGAGTTGGGTTACCGTTTGGGCTTCTGCCATCCCATGAGAAAAGCTTCCCCCTGGGTAGCGGCTGCCTCTTTAGCCTCCATCCCTGAATGAACACAGGTGGAACACACCTGGATTCAACCTGCAGCTTGGAGTTCAGCCCAGTCCAGTCCTTGTCAACTGACCTTCAGTCAGTCACAGGCACGAGAGAGAAAATTAATGGTTGGTGTTTTAACCCATTGAGCTTTGGAGTAGTTTGTTACGCAGCATGGTTATGGCGATCACTGACTGATACAGGTACTGACACGGTTTCAAATATAAGTCTCAAAAGACACAAAAGAAACTCACCAAAGTGTAGGTGTTGACTTGTGTTTGAACACCTTGACCATGTGGAAAGCTCTCCATTAGTTTTTATTTCTGTAAGGATGATTCCTGATTTTTCCAGGCAACATGAGGAAACCAAGTAGGAGAGAACTTTTGGGTTGAATGCTTCATCATCTTATCCTATTGTGATATAATGATTTGTAATAAGAAAAATATAGATTTAGTCTTCATACAAGTTCCTGACACAGAGCTCCTAAAATGCTTGAAGTTTCCTAAGTGATAAGAGCAGTAAAAGTGGAAGAAGTGATTTTTGTTATTCATAAGAAGCTTCTTTCAACCATACTTGAGTGCGTGTTAATGAAGTGATTTTTGAAAAGTCCCTGAGGATGAGGACTGGTAGCCAGGGAACCAACCAAGTGATTAGAAGTTTTGGAACCCTTAGCCCCCCTCCACCACCTCTGACTTCCAGGGAGGGGAGAGAGGCTGCAGGTTGAGTTGACCACCAATGGCTAATGATGAACCAATCATGTCTGTGTAATAAGCCTTCATAAAAATCCCTACTAAAGTATGGGGTTTGGAAAGGTCCCAGGTTGCTGGAGGGCCTGGGAGAATGGTGCATGGGGGAGGGCGTGGAAGCTCCTGGCCTCTTCCCCAAACCTTGCCCTATGCATCTCTGCCATCTGGCTTTTCTGAGTTGTAGCCTTTACAATATACAGTAAACTAGTAAGTAAATTTTAGCTGTCCTGTGTTCTGAGCTGTTCTAGCAAATTATTGAATCTGAGGAAGGAGTGTATGTTAATGAGCTGTCAGAAGCACAGGTGACAACCTGGGACTTGTGACTGGTATCTGAAGTGGAGGCAGTCTTGTGGGACTGAGCCCTTAACCTGTGGAGTCTGATGCTATCTCCAGGTAGATGGGGTCAGAATTTAATTAAATTGTAGGATACCCTGACAGCATCTGCCAGGAATTGGAGAATGGCTTAGTGTAGGGAAAAACCCCCACACAATCGGTGGCCAGAGTCGTGAGAGGAGTAAAAAGAAACAGTTTTCCTCTAGAGTGTTGAGAGGAGAAACAGACAATTTTTATTTTCACTTATTAAAAAAAATTAAAGTGACAACAGATGTGCACATTTAGGTTCAAATTTAAATGCTTGTGGTGCTGCCAGTGTCCACAGATGAACTGAAGTGACAAGGAAGGGCTGACACCTAAGCAGGGCCGAAGTCACTGCTCTGGCCTCTGCCACTTGGTCACCATGGAGCAGGATGGCCGGCTCATCCGGATTTTGAAATGGGAAGTACCACATCCCAGGACCCCCCTCAGTTCTAGGGAAAGTAGTCAGATTGGTCATCCTATGCCCCATCGTAAGCCTGGGGACTGGCCAGATCTTTGTCACCAATTGTAAGATCAATGCTCTCATTTCAGAAACATATACACTTTGAAAAATTATGTGTGTTAGAATTATGTAAACATTGTGCCTATAAAAGATAAAAATAGATGAAGGCATTGCGATGGAAATTAGGATGCTGAAGGTAGTCTGTGAAACACACGCTATTTTTTACCCGCCCTCTTCAAACCCACTAGCATGACATTAAACCGTGATTTTAAAAAAAGACATTTATCCATAAGGACAAAGAGAACAGGAGAAGAGGCAATGGAAATAAGATTTGGGAAGCAGGAAGGAAGATGGACATAATCACATTGATCTAACCACAATTATAATATAGACATCTTGGGGGAGGAAATGAAGCCTCTGTGTGTGTGTGCGTGTGTGCGTGTGTGCGTGTGTGTGTGTGTGTGTGTGTGTGTGTGTGTGTGTGTGTGTGGAGTGATCGTGTGGTGTTTGCATCCCTGACAGGAGGCTAAATCATCATCTTCCATAATGGGAAGTTGATAGATAATGCCTAAATCGAAGCAATCAATAACAACACGAGGATGCTTTTTATAAATTTAAAGGTAAATGGAAAAAAGAAAATCAGGCAGGAGCACATAATTTGGGGAAATGTGGGGATGGAGGTGGGAGGAAAGACTGCTATATTTAGTAAAGAACAGTTGTACAAGAACTTGATTCTTTAACCTATGTTCATGGAAAACGTAGATAAAAGCCAAAGCATTGCATAGAGGCCCACAGACACACAGATGGAGATTGCAGAGATTATAGCAGTCCATTGTGGGTGTAACTTGCATTTCTGGATTGCTAGGGAATTTGGACTTATTTTTTCCAAATCTATTTGCTGGCCTTTTGGGTTTCCTCTTCTAGACACTCTCTTCAGAGTCTTTCTTCATTTTTCTATTGGATGATTCTCTTTCTTATTGATTGGCGGGCAGTCTCTATACCTTCTGGATATTAGTTTTCACTTGTTATGACTTTGCAATTATCTTCTCTCATCTTTACTTCAGCTCGCCTTTATTTCATGTCATTTACGTGTGTGTGTGTGTACACGCGTACACAGAAGTGCTACATTTCGATGAACTGAATTTCTCAGTTTCTTCCTTGTAGTTTGGGTTTTGGTGTCTTATTTAAGGGATCCCTCCTAACCCTATGGCCAAAATGATATTCTCCTATATTTCCTTCTAAAAGTTTTAGAATTCTTCTACTCACGCTTAGGTCTTTAACCCAGGTGCAATTAATTTTTACATAATGTATACAAATACATAAGCCACATCGTCCAACACAGCAGAGAAAATTGAAAAAAAAATTAACAAACTGGAAAATATACCTAGAAATTTTATCTAGAACATAGTGCAGTGGAACAAAGTGATGGGAAATATGGAAGAGACATTGAGAGGCAGATAATAGAGATCATAGATTGAGAAGGATTAACAGCCTCTGTGTTCCAGAAGAGGAGTAATGAGTGTATGTGGCTGAGTGATATTTGAGATGTTTGCTGACACATTTCCAGAACTATGTCTCCCAGTTTTGGCTGGGTGGCCTTATGTAGTAGGTACCCTGTGGGGTTCCAGCACAGCCCCTTTGGTCACCTGCTCCAGATGCTCCAGGGATGTCCCTTGTGTGGGTTGTGTGTGCCCTCCTGTTATAGTTAAGCCTTGATTGCTAGTGACACATCAGTGCATGAGATTGACCCTCATGCTGAATGGTTGTGGGGTTTGGCCATGTCCACAGGCTGCTGTGTGGGAGGCTTACCCCACAGTGTGGGATTTGCCCCAGTGGGCTCTGCTGCCTGTTGAGACCACCCTTTGTGTGTGCTGCTTGTGGGACTCATTGGGTGGTGCTCTGCTGTGGTCTGAAGCCAACCTCCAAGTACGTTGGTTCTGAGGCCTCTTGGGAAGGACTTCCATGCAGGCCAAGTCACTCGCTGCCTGTGACTGTTTGTGGACTACCCAGTAGGAGCTATAAAGCGATCTGTGGTTGTTCACTGCCTGTGTTCTAAACCTGGAGGCACGTGGGAGAGGCCATGCTATGAACTGAGGACATCTGCTACCAGTACTGGGCCTGGGGTAGCTCTGCAAAAAGCCAGGACACCCTGAGGCCTGCTGCCACCTGCCAGCTCCCTTAAGGTTCAGCCGCTGATAGAGCCTTGTGCAGTGTGCAAGGCGGGTGAGGCAGGGTCTCAGGGAGTCAGTAGAGTAGGAAGAGTTGTGGTCACCAGGTTAATCTAAATTGTGGTTTGGTGCCAGTGCTGAGCCTGGAGCTACTCAGCAAAATCTCAGAGCACCCGGAGGTCAGTTGCCGCCTGCCTGGGTCCTGTGGACTCTGATAGTTTTTCAAGAGAGAGTGCAATGTGGGTGGGGCTGGCTGCATGCAGAGAAAGTACCTCCTGCGTTCAGGGAGTTGGGTGGGGTGGGGTCCCAGTGAGTCAGCAGTGGAGAGCAGCGGAGCTCACTAGGCCAATCAGATTCAGCTTTGGCCATGGTAGGGTGGGCTCTACATAAGAAAGATGGCACCTACCTGCTGGCTGCACAGGAGAAGGACCTCACACAGGGAAACTGCCGACTGTCCTCGAGTCCCCCCCCCAGGAGCCACACTCCTCGGTCTGCCCCCCATAAGTCTCCAAGGCCCCCTAAGTCATCTTCCCTCTGCTGGAGCCCAAGGTGAATGCCTGCAAGTGAGTAAGTCTGTCTTCGGGCCATTTAAGAGGATGTCTGGGTTTCCACAGCCTTCTGTCCCACCCGATTGGTTGGAATCCCCACTGTTTTTCACAGCCAGATGTGGTGGCTCCTCTTTCTGGAGCTGGTGCTCTGGGCTGGGAGCATAGTGTGGGGGGCTGGGGTCCCTCGATCCTCTGGTGACAACCTCTGTGGCCGAGATGTCCTTCCTGATTCTCAACCACCACACGGAGGTTTGGGGCCCGTTCCGCATCTCTGCCCTCCTACCAGTCTCGATGCGGCTTCTTTATATCCTTATTTATAAAACTTCTGTTCAACTAGACTTCAGATGGTTCTCCGGGTTGATTGTTCTATAATTTTATAGTGTTCATGTCATTTTAATGTACTCATGGAAAGATGCAGGCACAGTGTTTATCTACTCTACCATCTTAGGTCTCTCCGTCTTTTTAAAAATTTTATGTTGTGAAATATAATGTACATGGAGACAAGTACACAAAACACAAGTGTGTACTTCATTAAATAATTGCTAAGGGACATATTTGTGTAATTACTACCCAGGTCAAGAACCACTCAGTTGCCCATGGTCTAGAAGACTATTGTCATGCAGGGCAGCCTGCGGAGTCTCTGGTCCCGCTCCCCACATAAGAACACAGGATGTGGCTAGGCCAAAAAGGAACACCCACGGAGCCATAGATAGGGGAGTCATCTTACTACAGTCTCCTTGGCGGCTGGGTTGGAGACACAGGAAGCAGGAGCCACAGAATCCGCAATCTACACTCTACCACACTCCGCGCTTGCTAGCTGCAATCTGTGCTTGCTAGCTCAGCCACCATCTTCTTGCTAGCCCCCATTTTTCTGCCAGCGTAGCCACAACAGTTATATTAGTGGCCAATGGCTCACTGGTTACAGCTGACGGCCAACTAGCCACAGCTGATGGCCATGCAATCACAGTTGATGGCCATTTACTACCTGAGCCAGCACCTTTCCACGTGAGGGCGAGAGCCTGGAAACTGCACTCCTGGCTCTGTCCCCACACTGTGTATGTGTCTCTTCCTTATGACGAACCTTCTCCTGCCCCTAGGTGATCATTATTAATTGTAGTAATAATTGCCTTGTTTTTCTTAGCACATTTACCTCCTGTGTACCTCCTTAAGAGATAAAGTTTAGTTTTCCCTGGTTTTGAATTTTACATTAAGAGATTATGTTTTGTGTCTTCTTTCATTCATTATTGTTTGGAAAACTCATCCTTGTGGGAGTAGCTCATTGATTTTCACTGCTCTGCAGTAACAGTTCTCAAAGTTGATCCCCTAGACCATCAGGGTTACCTGAGACCTTGTCAGAAAGGTAAATTCTTGGGTCTGCCCTAGACGTATTGAATGAATGAGAAACTCTGGGTGTGGGGCCAGCTCTTCCAGATGATTCTGATGTACGCTAAGATTTGAGAATTACTGCTATGTATTATTCTACTTTGTTTTTCTGGCCTACAGTGATGAGTATTGGTGTTACTTCCAGGTTTTCGCTATTAGAAACATAGCCTCTGTGAACAATCTTACATTGGCTTACCAGGGCACTGGTGCATGAGATTTAGGGGAGGATCTCAGCTGTGCCCATTTTCGCCTTTCCTAATTCATGCCAAATCATTTTTCCAAGGGATTGGTATCAGCCTGGGTCCAAGCAGAAAACAAAGGGGTCCCAGGTAAATGAAGAGAGTTTAATAATGGAGACAATTTACCAACGGTGTCCTGATAAAAAGCAATATTTTCACTAAATTAAAGAAACAGTGGAGCACAGATTACTTGGGATTGGTTGCAGTGAACACATTATTCATACTTGCATCCAAATAACCTGTGGTATTTTGTCAATCAAAGTAGAAGCTATAGGTGTCAATGGTTAGAAATACTTTTATAGGTATGGTTAGAGAAATTGGGCTACAAGCATTTTTGAGGCAGAGTTAGTGTTCAATGCAGAAACAGGCTTCAGGCTCCTGGGATGTCTTCATGGTCTTTGCTGCAAGCATTAATCAGACCCTCCAGCAACGGAAACCTTGAAGACCTCCTTTGTACACCCACCTAATGCCCTAGTGGGGGACTGCACTTTTGTAAAGGAGTCCTCTAAATTTTTGTTGCATTGCGTTCAAAGTCTGTTGGAAATCTTCAAAGTATCCATTAAATGAGTGCCAAGAATCATGAGCTTTGAAGCTTTAGTGAATTGTAATTATTAGAAACTGTCCTTGCCAATAGGAAAAGGCTGAAATTCATCCCTACAAAAGGAAGGGAGGAGCTGCAGGAATTAAATGCTGAGAACTCCAGTGGCGTTCGAGGTCTAATTTTCAACTTCCATAATTGTGTTTGGAACATCTCAACATGGGGGAAGAACTTTTTGATGAGATTCCTCGTTTTAATTAGATAAAATTTATAGTCTGAAGTGGAATGGAAGGAGGGTCTGCAATTTGCAGCATCTAAATTTGATAAAACATGCAAGAGTATAATAAACACATTTTGAGGGGGACAAATTTTTGTGTATAAAAATATCTGTTGAAGAACGGTACCCTGAACGGAGTCAAATTGGCTGAACCTATGGAGATATTTGAGCTGAAATAGTTATACATTTCCATACAAAGAAGGAGGAGGAGGAGGGGAGGAGGAGGAGGAGAATTATTGAGAGAATATCCTCCATTTACTAGTTTTTCCCCCTAAGCTTACCTGGTTCCTTGGTACCTGTAGGAAGAGGATTTCTCAATTAAAATATAGTCTCAATGAAGAGTTCATTGAAAATGTCAACAAATTTAAATTTATAACCACAGAATGCAACTTGGAGTAAGACTACAAGTGATGTTATAATAAAATGAAGCATAATAAGACCATACGGAAGAAAAAAAGCATTCTTCAGAAAAATATCAGCAACATGGCCATAGTGATAAGGTCCATCAGTATGATAAACTAATTTGTTGGCCATAAACAATGTTCTAGAAAATGCATAATTTTAATTATCTTTAACTTGTTTTGCTCTAAAAATCACCCCAGTTTGGCAACCCTGCCCATCTGAAGACTTCACCATGGTTGGCCACCCTCCTACTTGAAGCCCACCCTTAGCTTCTGAGGTTCCATAGTTTCCTTCTTCCCTTTTTGGATGATTTTCAGCAGTTTCCTCCCCTTTTCCTAGTCCTCTAAATGCTGGACACACAATTCTTGACCTTCTTTCTGTTCACACTCTCTTCTTAGCTTTATTACCACCTATCTGTTCCTGACTTTCCAATAAACCGCTCCCCGGAACTCCAGAATCACATCCAGAGTCAGCCTGACATCCCACTCAAAGGTATAGAAAAGGTCTCCCAAACTCAACTCTCAGTGATGTCCTCCCACCAAAGCTCACTTCACATGTCGTTATAAGAAATAATACAGACAGATCCAGTGTGCCCTGTACTCAGTTTCCCTCAATGGTAACATCCAGCAAAATCACAATGCAACATCACAGCCAGGATAGTGGCTGTGATATAGTCAAGACACAGAAGACGCCCCCATTGCCCTCTATAGCCACACCTGCCTCCCTTCCACCCCAGTGCCTCCCTAACTTTTCTTTTGTTTTCTGGGATAAACACAATCACTGGGTTGAATGGCAGTTACGCACTTAATTTTTAAAGAAACTGCCCAACTGCTTTTCCGAGTGGCTGTTCCACTTTACATTCCCATCAGCAATGTATCCATTTTCTCTGCATCCTCACTGGCATTTGGTATTGTCACTATTTTTTATTTTAGCCATTCTAGTGTGTGTTTACTGATATCTCATTATGGTTTTAGTTTTAATTTCCCTAATGGATAATGATAGTAAACACTTTTTCATGTACTAATTTGCCATTTGTATATCCTCTTGGGTGAAATAGCTGTTCATGTCTGTGGCCCACTTTCCAATTGGATTGTTGTTTTATTGTTGAGTTTTGAGAGTTCTTGATGTGTTCTAGATACTAGTCCTTTGTAGTTTGTGGTTTGCAATCATTTTCTCTGTTTCTAGCTTGTACTTTCATCTTCTTAACAGGTCCTCTCACAGAGCAACAGTTTAAAATTGTGATGTTGTCCAATTTGTCAATGTTTCCTTTTATGGACCATGATTTTGGTGTCAAATTTGAGAACTCTTTGCCTAGCCCTACATCACAAATATTTCAGCATATATGTGCATACATATATACTTCACATTTAAGTCTGTGATCCATTTTGAGATAATTTTCATAGATGATAAGAGACTTAGATTGAGGTGTTCTCCCTGCCCCCCTGCTCCCATAGAGGTTCAATTGCTCCATCACCATTTATTGAAAAGACTAGTTTTCTTCTATCGGATTACTTTTGCGTGTTTGTCAAAAATGAGTTGGGCATATTTATATGAATCTATTTCTAGGTTCTCTATTGTTCCATTGACCTTGCCTCTGTCCCTTTACCAACATAGCATGGTCTGAATTACTGTAGCTCCATAATACGTTATGTGCCAAATGACTGTATGTTCATAATTGTTGTCTTGAGGCTTTTATTACAAAATGTCTTTCTTTTTCTCTAGTAACAATTTTTGTCTTAAAGTCTGTTTTGTCTGATATTAATACTCTAGTACTCTTTTGGTTACTTTGAATGGTGTATATCATTTTCCATTCATTTACTTTCAGTTTATTTGTGTCTCTGAATCTAAAGTGTATCTCTTGTAGATAGCATTGAGTTGGGTCATTTAAAAAAATTCATTTAGCCAATCTCAACCTTTTAACTGGAATGTTTAATCCATTTACATTTAATATATTGCTGATAAGGTAAGATTTACATCTATCACTTTGTGGTTTGTTTTCTATATGTCATATTTTGTTTTCCTGTATTCCTCCATTACTGCCTTCTTTCATGTGAAATAGATATTTTGTAGTTTACCATGTTAGTTCCCTTGTAATTTCTTTAACATATTTTTTGAGTTGTATTCCTAATGGTTGCCTTGAGGATTAAAATTAACATCTTAATTTATAAAAATCTAGTTTGGATTAATACCAACTTATTTAAATCGTTTAGAAAACTTTCATCCTAAGTAGCTCCATCTCCTTCCCACCTCATTTGTGCTATTATTGTCATTGAAATTACACTTATGTATATTGTATGCTCATCAACATAGATTTAGAATTATTGCTTTATGCAGCTGTCTTTTAAATAAGACAGGTGAAAATGGAGTTATAAACAAAAACATATTTATACTGTCTTTTATATTTACCTATGTTGGTACCCTTACTGATACTCTTTACTCTTCATGTGAATTCCAGATACTGCCTAATGCTCTTTCATTTCAGCCTGACAGACCTCACTATTATTTTTTGTAGTGCAGGTCTGCTAGTGATAAATGTGCTGCAGTTTTATTTACCTGGCAATGTAAATAATTTCTCTTTTCTTTTTGAAAGATAGTTTTACTGGATATGGAATTCTTAGTTGATCTTTTTTTTCTTTTAGCACTTTGAATCTATCCTTCCACTGCCTTCTGACTTCTGATGAGAAACCAGCTGTTAATTTTATGGATAACATTTTATACATGATCACTTGCTTCTTTCTTGCTACTTTCAAGATTCTTTGTCTTCGACTTTGAGATTTTTGCTTATGATACATCTAGATGTTTATTCTACTTGGAGTTGGTTGAGCTTCTTGGATATGCAGATTAATGTATTTAATCAAATTTGGGAAGTTTGTGACCTTCTCTCACACTACCTCAGCAAGGGCATGGGGTGAGGCACCTCATTTTAGCTTGGCTAATGTGTAAGTCTAAGCTCCTCTCTCGGCCTTTATTGACATGAGTGGTGGTGGGCCACCAACTTTTCCGCAATGTTTGGCTGGAGTAGAGTGGTTATTGTCTAAATGTTTTCTGTTTTCTTAGGCTGTTGCTTTCCTGGTTCTTCAACTTGAGAGAGCAGGCTTTTGGAGGGGTCTTTTCTGTCTTCACTCACTGGCATTTCCAGGTTGCCAGCTTCTTCAGCTTTAAATCTGAGATATATGACGCAAAAGAAAACTCAAGTTACCTTCATGTGATTCCTTGGATCCTGAGCAACCTAGCTAGTCTACCTTTTCCTCTCCACGTTTTAGAATCTTTTTCAAAAAGTTATTTTCAGTTGTGCTTTGCTGAAAGGATAGGAAAGAGTGCACCTACTCCATTTTCCTGGAAATGGAAGTTTACTATATTTCCTTTTAAAGGCGCTTTTTCATAGCCACCTCATTTTGTTATATTTCTGCCTCCCCTCCAATGTCTATTCTTTTCACAAATATTATTTCTTCATTATTCTCATTGAGAATCCCAAATATGCTTACTTCAAAGTCTTTTTAATTCCCAGACTATTTTACTTTCATCTGGAGTTAATTCATATTATGATGATTGATTTTGGTGGTCATTATTCTTAGCATTAGGTGTCTTCATGGGCTTCAGAGTTTTGACTTCTAGGTTCATTTTTGGGTAAAAGACTATCTTTTACTTTCTTTCTCTTTCTGTGTACTGTCTAGTAGTTTCGGACAGCACCAGTGATGCCTGGTTTTCAGTACAGAACATATTTTATGTTGGTGGTGGCTGTTCACACTTCCTGGCCCTTTGGGGTCTACTTGTCAAGCCAGGACGCATGAGATCGTATGTGTTCTCTCTTGCCTCAGGGGCTCACCTTCACAGAAGCTGTTGCCCCATTAAATGTGGAAGCAGATTTTTCAGATTATTTTCTGATATACAGGTGACCTCTCTCTCCCCTGGTTTTAAACAGGAAGCCTGGTTCTGTTCTCAGCTGCGTGTCCCCATTGTGCCTCAGGACCCATTGCCCAGCAGGCCCATGGCTTTGTCACTACTCAGCAGCTTTTGTTTCTGGGCCACAATGGAGTTTATCTGGTTTTTGCACCCAGCCAGATCCTTTCAATACTTTCTTTGTGTAATTTATCATTGTTCTGTGTTTGCAGCAGAGAAGGGCACTGCACAGCATGAATCTTAGCATTATCTGGATCAGAAGCCAAATACTCTGCTGTTTTACTTATTTTAAAAAAGACTTTTAATTTTTATTTCACTCTATTTGTACGCATTGACCCTTCATATCATATTTGAAATAAAACAAAGTGAAATACCAGTAAGTTCCATATTTCTTCAAATGCATGTTTCATCATTTCTGATTGCATGGTGCACCTTATTTCACTGCACCTGGGAATTCAAGACATGGTGTCAACCACATCTGGAATTGCAGCAGACGCTTCACTTGTGCACAGCACCCAGGGACCTGGAGAAGTGCAATCTTGGCAGTGAGGACAGAGAGAAAGATGGGGTGACTCATGGGAGCAGATGGAGATTCTTGTATATGTTTGGAAGAAGTGGGAGGGGCCCAGGCCAATTTCTGCAGTCACTGACCTCAGTCAAGGTTAGTGTAGCTTCTGCTTCCATCTGATTCAGATTTCATGTAGGTAGTTTAAAAAACACTGTCTTCTTTCTTTCCCCTCTTGCCTTATGCCCTAGGAGTGTTCAGCTGGTCACAAAAAGTCCATCCTTTGGCACAGTGGGGTACACACAATTGTGGGGACAGCTAGACTATCCTCTCCAAGTACTCACACCCTCATGTCCCAATTCCCATTTTCTAGAAGTGAAAACTGTAAAGGCATGAGTGAAGCTGACTCTGTCCCAGGCCTGTCTGAGGGGTGAGTGCAGGTGGCTGCCAGTGGCCACCTGAAGACTGTGTCCACAAAAGACAGGCATGGTGGGTGTCTTCTCTTTCCAGCCTGGAACTGACCAAGCAGCTCAGCAAGGTCAGGCGGGAAAGGCATCCAAATCCTGACTCAAATAGCTCATACTCTTTGGCCTAGTAATTCCACCCCTTGGCGTTTACCCTGGAGAAACTGGCAGAGAAAGGAGCTGGGATTTATATACAAGTGTGGTTTATAAAACTTCCCCACAAAAAATCAGATAGAGATCCATCAAAAGGGACATGGTTAAATAAATTGTGGTACACATTTCAGTGGAACACTAGGCAACATTTAAAAATCAGGCTTTTGAAATGCCTTTAATAGGAAAATGCTCAAAATTCAGTGAGTTATTAAGGGTATAAAATAGTTCAAAAAGTACAAAATTGATATTTTGTAATAGACTATATACCATAGAAAAATAACTGGACAGAACCACAGAAATGTTACTATTTTTTTCTCTCCAGGTGGAGGGATTCTGGGGGATAGAAAGGTGTCTCTTTTTTTTTTAAGACTTACATTCCTACAATGAATATATACTATGTTGTATTTGTATTCAGGTTACAATATGAAAAACAAGCTTCACTAAAAAAATAATTACAACATATACAAGAAGAGCTTTGCAAGCAGTCTTGAGGAGAATTAAAGAGAAAAGAAAGGAAGGCACCTACTGTAATAATAAAATAACTGTAACCACAGTTATCACTGATTGGCTGTTATGGAAGGACGCGGGGTCCCGGGAGGCGGGACTACGCGGCATGGGGGCGGGTCTGCGCGCGCTACTTCCGGGGCGGGGCCTCCGCCTCGGCCGCGCGCGGGAGCGGGAGCAGGAGGTCTCCATGGCAACCAGCGGGGCCTGCGTAAGGCCCACCCGCCGCCGCCACTGCCGTCGCGTCGGTCCCGCGCGCACCTGGGCCGCGCCACGACTCGCGCGCGGTTGAGACCTCTGCCCCGGCCCCGCGAGAGCTCCCGCCTCAGGCCGCCCGCGCCCGCCTCCCGCCGCCGCGGCCGCTGCGGCCGCCCCGGCCTGACCTGACCGGGAAGCAGTTCCGGCGGACCGTCGCCGTGACTCATCGGCCTGCTCGCGTCCTCCGATCGTGCCATCTTGGCTGTGGCCGGCGCGGCAGACGGAGCCGCGGAGGGAGCCGCGGAGACCCAGGTACGCGCCCGCCGCCCGCCCCAGGCCCCGGCGCCGCCGCAGGTGTGTCCGCCCTTTGTTCCGCCCCAGGTGGGCGCGGGCCCCGCGCCTGGAGGGGCTTTGGGCTCGGCGCCCGCCTCTGCAAGCAGCGATCTGCACGGGGCGAGCGGCCGAGCGGCGGGCGCCGCTCCTTGCGCTTCCCACGCCGTGTCCCCCACTTCGACACCCTTTTCCGCAATCGAAACCTTTTAAAATACATGTTTTCATCCTTCAGGCTCCAGAACAAGTCCAACCACCTGTGCAGCCGGACTAGGCCCTGTGAGGTCCGCGGTAAAGGAGCCACGTCCGGAGGCGGGGATCCCTAAGGCCTGTGCCACCTGCCTGGGCCTGGCTGTGCCATCTCTCCTCTGTCCGCCTGCACTCTGAGTCTTGAACCCCACCCTCTCCGCAGCCCTGCACGGATCCACCCAGTTTCAGCGTCACAGGTCCTCAGGTTGCGGGTTACCCGTACCCCCCGTCTCCCATCCCACCAGTCTCAGCCTTTGGCTGACCTCTACAACATGGTCCAACCCCAGACATCAAAAGCTGAAACCCCAGCCTCCGCAGCTTCTACCAGTGCCCAAATGGATGACGTCATCGACACCCTGACCTCCCTGCGCCTCACCAACTCTGCGCTGAGGCGGGAGGCCTCGACCCTGCGGGCGGAGAAGGCCAATCTTACCAACATGCTGGAGAGCGTGATGGCAGAGCTGACCTTGCTGCGCACCAGGGCTCGGATTCCAGGTGCTCTGCAGATCACGCCGCCCATCTCCGCCATCACCTCCAACGGGACCCGACCAATGACCACGCCTCCAACGTCTCTGCCTGAGCCGTTTTCCGGAGACCCGGGCCAGCTCGCGGGGTTCTTGATG
Source organism: Rhinolophus sinicus (assembly GCF_057876585.1). Classification (NCBI taxonomy): domain Eukaryota; kingdom Metazoa; phylum Chordata; class Mammalia; order Chiroptera; family Rhinolophidae; genus Rhinolophus; species Rhinolophus sinicus. The sequence continues at coordinate 6,138,145 of NC_142501.1, forward strand.
CAGATGGACAGGTTTATGATCTTCCAGGCCTCCCGCTTTCCGGGGGAGGCCGAGCGAGTGGCGTTCCTGGTGTCCCGGCTGACTGGGGAGGCAGAGAAGTGGGCGATCCCCCACATGCAACCTGACAGCCCCTTGCGAAACAACTATCAGGGGTTCCTGGCGGAGTTGCGGAGAACCTACAAGTCTCCACTCCGGCACGCGCGGCGCGCCCAAATCAGGAAGACTTCTGCCTCCAATCGGGCAGTGCGGGAACGGCAGATGCTCTGCCGCCAACTGGCCGCCACCGGCACAGGGCCCTGCCCTGTGCACCCGGCCTCCAACGGGACTAGTCCAGCTCCCGCCCTGCCCACCCGAGCCCGGAACCTTTAAGAACCGGCCACTGCCCTGGTCGCACCTGCAGCTACCAGGTAGCATAACCCCTTTGCTGCGTAGAAGAAATGTCCCTACAACAGCATCGTTCTTGTTTCAAGATGCTCTTCCTGCCTCTCCAGACCTGTTCCAGAAGATCTTCCTTCATACTCTTGGGTGCCCTGTTACCCACCTAGCTTCCTAGTGTCATGTACTAGGTTTGTACCTAGGCCTCAGTGCATGTTTCCCCTCTCTTGCTTGCAACCCCAGCTCTTCTGGTGACCCCAGCTCTGCTACTCGGTCACACCGACTCCACAGCACACTCCGGACGGTTTGGGCTGACCTCTCCCAGCCTGAGTAGGTTCACAGACTCTCCTAGCCCACCCTCTGCTGACCCCACAGCAGCTCCCCACCTGGGGGCCCTGTTCTCACTGAGGACAGAGAGAAGCCGCTTGGGCCAGACTGGTGCCTTGATGTGGAGCCCTGGAGACGTGATCTCCAGCCCTGCCAGTGCCCAGTGTGCAGGCAGGGGCCTTGTCCCTGCTGTCGGTGGCCCATGATCACTGCTCGGAGTGTATTTCCAGCATTTCTGGGGCCCAGCTTTGCACACGAGGACACAGTCATTATCCCCATGTTGCTCCTGGGAAAGACCGAACATGCAGGTGAAGGAGAAGCACCTGGGTGATGCATCGCCATTATTGCTTGGCTTTAGCCGCCAGTGGTCTGATGGCACCAGGAATTTGGGGAATCTGGAACTTGCCTCCTTTAAAGAGGGTCATTGTGACTTTGGGCCCCTGGGCAGTTCCATCAGGCTGCCAGAGGCAGCACGTTCGTGCACATCCATGCCTGAGAGCCACTGCACGCTGAGGGGTGGACACTAGGCTCATTTTGCTGCCCTGGATCTCCAGTGGGAATCACCTCTAGCTGCTAGTGTGCAGTCCCCCTTCCTCTTTGTCCCATGTCACTGGGTGGTGGGCCTTGTCTAGCTTGAGACTTGTTCCCTTCTCCGTTCATGGGACCTGTGGCCTTCACCTCAGCCCCTCAGTCACTCACAGCATCTCGGGGTCTCCAGAGCCTCCATGTAGGTAGGATGCCGTCCCCGTGCCCGGGCTGTCCATCAGCTGCCCAAGAAACATGGACTCAGCTGGAGACCCAGTTCCTCTGGGATGCAACCTTACGCAGTTAGGCAAGGGTGTATTGGCCTCTGGCAACCAGGGCCTTGCTGGCATTTGCAAAGGAAGAGAACTGTGGACTACCTGCATCCTGATGTGACATGCAGAAGTGGCACTCGTGTCCTGATCCTGAGGGACAAAGCGGTACCTCGTAGTGGTGGACGGCCTTGTCCTTCCTCACGGGGTCGCCCAGAAATCTCTTTCTAAACGAGACGTGGCTGAGCCCTTTGGCTGGTGACGCCCCCTCCATGTTTCAATGCCAAACGAATTGCATTTACGTGACCACCTGGACATGGGGGGAGGTGGGGCATCTTCCCCTGAGTTCATCGGCCTTGTTCTAATGGTCCCAGCTTCAGTGTAGGACCGCCCTGTACCCACCCAAAGGCATATGTCTTGGGACACCCAGAGGTTGCATCCTAGGGCTCGTCCTTACTTCCTGAGAATTTGGATGATGCTGGGAAAAGTGAGTGTGTTCCTGAAGCAACCAGGGCCTTGCAAGGTCCAGGACATTCGTGGTTGCTGGTGTGCATGGATCAGTGCCACCCACTAACTATAAACTCAGCCCAGCTGCCCTGCTGAGCAACTGCCTGAATACAGGCTGCCTGCCCCCTGGATTCCAGCCCAGGCTGTTCAGGCGGGACCACGGTGCTTGTTAGGTGTGAATGGGGGGAGGACACCCATTCCGGGGGTGGGGGACCTCTGATAGGGGTGCAGATCGCTTTTTCTTTGTGCTCAGTTTTCTTCTGTCTGCTTGCCAGGCAGAGGTGGCCACAGGACGGGGTGCAGTGGCACCTGGGGCAAAGCAGGCTGCAGTGGTAATAGATACCTTGAAGATATCCACGTGGCTTAGCCCAGTCGGGGTCGGTGACCCAGCGTGGGGCAGGGTGGAACTCTTACCTCCGCAGCGCCTGCGTCTGCCCGACATGTCCAGGGCTGGCCATGCTGCTCATGCCCACCCGTGACCTGGCCCTGTGTCTGTGGGTCAGCGTGGCTGGGCTGCTGCTCCGGCTTCATTTGGCTTGGTGATTGGGCTGCGTTTCGTCTTGGCGCTTAGGTTTGTGGGCTTGGGACTGGTGCTGTTATACATCTGTGACCTTGACCGCTTCCTGCAATTTTGGAAAGAAGCAAATGAGAAAGGCTGTGGTGGGGAGGGGTGTCTCCACATTGGACTCAGAAGAAGCTCCACACTGGGAGCCAGTGGCTCTAGGGGCAGACACCCACCCAGTCCCCAGCTAAAGAGGATGGGACCCAAGCTCCATGCAGCCCAGGTCAAGGCCTCAGTGACTGGGAGGGTCAAGACGGAGAAGCAAGTGGGGGAGGGGAGCTGCTTTGTACATACTTTGTGGTGATAATGTCTCTAAATTGAAGAGAACAGGTATTGATTTCTAAAAGGGACAGGCAGTGAGTCGTGTTAATGCATGTGAGGGACAGTTGTATGTTTTCCATGGTGTTGACATTGTTTGGACTGTATTGTGACTGCCGTCTGGTCCACGTGGCCCCAGCTGGTAAGTAAGATTCATTGCGCAGCAGGACATCACTTGAGAGGGGACTCAGAATAAAGGGTGACTTCCTAGCCTAACGTACAGTGTGACCTTGGGATTAAATGAATGGCCTAAAGCATTTCGGTGACGTCTAGGAAAAAGCAAAGACCCCTTTCATTGGTCCCAGGTAAGTATGTGATGAGTAAGTAATGACGAGGAATGCAAAAATAACCCCTTGAAGGGGCAGGTAAGACTTTATTACCGATGTACATTGTCTTGGTGTCCGGGTGGGCGTGGGGCAGAACCACCCACTGGATGGCCATGATCCTGGCCTGGAGGACAGAGCGGCAGGGAGAGGTGAGCATGCACTTAGGTCACCTGGACGGTGCAAACCCTGCAAGCGGATAAAAGGACACTCCTGGCCGGGACCACCTTCCAGGAGTGACGCTTTCCGTGGGAGGAGCGACAGCGTCCTTGCAGATGTCCCATCTTGCAACCAGAGCTGTAAGGTTAAGATCCGCTCTGCTCAGGAAGCTTAGCGGTGAAGACAAAAGGGGGGGCTCCGGGGAGGGAGCAGAGCAGGTGGTCGGGCTTTCCAGTCAGGGAGAGACCGGGTTCAGGGGAGGCCCATCTGCTGACTGGAGATGCCATTTCCCGCGTCATCTCAGGGTCCTAACATCTGGTGTGGTGGTTGGCACAGCACAGACGAAGTAGAGACGGGAGGAACCCCAACTCCTTACTTCAACGTCACTAGCTCCATAAACAAGTGACAACCTACTAGGTCTTTTCAGCAAACCTACACGTTATAGAAATTCTGGAAAATAGAGGAAAGAAAAGTAAAATGTAACATTTTGATGATTTTCCTCCTATGCCCCCCCATTTTATTACTAATTTTATCTTGCAGTGGTCGTGTACTCCATCAAGTAGATGGACAGAAGTGCCCGTGGTTTATCACTGCCGTTGCTAACTTTCCACTGTTACAAACTGATGCAAATCTTTGTGCATCAGGTTTTTCCCAGTGTCCCGTTATTTCCTGAGGATAGATTCCCAGAGGTGGGATTATTGGATTAAGGAATATGAACAACGTTGAGGCTCTTTATGTAGTGACAAAATGGTTTCCAGAAATGTGCCCACTTACACTGCCACCAGCAAGGATTAATGTGCCCGTTTTACCCTCTTGCCAGCACTGAGTGTTATCATCTGGCGAACTATTTGCTAATGAAAAAACAGCACTGTTTTAGTTTGCGTTTCTTTGATTTTCAGCAAAGTCGAACACCTTTTCATGTTAAGCAGTTGTGTTTCCTCTTGTGATTGTCAGTGTCCTTTGCTCTTACCTACTGGGGTCTGATAAATTTGAGCTTGTTATATATTAAAGATATTAACCTGTTGTGTGTCATATGTGAGGCACGTTTCCAGCTTTTTACTTTTGTGTGTGTGTGATTGAAATTTCCCTTCTGTACAGCCAGTCCATCCCCATTGGGCGCTCTGCCGACTAGACTGTCAGGCAGGCAGGTGTGTTTTGTCCCTTTTGTTCACGGCTGTACCACTGCACCTGTAACAATGCCCGTCTGGGCACATAGCACGTACTTAGTGAACGTTTGTCAGCTTGGTGCACAAATGGATGTGTTGGGTGTTAGGGATCCCCGGATGGGCAAAACAGCCCCCACCAAATGCGTATGGACCAAGGGCAGTCGCCAACCTTTTGGTCTCCGAATCCCTGTGCACAGTTAAAAATCATTAAGGACCCCAAAGAGCTTATGTAGTTTTGCTTACATGGTTTTTTTTAAAACTCAATATTGACCATATAAATTAAAATGGAGAATTTTAGAATATTTTGAAAATAAACTCGTCAACATAAATAGCATATTTGAATGAAAACTCTTCCAAAACAAAACAAATTTAGAAGAGTGGCATTGTTTCAGGTTTTTGCAACTTTCTTTAATGTCTGGCATTTAATAGAAGACAGAGTCTCAGACTTGCTTCTGTGCTTAGTCTTTTGCAAGATAACATGTCATGTAGCCTTTGAAAGATTCCACCGAACACTCATGAGATAGAGGGGAAGGGCACGGGATGTTTCAGGGTTATTGTGGAAACCTTTTTCCCTCCCAGAGCCCAGGAAGGGCTTGTCTGCTATGGGAACTGCTGGTCTAAGAGACGAGAATAGACAGCCCTGCAAACACCTCCATCTGCTCCTGTGCGGTTTCTTTCATTGCTTGAAAGTTAAGGTATTTTCTTCCCTCTAGAATTCATAAACAGTTATTTCTGGAATTAATTAGGCACGTCACATGAGGTGAGGCTCTGAATTGACTTTTTCCTAAATACTTGACTATCCTGAGCTCATATATAGATTCTTTCCCTATTTGATGTGTGTTGTCTTTGTCACATTTGAAAATCTCACTACCTGTTACGGGAAGCTTTCCTATTGATGCATTTTTTTCCCCCAGTACATCCCTTTTAAAAGTGATCGCAGTTTTGTAATTTGTATTCATATCTAGTAGGGTTCCCCCTTCAGGTTTTCTTGGCTGTTCTCAACAGATGAACTTAAAAAATGAATTCTAAGATTTTCCTGAAATCTCAGTACGAGGTGTAGGGCTGGAATGACACTGTCGCTTTGGCGAGCTGTGTGCAGGGGGGGAACCCTGCAGGACGGGGTGGCCCCTTCCTACCAGCAGATGACCTTGCCCCTGGGTTTTCTACTAATGTGGTTCTCTGCAACGGGTGGCTGGTTTGGGAACGAGGGTAAAAATCTGTTCCCCAACTGGCTAGCGTGTTGAAATCAAGTGCAGAGTGCACAGTGCCCTAGTGGCTGGCTCTGGATGGCTGGTCCCAAGAGGTTTGGGAGCACCTGGCCTCCCAGTTCGCCTGAGGGTGGAGGGATGGAGCTGTGCCCCCCTCACCCCCCCAGCCAGCCCCACTGTGTGGTCAGAGACCAGGAGCCTTGGCTGGGCCAGCGCTCCCTTCTCAGTGAGCTCCCGCGTGGGATTCTATCCCATGGCCCTGAGACTCCCTGAGGAGTCTACTCCGTGAATGGTGGCTCTGTCCGGATTGTCCCCAGGCCAGGAACCTGGGTGTTACCCCTCCCTTACCTCCTGCATCGCACCTGCTCCATCACCAAGGCCTCCCGCTGCTTCTCCCAAACTCAGGCTGGCTCCCTGTTCCCACCACCACTACCCCCCTCACTCTTCCTGCCTCCCTCCCCGTGCTCAGTCCTGTGTTAAGACAAGGATCAAATATTCCTCCTCTTGGAAACCCTCCCCGAGCAGCTAGGCTGGGTTAGGGTCTTGGTTGTGCTCAGACATCCCCACACCCACCCCAGGCTTCCACCTATTGAGAGGCACCACCTTATGTTCTTGAGCTTCCGTTTCTCTCCCTCACCAGGCTCTGCTCCTTGAGGGCAAAGCTGACGCTCCCCTCCTCGCCCAGGGCCTGGCAGAGAGGCCTCGGGGAATGTTCAGTGGTTGACCAGGTGGACAGCATAACAGACACTCGTGGGGCTCAGGTCCATGCCCCACAGGCCAGTCATGACTGCTCACCTGCTGTGTGTCAGGCACTCTTCTCGAAGCCGAGGGTGGGATGGCAGGACAGGCTTCGCCCTCACAGAACACCCATCCTTCCGGGAAAGAACAGTAAGGCCGTGCGTACATCATGCAAGGGAAGGACGGTGACTGTGGTCAGTGAAGGCTTCGCTCCTAAGCACTTGAGTGTCCGCACCACTAACTAGGCTGTGTGCTTACAGTTCTGTTTTTATTGGGGGGATTGACTCAGAGTGAAACCGTCAGTCTTAAGGGTGCCGTTCCGTGACTGGAAAATGACATACAGCACGGTAGCCGAAGCCTGTATCACAATAAGAATATCCCCACCCAGAAATTTCCCTGCGCCCCTTCCCCAGCCCTAAAATCCTTTGTCAGCCCCCAAGACACAAAGATATTCTGTAATTTCCTCTGAAAAATGGTAGTCTTAGTTTGTACAGCAAGGTCTCTGACTCATCTCAAATAGTTTGTGGATGATACGAGGTGGGGTTGAAATGCGGTTTTTACCCCACCTGCATATCCAATTGTGTTAGAACCACTTGTTGAAAGACTTCCTCTTCTGCTTTCCGGAATTGTTTTGGTGACTGTCTAAATCAGGTGCCCAAATTGAGGTGGTCCACTTTTAGACTCCTTATTCTGTTCCACGGATCCGCGCGTCTGTTCCCACGCGAGCTCCGTGCTGTCTGATCCCTGTGACTTGGCCGTAAGCTTTGAACTCAGAGAGTGTCAATTCTGCAATTATGGTCTTTTCCAGATTGCTCTGGATGCTCTCCATCTGTGCTACCCAGTACAGTGCGCCACTACACTCACGTGGCTATTTAAATGTATTAAAATTAAGTAACGCTAAAGATTCAGTTCCCCGGGTACAATAACCACGTGTAAAATGCTCCATGGAACATTTCTATTGTCACAGATACTTTTTTTTTTTTAGGTCCTTTGCAATTCCATATAAATTTTAGAATCATTTTATCAATTTCTATTAAAAACCTGCTGGGACCGTAACTGGGAAGAAATTAAATCTACAGATTAAAGGAAGGGAGAACTGGCATTTTAATAATATTGAGTCTTCCAATGTATGAATGTGGGTTAGCTCTCACTTTATTTAGGAACTTTTTCATTTTTCTCAGCAGTTTAGTAGTTTTTAGTCAGTGGTCTTACCCATCTTAGATGAATGTATTCATTCCTTGGGAGTTTGTGATTCTTGATGCGTCTGTAAATAGAATTTTAAAAATTCTCATTTTGTAATTGTTGTGAGTGTATAAAACCCAAACTAATATTTATGTTTGCTTTTATGCTGTGACTGCTGTATTCATTTATTAGTTCTGGTACTCCTCTTCCAGATTCTTTGGGATTTGCTACACACACGATCATATTGTCTGTGAATAAAGAGAGTTTACACCTATCGTTTCCTTCTGTGGCCTTTTATTATATTTCTCTCTCCTGCCTTTTTGCACCGTCTAGGACTTCCAGTACAATGTTGCACAGAGGTCATGAGAGTGGGCAGCCCGGCCTCATCTCTGGTCTTTGGGGAATGTGATTGACACTTCACAGGCTGTGATGCTAAGTGGCAGTTTTTCTCACGCATGCGCTTTTATCAGATTCGTGAACCTTCCATCCATCTCTAATTTATGGGAGTTTTTAAAGTAAATCACATGGATGCTGAATTTTGTTACTGCTTTTTCCACATCAGTTTAAACAAGCATATTATTTTCTCTTTTGCTATTTTGTTATTTTCTCTTTTGTTACATGGTGGATTAAATTGATTGATTTTCAGAGGCTAAGCCAAGCCTGCAGTCTTAGAATAAACAGTTTGGTAACTGAGTATCATCCTTTTTGTAAATGTTCTATTTGATTTGTTAATGTTTTTCAGTATGTTTTGGGTTTATTATCAGTAGGGATATTGGTCAGTAATTCTCTTTTCTGCAATGTCTTTGTTATTGAGGTTGTGCATCCCTCATAAGACAGGTTGGGAACTGTTCCCCCGTATTTTCTGAACGAGTCTGTGTAAGATTGGATTATTTCTTCCTTAATTGCTTAACAGAAAATTCAAGTAAAACCACTGGGCCTGGGCTTTTCTTCATGATAATAAGGTGTTGAATGGCGAGTTCAGTTTCTTTAGTGGATCGATAGAACTAATTGACTAATCAGTCATTTGTTGTTTCTTTGCTGGGCTTTGATAGTGTGTCTTTCAAGGAATTGGTCCGTTTTATCAGTTAGAAAACTTGCTTGCAAAAGTTCTTCATAATATTCCTTTATTATCTTTTTGAAGTCTGTGGGATTTTGAGTGTTTTCCCCTCTTTTATAACATAGTGGCGATAGTTTGTATGTTCTCTAGGCTTTTTTTTTTTTTTTTTTTTTTTTTTTATCATTCCAAGTAGAGGTATGTCATTTTTATTGATCTTTGCAAACTATCTTTTTTTTATTTCATTGATTTACTCCATGTTTCTGTTTTCCATATAATTGATTCCTGCTCTTATCTTGATTATCTCCTTCCTCCTGCTTACTTTGGGTTTAATTCACTCTTGGTTTTCAAGTTTCAAGGTGGAAAATGGCTTGTTCTCTTCCCCAGAAGCAGTAGGTCTTTTGTGGGTCTTGAGGTTGGGTGAGTCCCCACCCCTCCCCACCCCATGGCCTGAGGCTTGTGTTTTATATACGAGAAGGATTGAGAAAGGGAGTGGCTTGTCTTGTTAGTGTATCAAAGAAAGGGACAGCTTTCTCTGGCCTCCTGCCCTGTTTGCACTATTCCTGGTGAACACCAGGTGTGTGTGTGTGTGTGTGTGGGAGGGGGGAAGTCATGGAAAAGAGCTCACTAGTGTGTCCTCCACTGTGTCTGGGGCTCCTAGCAATTCTAAACAGTCACCTTGTCCCATATTCGGCCTTTAAGAATGAATCAAAATGTCGGCGTTTTCTCCTTACCTGTCTTTGTGGCAGCCCCTCTTTCCCGTGCTCTGCTGAAGGTGAGCCAGCTGCTGTGTCCTGCCCTCCTCAGAGGGTCTGGCCATGATTCAGAATTCACTTCCCTTCGTCGCCTGTGATCTTAGCTCTCGCGTGGGCTCACGACAAATTCTGATTTTGTAGATGATGCAGCTTTTTCTCATTGTTAGGTTGAGAGTGCTGTTCTCGTGTGGCTTTCTACATCCTAAACCTGAATCGACTTTATGAAAACAATTAAGAGAAAGGAAAATAACTCTTACAGTTATTGTTTTCGATTTTAAATAGTCGACAGAACAACTTATCCCTCATTGCTGTTCCTCTTCAGAAATGTATTGGCTTTGTATACCCACCTATTATTTCCCATGGACTTAACTTTTTATGATGGTTATTGATTTGTTCTATTTTATAAAGCATAGAAGCTTTATGTTTTATATGCACTGCATGTAGAAAATTTAGAAAATAGAGGCTAATGGAAACAATGAAATCAACCTAGAATATTCTGCCTTCCTAGAGAAAGAGTTTGAATATATGTTCTTCTCATCTCAGTGTTAAATATAATTATTTAAGTACAAAATAATGTATACTTATAAAAAAAAACGAAACAGTGCAGGAATATACAGGGTAAAACATGTGAGTGAGTCTTTATTCATGTCAGCATTTTGTGTGTCCCTTTCAGACCTTTTGCGACGTAAATACATATGTGACACCTAAGTTCACACATTCACCCCATTGAAGGGGGTGCTCGCTCTGCGGTCAGAGTGCAAGGTCAGAGGGGGCGCCCCTCACTAATCTCACCCTAGTCCCAGCCCAACTTTATTGTGGGTTTTCCTGCACTCAGGTCTTGTGCGTTTCTTGTGGTTACTTGGTTTAATTGCATCACATTTATCTCCCATTCTCTGTCTGATTATCACTGGGTCTTGCCCTCATTTTCTACTGGCTGCAATTCTCAGTTATCCATGACCCTAGCAGTTTCCTGTTGGTGCTCCCAGGCTGCCAGGGAAATCAGCGTTTCCTCTGCAGATAAGAAAATCTATCTCCTCAATGAGGACACCCACCTACTGACTTATTTCCTCATTAAATTTAATTGGCTGGAATTTCTGGTATTAGGTGACAGAGATGATAAATGACATTTTTTATCCCAAATCAGCTACTTCTACTTTAATCATTTTGAGTACTTTGATAGAAAATTGTCCATTTCACGGAGATTTTCACATTTATCAGCATAAAGCTGAGCGTGCTATTATTCTCTTGGTCCTTGAAAACCTCTGAATTGGTTACGTCTCTTCTGAATTTAATCTATTTTCTTTTTTTTATTGATTAGATTGGTTCGAGATTGACATTGAATTTATTTATTTTTAAAGAGTCAGCTATTGATTTAACACATTCTATTGGATTTTTTTGTTTCTTATGCATTAATTTCTGCTTATGTTTTTATCATTTCCTCCCACCAACACCAGCGCCTTCTAATAAGTGAGAAAGAATTCACTTTTCAGCTTACACGTTAGCAAACACTGAAATTTCCTGGGCTGTAGACACAGACTTTAAGTCCAGGAGACAGTGGATGAAATCAAATTCATTCCTTTTTTCCCCCTAGAATTCTTCTCAGAACCTTAACAGTGCTAATGTTCATTTAGGATGTCTAAGAACGTTTAGTTTAAGGTCTCCCAAACTGAGTGATTAGAATACAGAAATCATTTTTCTCCCTCTGATCTTCTTTTAAGCCTGAGAAGTCTCAGAATTCATGCTGGGAAATCCTTCTGTCATGTTCATGTTTGATGTGTCTAGTCTCTCTCGCTCTCTCTCTCGCTCTTGCTCTCTCTCTCGCTCTCGCTCTCGCTCTCTCTCCACCTCTCTGCCCCCCTACGCATGCCCACCCCCAGCCCATCTGAGATAATCTTGGATTCCCTTCTGTATAGGATTTCTTTGGGGGATAATTAAAAAATGTCCTAAAATTGATGATGGCGATGGTTGTACAACTCTAACTGAACTTAAACACATTGAGTTGTACATTTTGAACAGGAGAGAGAACTTTATGTTATGTAAATTTATCTCAATACATTTATTATATTGCAAATAAATTTTTTAAAAAAATCTAAATGAACATGAACTGTATATACTGTGTATACATTATTATGGAACTTAAAATATACCAAACTAAACCAAACCAAACCAAACACAGAAACACAAGAGCATATAACTTGGGAAGGCAGTTAGGGAAGTTAAAAGACCTTAAGTCCTTGCATTGCCTGAGAAAGTGGAAAAGAAGCAATTAACATTCTAACAAGTAAAGGAGAGGCATGACATTCATAGGGAAACCACAATAAAATAATCAAACTAAGAGAGGACAAAATGTAGTAATAAAAAATATTCAATCAACCCCAGAAGGCAAGAACTGAGAGAAAAACAGAGCACAGACAAGGTGAGACAAATAAAAACACATAGCACAACAATAGATTTCAACCAGATATATCAGAAATTAGACTAAAATGAAATGGGCTAGACTCTCCACTTGAAAGGCAAAGATTGTCAGAATGATTTTTCAAAACTCTCTATGCTATTTACAAGAGCATATTCAAAATTCAAGGATGCAGAAAAAAGCACAATAAAATGATGGAACAGCATATGTCATGTGAACACTAAGCAAAAGAAAGGCAGTAGAGCTTAGGAACTGGCAAAATAGCAAGAAAAAGAAATCATTGGAAGATAGAAGCACTTTATAGTGATAAAGGCTATATTCACAAGAAAAATATGACAATTCTAAGTCTGTATGTACCGAATAACACAACCTCAATCCTTCTGAAGCAAAATGGGCAGAACCACAAAGAGCAGCCAAGTTCTCAATCTCAGTGATCGATGCAATAAGCAGACAGAAGTCGGTACGGATACAGAAGACATGAACCGTACAATCGACTTGACCTACTTGATGTATAAAGAGCCTGTGTTCAATTGAAGGATACATGTTATTATTTTTTTCTTTTTTAAAAGTTCATCTATATTCCTAGTGTGCTGAAAGATTTTTGTCGTAAATGGATGTTGACTTTTTTTTTTTAATTGAGGAATATTGGGGAACAGTGTGTTTTTCCAGGACCCATCAGCTCCAAGTCAAGTCATTGTTTTCAATCTAGTTGTGGAGGGCGCAGCTCACTGGCCCATGTGGGAAAAGAACCGGCGACCTTGGTGTTACGAGCACTGCGTTCTAATCACGGAGCCAATTGGCCTCCCAGATACGTGTTATTTTTAAGCACAGATGAGATATTTTTAAAAAATTAACCATATGTTTGGTCTTAAAACAAATTTTAATAAATTTCAAAGGATTGAAGCCATGCACTAAAATCTGACACAAGCTAATTAGGTTATAAATCAGTAACAACAAGATGACTGTGAATTAAGAAATGCTCATCTAAGTAATCTATAAGTCAAGGAATAAAACCATCATGCAAATTAGAAAATCTTTGAATTGAGTGGAAAAAAAGAGCAAAGCACATCAAAACAAAACATGTGGGAGGCAGGTAAGCAGGGCTTAGGGAGAAAGTTATGTCATGAACAAATTACTTTAAAAAATAACCAAGGCTGAAAATTAGTGAGCTAAGCATCCATCTCAAGGAGTTAAAAAAAAAAACCAAACTAAACCAAACCAAACCAAAAAACAAACAGAAGAATAAAACCAAAGGAAATAGGAGGGAATAATAAAGATGATCTCTGAAATGAATGAAATAGAAAAGTACAAGAAAATTAACAAAAACAGATATTAATTCTTTGAAAATACTTGAGGGACAAGGGTTAATTTGTTTGAGCCTATTTCACTGAAGATTGGCCTCCAGTAAAAAAAAGTAGGCATGAGGCAGCGCTCTATTATAGCCAGACAGAGCCAAGCGCGTAAGACAGGTGTCCTGGCCAACGGAAAGCCTTGGATCTCAATCCCAGCGCCATCACACCTGGGAGGTGCACTGTGCACCTCCAAACCCAACGCTGAGCTGGCAGAACAGCTGGAGCCCAAGGTCTGCCCATCACACAGCTGTTGACCCTGGCCCATGACGTGGCAGGGAAGGGCTGGTGCTTTGCTAATTTTGCAGCGTCCAAGTCCCGCAGCCCAGGGACTGAGGTTCCCTATCCTGGAATCTGACGCCCGTCCAAGTTAGATCTTTGTGTACTTGCACAGAATGAGTGACAGGCGGCCTGCCCATTGATGACGGCGCCTGAATTTCCCTTGGTGCACACTGCACGCCTGGTCTGGCCATTCACCCTTGTTTGCATGACAAGACTGATGGAAAGATCTCTGGAGAAATTGGTCTGGACAAAAAAAAGAAAGGTACAGATACCAAATCAGAAATGAAACGGCAGACACTGCAGATCTTGAGGACGTTAAAAAGGTAGTAAGAGGATGTGGTAGGCTGAAAAAGTGACCTCCATAGACGTCCAGGTCCTATGCTCTGGAACCTGCTACCTTATATGGCAAAGTGATTTTGCAGATGTGACTCAGTTAAGGATCTTGAGGTGGGGATTGTATCCTGTACTATTTGGTGGGCGCCTTCCTGATAAGAGGAGGCCGAGGGAGCCTTGATAATAGGAGAGAAGACTCCTGATGGAGGCAGAGCCTGGACGATGCATTTTGAAGATGAAGGAAGGGGCTAGAAGCTGGAAAAGACCAATAAATGGATTCTTCCCTAGAGATTCTGGGGGGAGCATAGTCCTGCTGACACCTTGATTTCAGCCCATTTCGGTCTTCAGGCCTCCAGACTGTAAGAAAACAAATTTGTGTTGTTCTAGGCCACCAAGAATGTGATAAGTTGTTAGAGCAGCTATAGGAAACTAAATAGAGGCTACTATGAAAAAACTGTGATAATGTAATATGAAATTTTACATGAAATGGATACATTTCTAGAAAAATACAATGCTCCAAAATTGGCAGAAAAAGAAAGGAAAAATGTGAACAATCTTATAACCATTAAATCTGTAACTAAAAACCTTCCCACAAAAGAAAACTCCAGGTCCAGATGGCTTCACCAGAGATTTCTACCTTATATTTATGGAAAAATAACGCTACCCTTTCACAAACTCTGCCAGAGAAAGAAGAAAGGGAAGATTGCCCAATTTACTTTGTGAGACCAGTTAAACTTGATACAAAAAAGAGAAAAGGACCATATGAGAAAGAAAAATTACAGGCAAATCTCACTCATGAATATAGATGCAAAAATTCTAAACAAAAAACTAAAAAACAATGAAACTGCAAGGCAGATTTAACATTATCAACTTAAATCTTACTTGCCTCATTAACAGATTAAAGCAGAAACATCATGTGATTATTTTAATACATGCAGGAAAAAACATTTAATAAAGTTGAATATCCATTCATTAAAAAAAGGAACTCTTAGAAAAGTAGACATATAAAGAAATTTCTTAATTTGATGAAAGGTATCTACCAAAAATATCTATAGAAGACATATCTTTATTGGTGAAATGTTGAAATCCTTCCTTTTAGGAATGGCAGCGAGACAGAGATGCCTGCTATCCCCACTTCTGTTCAATGTTGGACGGGGGTCCTACCAGTGTAATAAGGCAATAAAAAGAATGGAATTGGAAAGAAAAAAACAGATTTGTCATTATTCACTGAGCATATGATTATGTGTGCAGCAACGTATGAAAATGCTACAGGTAAATTATTAGAATTAATGAGTTTAGCCAGTCATTGCACAAAAATCAATTGGATTTGTATATACCAGAAACAAACAGAAAACGAATATTTTAACAGATGTCTTTTAAATACTATGAACAATTGTGTGCTAATACATTAAATAACAAATGGAATGGACAAGTTCATAGAAAGATACAAACTATCAAAACCAACTGAAGAAGAAATAGAAAAACTAACTAAATTAATAAAGATATCGAATTAATAATCAAAAACTTTCCCAAAAGGTCCAGATGGCTTCACTGATGAATTCTACCAAACATTTAAAGATGAATTAATGGTAATTCTTTATAAATGGTTCCAAAAAAATCAGAGAGTAGGGAATACTTCACACGTCCTTTAGAGGCCAGTGTTACCTTGACACCAAAACAAGATAAAGACATTACAGGAAAACACAGACTGACGTCTCTTGTGAGTATGCATGCAAAACTCCTCAATAAAATACTAGCAAACCAATTCCAGCCACATGTGAAAAGGATTATCCACTATGACCAAGTGGGATTTATCCCAATAATTCAAGGTTGGTTCAACATCCAGACATTAATTAATATAATAACCATATCAATAAAGTAATAAATAAAATCTCAACAGATGCAGAAAAAGCATTTGATAAAATCCAACACTTTTGCATGATAAAAATACTCTACAAACTAGTGATATAAGGGAACTTTCTCAACTTGATGAAGGGCATCTGTGAAAACCCCACAGCTAACATCACACGTAACGGTGAAGACAGGATGATTTCCCCATAAGATCAGGAATGAGACAAGGATTTCCACCCTCAAGACTTGTATTTAACATTGTCCTGGGGTTTCTAACCAGGGCAATTAGTCAAGAAAAAGAGGCATCCAGATCAAAAAGAAAGAAGTAAAATACTCTCTATTTGCAGGAGACATGGTGTTGTTTTTAGAAAATCCTCAGGAATCTACCACCCACTAACCTAAGTTATTCATTAAATTAGTTATTGGAACTAATGAACAAGTTCAGGATACAAGAGCAACCTACAAAAATCAATTGTATTTCTATACATTAGCAACAAACAATCTGAAAATAAAGTTAAGGGAAAAGTAATTTACAACAGGACCAAAAACAATGAAATACTTAAGAACATGTTTAACAAAAGAGGTGCAGAACTTGCCCTCTAGGAACTGCAAAACGCTGTTGAAAGAAATTAAAGAAGATCTAAATAAATGGAAACACATCCCATGTTTATGGATCAGAATAATTCATATTGTTAAAATGACAATGCTCCCCACACTGATCTATCAATTAAATGCAATCCCTAGCAGAATCCCAGCTGGCTTCTTTGTATAAATTGACAGTTTGATCCAAAATTCATATGAACTTTCAAGGAACCCAGAATATCCACCCAGCCCCCAACCCCCTCCCATCTATCACCTGATAGATCTAGTACCCATGTGACACCACACATAGTTATTACAATATTACTGACTACATTCCTTATGCTGTACCCTACATCCCCATGACTACTGTGTAACAACCAATTTCTACTTCTTAATCCCTTCCACTTTTTCATCCACCCCCAACCTCCCTCCCATCTGACAACCACCAAAATGTTCTCTGTATCTATGAGTTTGTTTCTATTTCATTGTTTGTTTATTTTGTTCTTTAGATTTGACTTATAAGTGTAATCATATGACATTTGTCTTTCTCTGTCTGACTTACGACACTCAGCACAATACACTCTAGGCCCATCCATGTTGTCTCAGATGGGAAGATTTCATTCTTTTTTATGGCTGAGTAATATTCCATTGTTACCACATTTTCTTTATCCATTCCTCCATTCAGGGACACACAGGCTGCTTTCATTTCTTGGCTATGGTAAATAATGCTGCAATGAACATGTGGGTGAGCATGTTCCCTCAAAGTAGCACTTTGGGTTTCTTTGCATAAATACACGAAGTGGGATTACTAGATCTTTCCTTATCTCTTGTTATAGTCTTTTTTTTTTTAAAGTCTACCCTAGCTTTTGTTTGTTTGTTTGTTTATTTCCATCTTCATGAAATATCTTTTTTCATCCCTTTACTTTCAGTCTCTGTGTGTCTTTTGATCTGAAGTCTCTTGTAGGCAGCATGTGTAAGGGTCTTGTTTTCTTATCCATTCAGCCCCTCTATCTTTTGATTGGAGCATTTAATCCATTTACATTGAAAGTAATTGTTGACAGATATGTAGTTGTTGCCATTATATTATTCATATTTTTTATCTTTTCTTTTTCGTCTTAAAGAAGTCCCTCTACCATTCCTTGTAATACTTGTTTGGTGGTGATGAACTCCTTTAGCTTTTCCTTGTCTGGGAAGCTCTTTATCTGTCCTTTGATTCTAAATGATGGCTTCGCTGGGTAGAGTAATCTTGATTGCAGGTCCTTGCTTTTCTTCCTGCCAATTCTTTCTAACCTGTAAAGTTTCTGTTGAGATATCAGCTGATAATCTTATGGGAGTTCCCTTGTCAGTAACTAACTGCTTTTCTCTTGCTGCTTTTAAGATTCTCTCTTTTTGTCTTTAACCTTTGGCATTTAACCTTGGGCCTCTTTGGGTTCATCTTATTTGAGTCTCTCTGCGCTCCCTGGGTTTGTATATCTATTTCTTTCACCAGGTTAGGGAAGTTTTCCATCATCATTTCTTCAAATAGGGTTTCAATTCCTTGCTCTCTCTCTTCTCCTTCTGGTACCCCTATGATGTGAATGTCAGGACACGTGATGTTGTCCCAGAGGCCCATTAAACTATCTTCATATTTCTGGGTTCTTTTTTTTTTTTTCCTGCTGTTCTGATTGGGTATGTTCTATTACCTTATCTTCCAAATCACTGATTTGATTCTCCGCTTCCTCTAATCTACTGTTAATTCCCTCTGATACAGTCTTCATTTCCATTATTGTATTCTTTATTTCTGACTGGTTCTTGTCTATGTTTTCTCTCTCCATTTTTATGTTTCCTATCTCTTTGTTGGCATTCTCCCTGAGATCACCGAGCATCCTTATAACTGGCGTTTGGAACTATGCATGATAGATTACTTGTCTCCATTTTGATTAGTTCTTTTTCTGGAGCTTTGTTCTGTTCTTTTATTTGGGGCATGTTTCTTTGTCTCCCCATTTTGGCTGCCTCCCTGTAGTTGTTTATATGTATAAGGTAGGGCTGCTATGTCTCCCAGTCTTAGGAGAATGGCCTTATGTGGTAGGTGTCCTGGGGGGCTCAGAGGCACAGTCTTCCTGGTCACCTGAGCCACAAACTCCAGGTGTGTCCCTTGTGTGTGTCGTGTGTGCCCTCCTCTTGTAGTTGAGCCTTGGTTGTTATTTGCATGTTAATAGGAGGGATTGACCCTCAGGTTCATTGGTCATGAGGACTGGCCATGACTGCAGTGGCAGAGTTGTGGTGCAGGGGCTGATCCTACAGAGCAGGATCTGCCTCAGCAGGGGTCTGGTGCCTGCCCGATCTGCCCCTTGGGTGTTTTGGAGGCAGCTGGGTGACGCTCCAGCTTGTTTTGAAGCTGGCCATGCAGCGTGCCACCTGGGAGGGGACCTCCTGCAGGTCAAGTTCAGCCACAGCCCGTGCCCCACCCGGGGCCACTTGACAGGAGTTACAAAGCAATCCACACAGGGCCACCACCCACACTGTGCTTGGAGGTGCCTCAAGAGGCCAAGCAGTGAACCGAGGTTGGCTGCTGCTAGTGCCAGGTTTAGGGCTGCTCAGCCAGAGGTACAGGACATGCTCAAGCCAGACGCTGCTTCTCTGTTGTGGGGACAGAGCCAGGAGTGCAGTTTCCAGGCTCTCAGCCTCACGTGGAAAGGTGCTGGCTTAGGTAGTAAATGGCCATTAACTGTGATTGGATGGCTATCAGCTGTAACCAGTGAGCCATTGGCCACTAATATAACTGCTATGGCTACGCTAGTAGCAAATGGGGGCTGGCGAGAAGATGGTGGCTGAGCTAGCAAGAACGAATTGTAGTTAGCAAGTGCAGAGAGGGGTGGATGGCAGGTTGTGAATGGTGTGGCTCCTGCTTCCTGTGTCTCCAACCCAGCCGCCAGTGAGAGTATGGTCGTGTGACCCCCCTATCTATGGCTCCGTGGGTGTTCCTTTTTGGCCTCACCATATCCTGCGTTCTTATGTGGGGAGCGGGACCAGAGACCCTGCATGCCAGCCCGCATGACACTGTGTTCTGAGAACCTTTGAGAGACCCTAGGAAAGTCTGCAGCATGAGCCAAAGCAGACGGTTTGCACAGAAAAGCTATGGAAGTGGCTTGGATGTGCCCAAAAGTTGGGCGGGGAGGGGTCTTAAATCACCAGGGTGTGGCTAACAAACGTTGTTAGCCAGCTAGATGGAGATTCAGGTGTGGAGGCCACCTGTGTCTCCACGCAGGATGTGGGAGGGCTCAACAAAGAAACAATGGCCTTCGCCAGCTGCTCTATCCGGGAGAAAGCTGCCCCTCCAGCCTTTATGCTGAAGTCAGACAACTCAGTTCACCCCCTCCTTACCCCCCTCCCCAAGTCCCTGCCACCTCTGCAGCTGCTGTCTCAGCACGGGAGCTCAGAGCCAGTGATTCCATGGGTGAGCAGTTCGTGCACGGGCCATTTAAGAGGAGTGCCTGGGAGGGCAGCCGCCCTCCGTCTCTCTCAGCCACAATCTCCGTCGATTTTTATAGCCAGAAATTATGGGGACTTCTCTCTCCGGCGCTGGAACCCTGGGTTGGGGAGGGGCTGAGACCCTTCGCTCCTCCAGGGAATGGGGACCTCTGTAGCCGAGATATCTTTCCCAGTTTTTAATGGTCACATGTGGGTGTGGGACCTGCTCTTTCTGTGTCTCTGCCCTGCCTACCAGTCTCGAGGTGGCTTCTTCTGTACGTTGGTAGTTGGTGGGGTTTCGGTTCAGCTAGACTTCAGGTGATTCTCAATAATGGTTGTTCTGTGGCTTAGTTGTAATTTTGATGTAGTCGTGACAGAAGGTAAGCACAGCATTTACCTACTGTACCATCTTGACCGGAACTCTGTTTAATGTTTTAAGAGCTGCCAAACTAG
This sequence comes from Rhinolophus sinicus, assembly GCF_057876585.1. Classification (NCBI taxonomy): domain Eukaryota; kingdom Metazoa; phylum Chordata; class Mammalia; order Chiroptera; family Rhinolophidae; genus Rhinolophus; species Rhinolophus sinicus. The sequence goes on from NC_142501.1 coordinate 6,158,326, forward strand.
TTTCCAAAGTGGCTGCACCATTTTACATTCCAGCAGTGAATGGGCGTTCCAATTTCTGTCTGCCTCTGGGTCCAGAGAGAAAGGAGCACGACCGCGTTTCCTTGCTGAGTGGAAGGTGTTTGCTGACTGCCCCTAACTCCTGGGACCTGTCTCACTGCCCCATGCTCTGGCGCTCTGACTGGTGTGGGGTCAGCTGCATACCCTAGGGGCCCGGGGGTGGGATGGGATGGCCCACACTTAGGCCTTTTTCCAGCCCAGTCTCCCTTCTCTAGGAATAGCACAAAATCAAAGAGCGTGTGCTGTGGCTGGAGGAGAATTTCATGCTGAAATTAATCCCTTTTGTTGGCTTTAAAAATAGGCCAGCCATTATGCTGGTAATATGTTAACGCCAGGATTAGCATAATATGCTAATTGGCTCCAAGGCCAGAGTTCCTGCTACATCCTCACACTTGCTATTATCTATTTTGGTGGTTATAGCTATCCTATAGCCACATCCCACTGTGTTTTGATTCATATTTGCCTGGTGGCTAATGAAGGTGAATATATTTTCATGTGTTTATTGTCCGTGCATAACTTCTTTGGAGAAATGTCTATTCAGATCCTTTGCCCATTTTTTATTGATTTATCTTTTTATTTTTGAGTTGTGAGAGTTCTTTGTATGTTCTAGATACAAAGGTCTCATCAGATATATGATTTACAAACGTTTTCTCCCATTCTGTGGATTGTCTTTTTGTTTTATTGATGGTGTCCTTGGAAGCACAAAAGTTTTTCATTAAGTCCAATTTAACTACTTTTTCCTTGATTGCTTGTGTTTTTGGTATAACATCTAAGAAACCATTGCTCAATCCAAGGTCATGAAGATTTACCCGTTTCTTTTAAGAGTTCTATAATGTTAGCTCTTACATTTAGGTCATTGATCCACTTTGAGGTAATTTTTACATAGGGTGTGAGGTAGGGGACCAACTTAATTTGTTTACATGTGGATAGCCAGTTGTCCCAGCGCTATTTGTTGAGAAGCTTATGCTTCCCCGACTGAGATGTTTTAGCACCCTTAAAAAAGCATTTTGTGAGCACTTCCCACGGGCCAGGCTGTGGTCTGGGTGCTGGGGGTACAGCCACGCATCAACTAAAGCCCCTGCTCCGGGGAGCTCGTACTCCTGGAGGGAGACAGTCGTGGTGGGAGCAGGAGGTTTCCGGAGGGTGGCCCCAAATTTAGCAGAGACCCCTTGAGAGGGGAGGAGTAAGCCTGGTGGACATAAGGGATGAGCCTGCAGGCAGAGGAACAGCAAACACAAAAGCCCTGAATCAGGACTCTGCTTGCTGCATTCTAGGAATGGGGTGGGGAGCAGCATGGAGAATACAGAGTGGACAAGACGTGCAGAGAAGGGAGAAGGCGCCGAGCCAGTGTGCTAGCGGGGCCAGCTCACCCCAAGCCTCCTGGGGGTCCAGGCTAACTGCTCTTAACACATTGCTATTTCTCCTGCTGGACTTTTCCATTGCAACTATATGTGCAGGTGCATGTGTGTGTGTGTGTGGATACAGTCATTTTTAACAAAAATGAGACCATGCGTATAGCCACTCTATTGGAACCTCCTTTGAAAAGTCAGCACTCTGCCTCAAGCGTTTTACCCTAGGAATGACTGCGGGCCCAGCGTTTTTAGTGTCAACCGCTTAGTCCTTGGGCACATTTTTGCTGTTGTGAGCAGCACAGGGGCAATTGGCCCTGCTCCTATGCCTTTACTTACGTGCTCAGGATAAACCCTCAGGCCTGGCCCTTCTGCGTGGATGGCGTGCGTGTCTCTGTCAGTTTTTGCTGTCCTCACGCCGTCACCGTTAGAGCTCAGAGCATGTGTGAAGGAACTCAGCGCTGCAGGCTGGCAGGGGCACAGGGTCTGTACATGCAGAATCGATGTCCCCTCCCAGTCTGAGCTCTCTGATCATCTTGGAGTGACTTCTGTCTGCCTCTGAACCCAGAGACTAAAAGAGCCTGACTGCATCTCTATGCAGAGTGGAAGGTGTTTGCTGACTGCCCCTAACTCCTGGGACCTGCCTCCCTGCCCCATGCTCTGGCTCTCTGACTGGTGTGGGGTCAGCTGCATACCCTAGGGGCCCAGGGATGGGGTGGGATGGCCCACACTTAGGCCTTTTTTCAGCCCAGTCTCCCTTCTCTAGGAATAGCACAAAATCAAAGAACTGCTGTGGCTGGAGGAGAATTTCATGCTGAAATTAATCCCTTTTGTTGGCTTTAAAAATAGACCAACTATTATGCAGGTAATATGTTAACGCCAGGATTAGCATATATGCTAATTGGCTCCAAGGCCAACTGGTTCCGCTCTTTGCCTTTGGGCTCCACTTCCCCAGGTTGGGACCCCGCAGCAGTCAAACCCACTTGTGTCTAAAGCACCCGGACACAGCTCTCCTTCAGGTAAGCCCACAGGGAGGGAGGGAGAGCAGAGGTCCCAGAGAGCGCGGGAAGGGAGCATGGACAGGAGGACGCCGTGGGCTGAGCCAGAATTGCACATTCATAAACGCACACAAACCTGCCCGCTCGGGAACTGGGGCAGCAGGCAGGAGACAAATGGAAAATTTTGGAATATAATTAATGTAATGGGAGTCCTTCGGCTCCACAGAGTTCAATTTGCAGAAGTAACGTTTCAATCCTGGCTGTTCATCAGCCCACGAGGCCGGTTAAACAGAGATAACGGAAAGCTGTTGTGTGGTCCAGGCGGTGATTTGTCTCGGACACAATCCCTGTGGTTGTGTCTAAGGAAGTGTCGTTACCCTGACATATGAGCAGAATGAATGCGTCCAGTTTGATGAGTGGCATTGAGAGCTCTTGATAAGAGGCTGAGAGTTCTGTGCGTCTGGGAAATTGCCAGACACCCAACCGGCCCCAGAAACAAGACAGTGGGCTGCAGAGCCCAAGCCTGGGGTTCTGCTGTCTCCGCTCACTCTGGAGGAGAATAAGCTCTCTGTCTTTGAGGTAATCAAAGATAGAGTTAACTCTTAGAGGTGATAATAGATGCTGCCAGTTGCCTAGCTAATAGACAAACTCTCTGATTTGGGGCAGAGTTGCAATATGCCCATTGAAACCACTTGCTCTCCCCATCTCTCTTGCAGTCAGGGGTGGCCTGGTGGTAATAGTCTGGTTAAAAAAATGTGAGTGAAAAATCACTGGGGATGTCTTCTGGGAAGCTTTGCAAAGTACCAGAGTTAACTGCTATTTCCTTTTTTCTTTTCTATCTTTGTGTCCTTCCTCCTGCCTGGAATGCAGAGGCAGTGTCTTGATCTCTGCAGCCATTTTGTGACCACGAGGCTCATAGTCACAGACTGAGGAGGACAGTTCCAGAAGGACAGAAGATGACACTGGTGGACTGAGCCAGCTGCACCCGACATCTAGGCTTTTCCACAAGACAAAACAAGCCCCTCACTTGTTTATCTGGGTTCAGGGCTCTGTCACATGCAGGACTAACTGGTGCAGCGGGATGTCCCATCTGTCTGGAGTTTGGGAGAGACGTCTGTCTGGAGGTGGCAGTCAGGGAGCTGAGCTGGCAGTGTTCAGTTGAGAAATGAAGCCCTCCGGGCTTCCGGGGCTGAGGCACAGCTGAACCCAGCTCCCAGCCATGGAAGAGGATGTCTTCAGAATAAGGCCGAGCCACAGGTGAGAGGAGGAGAGAGGAAAAGGGAGCAAGGTGGGTGCCATCTGGGTACCCAGAGGAGTCTCCATGTGGAGCCGGAGCTGTTGAGCATCTTCGGGACGTGGGAGCCACAGATGCCCTGTTTGCTCGAGGTTCGGTTTGGAGTCCAAACTGCAGGTGGCAAGGAATGGAGCCTACTGTGCGCAGAGGCAGGTACTGTGCGCAGTGAGGCACCCGTACCTGGGCTTCTGGGGGTGGGGTGGGCATCAGCCCTCATGCTGTGGGAGCAAAGCAGCTGGCTGGACTTTCCCCGGAATCTCACTGAAGGAAGCTGCAGCCTTTAAAGGGCTTTGTTAGACACGTCTGGGTTGGGAAGGTGCTGGCTGCTCCGTACAGCGGTCCCACAGAGACAAGCTGGGAAACAGAGAGGAAAGTGAAGCTGTCTCGGGGGCTCTTTCTGCCTGGGGCCTCGAGTCTGACAACCAACTGCTTGGCAGGCCTGCAAAAACCACCAAATCCTCTGCCCCAAAATGGGGTTCCTGGGAGCAGAGCGGGGAGCTGGGAGCTGCAGTGGAGGAGGGAAGCTTGGGAGCTGTGGGTAGTGTCTCCATCCTCCTGATACCCCTGCTCTACGCTCCTGGCCGGGCTGACACAGTTGAGCTCAAACTCCCCCAGGAAGGCTCCCCCAGGTGCAGCTTGGGAGAGCACTTTGCTGTGGCTTCCCCGGGGCCCACAGATAACTCAACTCAGGGAGGCGGCCCAGCTGGGGAAGGCGGTTGCTAAGAGACCAAAATCTCAAGGCTGACGTCCAAATTTAAGGCCATGACTCAGAAAGAACCCCAGCTTTTGTCCCTAGCCCACCGAGTCTTTAGAAACCAAATCCCCAGAGGCCGGCCACCTGAGACTGGAGGAGAGCAGGAGTCTAGACCCAGCGGACAGGACAGCTCAACCCTAACATAGCCACGACCCCCAAATAGACACTGAAAGAGCCGATTCCCCGAGGACCCTCTCCGGGATGTGTCTGAGGACAGTGGTGGAGGAAGGTGCTTCCAGCCTGGCCACACTGGCTCTCCTGGAGCTCACGCCATTATAGGATGTCCGTGGGGTGGCAGCTGGACACTGCTTATCTGGCCACCCTGTTGTTTATGTCCCCATTCACCAACACCTGCATGTACACACGGACACGCACAGGGGTACACATGCATACACACCTTCACACACACAGGACACACAAACATAGGGTCTCTCCTCTCTCTCTCTCTACCTCCCCCCCTTCTCCCTCTCTCACAGAATTGCAGCCATAGCAGGTCCATTTATGTTCCAAGATGCCATTCTTTCTCCCCTGTCAGCTTCTCTCTGCCTTTGTCCAGCAAAACCCTAAGGTCCTGTCTTAAATGTCAGCTTATTGGAAAGGCTGTCCCTGAAACCCTTCCAACCAGTGTAAAAATAACATAAACAGAGCCACTTTAAGATGGGGTCAGAGCTGCTATTCCAGAGGAATCGCCTTGCAGGTCTTATGCCTCCAACCTTGAAATGTTCAAACGGGGCAAAATAACCTTTGGATGGGGCCGAAAGCCACGCAGTGAGTGCCCCAAAGAACTGCTCGCAAAGGTGACAAGAAAGCAGGTGTTTTGAGTACCGGGCTGATGACTCCTGGACTGAAAATGAAAAATATTGTTCAGAATATCTGCATTGATGGAAATGCCTTCCTTCTATGGATGTCATTGTTCCCCTTCCCTTTCTCATAAATACAATGGCCTTTGTCTTTGCCCCCTAATCGGATCACTATCTGGGTTTCTGCCTGAAGCAGTGCGTCCCCAGTATCTCTTGTTCTGGATCTCAGAGAAATGCTTGTTGCCTCTCACTTGGGCCTCTTCATTTTAGGACAATATCAGGAAACCACGTGCTCCCTTTACAGAGCACCAGGTACGGGTGTGGCTACCGGTCAGTGGCCAAATGAGCCTCTAGAATGTAAAATCCTTACAGTCAGAAATCACCACTTTTTCACTGTCGTGCACCCCGCACTTAATTCATGGCGGGGTTTCACACAATGTGTCCTAAATTCAGTGAAGATTGTGTAAGCGCTTCTGCCTCGCTTTCTGGCAAGGTTAAGGATTTGTTTGAACTCATTTTGCTTATTTTCGTGCATTTTGTTTATCTTTAATTGAAATCTTATCGTGTTCTTTTGAGCAACTTCCTTCAAAATGATTTTTAAGGTGCTCCGAACCCCAGTGCGTAGTAAGTAATAATAGTTCTATGTAGTCTCAAATCAAAATTAAGAATGTAATATTTTGGGGCGCCGTCCCTAGGATCGAGTGAGCGAACGCCGAGCGGCCCTCTTTTCCATCAGGCAGATCCAGTTAGCCTGTGGCCCTTACTTACCCGGTGAGCTCCCAGGCTGCGGGCACAGAGACGCGAGGTGGCAGGAAGGTGCTGAGGCCCCAGAGGTGGCTGCTCACCTTAACATGGCTTGAGTCGCCTCCGTCAGGGTGCCCCACAGAGGTTTTGGGTTGTATTTGTTTTAGTAGAAAGGATTTGTTCTGGGCCAAGATGCTAATGCTTTCCTTGTTAAAGTGTTTTAGTGTCTGACCCCTGGATGAGGCCTCTGAGGAGAGGTGTAGGTGGGTGGGATGAAGAGGGGTCATCTCAGTTTAGCGAGACTCTGCTATGGGCCAGAACTGTCGCGTTATCATCATCTTGTGTAGCCATTGGCACAGCCTGGTTATCTGCACGTTACAGGCTCCTCCTGTGTGGGTTGAGGGGGGAAGGGGGTTGGACTTGAGCATCTGTAGGCACCCCCACCCCTCAAATCTGGCATCAGGAATTTCAGATCTGGGGTGAGAGAACAGGTTCCCAATTAAGACCTGATGAGTTAATGCTGTCTTGTAACTTGGCACTTCAACTTGACAATATATTTGTATCAGTCAGCTTAGGCTAAATGATGCTGTGGTAACAAATAACCCCAAAGTCACAGTGGCTTAGCTCAAAAGTGTATTTCTTACCCAGGGAAGGCCACTACTGGTCCAGGTCATTTCCCAGAGCCATGGTCTCCCAGAGATGGCCCAGAGCCCAGCCTGACTGGCACCCACATCCTACAGCTGCAGGTCTGAGACAGGGGCCACCTGGCCCAATGCAGCAGGAGAGAGTGGGGAGGGCTCTTACATGCTTCTCCTCTGCTCACATTTCCTTGGCCAGAGCACATCACATGGTCATGCCTAGCTTTGACGAGTGCGTGCCTGGAAGGAGAGAAGCAGAAATCTCTGTTCTGCCTCATGCCAGGCGGTCTCATTCTCCAGTGTCATTGAAATCTGTGGTGGTTTGCACCTGACCTCCATCCTGGAGACTGCCGCTTCTCTGAGGCAGCCCCTTTGACCTGTCCGGATGACATAGGCCCCTGAGAGAAAGGTAGAGGGATGGGGGCAGGGCTCAGGCTATGTGGCTATGGCCAATGTGATCCCACAGGCACTCCTGCATGCATGGAGAAGCCCCCTGTGTCACTCAGGGGTTGTGGGCATCTAGGTGAAGTGCCAGGATGGTGGACAGGAGCCCCACGTGGAACAGGTCTGACCTGGTCAACGAGGGCATGGCTGCCCGGGGAGGTGGTGAGCTCTGCTGCTGAGGCTGCTGGCCTTGACGACCAGAAGACCAGAAAGGACCCTGGCCACTGCTCTGGGCTGCAAACACCACTGAGCATCTCTTCATGCCAGCCAGGACTGGCAGGGGCCAGGCTAGGTCAGATCATCACCCTCTTGCTCTGTAGGGCCCATGTCTGGTGTGGGTGGGCTCTGGCTCACAGTAGATGCTCAGTGAGCAAGCAGCAGATCTGTGTGTGACCAAACCATCCACAGGCTGGGAAGCAGCCCGGTGCAGAGGTTAAGGGCGTAGCCTCTTAGGTCCCACAATGTCTAGCATAGACCAGACACTCATTAAATATTGAAAGAATGCATGAATGAATGAATGAATGAATGAATGAATGAATGAATGAATGAAATAGATAGTGGTTTTTCACTTACTACTACCTGATTCTGGGCAAGTTACTCTACTCCTTTGGGACTCAGTTTTGTCATCAATAAAATGGGGGATAGTAATACATTAAGAATATATTAATAAAATTTAAAATGTAGCATGCCTAGCAGAGTTCCCAGCGCATCACAGGTACACCAAATGTTCTTTAATTTAATTCACCCTGAAGGGTTTGATTTTCTCACTTTGATTCGATGATGCGTTTGGTGGTGACCTGTATGGACGGATTCTAAGACGTGCTCCCGGGTGGGAATCACACGGCATTCTCAATGCTCCCAGACGTGGAGCAATGCCCGCTGTGTGTGAGCGTCTGACACGCTGCTTTGTCCATCCCTGCAGCCCGGGAAAGGTCACGCAGAGGTTGTGTCTTCGGCAAGCCTGGCATCTGTGACTCATTCATCACCATCCACGTCCTCATAGTGGCTGCTCCCACCTGCAGACTGGGCAGGACGGCAGACGGGGCAGCACTGACCGGACTCGGAGCCACTGAGGATGAGCTCATGGGCCTCGCCGGATGGAACGCTGTGTCCTGTCTGGCCTGTCACTGGCTGAGCCGAGGTTTTCACACGTGCTGTGAGATTTCCTTCCTGACTTAAACTTCCTTGTGTGTGTACTTCACGGCTCTGTCTGTCTATCCCCCCACCCCGTGGGTGGAGAGCCCTTCAAATCGGCTCTTTCCTGATCACAGGCTCACAGGCTCTGTCCACTGCCTGCTGTGCTTCCTGGTGACACAGATGACCCCTCTGAGGGTGACACGTGGACCTGTGTGCAGACGCTGTGAGTCCAGTGCTTGCTCACTCCCTGGGTTTTGGACATAAAGGTCTCCCTAATTCACTAAAGTCACACCCCCCTCGGCCTCCCCAAACCTGCTATGGCCCACCCTTTTACGATCCTCGGAATTCTTATGTGCAGCAGGGAGTGCCTGCACTTTGTAACTCAGGGAAAGGGGATGATTGTTTGGCACCTGCGGACACGGAGAAGGAAGGACCCTGTGCAGGACTCTGAAAGCAGGGCTGCTGGAGGCATTGCTACGCCTCAGCCAACTAGGGAAGGAAGGATGCGACACTTCCTGGGCACTTTGTCCACACCAGGCTCTGAGACGTGGATCAGACCACCTGCCCTGAACCCCTGGTCGTGTGGGGGAGACAGCTGCCAGGTACCGCGGGACTGCACCAGTGGTCTGTTCCTGCAGGGGATCTTGGGGGTCCAAAGGAGGCAGGGCCGATTCGGGTGTGTTCCCTTACTCTGCAGGGGCCCTGTCACATGGGCGGCCTTACCTCCATTTCATAGATAAAGAATCTACAGAGCAACGAATGAGTCCACCAGCTATTTATGAAATAAGCTGGTTTAGCAGACAACCCCAGCCTGGCAGCAGACACGAGTGAGCACGTCTCACATCCTGGCTGTGCAGCTGGCCGGGCTGACCCAGGCTGACTCTGCCTGGGTCACTCCACCTCAGGATGTGGCTGGTGGGGCTGGGCTCCGTCGGCTCTGGGTCTGCTCCTGGCCCAGGCTGCCCAGACCAGTCTTTTTGTGGCAGATCACCAGAGCACCAGCCACTCTTAGGGCCTCTTGTGGCCTGGCGTTCACGCGACACCATTGGCCAAGGCAAGTGCCAAGGCCAGCACGAGGCCAGAAGGCTCTGCAGCTGGTCCTGAGCTCACTGCCCAGTGGAGGAATGGGGATTTGAACCCCAGCCGGTCTGACTTGGCAGACAGCCCTTGACAGCACCACCTCTCATTGAAACGGTGCGTGAAGCCCGTGGTCACGGCTCCACCAGTGACAGCCCTTCTGGCCCCCGCCTCTTTGTGGTCAGAGCATCAGAAAAGAGGGGCTGTGCCCCAGAAGCACAGACAGAGCTGTTGGGGGTGCCCGGAGCAGCCTGGCCTGCCCTAGGGAGGCCCCTCCTGTCCCCTCCCTCTCTGCGCCTTAGTCTGCCCTGCTGGAGCGCGGAGATCACAGTGGTACTTGGCTTATTGGGTTGTGGGGAGAACTAAATGGGACGCTATGTGGAGGCCTTTAGAACAGCGCCCGCCATGCCCGAGCTGTAATCACCTGTGCTACCTGGCCAGGCCCGCCTCCATGTTCACATAGGACTTTCTCCTTTGTAGAATCGCACGGATCCCCACAGCAGCCTTCTGAGGGGGCGACTCTTTTCTTTATTATACACGTGAGGAGATTGTGGCTCAGAGGGTTTGCACCGTGTGCCAGCATCCCAAGGCCCAGACGCAGCTCTGGCGAGAATGGCCCACAGGCCTGTTGGACGATGGGGAGGGGACAGTCCCCACCAGGCACATTGCTCAGAGAGGTGAGGGCTGTGCACACGTGGGCAGAGGAAGAAGGGCAGCGGTGCTCTCCTTAGCCAGCTTGGGCTGCAGGCCAGACAGCCACATGACTTGGATGCCTTCTGCATCCTGGGAAATGTGTGAGTCAGATCACCTGGGAGACTCAGGAGAGAAATCAGACAGAGCCCTGTGATCTGTCAGCTTCTAGACCTCAGAGGAAAATGAGGGCTCAGAGTGCAGCATCCTCACAGGGAGTCTCCAGTCTCAGCTCATCACCCAAGTGACGGGGAGCTCACTACCTTACACGCCCGCTCTTCTCAGAACTGGACAGCTCTGTGAAAAAGTGCTTGCCTTTTTTATATATATAAAAGTTTTCTTGTATTTGTCTGGATTTTTGTTTTTGTGTGTGTTTTTGGTGCCATTACAAACAGCACCCCCAGGAACATTCTGGCACAATCTCCTGGTATAATATGGGCAAGAGAGTCTCTAAAAAACACTGAAGTAAAATTCCTGGGTCAGCTCATCCTCACATTTACTAACTAGTGTCAAGTTGTTTTCCAAAGGAGTTGCATCAAGTTACACAATTGCTGTTTTATTAATCTCTAGAAACTCTATTTGGTTCTTTTGCAAATCTACTCAGGTCATTTTTAGAACCCCTTGTTCCTAACTCACATTTTCAATCTTCCCTTTTTTTGTTTATTTAATCATATTTTTTAAAACCTTATTTTATATTTGTCCTCTAATAACTCTGTTACGTGATTTTACGTGAAGCCGCTGTGGGATAGAGCCAGCTGCGTGGCCTCCGCCGGTTCTCTCTCTCATGGTTCCCTGATTCCTGCGTGTTCACTGACTTTCTTCTGTAACGTGCTCACTTTCCTTGGCGTCCTGCATTTATGTTTGGCTTCGAGGGAGATGCTTCCCCAGGGGACATGCATTTGTTCGTGAGAAGTCTGGAGAAAGCCATTTTAATCTAAATTCTCAGCCCGCGATTTTTGCAGACAGGGCCGCTGGTGTGACTTGGCCCTGTGTGCCTGTGTGAGGACTGGCTGTGGTTACAAAGGCTCACGGGTCATTTTCCCGCTCCATTCACAAACGTGTGTCACATATAAGGGCACAAGCTAGACCCATTTTTATTTTATTTTTTTTTTTTGCCATCCTGGGTTTCTGAGGCTCATCCCAGGTCACCTTGGCTAGTGGGTGGCAGACACGGTGTGACGTTCTGAGTGTATGAGCTCACCAGGTACTGAACGTCGCCACACGCCAGACCCCGTGGGAGGGGCTGGGCACGTGATGTCTGACTTTTTTGTTATCACAACAACCCTGTAAGGTTGGCAGCAAGGTTATCCCCTCGCTTTTACCAACGAGGAAACTGAGGTCAGAGGGATAAAGCACCAGGCCCGGGCGCCGCCAGCACAGATGCCCCTGGACTCTCGGCCTCCCTCACTGAGCACTTGTGGGTTTGGTATTTATTTCTGCTGTTATTATTTTATTTTTCTGGCACCAGAGGCGTCGGGGGACCTGACACCCCCTCCATCACCCCCCCTCCCACTGCACAGACTCCCCCTCGGAGCAGGCTTGTCCCCTGTCACTGTGATGAGTCATAACTCATGCTGCCTTTGCTCAGAATTAGAGGCCGGGAAAGGCAAGGGAGTAAGAAGCCTCTGAGCAGATACCGCTTCATGTTGGCAGCCTGGCAGCCTCTGCCCTCCAGCCGGTAAGCACTGTGCGCTTCTGGGTACAAGCTGAGGAAAAAGGCGACATGGGGTGAAGAAATCCCTCTTCTGCAACGGGCAGCTGTGGACTGGCACTTCTTGCCCCTCACTTGCTCCAGTGCACACTATTTGCAAGCCTGGCCTGGGAGATGCCCCTCCAGCCTCTCCTGGGTCCTGGGGTCAAGGACGGGGTCGCCTGCCTGGCTGCTCAGTGTGAACTCAGAGCAACATTAAGGACTAGTCAGGGGCCGGCAGGTCACTGGCTGAAAATGCTCCCGAGCACCAGAGCTGCCTGGGCCCCCAGAACTCCTGCGAGCACCTCACCCAGGAGATAAATGGAGCCTCAGCTATGCCAGCCTTTAGCCTCAGCCCTTACTACCTGCTGTCCTCCAGGCCCTCTGTGATTCCTATGCCCAGGGCTGGGTGACCCTGGGGACACAGAAGAGCCAGCTCAGGCCGTGTCCTGAGGCAGCTCCCAGTCTGGAGGGGGCTCAGGCTCAGATAGAGATGAGCAGCTGTAGTGTTGGAGCCCAGCCTGGAAGAGGGCAAAGAGGGCTTCCTGGAGGAGGCAAGCTGGGCCTAAATGGGTGAGTCGTATGAGTAGGATGGGTACATTTCCCTCCCCTGAACCTGGTTAATTCCTGCTTGACTCAGACCTTGACTCAAGCATCACTTCCTCCCGGAAGCCTTCCCTGATCTTTCCCACCTGGCAGTCCCCGTTGACAGATGACTCTCCATGAGCCTTTCCTTCCAAGCCCTGACGCAATGGGATTACATGATTAATGACATCCCCAGACTTTGGGCTCCAGGAGCACAGGAGCCATGTCACCTTTGGCCCCTGGGTACCCACTAGGCAGCAGCTATTGACACGAGGACCGGCTCCAACATTACCTAACAGCATGGCAAGAAATGTAACCTCTCTGGCCTCTGTTTCCTCATCTGTGACATGAGATTCCCAGAGAACCTACCTCCAGGCCTGTGGTGAGGCTTCAGTGGGGAAAGAGAGGTGCAGTCCTAAGCATAAAGCAAGTGTTTGAGACGTGTTAGCAATTTTCATTTTATGGACGAGTGCCTGGCTCAAAGCATGTAGTTAGTGATAATTGCGTCTGTCGTCACACTTGTCTGGCTTGTTTATTACCTACTTGCGATCTCCCTCCCTGGTCTGTGGAACCCCCGAGGGCAGGGCTGGGGCAGCCCTGTTCACGTGGTTCACGGTCCCGGGTGCTGGGGAGGAGCGACAGGAGTGTGTGTCTGTGGAGTCCCTACTGCGTGTCACACGCCACACTGGACAAAAGATGGTGCAGAGAGGCGGTTTCCCCTGCAAGATTCTAAAGGGGAACTTTTGAGGCTACTATCATGGGAATGAAAGTCCTTCCTCCAAGAATTACCAAAGCTTCTTTCTTTCCTCTCTCCAACCCTTCTCTTTCTTCCCTCCATCCCTCCTCCTGATCTCGTTCCTTCCTGCCTTTTCTTCCGCTCCCAGCACTAGATGACAATTCTTGGTGTTTACATCCAGGGCTTGCTAAGCCCTCCTTCTCTTTGTGGTTCTGGCACCTGGCTGGACAGCCTGAGACGGGAGCCTGTGACAGCGGGGGCTTGGGGTTCGTATGGTATGTGGCCCTACTGCCATCCCAGAGCCTGTCACCTGCCTCCAGACCGAGGCAGCCCCGGCCATCTTGCTCATTTGCTCTGGTTTCTGAGAGGCATTCGAGGAGAGAGTGCCTGACAGGTCTGTCTTGCAGGGGTGCAGACCCAGCTCTTAGCAGCATCTGGCATGTTGTAGAGGCTCAAAAATGGATTGTCGAGCATACGTCTTCCTTGCATTTGTTCTTGGTGTTCTTGGTGGAGGCAGGGGTGGTGCACGCAGGATGACGTGCAGACACCTAAGCAGCGCACGCCATTTCTGTTGTTCCTGTGCCGATGGGGGTCTGCATGGAGGGCTGGGAGAACAGAGAAGAGGGAGAGAAACTCAACGTGGAGGGCGCAGGGCCCGATTCCCCTGGGAGGTGAGCCTGGAGCGGGGATGGGGCTTCCTCCTCTGAAGGAGCAGGGCCAGCACCTGTGCCCCAGGTGGGGAGACATATGACATCGGAGGGGAACGAAGAGTTCTGAGTGTTGAGACAGGGCTTTGACCTCATCCTTTCTAACCCAGACTTTCTAACTCAAAAGCAACATTCATTCTGTCTGTGAGAAAGAGAGAGAGAGAGAGAGAGAGAGAGAGAGAGAGAGAGAGAGAGAGAGAGAGAGAGAGAGAGAGAGACTCCTCCCTGAGAGAGATTCTAGCCATGCAGGGCTGAGTTTCAGCTTCATCTGCCCCTCAAATTATCTCCATTCCGTGAGTCGGCTCCAGAACTGCTTTTCCCCAAAGCCCAGCTCCTGAGTGAGCCCAGGATCACACACTACATACTTCCCGGTCGGTCGTCCTCAGAGCAGCCTCTGATTGCCGCGGGCCACTCCTGGCTGGCTCCCCTCTCACAGCAGCCACTTAGCGTGTCAGCAGCAGAGCGGGTGTGTGGCTCATCCCCAAGAGCTGGCATGAAAAGGTGCCTGGTGGCTCGGGGACTGGAACACACTGCTTGCAGATAAATTGAGTTCTGCTGCTAAACTGTCCAATTCCTCAAAGAAACTGTCAAACCATGTCTGGGGAAATCCCAGTAAATCTTAGAAGCTGCCGCTACATGATAAAAGGCAGGGACAGGGAAGGTTATGAGAAAAATTTCTCCTCCATGTGGCACAGTGCGGGTGGGGCCAGGGATGTGGAAGGCTGGAGGCAAGGGGCTGACGGCTGGGGTCGGGCACAGGCCCGGGAGGGGCCCCGGCAGGGGTGGCTGGCCCAGGCTGGGGGCCTTCGGGCTGGAGTTGGGGTCTCTGGGCCCTCAGTTGCCCGAGGTGGGCACCCCAGGCTGGCAGGCTCACCTCCCCCATGGTGCTTTGTCTCATTTTGCCTTCCCTTGTCTGTAATGCAAAAGCAAAGAGGGCTGAATCCAGCAGATTCTGGCTCCCCAGCCCCAACACGCACAAATTATCTCTCCCACTCCTGACATGAGCTCTCCAGGCTGTGGATGCAGATCTGATGGCAAATCAGAGCACCCTTAGGAGGGGACGCCCAGGACCCCAGCACGGGAGGATGGAGGGTGCCAGACCCCAAGGCCAGGGGGACATGCCTGAGGCGGAGAAAGGAGAAAGGAAGACCCTACCCCATTCACTCACATCTCAGCTCTGTCTTCTCCCCACTCAATCATGCTCGGGGTCCCCAAGTTAAGGAACTCCCTCCCTCATATACCCTGCAGGGTCTCCCTCCTCTTTCTTTCAGCCATCTCTCTCGGAATGTCATCTACTACCCTCTCCGTCCACGCGCCTCACCGCTCACGGTAGCCTCTGCTCTCATAACTCCCCGGAGCAGTGCGTGTGTGCGTGTGTGCGTGTGTGTGGGGGGTGTTTGTTACATCACCAGCCCACAGGAGGAGCTGGGTTTTCTTGGGAGGGGGTAGGGAGCAGTGGGCAGATTTTGAGTGGACCAACTTGCTCTGAGCTGCATCTTTACAATGACGCTGCTTGCTGTCACAGCTCAGCCTGGCTCCTGGATATCCAGCAAGCACGTCACTTGCCTGAGCCTGTTTCCCCCAATGGGCTTGGGTTCCATCAGCTTTGGTCAAAATGTGTTCAGAGAACCCTGTTTTGGTGGTATTTAAACAGATGCTTATTGAACAGTGGATTCTGGGGCCATGTGAGTTTGGAAATGCAGGACTTCTTCATTCAGTGACAATTCTTGAGCACCTACTATGTTCCAGGCCCCGGCATCGTTGGCCTGAAACTGAGTCCCTCACGATGGTCTCCTGACACTGTCATCATCACGGCCAAGTCCACGCCTCACGAACCGACATGCCAACCACATACGTGCCTGAGGTGCACTGTGGACCCCTAGGCGAGGTTCGGGGGTGAAGCTGACTTCAGGTGATGGCATATCTCATAGGACCCTTGGGGGACATCTGGCCTGGGCCCCTGGGGATCTCTTCCTGTGCTGACTCACGATGTGACCGCACAGGCTGCAGGGTCCCTCATCCACTGGGAGTAGTTTAACCAGGGAGCAGTGGAGCCTCAGGTGAACAGCCATTGGGGGAGTTGCTGCACCCATGTTATTTCCTTGGTGGGGCATAGACGACAAATCAGCAAATTAATTGATGGAGACATCGATGTGGAAAACGAGATGGGTGATGGTGGCCTCTCTGAGGAGGTAATGCTTTTGCAGGGAGGGAGGACAAGGAGCATGGGGCGGGCAGAGCTGTGGGGAAGAGCATTCCAGCAGCTGGAAGCATCGGGTGAAGGATGGAGACAGGACCAGGCTTGGGGCCTGTGGGGCAGGTGGGAGCCCAGGGGCTGGAGAGCTGGGTTGCCTGGGCTCAGATTTCACTATGTCCTTCCTGGGAAGCTACTGGGAGGCTTAAGCAGAGGGAGCAACAGGATCTCAGCTCTACGAGAAACCTTTTCCTAGGGAGCACAGAGCTTTAGCACACCCGGTGACAATTCCTCCCTCACACCAGGCCCGGGTCTGTGGGACCCAAGGGCCCCACCAGGCATCGTCTTCCCCCAAGTGGATTCCATCACTCCCGCCCAGAGCCTGGACATAGCTGGGGACAACCCTCAAACCGTCCACCTGGAGAGGCCAGCAAACACCTGCCAGGTGTTATCAACAATATCACTGACTGCTGACGCCCAGTGTGGAGCCTGCCTCAGTGCGGGTAGGGGGCGGGGGACACCAGCTGGGGAACACGATGCAACCCGCCCGGGCTAAGGGTCAGTGTGACACTGCTGGGGGTTCGAGGCCAGCAAACCTCTCACACGGGATGTTCTCCCTGCCCCCCCACCCCCATGCAGCCGTGGGTCCTGGCCGCCAGGCCCCAAGGAAGTGGCCACAGAACTCAGACAGTTCCGCATTTCTCCCTGTGAAGCCCAAGACGCAAAGGCTGGCTCCCAGCACTCACTGCATAGATTTACTGTCCGCAGCAGGAGCAGGGTAAATTGCTATCTGCTCCCTCATTCTATGGCTTGTCACTTCCAGTTTAATGAGACCCCAGGTAACACGGCAGCCAGCCCGTTGCCAAGCTTCCTTTCCTCCTCCATCTGTCTCCTCTGGCCGGCCCTCTGGACCATGGCTCTGTCAGGCTGCTGTCCTGAGAGGTTGGGGCTCTGGGGGCAGCTCTGCCTCTCACATGCTGTGTGACCACAGCCAAGGACCCTCCCAGGACCTCTGCTCCCTCCACTGCAACGGGAGCCAATAAGCCAACAAGCCGAGCTCTCAGTCTGCACGGAGATGTCCCCTCCCCATCAGATCTCTCTGAATCACCAAGCACTGACAGGTGACCTTGGAGGGCCGTGCCCCTGCCCAGGCACGTCCAGTGCCCCTCTGGGGCCTCACTGTTCGCTGGTCCCTTCCCCTAACCGTTCGCTGGTCCCTTCCCCGGCTCATAGGCTGGGCTTCTTCTTCCCTTCATCCCTGAGCCACAACCCACTGAGCTCTACTGGGCCACTCTAAGGTCTGGTGAAGGACCAGAAACTTCTAGAAGTAAAGCCTGAGTCACTGATTCCAGGACTACCACCAGTGGCCTTGAATGTCAGCTTCCAACATAGATGGAAGGGCAGCAGCAACTCATGTGTAGTGGGTAGGCAGTCCCCTCCTGCAGCTCTTCCCCTCCTGCAGCTCTTCCCCTCCTGCAGCTCTTCCCCTCCTGCAGCTCTTCCCCTCCTGCAGCTCTTCCCCTCCTGCAGCTCTTCCCCTCCTGCAGCTCTTCCCCTCCTGCAGCTCTTCCCCTCCTGCAGCTCTTCCCCTCCTGCAGCTCTTCCCCTCCTGCAGCTCTTCCCCTCCTGCAGCTCTTCCCCTCCTGCAGCTCTTCCCCTCCTGCAGCTCTTCCCCTCCTGCAGCTCTTCCCCTCCTGCAGCTCTTCCCCTCCTGCAGCTCATCCCCTCCTGCAGCTCTTCCCCTCCTGCAGCTCTTCCCCTCCTGCAGCTCATCCCTTCCTGCAGCTCTTCCCCTCCTGCAGCTCTTCCCCTCCTGCAGCTCATCCCTTCCTGCAGCTCATCCCCTCCTGCAGCTCATCCCCCCTGCAGCTCATCCCCTCCTGCAGCTCTTCCCCTCCTGCAGCTCATCCCTTCCTGCAGCTCATCCCCTCCTGCAGCTCTTCCCCTCCTGCAGCTCATCCCCTCCTGCAGCTCTTCCCCTCCTGCAGCTCTTCCCCTCCTGCAGCTCTTCCCCTCCTGCAGCTCCTCCCCTCCTGCAGCTCCTCCCCTCCTGCAGTGCGCCCGACTCCCCCTCTCCTATAAGCCCCAGTTGCCCCTAGGTGGGGATGTGGGGCCAGAGGCAAGAACAGGGCTTGGAAGAGCCCGGCCTGCACAGCAGCCCACTTCTCCTCCCTGCCTCAGTGTCCTCCCTTGTCAAAGAGGCTCAGCGCGCCTCCCCAAAGAGGTAGGAGGGCTTAAATGAGGGATAGGTGTGAAGCCTTCGGGCGACTTGGTGCACCACTCACCACAGGTGTTTGGTGAGCACCCACTCTGTGCCAAGCACCAGGCCCGACGCCCAGGTGCCCTGCAGAGCGCGCAGCAAGTACACAACAATGGGCACTTATTGAGCGCTTGTGGTGCGCCTGCGCCCCGGTTCAGAGCCTTGCGGTATTAAGTCACCTCCTCACAGGAAGCCCATGGCAGCATCCATTCTTGTCCCCCGTTCACAGGGTAGCACCGGGTCTGCTTTCACTGGTACCCCGTGTGCTTATCAGGGTCTGTGGAGTAAGAGGTGACTGGGCAGCAGTATTGTCTTGTCAAGAAGAAAATGGGAGGGAATATTATTGGGCCTTAAAAAGGAAGGAAATTCTGATACATGCTACAACATGGACGAGCCTTGAGGATATTATGCCAAGTGAAGTGAGCCAGACACAAAAGAGACGAATACCGTGAGATTCCATTATGTGAGGTCCTTGGAGGAGTCAAATGCATAGAGACAGAAAGTGGAGTGGTGGTTGCTGGGACTGGGGGAGGGGGAGGGGGGAGTCAGTGTTTAATGGGGACAGAGTTTCAGTCTGGGGAGATGAGAAAGTTCTGGAGCTGGTGGTGGTGATGGTTGCACAATAGTGAGAATGTAGGTAATGGATTGACCCAGGAAAGAGGAAGTATGGATGGCTCGGGAACCAGGCGGGAGGCAGCGCTCAACGGGAGGGCTTGGTTTGTGTTGGGGGTGGGAGCGGTGTCCCTCTTACAGGACACACACAGAGAATGGGTACGTGGGTGGGGGAAGGACCAGCCAACACCACGGCTCCTCGGTCCTTGGTGAAGAATGAAGTAAGCTCATGGCCGAGCACGGAACACGCAAGGATGGAGGAAGACGTGAAGCAGGACTTTTGGCGCGTGGGGACGCGTGTATCCATCACACGTTGTCCCTCCCGCACACGTATAGAGCTGGGTGCTTTCCTGGGTACACTATTAAGTTCTATACGTTCTGTATTGTCCCCGTGGAACGTCTCATGGACGTCTTTCCCAAGCAGGATAAACACATCTGATGTCTCTGTCCCCGTGCCATGGAAACTGGCAGCACAGCTTGTCTGAACAGCCCCTCCCGCCGGGGCATTTACTGTCCCACTTCTCTTTATAATGAGCAATGTTGTAACAAAATGCACACTTATCTCTGTGTGCCTGTGGGGTATTTCACATGAGGGAGTCGAGCAAGTGAACTCTCACTCAAAAGACTGCATATTTACCATTCTGATACTGCTGGCCTTCCAGAAGAGGGGAACCTATTACACCCCCACTCGTGATATGGAGCGGCCCATCCCCCCAACAGCCAACATCTTAACTGTCTTTGTCGGCCTTCTGATGAGTGAGAACTATCTGGTATTGTTTTAATTTTCAGTTCCCTCATCACTAGTGAAGTTGAACATGTTTTATTAATTTTTTTCTTCTTCAATATTTTACCCATTTTCTATTGTTTGTATTTTTCTTATTGCCTTCTAGCACGCTCTCTGCAAAAAAAAAGCTATTAAGCTTTTGTTCTATTTGTCCCAAATGCTTCTCTTTCTCAGCATATGTCTTTTTTACTTTGTTTTCATTCTTTCGCCATATAGGAGTTTTCTACTTTTAGGCAAACAATTTTGTCAGCTGTTCTGCAGTGGAAACTGCGACGTGCTGCCCAGATGCTTCTGGGGCCAGCATGCCCCTCTCCCGCCCGCCTGTACCCCTGCTGCCCTGCTGCGCCTGCCATGAGAACTGCCCTCCGGGCAGGCAATTGCTTCTCTCCGGGGTTTCACCCCCCAACCCCCAGAGGGGCGGCCCAGTGACCAATGGGCTGATGCAGAGGGACAAAGGCCCGTGTTCAGAAGTTTCTTAAGTTTGGGACACCTCTGAATATGTCCCCAGCCCGGGGGCTCCCTGCACCATTGGCAGGGCCAGCTTTCCCCTCTAGCCAATCCTCTTCTCCACTTCCCGATAGAGACGTGGTGTGTTTGTGTCCTGGGGCTGCCTTAACAAAGGACCACAAAGTTAGTGGCTTAAAACAACAAAAATGTATTCTCTCTCACAGTTCTGGAGGCCAGAAGTCCAGAAGCAAGGTGTCTGCAGGTTTGTGTTCCCTCCAGACACCAGGGGAGGGTCCTTCCTCGCCTCCTCCAGCTCCTGCCAGCGGGCGATGTTCCTTGGTTTGTGGTCGCTTAACTCCAGTCTCTGCCTCTGTGGCCATATGACCTCTGTCTGTGTCTTCTCTTCATTGGATGTAGGACCTACCCACATAATCCAGGATGATCTCATCTTGAGATCTTTAACTTCATTATATCTGCAAAGACTCTTTTTCCAAATCAAGTCACCTTCATACATTCCAGGGGTTAGGATGTGGACATATCTTTTGGGGGCCACCATTCAACCCACTTCATATGGCCATTTCAGGCACCTACCAGGAGCTGTCCCCAACCCCCACCATCTCTGCTAAATTCCCATCTCTATTTCCAGGGAACCCAACCCAAGATACCACCTCTGCCCCAAACCTTCTGGACTAAGAGACACTCAGGAGAGGCAGGTCCATGGTCCAGGCCCTCACCTGTCTGCGAATCTGGACAAGTCCCCTCCCCTCTCTGGGGCCCAAGGTTCCTGACTTTAATGAAAGAACTGTGGTGGATGATTCTTAGGATTTTTCTGGCACCCTGTGATCTGGGGGTGCTCACACACAGCAGGATCATGGGACACTCGGAACTGGAACAGCTCCTGGGAGCGAGACCCTTGTCCCCAGGGTGGGGTGGGAGATTGGGGAGATGCCCTGCAGCCTGGCACCCGGGGAAGCCAGCGCCCACTCAGGGAGCTGTGACCAGGTTCCTCCCAGACCCCGCCGGTGTCCCAGAATAGCTCTGATGTAATTCATAGTTGTCTCTTTCTCCCACAATGAAAGCCACCAAGAGAGAAAAAAGGGATTTCTTTTCTAAAATTGCTTTTCTGCATTCTTTGACAGAAGCTGTGGTGCCTGCGTGTAATTAATTCACAGCCTGGTGAACGGCAGAGGGTCAGCCACTCGCGCTGGGAGAGAAAGCTCTAGAGAACAGCCAAGAGGTGCAGTTACAGCTGAAAATGAGATCGCCCAGACCCTGGACCTGCCGCTGCTCGAGGACCAGAATAAATATCCTGTTTCCCCGAAAATAAGTTCTAGCGGGACAATCAGCTCTAATGCGTCTTTTGGAGCAAAAATTAATATAAGACCCGGAATTATATTATATTATATTATATTATATTATATTATATTATATTATATTATATTATATTAGAACTGGTCTTATGTTATAGTAAAATAAGACCAAGTCTTATATTAATTTTTTCTCCAAAAGACGCATTAGAACTGATGGTCTGGCTAGGTCTTATTTTTGGGGAAACACGGTACATAAAATTCCCGCTTGTCGGAAACTTGGCCTTGCTGGTAGCCCAAGGACAGGTCCCCTCGGCTTCAACCTTCTTCATGCTCTTCAGCACAGAGACCCAGGGAAGCCTAACCCAAGGGGATCTTTGGAGGTTTTCCTGAGATGTCTCAGACCTCCGAGGCCTGCAGACAGGGATTTCAAGCCAGGAGTGGTGGCACGTCTTCTGGGTCATGAAAGAGAAGCAGCTTAGTTGTGGAGTCCTGATCTGCGGCAGCTTTCTAGGTGATCTTGAACAAAGAGATGATTTTTCTCTTCCATACAATGGGATAATAATTCCTAAATTGCAAGTCGATCTTAAGGACCAAAGATAGGCTTTGAAAAATCTGATCATTTCTCTCCAGCCATTACCCAAAGGGGTTTATCCTGAGATGTCACGGGTGACATGAGCAGAGCCCTCAGAACAAGACAATTCTGCACGTCACGGAAAACTGGAACCAGCCCTGACCAACCATAGGGGCTTTTTCAGATAAGTATAGACCACTGACATGGCAGAATGTTATGCCGCCGATAAAAATCATCTCAGAAAACGATTATTGTTATGACACTGAGCGTGGTGTCCCTGTCACGAGCACCAGGCCCGGAGCAGCCCCTCGCCGCCGGTTGAAGCTCCAATCGGCAGACCCTTCCCCTGAGCACTTGTGGGTATGTGAGCAGGGCCTCTGTTTCCAGTGATTTTTATTTGCTTCATTTGAACCGGGGGTGGGGAGAGAGGAACGAGATCTGGATTTTAGAAATTATCATAGCTAACACTTCTCAGCCTTATTATGTGCAGGCACAGTCCTAATGCCTTACATGCCGCATGTCGAGCAATCGAAGGCAGTAAGATGCTTGTATTCTATGGACCACTAAGAATTTTTAAAATACTAACAATTAAAAGGTGACACACCACTGATTGTAAGGTGCACTGTGATTCCAGTGGGGTTAAAGGATGAATCCTAGAATCAATTAAATACCACCGAGGAGCTCATTTTTCTTCGCAACAGTCCTTCCAGGCAGGAAATGTTACCCCCATTGTACAGATGAGAAAACTGAGGCACAGGTCCTGGGTGAGTGGTCCATTTGTTCCCCTGTGGCCGGCTGGCTCCAAATTGTCCTAGCTGCCATGACAGTAAGCATTTGTTCAGCCATCGAGGCACTTCCACACACCTTTTCTCACTTGATCTCCACACCTTCCTGTGAGATGAATTAGCACTGGGTTGCTCACCGCTGACCTGAGAAATCAAGCCCAGAGACAATGGCTTTCTGAAGCGAAGGTGGGATTTGAACCCAGGACTGACTGATACCCATTCCTCCCAGACTATGGCCCAGAAGGGGTCATTGCAGAAGAAGCTGGCTCTCTAGCACATTCTAGAGAATGGCTTTTAGGAGACACATTTTTATTTTTAAGGAGGAGCTGCTCTATGTTAGGATGGGCAGCTGTTCGAGGGTTCTGTCAGCCCGTCCTGGCTGCCTGTGTCCACACGCCCAACCCCTGGGCCACCACGGAGAAGAAAGGGGCAGGATTGAGGGGTCTGACAGGAGAGGCCCCTGAGTCTCCCCCCAGATTCACAGGGTCTGAGGCCAAGACCAGGCTTAATAGCAAGTGAGATTTCTTATTTCCCAACTGCCTCTGGGAACAGAAAAAAAACAAATAACAATTAAGTGCAGAATTGTCAGTTGGAAGAAAGCTGTCGCTCTCTATCTAGAACTTACAAAGAGTTCATTAAGCAGGCAACAAGGGGCATGTCCATCAGCCTGCCCAGCTAGCGGGGAGAAGGCACCAGGCTGCAGAGCAGGGGGCTGTGGGGTACGCCTAGGGGCTCCACGCATGCTCACCTTCACCCTGGGCTGCTCTGAACAATACGGAACAGGCTGCTTATGTAATTGCTCGGGATGGCGGGGGGACACAGGCACCCACATATCTTCAAGGACCCCAGTGAGTTCCCTGTGCAGCCAGGGTTGGCAACCGACTGAGGGGAGCTGGATGGACTAAAGAGCTGTGAGGACAGAACCAGGAGAGCAGTTTCCAGGCTCTCAGCCTCACGTGGAAAAGTGCTGGCTCAGGTAGTAAATGGCCATCAACTGTGATGGATGGCCATCAGCTGTAGCTATTTGGCCATCAGCTGTAACCAGTGAGCTATTGGTTACTAATATAACTGCCGTGGCCACACTAGCAGCAAATGGGGGCCTAGCAAGAAGATGGTGGCTGAGCTAGCGAGAGCGGATTGCAGAGAGGCGGATGCCGCCAGCGAGAATATAGTGGTATGACTCCCCCATCTATGGCTCCGTGGGTGTTCCTTTCTGGCCTCACCATGTCCTGCGTTCTTGTGCGGGGAGCGGGAGCAGAGACCCCGCCTGACACCCTACACGACACTCACCAAGAGCTTGAGGAAGCTAAGCTGCTCTCAGAGGACAGGGAGCAGTCAGTTAAAATACTTCCCAAGAGCCAAATATTCCAGGCTTGTGCTAGGGCCGTGGACATGATAGGGAATAAGACACACCTGCTTCTGCCTCGCGGGGATGGTGATCTGTTTGGCGATACAGAGAATAAACAACAACAAAAAACCTGTTAATAAGCATGGTCATTTCAGACGGCAGTCAGTATTAAAGAGAAAACAAGTGATGGGGAGTTTGGGAGGACTGAGGGTTTTGTTACAAAGACCGGTCAGGGAAACACTCTTGGAAGAGGTGGAGATTTTGAACTGAGACCTGAGTAACAAGGAGGAACCAGCCGTGCAGGGATCTGGGATCAGCACATTTTGGCAGAGGGAACAAGCACAACGTCCCCGGGGCAGCGAAGGGCTTGAGGTACTTGAGGGACAAAAGAAAGATCTTTGTGCTGGAGTTCAGTGAAGGTGGAGAATGAAAGGGGATATCTGGGGTGTGGGGGACAGGAGGGATTTCAGAGCCTAGAAAACCAAGTAAGAACTTGGAATGTGATTCTAAGTAGAATCAGAGGCTAAGGAATGACTGAAACTGGGAAAGGAAGCACTTGGGACTTCTGCATTCGGCCAAGATAGAATAATGGGAACTGGGCTACCCCTTCCACAGTCAGTAATTCTGAAACTGGGGTAAACACAGGAGGCAACCCCTTGCAGGCAGTGGGTAACAGGCCAGGCAAGGCTGTGGTCCCCGAGAGACGGCAAGCCCACGATCCCCAGTTCTCTTCCAAGGGATAATTTCCTGAGCAGAGCTCAGTGGTGAGCTGAGAAGACAGCAGTAAGAGTTAGGACCAGCAGATAAGATACCAGACGGGAGCTGTGCAAAGAGGGGTCCCAGAAGTCAATGTGGGGTCTCTCATTGAGTCTATAGGTGAGGGATGAGCTGTATATTTTCACAGCAAGACCGGCCAAGACTTTCAGAGAGTGGATTCTACGGGACTGAAAGAAAAATGCAAACACTAGAGGTTGGAGTTGAGCTGGGGGAGGAGCAATGTTGGAGATCATTGAAATTTCAGATTGGAAGAGTTACACTGGACCCCTCCTAAGAAAGCCTAAAACTAAACCCCCACAAGACCTGCAGAGGAAACAGAATTCAGAGAAATTCCTGCCAACCAAGAGGGGCTTAGGAAACCCACTGGCTTCCTCCATACCCACACGAGCAAAATATAAACCAAGCCTCCATACTCCAACGTGATCAGCTAGTAATTTAACTGCCTGCTAAAACAAGAGACACTCTTTAGAGGTAGATAGTAGGACCCAGTATCTCTACAGAAGGTTATCCAAAATGCCCAACATTTAACCAAAAAATCACTACACACACAAAGAAACAGGACCATGGGCTTGACGGTCAAGGGAAAAAAAACATCCGTCAATAGGAACGAAACCAGAACTGGCCCTGATGTTGGCTTAGCAGACAAAGACCTTAAAATAGCCATTATAAACATGTCCACAGAATTAAAGGAAAAACATCTTTAAGAAATTAAAGGATATGGTGTTGAGTGAACAAATAGGAAACCTCAGCAGAAGAATGGAAACGATTTTTTAAAAACCAAATGCAAACTCTAGGACTGAGAAGTATAATAATGGCTTCACAGTGTATTAGAGGTGACGGGGGGGGGAAAGACAGGGACCTTAAAAACAGACACATACAAATGATCCAAACTTAAGAATTTTTAAAATGAAGAAAAATTAACAGAGCAGAGAAGGATAGTCTTTTCACAAATGGAGCAAGCCTGCGCTGACCCAGGCCCCACTGGCCTCTGGGCTCCCACTGGGGCACAGCTGGGCTCCCCGGGCCCATCAGGGCTCTGTGACCCTGACTGAGCTAGGGTGGGTTTAGGGAAAGGCAGGCTGGACCTCGGAGGAGCCACTTGTGAGGGGTGCCCAGCGGAACAGAAAGGACACCAGGGCTGTGGGTCTTCCCTCCTCTGTAGATCACCAGGTTGACAAGCATCCACCGTTCACTGTCTGCCTCCCCAGGCTTGTCCTCTCTCTCTCCTTTTCTAGAACTCTGGGCTGTTTAGGGTGTCTCTGGCCTCCTCTCCCTCCCCCTGTTCCAACCTCTCTCCTATGCTTCTCTCTTTCTCTGTGTCTCCCATTCTCCCTCTCCCTCCATTGTCAGCCTCCATCTCTTTCTGTCTGAATGACCCCCTCTTTCTGTGTATTTCTCTCATGTGTCTCTCTTTGTCTCACTGTGTTTCCACCTATCCCATCCCATACCCCCTTCCCGTTGAGTGACAGGTGGCAAGATGGGGCTAGAATTAGACCAGCAGCTGGGAGGCCAGCTGCCATCATCTCTGCCTGGGCCTCCATAGCCCTCTGGAGAGGGTAGTTATAACCCTGAATTAGGTCTGGGTGGGAAGGCCATGGCCATCAAATCATGACAGGTGGTAGCGTGGGGGCTCCCCAGGGAGAATGCAGTGCCCACCAAATGCCCAAATGTGGGACAGGCAGGATTCATGTGGGGGTCCTTCCCTGGAGGGTCTCCGGAGCCCCTCAACTGCTCAGTCCAGGGCACAAACCGCCACACTCAGCCCGAGCTCTGTGAGCAGGAACAGGCGCTCAGGCCTCAGGGAGTGACAGGGGACTCTGCCAACACCCGGATCTCCTCACCTGTAAAAGGGGGACATGTCTTTTTGGGGGCATTTCTTCAGTCTCGACCCATCCTCTCGTCCTCTCCATTTCTGGGCTCTGCTCTCATGGCCCTTCTCTGGGACCCTTCCTGTTTCTTGTGTCTGCAATCACCTGGTTTGTGCATTGTTTGCGGCAAGCTGCATGAGAGCGGAATCTCTCCTGTCTGGTTGTCCTGGGACCCCAGCCCCACCGAGAGAGCCTGGCACATAGTAGGTGCTCAACAGTGTCTGTGGACTGCAAGGATGAACCAGGATGGGTGGACTAATTCATCTACGCTTCCACCAAATATTTCTATCACGCCTGCCGTGGGCTCGCCCACAGGAAGCAAGGAGCGCCGCCCACCGAGCTCGCACGGGTGGAATGCTGGCTGCAGAGGGCATTCCTCCCCCCACGTAACTGTCAGTGTTCGTTTGCAGCAAAGTCGAAATCTTTCTATAGTTACAGGTGGTAGTCTAGTCACTTAGCCTGAGGTTGTGAACATTGGGCCAGGATCGTAAATATCATTCAGAAACCAGTTCAAAATGACTGCATAATGTGACATCACGTGGACGGGCCCAGTTCACTGATTCGTTCATTTGACCAACGAATGGGAACTGAGGGTCCTCGGGGCCCTGCTTACACCATGGTCCTGCCGTGAGGAGTTCCTAAGCGGATGAAAAAGACAGGGGTGAGGTACGTCAGGGACGGAGAGCACAGATTCTCCTGGACAGGTGCCCTGAGCAATCCGAGGCTCCGAGAGAGCCAGGGAGCCCCACTTGGAAGGGGCATGGCGGGGGAGGGGTGAGATGGTGGAGGAGGGGGCAGGTGGTGGCGGGACATGGCAGGGAGGGGAGCTGTTGTTCCCGAGTGCAGTGAGGACACACATGACCTCACCAGCATTTGTGCAGCACAGGTCCTAGAAGGGACCAATGGCTGGGCCCAGTCAGCTCCCCTGTGGGTGGATGGTCCTGGTTAAGGAGTGGGAGATGAGACCCAGCCCCCACTCCCACACGGCTTCCGAGCAGCCCTGGGCCTGAGCAGGCCCCCCAGGGTGGGCTTACATTGGTCTCCCTGAGGGGGACACTGCAATGGCTGCAGCTGTATCACAGCATCCAGGTGACCTGCCTCTTGTTCCCAGGAAAGGAGTACAGGGGCGGGAGGGGCCCCAGAGACCGGGCAGCCAGTCCCTCAGACACAAAGGAGGTGCCTTGTATCTGAGGGGCTGCAGAAGGAAGGTTGGGTGTCCTAGGCACAGGGGACAGCTCCTTAAGGAGGGCACTGGGCAGGACACGTGGGAATTTGTGTCTGTAAGGGGATGTACCTGCTCCGTGAGGGGCAGCCTGGCCCACACCCGGCACGGACGCCAGAGCCCGCTGAGGCTGAGTTGCTCTGTTGGCCAAAGCGCGTTTAGCAAACACACACAGAGAGATGAGCAAACCTCTTTCCCTATGAGCTGAGTCAGAGCAGAGCTGATGAGCAAACCCTGATCGCCTACTGTGCGCCTGGCACCTTGCCCGTCATCATCACAGCAAGCCTCATGCCAGCTTGACGGCAGGGAGAGCGAGGCCCCGACGAGTGGAGAGACGTGTGGTCAGGACCGACCGAGTCCTCCCCTTGGACACCAGAGAGCTTCAGAAGACAGGGAGGTCCCGCGGCTGCATCCCAACAGCCTGTCGGTGGCCTGGTCTGCAAGGCGATGATGTGGACAGAGTGCCCGGTGCCTAGCATATGAGCGGAGGGAGTATGGGGACAGTGGTGGGGACATGGCCAGCTCTGAAACCAGGAAAGGGGAACGGACATTCCAGGGAGGGCTGTCTGAGGAGCAGGTGGCTGGGGCAGTGAGAAGGAAAGAACTGACACACGCTACTTCAGGGAGCCCTGATGCTGTCACCTCTGGCCTCTCACCTCTCTGGACCTCAGGTTCCACATGTCACGGGATGCACGTCCAGGGACTTGCAGGTGACTCAGAGACTAATAGTGGACGTCAGGGGATGGCATTTGTTCCCTTACTTAGTAAATATTTATTGAGCACCTACTATGTGCACCTATTATGGAGTAGACACTGGAGGTTACAATGATGAACAAGACACACAGGGTCCCTGCCCTCCTGTGACCACAGTCCAGCTGCGGAGAAGCACATAGTGGACAGTTACGGCTATTCCTCGTTCCAGCCCATTCTCCGATCCCAGCCCTGCTCTGGACAAGTGGGCCTGCTGCCATTTTTCATCTTCCAGATGAGGAAACTGAGGCACCCTAAGCAGGGAAACGCTGGCCCCAGCTGAATCCCAGGCATGGCTGCCGAGTCAGGGTCGTCCTCGCCAGCGGGTCTTGGAGACCCTGGTCTCGCCCCTCATTCTCAGGTGAGAACACTGAGGACCCGATCCTGTAAGTGCCTCCATCTCTCTTTCAGGACATTGCTAGGAAGGGGCTAGTTTGAGAGGCTGAAAATCTCAGCTGGGATCCTGGCGTCTGGGGAAGGGCCGGGCTCTAAAAATAAACCACTCGCCTCAGCCTGGAGGCAGCGGACAGGATCCTGATGAGCAGAAGCCGCCGCCTGACGCTCTGGCGGATGACGCTGGCCTGTCCCGGACGGAGCACCCCCCTCTCGGGCAGCTGGCCCCTGGGAAGGGCTGGTGGCAGGTGGCAGCCAAGAATATCTGACCCTCGGCTCCCGGAGGCAGCCCACCCCCACATGCGCACGTACGCACGCACTGCCATCCACACCACATATGCCCCAACCTGGGACATGCGGTGCTGCACAGAGTGAGGCGGGGGCTGTTCCTGAGGAAGGGGTCAGTGGCCAGCACCTGGGACACCTGGAGTTACCCTCCACGTGCAGGACAGTGACAAGCCTCAGCACAGGTAAGGGGGCGTGTCCTCGTGCCCCAAAGGGTCTGCTCCCCTGGAGGTGAGACCATGGGTCTGGGTGTGGGAGGGGGCTCTGGAGTGTGGGGATGCGCTGGTGTCACTCTCAGCTCCAGGGAGCCCTCATATGGCCATCAGCTCTCCTCTGGAGGGGGCCTTGATGCTGCTGCCCTCATTGTGCCATGCCCCAGCCTGGGGGGGGGGGGGGGACAGCCTGCCCTTTCCAGCTCTGAATCCTCTAGGCCGCAGCCAAAATGTTAGTCCCATCGGCTTAATTAGAAGCCAGCTGCAGGTTAATGGGTTTGCAGAACCAGGTGGAAAAGTTTTGCAGGCAGACAACACTGGGTTGCAAGGAGCTTGGTGCCTTCGGGGGAGAAATGCCTCCCCATCCTGTTCCAGGGCGGGTGGACCTGGGGTCCTGCTCCTGATGGAAGGGACAGCTGGCCTTCTGGGGCTCGGTCTGGGGAAGGTTGTCTAGGAAGATGGGGAGAAAGCCATGGGAGACACAGTTCCCCTGGCAGTTCTCCAGGTAACGTGTATCATACTTCAAGGTTTGCAGAAGGAAACCATTTTGGTGGGGGCTGCTTAGGGCCTGGACCTGGGCCTGATGGAACCAAGTTGAAATGAGGGGACCCGTCCTGGGAGCTCTGCACCTTTGTCCCTGGTGCTCTGAGGGGTTGTCTGATCTGACTTTCTGCCAAATGGGTTTCTGTGCCTCATCCCTGGGCAGGATATTAACCTAAAGGCAAGGTGATTAGTGCTAATGTGATGTCCTCCTGTGCCCAGGAGGAGGCAGGTGGTGAGACGGGCTGGGTGGAGGGGGGTCTGCCAGCTGCCTCCACCCTTCCCCCGTCATGCATCAGGAGGACAGGTGCTTGGGGGAGGATTGAGGGGATCTGCACAAAGGCCAGTCCACCCCGCCCCCTGCCAACACTGAGTCTTTCCTGGGTGCATGGCAGGGAGTGAGATTAATTGGGATGATTTGGGGTGGCCTGAGTGTGAGCTGGCTTCTGCCATGCCACGTCCTGCAGCCCTGCTGGCTCAGCTGGAGTGCACGGGCGGCCAGGGTGTCTGGTCCAGGAATGTGGCTGGAGGAAGGCAGGCAGCCCATGAGAAGGCCCACCGTGGGCAGTGGAGAAGTGCCGGTGGCCGATGCTGGGTCTTGGAGCACGTCCTTCCTGCAAATACTACCTACCACCCCTGTGTGCCAGGCGTCCCACCAGCTACCCGCCACCCGCTCCGCCCTCACAGCTCTCAGATTCACCCCCCAGGAGCTGATGCCCTTCAGCCGTCTCCCATGCATTCCCCAGAGCCCTGCTGAGGGGCCACTGCTTCTAACCTGCCTGGTAACCCACCCCACCTTCCCAGCTTTTACAGCCTCCAGGCTGCACATGGGCTTGGTCACTGTCGGGGCTGAAATTCCCACTCAAGTTTGCTCCTGACTCCACTGCCCACAGAAGCAGCCTGGTGATACCCCACATACCACCAGCCATCGCCTGGTGAGGCCCCACATCGTCCCGAGGGCTGATGGTTCTGGGTCAGGGCACTCCGGTCACTTTCCAGCAGGGAGGGTGGGGCTGAGCGAAGGTGTGAGGCACTAAGTTATTGTAACACCGTCCTGCATCTGGGAGCATCTTCTCTGTTCTGGCTAATGCGGCTCCTGTTGTATGTATGCATGTGGACACTCAGCCTCTCCCCCAAACACCTCTGAAGCAGGCCTGTCCCCAAGAGCTGCCTCTGACCTGCGCAGCCTCTGTGGCTGCCTGGGAAGGCCGGGAGTGACGAGGTGGAAGGGGAGTACGGAAGTGGTGGCCGTCTCGGGAGCTACGCACAGTCACTCAAGCATCATAAAAAGGCCTGGGAACCAAGCTGCGTTCCCACTGCAGGAACAGTGACCCCACTTATCAAGCATTGACCGAATGCAAGGCTGGGACTGGGTGCTTGACAAACACTGTTATATATCTAACCATTCATCTCTATTGTAAAGAATCAAATTCTGTAAAAAGGCACAACTCGGCAAAATGCAGCAGCTATTCAGCAAAATGCGGCAGCTATCCATATATGTATACGTATATATACAGTACTTATGTACAGAAGGGTGTTGCACATTTGAAGTACAGTAGACCCCTTATCCACAGGGCATATGTTCCAAGACCCCAGTGGATGCCTGAAACCTCGGATAGCACCAAACCCTGTATATACTACGTTTTTCCTATACATAGGTACCTACGATAGTTTAATTTATAAATGAGGCACAGTAAGAGATTAGCAACAATAACTGAAATAGAACAAATATAACAATGTACTGTAACAAAAGTCATGAGAATGTGGTCTCTCTCTCAAGGTATCTCACTGCAGTGTTCTCACTTTGTCACCTGAAGGAAGCACTTCGCTGCTTCTCTTTGGCGTCTCCGAACTGCCAGCATCACTGCTCTGGAGCTTTGGGGTCTTTATTAAGTAAAGTAAGGGTGACCTGAACACAAGCACAAGGAAGGTGGCCCCATAAAGGACTTGAGCAGGCCGAGGAGGGAACGGCAGGCTTCACAGGGCGGGGGGCAGGAAAGCAGGAGACGTAGTCAGTCAGACTGGCCCTGCTGCCACTTGCTGAACAAACTGCCCATGCTCTCTGGGCCTGGACGCTGCAGCCCCAGGGCCTTCCAAAGGCCATTCCCCGGCATCTGAGTTCTCCCTGGGAACTCCTCTAGGCCCCTCTGGCAGCAGCTCTACATTAAGTAGTAACTGGGGACCTCTGATCTCATTATTTGAATTATAATTGTCCTGCTCTTTAATCATTCCTGGTGGCAGAGCCTGGGGACTGGGAGGCTCTGCAGAATTACCCAGCCTGCAGGGTGAAGAGGAGGCCAGCGCTTAAAGGTCACTCACCAATGCTGCTGTTCACATTAATCTACAAAATAAAGAATACACAGCCCAAATGCCCTTAAGCTAGAAGGTATTTAAATACCAGCAGCTCAGAACACTGACGTGGAGAGGGTTTTTTTTTTTCTAAATTCAACACTCCCCTATCTCCTGAGGTTTCAGGATCCTGGGCAGAGGGGACTTTTAAGGAAACAAATCCTACATAAGAGGCATTTGTTCAGGGTGTCTCTTCAGGCTCCAATCATACCCTTTCCAGGCAGGGTGGACCAGGAGACAGAAAGGCATGGATTTAAGAACAGGCTCCAGTGTGTTGTGGCTGTGTGCCCTTGGGCACATCCCTTAGCAGCCTCCATTTATCCATCTGTAAAATGGGCGGATGACCCCTGCTTGGGCCAATCCTCCAGGAGGGTTGGGAGGAATGAGGGAGAAGATGGTGGGAAAATGCAGGGAGAGGTGCCAGCCCTGTGCACACAGGAGGAGGGAGCAATGAAGGGTCCCAGAGGGAAATACCAAGGAGGGGGGTGTGGGAGAGAAGTTGGTCACCTCACACCTATGGCAGAGTCTGGAGGGAAACAGGGACCCAGAGACACAGATGTCACCTGTAGAGAAAGGCCTACCTACTCTCCCTGCAGGAGTAAAGAGCCCAGAGTGAAATTTCCAGAGGGTACAGCACACGGAACAGTCAGGGGACATGTAGATCCACACTAACCAGGACCCGCCTTCCACCACTGGCCTATGTGGGTCCCAGGCCACTTTATGTCACGTCCAGCTCAGAAAGGAAAGAGCTGACTCCATGTTTTAAAAAAGAAGTGATCGAACATACAGTAGGAACAACATGAAATCCAGTTTAGGAAAAAGCTTTCATTATCTGTCATCCCCCCCATTCGATGGTGAGAACCAGTGTCCTTTTTGTCAGTTATCGTCCTTGTCTGCTTCAGCAAGTGTCATCGCTGAGAGCCTACTATGTGCACAGGGCCGTACGGTGGGGGCTCTGGGGCCTGACGGCCTGGGTTCAAACCCCAGCCCTGCCACTTGTCTGCACGAGACCTTGGCGAGTCACCTGACTGCTCTGTGCCTCAGGTTTTCAACCTGTAAACGAGGATCTCACTGAGTCATTGTGAAGATGGAATGAGGTAATCAGCTCGATGCATGTGGCACAGTGCTTTCCAGAAAATGCTGGCTGTTTCCCAGGCACGTCTCTGAAAGGACCTCGTCCAGTTCTGAGGGGTCGTGGTGTGTATCAGTGGCAACCTGGAGGGGGGGACTGTGGCCATGTCGCTCTGAGCTTTCTTTCGGTGGGTTTTCAAATGAAATCTCCTGGGGCTACTCTGTTTGGAGGAGATGGGAGGGGAGCCGGGGAAGGGGCCAGCCTGGCCTCTTCTGCTGCTGGGCCCCCACAGAGGACCTCCAAGAGCTCCTCCGCTCATTGTGGGGGACACAGCTTGACAGCCCCCATAGGGCTCATCTCCTCAAGGAACCCCGTTGGACCTGGAGGCAGGTAGACTTCCCACCAATCCCAAATCCTGGCTGCACAGCTGAGGAGAGGAGGGTGGGGGTCTCAGGTCGCCTTCTTCCTTCCAACAGCGTTCCCTGAGGCCTGCCCTGGGAAGAGGGGGGCACCCGCTGGGCAACACCAGCAACAGCAAAGCCGCCAGGAGCTGCCAGCCTGGTGGGGCCACCCCCACCCTGCCTGGGGACTCCCCAGTCTCCTCAGAGGCCCAGGGGCCCCTCTGGGCCTGCCCCTCTCAGCTCTCTCTCCCTGTGTGGATCTGTCCCCATCTCTTCCGACATCTGTCTCTTCTCTCCAGGCCCCCGTCTCCCTCCTTCTCTCTCTCAGCCTTGAGTGGCCCTGAAGCTGAAGTGTCCTCTGCACCAATTTAAATGTATTACTGTTTTCTGTGCTTCATTTAAAAAGCAGATGAGTCGGTTATTTTCTCTTTCTCTTTCTCAAAACTATACAACAAAAGACACCGAATGGAGTTAATTGATTCTTTCTCCTGCTGCCCTCTCTACAGAGACCCAGGTCGGGCATCACTCACGCTAAGCCCATTGACTTGGCAGTGGGAGACACTTAATGCCGGGAACCTGTACATCCGGGTCCCTGAGGCCTTGGCACATCCACAGCAATGGCCCAGCCCGAGCCCTCCCCTGTTGTCACCCCCGGGGGGTGGTAATGCTGGTGACAGCAGGAAGGAGCCACCTTTACCAAGCCCTCCTAACTCCAGTCCTGTGCGAGCACACCTCTTGTCCTTCCCTCTACAGCCCTGCATGGGGGCACTGATGTCCTTTGCTAAGTGGGACACTGGGCTCCAAGGACTAGGGAACAAGTTCAAAGCCGCCTGCAATGTGTAGCACAGCTGGAACTTGAACCTCTGCACAGAGAGGCATGAGAGCAGAGTGACCGGCCGGGGCCCTGGACACCAGGGATTCTGTCACCCGGTGTGGTGACTGCTGGTCACACCCCAGCGGGGCGCTTCCTCCCAGAGGGTGTCACTTGACCATCCCCACTCTGCAGATGAGGCCCAGAGGGAGGAAGAGCCTTGCCCATCAGGCAGCTGGGGGCAGGGCTGAGTGGGACCCACATGTGCTCTGCAGGCCGGGAGCACACCTCGGACAAAGGGCTGTCCATCCATATCCACCGAGGTCACCACATGGCCCAGAGCTGGCTCAGCCCGTGCCGTGTGCCGAAAAGACAGACAGGATACTCGAGGTGCTTGGGGGATTGGAGGTGGCCCAGAGGCGTGAGGTCCTGTGGGCCTTGGACACAGGCCAACCCAGGCATGGACCCCCATCAGCCCCCTGACCACAGCAGCCCTGGCCAAGCCACTTATGTCCTCAGCTATACAAACAGGATGGCAACGACACCTCTGACACAGAGGCAGCCAGCACTGCTCATTTCCATGAGCATGTCAGCGGGGGCGGCAGGGCTGGGGCTGGGGCTGGCGCCGGTTCCCCAGGGACCCCAGGCTCTTTGCCACTCCAAGGTCCTTGCACGTGGTGTTCCCTCTGCCGTGAACACGTTCCCTCCTCCCCACTGCGTGTCTATCGCCAAGTGCCACTTGCATGTCTTTGTCCTGCCGCTATCCCTCTGCCGCCACCAGCCTCTACGCTTGTACCCTGCGCTCAGCGGGTCCCACGCCTTGATTCTTAC
The DNA here is from genome assembly GCF_057876585.1 of Rhinolophus sinicus. Taxonomy (NCBI): domain Eukaryota; kingdom Metazoa; phylum Chordata; class Mammalia; order Chiroptera; family Rhinolophidae; genus Rhinolophus; species Rhinolophus sinicus. The sequence goes on from NC_142501.1 coordinate 6,193,848, forward strand.
TGTTCCTTTGTTTTGAAGGCTCCTCTCCTCATGGTAGATATCTCTTCCCGATGCAAACATCACCTCTTCCAGGGAACCATCCTGACCTCCTTCCTCTTCCCCACTGGACCTTTAGGAACGCACGAGTGAAAGGGTCCCCATGGAGGGTGTCTTTCTCTGCCATGAGATGGGGCTCCTTGAGGGTAGGGACAGTGGCTGATGGAGTGGGACAAGCAGCCCTTCTGCAGCCGTGAGCATTGTTACCATGACACAGCAGTGCTACAGTGACGTGGGGACACGTCCCGCCTCCCCTCCCAGCTAAAGAGAATGCTGATGTTCTCCAATGCCCTGCGCCCTCTTTCAAACCCTTCGGGAGAGCGAGTCCTGTGGGGCCAGCGGTTCCTGGAATTCTGACACAGAACGGGGAAAATGGGAGAGAGAGGGCCAGAGCAGAAGAAAAGGGGGCGAGAACCCGTCTACTGGGTCAGCTCCTGAGCTGTTGGGAATTCTGATCAGGGGGAGAGTGGAGAGAAAGCTATAAAACCGTCTGGCTGAGGCAGTAAGTATAAAACTAGTGAGCTGGGAGCCAGGTGAAGGAGAGACAGGAGCTACAAAAGTGGAAGAAGAAACAGATTTGGGCAGAATGTGACTCTACAGAGACTGGGCCACGTGGATCATGAGATGCTTCTGGGTTACATTATGCTGTTGCTAATAACCATGAAATCTGCTGCCTGGAGGCATCCCAGCCTGCACTGTACCCCTAAGTGCCATTGTTGGGGTTAATAGCCATGCTGTCCTCCAGTCCTGCACAACTAACCGTGAAGTTGAGCCCCCGGCCTTACTGGCTAGGGGAGTGGAGGTTAAAAACCCGTTCCCGCCTCTGTCAGGGCGCCGCCGCCCTGGGCCCTCGTCTTGCAGCCAGCACTTTGAGATCTGTGTCTCAGAGCCACGCTGGGCTCCAAATGCCACTCCCCAGCTGTGTGATCTCCGAGATCAGTGACTTAAAGGGATGAGCAGCTCCCTGCAAGTTGCCCGCCAATTAGCATCCCTGGCGGTCTGCAGAGAGAGTGGATCGTAAGTGATAAAAGACTAGAGGACAGTTAAGGCTCATTGTGCCTCCTCATGAATGCTTTCCTCGTCCTGAGAAGAGCATGGTGGTCATCTATGCGAAAGTGGAAACCCTCTGCACTGTTCAGACTCACGCCTTTCCAGGACCTGCCCCATGGGACTCAGGGATCCGCTGCGAAGACGCCCGCTCAGTCCTCAGTCTGTTTACGGCCCCCCCAGCAAGATGCAGGGGAGCGAGCTCAGGCTTTCTGACCAAGTCGAGCTTACATCCCGGTTCCAGCACTCAGCACCTGTGTGACTGCAGACAAGTGACTCAAGCTCTCTGAGCTTCCAGTGGCCTCGTCTGTAAAATGAGGTGCAGGGGGCTCACACGATGCGGTTAATGGGATAGATGACAGAGAGAGAGAAGGCAAGAGAAGGGCCTGGAGCCCCGCGGAGGCTCAGAGCACAGTGACCACTATTCGTAGGTGTTACACTCTAGCCAGGTGGGGTTGGCAGACCTGGCCCCGCAGGAAAGGAGAGCCGTCTGACAGTATAGATGGGAAGGCAAGAGACACCCTCCCTGAGGAAGTGATGTGTGAGCTGAGACTTGCTGGAGTGGCCAGGGGAAGCTGGGGACAGCATCCCAGGACCGGAATAACACGTGACAAGACCTGGGGGTAGGATCAAGGTATTGGAATCATTAGAAACCGAAGTGAAACCGTGAGGCCAGGGGACAGTCCAATGTGTTCCTGAGGCACCTGAGTGCATCAGCTGCCCAAGCCCGCGGATATGCCCGGCTCGACAGTGCTGAGCTTCTGTTATCCCCATTTCACAGTTGAGGAGACTGAGGCTCAGAGAGACAGACTGACTTGCCAAGGGTCACACAGCAAAGGCAGACAGGGCACAGATGCAGGCCTTGGACCCTGTCCAGTGCTATTTCCACTCCAAGCCTCAGCCTCCATGGTGTTTATATGCAGATCTGGCAAATGGTTGGTTTCCTGCCCTTTGAGGTGGAGAAGCCCCCCTGGCCTGGGGCACAGGGGCTGCAGGTGTTGGTGGGACATCCTACTAGAGGGCTCCCTATTTCCCGGGGAGCTGGTGCTTTGTTTGCCTCAGTGAACATTCAGAGCTGAGTATTTCCTCAAAGAACCGCAGGCAGCCCTGGGGAGCCAGCAGGCTCAATTCTGCCTGGCTTTGGGAGGCTCTGCTTCTGCAGCCAGGAGGCTTCTGAGTTCTCATGGTTTTTTAATGCATTTATAGTTTGACTGAATTGCAAACTCCAGGGGAGCCCCTGGACGCGGCCCGTCCAGGACTCGAGCCTCCTTGTAGGAGCAGGGTTTTGTCTCTGCCTTCACCTGCCCGTGCAGTCGCTGGACAGCGGGTCTCGGTGCAGGCAACCTCAGGGGATGGCCCCATCCCCCATGCAAGATAGACGGATGGAGAGCAGCCAATTGGGCTGCCTGCGTTCAAATCCCAGCTCTGCCATTTACCAGCTCTCCAACTCCGGGTGAGCTAATTCACTTTGTTGGGCTTTAGTCTTCTCACCTCTAAAATGGGCAAAAGGATGCAGGTTTGTCCTGAGAAGTAAATAAAATATTTCACGTTCAATACTCAGCATGGGGTGTGGCACAGAGTGAGTCCACAGGTGTGGGCTGTTGTGATGTTTGTTATTCTGAACTCCACAAGTAACGCCAGACTTATGGCCATCAAATCGCCCTCGGCCCAGGGACAAGTTTCAGCCCGGGGGCCTCAGTGAGACCTCTCCCACCTTCCTCATCTGCCCACCCACTTCCTCCACGGCCTCAGTCTTGCTTCCTCCAGCGGCCTCACACATCCCTGGTCCTGTCCTCCGTCTGTGTTTTGTACTTGCTGTTCCCTCTGTTCCTTTCCCCTGACTCGTCACCCCCCAGCCCCCAGGACTGGCTCCACCTCACCCTCCAGGCTCAGGCTCAGCCTGCAGGCCACCTCCCTGACCATCCTGTTGTGCTCCTGGGCTCTGCAACCACTAGGACCCCCGTCTCCTCCTCGAGCATTAAGCTGGTGGCTGCTTTGGAAGGAGGGCCCACCACTTCTTTCTAGTCTCGTCCTGTCCCACCCCCAGTGTAATTTAGAAAGTTACATATGCACATGGTTATATATGATGCATATGCAAATCTCACGGAAACTAAAATGAAGAGCAAAGCTTGCTCCGCTCCCATCCTCCACCCAGACCCTCTCCCCTGAGCCAATGGCTCTTCTGTTTTTGCTTTCAGTTCTGCATTCTCTTTATACTTTTAAATAATACACTTCTGCCGCTTTCTTATCGACTCTATACAATGTCTGCCGGCTCCTGCTTTCTTATCGACTCTAAACAACGTCTGCCGGCTCCTGCTCTGAAACGCCGGGCTTCGCTCGCCCACACTTGTCCCCTCTCTGCTGCACCCTACCTCCCAGCGTATTCCTTCTCAGTGATGCTCCCACTGAGCCCATGACTTAAAACACAGACCACTTGCGCCCCTCCCCCAACACTGCCAATAGCCAGAGGGAGCTCATTGGAGCGCTCTCCCTGACTTAAAACCTCTCAACACACACACAGCACCTAGGGTCAAGTGCAGACTCTGCTGTGGCCTCCAGAGCACACACGACCTGGCCCTGGGCTCTCTTGAACTCACCTTGCAGCCCTCCGTGACTCCCCCCACCCAGCCTCACTGGCTCTCAGGCCCTCCAGCCTGGCCCTGTGCTGGCTGTTGCCTGGGCCGGAAGTCAGTCCCCCTGCTGGCTCCTTCTTGCCACTCATTCTGGCTTTAAAACCCATCCCTACAGGCCCCCCCCGCCCCCCCTCCAGACTCTCCACCCATCGGCCTCAAAGTTCTTGGCTTCCCTGGTGTCTCTCTCCTCTGCTGTGGGTTTCTTGTCTGACCCTCCCATTGGGTGAGTAACCAACTGGCTCTTGACTATGGCTGTGACCCCAGTGCTGTGGCCCTCAGTGGGTGCAGGACAAAGAGCTGAACCAATGAGCAAAGGCATCCATGGCAGTTTCTCCCTTGGACGACTCAGGCCAGCACAGCGGGTGAAGCCTCCTGCCCTGCGGCTCCACCGCCAGGTGGAGGCTATGTTCTGGCAGAGCAACCAACCACTGTTCATCTGAGCTTGGTCCACAGACTGAGTCTACCAGTTGGAAATGAATACATAGGGTTTACGATGTTAGGATTATGTAAATATTATTCCCTGAGGAACCATGAAGTGTGATTGGGCCTGGTGACCAGGAAGTCTGATCCCAACTCTCGAAAACATGTCCCTCAGAGGAGAACCCGCTGGCACCAAGTTCCATGTACACTTTCTGACCTGCCTTCGCGTCTCATTGCTGCTCTGCATTGACTCGGCAACCCTGTCCCCCTCGACACTGCCTTCTCCTTGGCCTCGGTTTGATTATAAGCAGGGTCCCCTGAACATGTGTGTGCATGCAGCCTGGACTCGTGTGCATGTGGGCTGGGGAGTGAGCCAGCTGCCTTCCGCCGCGTCTGGGAGAAGTCTCGGTTTTGCCTTCATTGCTGTGGATGGTTCAGCTCGGTGTAGAACTCGGTTCAAAACCTCTTCCTTCAGAACTTTGCAGACCTTGCTCCACCCTCTTCTGGCTTCAGTGGCTGATCGAGTGTGACTCTAATTCCCTTGTCTGGAATCTGCTTTTTCCACTGTGAGCTTTCAGGGTTTTTCTCTTTCTGTTGTCATTCTGAGTTTCGCCAGGTGCGGCTGTGTTTCCGTCATTAGCCCTGCCATGCACTTTTCAGGGCACGTTCGATCTGTAACCGTATGTCTTGCTGCAGCTCGAGGGGACCGTTTCTTCCATCGTTCTTTCTTAATCTTGAATTTCTCTGCTCACTTGGCCCTCGCTCTCTCGGGTGCTGCTCTCAGGTGTTACTGAATCTTGAGCTGAAATGTTCACATCCCTTAGTCTTTTTGCTCGCTTCTGTCTCTCAGTCCTGTGGCCCAATGTTCCCGAGGTACCTTCACTTGCCTCAGAACACCAACCTGAGCTCCAGGGGAGGCCGTGTGGTTATTCAGCCTCGCTGGGAGTTTAGTTTTGTTAATTTCAGTGATTTCCCTTATTCTGCGCTTCCCAAAGCTTCTCTCTCCTTTGCTTCTCTGTCATCACTCAGCACCCAGGCAGGACTGGCCCAAACACACTGCCCCTGGGTCAGGGAAGTCAAAGGTCACCAGCAACTGTGGTTAAGAAAGAGGCAGGAACAGACGAGCACCCCCACCCCAAACGGGCCCCCTGACTCCTCCTGCATGTCGACTGTGGGGGCAGAGGCCCAGAAAGTAGTTTCCAGGCTCTCGGCCTCACATAGACAGGTGCTGGCTCAGGTAGTAAATAGCCATCAACTGTGATGGGATGGCCATCAGCTGTGGCTAGTTGGCTGTCAGCTGTAACCAGTGAGCCATTGGCCACTAATGTAACTGCTGTGGCTACGCTAGCAGAAGAGAGAAAAAATGGGGGCTAGCAAGAAGATGGTGGCTGGGCTGGCAAGCGTGAATGGCGGTTTGCGAACAGTGTGGATCCAGCCTCCAGTGAGAGTATAGTGCCGCCAGAGAGAATATAGTGGTATGACTCCCCTGCCTATGGCTCCGTGGGTGTTCCTTTTCGGCCTCACCATGTCCTGCGTTCTTGTGTGGGGAGCGGGAGCAGAGACCCTACAGGCCGCCCCGCACAACACCGACCTCTTCCATCTTTTGTACCTGTTCACGACTATCTTCTCCAGGCCTGCTGGGAGACCCATGCTGCCTGTCACCTCTGGCTGAGGTGACAATCTCTGCAGCCCAGTGCTGTCCAACCTGCAGGGGAGCTAACTGGGGGCCCCTTTCCTCCCTTGCCGGCACAGCGAGGCGGCCGTCCTCTATATATACACCCTAGCAGCCTCAGGAAGACCCAGGAGCTCCAGGAGATTAGTGTCCTGCAGCCCGTGTCCCATCCCATCCTTACAGGGTCCCTGGCTATTTTTCCTGGCAAGTGGATTCACAATGTTTTTGTTTCTTTCCCCTAAAGTAAATATGAAGGCAATGCTTTCCTCCCCGGCTTACCCGCGGGACCTAGCCATCTGTCAGGCATGTGCAGTTCACCCACTCCCGGCAGCTCCAGGGGGAGGGGTCGTTGAGGTGTTTATTTCTGTTCTGGGGTGTGGACCTGTCAGCTGCTTCCCTGGCTGCTTTGCTCTCTGCCCGCTGGGCTCTGGAGGAGGGTTGGGGAGCTTCCTGCTGCCCCTCCATCAGGGCCTGTGTGATGCAAATAGGCACCTGACCAGGCCGAGGTCAGCAGGTCCTGGGTGTGTCTCCTGCACAGAATGATGAGACTCACAAACGCATGCGACTCGGGCCAACTGCTCTGCGTCTGAGCTACTGCTGTGCCTGGGGCTCACGACATGCTATGAATGAGTAGAAAAATCCGTGTTCCCAGGTTTGGAAAGTCTGCAGGAGGACAACCAGGGACCCAGAGAGACATGGGGGCGAGGCAGGCAGGGCTCACACCCCTGACCTTCTCCCTGAGATCCCCCCCCTCCGTCCCACAGGGTAGGTGCTCTTATCACCCCTCCTTACAGATGAGAAACTGAGGTCTCATGTGCCCGAGACCCACAGAAGGGAAAGGGGACCCCGCCTGAGGCCATCTGGGGAAAGGCCATATGAGCAGGCCTGCAGGCTGGGGGTTTGGGGAACCGGCAAAGAGCTAGCGTTGCTGAAATGTAACATGCAGGTGGGGGTGAGGAAGGGGCCAGAGATGGGGTTGGGGGCCAGGCAGCCATGCCAGGGAGCTGGGGCTCAGGGCTCAGGGTGACACAGTCACATCTGCATTTAAAAAAATCACTCGGAGTGCGAGAGTGACAGAAATGGTATCTTCAGGGGGTGGGACAGGTGTCAGCCAGTGCTCAGGACTCTGACATGGCCAGACCAGGAAGCCTGCCTCCCCTTCCTCCTACACCCCTTTCACCGCCCTCTTCTTCAGTCTAGCACCCACTCCTATCCCCCTGCTTTCCAGGGGAACCATCAGGATGCAGAGGAAGGAGAAGGTTGACCAAGGGTCACCAGACTCGGGTGGAAAGTTGACTGCCAACCTGCTCTGTGACCTTCAGGAAGTCACTCGACCTCTCTGAGCCAAGGCTCTTGCTCTTCTGAAAATGCAAATGATATTCCTGCCACCAGGAGCTGTTGCGAGGGCCCAACTGGTGATAAATGAGAACAGATCCCGTGAATGGGAGGGAGGCAGGCAGCTGCAGTGAGGCACATTCATTCATTTCTCATCCATATGGATGTCCTGCCCCGGGGGGAGAGGGCGCGGGCCACCCCTCTGGCCTGTCCCTTGGCCGGCTCCAAGTTCAGGCCATCAGCATTCAGATGTGATCAGTTGATTTGATTAATGTACGTTCCACTCAGCATCACGCCACAGAGGGGAATGTGGGCTGGAGAGTAATTACAATCAAGTTTGAGGAAAGCTGATGGTATTAATGAAAATCATTACACTCCTGGCAGCTAATCCAGGCAAAGAGAGGGATTGACTGTGTTTGAATTCCTCTTTTTACTGCTCTGGTTTCAATCAAGAACACTTTCAAATGACTTGAGGGGGAGCTGCTGCCTGAGAGATCCATTTCTCACAACACGCTCCTAACGTGCTCGGCCCTTCCCCGGTCAGGGGGGTAGGGGAGGACCCGAGCCTGCCTGCCTTTCCCAGACGCCCTGTGGCGCCCCTCCCCTCTCCCCTCTGTCTGTCCTTCCTGGGAAGGCGGGACAGGCTCTCTGACAAAAAGCACCTGCTGGATGCCAGGGGCCGACTTCCCAAGACCCAGACCTGCCCACGTCATTGCCTCTTGCTGAACATTCTCCCAGGCTCCCTGTCATCCACAGACTAAATCCAAACTCCTGCCAGGGCCTGTCTGATCTGCTCCCTCACCCCACGGCCCCTTCCACTGACCTCTGCAGCCCCCTCCCCAAACAGGACCCTGTGCCACGTCCTTCCCCCTCCATGCCTTCGTCCGTGCTGTTCCCTCCTCCTGGAACACCCTTCCTTTCTCATTGCCCTGTCAACTCCTGGTTACCTCTCAACACCCACCTCCTGTCTCGTTTCCCCGGGAAGCACCTCCCGGCCCCCCTGCCACCTCCACGGCCTGAGGACCTCTTTTCTGCTCCCTGGGCTGCCTGCATGCCCCCAGAGCTACAGCCAGTCTTTTCTATTCATTTGTGCTGTGTGTCTGTCCCCCCCTGACAGTTACCAGTTCACTAAGAAAGTGCCCTGTAGCCCCAGGGCCTGGCTCATAGGTGAACTTTGCTGGGCAGAGGAGAGAGGCAGATGCGAAAGCCACAGCCCCCCCCCCCCCCCAAGGAGCCCCTTCCCGGCCTGGCCATAGGCACAAGTTCCCAGTAGTTGTCACATGAGGTCAAGGTGGGAGGAAGTGACAGAGCCACAGTGGGGCCCACGTGTGCTCCTTGTCAACACTGTAGGCCGCTCTGAGCTTAACCTGTCCCTCCCATCTGGGACCACCCCAATGTCACACGCCTCACCATCTACCCGAGCAGGCTGTTCTTAAGGAGGGCAGCTCTGCCTTCTAGAAAGTTCCTCAGATGGAGCCCCCTCCTGTGGAGTTTCCCCATCACTGTCCTCAGGACACAGGTGGACCCCAAATCCCTATGACGGCCATTAGATGGGAAGGCATACTGGGTACCCAGTTGGCCACACGGGCCTCTTTCTGAAGCGTGCCCACTGGGGTGGAGTCCCTCCTGCACTGGGGGTGCGGGGCCACCTGCCTTCTGCACCCACGGCAGTGAGAGCAGAGCTGTGAGGCTTTGCGCAGGCGGACGGGTGGCTGACGCTGACCCCCGCTCCAGCTGGGGTTTCTCGTGCTCCTGGTGGAAACCATCCTCCAGGAAGAAATGGGTTTGAGTCCCACCTCTGCCACTTACTGACTGGGTGACTCCCAGAAAGTTTCCACAGCTCTCTGAGCTTCAGGGGGTGTTATCATCAGCCGGCAGTGAGGAACAAGGCCCAGCTTGGAGCTGGTACCTCTCTGGGGGTGGGGGGGGTGGGAGGGGTGGGGGGGGGTGGGAGGGGGGGTGGGAGGGGTGGGGGGGTGGGAGGGGTGGGGGGGGGCTTAGCTGTACGTTTGTTTTCTGTTACTGTAGAACCAGTGACCGCCAGCCTGGTGGTTGAAATAGCACAATCTCGTCTCTGACAGTTCTGGAGGCCAGAAGTCTGACAGTCTCACTGGGCTGAAACCAAGGTGTGGGCCGGGCTGGGCTCCTCTCTGAACGTCCTGGGGAGACTCCATCTCCTGCTCATTTTGTTGCAGATAGAATCCGGTTCCTTGAGGTTGCAGGACTGACGTCCGCTCAGGGCTACTCCCGCCTTCTGGAGTCACCCACAGTCCTAGGCTCAGGGCCTTTCCTCTACCCTCAGAGCTGGCCCTGGAGGTGGGATTCAGGGGGGTGCGAGCTTCACCAGGCAGGAAAGGGGCTGTGCTTTAAAGGACCCATGATAACACTGGGCCCAGGATAATCTCCCATTTCAAGGTTTGTGCCGTTAGTGTCATCTGCAAAGTCCCTTTTGCCATGTGAGTTGACCCATTCACAGGTCCCAGGGATTTGGACCTGGACACCGCTGGGGGCCATTACTCTGGTGACTCCAAGTGGTAAAGGGGACCAAGTTTATGTCTCTGGGACCTCACATTCTAGTGCGAGGAACAGAATAGAATCATAAATAACCATAAATTAAAACCTAAATGCGACATGTGCAGATACAGAGGAGGCTCTGAATGAAGGGCAGAGAGTGGGACGGTGCTGGCCAGGTGGTGTCCGAGGGTCCCAGAGGGCATGGCGGTGTCCTCTGCACCCACTAAGGCAGGGCTGCTCCTGGCCACAGGGCTCGCAGCCCGGCGCTAGCCCCAGGTCCATGTGTAAGTGCATGGACAGAGAAGAAAGCGGCCGGCCGCCTGAGTAACTGCAGCTGCCCCCTCAGCCCCCGCCCGCCGTGAAGGAGTTCCCCCTCCTCGTGAACCTTGAAACGCAGCATAAACGGAGTGGGGTGGGGGGCAGGGATTGCCCCCAGCAGTCACTGGCTGCCATGGGGGAGGGGAAGCGATGCTGTTGGTAAGAGGCCATTCTTCTGAAAGTTGCTGGGCGATTTCATCAGCTGAGCCTGGAGTTGCAGCAGGATCTAGGGGTGCAGCCTTCCTCACGGAAGGAAGGACGCAGGAAGCGTTCCTTGCAGCAACTACAGGCTCTGGGGCTGCTCGGGTGGGTGTCCCCTGCAGGGGGAGGAGGAAAGGAGCGAATGATCAGGTGGGGGCGGGTGATACCTTCCTGATGAGCTCCCTCCCCCCAGTGCCAGGAATGAATGGCACAGACTCTGGGGGTTCAACAGATGAAGGTTCAATCCCCAGCTCTACCCTGGGAAGCCAGGAACCTGCAGGAGGTCATTCGTTACTTCTCTGAGCCCAGGTTCATCCTGCTTATGGGAATAAGGATAGGATCTGCCGCACTGCTTTGGCGTAAGCAATGTTTATTAAGCACCTACTGTGTACTAGGCATTGCCAATGCCTGACAGAGGTCTGTGCCCATGGGCATGCCACCCAGGGCAGGAGGCAGACATTAGCTCCCAGAGGCAGGTAACTGCTGTGAGCCCACCTGGGAGGGAGGGAGGCTTCCCTGAGCTGGGGTAAAGGATGGACAGGGTTAACTAGGAAGGGAAGAGGGAGGAAGCACATTCCAGATAGAAGGAACAGCGTGTGCAAAGGCCTGAGGCAAGGAGAAAGTGGGCAGACGGCCTTGAATGCCAGACAGGGGTGCTGGCCCAAAGGCCACTGAGGGTTTGGACGTGCTCCGAGCTGTGTTAGAAGCTTCCAGACGCTGTGTCAATCAGCCCTCAATGATACCCCTCTGTGCCTGGACCTGTGTTGGGTGCTAGGGACCCAAAGATGGGCCCTGACCTTGAGGGGCTCATCCTCTGCACAGAGGCAGGAAAATCAACATCTCGTATTCCATGCTGTGATAGGGAAGCCCGGGGCTACTCTAGGTAATCAGAGAGGGCTTCCTGGAGGCGACTGTCCTGAACAGAGCCACGAAAGCCAGCCAGGCCAGGAATGAGTCACAACCAGGGCACCGCAAGGCTGAACAGTGAGAGAGTTGGGGGTGGGGTGGACAGGAGGAAACCCAGTAACAACCTCTGACGTTGTGCCAGGGCCACGCTGAACTCCCCCTCTGTGTAATCTCATTATTCTCTCAGTAGCCCTGCCCTGCAGCGGGTACTTTTATACTATTTACAGATGAGGACACTGGGATTCTGGGAGGTGAGGTGCGCTGCTGGGAAGTGGCAGAGCAGGGATTTCAGCCGAGGCTGCCCAAGGGTTCTCGCACTCAGACTGGGAGTCGCCAGCTGGCTGAGCTGTCAGAGGACTGGACACTGTCTGTCCCGAAGGCACTGGGGAACCATTGGAGACTTTAGGCAGAAAAAAGCAAGATCAGAATCATATTTATAAAGGTTACTTGTGGGGGGGTGTGTGTGGGAGGATTGGATGAGCCAAGAGAAGCCAGATCAATTTGTGGCAGAAAGCTCAAGAAGGGGCATGCCCGGAAGTCATTTGGGCTGTTTGGAGTGTGACATCGATCACCCGAGGTTGGCAGCGTGGACCTGGCTCACCTGAGAAGCACAGCCCCCACCTGAGCCAGGCCTGTGGTGGATGGGGGAGGGGCAGCCCAGCCCAGCACATAAACACCCTGACGATGAGGTGATTATGTCTTGAGCTTTGCTTTAAAAACCTTAATGGATTTTTTCCACTCCATAAAGCCGCCCTGCGGTCTAGGAATGATAATTGAGATCCGGGAACAAGACTAATGCCTATGAGAAGCGCATCCGCTCCCCACCCCCAGCCTCCCTGCTGTGCTGCCAGCCTCCGGAGAGAACCCTCAGTGCAGCTTGAGGTCTAAGCTGCTGTCCATCCAGCCGCTCCAAGCGGGTGACAGGAATCCTAGCTGGTGTCCCTGTGTGCCAGCACTCTGCCCGGGCACTGCAAAGAGGATGCTGAGTCGTCACAGCAACCCTGCAGGATAGGGGCTGCTGTCATCATCCCATTCTCAGGTAGAGAGACTGAGGCCCTGATGCCTATGGGCTCATTCGTTCTCTGTACCAAACCGCCTCTCACCTCTCAGGAGGAGGGGACCCCCTGACCCAGGGGCCCTACCCTTGCGTCCAGCACCGAGACTTGCACACCTCTGGTGACGGGGTACTCACCACTATTCTTTGCAGTTCTTGTGATCCAGCTGCCTGCTCACCTGTCCAAAGAGAGGTGAGAGGAAGTGACATGCTGGGGCATGCTGGGGCCACCTGGCATTTGAACTCCTCTGCCCCAGAGCTCGGGCCCTTCCTAGTCCCCCACACTCCTTGCTGGGAAGCCACTATGATAATAGCAAAAAATACTAATAGCAGCTCACACATTTGCAGAATTTGCAGTTGCCAGCCCCCGTTTTAAGCATCCCTTCACCAGTCTATACAGACAGCACCGTAATGATGCCACGTTACTGCTGAGGACACTGAGACCCGGAGAGGTTGACACTCGCCTGAGGCCACATAGCTTCTTAGGTGCAGGAACCAGGGGGAGTTTGTGCTCACTTGTGACCATGAAGCCACAGGGTCACTTGGTCACTGAGAGGGGCCTCTGACAGTTGGGAGCAATGGCCACCAGCGCTGGCTCCTACTCCTGGTGTTATGGGGACATCCAGATAGCTCGTGCCTCTGATTCCAGCTCCTTTCTCTGCTGAGCTGAACTACCCCCACTCCGTTCCTGTTGCCAGAGCAGCTGTTTACTAAAAAGGGCACAGAGGTTCCATGCAGGGCCTATGCGAAGTGGGGACCCCTTTGTTCCCCGAGAATTTAGAGAGTCAAGAGGCTTCTGGTCTGGTTTCTAGAGTCTAGTGGCAAATAGTTCTAGGGGGACAGTAGGGCTCACGGTACCACACTCGGCCCTGCCACCATCCCCTGGCATGTGACTTGGGCAAGTGACTTCAGGCCACAACCCTTGAAGCTCCATGGGCCTGTGAGGGTTAAGAGCCTCTGTTTCCTGTGCACCTACTATGTTCCTAGCACCAGGAGCAGACTTCTACCATCCTCGATCAGTACTCCAGTGAGGTGGGTGATGTTCCCATTTCACAGAAAAGGAAACTGAGGCCAGCCTTGCCCAGGGGCACATTAAGCCCAAAAGGGACTGGGGTAGACCCAGCCATCGCCTTGCTGACTCCAGTGCCCACTGCTGGCTGGGGTCCTAGGGCTAAGCCCTTCCTTGCTCCTAGATTGACAGCACTCTGTTCCCAGAGGTCTCTGTTTTCATCCCTCCTGGGGCCCCTGTGTGACCCTGGGGCACGAGAAGAAGAGAAGGTTGGAGCCAATCTTGAGCCAACATGTGGGTCACCCTTCTTCTGGCAGGATTGGAACTGGCTGGATGAACAGCCCGTCTGCTGAGAATAATTTTCATTTTGCGACTTCGAGCATTGGCTGAGCTTCCACTTAAAGAGTACAGCGTTAAGCCTGCCACTGCGCCATTTACTTCCCTGCTCCCTTGACTTCCGGGCCACCCGAGAAATGCTGTTTCTAGGCAGAGAACATCTGGGTGGTGCGTGATCCAGCTGTAGGCACTGGAAGCCACAGGCCTTCCAGGAGGAGGAAGGCAGCCACAGCCCCGCCGTGGAGACACCAGGCACACCACGCTGGGAGTCCCCGCTTTGCCAGGACACAGTGGCCCCTGACCACTCCTTAGGTGTCTTCTCTGGCCTGAGCCTGTCTCTGATACTGGAAGCACAGGATATTGAGTTGATCTATGTTTGAATCATGGCACTATGTGACTCTGGGCAAGTGGCTTCGTTTCTCTGAGCCTCAGTTTAACTATCTGTAGAATGGGGTAGTAACACATGCTCTACAGAGCTGCACCAAGCTTTCAGGGACAGAGTGCTTGCAAAGTGTTCAGTATGGTGCCCGACGAATAAGCAGGTGCTTTTCTCATCCTACCTGCACCTACCCCACATCTCCGCTTTCTGAGCCCATTTTCTTCAGGTGGTCACACGGACACCCCTCCATGAGGCTGCCACCATTCGTGCCCTCACATACCTCCTTGCCTTTGCTCAAATGAATGTGTTTGACTTGATGGTAAGTCTCGAATCCAGTAACATTCGATGCATGGGTTAATGTGGGTAGAATTAAAACCTTTACAATAATGGGGTAGAATGTGGGTAGAATTAAAACCTTTACGATGTTGAGCCTTCTCGTCCATGAACATGGCATAGCTCTCCAACCTTTTTAAGATCTTATTTTATTTCTCTCCATAATGTTCTGATTTTTCTGTGCAGATGTCTTGCATACTTTTGTTAGATGTATTCTTGGGTGCATTGCGTTTTTAAAGTTATTATAAATGATTTCTTAAAATGTCATTTCCTAATTATTTTTGGATGGTATATACAAATGCAGTTGATTTGGGCATATTGACCTTGTGTCCAGCAAACTTGCTAAATGCATTAGTTCTAATAGATTATCTGTGGATTCTTTTGGATTATCTATCATAACCAGTCATGTGCTCTATACATGCTGACAGTTTTATTGATTTTTTTTCCCAATCCTTAAACTTTTTCTTGCCTTGCTGTACCAGCTTAACCTTAAGCAGATGTAGTGATAATGGCTACCCCTGACCTTGGGGGTGATGCAGGGAGAAGTTCTCAATTTTTCATCAGTAAGTGTTATGTTGCTGAAGGTTTTGTAGATACCGTTTATCAGATTAAAGAGGTTTCCTCTGTTCATAGATTGCCAACATTTAGAAAACCCCGAATAGGTGTTGAATTTTATCAAACGCTTTTCTACCTATATTGAGATAAACATGTCCCTTTAATGTGGTGAAATGAATCACATTGCTTGACTGTCAAATGTCAACTCAGTCTTGCACTCCCAGAGTAAACCCAACTTGTTCATGATACACTGTTCTTTGTATATTTAGCCAGATTCTATTTTGCTAATATTTTATTTAAGATTTTTGCATCTTTCATTTTTGGCCTTTGTCTTTCACCTTTCTTTTTGTATTAGTCACTTATTGCTCCATAACAAAGTGCACCAAAATATACTGGCTGAAAACCGTCTTATCTCTAATGGATTCTGCGGATCAATCATTCAGACGGGGAATGGGGGGGACGGCTGGTCCCTGCTCTCCAATGTCTGGCTTTTTTTGTTGAAGGAGATTTTTATAAGGTCTGTAATTCTAGGCTGGCAGTTATTTGTCTTCAGCACTTTAGAGATGCCACCTGTAGTCTTCTGGATTGCAACATTGTTGAAGAGTCACCTGTCAGTCTTGTAGTCTCGTTGAAGGTAATGTGTCTTCTTTCTCTGGCTGTGGTAAGACTTTCTATTTGGTTTTGCGATGATGTGCTTATGTTTGGTTTGCGGGGGAGGTTCATTAAGCTTCTTGAATCTTGGCTTGATATCTTTCATCAGATTTGGAAATGTCTTAGAAATTGTGTTTTCAAATATTGTTTCTGCCTAGTTTACTTTCTCTTCTCCCTTCTGGGACTCCAATTATATATATGTTGGATCTTTCAACTGATTCCCACGTCTTTTCTATCTTGTCTGTATTTTTCCTTCTTTTGTCGCTCTGTGCTTTTAAAATAGGTCCTTCCTACTCACCCATTTCCCAGTTAATTAACTCACTATTCAGCCTAGTCCACTATGGAAATGGACTAGCAAATGGAAAATCTTGTGTTGTTCAGACCTAGATTTTCCATTTGCTTCTTTTTTTGTATATTTCAGCTCTTGGCTGAAATTCTTCATCTTGTTATCTATTTTCTTGCACAAACAAATCACAATAATAGCCATGTGTGCATCTGATAATTCCCGTATTTGGCTCAGCAGTGGGTTGTTTATTTTCTCTGTTTTTCTTTTTTTCTCTTGTTCCGGGTACTGGTATGCCTGGGAATTTTTTAGTGAATGTTGACCATTGTATGCAAACTTGTAGGGTCTCTTTATAGTGTCATAATCCTCTTGAGAGAGTTTGTTTACATTAGTTTCTGAAGGCATTTAGATAGGGAGAGAGAACCTCAATCCAGTCAAAGCCAGAGCTGATTCTACCCGGGGTTTTAGTCTTTCTTACGCATGCTTTGTCTCTGATTTACCCTATTCCGAGGATCCAGCCACCTTCAGGGGTCTAACTGAGACTGTGGTGTCCCTTCTCCTCAGTGTTCCCTGAACCCTAATACCTTTTTCTGCATGACCGTACATCTGCTGAAGTTCTGCTTAGATTGTCAGTCTCTTTGCAGCCCCTTTCTGTTATAGATCTGGCAAGTTTCACAAAGAAGAGATGGAGAAAGTACTGGACTCACTCCTCTGTGCTTTTTTTCTCCTGTAATTTAGATCCTTAAGTCCTGGATGTCCTGATAGTCCCGAACCCCAAGTTCTGTCTCCCTGCCCCATGAGATTTCCAAGATCTCTGCTTAGCTGTCACTTTCTGCTTGGTTTTCCGCTTGGCTCTTCAGCCTCTTGGAACAGCCGCCTACAAACCGGGGGAAAGCAGGGTAGGTTGTCAGCGTCCCCTTCTCCCTGAGGCCTTGGGTCCTCTGTCCTGCTGCCTTGGGAGCTCTCCCATGCCTTCAGACAGATGTTTCCTGCATCTTTTCTCACTTTCCTCCTTGCTAAGAGATCAGGAAACAGGGCAGGCAAGAGGCAAGGCTTCAACTCAGCTGGTGGCAGCAGAGATGGCAGAGATAGATGGGGTGAGAGAAATGCAGTCCTGGTGATTCATTAGATGGGGTGAGCAGGAGTCAATGATGAATGCAGATTGTCCCTCTGATATGCCGGCACACACTCCCCAACACCAGGCTGATGGCTGCTCCCCCCCAGACTCCTGCAGGCCTCTCCCGTGGCTCCCAAACCTCCTTGTACATCCCCCATTGGAGCCCTGACCACTCTGGACACCTCTCCCACCAGCTAGGAGTTCCGTGTCTCCTCCAGCACTGAGGGTCACAGATCAGTGGAATGAATTAATGTGCATTTGTCTAACAGTGAGCCAGCGTGGGGAGACCTGTGTCTGCTGGCCCCAAAGGCAGCAGGGGCCTCCTGCTCTGTGCCCAGCAGGCTTGAAGGAGGGTTCTCCCCTGTTCTCCCACAGCTGGCAAGCCTGGGCCCAGCTCTAACTGGGTCACTGGACGAGTCCCAAGGCTATTCCTTGGGCTCCCAGCTGTCCCCAGCCCTCACCCAGTCCTGGCCAGGGCACATCTCATCACCCCCACTGGTTCCTCAGGTCTGACAGGATGTGTGCCAGAGGCAGGCCTCTCCCTGGCAATGGGAGGGCTGTGGGGAGGGGTGTTTGTAGCAGCCTGGAGGAAGGTAAGAGGTAGACACTACTTGTTATGACTTGGCCCTGCCCTCAGCCTTTCCGTCCAGCTGGTGCAGGATTTATGCCAAAAACAAGCACAACCTCTTGCTACCTGGAGCACCGTGCCCACCCCCCACCAAGTCCCAGTGCTCTTCTCTCTGGACCAAGTGGGGAACAGCTGGCCCAGCAAGTCGCCACAGCCTCTGACGCCCAGGCTTCCTCTGTGCAGTGGGACAAAGACCCCTGAGGGGGCTGCAGGTGGAGGGAGCTCCGGAGAGCTGGCCTGAACCGTACAGTGTGGGGGAAGCTCTTTTGGTTTTTCAGATGGAGATTTTCTAAAACAAGTTCCGCTCAGAGGGCTCTTTAGTCCAGTATTTCTAGGTGTCCCCCATGGGCTGGATCCCGAGCTGGGAGCTACGTCAGTGTCCTGGGGCTGCCGTAATACATGACCACAGACCGAGTGACCTAGTTCTGAAGGCCAGAAGGCCAGAATCAAGGTGCTGGCAGGCTGCCCTGCCTCTGAAGGCTCTGGGGGAGGGGTCTCCCTGCCCACAGCACAACCTCCTCTTAACTAATTGCATCTGCAAAGATCCTATTTTCACATCAGGTTCCATTTTGAGGTTCTAGGTGGACATGAATTGGGGGGATGCTAGTCAGCCCAGCACAGGAGCTTAGTGAATACTCGTGATTGACCCAAAGGAAATGTGCTGTCGTGCTTTCCTTGCAGAGACCCCCACTGGGCACCCCAGCCCGCTGCTGCCCCCCGAGGCCCTGAGCCATGTCCCGACCCCTGGCTCCCCCAAAGCCACCCTGTGAGGCCCTGTGCGTGCTCTGCCTTTGCTCAGGCCATTGCAGCTAGTTCCTGGCCACAAAACCACAGCAAATTCATTCCCAACGCTTGAGGCTTTGATGGGCCGTAAGCACAAGCCACACCAGTGGCATTTGGTTTTGGTGTTGCAGGAGAAATGCCTTAAGTGCTTGCTTACTCGATGGGGCCTGAGCTGCCAGGGGACTGGAGCTGGTGGCCAGAGAGAGTCCCCAACCTTAGGACCCTCAAGCCTGGTGACATCACCCTCCATAAAACCTCAAGGGCCTCCCGTTACCCTCAGGTAGAGGCGAAACATCTCAGTGTGGCAAATGAGGCCCTGTGGGCTCTGGCCCAGCCTTGCCCACCCAGCACTTCTCCCTCTCCCATCTTGGGTCACCCTGAAAGTCCTGCATTGCCTCCAATACATCCTGAGTTCCTTCCTGCCTCAGGGCCTTTGCACAAGCTGTCCCCCAGCCTGAGAATGCTTGCCCCCTCCCTTTCTATGTGGCAGCTGATGCCTCCTCACCCTTTGGGTCTCCGCTCAATTGTCCTTTGCTCAGGCCAGGCTTCCCACTCTTCAGTGCACATTATGGGTGACGACCATTTGGTGTGCCCCACAAGGGACTGCAAGCTCCACCAAGAGTAGGTTCAGCACTGTATCCCCTGACAAGAACCGCATCTGCCACGTATTTGGTGCTCCCTGAATGCATGCTGAATGACCACGTGAGGGCTGCCTGGCCGTGGCAGGCTGGTGTCTGGGCTCCCATCGGCCCCTGACCCTTACTCTGTATGAGGTGTGATCAGACAACACGGTGAATGTTTAAATTTAAAAAAATTATTACAGTAAAAGACACATTGCCATTAATCCCCCTCAAAATGCTCCCCCTCGCTTCAAACACACTCATCCCATTGTTCTGGCCACTTTCTGAAGTGGTTCTGGAAGTCCTCTTTCGTGAGTGTCTTTAGTTGTGCTGTTGTGGCTGCCTCGATGTCCTGAATCAATTTAAAACGTTTGCATTTCATGGTCATTTTGATTTGGGGGAGAGCCAGAAGTCGCGTGGTGCCAGATTCAATGAATTAAGTAGATGAGGACACACCGTAATGTTTTTATTTGACAGAAATTGCTGTACCAGAAGTGATGTGTGACACGGAGCCTTTCCATTGTGATCAAAACATACGGTGAATGCTGCTGCCGAGTGCCATCCAATGGAAAGGCAGGACCTTCAATACGGGAAGTGGTGCGTGCAACCTTAGTAACAGTGTGTGACAAGTTTCAACTTGTTCAGTGCAGTCAGTTGGGTTTGACCTATGGTTGAGAGAAGGTGTGTTTTAAAGTGTAAATCATCCTCCATCACGACAACGCTCCATGTCACACATCGCTTCTGGTACGGCAATTTCTGTCAAATAAAACATTACAGTGTGTCCTCATCCACCTTATTCACTGGATCTGGCACCGTGCGACTTCTGGCTCTTCCCCAAAGTCAAAACGACCATGAAAGGTAAACGTTTTGAATCAATTCAGGGCATCGAGGCAGCCACGACAGCGCAACTAAAGACACTCATGAAAGAGGACTTCCAGAACTGCTTCAGAAAGTGGCCAGAACGATGGGATAAGTGTGTTCAAAGTGAGGGGAGTATTTTGAGGGGGATTAACGTGACTTTTACAGTAATAAGTGTTTTAAATTTAAACATTCACCGTACACTTTGATCACACTTCGTATGTGAGCTCAGGCACTTTCCTTATTTTTAACACTTAGTTTCTTCTACTGGAAAATGGGGTTATTAATCTTGGTCTGTCTGCCTTCCAGAAAGATGGTGTGGGCCTCAAAATCATCTTAGTTTACTTGTTGATTTATCCAATAAGTGTGGGGCACCTATTATGTGCTAGGCACTCTAGGCGGTGGCAGCACAGCAGTGGGGACACAGCAGTGGGGCGAAACAGACAAAAGTCCCTGTCCTTAGGAAGTTAACATGCTGGGGAGGGGAGGAGGGCAGGCAATAAAGAACCAAATAGGTGAGAACTAATAGCAAAGCAGGTGAGGGGGCTGAGGGCACAGGGTGGCTGCACAGAGCAGAGCGGGTGAGAGGCCCTTGGTGAAGGTGCCACGTGCGGCCGCCTGGGGTGTGGCTGGGTCCATAACACCTTCAGAAAGAAAGGGCAAAAGGCTAACTGTGAGGCACTCAGGCAGAGGGAAGAGCAAGAGCGAAGGCTGGAGGCAAGAAAGGCAAGGCCAGGGGTAGATTGCTGCAGGCACGTGTGGCTGGGCAGGGCCAGAAGAGAGGCCTGAATGACCTGGGGCCGCTTTCGCCCCCACCCCCCCAGGTGAGCAGCCAAACCTGGCCCCAGCATCACTGTGCAATGCAGCCTGAGGAAGGCTCATCCCAGCGGCCCAGGCCTCCCAAACCTCGTAGGGAGGAGGAAGAAGACGTGCCTGGCCCCCAGAGTTCCCTGTACCTTCCCCCAGCTCCCCCAGCCACCTCTCCATGTAGCATACTTCGTCCTAACAGATTGAGAAACAAGAGGGGCCCCTGCAGCTGCCTGGGCCTCCGGGTCCCTCCAAGGCACGGCGGAATTAATCAGGTTAGAAGCAGCTGACAAATGTACCCATGGGCCCCACACCCACTGCACAAACCAACCCGACTCCATGCCCAGGCCCAATACAGGCCTTGAAAACAGCTGCTCCCACACGTGTCCTTCCCAAGAGGTGCCCGCAGCCCATTCCCAATTATCTCCCTGCAATGAGTCCAGGAACATTTCAAGGACAGTTTCTTACCAAGAACTGTTCAGAGCCTGGGTGCAGACCCTGCCCTGCAGGGATTCCTAGCTCTCTGCCTGCAGATCACTGCCTGGGAGGGGCTGCAGGGAAGGAGAACTAGGGGCTGGCTGTGGGGCCAGGGGTCCAGGGGAGCGGGAGTCTGTCCCTCCACCAGTGCGGGGTGGGGCTGGAGGGGGCATCGATTCTGGTACGTATGACTCTGGGAAAGGCTCACTGCATATGAAGTCTGAGGTGCTGGCTTGCTTGTCGTCCTGGCCCTGCCATGTGCCAGCTGTGTGACTTCAAACAGCCCATCTCATCTTTCTGAGCCGCAGTTTTCTCATCTGTAAAATGGGCTCCCAGGTTGCCATGAGAGTCAGATGAGATTTAATGATTTCATCTGGGAAGGGGCACCCAACCCTTTTGCCCAGTCAGGAAACCATGACTTCAGATAGCTGTCTGTAATAGTGTCTGGGGGTGTTTCTCAATTCAGGATTTTATGATGAAAGTGAAAAGTGTGTTGATCCTTGCTGTGGAATGAGTTATGTGTGTGGTTTATTAGCCCGTTAGCTCTCTATACAAATTTACACTGTATCCTGTTGTACATCACACACAGATACATACACTTACATATAAGGACAGGTTATGGGGTTCTGTATCCTCTCCGACTTAGCTAAGAGAATGACCTCGGGATTAAAATCGAGGCCACGCTGTTCTTTGGCCCCAGCTATTCCCCGCTGGAATTGTTGCTCCATCAGGACCCTGACTTTGCTCCAGAGAACGTTCAAGTTCATTGTCCGTTGTAGTCCGTTCACGGGTCATCGTCACCAGCTACAGTTCTAAGGCTTGTGTCCCCTCATGGAGTCTGCACAATGTCTGCCACCCGACCTAAGTCATCAGGGGTGACTTGGGCTGTCAGCAGCTCTTTGAGGCCTGTGCTGGGCAGGGAGCGGGTTTTAGCAACTTAAGCTTTTGGTGTAAAGAGGAATTTCCAGGCCAGGCGGCACTGAAAGCAACTCCCCGGTACACAGAAGTCTCGAGTCTTGTACCCATCCCCAAATCAGATGTCAATGATAGTATCAGCGTCTGCTGTGTAACAAACCACCCCAAATCTTTGTGGCTTAAAATAACGATTTATTTAACTCATGATTCGGTGGTTTGCCTGCGAAGTGGTTCTGGGTTGGCTTAGCCTGTTTCTGCTGGGCGCTGTGTACCATGTGTCTGTGGTCAGAGGTCAGCTGGCAGGGGGGCTGGGGTGCTCTCACTCACATGTCTGGCGGTCGGCAGGCTGCTGGTCGGGGCAACTCGGTCTCTTCCATGTGGTCTCTCCAGCAGGCAGGCTGGGGCTCATTTACTTGGCAAACCCCATGCACGCGTGCTTTCCAAGCCTCTGCTTGCATCACGCTCACTAATGTCCCTTTAGCCAAAGCAAGTTCCATGGCCAAGCCGAGACTCATTGTGGGAGGAACTACCCAGACCAAGGGAAGTGGGATGGGAAGAATAGTTGGCCATTTTCGCAATCTGAGACCGTTATTATTTCTACAATGAATGTAGGGCTGCAAGGGCAGGGAAGTGGGAGGTGGGCATTCTGTCTTTGTCGGTTGGTGATGTTGGGGGAGGGACATATGCTAACTATCCCCCAGCCAAGGTGTCATTACAAGCCAGCCAATATGACTAAGTAAAAGAAACTGATCTGCAAAGGCTGCACAATGTCTGATCCCAACTCTGTGACATTCTGGAAAAGACAAAACTATGGAGACAATAAAAGGATCAGTGGTTGGGGGGAGGGGGGTGACTAAGGAGAGCTCAGAGGATTTGGGGCAGTGAAAACATTGTACAACACGGAAATGAAGGATACGTATCATTACACATTTGTCCAAACCCATAGAATGTACGCAACCGAGAGTGAACAAAACGTAAACTACGGACTTTGGGTGATTATGACGTGTCACTCTAGGTTCACAGTTGTCACAAACGTCCCCTCTGCTGGGGGCTGTTGGTGGAGGGGGAGGCTGTGCACGTGTGCAGGTGGAGGGTGTGTGGGCAATCTCTGTACCTTCCACTCAATTTTGAAGTGAACCTGAAATGCTCTAAAAATAAAATCAATTTAAAAACAACAACAAACCCAGCCAAGTCCACTCTGAGAGTGTGTGCAATGCGAGGTGACGAGAATGTAGGGAAGAGAAGGTAGGTCTGGAAACAGGCAGGAGCTGGGGGTGGGGTCTCAGAAAGCAGAGACCTGAGAGGCCTGACGTGACCTCCCATCACTAAAATGGGGAAACTGAGTCACAGGTGCACACAATGGGAGAAGCTGTGGCCCCACCAGAGCAGCCAAGGCAGGGCCTGAGGGTGGGCTCTGCCATCTGTCTGGCCGCTCTCACTCTCTGTGACCTTGGCCCGCTTGGGCTGAGTCTCTTGTCCGTAAGGTCCATCCGGGATTGAGGGAAGGATTAAATGAGATAACTTACATAAAACATTCACACCGGCACTTACTGGCTGCGTTATTACTCGGTCCCAGGTCTCCCGCCTCCAGCCCTGTTCTGTTTCCTCTGCCGGTGTGACAGCTCCCAGCCACATGAGTTTTCAGGGCGTGGGGCCCTTTCCTCTTTGAAAATCTCTCTCACATCTGCCTCTCTTGGGGCTGGACTTTCACTGTTAAGGTCACAGGTTTCCTTCTGTGATGGTGACTCTGGAGGGCACACACGCGGCTTGCGGGAGGCAGGGCTCAGTGCACGGGAAGCTCCCTGAGATGCTGGCATCGTCATGCCTGAGCCAATCCCAGCTCTGCTGTGTGACCTTGGGGAGTCCTAGCCTCTCTGTGCCTCAGTGTCCCCATCTGGAGAGTGGGCCTGTTGATAGGCTTCACTCAAGGGGCCCCCGTGAGGGTACATGAGTAGCTGCCTAAGCACTGGAGGAGAACCCCACACCCGGGTGCGGGACCCAGTCGCTCCATCATTCCTCGTTACCACTACTCTTCCAAAAGCATCTGTCTATTCGTTCACGCCTCCGTGCAGTTTGGTGTGAGTCCGCGAGTTGCTAGGTCACAAGCTGATTTAGAACAAACCAGCATCTGACCCCAAGGAGCCCCCAGGCCACAGTGCCAGCTGAGATGCAGGGAGCCCGGGG
The DNA here is from genome assembly GCF_057876585.1 of Rhinolophus sinicus. Lineage (NCBI taxonomy): Eukaryota > Metazoa > Chordata > Mammalia > Chiroptera > Rhinolophidae > Rhinolophus > Rhinolophus sinicus. The sequence continues at coordinate 6,217,919 of NC_142501.1, forward strand.
CTGGGGGTACCCTGGGGGCTGGGAGGGGACCGGGGTGGAAGGGGACCTGGATGAGGGTCTAGCCCTTCCCCTGGGCATCAGCAAAGGTCTCCCGGGGTGGTGGGGTCTTAGCAGCCAGGGCAGCACCACGTGTGCACGTCCCTTGCTCCTCCGGAGGCCTGCGCTGCCCTCTGTGTAACAGGCAGGAGTGACATCCCTCTGTGTGACACTCCTGTACCTCCTACCAAGGCCCTGGGGACAGGATAAGCATGAGGTGCATGGGTGCTGGAAGCCCTGCAGGCGGTCGGGTCGGGGAAGGCTTAGACACCTGAGACAAAGACCCTAAGGTCCCTTCCTGCAAATCTGTGGTCACTGGGAGGGCCGAGTGGACACCCCGCTGAGAGCCTCATAGATGCCCCCTGCCCAAGGCCTGGGGGGGCTCCCCTGGCAGCCCGTCTGCATGAACAAAGGCGGGGTGGGTGCTTGTCTCCAGCTTTGTTTAATTTCCACCAGAGATCAACCTCTTTGGGCTCCAACTGCTGGATTTCTTAAGAGGCATAGAGCAATGAGGGAACACTGATTCTTAACGCACCCCTCAGGGAACCCTCCCTACAGAGAGCAGGCGATATGAGTGTGTGTGTGTGTGTGTGTGCACATGAGTGAGTGTGTAAGCGTGTGTGTTTCAGTCAATAGCTGTTGAATTGACCAACTGGCTATGGAACAAAAGAGCAAGTTGAAAATCAAAGCCTGGTTTCCTCAAACATCAGTTATGTCACAAGGAAATGTCTTTATTTCAAAAATAGTCTGAAGCTTTCTGAATCAGACAAAAGAGCCCTTTCAGACATGGCCTGACTCAGGTTCAAAGGCCTCGTTATAATGGCACGGCTTCAAGGAACTAGGGCACAGAGAGGAAGCAGAAAGCCAGGGCTGCTCCTCGCCAGATGGGAGGGTGGTGCCAAACAGTCTCTGAGGGTGTTCGTGACACCTACGGGTTGGAGCCCCTTCTGAATCTCTCTGTGGAGGGGCTGGGGTCTTTGGCCTTTCCCAGTTCCCCACACCCATCACCTGGCAATGGATCCTCCCCGCTGGGCAAGGATCCCCCACCATAGACTCTCTGTGGGCTGAGGGTGGGACCAGCTTCGTGCTTTCTCGCTTCTGGCCTCTCACTACCACCTGGCCGATTCATTCTTCCCATCCTTGCATGAACACCGCAGGTATTTCTTGTAGGTTTTCCAGGCACTTTTGGGTGACACGAAGTCCAGGGGCATCTAATATTCAGTCTTCAGATTCTCATGGAATGTAAATCTCCCACCTGCCTCAGCTCAGCTTAGCTGGTTTAATGGTCAGTTTCTCCTGTGTCCACCTCCTCCCATTAATGGGTGTGGGCTTAGCTGTAAACTTGGGAGGCCTTGGGGGTTGGGAGAATGGCTGGTGCATCTCTGGGGATTGGCTGTCTCCTCCATGCCCTCCTGCTGCCTTGGGAGTTGTCACAGCGCCCTGGGCTCTGCCAATTCCTCCTTCCATAGGCCAGGGCCAGGCGCCCAGCGGGACGTGGGATTCGGGTGGTTCCACCATTCTGATCATGAACAAGAGCAGGATGTGTGAGCAGCCGCTGGTGGAGAGGCCAGGGTGGCATCTGGGAGACACCTGGGGAGGGGCAGGGCCCTGCCGAAGCACAGCCGCGCTGAAGATTGACAGACAGTATCAAGGGCGGGCCCTGGCAAGTTTGCCTCTTCCTCTAGGCCTCAGTCTCCTCATGTGTAAAATGGGAACAGTGAACCAGGCAAGTCTAAATAAGGAGCCTTCTGGGTCAGGGAATCTGGGTGTCCTCACACAGTATGTCACTCATAAGATACAGGGTAGCCTCTATCTTGTGTTTAGCCCAGAGCAGGCAGCTGATATACTGACTCAAACAGCACCAGACGAGACCCTGAGTGGGATTCCGGAACGCGCTGGAAGAATGCTGGCAGCTGTCCAGGTGCTGCCGTCAACCCCGCTCCACGGGGACCCCTTATTACTAGCTGGGCCGGCGTCCCTGATCCAATGGGCGGGTCCTTCCAGAGGATGGGGGCTGTCCCAGGCAGAGGGACCTCACATCCTGCATGCGAGCCTGTGTCCGCTCCCTCTTGGAGCAATCAGGGCCCAGCCCAGCCTGTGGCTTCCTAAGGCAGCTGCGCTGGCCAAAGAGGGAAGTAAGGGCCACAGCCAGGTACCACGCCTGAGAGCCTAGGCCTGCCGTCACTCTTCAGTTGCTCACAGAGCCACCTGCTCTGAGCCAGGCACCCCATCCTTCCTGTCCCCGCCTGACACCCATGGAGCTAGAAGACCACACAACCAGAAACCAGTGTCCAGCACTGACCAGCTCAGGCTGACCCTCCCCTGCATCTCTCCCACAGCCACTGGGAGGCTCACTGCTGAGGAAACGAGCCCAGCTGAGGGAAGGTCTCACTCCAGATCCCACAGCCCCTCTCTCGTGTAGTCACTCAACAACTGTGTGCTGAGAGGCAGGGTAGCACAGTGGTCACAGGCTCCAACTTGGTGCCCCCACTTCTAGGCATTCACCTTGGGCAAGTCACTTAGCCTCTGTTGCCTGTGAAATGGGCCTGATCACAGCATTTGCCGTAGGAATGGGCATGAGGAGAGAGCAGAGTAGGGCTAGCACCTGGCCAGCAATGTCAGCATTCACTGTCGTGGTCACCCTCTGTGTGGAGCCTTGTGCTAGGTCCTGAGGGGCGGGGAGTGAGACAGGCACAGTTCCTGCCTGCCTCCAAGACCCTCAGGACGTAAACCACGATCACCCCCGAGCCCAAGGCCCGAGGTGCCGAGGGGAGGGTCCTCTGCAGGAGGGGACATTGAATCAGGCCTCGGCCCGTGATCGGACAACCAAGACGTGTCCTTCTTCTCTCTGTTGTGCGCTGAAGGCGAGTTTGAGGAAGAAGAACTCTCTAATCCTCGTCCCGTGGCCCATCAAGGATGCCTCAGCCTGCGTCGCTCTGAAGGCAGCATGGGAGAGATGCCTCTCTTCTGTACGCCTTTGTAAACATCTTTTCCACCTTCAGGGGCTTACTGCACTTCCCCCACCCCCGCCACCCCATTCTGCTACTTCGCTGGCCGTGTCCTTCGCCTCATCAAATAAGAATAAAAATATCTACCTTATTTAGGACGATAAGAAAAATGAACAAGGTAACCTAGCAATAGCGTTTGTGGGAGCCAGGCCTTGGCTAGCCATTCCCTCAGCATCGGTCCCATTTCCCTCTGTAATTGCCAGACACATGAGTTGAAGCTACTTGAGACTCTATTGAATGGACTCGCGTGGCTCACTTACCTGTTTGTTTCTCCAAATGATTTGGGACCAGGATGATGCCGCCGCAAATGTCTTTGTGCCCAGAGCTTCCTCAGGGACAGTCCCTGGAGGTGAAGGCTGGGCCTGGCTGCAAAAAGCTCCAGCTTTGCCCCTATTGAGAAGGCAGGGGCAAAGCATTTCCTTTAAGAAAAGGATTTGGGGTTTTCTGGGTTGGCGCCGAGGGGCTCCAGAGTGGGGCGGGGCTCTGCTGCTTCCACACTCCACAGGTGTCATCAGGGGTCCCATGGCTGGTACCTTGCAGGGTGGATTTGAGCCCAAGAGGGTCTGATGAACATGCCAGTCTTCTGACATCCACACTGGTTGTCTCTGTTTGCTTGGCTGCCAGAACAAAGCACCACAGACTGGGTGGCTGGAAATAGCAAGAACTTATTGTCACAGTTCAGGAGGTCCGAAGTCCAAGATCAAAGTGTCAGCAGGGCTGTCCTTCTGAGGCCTTTCTCTCCTTGGCTGTCCTCTCCTTGTGTCCCCACATGGTCATTCTTCTGCACCTGTCTGTTCGTACTTTCCTCTTCTCATAAGGACGAAAGTCATCTTAGATTACGGCCCTGAATGACCTCATTTAACCTTAATTCCCTAAAGGTCCTGTGTCTAAATACAGTCACGTTCTGAGGTCCTGGGGGTTAGGACTCCAACACATGGATAGAAGGATACACAACTCAGTCATCACACTGGTGATTCATCATAATTCTAGAATGTGTGAAGCACCAATTATGCTAAACCCAGGATCGCTACCCCAGCTACCACTGTAAAAAGGGCTCTGCCTCCTAGGGGGAAACCGAGGCTGGGAGAGACTGTGACTGGTCTCTCCACGGTCACACATCCCGGGCTGAGGCAGGACTTGGACCCAGGCCTGCCTCCATCCAGAGCCCATCGGCTTTCCACCAAGCTGCAATGGCTTCCTAAAATGGCCAGGGAAATTTCTTCACTCCCCAGAAGCCGCCTTCAGGGGCCGAGACCGGTCAATTGATTTAAATTGGGTTGGAGGTGCCAGCCAGGGGCTCAGTCCTGGAACAAGCCTGAGGGGACAGAACGAGACCCGTTTATTTTGGCACCCACAATGTCTGGCCCCTGCCCGGCACACAGCCGCTGTTCAGGAATTGTTGGCCGAATTGTGAATGACACAAGGCACAGTAGCTACCCTGGGGGAACACACTCACCCTGCAAGGAGGCAGCTCGCCACACGTCTGCACACCAAGGACACCCAGCCAGGAGCAGGGCTGCCTCTCTTGTCCAGTTTGGGCCCTGCCAACCTCCGTGTGACAGCTGTGTGGAGCTGACCTGTGCCCCATCTGCTTACGACGCCCACACTAATTCTGGAGCACTCTGCTGTCTTGGAACTGGGTCACGATAGAGGTCGGTGAGATTCCTTGTGGGGTACATCTGGCCCCCACATGTTCTGGCCTGTCTCCATTCGTGCCAGGGCTGCAGCCCATCCCTACACCACCCAGAAACACCTGGCAAGGACACGTCCTCACGGAATGAAAAGGCCCCCTGGCCTCAGCTCTGAATTCCTCGCTCCCGGCCGCTTGTGACCCCCGCTGCTGCTACTAGCTGCACACAGCCTAAGAAGACGGCCCACAGGGCAGGGCGCTGCAGTAGCAAAGAACATTTGTCTTGGTCCCAGTTGGAATTTTCTCCCCAAATTCTACTTGATATGGCAGGCCTACTGTGTGAACGCTCAATTTCCAACCTTCCAGGCTATAGGGGGGCAATCAGGACGAGGAGTCACAATTAGTGAGCCCCTTTATGTGCAGTTACTAGTCCTGTGTGGTACCCAATGTCCTCAGAGGCTCCACTTAACAGATGGGGAAACTGAGTCCCAGGTCAAGTGCAGGGATTTGCACTCGTACCTGGGTGGGGGAGGGGGAAGAAGAGTCCTGTTGGGCCGGTTTGGCAAGAATCGTTCTACTCTTGATATCTGATCCAGTTCCTTTGGGGAGTTTTCCACCCACTGACCCCCTTACTCTGCTCCTTGGCTATAAATCCCCAGCTGTCTTTTCTGGATTGGAAATTGAATTCCGTCTCTTACTCCTGTTGCAATAGTCTTGACCCCTATGGCAACGGACATGAGTAAGTCTTCCTTGCTGTTTTTATCAACCATCTGGTACAATTTTTCTCTTTAACATGTGAACACCCTTTAGGCCCCACCAGCAGAGCCATCCCCCCAAAGCTGCCCACCCCTGAAATCTTACTCTGTGTCTTGATCTACAGCAAGCTGGACATTCAGAGCGCTGATGTTACCTCCTGACTCCTCTCCCCGGAGGGCGCTCAGCTTCCTATACCTTAGTTCACATCTGTAAAATGGGTACACGAGAGTGAAGGAACCACACCCACAACACAGAAGCAGCTCACCGAGCAGAACAGGTGCTCAGCAAACATCTGTTTTTGTTTTTCCTTCTCCTGCTCCTGTTTACAAGATGCCTTAAGTCTGCCAGCAAAGAAAGAGTCCACTTTGTGGGGATATTCTGTTTACCAACAGGCAAAACAAAACCCCAAGTGGCGAGCGAGCAGCAACCCTCAGAAATGGCGACATCTGCCCCACTCCTGCTCCTCCATTTATCTCTCTATTCCGGTGTTCAAAAGGACAGGCAGGTGTCCGGCCGCAGAACCAAAGGAATAAAAAGACCGTGAAGCTATTGGTTGGTCCCTGCAGCCTGGCGGGGTGTCGGTCTTCAGCAAGATTGGCTTGGGGCTTTGTTTTCCCCTCCACTGAAACAGCTGGGCAGGGAGTCTGAAATGTTTTAGATGTTTGCCAGGAGTTTCTTTTCTTTTCCTCGGACACGCAGCTCTCAGAACTGGCTGGAATGTCTGCGGTGAGCCCACCCGTCCCAGTGCCTCGCAGGCAATCTGCGTCTTTACCTTGGTTGGCTTCCAGGGTAGGGCTTGGGGACAGTGAGACTTGGAAAGTGTGACAACTCCAAGCTCTCCTGGGGGATGAGCCCTTTGTGGTCTGCCTTTTTCATGCAGAGAGACAGGGACCCCGGGAAAGTGTGGGGCCAGTCCAAGGTTACAAGGGAGTTGGGGACCTGGATATATCCATCCCTGTCCTTTTGTGCCTATTTTAAAAAGTCACCTGCTGCCGGAAGCCTTCCTTGTACACCCCGCCCTACCCCAGGCTGGATCAGGTGCCCTCTGAGCCCCTGCAACCCACAGGGTCCTGTCGTCAGCGCCCTGATCATGCTGCTCTACCATCACTGTTGATGTCACTCTCTCCTTGGGGACAGGTGCATTTGAGCTGGCAAAGAGACGGCAACAGTAAGTCTGAAAGAAGGAATGCACGCAAACCTTGCCCTCTCCTACAGGCAGCCTCCCCTCCTGCACCCGGTGGAGGGCAGACACCCCACCGCGAGGCTCTTTTATCTCCAGCTGGCTCAGACCTGGCAACCATAGCGAATTACCATACGAGTAATATGAACAACAATAAAAGTAACCACCACACTCCTGCCACCACCGCTTCTGTGCCTTACTACGAGGTGCATTCTCCCCCATATTTTATTGAAGGCTCGTGACAGCCATGGGAGGTGGCTATCATTATCCTAATTTTTCAAAGGAGAAACCACAGACTTCTTGTTTAATGAGTGAGGACATCACTCACAAACGAGGTACCGTGTTTCCCTGGAAATAAGACCTAGCCGGACAATCAGCTCTAATGCATCTTTTGGAGCAAAAATTAATGTAAGACCCGGTCTTATTTTACTATAATAAGACCGGGTCTTATGTAATATAATGTAATATAATATAATAATATAATATAATATAATATAATATAATATAATATAATACTGGGTCTTATATTAATTTTTGCTCCAAAAGACGCATTAGAGCTGATTGTCTGGCTAGGTCTTATATTCGGGGAAACACGGTAGTTTTAGACAGGGTGGGGCTGGGGTGGGGACACAGGGTGGTGGCAGGCCTGTTGGAGCTTGGCAATGGTGTTAGTGACCTGGGGCTGCTATAAAAAGCATCACAAACCAGGCCTCTTAAAACAACAGAAATGTGCGCTCTCGTAATCCAGAGGCCAGAGACCAAGGTGTCGGCCGGGCTGGTTCCTTCTGAGGCTGTGAGGGGTGAAGCTGTTTAGGTCTCCCCCAGCTTCTGGGGGTTTGCTGGTGATCTTTGGTGTTCGTTGGCTTGTAGGTACATTCCCTCGATCTCTGCCTTCTTGCTCACAGGGTGTTACCCTGTGTACCTGTCTGTGTCCAAATTTCCTCTTTCTATAAGGACTCCGGTCAGATTTGATGAGGGCATACTCCAGTGTGACCTCAGGTAATTAACGATATCTGCAACAACTCTACTTCTAAACAAGTACCACATTTGGAGGTACTGAGGGTTAAGACTTCAACATGTGAATTTGGGGCGGGGAAGATGCCATTTAACCTGTAACAACAATCTAAGGATGCCCAAGGTGGGGCTGCAGGTCAGCTGGGCCAGCCACAGAATCAGCGAGGTCAGGCTGAGCGCCAGATGGGTGCTGGGAATAGGCCAGCTGACGTAGAGAACTGACGGGGGTACTGAGGGCACCGTGTTCCCGGGGAAACCAGCCACTTGTCAGGGACGTTCCACCCTCACCCCACTCCTTGAACCGTAAATCTGGGTTGTCCTGACCCCACCTTCTCCCTTGGCCACCAGATCTGACTCCCTACTTCCTAAAGAACTCTTGAGTCCATTCTTCCCTCACAAATAAGCAAGTGCATATATAATGTTGCAGATGGCAAGGAATCCCTCAGCAGAAGGGGCTGAGAAGGCAGGTGCAAGTGTCAGGACATGAGGGGCACCTCAGAGAAGCCTCCCCTCTAAAAAGAAGTGTCCACCAAGGCAGGGAGGGAGGGAGGACGGAAGCGAGGGAGGGAGGAAGGGAGGGAGGGAGGGAGGGAGGGAGGGAGGGAGGGAGGGAGGGAGGGAGGAAGGGAGGGAGGAAGGAAGGATGAAAAGAAGGAAGGAAGGAAAGAAGGAAGGAAGAAAGAAAGGAAGGAAGGAAGGAAGGAAGGAAGGAAGGAAGGAAGGAAGGAAGGAGGAGGCTAGCCACCGAGAAATCTTGGGACAGCAGAACTATTGGGAAAGTCAGACCAGCCAATGCAAAGGCCCTGAGGCAGGCGTGTGCTTGGCGTGACCCGGGAGCAGCACGGAGGACAGTGGAGGAAAGGAGTAAATAGGAAAGACGGGGAAAGGAGGCCTTGGAGGTGGGTGTGTACCTCGTGTGCCCCGGTCCAGGACCGCGTCTCTGACCCCGGCTTGTCCCCCGTGAGCCCCACAGCTGGTAGCAGGAGAAGTCTCAACATCTGAACAGCCTGCCCGCCTGGTTCCCAAACTGGCAAGAAAAAACAGTCCGTGATTTTCATTATTGAAATCACTTTACAGAACAAAATCATGAACCCCCAGGGAAGAGCTGCGACGAAAACCCCAGAAATAATGAAATAAAGACGTCGGACTCACTATGAACAGAAACCCCATTTGTGAAAACCACACAAGGGATCATAATATTTCCAAATCTTCCCCTGCCTTTGGTTTAATGGCCACAAAGTACCATTTTTTTGCCTCGTGCTTTAATCAACCAATTTAGATGTATTACGGTGCTTAACACACGCTTGATTTCTGATAAATGAAACAAAAGTATTTAAAAAACAAACAGGAAAAAAACCCTTGTGCAGTTGGGAACAGCAGGCCTGGCTCCCAGCCCATGTTCTGCCTGATGTTTCTGCAGAATCCTGGTTGGTTCCTTCAGCAAATTTTTTGCTGAGGGCCTCCTATGTGCCAGGCCCCAGGGGACATAGCAGAAAGCAGGCAGATAGAGACCCCAGCTCTGGTGTCTCGGAACTTCAGATGGCAGTGGCATTTGTAACAAAGTAACAAGGGAGCAAAGTGCACAGAGGGTGAGGTCAGGGGGTGCTTCATCTATGAGGGAAAACAGAAACGGGAAAGGGGAGTCTGAATCCGGGGAGGCAATGAGACCCTGCTGATGGCTTATTGAATATCTGACATTTTAGATGTGAATTGGTGGGCCAGTTAGCTGTGTGGGTACCTGAGGGCCAGAGCCTTGCTGGAAACGGAGGGCTTACCTCTGGGTGGCATGGGGCCATGGAGGGCTCGAACACCCAAGGACGTGGTCACTTTGACTTTAAAGGAGTCACCTTAGGCTGCTCCCTGAGAGAAGACTGGGGGGGGGAGGGGTATGTGAGCCACTGCTTCTCCCCAAATGCCTCAGCTGGGAGATTCTGGGATCCCCAAACAACCTGAAAACTTCCCTGCAGCCGGCATGCGTGGGGTCAGGGCGGGAAGGCTGCATTCTGACTCAGAAGGTGTGGGTTCTCCAGAAGCTCTGGGGAGCCTGCCTCACCGACCCCTCGCTATGTGCACAGGCGTTGAGGCTTTGGTCAGAACTTTAGCTCTTCCACTGCTCATGCTGGATGGGCACTGGCCTTGGCAAGCAGCAGCGGTGCGGGGTGGAGAGGTGGAGGGGGCGGGGCGGGGCAGGGAGCAGGATGACCCCAGCAGCTACTGCAAGAGTCCAGGTGAGAGTGACGGTGGCTCATATGGGGTTGTAGTGGACGGAAGTGGACAGGATCCAGCAATGGTTGCAAGTTTGAGCCCACAGCGTCTGGGAGAGCTGGGGAGAGGCGTCTGATGGGACAGCAGGTGGAGCCTGGGGCTGTGGGAGGGCACAGTTCAGGGACAGGAAGACGGAGAGTTTCTTCTGGGACCTGCTTGTAGACCTAGGGGCCTGGGCAGTTGGTAGCGTGGGTTTGTCACTCAGGAGAGAGATTTGGCCCGGAGATTTGGGACTTGGAGGCCCATAGATGGACTAAGCGAGGGAGAAAGAGGAAAGGGCAGGTTATAATTGAGAAGTCCTGCCTGTCACCTTCTCTCCAAGTGAGCTGCCTAGAGCAATTCCTGGGACACAGCCTTCACCACTATATCCCTGTTGAATGAATGAATGATTATTCCAGGCCATAGTGGGGGGGCGGTTAAGCTGAGACCTTAGTGTAGAAACTGGCCCTCATTCCATCAATTGTGTAAAATACCCCGGAGGCTGATGGGTATCAGGAGGAGACTATTAGGAAGAGGGGGGAGGAGGTCCAGGCGGGGGAGATGGCCCTGATGCCCGGGGAAGCCCCCCTTGCGGACTGCCGGGCGAGGACCCCGGGCAAACACTGGGCAGCACACACGTGCGCTCACCTCCAGCTGGTCCATGAGAGGAGAACACAGTCTGACTGCAGCCTCAGGGCCAGGAGATGGGGCAACTGTGGGGACGCTCCACGACGGGGGGTGGGGGAGTGGGGTGCTCAGCTCTGAACCCAGAGCTAGGCCAGCAGTGGCATCGAATTCCCTGGCATAGTCGGCTTGTGCTAACCAGTTAGCCAGATAATGACCCCTCACTGACACCTCCTGGGGAGAGGTGGGCAGCAGTGGTTGGAGATGGGCTAGGGTCCCACTCAGTACCTGAGAGGTGACTGTAGGGGTCACCTAACCTCTCTGAGCCCTGGGCTCCTCCTCTGTGAAACGGGGTCATCAAACAGTGCCCCAAGTTGGGGTGAATGTGTTGTATGGCCAGAGCTCAGGGCCGCATGAAGCAGTTTTATTTGTTCCAGCCCCTAAGACGAGCCCACAGCCCTCTGTCCACCCTGCCCACGTCCTTCACCTGGCTGTGGGGGCCAGGGCTGGGGGTGGCAGGGCTACCATCACCCCATCTTTCCTCCTCCCCTCCCTTGCCCACTTGGGCGATGGGAATAGGAAAGAGTCCAAGGCCTGGAAGCGTCAGATCTCATTTTCAGTCCACAGTCTATACAGCCTGTCTCTACTGGCCCCAGCTCCAGATAAATCCCAGTGTCACGAAACCCCAGGGTAGACACTGACCCTTGTGTGTATGACTAATGGTTGCGATATCCCTGGAAAGCAGAGGACCAGGTTATACTTGATTGCCCCCAGGAGTGGGTTGACCTCTATCTGAGAGGACTGCTCATTCTAAGTGTCTCTCTCAGCTCTGGCCGTTGGGGCTGTGCCTCCTCATCTGCCCAAAAGTTCTTCCTGCTGGCCCAGCCCTGCCCCTTGGGACACAGAGAGCACAGCCATTGCCTCTCCTCCCTGTTTGGTCCTACAGAGGCCGTCTGTGCCAATCAGCACACCCAGCCCACCTAGGAGGAAACATGATACCAGCACTAAGCACCCATTATGTGCTTCAGAAGCACCTACTATGTGCCACTTGATGTGCATATCGCACCCCAGCACCACACCTCCATAACGGGACGTAATCCCCTTCTTATACAGTGGGAAACCGGCTGGTCCAAGGTCACAAAGCCCGTGAGAGGCTATCTGGGGTTTGCCCCCGGCTGTCAGGTTCCAGAGCAATTCTCTGAGCTGTTAGATGCTCCTATGGAAACAGGGGAGACCAAGGTCAGTGTGCGCTTGGCAAAGAGCTGGGACGAGGGTCTCCATGCTCTGAGTCCCCTGGAGGTGGGGGAAGATTCCGGGTGGGGGCTGTGAGCCAGCTCCACACTCTGAATCGCAGGTGTAACTGTTTTCTCGCTTGGGAAATAGACATTTCCCTTCCTGGGAGGACAGGTGACTTGCTGAAGGTCACCCTCCAGTCGTGGCAGAGCTAGGATTCAAACACCTTCCCTTGCTCCAGGCAGGACCTCAAGGACAACGGCCAAGTGTGGGCTGGGTTACTTTTGGAGATGGAAACTCTCCGACCCCTCTGGCGCCTTTCCTCTCCCAAACAGCTGGCAGGGCTCAGCCATGCGCCCAAAGATGCCAGCAGCAGCTGGCCACCCCACAGGAGGCAGAGTCCTTTCACTCCTGCTACACAGGCGCGTGGGAGGGGCGGCAGGGTGTCCAGCTTCCCAGGCTATTCTTAGCTCCTTGGGGCCCACAAATAAGGTCACCTTCCCGTCCCTGAGAGAAGTAACTCAAATTCGGACACACTGACGGAGTGCCTAGGCCATGGTCCGCCCTGTTCCAGAAGGCGAGGGCCCTTCCTGGTCCCCCGGAATGGGCCAGGCCGAGCAGCCAGGTGGGAACCCGAGGCCCTCTCCCCTGTCCTGTTTGCTGTCATGTAGGCAGATACCTGATGGCACCATTCGATCACCACTCTCCTATAGGGACCAAGGGCCCGAGCCCCAGGGCACCTGTATTCGCTGCGTGTCCCCAGCACCCAGGACAGTGCCTGGAACATAGGAAAGACCACAAATACTTGTTGAATGAATTAGCTAATCTGTGCAGTAGCCCCAACTGTACTTGTGAGAAATTTGCTGTCTGGTGAGGGAAGGCAGGCGCTTTGTTAGTAACAGTCACCAGCTTCGTAATAATCACCATTTACGAAGCATTTGCTACGTGTCAGCTGCCACCGTAAGCACTTTCACACCTCATCCGGTCCTCAGGACAGCTACATGGACGGGAAATGTTGCATATTCTTGTCACACACGAGGGAACCAGATGAGGTGAAACCTAGGGTCACCCCAGCAGTGACTTCAGATGCCAGGCTGGAAAACTGTGCTGACCTGAAGACGGCAGCTGTGCCAGGAGCTCCTGAAACAGAAGGGATTTCACTGGGCCCTGAGATGGATGGTGGAGGCCCTGCATTGGGAAGAGGCACCATCAAAGCAATGACTCGGGAGCCTGACACGACCTGTCGTGGAGGAAACCAGGGGCCTTCTGGGTGTCCAGCGTCACTGGCAATGAGACGCTGGGTGCACCAAGAAGGCAGGGTGTCCATGGGTGTGGGGGGACCAGAGAAGGTCTTGAGTCAGGCAGGTGACAGGATGAGATCCCCGTGGCTGCCATGTGGAGGTGGCATGGGAGGGGCCGGGGCAGCTACGGTGGGACAGAGGCCAAATCCAGCAGGAGCTGGTGGGGTCTGAAGTTGGGGTATAGACGGCTGGAGCTCCAAGGGGTGGGAAGATGGAGGCAGAGACGGTGGCCAAGGGTGACACCAGATTCCTGATGTGAGTGTCTAGTGAATGGAAATGCCCTTCCCTGAGGTGGGAACAGATAGAAAAAAATCCAGGCTTCACATTAAGCCCCTTGCCCACCCCGTTGATCTCTTGTCCACTGCTCCCTCCCCTCACCTACCAGCCCACCCAGCGCCTCATCTGTTTGATCAACACCTTCCCACCTCTCCATCGCAAAACACACACCCAGCCAGCTACCTGCCTGCCTGTCTACCCAGCAAGACAAACGTCCAAGCACGAGCATCTCCCAGCCCACCAAGCATTCTCCCCTAGTAATAGTTACAAGCATTCAATGAGTTAATTAACACACATACAATGCTTGGAGCAGTGCCCTGGTACCTCAATCAATATGAGCTATAGGTAAATTATTATCACTGTTATTACTGTCTGTCCACAGACTCACCCACTCATTATTCGCTCTGTAACCCACCAGCCACACGTCCATCATCCATCCTCTCATCACTCACTTATCCATCTGTCTATCAACCCATCGCTTTATTTCTCTCTCCATGAAGCTCTCCATCTTCCCAACTGCATATTCCTCTTTCCATGAGCCTACTCACCCACCCACCATCCAGCCAGCCAGCCATCCATCTGCCCACCCACCCATAACGCATTCATCTATCCATCCACTCACCTACCCATTGTCTACCCATCTATACATCCATCCTTTCATCCATTTACCTGCCATCCTTTCACTCATTCCCACATTCCTCCATGCATCTAGAAGTACCTGTTTACCGAATGCCCAGTCCTCTGCTCATCTCCCAGGATACAAAGACATGGAAACTTGCATGTGACACAGGACTTTCAGTGTTGTTGGGAAGGACAGGCCAACACAGAACAATTACCTGTCAGAATGAGGGCCTCTGTTCTAAAAGCCAGAGGGAAGCAGAAGAGGCCAATTTCAGCAGACTAATCAAGGAAGCCTTCCTGGAGGAGGGAGAGCTGTCTAAAACTGTAACTTCCCAAGGGCCTCCCCAACCCCAGTGCACCCAGCTGAGCTTGCACAAACCAGTGCTGCTCCACTCCACTCACAGCCCCTCTGGGTTATCTCTGTCACCTCTGCAAGAATTATATTGTTATTTTTTCTGATGACAAAACCAAGCTGTCGAGACAGCAAGCTTATGCATGGTTTTATAATAACAAACATTCCATGCTAAAGGCCTCAAGTCTACCTGTTGGCCCAGGGGAGGGAAGGTTAGAACACCGAAGGGCCCCGGAGGTGGAGAAGAGGAGATCCTTAATATACTGTGGAATTCATCACAGCACCTTTACAAAAGGCACTTCGCACATCATTATCTGCTGTGGGAAGAGCAGCTTATTTGGGGTGTGGGGAGACTTAATTAAAACTGGGGACACGCTCTCTCCGAGCGTTGAGGATGAAAGGTACAAGGCAAGTGCCAAGTGTGCTTATTAACAAAATATTGGTGCCAAGTTGCAGATGCGACCAGACTATGAGCTGGGTGTCCCAGAGGGAGCTGGGAGGGGCGTTCATTGCTTCCAGGCTCCCGGGCGGGCTCACTGAGCCCAGGCCTGTCAGAACCGCTTACACAACTTCTCGCACCAAGGCCCGCTCTGGGCTGGGCCCTGTGGTGGGTGATGCTGGAGAAACTGAGCCAGGTTGGACCCAGGCCAGGCGTCAGGGCGCTCCTGGTGGTGACAGAAGCACAAACAGTGTCACTCAGTGTGACCGGGGCTGGGATGGGCGAGAAGCCCAGAGGAGGCTTCTAGGAGGAGGACACAAATGACCTGGGTCCTCAAGGATGAAAAGAAGCAAGAGAGATAGTCCGGGAAGAGAAAACAGAGTGAGCTGGGCTCTGGTGGCATGAAAGAATGGCATGTTCAGAGAAGATAAGGGACCGAGCAAGCCCAGAGTGGCCTTGGTGGCAGGTGGAACCCAAACTTTGTTCTGAAGGCAGTAGGGAGCCATAGAGGGTTTGGAGTAGGAGAGTGAGGCTGTCAGATTTGGGTTTCACATGAATCCCTTTGGCCCCCATTTGGAGAATGGCCCAGTAGGCCAGAGAATGGAGTCAGAGAGATTGCTGGCTACTGCACCCGTCCAGGCAGGAGGCAGTGAGGCATGAGCTGGGCAGCACCAGTGGGCACTAGGATTGGCTAAGGGGCTGGAGCCGGAGGGCCCTCGGGGCTCTGCCTGGTGAAGCCCACATGCCTGGCAACTGGTAAAGATGTGAGCCTGTGCTGTCAGGGGCAGAGTTTCCACACAACTTGGTCCCTGCATCCATGGCACTGATTCCATCCTGCTCTGACTGCCACGCTCCAGGTCCCAGGTGGGGCTTTGGCCAGGGGCGTCTGTGGAGGTCAGCCCTGTGGACTCCCCCTCTGGGGAGGTGCCAACAGCCTATCGACTACAGCCATTGCCCGTCTACACTCTGCTTCCTCCCTCCTCCCTGGATGCGATGCCCCCGCAATGGCTCAGGTGTCCCCTTGTGGGTAGAGGATGGAACCTCAGCTTGCCTGGCCAGAGGTGCTGGCCCAGGTTGAAGAGCTGGGCTTTGGGGTCAGGCAGACCTGGGTTTGAGGAGCCTCAGGCAAGTTACTTGTCAGCCTCAGGTACTTTGTCTGTGAGGTGGGCATGATGCCAGACTGCCTCCCATGAATTGAGATGATGCCTGTCCAGTGTCCAACGTGGAGCTCAGAGACGAGTTGTAGTGACTTTTATGATGACGATGCAAAGAGTCTCGTGCAATGCCTCGCACACAGTAGGTGCTCACGATCTAGCAGCTGTTATTACGATCAGTGAAATAGTAGCTGTAGGCACTAGCTATCGGTGGGGATCGAGGTTAGAGATAGTGCAGCACACAGTAGGGACTCTTCTCTACTGTGTGCAGGCTTTGTGCGAGGGCACTTACTAATATGGCCTCTACCAAGCAATTATCACGGGGTCCCTAAAAGGTAGGTACTGCCATCCCCATTTCAAAGATGAGGAAATAGAGACTCAGAGAGGAAAAGGGACTTGTCCACCCGCTTCTGTTGATATGAGGCAGATACAGGAGTCCGACTTGGAAGCTGGGGCTTCTTTCATAATTTTCACATTAAAATAGGACATTATGGTGGCGAGAAGGCTTAATGTGCAGGTGGCCTTGGGCCAGTCACTGGGTCTTTCTGAGCCTCAGTTTCCTCATCTGCAGTTGGGGCTCATGACATGGTTCTGGGGTTCCATCTTTGCAGGCGGTACCCAGGATACTCCCATAGTGCTCTGGGAGCAAAAGGCAGCCTATCCACTCTTTGGGCTCCAGTGCCAGGCATCGTGCTCTGAAGGGACCTTAGAGCAAGATGTGAACAAAACTGACAGCAGTGTGCCTGGCCCCTTATGTGGTCTGGGTCCAGGGTGGGAGGGCTGAGACAAGGGCATCTCCTGAACCCCAAAGTGAGGTCACATTTTCTCTGATCAAGAAAGTGGTGTTGGTGGAAAGGGTTCTGAACCTGGAAGTCTAACACAAGATAGGCAGCAGTTTCTACTCATCTGCTGTGTGACCCAAGGCAAGGTACTAACCTCTCTGATCCTCCCTCTCTTCCGCTGAAATGCTGCAAAAATAGCAGTGCCTCACTTATGGGGTGCTGGTGGGACTCATGATGAAATGTTCGCAAAGCCCCAGGCCTGACATGGGTACATAAATATGGGCTCTGGAAGCTGGAGTTTCCTTTCCCTTCCCCCTCCTCCAAGGAGCCAGGGCTCCCCTGGTCAGCCAGGGGAGCCCTGGGACAGGGCCTGTGGGGTGTCCCAGCCCATGGCCACAGGCATACTCCCCCATCCTCCTCACACCAGCCACACCCCATCAGGCCCCCGAGCAGCCCTTCAGAGCTCCTGATTCATCGCAGATGTTGACCAGTGAACAGGCTGTGGCTGGCAGGCAGCCAGACAGGCGGGGGCTACCTGGCCAGGGCCATGGGCTCCACCCTCATGCCTGGGCCAGGGCCGGCTTCCCCACAGCCGGGAGCCTCACCGGAACGGAATTCAGACAGATGCTGGAACCCACCACCAAAGGCTCCTCTTTCCCTGGGCTCCGTGGAAACACGAGATTTTGCAATAATAAAGGTTGCTCTGTGAGGCCAAGCCAAACAATTTACAACATTCAGAGAGGCCACTCGGCAAAATCAAAGAAGCCTGGAATTCCGATCCCAGCCACGGGGCCTGAGCTGTCAAACCCCAGACAACCTGCCTCCCGATGCCTAGACTGAACCCACAAGAAGCCAGCACTGGGCTGAGCCTGCCAGGGCCTTACACGGTCTGAGCCAGAGGGGCCCAACCAGAGCAGGTAGGGGAACCAAGACCTGGAGTGGCAGAGCCAGGACGTGCTGTCATTCCAGGGCTTTCTACTCCATTCCTCATTGCATCTTGACCTCGAGGTCAAGAGCCTGGGCCTGGGGCAGTGGTAGACCCAGGTTCAAATCTCAGCTCTACTACTTCCCCGCTGTGTGACCCTGGGCAAGTCACTTCACCTCTCTGGCCTGTTTTGTTAAGTAAGAATGCGTAGAAGCAACTCCTAGGTGTTTGTGAGGTTCAGGGTCACCTTTCACGTGATACCGTGGAGCAAAGAGCACCTGAAAAGTGAAAGCCCTACCTTATTTTGGTGAAACATATATTTACTGAGGCAATACTATGCACTTAGCCCAGGAAAGGAGGAGAGAGAAGAGAAGGCACGCTTCTGGACCCCAAGTAGCTGTCAGTCTAATTTGAAAGAAAAGGTAGACGTGCATCTCCGAGTTAGGTGACTTGTCTGGGGCCATGCAGCTACAAAGGTGAAACTTCTGTTCCAGCCTAGGCTGCCTGGAGATTTAAAATGGCCAGTCTTCAGAGCAAAGCCCCGCCCCCCCCGCCCCCCAAGACAGAGGCTCCTGGAAAGGGGTGGCCTGGGGCAGGAAAGTGGCCCTTGCATCAGAGTCCTCAGATTCCTGCCCCAGGCCTGCCTCTCACAAACAGGTGACCTCAGGCCTGTGGCAGGACCTGCCTGGGCCCCCTGCCTGCAGCTCTGCCCCTCCTCCCTGCATTTCTTTGTGATGTACACGGGTGTGGAGGGCAGGGGAGCTGAGGAGGCGTGCACATGCCAATTATCCTGATTATCATTGTTATTCGTGGGCCTGCCCGCGGGGAGTGCTGGGTTGTGTGGAAATTAGGCCTCTTGCTTGGGGTGCTTGGTGCAACCTACCAATTTGCATCGTAGTAATTCTCGTCACCTGCGTGCTGGGTCTGTGACGCAGTGGCCACATGCGGGGAGCCTGTGGGGGCCCGCCAGCTGCAGTGGAATCCTAACCCGGATAGACATGGGGAAGTGATGCTATCATCACCCATGCACGCTGAGGCCAGGAAGTTTGGGTAGGGGCGAGTGGGCCAGGGGCAGGGGCTCTGACATATGGGTTTGGGGGCCTCTCCCCAAAAGAACCTCTCTGCCTTCCCTCATGCTGTATGTCCTGTGAGCCCCAGGCTGAGGCTGGCTGTCACCCCGATTCAGACAGGAGGAGACCAATTTGCCCAAGGCCACTAGCTGGCAGACAGGAGCCAGAATTCCAGCCCAGGGCGCACTCACTCACCAGCTCCTCCTGCAACTCGAGTGCTGGTGGCACAGCCTGTCACCTCCATTCTCCGTGCCTCGCCTGCGAAAACGGTTGTAATGACAGACCAGGTAGCAGCTCCTAGCCCGTCAGACTTGTCATGACTTAATACACACAATGCCCTGAGAAACTGAGAACAGAGCCTGGCAAGACCTGAGAGGAGGTTTTGTCAGTGGACAGATGAGAAAACTGAGGCTCGAGGAGTCCCCGGGGGCTCTTGGTTTGCAACTTTGGAAAGTGCAGGTGGGTGTCCCCAACCCCTCGTGGTTCCCCATGTCCCTTGCGGCAGACACGCTCTGGGGGGGCCAGGGCCACGCAGATGTTCCTAACTCATGGAACACAAGGCCCTGAGCCTCGGGCCAGGGGCAGGCAGTTCTGCAAGGGCATCTTCCCGATCTCGGAGTTTTCCAGGGAGCAATGCCTGTTGTTAGAATCAGCTGCCCACGGCCCTGGTTGCCGACTTTCTCCAGACTGACCGGGACTGTGTCTTTTCTTCCCCGTTCTGAATTTTCTAAAATGTGGAACTTGCAACTGTGTGTAACATTTGCCAACATGTCCATGATTTCCACACAACCAGCTCTCAGGGGACGTATTTAAAGAGTGAGACACACCTGGGCGCACGCAGCTGCTGCACTTGAGGACATAATCCTCTACTCACGTCTGATGAGTAGCCGGAGCTGCTCTCTGAACAGCGCTGCCCATAGCACTCGTGGGGCAGGGCCACTCGTGAGGATGGGAGGGGGGGGGAGGAATCAGAACACGGAAGGCCTTGAGTGTCATACCAGGGACTCGGACTTCTTCCTAAAGGCTTAAGCACGGCGGGTCTGCAGGCAGAGGGGTGGCTGGGTCAGGGCAGAGCTGCACAAACGCCACCCCGGGGGTCTGCAGTGGGAGGGATGTGCCATAAGGACCATCACCCCATAAAAAAATAAGTAATTGGCACAAGCATGTCGGGTTTTCTGTCGGGTTTTCTATCGCTGCCTAACAAACTTAGCAGCTTAAAGCAGCAGCCATTTATTATCTCCCGGTTCTGTGGGTGAGAAGTCTGGGTGGGGTTAGTGAGTTTTCTGGCATATGCCAAGCTGAGCCACTAGGGAGTGTCTCTCCAGGCGCCTTCAGGGTGCTAGCAGAGCGTAGTTCCTGCTGGGTGCAGGACTGAGATCCCCGTTTCTTCCTGGGTGTTGGTTGGGGGCTGCTCTCACCTCCTTATCCTGTGACCCCTCCATCTCAGCACCAGCCCGCCTCAAGTGGAACCCCTCCTCATGCGGGCCCCTCTTTGACGTCTTCTTCTGCTGCCAGTTGGAGAAAATGCTCCACTTTTACAGGGCTCGTGTGATTAGGTTGGGTGCATAGGCTAATCTCCCTGTCTGAAGGTCAACTGATTAACAATCTTAATTATGTCTGCAAAACCCCTTTGGCTACTTAACGTCACATCAGAGTAGCACTGGGGAGAAGGCCTAGGCCTGCCACGTGCACTTTTGATGCAGACGGAAGCCCTGTCTCCTCTCAGCTCTGAAGGTTGTCAATGGTCCTGCCAGGCCTCCTGCCAGGGCCAGAATAGAAATTGTATTCACACCTTGTGGCCAGGGGGAGGCAGGAATGAGCAGGGAGGAGGAGGCTTTGCGGGGGCCGGAGGCCGTGGGCTGTGGCAAACCATCACTGCAGTGCATCTGGCCTCGGGGAGAGGCCTCCTGGACTCACCGCGTCTTGTCTGCCAAATCTCCAGGACAACAGTTGGCCATAGCAGTGGCTTCCATACGCTGAGCACCTACTATGTGCCTGGCCCCGAGCAGTCAAGCCCCACAGGTTGAGAGCATGGCCCAGGCCGCAGTGGGGTGTGGGGTGCAAGCTCAGTGCTCTGGCTCCAGAGCCAGCATCCCTAACCACTGGACGGCTCTGCTGCGCATGTGACCCAGCCCGGTAACCATTGGGAGGCTACAGCTTTGCTGTGACACTGGGAGCCTGTGGCCAGTTGGGGAGGGGGAGCAGCAGGGGCACAGGGTGGCAGTGACCTAACAGGCCTCACGCCTCAGCGAGGCAGGGCTGGGAGGCAGAGGCCTGGCTGCTGGCTAGCTCCTGCGGGTCTCTTAGCCCTGGGCCCAGTCTCCCCAGCTCAGGGCCTGTCTTCTCCAGGTAAACAAGGGGGATCCAGTGGCCCATAGTGTGGGTACTTCAGCCCCTTTGGGGTAATGAAGAAACAGGCTCAGAGAGGTGAGTGACTTGCCCACCACCCGTACCCGCTCTGTAAGAGGGAGCAAGTGGCCAGTGGTCCAGAACACAAGCCCTTGAGCCAGGCTGCAATTCAAGTTCTCACTTGGCCACGTCCTTGGTGGGTGACTGTGGGGGGAGTTTCCAAACCTCTCTGAGCCCCAGTTCCTTAAGTCTTGAATTTGGCAAATGAAGGCTTTGGGTTGGAACCTTAAGATCTTGAAGAGGGAAGAGGGACTTGGGGGTCCTTGGGAGGGTGGGGTGGCTTACCGAGGAAGGTGGGGGAAGGCGGGGACGATGACATGGAGCGAGGGGCCGCTGTCACGTTCACACTGGAGCCCCTCACCCTGTCCACCCCTGGGTCTGGGCCTCCAGGCCCCTCCCTCCTTCCTACAGGGGCTTTTGGGCCTGCCTCATGCCCCCGACTTCTAATTAAATGGCAGCAATTTTGACGTGGCAGGTGATGTTCTCGAAAAGCCTGGTTTTAAATTTAGCTCCCTCCCCAGCCAGCCCTTTGAAAAGGCTGCTCTACACAGAGAGAGTGTGAGTCATCCACCAGCCGCCCAACCCGGGAGCAGCGGCCATTGCGGGGGAGCAGGCCTCCCGAAGGCAGAGAAATAGTAAATAGGGGAGGATTAAAAGCTCCCCGTAAATGTGGAGCGCCAGTAACGGTTCCCGGGGCGGCCTGTGTAATTACCTGCACCCCCTCCTGGCACCTCCCCGCCCCCCCAGCCCAGCCCAGAGCGAACACAACAAATATTTGCCAAGTGGCTCCAGTTCACATGCTTGTTATACCAACTCCCCCAGCGGCCCTCAGAGCCCACCCCCATCCTGCTCCACAAATGCACAGAGTGGAAGGTTGAGAAGGCTCCCCCCACCCCGGCCCCCCCAGTCACCTTCCTGTCCTCACCCTTGGAACTAGGGGATGTTTCATATATGGCAAGAAGGGGAAAAAAAGGAGTTTGGCAGATGTGATTAAATCAAAGACCTTGAGATGGGAGATTATCCTGGATTATCTGGGCCTTTGATGCAACCACAGGTGTCCTTCTGAGGGGATTGAAGGGGACTTTGCACACACAGGAGCAGGCCATGTGGAGATGGGACCAAGAGAGATTTGGAAGATGCTGGTTTTGAAGGTTGGAGTGATGCAGTCACAAACCAAGGATGCCGGCAGCCACCAGGAACTGGAAGAATTCTCCCCTCGACCTCAGAGGGAGGAAGCCGTGATAACAGCTTGACTTCAGCCCAGGGAAACTGATTTTGGGGTTTCTGGCCCCCAGAACCGTGAGAGAGCTCATGTGTATTGCTTTAAGCACCCTGTGTGTGATCACTGGTTACGGCAGCCACAGGAAACCAGTGCACAGGAGTTGGGAGAGGCCAGCTGAGAGTCGGGCTCAAGTCTGACCACTTCCAAAGTCCACACTTCCTCCTGCCCTCCCTGCGACCTCCTGGAAGAACAGAAGGGACACTGATGCAGATCAAGTACCTACTAAGCGCCAGTCATGCATTTATTTTCCAGATAATCAACAGGACTGTTTCTTATTTGATCTAGTCTCTCATTTAATCCTCACGTTGACCCTTTGAGGTGGGTGGAATCACTCCCATTTTGCAGATGAGGAAACTGAGACTCAGGGAGGCAAAGTAGCTTCGTCCAGGTAGAGGGGCTGACTTCAGGGCAGGTGGCGCAGGTCCTGGGAGCTCCGGGGCGGGGCCAGCCCCGCACACAGCAGGCGCCGATGGAGGTGTGACTACTTCAAGTAGGGACCACCTTGGCCCCCAGTGACTAGGGGGCTTGATGTGGCTGGAGCTCAGGGCACCTGGCTGCAGGGGATGGTGGGGAGGCAGGCTGGGACGCAGGGGTCAAGACCTTGGATACCCAGAAGGGGTGATTGTGTTTCAGCCTGTAGAAAATGGGGGCTGTGTGTATGCTGCCTCAGGCAGTGAGCTTGTCTCAACTCTGGGTGTCTAGCACCACACTAGACCCAGGACAGGCACAGAGCCCTACTCAGTGATGTGGGGGGGGGGGGAGGGGGGCTGTCCAGAATGAGGAGAATGTCAACATGTCCTGAATGCGCACACATACACAAGCAAACAGATCCCTCACACATGGGGAGACACACACACACACCCACACCATACACACTATACACACACCACACACACACTGCACAACCCCAATGGCCCCAGAACACAGTGTCTGCCGGCAGGAAGCTCAGAAGATGGTCACCACTCAACCCAAGCCCTGCCCTCGCCCCTCCCCTCCCCTCCCCCAAGCACTGGATCCTCTGGCCTGTTTCTTAACCTCAGTTTCCATCATAATATGGGATGATCGTGGCCCCCCCTCGTGGGATGGTTTGCAGGTGCCAGGCGAGGTTCTTCACGTATCCTGTCTCATTTAATCCTCAAACATCCCATGACGGAGGCGCTGCTGTGACCTTCACTTTAGGAAGAAAAGTCACATTTGGGGAGGTTCTGTGCCACACTGAAGGCCACATGGTTAGTTAGGGACAAAGGGCCCTCTTGCTCCAAATCCACGAGCCTAGCCACTGGATGACACCGCCTCCTCCCACAGCCAAGCCCTTGCTGTGGCCCAGACCTCACCCTGCTAAGGGCTTCAGGGGCACTGTCTACCCCTGGTTGAAGACGGTTCCCACGGGCAGGGCCCATACCTGGTCCATCAGGGTAGATTGAGCATTTAGCCCACGGCAGCCGCTCAAAATCCTATCCATTGGAGAAGAGGGGCATGGATGCTTGTGTCATACATAGGAAACTGAGGCATCCCACAGGAGCAGGCTTCCTGCAGGGGGCACCCTGACACTGTTCTCACCCCCCCCCCCTATTGGGTGCCTCAGGCACCTGGTGGAGCCTCTCTTATCCTGGAAGGGAGCAGAGGACATGATGCTGTCTGGGTCCCAGCCCGGTCAGCACTGGGATCTTGAAGGTGAAAGGTCTGCCCTTGAAGGTCTGTCTTGCTGAGGATGAAGAAAGTGCTGGTACCCAGGAGTGAGCCACAGATGTGGACTCTGGGGGATCTGTGCTGGAGCCCTGGTTCTGCCCTTCGCTGGCCATGTGGTTCAGGGCAGGTGCCCGAATTTCTCTGAGTCCCAGTTGCCCCATCTGTAAAATGGGAAGGACTCACCCAGTGCTGTGGCGAGGAATGAATAAAATGGTGTATAAAGGGCTCCGCCCAGTTTCTGGTGCAGTTTAAACAGTCTGTAAAAAGCAAGCCAGGTGCAGGGCACTGAGCGACTGACGGAGTCTGCAGGGGGGGAATCGACCCACTCCTGCTGCCCCACTGACCATCCTCATCGCTATTCCCAATGTGAGGTCCTTGAAGAGGCTGCAATGTGCCCCCCACATAACCCTCTTTACTACCCGAGGTCACATGGCCAGGGACAGCGGAAGATGGGGAAACTGATGGTCACTGGCTCGAGGCCAGTCTAGCACAGCCTTCTCCTGCGGGTGAAATAGGGGACCGACAGGAAATAAGGGGTTGCTGGGAGGAGAGGTAAAGAGGAGGGCTGGAACAGGAGGATGGGGCCCAAGCATAGCCACCACCATGGTCAGAGAAGTTGGGCTTTTCCCTTGGAAACTGGACAAAGGAGCTTGTCCGATGTGAGGGCTGGAGGCGCCCAAGTCTGACCCTGACATTGACCACCTCGGGCAGGTCTGGTTAGAAGGAACGTCTAGCTTGACAGAAAGCAACACGAGGAGGCTTACTGCGGGGTGGGCCCTCCCGTGGCAGCACCACCTGGCAGGGGGGGCTGTGTTCCCTAAGGGCAGGGGCTGGGCAGCAACCGGAGGGAAGCAGGTGAGTGTGTGGTGGGGCTGGATGGGGGGACAGGAGGAGCGAAAGAAAGAAGGGAAGGAGAAAGGAAGGGAGAAACGGAAGGAGGAAGGAAGGAAAAAAGATGCTGAGAAGAAAGAATGCACAACAGGAGGAAGGAAGGAAGGGGTTGCTAAAGAAGCAAATTAAAAGAAGTACAAAGAGGGAGCGAACGCGCGCGAGGGGAAGAAAGATTGCGAAAGAAAAAATTAGAAGGGGGGGGGGAGAGAGAGAAAGAGAGAGAGAGAGAGAGCGAGAGAGCGCGCGAGCCGCCGCGGGCGTAGGAGAGAGGGGGAGCTCGGCGCGGCGGCGGGGCCGGCCGGCTGGGAGCCGCGAGCTGGAGAGGGGGCAGCAGAGAGGGCGCGAGAGAGCGGCGAGCGGCAAAGAGTGAAGTGGCGGCGGCGAGCGCGGGGCCCGGCGAGCATGAGCGCGGCGGCGCCGGGCGCGGCGCGGGGCGCAGGGCCGGCGGGCGGGCGGACAGCGCGGGCCGCCCAGTAGCCGCGGGAGAGCGGAGAGGCATGCGGCCGGCGGCCGGACCACCAGCCGGAGCCCCGGCCCCAGCCCGAGCCCGAGCGCCGCGCCGCGCCCCGCGCGCCTAGAAGCGGGCATCTTCCCGGGGCCGGCCTGGAGACCCCGAGTCCCCGCAACCCCCGGAGTCGGGACAACTGTTGCGGCAGCGGCCCAGCCCCGCGGTCGCGGCTCCCAGTGGCGGTGCGAGGAGCGAGCGGGCGGCGGGCACAAGGTGAGTGGCGCCCGGGGCTGGCCAGGCAAGGGCCGCGCGGGGGAGGGGCGCGCCGGGCCGGGGTCCCTGAGCTTTGGGAAAAGGGGCTGGGGGGGCGGAGCTCCTGGAGGAGGAGGGTCCCGGCGAATGGGGGCGGGGTCTTCGGCGCCTAGATTCCAGAGAAGGGGTGCGGGCGCCCGGGGCGCGAGGGGTGCGCGCACTGAGAGAAGCGGGTTCGGTGCATTGGGGGGGTCCCGGGTGCTTTGGAAAGGGGCGGAGGACGCCCAGGAGAAGAATCTGGGGGCAGGAGCCTTGTCGGGCAGCCGGTGCCCTGGCACTTGGAGTTCCGCGCCAGGGTTCACCGAGGTCGGGGTCACTGAACCCTGGAGAAGACCGGGCCCGGGTCGGAGGAGCAATCCCGGGCTAATCGTGCCTGGACGCGGCTGGGGCCCGAATCCGTGTCCGAGGCGGGACCGGCTTCCGAGGACAGAGTCCGGTAGCGCAGCGAGCCGGGAGCCCGTGCGCGTCCGGCAGGGCTCGGGAGCCACACACTGGGGATCCGGCTGGTTCCAGGGGGGGTCCCAGCTGGGTGGCGCGGGAGAACAAGAAGGCCCCTCCAAATGCTTGCCTCTCGCTCCCCGCCCGCCGCGTGGCCCCAGCTGAGCCACCGCTGCCTCGCGGGGCCGAATCAATATTGATCTCGCGCCTGGGGCCGGGTAACCCCGCGGCCTCGGAAGCTTGTTAGCGACAGCGGTTGCCATGGCAACGAGACCCCAAGCGTCTTCAGGTTATATTTATTCTAATTATTATTATCATTATTAGTATTAGTATTTGTTACTCAGCCAGAGGAAACAAGAAAGGAGGGGAAAAAGCCAACGCGTCCTGGCGCCTCCAACTGTCTTGGAGAGTCAGTGCCCGCTGGTGGGCCCGGCTGGGTCGGCAGGACATGGGTCGGTTAGAGGTGCGGTTGCTGGGCAGCGTCCCCGGGGGCGGTGGGGCGGGGAGGGGAGTTATATAATCTGCCGTGGGAGTCTGTGTCTGTAAGCCTCTGTGTCTGCCCTGCCTCTCTCGGCCTCTCTGATCCCTTGGCTTAGTGATGGCTCCTGCCCAAGGAATCCCAGACGGAATGGGAAGAGCAGCCAGTGCCCTGCACCAGGAATCACAGCAGGGGGCCTCCAGCCCTCTCTGCCCTGGCTGTGTGACCTTGAGCAAGATACTTGTCCGCTCTGAGCCTCTGTTTCCCCATCTGTGAAGTATGGTGGGAGCTGTTCCCCCCTCAGAAGGTTGCTGCGGAAACCTTGGCAGGTCTGACTGTTGGCTGCTGGCTGTGTGACCCCAGGCAGCTGCCTGCCCTTCTCAGGGCCTCAGTTTCCTCGTCTATAGACTGAGGGCCTGGACCCCAGCATGCCTAAGGTTTCCTCAGTCACTGGTATCCTGAGACGCTCACTCTGAGCTATGACTGAAATACTGTGCAGCCAGCAAGTTGGGCTTCGTTCAGACGCAGGCTATGGGGAGTTCCAACACGACCCCTTGTTCCCTCCCCAGTCAGTGGGTCTGAACACGGCAGG
The DNA here is from genome assembly GCF_057876585.1 of Rhinolophus sinicus. NCBI lineage: Eukaryota > Metazoa > Chordata > Mammalia > Chiroptera > Rhinolophidae > Rhinolophus > Rhinolophus sinicus. The sequence goes on from NC_142501.1 coordinate 6,245,103, forward strand.
AACACTGTGACTTTTCGCCTATGAGCAGGCTGTGGGGTTTGGTGGGAAATGTTATTCAAAACCAGAATCAGAATAACCCTCGAGTCTTAGTGTCAGCCCAGGACAATCCCCACTTTGGTCAGGGTTGCCCAGAATTGGGGGCCCTGACCCCCCAACTGTGACTGCTCAGGGCAGGACACCTCCCTGCAAGCAATCCATCTCTCCACAGAGGCTGTTCGCTGTCCTGTCCTGGCTGGGCCTGGAGTGTGGAGCAAGAGGTGGACAGAAAGTTCACTGCAGCCAGGTGGCACTGCCCCTCACAGCTCAGGCTGAGAGCCCCAGGTGGGAGGGTTGCCCGTTTCGTTAATGTCACTGTCACACTGAATTCCTGGCTCTTTCTAGGGCATCTGGGAGGCATTGGCCTGTCTTCCTGGGAAGGTGAAGGGAAGCAGTTTGGCTTGGAGCCATGTGTGGCGTGTGTGACTGTGGTTGTGAATGTGCGTGTGGTGTGTGTGTGTGCATGTGAATATGTGTATGTGTGTGTGGTGTGTGTGTGTGAATGTGTGTCCCACCCCTGCTCTCCTGGGCTACCAAGCCTGGAGCTTATCAGGACCGCTGGACTGGAGGGTGGGGGCAGGGCCAGTGCTGCTCAGACCTTTGTGAGTGACAGAAAGGGAGTGGGAGTGAAGTCTGCCCCAGGGAGATCAGGAGACTGCTGAGAGACACTGCCTCTGTCCTGTCAGCCATCCGTCCATTCCTTCACTCCGCTTCTTCAGCCAACTCCTCCGTCCCCATGTCTGCCGCTGAAGGCATCAGCTTTGCCCTTGGCTGCTCTTGAGAAGACGACCCCCCACAAGCCAGTGGGGTCAGAGCTCTGCAAGGTGGTGGTAGGGGACGAAGGAGGGAGTGTCTGCCCCAGGGAGCCTGAGGAGAACTCCCAGGGGGAAGCCTGGTCCAGAGGCGGGCATCAATCAGCCAGAAGAAGGGAGGGGCAGAGGCCTTCTGGGCAGAGACCCTCTGTGGGCAAAAGGGCAGATACGGGGGAGGGACCTGTGGGTGGGCGGGGCTGAGATCTGGGCGTGGCAGGGGTGGGGCTGCTGGACTAGACAGCAGGGCCAGGGCAAGGGAGCTGGACCCCACCACCCCCCGGCCTAGGTGAGGGTTCAGATAGCAGGGGTGGGGCAGGGTGGAGGGGAGGGTGGCCGCTTACACTGCGGTGGGTGGGAGCTCGTGGTTAGGGTGGGTAGAGGGGTGGGAGGGGTAGTTTGGACGAGATGAGCCTTGTTTCCAACTCTGGGACACTCAGTCGGCCCCTCCTCCCTTCCCACCGTGCTGTGGGAACCGACTGCCTCAGGGTCAGGTCCTTGGCTTCTAGGAGGTGGTGGTAGCGAGTGCACACGAGGTCTGGCTGCTTCTTTGCATCTGTAATAGATGACTTCACTGACACAGGCCCAAGGTTGCACGTCCGAGGCAATACGACTGTCCTTGACGGTGAAAGCCCGACAGCCCACTGCGTGCCAGGCGCTGTGCTGAGCAAGCACTGCGCCCCATCATCTCATTTAATCCTCATGCCAACCCTGTAAGCTGGGGATTATTGGTTCTATTGTACGGATGAGAAAACAGGCTCAGAGCGGTGAGCGGTTAAAAATAACCCAGCTAGGGTCATGCTGCTTACCACTACACTACCCCACCTGGAGCCCTGCCGGCCCTGATGGCAATCATGGTGGCTCTTTAGACACAGTGCACTGAGCCACTGAGGCCAGGATTTCTTGAATCGCACATCCTAGGCATTGTCCTGTTTATTTCCTCTGGACAGACCCAGAGCGTGTTCTGTCTTACACTCAGATGAAAGGTATCACCTCCTTTCTTGGGGATGCTGTGCCTCTAGTAACTCAGCCTCTGTTGCTTTAGCTTTTCCTGAGCTGAGTCACACAGACGATTCATATTGATCATAGAATAAACTAAGAACCCCTTCTCCAGCTCCCCCAGAGTGGCTTTTCCCAGCCCAGTTGTACTTTCTAGAAGTTACTAAAACAGTAGTCACACCCTAAGAACAGCGGCACCCTGTTTCCTAAACACTCTTCTACAAGGTAGGTTCCTGAACGTTTGGAGGCAGCGAAAGTGAGGAGGGTGACCAGAGTCCCTGCCTGCCCTGGGCCATGCTCTCCTTGGGACATCAGGTGCCACCCTGCTGCTGTGGTTCGCAAAGGGCCTGGCAGGGAGGAGGTCCCATCTCTCCCTTCCTCTTCTCTTTTTTCCTCCAGCACACACACTCTTTGGCCACTTCTCCCTGTGTGACCTCGCCTTGGGGAGATAAAGGAGACCCCCTCAGACCTGCCCCCAGGAGCTCCTTGCCTAGCTGTGACCAGGACTAGGCTCTGCTTGATGGCTGACTCAGCAACCCTGGCCCTGTATTCTCCCCCTCCCCCCCGCCCCAGGTCAGCTTGGCCCACTTGTAACAAGCACCTCCCTCTTCTACTTGGTTGTGACTGGGTTGAACATTTTAGGGGGGTCTTCTCTGACTTCCCTGGTCAGGGGAAGCATCTGACTTTGCCAACTCACTGGAAAAGCACTTGCTCACTGGCCTGGGTTTTCCGGTTCAGCGATGAGGGGACACGAGGGTGGTGGTGGGGAAGGCCCTGGGTAGGGTCTTCAGTGTGGGAGCCCCCACTCTCCGTAGCCTATAGTTGGGGGGCAAAGACAGGAACCCCAGCATCTCTGAGGCCTGTGTGCTGTACTGTGATGGAAAGACGTCCAGAAGGTGCCACGAACCGGCCTGCAGGGAGCCTGAAGCTTGTCTGCTCCCCCATAGACAGATGGGGACACTGAAGTCCAGCGTGGGCTGATGACACGCTCAAGGTCAGAGTGCACTGGGCACCTGGATGGCCAAGGATGTTCACCAATACGAGGCAGACCAATGGGTATTGTCCAGAAGCCTCTGAGGTACTGCCTAGAGTGGGGGAGGGGTGCAAACATGACTTGGACGATGAAATTTGCACTAAACCCTCCAAGCCTCTTCTTTCAGAAGTAAGGCTTTAGAATATCTCCCTCCCTGGCCATCCAAGTGGAAAAGCAGAAGCTGAGATGAAATGCAAATGCGTCCTGTCCCATATTTCCCCTTGTCAGACGTGAATGGAGCGTTTACTGTGCGTGTTCTCGCCAGCCAGCCCCCAGCCCTCCCCGCCTGGGGCGTACACTCCCATCAGCGCCCATCTGTCCGCACGCACAGCCACCTCCGCAGAAGCACGCAAACTCGCCTTCCAGAAATTAAGAAATAATGCACGAGTTTCCCAAATTACACCCATTTAACACTGAATTAAGTTCTGGAAGCTCTTAACAGAGCCCAGGGAGGAAAAAGAATTCTTTTGGTTCACACTTCCCTGGAAAATGAGACAAACCGTGATCTTTTAAAACCTAGCTACATGATCTGATTATCCCTCCCTGGCAAGCCCCGGAGAAGTGCCCAGCGGAGGGCGGAGATGGCGCTGTGAACGGTTGTGAGATTTGCATTGGGAAATTGGGCTGGGAAAGTTTGTCTCCTGTGCCAGATCCAAAGCTCCTCATCTCATAATGGACTCAAAATAAAGTGCCGCTTTCTTAGATATTGGCACAAATTAAAAATAAAGGCAAATTCCTTCCACTCCAGTATGAGCATTTCCTCCCCGACTCCCTGAGCGGGTTACAGAAATGATGGTGATTTGCTTTCACTTCGGGCTCCTTCCCTTTGTCGGAAAAATCTTCCGTGTGCAGCTGGATTTACAGAGTAGCAGGAAATTCATCTAGCTTTCATCGCATTTCCGGAGCACCTGCCCTGTGCCGGACACAGTGCTGGGCCCAGGGGACAAGAGATGATTAAAACAGGACCCTGCCCTCGTAGGGTTTGTAGTGTGTTTGTTGTGGGCAGGAGCACAGAAGGAAACTAAATATCTGCAAGGCCCCACCCTGCCTGAAGGGTCAGGGAGTGCTCCCTGGAGGAGGTAACTTTTGGCTTGGGTCTTGAAGGGTGTAGGAGTGTGCCAGGCAGAAGGGGCAGAGGACATTTCAGGAAGAAGAGCAGCCTGGGGCAAGTCTTGAAGTGGGTCTCAGACAGGCCTGGCTTCCTAGTGACATCATCAGATGAATGCTTGCAGGTTCCTTTGTTACAGAGCCCTTTCATATCCATTACCTTTGCAGCACCCACAGGCAACCCTGAGGCTGACCTCTGTGTCTCTCTAAGGAGAGCAAATCCCAGAGGGGAACAGAGGTCGCCAGGGTCACAGTCAGACAGGGTTCTGAAACCCAAGTTTCTGGATCAGATGGGCTCTGTGGGGTTGCGGACAAGTATGGTAAGCCATTCTATGGAAATTCTAAAAAAGTCTAAGACCCACAAGCACTAATCCCAAAGTCTACAGGGACTTCCTCCTCCTGAGATACAGGGCTTCTGGGTTTCAGGACATGAGTGCCGGCTCTGAGCCTCAGCTTCTGCATCCAGAAAGTGGGGGAATGGGGTCTCCCTCTGCCTGTTTGCTGGAAGGCTGGCGTTATCCCTGAGCCCCAGAGGCCCGGCCAGTGGTGTTCAGGCTCAGCTCAGCGGGATTCCAGCCTGTCCTTCCTCCCCTGGGCTTGTTCTGAAGGTCTTTGCTGTTTAGACTTTTCAGGAAGCAGGTCGGGAATGTGGCATCACCTAGGTATAGCTGTCCAGATCTGATCCCTGGGACCCCAAGGCCTTCGGGGAATGAGCCGAGCCTCTGAGCTGAGGCCCATCGTCAGGGCAACGCACCAAGCTGGAGGCGGGTTGCTGGTGCTTGTCCCCCGAGAGCAGCCTGGAGTCACGGAGACTGTGCTCAGGGCTCCAGCCGGGACAAGCCTCCCGTGTGCTGGTTCTTAACTCTGTGACCCGGGGCATGCTGCAAAACCTCTGAGCCTCAGTTCCCTCATTTGCAAAACGGGTTATTGTGCAAACTAGATGAGATCAATTTGCAGAAGGTGCTTAGTTAGCACATAGTGTGCGTTCAAACACCTCTGCGATCTGTATTCTCTTTGTCACTATTAACAGGAACTTTGCCGTTTCTCTGTTCAAATTGCTCCAGCCCTGTAGTGAAGCAGCCAGGCAGAAACCAAACCTGATTATCCCCGAGCCCCCAGAGCAGGGGATTCCGTGACAGTGGTTGTTGATTGAATGAGGGTATGAATCAAGTGAGCCATTAGACCACGGTGGTGCCTGCCCAGCGCCATGGCAACCACAGAGCTGGCGGCAGGGGAGCCGGCTCCAGCTCAGCAGCTTGGCGTCACACCCCAGCTCCACCTCCTACCTGCGGCCAATGTCGGGCTGCTTATTTCACTCTCGGAGCCTCAGTGTCCTCGTTTCCAAAATAGGTTCATAATGTCAATAATAATAACTTCCAAGGGTGATGGTGAGGATGAGAGGTAAGGATTGTAACATTTCCGGCTCCTGAGTCAATTATAGTGATAACCGTTATTTATTACCCCTGAGCTCCGGAGGGATGTCAGGGTTTGAATCCCAGTCTCCACCCCTTATAGCTGTGTGACCTTGGGCAAGTTACATTACCTCTCTGAGCCTCAGTTTCTTTATAAAAATGGGGCTAGCACCCACCTCACAGGTGTCTTGCAAGAATTAATTGATTCAAGGAACATGCTTGGTGCAGAGACTGGCGCATAGTAAGTAAATATCACTGGTAACTATTATCACCACCCCTACATTGAATAACAAACACCCAGGAGACACAGAAGCAGTGGAACTTCTCTCTGTCCTCAGAGGGTGGAGACCGCTTCATTGCTGGTTTAGCTTTGTAGCCAACACCTAGCCCAGGTGTCTTTGAACATATCTGTGAAGGGAGGGAGGGAGGGAGGGATGGATGGATATATGGGTGGATGGATGGATGCGTGGATGGATGGATGGACGGACAGACTGATGGATAGTCAGATAGGTGGATGGATGGATGAGTGAGGGAGTGAATGAAGGAATGAATGAATGATGCCTGCCAAGAAACGTCACAAGACTAAGATCAGGGCAGTTGAGGAAGGGGCTGAAGGACTGGGGCGGAGGCTCCCTTTGCGGGCCACGGGCAGTGAGGTGGAATGAGTCTTGTAGCCAGATGTGATCGCTTCTCTCCAGGAACATTTGATGTCCCCATTTCAGGAGCCCGGGGATGGTGGCCCATCGTCAGCCAACGAGCCAAGGGGCTCATGCCCTTTGGTGTCCCAGACAGTTTGGTTCTGGAGCTGGACAGAGCTGAGTTGCGGCTTCCTCTTCTTTAGCGCAGGGAAGACCCTGTGCACTGAGCCACTGGTTCCTCCTCCGTAATACGGGGAGATTGTTTGCCTTGCTTTGGGGGCCGTGGTGACATGCGAAGATAACACATGTGAGTATAGTTTGTAATGTGTAAAGGTACAGTAGTCCCCCTTATCTGTAATTTTGCTTTCTGGGGAATCTGTTACCCATGGTCAACCATAGTTCAAAAATATTACAAGGAAAATTCCAGAAGTAAACAATTTTTCAGTTTTAAATTGTGCACCGTTCTGAGTAGCATGATGAAATCCCGTCCCGTCCGTGCCGTTCTGCCTAGGACGTGCATCTCCCCTTTATCCCGCGTCTCCACACTGTGGTGTTTCCTGCCTGTTGGTCACTTAGCAGCCGTCTCGGTGATCAGACCGACGTCGTGGTATCACAGGGCTTGTGTTCAAGTCACCCTTACTTTTTGTTATAATTGTTCTAGCTCATTATTTGTTATTGTTGTTAATCTGCGACTGTGCCTAATGTATAAATTAAACTTTATTAAAAATATGTATGTATGGGGAAAACATCGTATATACAGGGTTCGGTACTATGTGAGGTTTCAGACATCCACGGGGGGTTTGGAATGTATCTGCCATGGATAAGGGGGGGGCTGCTGTACACTGAAAATCAGAGGAGGTGTTCGGGCTCCATGTGGTGAGTGACAGTTGGCACAGGAGGTTTTGGAGCAGGAGGTGGTGTGCAGTAGGCAAGCCTGTGGGCTGTCTGACTGCCTCCAGGGGAGGCCCGAGGCACAGGGTCAGGGAAGGGCGGGGAAGAGGGCACCATCCACCAGTGGCAGAGGTAGGCCTGCTGAGAGCCCCGGAGCAGCCCCAGGGACAGGGGCGTTCCGCCTGAGGCCCCTGCGAGCCCTGACCCTCTGGGGAGATCCTTTGTCCTCGCGAAGCCCTGTCCTGGGTGTTTGCAAACACACCTGCTTTAACCCTCGGAACACTCCGTGAACAAGGACAGGTTTTCATTCCTCCCGAGGCTCAGAGAAGGCATGTAACTTCCCTGTGGCAAATGGCAAAACCAGGATTGAGATCTTTCCACTGGGGGAGGCGGAATACACTGGGTGGTCAGGATGGACGTTGGCATGGGGGCGTGAAGCCACCATGTCCTGTGCTCCCCCCCTCACCACAGAGTGGCCTCGCCCAGCCCCTCTCTCTACTCTGCCTCAGTTTCCTCATCTGTAAAATGGGGTCCACAGCAAGACCATGTCTGGGCAAGGGTCACTGAGATAAAGTGTTCCAGGAGGGAGGGAGCCCTCCACACATTTCCATTCAAGTGTCACTGACATTTGAATTCCTTCTATATGAGGGGAAAAGACTGGGTGTAGGAAGCCGCCGGGAAGGGGTGGGGCCTGGGAGGAGCAGGTGAGGAGCTGCACTGGGATTGCCCCAGAGTCATTGTTTGGGCCCAGAGGTGGTGGGGTCTTGAACATCCAGAGTCTGGGTTCCACTTACGCACCTGGGTTTGCCTAGGTACATGTTGCGTGATTCTTTACTCCTGAGATTGCACCAAAGGCTTGCCTTGGCAAGCTCACAGTCTGTAGGAAGACTGGGCACAGTTGCCTTTTCTGCCCTTGGAGTGAGGGACTGTGTAAGTGGGGGTCATAACAAGACGGGGAGCAATTCTGCCTCAGGGTGGAGCATCAAGGAGGCCTTCCCAGAGGAGGTGGCACCTAAGGAGGTGGAGGATGCATTGACCTGGTTGATGAGCAAGGGGCAGGGGTGGGGGACACTGAGGCAGAGGGAACAATGCACATGGAGCCCAGAGAAGGAGTTTGGGAAACTTCCGGTACTCCAGCGTGGCTGTCCTGTGGCATTTGTGCAAAGCTGAGTGGTTGAGTCGGTAGAAGTCACCCTTGGTCTGATCTCCGAGGACTTGGGGAAGTTAAGGAATTTTGCCTTTATATGTAGACTCAGGATGGCACATATGTGGCATAAGTACCACCACCAGCCATGGCTGTGTCTAGAGCAGACATAGCTAATCAATCACAGCACAGGAGTCAGGATGTACCCTAGCCCAGCCCCCGCCTCCCCAGGCAGCCCCAACCTGTCAATCCTGTAGGTGCCTGAGATGATGCCTGTTTGCCCTGCTGCTGTGGTCAATGGGTTTAATGACAGTCCTTCCTGGTTGTTTGTATTGTGTGACTCAGCCCAGCTCCCAGAGTACTTTCCTGACGGGAGAGGAAGGCAGGTTGCAGCCTCCGGTCCCACCCGAGCTGCCAGGTTCCCATGTGGCCCCACTGCTCACAGTGCCCAGCGAGTTCGGTCCTTCCTAGGACAGCAAAGCCTTCCCTTTCAGGGACGAGATGTTTCCAGTGGATCCTGGGCATGAGTGCGACCTGGAGTGCAGACCCTGCACCCCCATGACCCCTGTGCATCTCCTGCAGGTCCCCAGGCCAGCAGGCTAGCCCGGGGCAGCCCAGATGGCCAGCCGGAGCCTGGACAATGGGCAGGGTCACCTGAAGAGAGCCGGGGCCTGGCAGAATTCTGGGCAGGACTAGGAAAAGATTAGGAGACTTTTCTCCTGAAATTCAAACAATTGGACAATCTGTTCTGAATCGATTTAGAAGCAGTGAAGAAAAAAATCAGAAAATGTAGTGTGAAAGCTATTTTCTCTCCCTTGCAGTTGGGAAGAGGGTTGAGCTGGAATTTATTTGTGGACTGTCCGAGGCCATGGCCGGGGTCTCTTACCTCCTCACTGCCCCCTCCACCACTGCCCTGACCCACTCATTCCCCCACCCTTGCCCTCCTCCATGCCCAGTGGGGCATCAGCCCTGGCTCCAGCCTAGAGGTGCCAACAGTCTGCAGGGGCCTCAGATGTGGACCAAGGTAGGCACCCTGAGGGGGGTCCCTCCTGTGCACACAGTGGGTGAGAGGCACGGAGAGCCCCCCTTTCTCCAGACCAAGGCATCTCCATGCTAAGGATGGTATGTCTACTTAGTTCGGTCCTGTGTCCTCAGGGCCTAGGGATGGGACTGGCACATAGTAGGTGCTCAGTAAAACTTTCCTGCCTGAATGATGGATGGAAGGAAGAAAGTAAGGGAGGGAGGCGGGCAGGAAGGAAACTGAAGCTTTGAATGAAGTGACCTGATCACGGTCACATGTCTTTTAGTGGTGGAGGTGGGCAGGGGACCAGATCTGCCACCCCAAGACCTGGATGTCCCCCACCCCATCTGTTTCTGGGGCCAGGAGTAGGTCTGAGACATTTAAGGGCCTCCCACTCCCACAACCCCTCTCCTCCCAGGCGCGGTCCAGCCCACTTCCCATGACACAACTCCTACAGTTAGTTTTTCATGACTTGAGCCAAATGCTGATTGTTTTAAAATAAGCATGTTCAGTGTGAGGCCAGACTAGCGTGGGGAGAGGGGCAGGGGTGCAGCTTCCCCCACCCCTGCACCCAGCTTTCCACAGTCTGAACTGTCCCCCTGAGGGAGCGGGCTCCTGTGGGGCTGTGGCGATTTGAGTTCTGTGGCTTGGAGGGGTTCAAGCGAGGGTTCAATCTGTGGGACCTCCTGAGTATGAGGGAGAGGGTGGGAAATGGGACCAGATGATTGCAAAAATGGTCTCTTCTATTTCCTTGGCTGTTGGGAGAGGGGGAGATTCCCATTGGTTTGTTTTGGGGAGTGGCAGCACTCTCCCCACCACCACTTCCTCCCCCAGTGCCCAAGGCCAAGAGCCTGAGGCCCAGAAAGAACCTGGACTTGGAAAGTAGGCTGCTTGGACCCAAGTCTCAATAGCTCAGCAGCTGTGTGACCTTGGGCAGGTGACGCAATCTCTCTGAGTCTTAGTTTTCTCATCTACAAACTGGGAGCAGTAGCCTCTCCTTGTTTGAAACTGAAAGGAGATATATTTGTCAAATGCCTATGCTGGGGCTAGACACATAGCAGGTACTCAAGGAATACTCTCTCCTGTTTCCACTGTGTGAAGGCCAATTGTTACGAGTATGTACGGTTTGACTCCTGTTTGGGTTCTGCCTCTGCAGCCTGGAGCCTGTGGGCCCCAGTCCAGGGCAGGTCCCCCCAGCTGACAATAGAGGCAGTGCCATAGCATGGAGAATCCTGCAGCCCCAAGTGTCTAAGCGTCTGCCCTCAGCCACGCTGGAGATGTGTAGACTGTGCCAGGCATGGCCAGCATGGCATCGGGGCGAGTGCCCTGTACTAAGGACCGAGAGAGCTGGGTGCCAGTCTGAATGAACTATGTGACCCTCTCCCCCCGAGAAACAGCAGCCTCTCCGATCCCCATCTGAGGACTGCTTCTTGGGGCATGTGCAGCTCACCTAAGAGAACACTGTGGCAGCTCTAAGCAAACCCTGAGACGGGTAGGGAAGGGAAGCCCTGTTGACCCACCACCTACTGCCCGCCTAGCCTGATCCTGGGTTTCACATATAGTATCTCATTTAATCCTCACACCACCCACGTGAGGCTGGGCTTAGCACCCCACTTTATAGGGAGAGGCCCAGAGAGGCTGTGCTGTGTGTCCAGGGTCATAGGGTGACTGTGTCCCCTCTCCCAGGCCAGCCTGCCCTTTCGGTCCTCTGTCCAGCCGTGGCCGTGGAACTCTGCCAGGCACGGGCCTAGCACCCACATCCTCGTGGAATCCTCCCGCACTATCCCAGTTCTCATTGGGTTTCCTCACCATAGACAGGGCTCTTTGATTCCCCAGAAAATTCTGAGCCAACATCCCCCAAAGCGGCATACTAATGAGACCATAATCCTGTTTATCTACATGTCAACCTATGCTATAAAAGTTAGCAGTTTCTCTGCTAACTTCCTTCTGAGAAGCAGGAAGCCTACTATGGAGGGCTAGGGAGTAGCATTTAGCCCACAGAAGACCTAAGTGGTAAAGGCTCATCCCCCCAGCATAAAGCTCTGCCCCGGGTGACTGAGTGACCGTGTGGCCCTCCCTGGCTGGGCAGGGCCTGTGCTCTGTGCCTAGCTCCCTGCTCCCTCTCAAGCGCCTTCTGTGCCAGGAGGTCGGCAGAGCCCAACTGAGGGGTAGTCAGGGGGCTCCAGCCACTCAGTGGGCACTGGCAGACACGGTTATTAGCGATTCTTTGATTCTTTTGTTTCCAGGGTGCAAACTCAGAATCAGAATGGGTCTCTAATTTGGGGCGGGCAGGCAGAAGTGGGATTAGACAGAGAAGTGCTAGCTGGTGCCAGCTCTGCTGGGAGGAGCCCCCAGGCTGGGAGGGGTGGGGCAGAAAAGAGGCCAGTGAAATGGCTCAGAGCAGTTCAGTCTGACTCCAGGGCCAGCTCCTAATCAGACACCTGAAGACACCTGGACATGGTGACCTTGGGCCTGAAGGCTGGGCTTCCCTCTGGATCGCTAAGACGATGTGCTACTACCACCCTCCTAGACTGGGAAGTGTGTCTGAGGGGGCCTGCCTGAGAGGGGTTCTTTCCTCTCTCCTGGCCCCACCCCTCACACCGTCCAGTGGTTGACAACTCTCTTGGAGATCAGCCTTGGGAGGGGCCAGTGGAGGGAGGCAAGCAAAGCCAGATGGGGGACCTTAGGCTGGGAATGGCTGAGAAGTTCAGCTTGGAGCATAACAAGTTTGGGGTCCCAGGGGCCTCAGGGGTGGAGATAAGTGGGAGGAGGCCATTGTCTATTCAGGTCTGGGCGCGGCAGGGCTGGTGGGGGTGAGCAAGGGTTTGCAAGCACTCGGGGAAGATGGCCGAGAGCTACTTCCTGCCGCCTTGGGCAGCGTCCTGTTTCGCTTGCTGTCCGGCCATTGCCACCTTGGGTATGGAACATCCAGGGAAAAGCCAGGCCTGGCTCACTGAGGGCCAGTGTGGCTAACCAGGGGCAGCTGACACTTTTAAGATGCACGTCGGTCCTGCCCTGGCTCTCTAGGGCAGTCGCTGGCTCACCTCCTGCTCAGCAGCCTTGGTGCCAGTTACGGGGGATGTAGGTGGGAAGCACATTAACCCCCAGAAGTGGAGCCTTGTCCAGGGGTGACGCATGAACCTGGGCCCTCCGGGCCAGTACTCGGGGGTTTAGAGTGCCAGGCTGGGGCTGGGGTTGGAGTGGGCAGAGGGCTCAGCTCCATCCCTGTGGTCTCTGCTGCAGCCCTATTTGCATAATTTTGAAGTTGATTGGCCTACAGGCAACTTCACTTAATCACAGCTGACAAGTCTCTGGTTGCAGAAGCAGCTGCTACCAGTTAGCAGCGTTGGTGCCATGGTTTGTTGTAACTCACTTGGCAGCCCCCTCCCCCCGCTTCCCACTTCCCCCTATCAGACCCAAAAGGAACCACAGGGCCCATTAGCTGCCTGGAGAACCTGTTGCCCGTTGCCTGCTCCCTGTACGTGCCCTAGCCCAGCGCTTCTCAAACCTGCAGGCTCTCAGGGATGCTCTGGCACCCGGTCTCTGGTTCAGCAGGTGGGTGGCCCAGGAGCCTGCATTTCCAGCCAGACCCCAGGAGATGCCCGGATGTTCGTCTGTGGACTATGCTTTGCAAGTCAAGGCTCTATCACAGGGGTTCGAAAACTGGGGCTGCCTGGTTTTGTTAACACAGTTTTACTGGAACACAGCCTCAGCCATGCGCTTGGTGTTGTCTCTGGCCGCTTTTCACTAATACGGCAGAGTTGAGTCATTGTGACCAGCCCTGATGGCCTGCAAATCTGATGATATCTGCTGTCTGGCCCTGTACAGAGAAAGTCTCCCAACCCAGTGGTTCTTGAATTGAGCGTGCGTCAGAATCCTCTGGAAAGCTGGTAAAGATGCAGATTCCTGGCCCCCTAGCCCAGTTCTAATCCAGCAGGTCAAAGGGGGCCTGAGGGCCTGTGTGTCTGACCGGCTCCCAGCTGGGGCAGAGGACCACACTCCCGGCACCCCTGGTCCAGTACCTCCAGGTCTCACGACAGTCTCCGTTCATCTAGTCCTACTTTGAATGCCATCCCCATTAGACAGAAGAGGAAACTGGGGTCTGACAAGTTCCTCGATTCTCCAAGACCCTGAGCTAAGAAGCTGCAGCTCTTCCCCACCACATGCTGCACCCTGACCCCGTTACCTCACCCCAGGGTGCAACACACCCCAGGGTGCAACACGCCCAGTGTGCAACACGCCCAGTGTGGGGGCAGAGCCCCAGAAAGTAGTTTACAGGCTCTCGGCCTCACGTGGAGGGGTGCTGGCTCGGGTAGTAGATGGCCGTCAGCTGTGGCTGATTGGCCGTCAGCTGTAGCCAGTTAGCCAATTAGCCGCCAATATAACTGCTGCGGCTACGGAGGAGAGTGAAAGAGAGTCGTCGGTGGGTTGCAGACAAAACGGACAGCAGGTCGCACGTCCAGTGAACCCAGCCTCCAGTGAGACCGTAGTGGTATGACTCCCCTACCTATGGCTCCGTGGGTGTTCCTTTTTGGCCTCACCATATCCTGCGTTCTTATGTGGGGAGCGGGGCCAGAGACCCTGCAGGCCTCCCCGCACGACAAATGGCACAGCGAGCAGGGTCTCCCGCACGACACCCAGTGTGCAACAACAGAACATAACACGCCTCAGGTATAACATGCCCTAGGATGCAACACACCCCAGCTGGGTGACCTGGCACGGTCTGTTCCGTATCTGGGTTCCCCAACGGGTCCTGCTGTTAGTCATAGTGACACCTCGGCAGGTTGCAGAGTCCTGACATTCTCATAGGATTGAGGAGGTCAGGGTGTCCAGGGCACGGCTGACAGCGCGTGGCACCTAGTGGGGCTGCTGTCTCCCCTCCGCCAGGATCTGCAGTGGCTGGCAGTTGTGGTGCATTCCGTTACCATCATCTGTGTGTCGCCATCTCCCCCCTCAGGGGCAGACCCGACCTGCAGGCCCTGAGTCACTTGACATCACTCTGTGAATGGTCAGGAGCACAGCACAGCACGCTGGTCATCTCCCTCATCTTCCCGTGACCTCGGAGGAGCAGAGAGAGGCAGGGCAGCCATTTACAGAGGAAGAGACGAAGCCTCCCAGAGGCCAGGTCACCTGCCCAGGCAGGTGAGAGGCGGTGGTGCACTCTGTGCCTGGGCTGCATCAGGTGGTTCCACCTGGTCAGGTCAAATCACTGTTACAGGAGGATGTTTCATGACCGGGCATCCCCAATTTACAGATGAGGAAACTGAGGCACAGGGCAAAGGGATAGGGGTCTGGGCTCTCCAGGCAGAGGCTGGGAATCCATGTGGATCCCTTACTGGAATCAGACAACCCCAACGTCAGGGATAAACCTTGAACCACCACTCACTGTGAGAGCGGGACTGAGTGCCCTGTGTGCCCCCCACCCCCATCTCTGCAGGACCCACCACCATGACCCCCATGCCCCTCTGTGTCACAGCTGCATGCATTCTTCAAAAGTACACGTTTCACCAGCTCTTTTTAGCCTTATTAAGTGGATCAGGCCGAGTGTGAGCTGGTGACTTCGATTCCTCCCTCAGCCCCATGCTGCTACAATGTCCCCTCCTGCCTGGTGTGGCTGTGGTTCCTTGCGGCCGCTATAGAGTGTTGCAGACACATTTTCCCATCTATCCGTTTGGGTTGTCTCTGGGGTTTTCGTCTTATGAGCTGTGCTGCTGAGAACATTCTCGTACCTGGTGCCCACAGACCAGCATGGCCTTTGCTGAGCCCAGGAGGGTGGTGGCACCATGTGTCACACAGTCACCGAGCATCCACCCTGTGCATGAGTCTGTCCTGACGTTAACCCCCTGGCGTCCCTGAGCTTGCTGTAGGGTCGAACCCCCTCCAGTGCCCTTCACCCCGGCCCACCAGGCAGGCTGGTGTGTGTGGTGATGCCAGCTTTTGTCAAAGGTGAACAAACGAACCCCTACTGCATCGGTCACCACAGAAGTAAAGGTACAGCTGCACTGTTACATGGCATAGGTGCTTGGGGGCTGTTGCACAGGACGCTCGCTTTGAACAGTAGTTAAAAAACCGTGAGGCAGCCCAGGCTCAGAGAGGTGAAGGGGCTTGACGGGGGCCAAATAGCTGAAAAGTGGCAGAGCCGGGACTCCAGCCCAAGTGTTCAGGCCACAAGCTCAGAGCCCTTCCTTCTGGTTCTGTGTAGGCCAGAGGCAGGAGGGGACACCCCGTTACCTTGGTAAGAGCTTCATGAAACTGGGCCCCATGCTTATGGCACCAAATGAACCCCCACCGTCACCCTGACTTAGTGTGTCTTGGTCTCTCTGTGGGGAACACCCACCCACTCTTACTCATCCTTCAGGAGTCTACTGCCAGACCCCCTGGATTCAGTTGAGAGCCAGCTCCACCACAAACTAGCTGGCCGACCCAGGAGAAGTTACTGACACGCTCTGTGCCTCAGTTTCCTCTCTGTGAATTGAGGAGAAATCACACCTCTTCCTAATTGTGAGGATTAAATGAACACCCCCCCACACACACACACCCTCAAACCGGGTCAGGCACTTCTCCTGGGCCCCCACAGCTCCCTGGTTTCCCCATCATGGCACCAACCACTCTGGGCTATCACTGTCCACTTGGACCATGGCTAGATAAGGGGCACCCAGGCCAGTCAACTCGGCGCTCCGTCTGCCATGAGCAGAGCACTTGCGTCTTTAAGGAACAAGAAAGGATGTCTCTTTCTCGCCCAGCTCAGGACAGGCAGGTTTTCAGTGATGGGAGATAGGGAGAGGGAGCTGGCTCCTTTGTGGCCTGGCTTTAAATGCCACCCGTGGCACTGCCCATGACAGAAATGCCAGGTAAGAGCATGACAGAGTGACCACGACGCACAGAGGCCTGGGTGTTGGAGATGGCAATGGGCTGGGGGCGGGTGCCTAGGAAACAGGAGGTGTGGCCGTAGAGCCCACTGGGCCCCTGGCAGTGTTCAGATAGTTGTGGAAGCCACACATGTGCTTCCAACAGCAGCCGGAATGGGCCGCCCTCCTCCCTAGGAGAGGATCACTGCTTCTGGGGGGGATGGGCTGGAAGGGGCCTGAGAGGTGGTGACAGTCAGTAGGGTCCACCCAGCCTCATAGTCACGCAGACGCTGCCCACCACCCCTCCCTCTTGGGCTCTCTGTGCCTCAGTTTCCTTCCTCAGAGGGCTGATGTGGGGACTGAATGCACTTATGTATGTACCTCACCGAGGCAGAGCCTGGCACCGAGGTGGGGAGCGAGCAGTGATGTCACTGACCCATATTTGATTAGCAGGGCCTAAGGGCCCAGGGAGGGAATCACACACTATGGAAGCATTAGCCGAGGAGCGGCCCCGGAACCCCACTCAGCTGCTTCATACTGGCTGTGAGATCTCACAGGGAATGTCCTCAGTTTGCTCACCTGTAAAATGGGACTCTGGATGGGGTGCTGTGAAGACACAGACGGTGGTAAGAATGGAGCCGAACGGTCACCAGATGGCAGCCCTAGGAGGCCCCGGCTCTTGCCAGCTCCCCAACCCCCTCCCTGCCCCAGAGGGACACGCCGAGTTCCTTTAAGTACAGGCAGACCGCCGTGTTGGAAAACGCTCCTTTGCCTATACAAGGCCTGCCCAAGTCACCCTCCTTTTATTGGGGCTTAGGCTTGATAGTGTAGGAGAGAAAGGCCAGCAGCCTTGGAGGGACGGGGTTTCCGGCCTCTGAATCCCAGAGCTGAGCAGATAAGGATGGCCCACGGAGGTGTCCAGATCTGCACACCATCCTACAGGAGCAAAGCCTTGCTACGCTTGGCCACAAGCCAGGGTCGCTGCCCTGGACAAGTGTCCAGCCTCAGGGAGGAGCCAGACAGAGATACAGAGCGACCCTCAGTGACAGAAGACTGTGAGGGCCCCAGTAAAGGCGATGCCAGAGCGGGGAGAGCAGGCTCTGGGCAGAGCCTCTGGGAGCCCGTGAGGGGCACACAGATGCTGGCACCACACCACCTGCTCAAGTCCCTGCTCTACCGCCTACCGGCTGTGTGACCTTGGGCAAGTTACTGAGCATCTCTGTGCCTCAGTGGCCTCATGTCAAGAGCCTACCACAGAGGGTAGGCGGGAAGAGAGTCAAATGCTTGGAACAAGCTCCATGCTTCATGGCCTATTAAGGAGGGAAGACGGAGGGAGTGGGGGGAGGAGCGTGAGGGTCCAACCCAGACCCACTCTAGCTCCCCTACCCCACCCACCCTCCGCCGACAGTCTCCCTTAGTTCTTTCCCAGCTCAGCCGTCTGCCTGCCCTGCCCACCTGCCTGGGTGACTGCTGCTTTGGACACAGCATACTTCCCTGTCTTTCCTCCTACCCAGCTCCTAGGATTACTGACTTCCTCTTCTTATGTGCACAGCAGCTGACCAGGCAGAGGACAGGGTGGACAGACCCATGGCTGGCCGCCGCCTGAGCTGGGCCAGCACCTTCCTTCTCCCTTCTCTCCCGTCCGCCATCACATGCAGGCCCAAGACTGCACAGAAGTGCCTGGCACACAGTAGGTGCTCAAATGGCTCATCCCCCCCATTTCACATTCCTCGTCCTTTGCTCTGCTTCCCTGCCCCTTCCTCACTGAGAGAGCCGTGACCCTAGCTTATGGTGGTCCTCATGAATTGTGGGGTGGGCCCTGCAGTGGCCCATCAGCACCTGCCGTGTGCCAGGTGTGCCCCCCTGGGCCCTGCGTGCAGCTCTGGCCTCATCTCCCTTCCTCTCCCTCCCCTCCCAGCTTCCATTGCACTGGCCTCCTCCCCAGCTCCGTCCCACCTCTTGGCCTTTGCACATGCTGGGCTCCCTGCAGCGTTCCATCACCCCAGACCCACCCTCGCCTGGTCTGGAGAAGGCCTGCTTACCTGTCAGATCTCAGCTTCCTCAGGGGCACCCCACCCAGATCCGGTGCGGGCCTTCCAATGGGATGGGAGGCCCCAAGCAAAGGCCTGAGGGCATTTGGTTGGCTTCCTGGGGGTGGGATGAGTCATTCAGTCCAGTGACTGCCCTGCTTGACACTCAGTGTGGCATGAATGAATGAATGGTGCCTTCATTACCTCGGCCCCTCCCAGCATCCCTTCAAGGTGGGTGTGTTATCCCCATTTATGGATGGGAAACTGAGGCTTGGCATTGTCCTCTGTTCACCCCCATGAAGGAGGGTTCCTGGGCCAGGGCCTCCTCAACAGAAGGAGGCTGAAATCAAAGCCTGGGAGTCTGAAGAGAAATCCAGGGCGCCCTCTGACAGGCGTTTTGTGTGTCTGTCTTTCCTCTTCCTACTGACATTTTAAGTGATCCATTCTTCATGTGGTGTTTTTGTGTTTCTCCAGTGGGAGAAAAATGCCGCTGGGATTTCCAGGGTTGTTTTATCTCCATGGTGCAGCCAAATAATTCAGAACAGAGGCCTAGGGTTGCTGAGTTGCAGGGGGCCCGCAATGCTCTCAGCTGAGTCCTCCCTTAAATGGGGAGGAAGCAGGCTGGATGTGGGAGCCCCTTGCCCAGTGGCCTGGTGGGGCCCCAAGGTGAGAGCAGAGCATCCATGGGGGCCTCAGCAGCATGGGGATTTCCAGCAGTCTCTCAGCTGTGTGCCCTCGGGCTGTTCTCTCCCCTCCCTGGGCCTCAGTTTCCTCACCTGTGAAATGGGGAGAATGGTAGTGCCTACCTCAGACATTCGAGAAAGTCTGTATGCAGAGGACTTGGTGAGGGCAGAACTGGCCCAAGGTGAGGGTTCAAGGATAAGCCTTGTGGAAACAAGCTAAGGTTAGAACTTGAATCCAGAGACCAGCTGGTGCTGGGGGCAGGCGGAGGGTGTTGCCGAGAAGGCTCTATTAGGGATACAATTGCTGGCAACCGGCACACCGTCCCGATTATAACACCTGTGCCGACACCCCACACTGCAGTCTGCAGAGCACGCTTCTCCTTCCTGCGCTGACCCAAGAAAAGCCCCATGGAGCAAGGGTTAGCATGCGCGCCTGACATGGGGACAGTGGGGGCCGGGGCTGCAGATGCAGGGTGCTGAGTCATCCTGCTGGAGCCCTGGAGGTGGGGTGTATTGGCTAAAGTGACTGCTTTACCACGAGGCTGGAGCCCGAGGTCACCCCTGGCGGTGGCAGTAAAGCTGGGACCTTGTCTCAGTGGGAGTTTCACCAAGGCCTCTGCCTGGGTCTGAAAGTTTGCCGTTTGCAACAAAGTGCACCCGGCGTCCAGGCCAGCGAGTGTTGATGGAGTTCCTACTCTGTGGGCAGCAAACATTTATTCAGCACCTACTGTGTACAAAGCATGGCGGGGATATATAGAGGCATAGAGTCACCCTCCCCAAGGAGCTTGTACCAAGTAGGGAAGCAGTTAACGAGCAGGTAGGCGGAAGGAAACCAGTGCCAACTAAAGGCACAAGGACAGTGTGAAAGGAATGGTGTT
The DNA here is from genome assembly GCF_057876585.1 of Rhinolophus sinicus. Lineage (NCBI taxonomy): Eukaryota > Metazoa > Chordata > Mammalia > Chiroptera > Rhinolophidae > Rhinolophus > Rhinolophus sinicus. The sequence goes on from NC_142501.1 coordinate 6,264,632, forward strand.
CAAGAACTTTCATTTGCTAAGGGACACACAGAAACCTCTCAGGAACCTAAACCACTGGCTTTGGGAACTGCAGTGAGCAACTGCAGAGAGCCATTTATGGGGCCCTGCTATCACTCCTGGTTCTTTCTATCTTCAGTACCCCACCAAGGTGGGGTTCTGCTTCCCATTTTACAGATAAGGAAACTGAGGCCAGTGAAGTAACTTGCCCTGAATACCTAGCTAGTAAGTGGCAGAGCTTGGATCCCAGGCCAGGGAACTGACTCCAAAGCCTGTGCTGTCACCCCCGGCACCCACTGTGGGCTCCTGTTTGGAGTCTGACAGATCTGAGTTCAAATCACAGCCTTGTCACCTTCCAGTTCTGGGAAAACCACTTAGGCTCTCTGAGCTGCGGTTTATTACCTGAAAAAATAGAGTTGCATTCATTCACCCATCCAGCAAGTGTTTACAAAGTGCCTATGATGTGCCCTCCCCCCGATGCCACGTACAGTGGTGAGCAAAACCACAGTGGTCTCAGTGGGGCCAGCTTCACGGTGTGTGGTCCGTGCAGTCACGCAGGACCCACACTCAGAACGGCCTGCGCTTGGTTCCATGCACTGCTGTCGCCGTCTAAAGGTGCTTGGTAACTTTTGAATAAAGGGCTCTGTGTTTTTCGTTTTGCCCTGGACCCTGCAAATGGTGTCGCTGGTCCTGATCCCAGCCCTTGTCCCGCTTACAGTTCAGTGGAAGAGACAGGCACTGCCCAGAGAGCCACTGCACCAAGAGTGCAACTGTGTTCAGAGGAGATGGGGGCGGGGGGAGCACACAAGGCAGGTCCCCCAAGAGCATGCAGGGGTCAGGGAGGGCTTCTGGGGGGGGGCACAGGCTCCTGCAGATGTGTCTGAATCTGCCAGGTGAAGGCAAGGCAGAGCACAGGGGATGGAAGGGGCATCGGGAAGGGGCTGGAGGATGGGCAGTGTGGCCTGAGCGGCCAGGCCGATTCTGTGGGCAGCCCTTGGAGGGTTTTATCCAGGGGCTGCTGTGATGGATTTGCATTTGGAAAGCCAGCTCTCCGGCTTCCAGGTGGGGATGGGTGGGAGGGGACAAGAGAGGTTCAGGGACCTGCCTGGTGCTTGACTGGGGAGGAGGGAATGGATGAGTCAGGAGGGGGCCAGCCTCTGTCTTGCAGGTCTGCACGGAGAGGGGTGCAGGCCATCCAGATGGGGGCGACACAGGACCCCAGAGGCGTGCGTGAGGTAAATGAGAGGATGTGGGTAAGGGGCTGATGCAGGGCTGGGCACCAGCATGAGCTCGGGTCACGGTGGCCATCACATCTGGTCATGCAGCCCAGAGCCCCAGCTGCGGGTGACCGTGTTGCTCTCTGGCCGGTATCGATCCTCTGTGGGTATGCTCCGGCCACCTCCCTGCAGCCGCCACTCCGTCCTGCGGGCAGGTGTGGTCAGGAGGATATGCCTGGTCTTGCTTCACGCAGGTGTTGCGACTCCTGAATTGTTTATTCCTGGACTTCACGTTTCAGGGGGCGATTCCACTACCTCCAAGTGGACGTTGTCCTGGAAACTGAAGTTTAGGCTCAGGATTAGGTATGCACTGCCCAGGACAGGCCCTGGGAACTGGGAACTCGCCGGAGGTTAAACGGTGCGTGCTCACACGTGTGTGCGCATGTGTGCTGCCTGGGGTGTGAGCACGCTCGTCAGTCTGCGTGGACAGGGCACAGGGGCAGAGCACGGGGTGTGAATCCTGGCTCTGCCCCTCACCTCCACCTGCACCCTGGAGAGGCGATAGTGCAGCCTGGGCTGCGGGGAGAAGTGTGGGAACTCTGCTCGGCACACACCCCAGTCCAGGGCGGGCGCTCAAAAGCCGTTAGCTGCTGTGTCCCCAGGACCCATCTATTGGGCACCTGCCGCCCACAGGTGAGGCCCCAAAGGCCCTGCCCTTGTCTAATTACCAAGTCATGTACTCACATTAGTACTAATGATAATAAGAATGCCCAAGCAGCAGAGGGAAGGGTGTTCTAAGCATGGGGAACGGCATGTGCAAAGGTCCGGCGGAGAGAAGGATCCCAGAGGAGCAGAGAGAGTAGGAGACGGCAGCAAGGGCCAGGACCACACGTGCCTCAGGAGTGGGCGTGGGCCTGGAGCTGCCAAGACTCCTGAGGAGGCAGACGGGTGGTCAGGTGGGCACCCCAGACAGCTGGCCCTGGGGGCCACCTAGGAGCTGAGGCAGAGACAAGTAGCAGCCAGAAGCACTCACCATGGGCACTTTTTGAGAACCAGTGAGCACCAGTCCTGTTGCAAATGCTTTGATGCATCACTTCACTCAATGGTCACAGGATCCTAGGAATTAGATACTGTTTTTATTCCCATTCTAGGACCAAGGACACTGAGGAGATTTGTCCTAGGTCACATGGGGTGTGGTTACAAAAGGTAGGGTCAGGACTTGGCCCCGCACGGTGTGGCCCAACTTTCCGGCTGTGCCATCCTTGGCTTGGTCCAGGCAAGAGGTGATGTGCTTGGCCACGCCCGGTTGAGAAGGGGTGGGCCAGATGCCGAGAGAGAGGATGCAGAATCTTCAGGCTTTAGGCCAGGGGTCACCAGGCCTGGGGTGTCCGTGGCACCCCGCTCGTGCACAGCACCGAGACCCTGCCCCCCATCCCTTCCTCGCCCAGCCCTGTCCTCCCCTGCCTAGCCTGGCTGACCAAAAACAGATCTGTTGTTGTTCCTGCTGGGGTTTAATTCATCTTCTCCAGCTCTGTTTCTCTTCACATGCCCTCCTTCCTCTCCTCTCCAGCCTCGCCAAATTCGGTGTTTAAAAATAATCCTCAAATCTGGGAACAGCAGTCCCCAGCTGACCCGGGGAGTGGACCGCAGAGAGTCGTGCCTGACTCGTCACTGTGGACACGGTCAGAGCTCAGGACAGTCCCACTCATCCAGAATGTTCTTACAGTTATTTGAATTTTATTGTTGGCCATGAGCTACCATTGTGGGCAGTTTACCAATTTTCCAAGAAATAGAACCTGGATGATGAATACAATCTGTCTGTGGCTTCCTGGGGGCTCCTGGGGGGCCCTGAAAACTCCTACTGTGCCGGGAGAGAGAATGAGTTTGGCAGCTGGGTTGGCTTCCTGTCTGAGCCATTAAGTGGCTGTATGACCTTGGGCAAGTCACTTGGCATCTCTGAGCCTCAGTTTTCTTCTTTACAAGATGATCTACCTTGCCAGGCTGATGGGGGATGACCTGAAACAACACGGCGAAAAGCTCCAGTACATGTGATAGGCGAAAGCCAGAGCCCGGGCAGCAGCCCCCGAGGCTACAGCACCCACAAGCCAGGCCTGGGGCGGGGGGTGCTCACCTACACCCGAAGCTGCTGGAGCATCTTCCTTCAGATGTGACTGGGGCTCCCAGGTGGTTGTACCTGCGGCGTGTAAGACCCAAACCCCCACAAGTGAGGGTAACCTCACAACAGGCCCTGAGGCCTCTCTGGCTTCAGTCCCCCCAGACTGGCCTAAGAGCCCAGGGTCCGTGTCAGCTGGCTGAGATTCTCAGCCAGTCTGTGGGTCTCGGGAGCCCAAGCTTCCTGGCCATTGCCCCAGCTGGCCAGGCCTTCGCCCAGGACCCTCATGGCCCAGGAGAGGAGGGCATGGGGGCCAATCACACAGGTAGAGCTGGTGGGCATCCTTGCCCAGTACACTTGAGGGCAGGGGCTCCCTTCCTCTGTGTCCCTAGAGGCCAACCCAGATTCTGTTCAACAGTGAGGGTGAGTGAGTGCATGCTGAGAGAATTATGAATGAATAAATGAATGGATACATTTAGGAAAGAAGAGATGGAATATGATAGGCCTCCATTCTTCCAGTTGTTGGAATCAAGGCAGGCTTCGTGGAGGAGGTGGCATCAGAGCAGCTTCTAAAAGGGTGCAGGCTCTAGACTCACAGAATGAAGGAAGGGCACCCCAGGTGTGAGTGACAGCTGTGCCCTCTCCCCCCACCAACATTTGCAGGGATTTGTAGGGAGTGGAAGCAGCAGAAGGGAAGGCTGGGTACTTCCCTGGTTGACTTCCCTGCTCCCAGCATTCAGTCAACAAACCCACCACCTCTCAGACCTGAGCCTCGGCTCCAAAAGTGGGGCAGCCCCATCCTACAGAGACCAGAAGGGCCTGGAGTCTGGAGACCCATCTCTGCCCTCAGTGGGCCTCTGCTTCCCCATCTATAGCATGGGGCCACAGGGGCGAGGGAGTCATCTCAGAGGATTTATCATTCCCCACTACCCCACAGTGCATTTTCCAGGGCCAATCCCTAGGTTCCCCGGTAGAAATCCTTTCCTAAGCACTTTCAAATGCTTTAATCTCCTTCATCCTCCCATGAGGGCCCTGAGGGAGGCCGGGAGGCTGCCCAGGCTCAGAGCAATTAAGCAGTTTACAGCCCGTGGGGCTGAGCTGGCTTCTGGGTGGGAGCAGAGAGGCCTGCTGGAGCGATAGGAGAGGCCCCTTCCCGGGCTGAGCCGTCATCATGAGTAATCACTGGCTAAGGCGTTTCCGTGTTATCCTTGGGTCGTGCCACTCCCTCTTCTTATTTTGGCTCAAACTTCAGAAGAATGGGTTCTGGTACCCTTGGTGCCACCACGCTGTCCGTCCTGCAGGTGATAAGACGGAGTCCCCGAGAGCAGGGCCAGGGTGGAATCCTGAGCCTGGCCTTGAGTGTGGCCCTGTCTCTTCTCTCTGAAGCCACCAGCGTCTGGTGGCTTCCTGCTTTGCCTGCCAAAAAGCAGGATTCAGAGCTGCCTAGGGCCTGGCTGTTGTTGCTGTACTCTCCCTGACCAGGCTGACGGCTCTTGAGGGCCAGGACAAGTCAGCTTGTTGGTGGCCCCCGGGGCCAGGCCCGAGCAGGTGCCCCAGGACAGTCTGGGCTATGTTAGAGGCCCACTGCTGTGGGCTACACATGGCCCTGTCCACGCTCCTCTTCCAAAACCATGTTCTCTGGCAGCCAACTTCTGCTGTGTGTGCACCTCTCGGATAATGGCGGGTGGGGGGCAGTGGAGAGCCTCACCAAGTGGGGGACAGGGCGGCCCTGACACCAGAACCAGGATGGAGGGGCAGAGGACCCACAGAAACCTGCTCTGCAGATGGGGGGCAGCCCGGCCAGGAGGGCCCCGCAGGGTCTCCACCGAGGCAGGTGCACGCTCTCCAGGTGCTCACCACCCTCACATCAGCTCCTGCTCCCAGGTGAGCATCCTCCACACCTCAGTGTAGATCCCAGCAGCCTCATGTGAGGGTGTGTGGTAGTGTCCTGGGGCGGCCGGAACAGAGAACCACAGACAGGGGCGTACCCAACAGAAGTGTGTTCTCTCACAGCCTGGAGGCCAGAATCCGAGACCAAGGTGTCCGCAGGGCTGGCTCCTTCTTAACTAATTACATGTTCAACACCCCTAATTCCAAATAAGGGCCTATCCTGAGTTACTGGGGGTTAGGACTTCAACAAATGAATTTTGGGCGAACACAATTCGCACACCATAACGGGGTGCCATGAGGTTAGAGGGTGGTGTGCAGGCCCTCATTTGTCCCAGAGCCTGGCACAGTCAGTGCTCAGCAAGTTCTTCCCCATCGTGCGTCTCTACCCCTCCCCCACTGGCCTTCTGGTGTTGCTACCTCAGGGCCTTTGCACTGGCTGCTCTCTGGTCTGTAGCACTCCTCCAAGGAGCCACACCTCTGGCTCCCGTCTCACCCAAGTCTGCCCAGCTGTCACCTACACAGTGAGGCCAGCCCGACCACCCTGTCTAAAGCAGCTCCCACGCCCCCGCCGCCCCATACGCTTTGCTTTATTTCCCTCATAGCTCTTTTTTCTTATGGTGAAATACTCTTTACATAAAATTTACCGTTTTAACTATTTGTAAGTCATAGTTCAGTGAATTAAGTACATTCACATTGTGCAACCCATCACCACCACCATCCCCAAAATTCTTTCCACTTTCCCAAACTGGAACCATCCCCATTAAACACTGACTCCCCATTTCCCCTCCTCCAGCCCCCGCTGACCACATTCCACTTTGTCTCTATGAATTTGCTCTAGGGACCTCAGATCAGTGGAATCGTGCGGTCTTTGTCCTTTGGTGACTGGTTTATTTCACTCAGCATAATGTCCTCAAGGTTCATCTATATTGTAGCAAGTGACAGGATTTCCTTCCTTTTTAAGTCTGAATCGTATTCCGTGGTGTGTCTAGACCATCCTTTGGTTCACCCATTCATCTGATGATGGACAGCAAGGTTACTCCCACCTTTCGGCTCTTGTGAATGGTGCTGCTGTGAACACGGCTTGACAAGTATCCGTTCGAGTTCCTGCTTTCCATTCGGGCTATATCCTCTGGAGTCCGGAGCATTTTAAATATTCGTCTGTTTGTTTGCGTGCTGTCAGCCTTCCTCACCAGAGTGCCACTGGGGCAGGGGCAGTTTCTATTTAGTTCTACTTCATGTCTGTGTAGTTCACTGCTGTTTCCCTAATGCCTGGAAGGTGCCTGGGCGATGCACACTTGCAGAGGGGTTAATGGAAGTCACGGTTAGTGACACAGCAGGGAGACCGGGGTCCTGCAAGCCCCTGGTGGAGCAGGAGCTCTCCCCAGCCAAGCCTTCTCATCCCCGTGTGCTCGCCCTGCCCACCGGCCTCACCCGCCCCATGGTTATTTCTACCACCTGAGCCACCCGTCCTCCTTTGATTAAGTCTCATTTTGCTGTGAAAAGAAAAGGAGGTGACAGTTGACTGGTGGGGGAAGGTCATTCATTCCAGAAAGGAAATTGGATGGTGCGTTTCATCCTCCACGCCAGGCTCCTGCTCCTGGCAAACCCGCTTTCGTGCGCGCACCACGTCCCCTGCTGTGGGCAGCGCAACCAGTGACTGTCCCCGCCGCCAGGCAGCCCACAGCCGGCCTCTCCTGGATCTCGTTAAACAGGCAGCTCTCGACGGATCGATGCAAGCCGAATGATGACCAGTTGTGGCCAGCAGTCCCTGAACGTGCTCACCGTCCTCTCGCTGCTGATTTCCGCAGGTAGAACCTCCGTGGGTGCGCAGCGGGAAGGGGAGGTGTGGGGGGCAGGGAATCCCTTCCCGGGGTCAGTGGGAGCCCACCCAGGGTGCTGGGTGCTCACAGGGGGTTCCCCTAGTTCCCTGCCCCACTGGCATCCCCCTGGTGAGGAGCTGTGGTTCGGTGCTGTGAGACCTACTGTGTGCTGCGCCCTACACACCTGCCCTCAGAGCTCAGCTGAGAGAGTCGGACATGGTGGCGTGTAGGGTGGCTGCCCGCCAGCCCTGGGAAAGGCCTTTACCAAATTCTCTTTGCTACCCCTGCACGTCAAAGTCAGGCGATGTCCTGGGCATCCCATTGCATTGGTGAGGAAATTGCGGCTTGGAGAGGGAACTGGCTAGCCTGTGACAACACAGCTAGTGAGGGGCTGCAATTCTAACCCCGGCAGCGTGACGCTGGGGCCTCACCTCCCAACACCCACCAGCCTCCCAGGCCATCCCCATGACCCCAGCTGGGGCTGCAGATGGGCTCTCACTCTCCTGTTTATGAAGATGGGCAGAAACCAAGTCCTTCAGCTGCAACAAACTAGACCTGGCCAACCGAGAAGTCCGCCCTAGTCCCCACAGCAAAGGTGGCCACGAGCAACCCCCGAATGGCTCAGCCCTGGTCCCAGCAATATACCTACTCTCTGTCTCTCTCTCCATGTGTCTCTCTCTCCCTGTCTCTCCCTCCCTCTGTCTCTGTCTCTCAGTCTCTGTTTTTCTTGGTACCAGTCATGCTTCCTTGCTCATTTCCAGCCCCCAGCATGGCATTGCCCTAGGCCAGTGGGTTGCAAAGCCATGCCCATCGGCGTCCCCTGCAGGACTCCCCCCACACCCTGTTCAGCACTTCTGATTCAGAAAGTCTGCTGAGGGGCCCGAGAACCAGCATTTCTGACCAGTCCTCAGAGGATGCAGACGTGGCAGGTCAAGAACCTCACTATGAAACCGCTGCTCTGAGCCTCAGTTTTCTCCTCTGTCTGATGGGAGTACACGAGACTAATTGAGAAGGTGCATCCCCTGAGGCATATTTGTCTGCATCTGAGAAAAGGGTCTGTTTCCCAAGGTGGAGGTTGAGAGTGGGGCCTGGAGCTGCCCTGACTCCTGAAATGCTGGGACCCTTCTCCTGCAGTGGTCATAGCCACCCCCTGACCCATCCCTGTGGGAGAGAGTGCTGGACTTTGGGGCAGGGGCACAGGATTTCATGAGGCCACCCAGGCCACCCACCAGCCAGCGTGGCCCAGCTGGGACTCCCCTCAGGCAGCCCGGGCGGATGCGGTAGCTGTCTTGGCTGCCTTCCAATCACCTCTCACCGAGAGAGCTTTCGACTAGCTGGAGGAGCTTGGGCAAAACCAGTGCCTTTGTGGTAGGAGAAATTTATTCAGCCAAGAGGCCCCTTTTCAGCAATACAAATTAGATACAGCGATCCCTTTTATGAAGATACTAATTAAGTCCGAGACAGCGGCTCCAGGTTTTTTTCCATTGTTATTCGTTCAGGCTTTCTCTCCTGTTTATCACCATCCGCGCAACTAGTAAATGCCATCCTGGGTTGGCATCAGCATCGGTGGCTGAACAGGGGTCTCTCTCCTAGGCCAGGACAGCTGTCACTAGGAGGTGGGAGCGACCAGGACAGGCCCTTGGAGACCTCTGGGTCTAGGGCACTGACCCAGAGGGGATGCCCTTTTTCCACAAAGGTGACCCGCTTCTTGCACCCATGCTGCTCGCCACCCAGGCCAGCCTGGGCTGTTCAGCAGCCCCTGCTCCACCCCCTCACCCCCCCACCCCCACCCACTGTCCACACAGCGACAGAGGTTATTAAAACCAGTGATGGAGACGTGGAGAGGGCTCCCACATCCGGGCAGGCCTGGGATGGAGTTCTACTCCACCACCACTTAGACCTCTGAGCCTCAGTTTCTCCATCTGTAAAATGGGATCCCAGACCTGCCTGCTAGGGTAGCCAAGTGGGTCAAATGAGATAGAGCCTGTGAGACACATAGTAGGTGCACAGTTATGTCATGTTTTCTAGTTGAGTGCCTGCTGTATGCAGAGCTGCAGGAGGCTTCAGATTTGCCCTGCCCCCAAGAAGCCCCAGTCTGGGGGACACAGTATGAGCAGGACTGTGGTCAAGGGAGGCCTGGAAGGTGATGGGAGCCCAGAGAGGGCTTCCTGGCAGAAGTGAGGCTTGCATTGGACCCTCACCCCCCAGCCAGAGAAGAGACAAGCAGAACCTTAAAACAGACCCACCAGACCCTGCCTCTGGCACTCGTAGACGGGTGAGGGTCTCGGGCAGCTGGGCTTGGTGAGGGCCTCCACTGAGCCGGTGACTCTGTTTTCTAGTCTTGTCCGCACATTTCCGGGTCTGTGAGCCATACACGGACCACAAAGGCCGCTACCACTTTGGCTTCCACTGCCCCCGGCTCTCTGACAACAAAACCTTCATCCTCTGCTGTCACCATAACAACACGGTTTTCAAATACTGCTGCAACGAGACAGAGTTCCAGGCGGTGATGCAGACGAACCTCACAACCAGCTCCGAAGGCTACATGCACAAGTAAGTGCCACCCTGGGGCCACCCCCCGCTGCCACGGCGGGGGCCGGCCAGACACCCCATCTCCCGGGGCAGCTGCTGGGTAACCACTGCAAGGATGGGCGGGCCCAGAAGGAGTCTGGGAGAGTCTTCAGGCGACCCGGTTTTCTGGCCTGTTCTGCCCTCTGAGCTTTAGCCTTCTCATCTGAGAAATGGGCACCTGATGCCTGCCTCTCAGGGCTGCTGCAAAAGTTAAATGAGGTCAAGTATGTGGAACTTTGCAGGCAAAAAGGAATCCCTGGGACCCAAGTTCCTTCCTTCCTTCATTATTTGTTCAACAAATTTTGATTGACACTCTTGACCAAGCGTTTAATCCTATGCAGCCCCTTTGCTTCAGGTGATTAAACCACATGAGACCAGGGTCCTGAGGGAGAGGCCCATGAGTGTAGTGAAAGGAGTTTCCCAGCAGAAAAGCAGTGGGAATATGCTAAGATCTAAACAGCACGAATTTCTCTTATTATGAGTGAAACTGAACATCTTTTCACATATTTGAGAGCCATTTGTATTGTTTTTACTGTAAGCTAGCCGTGTATGTCCTTCACCATTTTCCTGTTGAGTTTTCGGCTGTTTTATTATTTGTTCACATGAACTCTTTATATATAAAGGAAATATGATGCATTGCAAATATTTTCCCAGTGTGTCTTTGAATTTGTGATGCTTTTTTCTCGTGCTTAATTTTTAATTGACATGTAACCAAATTGTATCTAATTTTGTTTTTCTTTTATGTCTTCTGGGTTTTGTATCATACTAAAAAAGGCTTTCCCTACTCTGAGATCATTAAAAATTCCCTCATGTTATTTTTTACTTCTTTTATGTTTTAATTTTTTGTCTTCAAATCTTTAATCAGTCAGAAATTTATTTGGACGTAAATTTTGAGGTAGGAATAAAAATTTTTTTTTTTTCCAAATGGGTAGCTAGGTGTCCCAACACCATCCACTGAATTGTCCATCTTTTCCCTGATGTGAAATGTAAATTTACCATATCCTATAATATACTAAATTTAACTACCCGTGTTTCCCCAAAAATAAGACCTAGCTGAACAATCAACTCTAATGTGTCTTTTGGAGCAAAAATTAATATAAGACTTGGTCTTATTTTACTATAAGACCGGGTCTTATATAATATAACATAATATATCATAATATAATATACTATAACATAATATAACATAATATATTACTAGGTCTTATATTAATTTTTGCTCCAAAAGACGCATTAGAGCTGAGTGTCCAGTGAGGTGTTATTTTCCGGGAAACACGGTATTAAAGTATTAAGTACGGAGTATTAAGTATTAAATGGATTCATTGGTCTGTCTATCCATATGTTAGCATCTCACTAGGTTCACTACTATGCTTGTGGCTTTTAATATGTTTTAAAGTCTTCTTGGTCTATTCCCCCTGACTCTTTTGTCATAGGAACTCTAGAATTAGCTTGTGTAGTACCTCTGCCAAAAAGAATCCAGTTAGTATTTTTCACTGAGATTGTGTTGACTTCATAAATTAATTCAATGAGAATTGACTTTTCATGATGCTGAATATTCCTATCCAAGAACACAGTATGTCTTTCCATTTGTTCAAATTTTCTTTCATCGTATTCTGGAGTTTTCTTTCTATAGATATTGTATATCTTTTGCATTTATTCCTACTTATTTCTTTTTATGGTGCTATTAGAAGGTCTGCAACTACCTAACTGAAATTTCTGATCTTTGTAATGCTTTTTCAGTTGATTCTCTTAGGTTTAATTATGCCGTTTGCAAACAATACCTCTATCTCCCGCTTTCTAGTTTTTAGGCCTCACTTCTTTTTCTTGTCCAATGGTGTTGTCGAGTACCTCTAAAACAGTCTTTAAAATTGTCAGCCATTCTTATCTTCTTCCTGACTTTATTGGGGATGTTTCATATATTTGCCCAATAAGCCTCACGCTGATTCTTGGGGTGAATATATATTTTTTTCATGATAAGGAAATATCCACTTGGAAGGAGTGTTTGTTGAATGACTGTTGAAGGGACTAGTTGTACTCCCGGGAGGTGGTGGGATGAAAGTTTGAGCCCCTATCTCACTGTCTGCTGTTGGGGTTTGAATGCTTTGCCACCATGCTGTGCCAGCTCAGGGGAAGTTGCTTCTTTCCTTTGGTCAGGCCAGCTCCCCAGCCTTTCTTTCTCAAATGCATGGGTGAAGATGGTCCCATCTGCTAAGGCCTTAGAATAATTCTGTGTGTTGTTTAGCAAGCAAGGCCTGTCTGTCACAAGGGCTGGAATCATGCCGAATCTGACCCAAGCCTTTTATAAGACCAAAGACTGATTCCCTGAGGGTGGAGGGTGGTGCCAGTACTGGGGTCAGGTCCCCAAGTGTAGTTACCGGCAGCAAGCCAGACAGAAGACAGAGGCTTGGCCAGACAGCCAGACTCTCCAAGCCTCTGGCAACTGGTGTCTGGGATCCTCGTTTTGAAGCCCCCAGATTTCTATAATCTGCACATTTACACAGGATTTCACACAGAACACTCTGTCCTTTCAGCGCAGTGGGTCCTGGCTGCTTCTCATGAAGAGATGGACCACAAAATAAAGGCCTTCCCTCAGGGAGGAACAGATTACTGAAGATCAGAGGTTTAGCTCAGTTCTTATTCTTGAAGTTCAGGCGGCATTACAGAGCGTGCCGCATGTGGCAGGCTCTGGGCTCAACTCTGTTCCTCTGAAGTCACCTGGCAACCCATCCTTAGCCCACCCAACACATGAGGAAGATGAGGCTTGGAGCGGTTGAGTAACTTACCTGATTGAGGCAGCTGGTCAGTGGTGGAGTCAAGAGCCAGCCCAGGTCTGGAAGAGGCAGGTCTGAGTAGGAGAGGCCGAGAGCGGGGGTCGTCCTCTGTGGAGGCTGCTTGAGCATCCCTGGCCCCACCCACTAGGCTCCATGAGCACTTCGTCCCCAGCACCCCGGCTGTGACAACCAACCATCTCCTGATGCTGCCAAGTGTGGGTGCAGGGTTGTCCTGCTCTGGAGGGAGAACTCCTTCACTGTTCTCCACCGAGCACCCCTCCCCCTGCCACCTCCCTTCCACAGACGTGGATGGAGACCCAGCGTGGAACGGTGCCTGCCCGGTTGTGCGGTGAGCCTGTCCATCAACCAGGCCGCCCTGTCACAGTGCTGCTGGTGCCCCATGAGGGAGGCGTGCGCTTGATTCCATGCGTCCAAACGTTTGTAAGAAGGTGGGGGCCACGTGGCCCAGAGAAACGAGCATTTCCGGGCAGGCCCCCTGCAGCCAGAGTGTGGAGTGCGAGGGGAACCGGGGGGAGACGCAGTGCGGGCCAAGTGGGGCGGAAGGGGTGGCACTTGGACTTGTTCCTAGGGGCAGTGAGGGGGCAGCCCTGAGGGCTTTAGGCTGGTTTCTGCTCATGGATGGAGCATGGGACCAGGATCTGTGCACCATCAAGGACACCGCAGAAGCCATGATGGTGACCTGGGCAAGACTGGGCCCTGCTGAGTGGGAGGGAAGGAGCGACCCAGGAGATGACCAATCCGGAGCTCAGTTCAGGCCCTGGAAGCCCCGCCCAGACCCTGAGGAGAAGGCCTAAGCCCAGAGCTGGACCAGGGCCTTGCATCCAGGTGGGGCCTGTGGCAGAGACGGAGACTGGAGGTCGAGCTGGGGGAGTGGCAGACAGGCTGATGTCCTGGAGCTCTACGCAGGATGTGTCAGTGGACTGGGTCAGACAGGCCTACAAGGCTGGGAGGTCGTCTGTGGCCCTGGGTGTGCAAGGGGAGCCAGGTAGAGTCTACCTCTGGGACTGTCCTGCCCTTTGGGGCTCCAGTCGTCTCCTGGGTGAGACAACTGTATTGCGTCATCAATTCTCACAGCTACTTTGAGAGAAAGAAAGAAGGGCCTGGGCCCAGACTGGTGCTGTCACCTGTTCCAGCTATAATGGAGACGTGAGGGATGCCTGGGCCCTTGCTCTGGCCACCGGGATCTGCCAACCCCCACCCCCGCCCTTGTGCATCTAGAAAGCCAGGACTTGTCTGATGGTGGGGGTTGAGCCACATCTCAGCCAAGAGGCCACATGTTCCAACATCGCAGACCAGTTAGCACCCACCAGCAGCCTGTCTACATGGAGCAGGGCAGCCACAACCCTGGCCAGGGCCTTACGAAGATGCACAGGTTCATTAGTAGCAAAAACCTCCTGGGGCCGGCCCACCTTGCCCTCCCCGCCAGTGAATCAGCCAGGAGGCGGGATTTGTGATAGGGAAGAGGAAAGCACTTCTGATGACTTATTCATTTGTGTTTTTCTGGAGGACAGAATGGTTCGTTTTGGTTCTGGCTGCCTGGCGGAAAGGCAGGCAGAATGAGGGCTACAGCCCCGCCAAGCCTAGTGCCGTGGCGACAGGCCACCTCCAGCCTCTTGGGCAGAGGGGCCCTTGGTGTTCAGGAGAAGTGTACTGCACACCTTCCCATGCAAGGTTCCGGGTGGGAGGCTGGCCACACAGCAGCCACACCCAGGGCCCTGCACAAGCAGTGGGAGCATTTGCTCTGGGCACGGGTGGGATGGGGCGTGAAGGGTCAGCAGTCAGCTCTCTCTGGGGACAGGGAACGTCTCTCTGGCAGAGGTGGCGTGGAGTGGAGTCTTGTTCAATTCATGGGTGTTCCTTCACTAGGCAGATGGACTTCTGGGGGTGGGTGCGTGGGAGAGGCTTCTAGGACTACAAAGAATCCTCAAAGGCCTCAGGGTGAAGGGGATGAGTTGTCCCTCTTCCCCATCTGCACACAAAACCTCGTCCCTTTCTGGGAAGAGCTGTCCTTTCCCATTGCCCAGAAGTGTTTCAGCCACACTGATGGCCAGCAAGTGGCAATTGGCCGGGCCTGAAGACCCCGTGCCCTGGGTTTCCTCCAGATGGGCATGGTCCTGCAAGCCCTTCCATCACCATCCAGCACATATCAGGCTGAGGCCAGTCCCTGAGTGGGGTCAGAAGTTCCAGGATGTTCTTGTCAGTTGGCCAATCCCATCAAGTCCTGTTAAACATAAAACCTACACAAATACTGGCAGCCTTGTAAAGACTGAGGAGGTTCTAGCTTCCGTGGTGTTTCCTAATCTGAATACATTCCCCCAAGCCAGCGACAGGAGACAAATAAACATTTATGAGCACTTAAAGTAATGTGAGGGGCCTCACACCAACACCTTTCATCTATGTAAAGGTGTTAGCTATAAAGAAGGTCCTGCTAGCCCCATTGCCCAGAGCTGAGGATCAGAGAGGGTGAAAACTTGCCTGTAGTCCAACAGCACACAAGTAGTAGAGCAGGGTTTGAGGCAGGTGTATCAGTCATCCAGGCTCAGTTATGCTGACATAACGAGCAGCCCCAGATCCCTGGGGCTCGAGACACAAAGACTTATTTTTGGCTCACACTCCATGTCCCTCTCAGGTCACCTGTGGGTCTGTTTATGGTGCATTCTGTGACCCAGGCTGATCGAGCAGTTTCCAGCTGTGGTAGGATGTCCCCACAGCAGAGAGAAAAGAGAGGTGGTGAAAGCAAAGGGTGACTCCCACTCTGGAGCATCCATGACACTTCTGCTCATGTTTTCTTGGCCGAAGAGTGTCACATGGCCAAACACGTTACCAGCAAGGCAGGAAGAGGTGCAGGACAGAGCCTGTGGGCAGGCTTGCATGAAGGGACAGTGAGTATAATGAACTCCACTTCATGGGCCCAAAGCTAAAAAGGTGCCCTTGCGCCCTGTTCCCACATGCCTCCCTTAGCCCCTGTGGTTGCTGCCATGGCAACCACTGAGGAAAAGCTTGATGCTTAGGGTAAATCTGTGGGGGCTCCAGGGGAGGCTGCAGAGAGGGTGCTGGGGAAAGCAGTGGGTCGGGGGCTGGAGCGTCCTCTGTCCTTGTAGACTTCTATCCTAGGACTCCTGCCTCAGCTTACCAGACGGGTGCTGGCCTCTATTCCCTGGGGGGAATTCCACATCCAGATGTCTCCAGGCAAATCCAGCTTTCCCTTGAAATAAGGCTGTCAATCATTCACACCTTAGCCTAAACAAGCCCCGGAGGCAGCTGCAAGCCTCATGGAGGTGGTGGCTGTAGGCAGAGCTGTCGGAAGGAGTGAGGGCAGCTGTGATACAGTATTGCCAGGTTCCTTATTCCTCAAGCAGACACTAAGCCCCGAGCACCCGCAGTGCCTGCTCCGTGCTAGTGCTCAGGAGACGCATGCCGAGGCCTCCCCCTCAAGGGGCCACCAGTGAAGGGGAGGAAGGCCTTCCAGTCAGAGGAGAGCCCAGCCTGGTAGGGGTTTGGGGGAGCGGGCAAAATGGGGGAAGCAGCCCCCATCTAACTGCTGAGGCCAAGGCCGGGCTGGGGGTGAACTGAGCCCGAAGATCTAGAGTCTAGACACTGAGGCCAGGAGGGATTCCACACCACCTCCTCCAGGCCCAGAGAGGTGCAGGGATTCCTCCAGGCCACACAGTAGAGGAAGAACCAGACCTCCTGGCTCCAGGCCCGTGCTCCCCAGCTTCAGATAGGGCCTAGAGGGACCTGCTGTGGGGACCCAGGACAGGGAGGGGCCCGTCTGGTGAGAGCTGGGTCGGGTCCCTCCCTGTGGGATGTGGGCAGAGAGGCTGGGCACTCTCTCTGCCTCTCAGTGGCGTGCGGTCTCCCCACCACCCGCCAGCACACACACCCCTGAACAGGTGTCTGCAGCAGGGAGCAGACGGAGGCGGTATCTGAGTGATGAATAAATCGGTTCCTTTACACAGCCACAGTCCCTGGGGAACCCTGTGTGGAGCACAGCAGCCCCAGCCACAGCGGCAAGCCCAGGGTGCAAGGGGAGACGCTGACCTGGCCTGGGCATGAGGACATACACTGAACAGACAGCGTGGCCCCAGATGGTGTGGGTGGGCTTGAGGGGCGTTTTGCCCAAAGGAGGGGCCTGACTCTGCCCTTCTGTGGGGCAGACTCTGCCTCTGTAAGAAGGGCAGCATGTTTGAAGGCTGCCTGGGGGAAGTGGTCTCCAAGAGGGGCCAGTGGGAGTCAGGCAAGAGAGGAAGGAGTTGCAGAAACAGAACGGGCAGCCCAGGAAGAAGGCACAGCTTGTGCAAAGGCCTGGTGTGGGAGCAAGCAAAGCACATTGCTCAGTGAAGACACAGCTTGGCCCGGGAGCCAGGCTTCACAAAGGGGTTGTGAGCATTTGCAGCTTAAAACCCTCCATCATTTCTGCTTCTGGAGGGCGGAGCAGTCCTTGGTGGGGAAATGTTGGGTGAAAGAATAAGAAAAATGATGTCAGGGGGCCCTGAGACCCCCATCAGCATACAGTCTGGTGGTGCCTGGTGAAGAGGACCTAGTGGGGGAGGGGAAAGAGGGAGGGTCTGAAAGGTGACTGATGGGACGGACAGGACTAGTGACAGCTGCATGGGGTGTGGGGAGGACAGCTGAGCTGACAACTGGGTTCTGAGAGAGAGAGAAACGGAGCAGGATGGAAGGGAGCTGGTGGTGGGCGGGGGAGGTGTGCCCTGGCTGAGTTCCACACAGCTGTGGGGGTGTGAGGTGGCTCGTGTAGATGCTGAGGGGCAGGGGTTACAGTCTGGAGCTTGGGTCAGTTTGTCCTAAGACGACAGACTTCCTGCATTTGCCCTGGGCCCAGTAAGGTGGGGAGGAGCTGGCAGTGTGGGGGGCAGTGAGGAGAGCAGCAGGGGCTCCCCAGGTGCTGGGAACAGCATAAGCCAAGGCCAGGAGGGTGGGCAAGCAGGGGCACCCACAAGCGACAGCTGGCAAGTCCAGGCGTAGCACCAGTGTGGGGTGGGGC
This sequence comes from Rhinolophus sinicus, assembly GCF_057876585.1. NCBI lineage: Eukaryota > Metazoa > Chordata > Mammalia > Chiroptera > Rhinolophidae > Rhinolophus > Rhinolophus sinicus. The sequence continues at coordinate 6,282,037 of NC_142501.1, forward strand.
ATAGGGTGAAGGTAGGGGCCACCACATCCTGGGAGCCCCAAATGCCAAACTGAGAATTCCTCCCAAAGGGGGAAATTGGATGGCTTTCCAGATTTTCATGGTCTGGTCAAAGGCTTAACAGTGGGGGCCCCCAGGATCAGGGTCCAAGGACTTGGGGTTCTGGGTAGATGCTCGGGTGGGGGCAGGGCCCAAGACAGGACTCCAGGGATCTGGGGGGAGGCAAGCAGGGCAGGTGGGAAGAGGACGAGGATGAGGAGGGTGGGCATGAGGAGAGGGCGCCAGGTCTCCTCCCCCCATCCCCCACCGCTCTGGGGCAGGGTCGCTGTCATCTCCTCTCAGGCTCTCTCTCTGCTTCTCCCCAGCAATTACACCGCCTTGTTGGGAGTGTGGATCTATGGCTTTTTTGTGCTGATTCTGCTGGTCCTGGATCTTTTGTACTACTCGGCGATGAACTACGACATTTGCAAGGTTTACCTGACGCGGTGGGGCATCCATGGACGGTGGATGAAACAGGACCCCCGGCGGTGGGGGAACCCTGCCCGGGCCTCTCGGCCGGGGCAGCCCGCCCCGCAGCCCCAGCCTCCCCCGGGTCCCCTGCCACAAGCCCCCCAGGCCGTGCACACGCTGCAGGGAGACGCCCACAGCCCACCGTTGGTGACCTTCCAGAGTTCGTCTGCCTGGTAAGTGGCTGCGATCAGGGCCCAGGCCTCCCTGGGTCACTTGTCTTTGACAGGCTTGGAAGACAGCAGATCACTAGTGTTTGGCTGGTTGATGACCTGGTTATTTGCGTATCTTATTTGCCAAAAAGGATTTTAAGTTGCCCATGGTGACATGTGCCTGAACAGGAAGGTCAAAGTGAGAGGTGGAAACAGAGCTTGGAAGCACAGCTTGTGGGTTTGTTGCACTTAGAGCCTGGTATGAGAGTAAGTGTCACTGAGCATTACATAGAGTTGTGAATTTCCTGGCTGCCATGGCAATAGGGGAAATTAGATGGCTTTCCAACTTCTCATGGTCTGGTCAAAGGAAACAAACCAGCCTCTTAGGGGCTCGGGAGAAGTGCTCTTCAGAATGAAGTTAGAAAATGAGCATATTCCTGGGTTCCATTGTAAGCATCTGCAAAGTCACAGAGCATCTGAGGTGACAATACAGGCGGGCCGCTCAGTGATGGCTCAGGGAGGGAAGGAAGCCAGCAAGGAGGTGGGATCTCAGGGTGTTGCAGGGTGGCTGCCCCAGCACAGCCCTGCCCAGGGCGTGGATTCCAACCTGGCCTCCTCTACTCTGAATGCCATGTTTGCCTAGTCCCAGTCTGGGGGTGGGGGTGTCCCTGGGCAGTGCAGAGATGGAGGCAGAGAGGAGGGCCTGTGTATTTTGGAGCAGGAGCCCACTGTGCAGCCGGCCAGTGCCGAGGGCGGGAGTCAGGCTCTGCAGGAGCCAGGCTGAGAGCACATGCCTCGATCCAGGGGTGGGGTGAGGGGTTCCAATGCCCTGTGGGGGCTGAGCTGTAGCCAGGGGAGCACCATCCCAGTACCTCACAACACGGAGCCCAGGCTGTAGGACCGAAGTGCCAAACCTGCGACGCAGTGGTCCCTGCCAAGTCCATGAGCTTGCAAGTCCGGACCTGGGTTCAAGTCCCAGCTGTGCATTGACCAGCTCATAATTTCAGGAGTTACTTCACCCCGCTTAACTTTCCAATCCCTGGGAAGGAGTGGAGAGTAAGATGTACCCCTCCCTGGCTTGTCTTGAGGATTAAATGCCCGGCACAGAGTAGGTGCTCGGTGTACTGTTGCTACGTCCTTGCAGGAGATGCAATCAACCTAGTTAATGATCATTTAAATAGCTAATGGATAGTGACCTTTTCAATAATGAATGGCTTAAATAATTAATACGGTACACTTAGATCAGCTTGTGCTTATTGATTAGATAATTGCCCCATCTATCATGCAGGAGACAAAGACACAGGCTTGCTCAGCAAAGTTTGACAAATCTCGACTAAGCAGGTCCTCTGGGTGGGGGGTCCTGGGGATGTAGAGGTGATGGGTGGGGAAAAGGCTGGTCTCCCCCCTGAGGAGTGGGGAGCAGAGGCACAGCCCACCCAAAGGTAAGGACAATGAAACGTCTGTTGGCCCAGCTCCGTTGGTAGGGCTTCCTGAAATATGGGTCTCTCGCAACGAACACACTGGGGTGTTTGTCAAAATACATGCCTGGGTCTCATCCAGACCCTACTGACCAGGAATCTCTGAGAGTATTGCCTGTAGACACTACAGTTTGAGAATAGGAAAACGTTGTTACCAGTAGCCGAGTTTTTGGAAAACTGAGCCTCAGTCATTTAAAGGATGGCGTCCTTTCTCTCTTGGCAGAGCGTCACTCCACTTCCTGAGTCACAGCCTCTGGCGGGATAGTTCTGTCTCCCCCTTGCTGTTTCCCTCTGTCTGTCTCCTTAGGCTCCTCCCTTCCACTTTGCATGCTTTGTCCCCTGCTGTGTGCAGGCACTGAGTTCGAGGCTGCCAGCTGGGGAGGGGAGCTTGGCTGGCCTGTTGGGACTGTGTGTCATGGCCAAGTTTGTAGTATTGGGTGAGAGTTTGAGCGCGCGGTCATGGGCTCTGCCCTCTGAATGGGGACACGTTTGACTTTGGATCTCAGAGCCTCTTCGTGTCCCACCTGGTTCTCATATACTTGTATGTGGACTCAGAACGGTGTTTCCATAATCATATGAGTGTTCGTTGAAAAACGATCGTCAGAAACCTACAGGGATGTGATGTCAGATCAGGGATCCACGCACTGCCTTCCAGCTCCATTCTGTCCTTGACACGGAGCTGTGACCTTGAGTGAGGAACTTCTTGTTGGGCTTCTGTTTTGCCAACCAAGGGGAGAGAGGATGGACTTGGAGAGGCAAGCGGACCTCTACCTCGCTGGGCCTGCTGGCGAGTGGCCATGGCTCTAGGCACATTTATTGAGCAATTTATTGAGCACTTGCTGTGTTCAGACACTGTAATTCTCACTACAGCCCCATGGGCTCGGTGCCAGAAGCACAGAGAAGTGGAGTAGCTTTCCCAAAGTCACCAGCAGCTCGAGCAGTCTGGCTTCTGAGACCCCTGAGCCCCCTCCACTTGCTCCGGGCTCCCTGTGCTCTGTGCCACAGGCGTCCCTACACCTCCCGTGTCAGGCTGTAGAAAGGGCACCAGGGTGTGTGCCCATCTTCCTCTAAATTGTTCAGTTTGGCTCAAGTTTCCCAAACAGCCCCCACTTCGAGCTCTGTGCTGGGTGCTGGGGACACAGGACACGTGGGGCACACAAAGACACAAAGACACCACAGAATGACGTGATACAGCCTGGGGTGGCACAGGCGGAACAGGGACAGCCAGGGCAGAGCTGAGCAGGTCTGAGGTTCAATACGCTTGCCTTGTACACCCGAGGGGCGGTGGGTTCTCAGGTGTCCTGGACAGAGGTGCCCCAGCCAAGGCTTTTGGAGGTCTGCTGCCATGTGGTGGGTGTGGTCACGTCCTTGTCATCGAGTGTCACGGGGAGTGTGGCTGGAGAGGCGGCTGGGGCAGGAGTGGGCTGTAATCAGTGTTTCTCCCAGAGCAAGAGCTAGGGTCTGTGCTGCTTCATTTCCAAATCGTCACCCTGGATCCTCCAAACGCCCCCATTCCAGCGGGGTGATCGCTTCCCCCGGCATTGCCCAGATGCGTCCCCGTTGAGCACAGATCCCGTCAGCTACTTCTCTGCTTGTTCACCTCTAGGGATCCCCATACCCCCACTCTGGCCCAGCACCCCCACTCAGCTCTCTTATCTCAGCAGGAGCAGCCCCCTCGTTCCTTCCTGCCCAGAGGGCCTGCTTACCCCTCTTTTCCTGCATCCTGATGTGGCCCCTCCTTCCCCCAAACCTCTTGGCCTCCCCGGGGACCCTTGGTTCACAGCTGTCTGTGACCTGGGTTGATCGCCCCTCTGCCCTCCGTGCCCTCCCCGTTCAGCAGGCCTCTGCCTGCAGCAGCAGGGACCACTCACAGTCCCCCAGGTCAGAGTCCTGCCACCAGCACTGGGCCTGACCTCCGGCTGCCGGACTTCTGACCGAAACCTGACTCAACCCCCAGCCCCTCATGGCCCAGCCTCCGTGTGGTGTCATAGCCACCACTGGTCGGCCAGTCACCATGAGCACGTCACAGCCTGACAGTCACATCGAGAAATGCCAAAGCCTGTGAGCAAGGCCAGGAAGCTCTTTAACGCTCATCAAATGACTTGAAAGGCTTCTCTTCCCTGTGTCCCTTTCAGGAGCCTCCTGCCGGTGGCAGCTGCTCCCTAAGTGTCCCCTCTCTCTCTCATTTTCGACTTCCATCTCCAGAACGCTGCAGCCTGTGGCCTCTGTCCTTCTCCCCTCCCTTGTCCCAGCTCTGTGTTTTGTGGGTAACCCAGCTTCTCCAGTTCCTGGAGCTTCTCCTGTCTTGGCCTGTTCCCCACTTTCTCTTCATAGAGGAAGCAGGAGCATGAGAAAAGACCACAGTGACCTTTGAAGTCGCATGACATTTGCGGATTTCCTGTTGCCTAAGGGAGAACCATACCCTTTGCCCCAACCCGCTCACCCTTGTCAAGAACACCCTCCAGCTTTTTGCAGAAACAGTTCATGCCTCAGAACCTCCTTCCTGACGAAGCTCAGGCCCCACTTTCTTCCTGCCTCTGTGGCCAGAGCCCTTGGTGTCTGGTTTCTGCAGGGAGGACACCAGCCAACGGCAAGTCATGCCAGACAAAAAGGGGAGAAGACCAAATATCTTCTTTCCTTGGCATCACATTCAATACCAAGGCCTCCGGATTGGAATTCAGAAGACAGGGAATGTCCCAAGACGGACCAGAGTTTCAAATCCTTGTGGCTTCCAGCTGGCTGAGGAAATGCTGGACCTGTCCCCTCTAATCCCCGTCCTTCCTGCCTGGGGCCTGGCCTCGGGCCTGGCCTCCGCCCACCCTAGCCGAGTTTACACGGAAGGCCCTGCCCCTCCTTCACCTGCTCTGTTTTCATCTTGTTCCCACGCTTTCACACGGTGTTTGCTCACTGTCGCTGCTCCATGACCAGGGAGGACCATGGGGGCGGGGGTGACAGAAAGGCCCAAAGGCAGACGCCTCACCTGCTGTGTGTCCTCAGAGGAGTTGCTGGCTGTCTCTGAGTCTCAGTACCTCCCTTGGACAATGATGATGAGAGGTGAAGGAGGGCACACAGAAGTTTCTGGCCCAGTGCTGAGCACACAGTAGGGTGGAAGGGAACGTTGATTTTCCCAGGGAACACCCCTTTATTGTTCAACCAGCTACCCCTGGGGAGGGCAGGCGAGGATGCTCACAGAGCCAGACGTTTTGGTAAAGAACGGGAGGTGTGGCCCCAGGAGGAAGCTTGGGTTTGCTGCAGGGGAGCGAATTCTAAATAATAGCCAACCCTTGAACACAGGTGTAGGTGGGCGCCGTGCCGAGCGTTCAGATGGGTGCCCTATGAATATAAGGATGAGGGTTTTGTCTACTTGGTTCGATGCCTCATCCCCAGTGTCAAACACTTATTGGACGAGTCTCCATTTTGCAGATGATGAAACTGAGGCAGAGAGGTTCGGTAACTGGTCTGGGTCCCCCAGCTGGTCACCAGCAGATGCAGCATTTGAACACAGGCACTCTGTTCCAGCCAGCTTGGAGGACTGCTCGTCTGTCATGGCCGGCTCTCCAGCCGGGTCCCCTCCGCCAGGGAGTCGGACGGGAGAAGACAGGCAGGAGTCAGGAAACAGAGCTCAGGGCCTCTGGATGCCGCTGAAGCCTTGGGCAGGAACCGGAACCGTGGGCAGGGGGAGAGGCAGGGCAGGGAGAAGGCAGGGTGTGGGGTCCAATTCTGGCCCAGAGAGGAGCAGGTGACCCCACGTCTGTCCTAGGCCAGGCCCAGTCCTGGGCTGACTCTGGTGCACATGATGGCAGTGAGCTGTGATGAGAGGAGCCGGGGGCCACGTGCCCAGCCTGGGCATCAGGGAGCACTTCCTGGAGGAGGTGATGGCTGGAATGATCTTCAAGGATGAGTTGGGGTTAAAGGTGTGGTGGTGCCGGGAGGCCGAACAGTGTGTGCCGAGGCCTGCGTGAGGGTCAGGCCTGCCGGGTCTCTGCAGGGAGCAGCTGTGCAGGGCAGAGTGCACATCAGGCTTCTTTTTCTGATAGAATTCTAAGATTCTTTTTCTGTGAAACGCTCTTTACTGATAATATTCCACGAGAGGCCAGAAATACCCCCCGAGGAAGTCTCCCGGGGTTAAGGGCCTTCTCTCTTTCTGCTTTTTCCCAGTCCCGGGGGCCACCGTAAACCCAACAGAGACCCCAACTCAGCCCTTGAAGGAAGCAGGCTAGGTGCCCAGGACACACCAGCCCCCAGGGTCTGGAAGAAAGGACCAGGCCACCTCCAAAGTGACTAGGGTCTATACTGGTAGATTTTCCCACTTGACTTACTCGATTTACCAATGAGTGAAGTGTGGTGTTGGAGCAGAGGGGAAACCTCCGGGCAGTCCAGTGTTCGAATCCCACAGCTACCTCCCGAGTCACGTGACCCAGACGGGTCCTGCAGATCTCCACCCCTCCCTGCCCGCAAGGCTCAGGGGTTGGCAGGAGGGGGCGATGAGATGCCCAGAGAGGCCCGGTGCCCAGAGCCAGAGCACGAGGATCGTTATTGCAAGTCCTAATTATTCTTTCCCTGTTTTAGCTGCTTCCTCCCCCAAGAAGCAGGCACAGTTTCCTTTCTTCTTAGACCTAATTTTTCATCATAAAATTGCCCGTGCTCGCTGAGAACCTGGGGAGGGTGGACACCAAATGGCCTCAGCGCTGAATACAGCCCATTGACCCCTGCAGCCTTCATCGTCCTCAACACATTGTTTCACTTTATAGTCTTTGCCATCCGCTCATAAAATTGTGCATCTCGGATTTTTAATTCAACATGATGTCCTGGCGAGCTTCCTGCATTATTGAGAAGTTTTGTAACCATTGCTTTAATGGCTGCATTAATTGTCCACTGAGAGATTGTGGTTCATAACTCAGTGGCCCACTTCCCTGTCTCGGGCCACCTGGGGGGCTTCTGATTTCCCACCTGTAATGGTTCTCCTTCCGCTTCTCAGAGCATCACCGTGACTCGTGCCCTGGGTCCCTCGGTCTCCAGGATGAGAGGGTTTCCAGATGTGGGCATTGAAACGCCTCCACACCCCTGCCCGGGCGAGGCCGCCCAGCGACCCAGCGCTCCCTTCTTCCAGAAGCCGAGCACCTACATTTGAACAACTCCATCTGCTATGAAGCACTACTTCTTTACAGGCAGGAAGCAGAGTGGTTGGGTGCAAAGGCTTTGGAGGCTGACAGACCTGGGTGCAAATCTTGATCCATGTGTTTTGATAGCTGGAGGGATTCCAGCAAGTGATTTAACCACACTCTCCTCAGCTAGAAAGCAGGACGCCGGGCTGTCTCACAAGGTGCTGTCTGGCTAAATGAGAGGAGACGTGGGAAGACCCTGGCCCATAGAAACTGCTCTACCAATGTCCCTTATCTGTCCCTGGCATCACATCAGGGCGTGGCAGGCTGGGCGTGTGAGGCTGAAGACAGCGGTCAGCTGTCCCTGGGCTCCACAGCCTTCTAGGCTGAGTACCAACTGGCCAGGGAGCAGTGAACACACATAAAGGGTTTCAATGGATGAGTAGGAGTTTTCTGGAAGTGGAGAAAGGGCATTCTAGGCAGAGAGCAGCTCAGGCAAAGTCCCAGAGGATGGAAAGGGCTGAGGAGAAGTGGGGAGCGCTAGGGAGCCCCAGGTCCTGGACACCACCCCGTCGTGATTCTTGGTCCCTCACTGGCCACCCCCTTCTCCGTTACCTTCCCTATTCTGCCCTCATCTCCCTGACCTTAGCCACCAAGGGCCCAGGGCGCCTTCCCTGAACCTCTTCTTTCCATCCCCACCCAGCCCTGGGAAGCCCACCTGACGCCAGAGCTCCAGTCTTGTCCACCTGCCCGACTCTGGGGCCTGTCTCCACTGCAGCTTCCGCGGACTCTGGCCTCATCTGTACAGACCTCCAGTCCGCGCAGGTAGCTCCTTTTGGGGCTTTGGTAGACACTCCAAACCAGCACGTCCAGTGTTCCCCGCCCCTCCCACTGCCTCCTCAGCAAAATTTTGGAGCCAACCCAGCTCCCCTTTTTGCTCAATTCATATATCTTGTCAGAATACATGGAAAATGAACCCAGAATCTGCCCTCTACACCCCTTTACTGAGACCAACCATTCTGGTCCATCTTCTCACCCGGACTGGGGCGACGCCTCCTAAATCTCTCCCGCTTTGGTCCTCTGTCCATGGCAGCAGAGCGATCCTTTTAAAACAGAAATCAAAGCCCAGCCAATGACTCCCCTTCTCACTAAGAGACGAACCTCAAACCCTTTCATTGGCGCACACCGTGGTCGGATACCCTCCCTGGCCCCTCTGTCCTCATCTCCCCCACTGGCTTCAGCCACACCAGCCTCCCTGCGGTTCCTGGAGCCACCAAGCTCACCCCTACCTCAGGGCCTTTGCACCTGACACTCCCTCTGCGCAACGCTCTCCACCAGATACCTGTGAGTCTCCCTAGGTGCCTGTCAGGTGTCACCTGATCAGAGAGGCCTTCCCCAGCCAAGGTTTATAAAACAGCAGCAGCGCCCCCATCCCACCCGCTGTCCGTCTCTACTCCCCTCGTGCACTGAGTTTCCTTGAGGTGATCGCTACCAGACACTTTGTTTGTTTCGTTGTCCGCTGTCTCCTCCACCGTAAGGAATCCTAGGAGAGTTGGGATTGGTTTGTCTTGTGCTCAGCCACACCCCCAGCACCTAGCAGTAGGTGCTCAATAAATGTGTCGAGTGACTGCATCTCAGTCTGCCCAGTGCCTGACACATAGTAGGCCTCTAGTAAGTGTCAGGTGAATGACTGAAGTGCACTATTATTGTTAACGACAGTATCTCCCCCTTATGGAGGACTATTGACCTAAGCGGCTTCAATAAACCGTGTCATTTAATGTCCCAACAGCACTGCAGCTTGGTCCTGCGGAGCCCTGTGTAGGAGGTGGAAACTGAGGCTCAGAGAGTTAGCGACTTTGCCCAGAGCTGCACAGCGGCTGGGCTGGGATTCACATCCAGATCTGACTGACTCCGGGGCCCACATCCTCGCAGTGAGAAGCAGCAGCATTTCTGCCTGTACATCTTCCTGTGAGATCGAAACACTAGGATGGTGTTTACAAAGCACCTGGCCCCATACTGGGCCCAATGATGGGGTTCCCTGTACAAGTCAGGTCCTCGCCGCCCCTGGGATGGGAGCCCCCAAGGCACGTAAGGTCTGGGGCTCACCAAGCTCTCTCCAGCCTGGGCCTAGTATCCATCTGAAATTTGGTGTGGGTTCCAACCCGGCCCTGGCCCATCGCAGCTGCCAGTGCTCAGGGTTGGGTTGCGTGGTGGGTTTGGTTTGGTTTCGGGGTCTTCATCCTCTCTCTTGCCCCATCTGTGAAGGTCTTTCGCAGCCCTCGGAATCTTTCTGGAGCCCGATGGAGGAGCTGAGTTAGTCAGGCATCCACGTTCCATTCCCCCGGCAGCTCACCACCTGCCTCCTTCCTCTAGAAACCCTGCCCCATCGGAGGAGGACCCGCAGCGTGGAAATGGACAACGCAGCATGCAGGCTGTTTTAAAGAGAATTTTACTTCAAAAATCTCTTGGCCGAACGCTAGCAAACATGCAAAGGTGGGCCGCGTGCCCTCAGAGTCAGAGCTGGGCTCAGATTCTCCTTGCATGTGCTAGCGGGGAACCTTGGGCAAGTCATTTAACTGCTCTGAGCCTCAGTTTCCCTGTCAGTAAACTGGACACCAGTAGACCTGCCTTGTTGGGAGGATTATGGTGATTTGCACAAGGCTGGCATGTGACAGGTGCCTCGGTAAATGCTAATTGTAGTTATTGTTGTGGTTATTAGTGCAAAAGTAAAATAGGGAAAAGCCACTCAGCACCGGTCCCCCTCCCCCACCACCACAAAGACAGGTATTTCCCATTTTCTGCGTTCTTATGCACAGGTTGTCACACTTCCTAATAATGATGTATTCTTTGGCATTCTAATTGTGCTCACTTGGCATTAAATTAGCCACTATCCTGTGGTTTTACTTAAATTTTCTAGGTATCATTTTAGCAGCTACCCAGTTATCCAGGTTTCATGTACTAGCCTTAGTTTAGACGTTCCCGCCCTGCAAGGAGGCATTTATACAGCTGATATATTCTTTTACTATGACAAATAATATTGCAGGGGGAGACACGTATTCCAGGAAATAGGGAGTGGCCGCAAACTCCTGTATGATGGTTTTCCCTTTTTTTGAATTATTTCCTCGGGGTAGATTCCAGGTTGGTAAATTATTGAGTCAAGTGGGGTGACAGTTTTATGGCAATTTCTACCTGTGCCAGCCTCATTCCCAAAGGAACTGTCACCAGCAGCAGCTTTTGAGGATACTCACCTCACAGCCCCCTCCCCGCACAGGCACCCTCATTTTGATATGGTTTGCATTTCTTTGATTGTTGAACAACTTCCCTTTTGTTTGTTAATTAATTGCATTTCCTCTCTTGTGGGTTGCCCATTTATTTTACTGTGCCCCCAAGACAGGTGATAATTGCAGTCATTTCCATGGAGGCACATTTATTTCCCAAACTCCAGTTCCTAGGTGTTCTTATCTGCATAACTCCTTCCCCCATACTATTTACTTAATGTATTTTTAATTGACTTTAAATCAAGTCTTTTTTTTTTTTTCCAGAAAACTCTGACTTGCTCTAAGCAATGATGTCTTTGATTTAAGCGTTACACGTTTTCACAGTAAAACAAATGCATAAACGTATCCAAGATGTGCAGGGCTGCCTTGCGCTGGCTCACCAATGCTGCTAGTTACATTTTCAGGAATTTTGGGAGCCCTTTGTTAAACACAGCCATGACAAAAACGAAACAATACAAACTTACAATTAAAGAAATTATATCAAACCCAAAAGTAATAGACACCGGAAACTCTTTGTTTCCTAATTATTCTGCTACATTTGCTTCTATATATGCTCTTGCGTTTTTTTGTAACTATCGTGTCTCTGTAATGAAAACCTGTGTCGTGCTGGCTACCATGCATCTCTTCCCAACGCTGAGTTGGGTGACATCATGTTGGCAGTAGTTATACCATGGAAATGGGCAGCAAATGCTACAAATTAGGGTGCCCCCCCCCCCGCTGGAGAATTGGTCGTTAAGTTTACTGGCACCCCACTGTGTATAACAGCTCCAATGCTCATGCGTTCAGCACCTCGAATGGCCTGCCTGCCCCAGTGGTCTGTGTACCTTACTGTGGAGAAGCAAACGTGTTCTAACGTGCTTGTGAATGTGGGAGCCGTGTCTCCGGGGACACCCATAAGACAGGCATCGGGCAGTGGTAGTAGCCAGGTGCTGGAAGGGAGATTCATCCACCGTCTCCAGCTCCTGGTCCTTCCAGAGCAAAGAAAGCAGGGCCGACAGACAGCCAGGAAGATGGGTCAGAACTTCCTGTCACACATGTTGTGACTGGTCGCTCGGATCCTAAAAGGATTCACAAGGCAGGTAGAAATACAGAAGGAAGATTTGTTAAAGTAAGAGAAGGGTCGGCTGGGCAGACTCTGCTGGAAACTACTAAGTCGAGTCTTCGTGTGTCTCCAGTTTCATATTTCCTAACCAGGATGTAAATTGCTTCGACCTGTAGTGGAATTTTCTATTGAGTTTGGCTTTGTCCATTGGGGTAGGGGAAGCGGTCAAACTGGTTATTGCAACCTTTGCATACGCTGTGTAGGCTTAAGTTGGAGCCAGGAGTGGATCCTACACAGATGCAAAACCTCTCGCAAGTCACTGGGCCTGCAAGGCTGAAGCAAACAGAACCCTTGAAATTGGTCTACATAGTAAATGTACAGCAAGCAGAGCCATCAAGCCCTGGCGGAAAGGAGGCAAGGGGAAGAAAGCTTTCAAAAAGTCCTCAGCTAAATTATACTCGTTAATTCAAATTACACCAGAGGTCCAAATCTCAAAATAGATTTAGTGCCACCATTACAATGCCCCCTGTCTCATCAACACATCAGCTCTGGGACCCCAGAGGAAACATTCCAGGCCGTCAGCCCCTTTGCAAACTCCAGTTGCATCTCACTTTTCCCTCTCAGACACAGTCTGCTGTGAGGGAGCAGCCCAGACACGGTGAATTCAATCATTTATTCAACAAGCACTTAGGGAGGGTGGGCCATGCCCTGTGCTAAGTGCTGGGAATAAAAGATAAGAAAAAAAAAGTAAAAAATCAGTGCAGTCAGCCACAGGGCGAATATACCTTAGAGAAGGTTTTGGAAAAATCTCTTTGAAGATGCACTTCTAGAATGAAGCCACCCCCTCTTCCAGCCCAAGTTCCAGCTGGAGTTTCCTCTGTCTGTGGGCTCAGTGGGGTGCCTGAGCAAGGGCCTTGGGTCCCGCCAACCAGATCTACAGGCCCTATGACTTTGGGAGAGTCACTCGCTGCTCCCTAGCCCGTTTGCCTGTCTGTGAAAATAAGGGCTCAGGAGGTTAGGAGTGTGACACACAGCAGGTGCTCAGCCAAGCAGCACCCCCATTCCCACAGATATGCCGTCCAGTGGCCGAGTCAGACATACCTTGTCCTCGGAGGGAGCTCCAGCCATCCTGCCCTGGCGCCCACTGACCCGGCCCTGCGGGAGACCCACGCTGCCCACCCAGCGCTCTACTTGAAATCTTAATTAAGGTTCCCTCACCCGACCATACCTGCAGCCTATTACTGTGTAAACAAAGATGCCCCCTCGCCTGAGAAATTAGCGAAGAGATGTTTCCACAAAGGCCTGGGTGATTCTGGAGGGTCATTAACTACCCTCCAGAAAGGAGGATGGTCCTCTATGTCAGTTGGACAGGAATTCGTATAAATGTCCTCTGGGATCCAGCGAGGACAGTGTGGACAGTCAGATCACCATGAAGAGAAACCCGTGGTTGGGCCGATGGCTGCGATATCCCCCAAACCGTTTAGTTCAGGGGCTCTGAATAGGCCGGTTGCCCCATCAGGCGCCTCTGAGCAAGAAGAAGGGATTTATCTCCATCGGTGCGGGTCAGGGCGGACCAACGAATCTTTCCTTCATTATTACCCGCCATTAAAACTCTGGCTGTAACTGCTAAAATATTTGCTTCTAAGAATAGATGCTTGTTGGTGCAGCAAATGTCTCCCAACGTGGGCATTTCGGTTCCCATCAGAATGATGGAAACCAACGCTTGCCTGTGGGCCACGAGGGCACCCGCTCCTCATAGACACCCTCCACAATGGTCTTCCTGTCCTAAATTCCCCGGGGGGTGCCAGGGGCACTCAGTGCTTTGGCCATGAGCTCTGGGAGTGGTTCCATCATGCTCATTGCTGGTCACTGCAGCCCGGGGGTGGCAACAACAAGGGCTCTGCGGTCCCCTGGGCTGGGCTGGCACCGGGCTCTGTGCTGCCCAGCTGTGTGTCCTTGGGCAAGCTGCTTCACCTCTCTGAGCTAGACATCGATGGGGGAGCAGATAATCCCCACTTGGCAGGGGGATCACGGGGACGGAATCCGAGAGGCTGTGCAGAGGACCTAGTCCAGCACCCCATTCATAAGAAAGACCCCCCAAATATTCCCTTTCCTTGTCTCTGTGCACTCTGTGAGTGGGAAAAGGGTGCCTGCCCAATGCCACCCCTCCCCCAAAGTTTGAGGTTGCTGAGAGCTGACCTCATAGGTACTCTACCCAGAATAGAAAAGGGGGATATTGTGCTAGATTGTTCTGTTGTCAGCTTGGCCACTCCTGCGGCCTTTGCGTCGCAGAATCCACTTCCTGGTACGGCTGACTGGAGTTGTCTGAGACCAGGAGGTGGAAACAGCTGCCTTACCGCTGGGGGGCATGGCCGTAGAGGTGCCCCAGGACAAGGGAGTCCTCAGGGTTTCCTCTGTGCTCCGCTCTCCTTCCTGACTGCCGACCCCACAGACACATCCCAGAGGTCTCATCGTGGACTCCCCTCCAGCCGCCCCCCACGCCCCTGTCCCCCCACTCCCGCACCCTGCCAGCGCGCCCTGCCCTGCTGTCCGTCCAGCACTGTGACCCTCCACGGAGCCTTCCCTGCCCCCAAGTGTGGAAATTCGAGTCCCTGTAGCAAACCCCTTGTTCCTAACACACCAGCGGCCGTGTGCCTGCCCGACCCGAGGGGTCCTGTCACTTACATGCCTAAGTGTCACGGCTTTGTCACCTCAAAAGGCCTCTAGCATCCAGATGTGGCCCCCACTGACATGTACATTTATTTGAGGGAGCACTGCTTGCTTCTTTCCGGAAAAGCCAGATGCAGGCCACGGTGCATCTCACAGTTCATGCCATGTGAGAAGGGAGGAAACGGGGAGTCTGTGCAGCAGCCATCACGATGGGGAGAGGGCGTGTCCATTAGCTTAAGGAAAACAGGTGAAGGGCCTTGGGCAGCTACTGGTGGTAACTTGGTCCAACGGAGTTTGGTGAGAGCGCTCTGCCTCCGGCCGATTGCAGGAGGCAGGAAGGCTGTGGGGAGGTCATCACTGTGCCCCAAGGAAGAGGCTGTCGGCTGGGAGCAATGGACTGATTTGGAAGTATTTCGGATGCAGACAGGACTTACAGAGGGACTGGATGTGGGGTGGGGGAAGGGAGCACTAAGGACGACTAGAGGGTCTGAATGAGGGACAGTGTGGTGTTGTCACAGACCTGGAAGGACAGTGCTGGAGGAGAGGTGGGGTGGCAGCTGTGGGCAAACCACGGTGGGTTTCTTGTCGCTGACTTTGGTGGGAAGCCTGGGCCGTGGCCCCAGGGGAGAGGAGTTGTAATGGGTGGATGTACGTCCTGAGGACAGGGCAGGTCACAGGCGAGCGGGGGATGGAGAGCTGCCAGGAGGGACAGGTGGGTGCCTGATGGGCAGAGGGAGGCCCCAGGAGGGATGGCGGACTCGGACATATTGCCCGTGATGGATGGCCCCCTCCTTGGCGATGGTGCCAGCCAGGAAAGGAAAAGACGTGTGTGTGTGTGTGTGTGTGTGTGTCTTATCTGTATCCATAGTGTGGGTATAGTGTGAGCGCGTGTGTAGTATGATGTCCATGGTGTTTGTGGGCATGAGCGTGTGTTGTAGGCACACTACATGCGGGGTTGTGACCATGGCTTCAGCCTCGGCCTCTCCGGCCACCTCTGCCCTTACCCGAGGGCAGTGGAGAGGGCATGGGGAGTGGACCAGGGCGAGGCGTCTGAGGCAGGCCAGGGGAGCAGTAAGTAGTAATGGGACCAGGTCAGCACTCAGACTGGAGGGAGCACAGAGATTCAGACAGAGCTGGGGTCAGGAGACCAGGAGCCGTGCACGGTGAAGGGCTAGGGGCAAACACCCCCGAGCTAGGAGGCACGTTTGTCTCACAAGGATTTACAAAATGTGGACCAAAGTCTGGACCCCCAGCCAGAGCTGGGGACACAGAGTGGATCCGACCCCGTCTCTGCTTGTGAGATGCTCACTCAAGCCTGGTCCCCTCCCTGGGTCCCCACCCCAGGTCCCCACGAGCTCCTGCTCATTCCTCAAAACCTTGCTCAAATCCCTCTCCTCCTCCAGGCCTCCCTCCCTCACAGCCAGGACCATGTGGTCTGTTGTCACATCTGTGCCCACTGGCCTGGGCGAGGGCAGGGACAATCTGAGTCCCCACAGAGATCCCAGTGCTGGGAGCTGAGCGCAGGGCCTCATGCCTGCCTGTTTGACTTCCGCCGCCCTTGCTGGCTTTTTGTTTAACCTTGGGCGGCCACATCACCCCTGACACCGTCACCACCCCAGCCCACCCCCTGCCCCACCTCACTTTCCCCTGTGTAAGACTGGAGCAAGTTCAGATGCTTCTACAGTGTCTTTCAAACTAAAACCTCTCTGCACTTGTGCCTGGCTAATGGAGACGCCTATCAGGGACAAGAATGGATGTGGAAAGTGCTTTGAAAAATTCATAGCAGGAGGCAAAGGGAGAGAGTCTTTATTTTTGTAGAGCTGGAGGAGGGGGAGTCAGGAACACCGGCTGCGGATGAAAAGGACAGCGTCTGGAGCACTACGTGGCATTTCGTGTCGAACTCAGATCTCCCGGAAAAGCAAGGGCATCAAATATTTACCAAAGCGGCATTAAAAATTAACCTTTTGGATGGAGATGTTTCAAGACCCTGAGGTCCCTGAGCAATGTCCAGAAGTCAGGCGGGTGAGAGGACGCGAAGGAAGGCTACGCAGGGCATGAAGAATGAGGCTCCCAGAGCCAGGGACAGGTCCCCACGGACCCCTCCTGCCCCGCTGCTGAAGCCAGAGCAGCCGCCAGCCTTGTAGCTACAGAGCACGTGGTCAGCCCCCTCGGCCATCAGCCCCCCTCACCCTCCCTCACCCCCAGTCCCCTGCGTTCCTGGCAGACGGACCGGACTGTATCTTTCCCATCAGCTCATCTGCTCCGTGCGGCCGGGGCTTCTGTGGTGGTGCGTTGGAGCTCTATACCAGCCCTTCTCTGACTGACCCGCCTGCCCCCTGTTTCAGGGACCCTTGTGGTTAGCCTGGGCCCACGTGGGTAGTCCAGGACAATCTCCCCACCTCAGGGTCCGCAGTGTATACACACCAGCAGAGTTCTTTTCAGCACGTGAGGTCGCAGCCCCAGCTCCTGAGGAACTAGGACAGGGACCTCTTTGGGGGCCTTAGCTGTGCCTACTCGGGTCTATATGTAGGGTCACAGGACAGGCTGACGTTCTGCTCTCGTATGTACTGCCAGCCAGTTTTCCACCGTAGCCAAACCAGGGTTCCCCTCAGAATCTGAGAGTTCCTGGGCCTCTCCACAGCACTTGGTGTGGTCAGTCTTTTGTATCTTGGCCCTTTCAGTGGGCTTGTAGGGGCAGCTCATTTAAGTTTTACATTGCGTTTTCTTGATGCTTGTGTTTCCCTTTCTATGGTTATTACGAAGCACACCTCCTCCAGACAGCCTCCCAGGACCACGCCTTTTGTGGCTGAGAGCTCCGCCCACCCTGGGGACTCTGATCCCACCAGCACGAGTTTGCCATCTCCATCCCCACAGTTCACGCAGCGGTTCTACACCGTCTGTTCCTCTGTAAGATGTGCTGAGTACCATCTCCATCGCTATTGCTGTGAGAATGCAACGGAAAACGTGCTGAAAGCTCCTCGCCCCACGCCTGGCCTGCCATATCGTCAGCGCTAGATAACTGCCAGCTATTATCAGTGCTGAGGGGGGCGTTTGTGTGCCTTTCACCTCGCAATTAGTCCTGTTGTGCCTCGTGACTCCTCTGCTTTTGTCGGATTGTCACAGACGCTCAGTGCTCTGGAAGCGTTCATTGTTATTCAAATTGCCAGGTGCTTGGTCTTGTCTTTCCAATTCGTGTGCACATGTAGCCAGTGGGCCCCCCGCTGCTGGTTTCAGGCTCTGCACCTCTGTCACCGGGGCCTGCTGTCCTCAGCCCCCAGGCTACTGCCCCGCGAGAGCAGCCGGGAACCTAGCAGACCAGGCTGGACTCCCAGCCCCATCGCTAACTAGATACTGTGTGACCTGGGCAAGTTACATTACCTTCCTGAGCCTCTGTTTCCGCATCTGTAAATGGGGGGAACAATGATCTCACCTCACAGGGGTGTTGGGAGAGCCAAGTGAGACGATGCACAGAAGAGCCTGGAGCAGCCCCTGACACGGAGGAAATCCCCAGCACACATCAGCCCGAACTCTGCCTTTATTGTGAATTGGAAGGACCTTCCTGTCTGCTCCCAGGGCCCTAGGACGGTCCAGATGCCGTCGCCTGGCAGTTGAAGCACTTGGTGGCGGCACCTCTCCAGAGTCACCCTTGCCAGGAGCATCCTGTGCCTCCTGCTGCAGTCCTCCTCCTGGAGCGACTTCCCCTCTTCCTGCTAACTGCTCAGGCCCAGCCCGGCAGCAGCTCCCCCAGAATTTTCCCTGACCCCTTTGCCCCTGTCATCATTCAAGGCCATGTCCCCCAAGATCTGCTGGGCAACAGTAAGGATGGTCCTATGTGACTGGAGTGGTGCAGGTGGGTTCTGAGGCCCAGAGAGGTTAAGTGACTTGCCCTGGGTCACACAGCTTGTAAAGGGCTGACACAGTGTGGGTCTGCTGCTCTTGTCTGGGTCCCGGTATGGCTCCCCCACGAACTTGGAGACTTTGAGGGCAGGGCTCACTCCTGACTCGGGTCTGTGCCCCCAGCACCCAGCCCAGGCCTGGCAGAAGATACCACCAGTACAGGTTTCCAGAAGGCCTCGTGGGAGGCAACGACAATGATACTGAGTGAGAGAAGCATTGGTGGCCCTGGGCCTGGTTCCCATGGGCTGCTTGGCAGTGAGGGGCCAGGCCATGGGGAAGGTGCCTGGGAGGACGGTGGCCCTGGGATCAGGGTGGGGAGGGGACTTTTGGTGATAGGAGCCAGCGGCCACACATGGGCTTCCTACGCTCGTGGACTGCAGCTCCTGGCATGGCCAAGGCGTGGTTGTCACAAAAGCAGAAAAAAAATTGATATTTGCTGAAGCTTTGTTCCGGAAGGTTGTACAGAGGCAAAGCATTCCCAAAGCACATAGGACGCAGTGGGGCTGATGGGCTGGCCAGTGTCCAGAGGGGCTGGGCTGTGTTCAGACGGGCCAAGTCAGAGCTGGCACATGGCCAGGGGATGTCCACAGCAGTGAAAGTCCTCGCTGAGCAGCAGTAAGCATGGTCCTATGTGACTGGAGTGGTGTCAGGTGGGTTCTGAAGCCCAGAGAGGTTAAGTGACTTGCCGTGGGTCACACAGCTTGTAAAAGGCAGAGTTGGGATCTGAACCCAGGCCTGTCTGGCTCTGATGCCGGTGGCGTTTCCTGCTCCCAGACCCTTTCCAGTGCCGTGTGGACTGATAGTCAAGCTGTACGGATGGGATGTCCGGTGAGCAGGGTCTTGAAGGATGAGAAGGAATTTGCCAAGTAGAAAAAGGGGAGAATGATCCCAATTTGTGGGAGAGTGTGTCATCACACTCGGGCATTCTGGGAAGAGAGTTCTTTAATGTGGAGGGCACAAAACTATTAGGTTGGTGCAAAAGTAATTGCGGGTTTTGCAATTTTTTTTAACCTTTAAACTGCAATTACCTTTACACCAGCCTAATAGAAACAGTAATAGATGCCTGGCAATAAGAGGCCCCCAGTGTCCAGCGAAGGCACAAAAACATTACCCGCTCAGAAACCATGAGCAGAATTTTTTTAACATTATTGATTTTGGAATATTTCATGTTATGCAAAAATATATATATATAATGTATATATGGGCATAAACATAGTGCAACGAACACTATGTTCCCACTGCCCAGAGAAATAGAGCAATGTCGTACCACAGAGACCCTCAGCATGCCCCATCCCCTTGAGGGTCTACCAGCTTGGAGTTTGTGCTTATCGCCCCCAGACAGAGGGGTCTCCCAATGGAGGGACAGGAGCAGTTTTGCCCTCCAGAGAAGTCACCTTGGGGAAATACAGACGCTGGCCTGGACGTAGGGCCCAGAAGCAGGGACAGAGCGTGGAGGCCTTGGCCAAGGTCAGGGGTGGTGCTGCCTCCACTCGGAGACTGGGGAGCCTCTTTCCACGTCAGCCTGGAACAGCTAAGATGAGCAAGAAGGGTTGCTGCCTGCTGCCCCGTATCTCAGAAGGGCCACTAGGAGCAGGCTGTAAACACAGGAGGGGTTTGGCCAGCGTTATAACAGTTTTTCAACTAACTGAGCAGCTGACAGTCAGATGGGCTGTGAGGTAATGAGCTCACTGTCCCTGGGGGAGCCAAGCAAACCTGGACAAACACCTGGACTTCTTCCACAAGCCTCCTCTGACTTGCTGTCCCTCGTCCCTCCGCCCCTGGAACTCCCCATGACGTCGCTGCCCCTTGAGCCTGAATCTCCTATGGTCCCTCCCCACCCAGTTGTCAGGCTGGGCTAGAGCAGCAGACACAACAGCACATAAGCCCTTCCCTCGGGGGCTGCAGGAGCCGGAGGGAAGGCAGACAGTCCTCAAATGAAGAAGGCAGTAGAGCAGCTGGTGGGCGGTGCAGCGTGGAGCCGTACAGCAGGGGGCTCGGGGTGCAGGAGGGTCAGGAGGCTCCCCGAGGAGCCGTCTGCACCAAGACCTGAGGTTGCTGAGAAAGTGAACCTCACACGTTGCATAGGAGATGCATGGGAGAGCCGTCTCGGCAGAGGAAACAGCAAGTGCAAGGGCCCTGAGGCAGGAATACCCAGGAATGTTGCGGGAACAGCAAAGAGGCCAGTGCGGCTGAAGAGTGCCAAGGGGGCATGAGAGGAGATCACGTCAGAAAGGTACCAGGGGGGCAGCGTGGGGAGTCAGCAGCGCCTTTGTGATGGGAAGTCATTAGAGGGTTTCAAGCGGAGGAGATTGCATATATACATGTATATTTATATGATTCTGGCTTCTGTGTTGAGAATGCACGCTAGGGAGGTGTGGCAGAGAAGTCAATTAAGAGGACTGAAACACCCCAGGCGAGAGAGGAGGGTAGTTTGGACCATGGTAGTGATGGTGGAAATGGCGAGAAGTGGCTAGACTTTATATCTGTCTTGAGCAGATGAGATTGGCTGATGGCTTGGACTTGGGTGTAAGAGAAAAGGTGTCGAGGACAGTGCCAAGTCTTTTGACCTGAGCTACTGGAAGGATGGACCTGCCCTCAGCCGAGATGCAGGGGCCCAAGGAACAGTGGCTTTAGAGGGAAGGCCAGGAGTTCAGTTTTGGATGTGTTAAGAACAGGAAGCCTGTTAGACGTGCCAGTGGCATCTCCAGGAGGCTGTTGTTATTCAAGAGTAAAGTCTGGGGGAGAGGCCATCACGATGAGTGAGTTCCAGGATGGAAATCAGAGAATGGGGGGTCTCTGCGGGTGGCGTCCTGGGGCAGCCGACAGCCGGGCCTCCTGGAAGCTGCCTAGCATCTCTGACATCTGCAGTGTTCTCCATCGTATCAGCGCACTGCTTTTGAACCAGTGCCCTACTGAGGGACGTTTCATTGACCCTAATCTCATCTTTCACCCACATGGCTGCAGTAAGTAAGCTGATCTGCATTTTGCCCTTGTGAATATGTTCCTGGGATCATCGTTAAGTGGAATTGCTGGGTCAGAGGGCGTGTGCTTCTGTGACTTTGCTACGCGTCACACCGCCTTCCACAGCAGTGACCCCGATGTGGGTTCTGCCAGGAGCGAAGCAGAGGCTTCTCCCTCACAAACCAGCAAATACACGGGGCACAACTTTTTTGGTCTTTGCCCACGTGATGAGTGAAAGCACGTGGAAGGTTCCTTTTGTCTGTGCCTTGGAATACTTTTTCATTATGGCTTTGATTTGTGTCTCTCTAAGTGTAGACTTTGAATTTGCAATTTATTGGTTTTTCTCGTTCTTCTTGGGAATTACTCTGTGTTGATTCTCTCTTCCTGGGTCCTTTGGGTAATTTCTCTTTTCCTGGAAATCCACCTATTTCCTCGAGGTTTTCTGATGTAGTTGGACAGATTGGGTGGTAGGCTCTTTTGTTCATCTCTGTTTACTTGTCTGTTCCCCTCATCTTCACTGAGCACCTGCTCTATGCACCATTATTGGTCCTGGGGACATAGGGGCGGGGCCAAACCAATGAAAAGCCCTATTTCTTATGGAACCTACAGACAATTTAAAAAATACATACCGGAACGTAAACTATATGGACACGTAGATGGTGCTCAGTGCCAGGGAGAAAAACAACCTGAGAGCAACAGAGTCTAAGGTGGAGTGCAGTTTAGGATAGGGTGGTCAGAGAGGGTCTCCTAATAGG
Organism: Rhinolophus sinicus; assembly: GCF_057876585.1. Taxonomy (NCBI): domain Eukaryota; kingdom Metazoa; phylum Chordata; class Mammalia; order Chiroptera; family Rhinolophidae; genus Rhinolophus; species Rhinolophus sinicus. Next base: position 6,303,876 of record NC_142501.1, read on the forward strand.
TGACTCGAAGGAGATAAGGGAGTAAGCAGTGTGTTTATCCAGGAGAGGAGACAGGAGCCTGCTGGTGCAGGTCGTGTGTTAGCCTGGCTTCTCCAGAGAACCAGAATCAATAAGACATAAACATAGGAACAGATTTACTATAAGGAATGGACTCCTGCAGTTATGGAGGCTGAGAAATACCAAGGTCTGCAGCCGGCAAGGGGGAGACCCAGGAGAGCTGCTGGTGTAAGTTCCGGTGCGAGTCCAAGTGTGAAGGTAGGAGAGGACCGATGTCCCAGCTCAGAGACAGGCGGGCAGGGAGGGACTTCTGCCTTCTTCTGCCTGCCTGCTCTGTTCTATTCGCCCTCAGTAGACTGGAGGACGCCACTCACGTCTGGGAGGGCCATCTGCCTGATTCAGTCTAGCGATTCCAATATGAATCTCATGCAGAAACACCCTCCCAGACACACCCAGAAATAATGTTTAGCCAAACATCTGGGCCTTCGTGGCCCAGTCAAATGGACACGTAAAAGGAGCCACCCCTGTTGGAGTGGAGTGAACCAAAGGGAGAAGATAAGGGATTTGATCAGAGAGGACGCAGGGGAAGGTTTCGGCTTCTACTCTGAGTGAGTTGGGAGCCATTGAGGGTTTTGAGCGGAGGACTGACATGATCTGATGCAGATTTTCACAGGATTCCTCTGGCTGCCGTGTGGACAATAGACGGAAGGGGTTGACCAGTGGGGAGGCCACTGAGAGGATCCTGCTGGCTTGGACCAGTCGGAGCAAAGGAGGCCGCAGGAATTCCAAGGAAGGAAGGAAGGAAGGAAGGAAGGAAGGAAGGAAGGAAGGAGGGAGGGAGGGAGGGAGGGAGGGAGGGAGGGAGGGAGGGAAGGAAGGAAGGAAGGAGCAATGGGATTTGCTAATGGATTGGATGTGGGGTGTGAGAGAAAGAGGGGGACCAGAGACGCCCTGGGACTCCCACGTGAGCAACTGGAAAGATGGAGTTGTACTTGCTGAGATCAGGAAAATCGTGGGAAAAGTTGGTTTGGGGAGCCAATCTGGATTTCAGTTCAGGGCATATTAAGTTTGAGATGTCTATTAAATATCCAGTTGGTGATGTCAGGTAGACAGTTTAGAGATTTGAGTTCAGGTGAGAGATTGAGGCTGGAGAGTCCTCAGCGTGTAGGGTGTTTAAGTCCTTAGGGGGAGATGAGATCTGCAGGAGTGAGTAGGGATGGAGAGGAGAAAAGGATGCTGGGAAGGTGGGGAGGGGCCTGCAGAGAAGCCTGAGAATGAGGAGGACCAGGAGAGAAGCTGGAGTATCCTGGAAACACGAGGAGTGAACATCTGTGTCAATGCTGCCAAGAGGGCAAGCAAAAGGAAGACCAAGAAGTGACCACTAGATGCAGCAACGTGGAGGTCTGTGGTGACCTTGACAAGGGCAAATTCTGCAAAATAGTTGGGACAAAAGCCTGCCTGGAGAGGTTAAGGGACAGTGGAGAAGTGGAATAGCTGAGCATAAGTGCAGATAACTTCCAAGTTGTCACTTCCTCCTTCTACTTTACTAGATTCACCAACAGTTTCATTGTTTTTCAAAAAGAACCAAAAATTGAGTTTATATATTCATTCCTTCCTTTTACTGTTTTTAATTTCATTTCAGTCTTAATTTATCACTTTCTGATACCTTCCTTGGGTTTATTTTGCCTTTCTTTTCTAATTTTTTGAGTTGGATGATTAATTCATGTTTTCTTGTTTATTAATATCAATATTTAAAGCTATAATTTTTCCTCTGAGCATTGCTTTGGCTGCATCCCACAAATTCTGAGCTGTAATGTTTTTATTTTTATTATTGTCAAGTTGTCCTGTAATTTTTATTTTTGGCTCTCTCTTTGACGTGAGTTATTTTAAAGAATTTTAAAACTTTTTAGTGGCAGAATTTGTTTTGTTTTGTGGTTTTGTTAATATCGGTAATAGTTTCAAACTCTAGTATATTGAGATTAGAGAATGTTGTCTTATCTCTACTTTTTGGAATTTACTTTCTTTGTAGCGTGGCAATCATTTTGTGTGTGTGCATTTTCAACAGTATTTAAACAGAAGGTAGATTCTGCTAATACACACACACAACACACACACACACACACACACACACACACAGTTATTAATTAGATTATTTACAAAAGAGATGAATTAGAAGGCACTAATACTAGTATACACTCACACTCTTTTTTTCTTTCTACTTTTCCAGCAGTTCTTGCTCAATGAATGTTGACACCATGTTATTTGGTGCAAAACACACATTACTTTTAGATCCTCAAGGTGACTCTTATCTTTGATTCCCACACAGTGTCCTTCTTTTTCTCATTAAATATTTCTTGCCTTAATTTCAGCTTTATCTAATAATCAGGTCAAAACCCCTGGTTTCTCTTGGTTTGCATTTGTTTGATATGTTTCTGCTCATCCTTTTTTTTTTTTTTTAATTTGGTAAAACATATAACATAAAATTTACCATTTTAACCATTTTTAAGTGTACAGCTCAGTGGCATAAATACGTTCATATTGTTATGTGGCCATCACTAGAATTTTTTCATCATCTGTCTGTTCTTTCATATTAAACCTTTCTGAATCATCCTACCTTCGGCAGATTTCGTCTGTAATACAGTCTGAGAGTCATTTTCTTTTTTTCGCAAGTGTATATGGCTCATTAACATTTACTGATATGGCAGATATATTTGGTCTCAGTTCTGTCATCATAGTTTATTATATGCTTTCTGCTTTTATAGGTTTTGTGGGGGTTGTCAATTTTCACCATATGGTCTCTGTTTTCTTTGTTTTATTTTTTTGTGTATATTCTACTGACATTTTGGAAAGCTGTGTTTTTGATCCCATGGTTATCTTCATAATTATACTGTTATATGATACCCTTAATCCTCTTTTTATTTGGACAATGTTTATTTTCTCCCTGGTATGAATGATTCCCTTCCCTTCTCTACCTCCCATTAAATGATTTTAGTTGATTCTATCATATGTTATATTATTTTTCTATTTACCTTTGTGTCTCTAATTTTACTTACACCTCTAAGTGATTCTGTAGCTCTGCAACTATAAATGCATAAGATATAGTTTATATATATTACCTCCCTCCTTCTCACCTCTACCTCTCCTGTTATTTATATCTGTTCTCTATTTTCTCTTTCATTCTTTTCTATAATACTCACAATCTTTAGATTTGTTTCAGACATAGTCCTACAGTTAAATAGATTCTCACTGCCAGTGCTCTGCCCAGAGTTACTTCATCTACACTTGGGTATCCTAAGTGTGTCCTCCAGCAATTTATATAAGAAGGGCTCATGGGAGATATAATTAAAAGAAAATACGAGTATGCAAAAAGTTTTTCTGTTGACTTTATACTTAAAACATGGTTCATCTGGGCTTTAATTTCTTGGTTCATTCATTCGTTAAACAAATATTTATTAAACCCCTACTATATGCCAGTTACTATTCTAGACCCCGACAACACAAAAATGAACACAACACACAAACACCTTGGCCTTCTTGCAGCTTACTTTCTAGTTTGGGGAGACAAACAATAACCTGGACCAATAAGTACAATATGAGATGTGCTAGATAGAGAGACATGCTGTGGAGAAAGATAAGGCAGGTGGTGGGGAACTATGACCTAGTTTTTTGTCTGTGAAGCACAGGAGAAGGCTCCATGGACTCTCTCATCCTCAGACGCCATGCACACGTTCCCAGTGATGCAGAATGGGGGCTGGGCTCCGCCCCTGGGAGTATTACTCACTCCAGAAAGATGGGCTGTGCTGCTTTGTCAGATTCCCCTCCCTCAAATTCTCCGCAGCCCCTGCTAACATACTCTAGAGCTTGGTCGAAGGTGTTTCATCAGTTAAAGAGCTATAATCAGATGCAAGTAGCAGAAACCCAGACACACTAGTTTGGAGGTGGACAGTCGGAGACTACCAGAACCAAGTTTCTCTCTGCTTTCCATTCCACCTGCACTAGTGGGGTGCTTCATTCTTGTGCTCTTACTAGGTTCATATCCCCTTCCAAGGAGATTTCCATTTACACGTCATTGGCCAGATGGGGTCATGTGATCACCCCTGTCTTCAAGGGAGTCTGCGAAAGTGAGTATTTGTGACTGGGCAATTGTCCTATAAATGGATATAAGACAGGGAATTCACAATGCCTGCCACAGATGGAGTTTGTGTTTCTCTTCCTTCCTGTCCTTGTTTGGAGGTGATTTGAGAGAAGAAAGGGCTAAGGCAACTTGACTCTGCCTATCAAAGGTGTAAGTGCCCCATGCGTCAGTGTTCACACTCCTGATCCTGCCCTATTGGTCTCCTGGCCTGTCCCTGTGCCAGCAGTGCCCTGGTTTCCTCTCCATGGCTTTGTACGACATGGTCATGTCCGGTGGTGTGACTCCAAGATTCATAATGGTTTTTATTATAATTATGAATGGTATCTGTATCCATTCTTAATATTTTTTAGTTTGTTGTAGCCAGGGTGACCATATGGTTTATCATCAGAATCAGAATGCCTTTGAGCATGAAAGGGGAACAATATTAAAAATTATGTCAGAACAACAGTTGTTAACTGGGACCGTCCCAAGGCAAGACAGGTAATCAATCACGTTGGTAACTGTTGAGGTAAATGAACACTGTTGGTTTTCTAAGTTGATCTGATGTCTCACAGATTGAAAATTGTATCTTTATATCTGCATCTCTGTTCTAATAATTAGCCTATTGATTCTCGTGGATTCTCTATGTATTTCACCTGCAAATAATTGTAATTTGGGCCTTTCTATTCCATGCCTGACACAGTACATTTTCTTGTCTTATTGCATGGGGCACGGGGCTAGTACTATATGGAACTGTTGTGTCAACAGGTTTGCTTGTCTTGCTTCCAGTCTTAAAGTCAAACAGTTCTCAATATCCAGAAGACAAAGACAAGTCATGGGCTCAGAGAAAAACTGGCTTCTCCTGGTACTGAGGCCCGAGAGAAATGTCCCCAGTGTGTCCCCATGGAGGAGACACCATGTGATATTTTGTTTCCTTCTGCTTCCCCAGAAAACCCTTTTGCCTCAGGATGGGGGAGGTGAGGCCCGAAGCACGCGGTGCAGCCTCCAAGAAGAACAACTTCACAGAGACGCCAGGGAGAGCCGAGGCGGCTGCGGTGGTGGCAGAGGAGGAAATGCCACCTGTGCCCAAAACCCCCTTCTGAGACTTCTAAGATTCGGAGCAAACTCAGGGGCCGGGGCCCAGGGGTGCAGGGGAGGGGATTCTCAGCCACCCGTCCGCAAGCAATAGTCCCATTTTGGGCTGGTGGCTTCTGAGAGGTGACATGATTGTGAACTCGAGATGACAAACAGAAAGCTGCTCTGGCCGATTCAAGCTGGAAGGAGTCAGGCCTCTGCGTCGTGTCCGTTCCCTTTTCTCTGTTTCCTCCAGTAGTGGCCTGTGGGCCTCTCCATGTCAGAGTATTGAATGTGAGTGAGTGTGTGTGTGTGTGTGTGTGTGTGTGTGTGTGTGTGTGTGTGATTTGGGTGTTCTTTTGTTTGTTTGGTTTTTATTGAGTTCCCCCAAGGTGCCTGATGGGCACATGTCACGTTGTGGTGGGGGTTCCTCGTCAGCATCCTGGGTTCAGCTCTTTGCTACAGCTGGCAGCTGTGAACCAGATGGAGTTGGTGAGCCTGGGGCCCAGCCCTGCTGTGTTTCTGGGGGCGCTGGGGATTTGAAAATGCCAGGAAGGGTTTGTTCTTATGGATGTCATTCCCATAGCAACAGTAATGGTAAGGGCGGTGCCGTGGGTCATCCACGGGGCGGGCACTTGTTTGGGTGCCTTTGTGCACATCCTCTCTCGCCACCTGGGTGGGGATGTGATGAACCCCCTGCAGAAACAGCTCAGAGTGGGGATAGTGCCGGGTCACACGGTGAGGAGGACACTAGCCCCTCGGTTGACCTCAGGGGGTAGGAGCCCAAAGTTTAAGCTCCCAGCAGAGTCCCGAAGCATCTCCCAGTCACTTTCTGGTGGACGGGCCATTCCCTCCTGGTTCTCTACCGTCATTTGCCTGGACCCTGATTCGCGCAGCACATTCTGCTTCGGCACCTGCTGTGTGCCTGGCCCTGTGCCAGGCCGTGTAAGGATGGGACATGAGTCAGGGAGTCCTTGGCCCTGGCCCAGGGGAGGCACCATCTGGTGGGAGAGACAGACACACAGATCTCTGCCAGGCAGGGTGATAAGCAGTATGGAAACCTAGAGGGGAAGGTTCCAGAAGCCCTTCCACTTTAAGGTGGGACTTCCACACAAACTCGGATGCCTGCAATTTCATCCACAAAACTCACCGTGGCCACTGCCCACCCCACTGCCCTGGGACACACAAGGAAGGGCATTGCCCAGGGATGTGATCACATCAGTCTCGAGGGCCACACTGCCAGTGTAGACACACTTACTCCACCAGTGTCACTCATACCAAAACCTACCCCCAACTCTTAGCTCTGTGGGCCCTGCTCAATAAGTGTGTGTCCCCTCTGATCACGTATCCGCACTTTGCCACAACAATGTTCTCACACCCAGACTCCATCAGACACAGCAGTGAGCTGGCAGGCCCCTGCTCACCGCTCATGGTACCGGTTTTCTAGCTGGGGAGAGAGGACAGGGAGGGAGCAAATAAGTAGAGAATAAGGAAGGTAGAAATAGTGGTGAGCGCTCTGCCGAGAATTCAGTCACAATGAGTGCAGGTCGTGTTGAGCTTGGGCCATCTGGTTAAGACCAGATCTGAATGGTAAGAGCCAGCCAGGGGAAGAGGGAAAGAGCATTCCAGGCAGAGGGAACAGCTAGTGCAAAGGCCCTGAGGCAGCCACAGGTTCAGTGGTTGCAGGGACTCGGAAGAAATCCAAGGTGCCTGGGACCCAGAGGGAGGCGGAAGGGGATGAGGGTGAGAGAGCCCAGACTCTGTGGCTCATTGTGTGTCAGCATAAGGCTGCACAGAACAAACCCCTGTCCTTTGATAAAGCAGAAAGAGCTTTCCAGGGTATAAAGTGTTTTCCACACAGATGGTTCTTCATCCTCTCAACAGCCCCACAAAGAAGGGACTCTCCCCATCTCATGGACTAGGAAACTGAGGCTCAGATGGGTCCAGTGGCTTGCCCAAGGTCACACAGCAGGCTGTGGAAGACCCAGGCCCATAGCTTCAGTCCCACGTTCTCCAGACAGTGGTGCCAAGGCCCAGGCAGACAGCTTGGTAGAGGCAAAGCAGGAGAACTTTTGCTTGGGGTCTTGATTAGGGATGAACCTGGCTTCCTTGCCCTGAGATGCGAGTCATGCCCGGACATGTGCCAGGCTTTATCCATGCAGAGAATTGACTGCCATGGAAGGTGCCCAGCAGCCGCTTAGCCCAACTGGATCAGCCCACACCTGCATCCCATGTGAGGAGTCTCAGGATCAGGGCAACCTAACTGTGGGTGGTTGAGGAGAGGTGGGCACAAGACCCAGATCCTGACATCCACTCTGCATTAAGAGCAGTGTGACCTCAGGTGAGTCCTGTGCCCTCTCTGCCCTCAGTTTCCCCATCTGTAAGAGGAAGGAGTCAGACCAGGCATTTAGGGGATTGCATGTCTGCCTTCCTGTGGTTATGGGTGACGCTCATGCAGCTGCTCACACAGAGATGCTTCCTTTGCCATAAAGGAGCTGGTGGCCTTGTCTCCCTGCCCCGGAGACCTGGAGACAATGGTCATTGTCACATATACCAGCTAGGGCTAGGATTCACCTGATCCGTAGCCCTGAGATTTACAACTTGCAGGTTGCTGCTCCTGGCCCCAGCAGAGGTCTTTTTAGGAGCGACCAATAGATAATTCTCTTGGGGGTTTATTGTCTCAGCTGGGCTTGGGATGGAACTATAGCTCAACAGACATCACAGATGCAAGCAGTACCAGGGCAGCCATTGGTGCAGAGAACGCAGCACTGCTCCTTTCCAGCTGGGTGGCCTTAGGTAAATCGCTTTCCCTCTCTGAGCTTCAGTTTTTCACCTGTCAAGTGTGTAGTGTGGGGACTCGGGGGAGGTAACGACATTCACAGCCTCATGGAGTGGTGGAAGGGGTGAGAACACTGACCGTGGTGGTGAGTGGCCCTTAGAAGGCAGGTGTGTATAATTCAGTCGCTGCCCACATCAAGGGCTCCCCCAAACCCCACGGGACCCTGGGCCATCCCATCCGCATCCTACTGTGGCAGGTGGACGTGCCAATAGGAGTGTCCCTGAGAATAAGATGCAGGGTAGTAACAAGTTCAAGTAGAGATATATAGTGTTAGTGTTTTTTAGTGACTCCCAAACGTGAGTTTTTAAGCTGCCTCCGTTTACTTTTTACTGTGTGCTTCTGGCTATCACCACGTAATTTGTAAAAATAACAATAAAAATATACAAAACAGAAAAGCAAGAAGAAGAGAAAGAAGATGGCACCAAGGAATCGGTATTCGACGCTGGCCTGTGTCACTCACTCCGTTTTTGTAGGACTTTTTTTCCCACTGGGAACTGTGTGTTATTAACGAGCAGTTTTATGCTTTCCATCTCGTCCGAGGATGGTATAATCATGGTGTGTTTTGGAATCTCTACTCAGAACCCATAGCTGGTAGCACCCAAGGCCTCTCGCCCTCACCTTAACCTCTGAAATCGCCCTGGAACTTGAGGAGTAAGCAGCCTGCTCATGCAGACGTGCCTGGAGCCGCCGGCTGCCAGGCGAACATTTGACACTGACCAATATGAAACAGGCCTTAATTGAAAACACGCACACATGCACACATATGCACACACATGCACACATATGCACACACATGCACACACGCGATTCTGCAGGTAGATCCAGTCTCTGTTGTTTTAGAAAAACAGCAGGTAGGCGGCTAGCTAGGGTGGGTGGCATTTCCTGTCATTATTGGAAAACCTCTTCAGGCAAATTTGGGCCCCAAGACTGGAAAGGACTGAGGGGTGTCAGGGAAAGCACGGCCAGGAGTGGGGATAACAGACTTCTGCCGAGAGACGCTTCCCAGCTCACGGTCAAATCCAAAGCTCTCCTTAGGTTATTTCAGTTACAACGAGACTGTGCTGGTGGCCATGCCCAGTGCTGTTCCCCACATACCAGCAGACCCTGGAGACCCCTGCCCATGCCAGGAAGGGATCGGCCTCCTCCAGCCCACTGCCCCTGCCCACGCCCCGTTCCGTGGCCCAGCTGACACCCCATTCATCATGTCTACAAGAGGTTGTGCCGGAAAAAAAAGTTTCCCAGGGTCACTTTTAAAAAATTGTTATTGGTTTATTTTAATTTTTGTCAGCTTAACTAATTGGCCCCCACCAACAGGAAGAGTCATGCCATAGTTGGCCTTCAGAGTGAGTTTGCAGAGGTCTCAATAATCCAAATTGACATAGCAGCCCTGACTGGTTATTGGGGGCATTTCTTGTCAATGTTGGGGGCCAGCCACATCATCGCAGACACGTCTATGTGGGGCCCCCCTCACCTGCTATGCAAATCGGGTTGGAATGGTAGAGGCGACTCTCGGGAATTCTTGATCTTACTGCTCACCTGGTGAGCATCAGATGCTGTCAGCCTGGTCCTCACAGACCATTTGAAAGGCCAGAGGGGCAGCCAACCACCCAACGAGTGGGTGATACCATTGTCACTGCCATCTGCAGCCCTGGAACACATCACCAGGCTGGGGTGATGCCCTGTGCCCTCCTGCACACCTACTAACGTCACACAAGGCTCCCAGCCCCTCCTTGTAGCACAAGGAGCACACCAGATGGTAGTTCAGTGAACGTATGCAACTTTGGAGTTCAAGGCCAGAAAAGTCCAGTGATGAAGCTGGGCAGCCAGGTGCGTTAGCAGACCCTAGAAAATCCATTTGTTCATCCACGCATGCATTCACCTAGTCAACAAATATTTACCCAGCTCCGTACCCAGTGCCCATCTGGGAGCAATTCCGGCCGTAGACAGAGATGTCAGGAAACACCCCGTGTCCGAGGGAGAGGCTGGATTGTCTGTGAAATGACTGGTTGTGCCTAATAGGAATGCTTAGATTCACAAAGCAAGTAGGGAACACTTACCTATCCTGTCCATGAAAGTGACCTTGGAGGTGGCATCGTCTTCCCCTCCCACACCCCGGTTTCTAGTCCAAGACCCTGCCAAATAGCTGGTGCTAGAGAGATGCTTGGTGAGTGAATGGCTTTGACCATTAGTCACACTGTAACTAAAACTCCTATCTTCACGTCAAAGCCCTGACCCATTTGCCCTTGACAGACTGAAATTCGGGGCTGCTGCAGTGCCCACCTCCAAGGGGCACCATTCACAACGCTGTCACGTCAGTGGCAACGGGCTCCCAGGGCACTGTTCCTATCAACTGCGCCGTGAATGGTGATTCCTGGGTTTGTGCAGTGAGGGGCCCAGTTGAATTGCCCTAAACCACCCTCCAAAATCTGCAGAATCCCATCAAAGTCAGAGGAGCCCGGGGGAGGATCACCTGTGCATGGGATGGAAAGTTCCAGATGGCACGGCCACCGTGGGCACCCAGTGTACCGACCACTGGAAGCAAACTGGTGACCCGAGAGAATCTCTTTTTGGAACCTCACCTCAGCTTCTCACGCACAGTTTCTTCCTGTTTTTTCCCCCGTTTTCTGTGTTAAAGCTGGTGGGATTCGTTACAGTCAAATAACCAAACAGGCAGAGGCTGGGTGATGTGCAATAACGAGTGGGGACTCCGAGGGTGAGGGGCTGTCACCCCAACAAGGCAGGAGTCTCCCAGGTCCGGTGTGTCCCCTCAGGGGCAGTGGGAGAAGGGCATGCAGCTGAAGGCGGGACAGAAACGTTCTCTCCTGTAACACCCGACTTGACGTGAGCAGGCATCGGGTCTCTCTGAGAGTTGATAACCAGGAAAACCAAAAACCAATAATATTCCTAATATTAATAATAATAATATAATGTAATAATAATGTGTTTTACACTGACTGCTGTTGCACTGCTTTTGTCTTTATATACAGTCGTTTTTATAAACATGTCCTTAGGTTTTAATAAAGGAGTGTCATGTTAACTGTTCCCTGTATAAAACTTTGCTTTCGTGTTTCAAAACGTGCTCGCAGGGCCCTGCACGCGTGTTGTCGGTCACTCTCTTGTCAGGGAGGGTGGAGGACAAGGGCCTAAGGTCTCAGCCGAGGAGCTGTTGAAGGCGGTGTGAGGGGCAGCTGGTCACACGAGTCCATCCTGAAGACCTCAGGGTGTCCAGGGCCAACGGCAGATCAAGAGGCCAGATGGGTGCCACTTCCCAAGGCACAGAAAGGAGACAGAGCCACGAGGGGGAACTGGCGGCGCTGGGGGGAGCTGGGAGCAGGCGGGCAAGGCCCAGACAATTACACATGATATCACCCTCAGTGTCCCTTGCTACTTTTTTATCTGGTGTGATCCTCCTGCCTGAGGTTGGTGCCATGTGAGTCTATTTCAATACCTGGCTCAGAAGATAGGACCAGTGACTAAGCATCGAGTCCAGCCAGTGGGTTCATGGAGAATGACCTGACCCTCTGCACTCGGGGAGGGACACACACTTATGGGGCAAATAGGAGTTTTGTGCCTCCAATAACTGCTGCCCACAGGGGCCACTTTGGACCTGCTTTCTGCCCAGGTCTCAACCCTATTTATAAGGTGGCAGCAGTATTGCTCCAAAAGCACAGAGTCCGGGTCTAGTCCAGTTCAGTTCAGTTTCAAATGCTGGTCAAGGCTCTTCTCCCACCCCGATGGTCTTGAGTCCCATATGATCACCTAGTGGGCGAGGGCAGGGGGTTGACTCTCAACACACTCTCCTCCCCCAAACCCAATCAGCTTCAGGGCGAAGGCAGAGAAAAAAGACCAAAAAAGAACAGTGTGGGGGGCAAACTGAGTCTTCTTTGCCGAGCTCCAGGGGAGTCTCGTGCCCCGATCAAACCAATGTTCACACAACAACCTGCACATGGATGTCAATAGCAGCTTTCTATCCCCAAACTGGAAGCAATCCAGATGCCCTCCAACTGGTAAATGGTTAAACAAACTGCCCACATGCATACCAGGGACTCCTACTCAGCCATGAAAATGAATGAACTTTTTATTGATATGTTCAACAATCTGGTTGAAGCTCCAGAGAATTACACTGCATGGAAACAGCCAATCCCAAAAAGCTACGTACTATATGATTTCATGTATGTAACATTCTTGAAATGACACAGTTATAGAAATGGAGCACAAGTTAGTGATTTCAGGGATTAAGGAAGACATGGGTCAGGAGGCGAGTGGCTATAGCTGTAAAAGGGCCACAGGAAGGATCCTTGTGGAGATGGAAATGTTATGTATCGTGACAGTATGTGTCAACATGCTCGATGGATATTGTACCATAGCTTCTGCAAGATGTTACCATTGGGGGAAACTGGGGAAAGGGGTCTCTCTACACTACTTCTTACAACTACGTGTGAATATACAATTATCTCAAAAGGAAACGGTTTAATTTTTAAAAACAGATTAGACACAATTGAAGAAAGAATTAATGATCCTGAATATATATCAGAAGAAGAATGAAGACCCTGTAAACGAAAGGATGAAAAGCACTTAATAGTCATATGAAACAGGTAACTGACATGTAATTGTAGTTCCAGAAGGAGAAGGGAAAGAGAATGTAGAAGAAATAGTATTTGAAGAGATAAAAGGCAGAGAAATTTCTACTATTGATTATAAAGACATCAAATCACATACTCAAGAAGCCCTACATCTTAATATAACATTTCCGTCACCACAAGGATCCCTCCTGTGCCCTCCCAGAGCTACATCCACTTGCCTCCTGCACCCACCCCCTTTATAACCCCTGACAATCATTAATCTGTCCACCATGTCTATAATTGTGTCATTTCAAGAATGTTATATAAATAGAATCATGTAGTATGTAACCTTTTGGGATTGAAGTAGAGCTGCTCCAAGCAAGTAGTCCTGATTCAAGAAGCAAAAAACAGTCTTAAAAAAGAAAATCTTAAAAACAACTAGTAAAGGAGTGGCGGTGGGTGGAGTGTTGAAGAGAGATTACCTAGACAATCTCAAGACTTTACAATATAAGTAATGGAAAACGGAGGACAATAGAATATTATTTTGGATGTACTAAAAGAAAGTAACTGTCAACCTGGAATTCTACACCCAGCAAAACTATCTTTCAAGAATGAAGGCACAACTGATAGAAGTACAGGAGAAACAGACAAGACCACAATGATAGTGAGAGATTTCAACACACCACTCTATAACAGGTGGAAAATCAGATGAAAAACCAGTAAGAGTATGGTAGGCTTGAACATGATTAAGAAAACTGCCTAGTGGATATATTTAGAACAATGCTTCCAACAAATACGAAAGATTCTTTTTCAAGCAATATGGAACCTTTATGAAAAGTTACCGTATACTGGATAATTAAGCAAATCCCAGCCAACTTCAGAGAACATTAAGATAGAAATCTATGAAGAAAAGAAAAAGATAACTAGAAAATTCCCACTTGTTTGGGAAATAAGAACTATAACTATAAATAGTCTAAGGTCAAAGAAAAAAATCATAATGGAAATTAGAAATTATTTAAGCATAAAGGAAATGTACGATGCAGGTAAGTAACTTAAAGCTGAAAAGCATACATTGATAAAAAAGTTCAAAGAAGATCTAAATAAATGAAGAAACATACTGTGTTCCTGGATTGGAAGACAACATAGTTAAGATGTCAGTTCTCCCCAAATTGATATACAAATTTAACTGACTGAAAAACTAATGAATCAGCCATATTTCTTACAAATTAAAAATAGAATAGTCAAACAAACACAGACTAAAAGAAAAAGAACAATGAAGATAAATGCAAAACGAACAAAAAAAGGAAATAAACATAACACAGACTGTAAAGGCAAGTGCTAGTTCTTTGAAAATTTTTAATAAAATTGACAAATCGTTGGCAAAACTCATCAAGAAAAAAGAGAGAAGACACAATTCCCAGTATCAGGAATTAAAAAGAAGATACCACTACACATCCAGCAAAGATAAAAAAGATAAGAGACTGTTAAAAATTGTATCCAAATCAGTTGAAAATTTAAAAGAAACAGATCATTTTCTTTTTAAAAAATGCTAGTTTCTAAAGCTGATACTTGAACAATAGAAATCTGAAGAGACTTATAATTATTAAATAAATTGAATCCATAAACAAATCTTTCTCACTAAGAAAACTCCAGGCCCTGCAAATTCAACCAAGCACTTGAGGAAATAATGATCTTATATAAACTCTTCTAGAGGACAGAAAATGAATATAAAAGTACGAAATGGCCTCAATTCGTTTTATGAGGCCAGAATAACCCCGGTATCAAAACCTGACAAAGTGAGTCTCAATTATCAAGAAAGATGCAAGCATCCCAATCAAAATGTAGCAAATGGAACCCAGCATGAGCTTATCAGGTATACCCCAGAAATGTCAGGTTGGTTTAACATCGCAAAATGATAAATACAGTTCACAGCAATAGCACAGTAAAGAGAAAAACATATGATCATTTCAATACACACACACACACACACACACACACAAATTCAATACCCATTTGAAGTGAAACATGCTAGGCAAGCTAGGAATACAAGCGAACTTTCTTTAAAAGAGTTAACAGATACCCATGTAAAACTTACAGAAAACATCTTACGTGTCTTAATGCTTGAAATATTGAAAGCTTTCCTTTCAGATCAGAAACAAGCCCATAATACCTGCTATCCCCACTTCTATCCAACATTGAAAATGAGATCTTGGCAGCCCTGTAAGGCAAAGACAAGAAATGAAAGGTGTAAGGATTGAAATGGAAGAAATTAAAATGTCATCTTTCAAGATAATATGATTATAAAGGTAGAAAGTCCAAAAGTATCTAATTTGAATTCAACTGAGTGGCTAAGCATAAAAAATATGCATCTCATTCAAGCACTGTCTAACGTGGGTTGGCGAGAACCGTCTTCTGTACACCACTCATGGATCTAGGCCCCTTCATCCTGCCCACTGTCATTTCATCTTGTGGCCTCCAGAGTTGCCATGGCAAGGAAAGACAGAGTGTGAGGGAAACTCACCAACACTTTGACCTGGAAGTAACAGGGACCATGTCCGCTCACATTGCACTGGTTGGCCCTACCTCCCTGCCAGGGACCTGGACAGTGTAGTCTTCCTTTGGTCCCCAAATACTCAAGTTACTCTTTTTCCACAAGTACCGTGTTTCCCGGAAAAAAAGACTGAGTCTTATATTAATTTTTGCTCCACAAAGACGCATTAGGGCTTATGTTCAGGGGATGTCATCCTGAAAAATCACGCTAGGGCTTATTTTCCTGTTAGGTCTTATTTTCGGGAAAACACGGTAGAACAATCTCACACCTTCTCAAGAGAGATAATTTAACTCCTTGGGTCCCTGAATCCAGCTTGAAATCTCGGATCTTCGAGTGAGCGGTCTATCCAGTGCTCTCCAGTGGGTCTGTACCTGCCTCTTCTTGGCCTGGAGATTTACAAACTGAAAGAGATATGATCTTATACAGATCCAATATTCCGTGAGGGAGCAGGGGCAGGGCAACTGCAATAAACACTTCCATGTGGCAATAGGAGGAATGGAGACAGGTAGCAGTCACCGTTCCATAGCAATTCTGAAACCCTGCTGGGTCGACGTTGTGAAGGCCCCATCCCTGGGGTGACAAACGTTTCTTGATTAGACTTCTCTGGTAGGAAGTCCCTTGTTCATTGCTCTCCCTGGCCCCTGACTATGTCATTCCATCATCCTCTTTGGCTGCATCTGAAATGGACATGAGAATATGCCATCCTTGAGGGCTGTGAAACTCTCAGCTGCTGTCTGCTTGTGGAGACTGGGAGCCCAAAGCTTGTTTTAAGTCGCAAACAACCAGAGCCTTATTTTAGCACAAGTGTTGGGTTTCTTTTATAATACAATGTCCTTAAAACACTTAATAAACTTATGATTTATTTGTTTCCAGTGAGTTCCATGCTTCATACCTCCATTCAAAAGTTCTTCCTGAGATCTAGACCTCAACTTCACTTAGTTGCCTTTTTGTCTCTAGGTCTCACTCACAAGATAAACACTCTCGATGTAGAGAAACAGCCCTAGCCAAGACCAGACACCCAGTGGCTAGAGAAGAAACGATAAACATTAGGAAATATTAAAATTCATTGTTGTATGACAAAAGGTCACACAAATGGGGACAAGAGATTTAAACACAGAGAACACATACGAGTATGAGGCTTATGTTTAATTTACAGAGAGCATGTGCAAATTGACAGAAAAAAATAAACAAACCAATCTCTAGAAAAAGAAAAAAACATCAAAAGACAATTCGCAGAATGACTCTAAAGGACAATAAACATAAAAAGACTCAAACACACTGGTACCGTGTTTCCCCGAAAATAAGACCCAGCCGGACCATCAGCTCTAATGCGTCTTTTGGAGCAAAAATTAATACCGGGTCTTATATTAATTTTTGCTCCAAAAGATGCATTGGAGCTGATGGTCTGGCTAGGTCTTATTTTCGGGGAAACACGGTATGCGGGGAAGGGAGCAAAGTGTAATAATGAGATACTTTACACCTATCAAACTGGCACAAAATAAATGATAAATCTCTCATTAGCAGCTGTGTGAGAAAAGAGTACTCTTATGCACTGCTGCTAGAAATGAGAATTATTATAACCTTTGTGGAAAGCAATCTGAAAGTATCTATTAAAATTGAAAAGCATAACACACTTTGACCCAGAGTGGATGGAATGGAATTCCACGTTGGGATGGAAACCAAATGATGCTTATCAACGGGGTGTCAGAGTCAGTGGGGTGCTAGTAAATGGTAAACAACCAGCTCTCTAGGAAAAAAAAATGTATGCGTACGTGTGCATACCATTTTATAAAAAACGTGTTAACAAAGGATATGTGGCAAAATTGACAAATAATAAAAAAATGTGTAATACTCTTCATTTTTAATTGTACATAGTCAACTGATTCTCACAGAATGCTTATGCTGTTTTTTGCCCAAGATCAACTGCAGCCAACCCACTTGCAACCAATGAACAAGTAAGCGTAGGTCCAATATGAGCATTCATTGACAGTTTCGTTTTTGTTAAAGTGTACCATGAAAGTGAATCAAAGAAGACGTGTGGAAACGTCACTCATCCATCAGTGGCATGACTGCCCTCTTTGTTGGATTAAATAACAAGCCTGGGCGAAGAGTGCCTCAATTTTTTTGTGCTAGTCACAAAATGCTGTAGCTACAGACATGACACACTTTTAAACTGAATTTGCAGTATTAATGTTAATGTTTCTCAAGTCTACACAACCAACATACCATCAATCAAGTCCTGATTTGGCGTGTGTGCCCGCTCCGTGGTGCGTGCTCTTTCACCAAGGCCACCTTTGAACTGCCCACGTGACGGGTCTAATCGCAGACGTGGGAAGAGCTGCCAGAGACACGCTGTTATACAACATTATAGAGTACTTATTGCCCCTGTTTTTAATAGCATGTATTTAATTATAAGTTTACAGAATTTAATTTTTCACTGGCTGCATTTAATAACTGGCTCACGAAATTCCAGAAAAATTAACAACAGGCTGTCACGAGCCAGTGTGTGCTGGCCTCCAGCACGCCCCTGGGAAAGTTGACTAATGTGGAACGGCCACACTGTGGAAATTTATGCAACTATTCAAAAGAATGAATTGGAGCCCTACAGGGGATTTGGAGGGATTGCAGAATCAGAAAAGCAAAATACAGACAAGAGAGTATAGTACTGATCGCATTTTTGTAACATAACGACTCTCCCCAACGAAACCTCTATATATGTGTCTGTATATATATAATGGTCAGTGATACACGAGTGTTCAGAAGAATAAGGCAAATTGGGGACATAAGGTGGCACGTGTGGAAGGGGAAAAGGGAGCCAAGAAAAACAGGGAAACACAACAACACAAAGACTGCCAATAGAACAAACTGCGCGTATGTTAACACACTTTGTCATTCACGGGTAAGATATGCATGTACTTGTATGGCTTCAGGTCATTAAAGTACTTTTTTAAAGCAAGTCCTCGGTTGGACAGTTGCTTAGGTTATCTACGTTTGCATAACAAAGCACCTCAAAACTTTGTAGCTTAAAAGACCCACCACCATTTGCCATGACAGCTCTGTGGGTTGAGCATCTGGGTTTCCCACTCACGTGGTGGTGGCTGGGGCGCTGAGATGGCAGGAGGGTTCAGCGTGACCTTCCTCGCGCGGCTGGAGGTGGGTGCTGGTCAGATGGGGCTCTCCGGTGGGGACCTCCGTTCTCCCCGTGAGCCTCTCCACCTGGTTTGGTGGGCTGCCTCTCAGCATGGCGACTGGAGTGAGTGAGGGGTGAGCGGAGGAAGAGATGCTAGAGAGGGTACAGGAGCCAAATTATACGAGGCTTAGAGACCCCTGTAAAGACTGGCTGGTATTTCGAGTGAAAAGTGGGAGCATTTGCAAGAGTTTGAGGAGAGGCGTGTCTGCTACAGCTGAATGTTTTTTAAGGCTTATTCTGTCGGCTGTGCTGAGAGCAGACTGTAGGGGGCAAGGATGTAGTGGCCGGAACCCAGATGGGGGCGGGAGGTGGTGAGACGCGGTCAGATTCGGGATGCATTTGGGAGGCAGAACCGACGTGAATTTCTGACAGATCAGATGGGGGAGTGAGAGAAACAGAGTCACCCCGGGCGAACACAAGGCTCTTGGCCTGAGCAGCTGAATGACTGAGAGACGGGGCTGCCGGCAGCTGAGACGGGGAGGCTGGGAAGAGGTCAGGATTCAGGGGTAGATGTGCTGGGCTTGAGAACAGGTGGCTTTGACATCCAAGTAGCACTGTCACATTTCACAGCTGGAAACACAATTGGAGGTCAAGACAGAGGTCCAGGCTGGAGGTCCACCTTGGGCATCACTGACAAATCAATGGTATTTAAAGCCACAAGCCAGGATCACTAAGGGGCAGAGTGATACAAAGAGACACAGTCCAAGGATTGAGGTTGGGGACATTCTAACGTGTCAAGGTCACGGAGACCGGAAGAATCGGCAAGGGAGTAAGGAGGGACTGGCAGAGAGTACGCCAGGGTGTTGGACGCCAGGTGAGGGGAGGGCACCCAGGAGGAGAGAGGGACCCCTCCGCAGAGTCGGATAAACCCAGTCTTTTTGAGTTCTGACAACTAGACTGAGCTGGGTCAAGAAGGCACTGCTCATTGCTTCCTGCCGGGCCAGAAAGCTGAGGGCTGGCCGACAGTGGATTTCGGGTTGGGGGGAGAGGGTCTGACTTTATTCAGAGCAGTTTCAGGGAATATGTGGGACAAAAAGCTTGCTTGGGGTGTCGGGGCAAAGTCAAGAAAGATGGGGTGGAGTTTGCTCTTCCAAGGAGCTTTGATACGAAGAGGGGAAAGGAGACGGAAGACGCTTGTACGAAGATGGGCGGTCTAGCTAGATGCATGCATGCTGATGCTAAGAGCTGATGGTGGGGAAGGTCAGCTGAGCACATATCCTGAGCCTGGCACTGGTGGGCGGGGCCAAGCGCACAACAGGAAACAACACAGACTTGACCTGCCCCAGGTATCCTCGGCTTTGATGGGTCTTTCTAGCCAGAGGGCATTGCACCCACCCTGGCCTGGCTCTACCCTGCACACCCCCTGCCAACTCCTGGAGGAGGGTGAGCCCCTACACTGCACAGGCTCAGCGCTCAGATGAGTCCGTGCTGGAGCAGCAGGCATCCTTCAAAAAGAACAGCCTGACTGCCATCGGACGCACCACCTTCCCATTAATCGCCTCAGAAAACAACCGAGAGCAGCTGGCAAACAGTCAAGCCAAATCCCAGTGGGGGAAGCAGCAAGACTTGACATGAACGAGGATTCTGCAGCCTGAGCCCAAGAGGGAGGGCCAGACAGGCACCCGTTAGGAATGTCTATTTGTGGCTCTCCAGTCTAATTTCTGAATATGACAATGAATAAATATTGGTCTTTCCTTCTGCAGCCTTTTCCATCTGGGTGGTTCAACCAAGCAGATGCTGCCACCTCTTGTTTTCTAGAACTGGGGAGAGATGGGGGTCCAGAAAGGGAAGAGGTGTCCACCTGGCATCTCATAGAAAGATGGCAGCAGGACATTCAGGGGAGCATGGGAAGGTCAGAGCCTCTTGGAGGGGAGCTGGCGTTGCTTAGCTTGAGCTCTACCTCCTGCTTTTGTCCCTCCAATGTACTCTGACAAGAGCTCATCCAACTGCTACTTGAATACCACCAATGATGGGACGCTCACTACCGCCAAGTGGTTCATTCCATTGTTAGATGGTTCAGAATGTCAGAAAGTTCTTTCCTTTGCAAAACTTCTTTTTTGAATTCTTACATTATACTGTTCTAGACATGGGAAGCAGTGAATAAGACCTGCAGGGTCCCTGCCCTCAGTGGAGAAACAAATAGGAACCCGGACAGATAGCAAAGCGAAGGGAGGAAGGAGATTCCAGCTAGTGCCCTGACAACTAAGCTGACAACTGGGTCAGGAAAGCACTGTGCATGGGACATCAGCAAGGACGGCATTCTGGACACGCAGCATGGGGACCCGGCTGGCCTCTGAGGATGGGGGACCACCTGAGGTGGGAAGACATCTTCCATATACTCTTCCAGGAGCAGGAACTGGACTGGGCGACTGGGTATTTGGCAGCAGGCGCTGCGCCTCCTCTCCGAGCCCCAGGGGGCGGGAGCTGTCTGGGTGTGTGCTGCCCCTTCCCGGCTAGGCCTCTGTGGGTCCTGGAGGAGCCTGCGCTCTGAGCGGTGCTGGGAGGGCCACAAGGCTCTTGAGGCCACAGCGAAGTCGGGGTGGAGGACTTACGGGGTCTCCCCCGCCCCAGAGGCCCCCCGTCCTGCCGGCATTGGGCCTCCCAGGCTTAGTATGTTTATTGGACTCTGCTCGGCTCCTGTGGGCTCTGAGCCCAAATCCAGCTTCTCCCGCTTCGCCCTGGCTCAGCCCACATGCCTGTTCCTCTTACCTGGGGACGGCCCCACAGGGACCTAAAGAAGGCCGATCCCATCCCTCCTGGCCCTTCTCCAAGATTACAGTAGGCTGAAGAGAGTCCCCAAAACAATATGTCCGTGTCCTAACTCCCAAGACCCGTGACTTTGGACATAGGGTCTTTGTAGATGTAGTTAAGATGTGGTCATTCTGGATTTAGGATGGGCCCGAAGTCAGATGACCGGCCTCCTGATAAGACAGACGAAAGGGAGGTTTGTGACACAAACACAGAAGGGACCCTGAGGGAAGCCTGTGTGAGGATGGGCTGCAGGAACCACCAGAGGCTGGGAGACAGCCCTGGGCAGTGTCCCTCAGAGCTCCCAGAAGGACCCAGTCCACCAACACCTTGACCTTGGACTCTGGTCTCCAGACTGTGAGACAATACGTTTCTGTTGTGTTAAGTTTCTCAGTGTGTGGTGATTTGTTACAGCAGCCCCAGGAAACTCCTGCAAAGACTGACAACCGTTTGGGTGACGAGTGCCCAGGGATACTAGTAGAATGAGTGAATGAGGGCAGAGTTAAGCAGCGCTCACCTGGTGCCTTCTCTTTCTGTTAACACTACAAGGTCACATCCATTCTTAACATCTGGTTCTAGCTCCCAGCTAAAGCCCTGGGCCACTTGGGGCTATCACATTTGAGTCCCCTGGCTTGGTCATGTTGTGGCTGTGTGGCCCAGAGCAAGTTATCAACCTCTCTGGGCTGCTGCCAAATGAGTATTTGAGGACTCCCATTTAAGGTTATCTTGAGGATTTGAAATAGTATTTGCAAAGCACACTGCTAGGAGCTGGCACTTAGTAGGTGCCATTAAGTACAAACTCCTCAATGTGACTTCCGTCACAACAGCAAGTTGCGATTAGGATATTTTTGCCTGAAGCTGCTGGTTTTTTATATGTAATTTTACTCTTATCAATAGAGGCAGCTTATAAAATGTGTAGCTAAGTGTGTTGAAAGGATTTTACACTTGTGTAAGAATTTTCCTAAAAATACCTTCACAAATCAAGGGGGGATGTCCTTTGTCAGACCCCACATCCTGTAGTGGAGATGGAGGAACTGGTCACTGCTGCCCCTGTCCGGCGGGATGCAGCCCCCGGCCCTGTGCCCGCACACTGGCCAGGGCTGCTGTGCGTGGAGGATAAATAGCCCAGACGACCTCCGAGCCAGCATCTGGCCATCTTTCTTTCCAGCTCCCCTGGACCTGCCAAGTTGGCCCAGAAGTAGCCGTGCCAAAAAGAAAGGTGCATTTAAAATATTTTCTGTCTTCACTTAAGAGAGGACCTGGGTCATCCACTCGTCAGGGAACAGCCTGACACAGGCCAGCTGTCCACGGGGCCTGCCTGAGGCTCCTTCCCCTGCGGGGCTCACCAGCTTGGTCCATCTTGGGCTGGAACATTTCTCCGGTCCCATTTGCTCTCTGTGTCCTCGTCTCCTCGGGTCCCGGGCTCTGGTCTCACATAAGCAACGCCTGCTCCTTGCATCTCAAATTCACCATTGCCAAGTCTACCAGCAGCCAAGTGTGACTGTGGCAGCCACAGAGCCCTGTGGATCCTGCCATGTGCCTTCCAGTCTGAGTCACCAAAAGCCACCAGCTTCTTCTTGGGACACTCGGACCTGGCTCGTCTGTCACGAGAAGCTCAAGGCAGACAGAGTGGCCACGGGTACTCAGTCCATCAGCATTGCCAACCCGAGTACACACCAGACGGGTGAGTGAGACGCCTCCTGGTGATTCCCCGCTTCCTTCCCCCAAGGTCACGGGCTGATAAAGGGCAGAGGAGAGATTTGAACCCAGATGTCCCGTCTTTAAAGCCAGTTCCTACTTTGCTAGAGGGTGGTTTCGGTGGGTGAATGATGAACTTGATTAGCTGTGTCGCCCCAGGTTGGGGAAGGGACGGAAGGGAGTCTGAGCAGAAGAGGGAGTCCAGGGGCTCCACTGGGAAGAAGTGGCAGAGCGTCCCATCCTGAGGGCCTGAGATTCAGCGTTTCTGGCGCGTCCCTGTTTTAGCAGCACTGGGTCCAGGTGTTTTGGGGCCCAAAGCTTCTACAGCTTCTACACCGGCGCTGGGCACTGGGCACTCAGTGGGCAGCAGACCCATTTATGTACACGGCACTCAGAGCAGGGCTCTAGCCGAATCAGTGGGGGTCAATGCACAGAGAGGTCACATGCAGTGTGGTTTCAAGCCAAAGCTAGAAATGACCACTACAGCCCAGAGATGCAGGACAAAAACAGAGATGACTCAGGGGAACCTAGACTATGCAACTAGGAGAGAAAGCCCAGCCGGATCTGAGGTTGTTTTCTCCTGTTCATGCTGCCTGGCCGTGGCCATCCAAGGCCCCAGGAGGGATCAGTTGGGGCCCCGATCTCTGTGTCTCCTTCTCACCGGCTTCCTGTCCTGGGCCAGCCAGTCACTGCTCAGCACCACGTCAGCCGTGTTTTCTCAGGGAAGACAGGTATTTCTCTACTGAAACGTAAGATAAACAAGGAGGGGCTCTGGGTTTCTATTTCTTTGTGGTCTGGAACTATGGCTGCATGTGAGAATCGCCTGCTCAGATCTAGACCTCCCAGTGTCCAAACCATGTCTGGACCAGGGACTGAGAATACCGACAGGTGGGACGTGCGATCAGGTGAGTCCAGCCACGTCACCTGCAGCTTGTTGGCAACTCAGAGTCTGACACCCAAGTGAGAGCAGCAAAAACAGTGTGCCTGGTACATAGCGTGCAGCCCAGGGGCTCTGGGTCTGTCCCTTGGTCACCGACCCCTGTACTGACTGTCCCCATGGGCCCCGAGTAGGGGGTGCACATCAGCTGGTGGGCCCTGCCCGACCACCAGAGCCCAGATTTTGATGACCAGGACAGAAAAGATAGGGCATAGGGCCCTGGGTCGAGGGTGGTCTAAGCAAGGCACCTGGCCCAGGATGCTACTCCCAGCCCATCAGGGATGCCCCATTCCCACCTTCCATGGGATGCTGCAACCCCATGCAGACTCCCCGAAAGGTGGGGTCCTGCCTTCATTCACACACCTCTAGAGCAGCACATGCCATCTGTGCATGTCCTCATCCATTAGAAAGCTCTTCCTGATACTGATAGGGAATCTGCCTCCTGGGCCCTGGCCAGTGACAGCTGGGGGACTCTGCCTCCCACAGGGAGGGTTGGGGGGTCTTGTCTTGTCTCCATCTCAGGCTGTGGGCGCCTCTGCATCTGTTTCTTGCTTCCCTCATCCTGGGACCACAGGCCAATTCCTCCCCTTGGCCTGCTCTGTCCCCCAGAACATCTGGAACGAGGTGTTCAAGAAGATCAACTCTTCCCAGCATACCCCACACCAGTTTCATGTTTGAGAAGCCTTTTGTAGGTGGCATATACTGACGTGACTGGGAAAAACCACCTATGGGTAACTGCTGCCCCTCCCCCACTGTCTGGCTGGATCAGGGACCAGGGTTAGGAGACAAGACTGGGAGGGGGTATTGAGTGGCCTTGACCAGGAGTAGAGAGTGGAGGAGAATGGGTGGGGGAGCAGATACCTACATCCACAGGGAGACTTGGGGACGGAAATGCTGGAGAGAGAGAATTTCAAAGATGCTTTGCTGCTTATCAAAAATCTACAACGTGCAACCAGAGAAGGACTTTTATTTTCCACACTGTGGAGATTATTCACTGAGTAATAGTCCCAAGGCAAAGCAACGAAAAAACAACATATGTGTATGTGTACATGACCGTGTTGTTATATATACATATATACATATATAATACGTGTATTAAAATGCATCACACTGAGCAAGCAGGAACAAGGAAAATCCAGAGAACCGGGAGTGAAATTGCCAGTGCGCGGAGGTAAGCCGTTGCTAAAGCGGACTTTGCCCTGGGGACATCTGCCGAGCTGGTCACCTGATCGTCCTTTTCCACGACCACACACTGCTCTGGGTGGGAAAAACACCCTGGGCCCACCAACATGAGAGGCAGATAGGGAGCCCACATGCAGCTGGGCTCGATACAAGGGCTGTGCTTTTACTGTGGGAATAAGTTGTGGGGTGGCGGGAGCCTGAAGGCGGAAAGCAAGGACACTTGCCTAATATCAACCCTGGCACTGGGGGAAGATAAAAACAAATCTCCTCGAAGTCATAGGCACAAACCAGCCCTAATGTGGTGTCTACACTAGCTGTGTGCACCACACGTCTTAGACTAGAACCTGAATTTAAAGGGAGCTGACTCGGAGTGACCCCTGCCATCCGGCTGAAGCAGATGTGAATTATCTCCAGAGGTGCACGTTTTCAGCGTCGATCTCGGACAATTCCCAGTGGGTAAGTAGAAGGACCACAGGCGGAGCTCACCCAAGACACACACGGAAAAACACCATGGACAAGACTCAGCGCAAACAACAGGCAGCGGGAATGGACCACAGGTGGGCTTCGGGCATCAGACCGTCAGGTGCAGAACATAAAACAAAGACGCCGAATGTACAGAAAGAATTAAAAGAAGGAATCAAAAATGGGAGTAAGGAACAAGACCCTATAAAATGGCTGAGAAAATGTGAAAAAGAAACACATGAAACTTCTAGAAACAAAAAAAGAAAAACTGTATGATTGAAATAAAACAAACGGATTACACAGCAGAATCCAAGCAGCTGTTGAGTCAAGATGCCACCAGCTGCTGCAACACACACCAAAAGGACGAAGTTCAAACCTTTCTTACTCATGTAAGGTTCAAAGCAGGTGCCGCTGACCGGCAGGCTGCTCCCCACCCAGGGTGATTCCATCAGTGGCCCCACCAGGTTCGGCACATGGCTTCCAATTTCATACTTGTCTGCATCACCGGGTCATCAGTGCACATCAAGGAGCATCGAGGGGCTTGGTGGGGGCCAGGTTTGGGGACCAGGCCCGGCAACGTTGCTTCCTACTTGACTCACATTTCATTGACTAGGGGTCAATGACGAGGCCACGTCAAATTACAAGGGACACGGGGAAATGTAGTCTAGCTGCATGACCAGCATGGGAAGGAAATGGGTTTGATGAGCTGAGTGGCCAGGCCATCTGTCGTGCGGGGGACCCTGCTCGCTGCGCCATTTGTCAGGCAGGGTCTCTGCTCCCGCTCCCCACACAAGAACGCAGAACATGGTGAGGCCAAAAAGGAACACCCACGGAGCCATAGGTAGGGGAGTCATACCACTATATTCTCTCTGGCGGCACTATACTCTCACTGGAGGCTGGATCCACACTGTCCGCAAACCACCATCCACACTTGCCAGCCCAGCCGCCATCTCCTTGCTAGCCCCCATTCTTTCTCCCTCTTCTTCCTCCTTCTCTTCTCTGCTAGCGTAGCCACAGCAGTTATATTAGTGGCCAATGGCTCACTGGTTACAGCTGACGGCTAACTAGCCACAGCTGATGGCCATCCAATCACAGTTGATGGCCATTTCCTACCTGAGCCAGCACCTGTCTATGTGAGGCCGAGAGCCTGGAAACTACTTTCTGGGGCTCTGCCCCCACACCATCTGGGCCACAGCTGCTGAAGAAAGGTGAGTGTCCAGTAAGTGTTAGCCATGGCTATTGTTTAGCTGATAGCATAACCATAGCTAACTGCAAACCCTGCCTTCATTATTTCAGTTAATCCTTATGACTCCCACCCTGGGGATTAAGCTGAACAGGGAGAATCATTCTATTTTATCAGTAAGGGAAGTGCCTTGCCTAAGACGACACCGCTGTGAAGAGGCTCAGTGGGATTGTAGCCCAGGACTTTCCGGGACGTCACACTGCTGCCTCTGGCTATAGATGACAAGGGAAAGGGGGAGATCCTGAAACCAGGGTCCCCATTTGCCTCTGTGTTTTCAACTGAGCTGGTGAACCCACAGGCCTAGCTCGGGAGCCAAGGGAACCGGCCAGAGGTCAGAGCAGTGAATACAGAGTTGAGCTCAGCTTTAATGCTTGTGTCCTGGGGTATCAGGGTACTAGCCGGGTGGGCTCAAGTCAACACAGCAGGTCTGGATCTGTCGCAAACTGGGAGAGCTAAGCGCTCACTGCCAGCAAATATTTACCCAGCGCCTCCAACGTGCTGGGTAGTGTTGTGAGTTCCACAAGCAGAGCTCACCTGATAAGGTTCACCTGATAAGCTGGCTCCTTAGCGCCTGCCCTGAGCTTCCCATGCTGGGCATGCAGCTGGACTACATTTCCCAGCCTCCCTTGCAATTCGACTGTGTGCCAGGGCCCTAATGTCACACCATGACATTCTCACCAGAACCCATGGGCTTTTTTAAAAAAAAATTTTGGGGCGGGGGGAATATTGGGGAACAGTGTGTTTCTCCAGGGTCCATCAGTTCTAAGTCATTGTCCTTCAATCTAGTTGTGGAGGGCGCAGCTCAGCTCCAAGTCCAGTCGCCGTTTTCAATCTTTAGCTGCAGGGGGTGCAGCCCACCACCCCATGTGGGAATTGAACCGGCAACCTTGTTGTTGAGAGCTCACACTCTAACCAAGTGAGCCATCCGGCCACACCTATGGAAGCTCAGCGGCAGCTCGTTGTCTTCAATCTAGTTGTGGAGGGCGCAGCTCACCGGCCCATGTGGGAATCGAACCTACTGAGCCATCGGCCACCCCTAGGCTTTTAATTCTGTTTTAGTAGGTGTAGTGGTGATGGTGATGGTGATAGTGGTTATGGTGATGTCTGACATTATTAAACGCTGAATGCCCAGCAATGTGTCAAGCTCTTTAGATAGATTCTCTTCTTTAATTTCCATAATAACCCCACAAAGAGTAGATTCCTTATTACTTCCATTTGACAGTGAAGGAAACTAAGGCTTCGGCAGGTGAGTGATTCACCCAGCATCACAGAGCAAATAGAGGACGCACCCAGGACTCATGCTCCACAGTCTGACTCGAGCACTACGCCACCCTGTGTCGTCCACCACAGGCCACGTGTGCCGCCAGGACACAGCCTCCATCTCAGCTGCCTCTATGGCCTCATCTCCAAGGCCAGGGCCTGTACACAGTGGGTGTTCAGGGAAGGTTTGTGAGTAATGGCTTGTGCACGAGGATATAAAAGCCCACAAGTGCACGGATGCATCACGTTTATGGGCAATAAGCATACCAATCGATTTGAAACGATCATAGATTTGAAACGTAATTGTTGCCCACCCAGGTCCTTTGCCCGGCTCTTCCTGGAAGAATCATTTCTGGGACATCCCCACTGTCTGTTTTCCAACCAGCCAGGCCTCCCAGAGTCTGCTGCCCCAGCTCAGCCCAGGCCCCCATGGACCAAGGGGCCCCGGCTGCTCCCTGGGTCAAATCCCCATTGGTTGAGGACCCTGTGAGCCCTGAGGTAAGAAAGGCCTGTGAGGCCCTCTGCCTGGCTGCCCAGATCATATAAGGAAGGAGACCCACGGGGGCAGGGACTGGGGTAGGGGCGGTGGCAGGTTTGATCTGCTGCCAAAAGAGAGAGGAGGAGGAGGAACACACTTTTCTCCAGACAAGCTGTTCGCTTACCAGCTGACTTTGGTAAAAGAAAAAAATATTCCTAGTGCCATCTGTTCCCAGAGTGGGGCTGGTGTGGGGCCTGGGGCTTCCCGCAGCTCAGGCAGCCAGACCCAGTTTCAGAATCCAAGACAGCTGCCCCCTGGATTATTTTGGGAAGCGGCTCAACTCCGAGGCACCCCGGCCTTCGAGGCATTTCCCATCACTCCAAAGCTGTTTGCACACCCAACCCAAGCCTGCCAGCTCCTTCTCAGGCCCTGGACGTCTTCCACTGACGCCCTCTATAAATATCCTGCTTCTAACTTCTGCTGCAACTTTAACTGGAGTCAGATTTCTTGGGCTGGAGGAGAAGGAGCAGGAGCACTGAATGGAGGGAGCAGCTTCCTCTCCCCTCCTCGCCAGTCCCCTGTGTGGGAACCACCCCCTGCACCCACCTACAAGCACCCGGATCCCCCAGGCATCCACCCTGTCCCAGGGCTCACCCCTCCTCCATTCTCTCCGCAAGCGTGTCCCCACTCCTTTTGTGAGTGACAAGCTCCTGAGGTGGGTGGGATGAGGGCACCTCAGGCAGGGACGACAGCCTCAGAAAGGTTTGGAAAGAACACAGGGCTTTCAGCTTGGAGAAGCTGGGGTGGGGTAGGAGACAGAACATGGTCAGCAAGAAAGCCACAAAGCCAGCGACGCTAGGACCCACAGCCCCAGACACCTCCCTGCAGGCAGACTGGGAGACCATCTGAGCCATGAATCAGTCACAAAGATTTCTGCTTCGTGACTTGGGTGAAGCTCATGATTTCAGCCAAAGGGGAAGGCCTGAGCCACAGTTCCTCTGGCAGGTAAGTGACCGAACTTCCCCGAGTGGCTCAGGAGCGTGGGTTTAGAGCCACGTGGGGCTCCTGTATCTGGATGGTAAACCTGGGGCCGTCATCCCAAATAGGAGGCATGGGGGCGACAGCAGCTGAGTGTGGGCAGGCCGGCTCTGGCCATGAGCCCTGACACCTGAGAGCCCCTCCCACCCCAAAGCCACATTGCTGGGCTCTGGCTGCCCCCAGGGGCGCCCTCAGAGATGAGAGGCGAGCACCTTCCATGCCAGCCCCATGGGGAGGGAGGCTGAGTACAGGGGTCAGCCATACTTATGCATATTTAAGAGCCCTTCGGGGGACACCAGCAGGCTCCCAAAATCCCTCCCAGAAATACATTTGTTAAATTAAACTGAGCGGGGCCAGAGGTTGGCTCAAAATGGATCCACACCCTAGTGCGTTCAGAGATATTCAGACAGATGGAAACAGGAGACGGAGGTGGGGGGCCCTCCAGCTGGGCCAAGAGGCAGGCTCTGAGAAGCAGCTTTGTGGGGCAGTGATGGTTAGTTCGGGGATCCACCAGGCTTCCTGTCCACATTTTCCTTCAGCTTGTGCTTGCAAAACAGGCTGTAGAGGACCCGCAGCGTGCTCTTGGTGTCCTTGTTCACAATGTCTGTGGCCAGAGGGAAGCAGGGTAGCCAGTCAGGTCTGCACAGGGCAGGGGGTGACCAACCGTCCGAGGACTGAGGGGTGTCCTCAGACATGGGCCTGCAGTGCTAACTCGGGGAACCCCTGGCAGAGCAGGTAGCTGGTCATGGTAGGCCTGAGTCCCAGGACCCGCCACGTGGTCCCGCCCCCTCCTCCTCCCGCCCAGTGCCCCCCACACCCCATTCTGCACTGCAGCAACTCCTCAAGCTCTCACCTCGCTGGACAGCACGTCCCCAGGGACCCAGTCCCCGTCTCCTCTCCCTGGGACCCCTCCACCACGGGGTGGGTGGGTGGAACTGTGGGCACAGTGCTCCCTAGGAAGCCTCTGCAAATGCTCATTAACCAGCCACACCAAGAAAGACAGCCACACAAACACACACTGCCCCCCCCCCCCCAGGTGGGAACAGGGACACAGCCCACGTGTGCTCGCACTCACCTTCGGGGCTGATGGGGTAGGTGAGCAGGCCTTCGTCCTTCAGCAGCTCCAGGGCCAAGGTCACGTTGTGCAACTACCATGACAAGACCCCGTCAGATGTTGGCAAAATGAGGGAGCCCCACCCCAAGCCCTGGTCCCCAAGTGCCAGGCCCACCCACCACCCGTGACGTCCATCACGCATCAAGCAGGCCGCCTCTAGTGGGAAGGGCAGTCACTGAGGAGGGCACCCAGCCTGGGGCTCAGGGAAGGCTTCCTGGTGGAGGGGGCACCTGGGGTAAGTCCTGCCAGTGGAGGCGACGTAGCCAGGGGTAGGAGCATGGGCTCCTCCCAACCTCTTCCCATGCGGCCCCCAACGCTGTGGGTGACAGATCCCCTCAGAACCGGCTGAACTTCATGGGCAAAGCACAGATGAGGCACCAACGCTCCAAGCGGCCAAGGGGCTTATCTGAACTCATGAGACAGAAAGTGCTGGAACCAGGTATGTCTCAGCCTGATGCCCCTGCTCAGGCCCTCTCGGGCCCTCATTCCCGCTTGGTCAATGGGTGACCTTGAGCAAGTCGCTTGGTCCCCAGGCCTCTACTTGCTCACCTACAGAGTGGGGTCATCACCACCTCCCCCACGCCTTGATACGGGATACTGGGTGGGGAGTCCTGTCAGCAATGGGCTCAGAACCCTCTGTCTGCGGGGGCGGGGGGGTCCGGGGGTCACCTCCCTTTCCACATCTAGTCTTTAACTTGGGCCTCAGATACCACCGAATAGACCCAGCCCTTTCGTGTGGGGCAGCAGCCTGGTGCAGCAGAAAGAGAGGGTGTGGGGTGAAGCGGGAGGAGTGAGGTCTAAAGCTGGCTGAACCCCTGATTCACTATGACCTCATGGAGGTCCTTCCTTCAATGGTCTCAGCCCCCTAAAGATCCACTGTGGGGGCTGGACATCCCAGACCAGTGGCCAGCTGTGCCAACCATCCCAGTCCCCCAGCCAGCTTCAAACAGGCCAGGCAGTTCACATGGCAACACCGCCAGGCAACTGGAGTCCCAACTGGCAGTGCCATGAATGAACAAGACCCATGAAGGGAAGCCAGCCTTGCCCAGGCCGCCCCTGCTCACATCCTAGTGGGTCTGGGCAGGAGGAGGCTTGAGATCTGAATTGGATGTCTGTGCACCGACCCCCAGGTTGCAGGTCACAGGCAGACAACCTGTGCAGGTCCTGGCTGGACCTCAACTCCCTCGTCTGTACCGTGGGAATAGCCTATCTTCCAGCCTGCTTCTCCAAGGCTGCCAAGGGTCAAAGGTGATGATGGACAGGAACTGAGGCCACAGAGCAAGATGTGAAGGTGGGACTATGAAGACCCAGCAAATCCCGTGTCTGGGCCCCTGTAAGGGCCGGAAGGTGGAACATGTGTAGGAGGGCTTGCAGCCCCGTGAGAAAGAGCTCCCCCTGAGGGAGAAAGCATGTGGGTCAGAGTCCTGGTCCAGGGGCACAGGGCAGGGTCAGGGGAGTATCTTCTGCCTGTCCCCCAGGACGCCTGCGGGGCAGGGGGCTGGTAGCTGGCTCACCGGTGGGCTGTGCAGGGACCGTGAGGCAGCCTCTCGGGATAGGGAGGGCAGAGAGAGCAGCTCCACTGGGGAGACCTGTTGTTGGAGCATCCAACGGATGGAGCAGGGGAAAGGTCCAGGATGCAGGGAGAGTGCGAGAGAGGCGGGGTCACCGGCCCAGCAGGGCCGTCCCCTCTGCAGTCAGTCCGGAAGAAGAGACTAAGCCTGGCCCAGGGTCCATGCTCCCAAGCAGGGGGGACACACCTCTAAGGATGGGAGGAAATCTCAGCGTGAGCAAAGCAGAGCTCCACCACTCCTTCCTGTCATTGTGTCCCCAAGTCCTCCCCCCAGACTGGAATATTCTGGAAAACAAGGGGTGCTGTTGTTGCTATTGTTCACATTCTCCTCATGAACACTACTCACAAGCTGCCCGCCCGCCGCGCGGGGCACCCCTGCCCTTGTCGTACTCTCTAAGCCAGCATCTCCCAAAGCACGATTCAGGGTAGGGAAGGAAAGGCGTGTCTGTGACCAAACGGTCTGGGGAAATGATGGCTTAAACAGAGTAGTAGGGAAGCCCTTCTCTGCAGGACTTCTCAGAGCCTTGAGTATACATGTATGATGGTGTATCATGAACCTTTAAGACGACGCATGCTTTCCCAAGGTATTTGACCATAGGATCCATTTGTCACAGAGCCCCTCATGGGATCAGTGTTTTGGAAACACTTCGTTCATGCTCTTATCCTAAAAATATTGATTGGGCATCTACTACGAGCTGGTCACTTGACAGGAGCAAAAGCAGACCCACTCCTGCCCTCGTGCAGTTTGTGCTTTGAGAATTGCTGCTGTGGACACTACCAAAATGGTCACACTCGTTTCTGTGTGACACACTTCTCCTCCAGGCTGCTCAGTCTGTACCAGGAGGAGCTGCCCCGGGCTCCAGAACAATCTCACCATGCTCTGCCCAAAGTATCATTATTTTTTTCTTTTCTGTGCACAGCATGAGATGAAAGTAAAACTGGCCCGTTCAGGGGAATTGAGGGAGGTTACGGCCCTGGGAGGGTGCATTCCAATCCTCTGGGGAGAAATAATTAAGTGTGGGAGCAGAGAAGGGCTCCTGGCTCCAGGGTGCTGATTTCCACTGAACAGACTGCCTCTCTCCCTCTAGCCCTAACGTCTCTTCCTGCAACGAACGGCAACCACACATAAACACCATTTACAAGGAAGGCCTGATATTGACAAACCCAATTCTGAGAGGCCACTCTGCCAAGAAAACAGTTCCTCGGGTGTCCCCCCTCCGGAAAGAGCTGTTGTCCCCTCCCTCTTCAGCTAATGACGTGGTCAGCATTTTTATTATCCATTCCTGCACCTGAAGTTTCCGCCAATATACCATTAAAATTCACTCCTGGGGTCTGAGCTAAGAGGCTGCCTGTTCTTCCCCCACATATTCTGTACCTCGTTTTCAGAACATCATTCTAAAGCCGGTGGATTCAGCAAGCTGGCTGCACTCGGGGACGTTAGAAGGTGTACATTTGTCCCTGCCTTGTAACTGGGGTTTGGAAGCGTGCAAAATATTGAGCACGGGCTTTGACGTCCCATGAAGGCTCAACACCCGAGTCACAAAGAGGGGGCCCCTGTGCTGTTCTGGGTCCCGGCCTGTGTGCGTCCTGCCCTGTTTCCTCCTCCCGTCTTCTCTCATCACTCACACTTCAGTGTCTTGCATCCTGGATACAGGATCGGCACGTGGGCTCAGCCTTGCTCTGGTGTCCTGTACCCCTGCACTGTCTCAGCAGCTTCGCGCAAGCCTTCTCAGCCAGAGAGAGGTTCACACTCCTCCACCTCCCGCAGGCTCACCCTGGCTCCCCAAGAAGGAATAAAATGGAGAGGCAGCTCTGGCTGACCCTCCACCCTAACTGGCTGTGTGCTCTTGGCCAGATCACTGTAGCCCTCTGTCCTCAGTTTCCTCCTACAGAAATGGGGACGGAATAGTTCCTAACTCAGAGGCCCGACTCAAGGAGGTATTAGCAAGTTCACCCACAATGCCTGGGGGATCACTTTGTTGGCCCCGATTCTGCACCCACTCACTTTGCAGGGCTCTCCTGTGTCCCCACCAAGGCCACAGGGTGGGCTCCGGCCAACAGAATGAAATGACGTGACCACATGCCGGCTCTGAGGCCAGGCCTCACGCTTGCTCTCCATTGTCTGTGCCATTGCCATGAGAAACGCATGCCAGGTCCCAGGAGGAGGAGAGGCACATGGCACAGAGCAGAGCCACCCCAGCTGACCCAGTCAAGAGGGCCTGATCCCCAGCCAATCCCCAGATAAGTGATGGAGCCCAGCTGAGCCTATATCAGCCAAATTCAGGCGACCTGCAGATCCAGGAGAAGAAATGATGGTTTCAGGGCCAGGCCTGTGAGGCTGCAGGAGTGACAGGACGGGAAGATGGGTGAGGCTGGGGAGTGGGCAGGAGGCTCGCTGACTGGGGCCTGGAACGCCAGAGAGCCTGGGAGGTCAGGCATGCTGCTGGAAGCCAGGGACAAACAGGGCTGCAGACATGGTGGGGGGGAGGGCCTGGAGGAAGGACGTGGGGGGAGAACGGCCAGGGTCAAAGGTGTGGAGCCTCACACGCCCCAGGCAGGCCATGACATCTGATCCAGTTCCGGGCCAAGGCTTCTCCCCCAGCCCAGGAATGCAGGGCATGTCAAAGGGGACAGAAACCTTTCCTCCTCCCAGAAATGGCCTCCAGGCTGGCTCTTCTTCAGAAAAGCCACTGCTGCAGAGATAAAGCAGGGACCCTGGTGTGACAGAGATAAGCCGGCCACCTGGGGTTCTGGTCAGGCAGGCAGCCACCCCCATCTCCAGCATCACCTGGTCACCTCCTGCAGGACTGCTATTCATTCACAAGGATTCTGGGTCCTGGGCACAGCAGGGGACCCAGGACCACACCCCTGCCCCCCCCCCGCCCCTCCATGCTTCCACCTCCATGATTCTCTGAACACTTATTGTCTGTGGGGTCTGAGGGGTGTGCAGGGCAGGGGTTGTGAGCCCATTTTAGAGACAAGAAGCCTGAGGTGGTGGAGCAGGGACCAGCACCCCGGCCTCTCTCTCCTCTGCCTCGTCTGCCCTGAGTGAGCTACTGTCCCCGTGGGCCTCAGTTTCCTCATCTGGGGAGTAGTGGGAATCCTCTCACTGGCAGGTATGGGGGGAAGGGCACTTGTGTCAGGGGAACAGCCTTTGCAAAGTCCAGAGGTGGGAGGGCAGGATGCGCCTGAGGAACAGCCGTGGCTCCATGCGATGGGGCCTGGGTGCTTGGGGGGAGGCCACAGGGCAGAGGGGGGAAGCAGGAGCCCCACAAGGCCCTGAGGCTGTAAGTCAGACTGCTCTGTCTGTTGGAGGCTCACCCTGTCACTCTCACCAGTGTGGTCATTCTCTCCATCCCCCTTCCCCAGGACTCTCCTGCCTGGACTAATACAGCCGCATCCCCACCAGCCTACCAGCCTCCAGGGTCCACAGGGGAACTCCTGACACCCACAAGGCCAGACTCCCTGCCACACCTTGCCCTTACCCCGGGAGGAGTGAACCAGGGACACTGCCCTGAAATAGTCATTCTCTGTCCACACCTGAGCCTTCTCTGAAGCAGTTCCCTCCCCTCGGGCTGCCCTACCTAGTTAACTCTGCAAAGCAAACCCTAATCAGCTCCATGGGTCACCTCTTACGCAATGCCTTTCCTGACTCCTTCAGATTATACTAACCACTCTTGCTTTTAGGATCCTCACTAAGCCACCCATCATGAGCCAATACACTTCATGGTGGCCCTGGAAGACCATACACCATTGAGAGCACAATAGGTGTGGACCAAGAGGTCTCAAAAGCAGGAGTTGTGTGTTTATGGCCCACACAGCATAGGGCCTGACACCAAGCAGGGCCTCAGGAAATGAGGGATCAGGTATATGGGTGGATGGGTGGGTGCACAGGTGAGTGGATGAGTGGATGGATGGATGGATGGATGGATGGATGGATGGATGGATGGATGATGGATGGATGGATGATGGATGGATGGATGGATGATGGATGGATGGTGAATGGAGGATGGAGTATGGAGGATGGATGGGTGGATGGATGGATGGATGGATGGATGGATAGATGGATGGATGATGGATGGATGGATGATGGATGGATGATGGATGGATGGATGATGGATGGATGGATGATGGATGGATGGATGGATGGATGGATGATGGATGGATGGATGATGGATGGATGGATGATGGATGGATGGTGAATGGAGGATGGAGGATGGATGGATGGATGGATGGATGGATGGATGGATGGACGGATGGACGGATGGATGATGGATGGATGATGGATGGATGGATGGTGAATGGAGGATGGAGGATGGAGTATGGAGGATGGATGGGTGGATGGATGGATGGATGGATGATGGATGGATGGATGATGGATGGATGATGGATGGATGGATGGATGGATGGATGGATGGTGAATGGAGGATGGAGGATGGAGTATGGAGGATGGATGGGTGGATGGATGGATGGATGGATGGATGGATGATGGATGGATGGATGGATGGTGAATGGAGGATGGAGGATGGAGTATG
This sequence comes from Rhinolophus sinicus, assembly GCF_057876585.1. Taxonomy (NCBI): domain Eukaryota; kingdom Metazoa; phylum Chordata; class Mammalia; order Chiroptera; family Rhinolophidae; genus Rhinolophus; species Rhinolophus sinicus. Next base: position 6,340,468 of record NC_142501.1, read on the forward strand.
GAGGATGGATGGGTGGATGGATGGATGGATGGATGGATGATGGATGGATGGATGATGGATGGATGATGGATGGATGGATGGATGATGGATGGATGATGGATGGATGGATGGATGGATGGATGGATGGATGGATGATGGATGGATGGATGATGGATGGATATAGATGGATGATGGATGGATGGATGGATGATGGATGGATGATGGATGGATGGATGGATGGATGGATGATGGATGGATGGATGATGGATGGATGGACGGATGGACGGATGGATGATGGATGGATGATGGATGGATGGATGGTGAATGGAGGATGGAGGATGGAGTATGGAGGATGGATGGGTGGATGGATGGATGGATGGATGATGGATGGATGGATGATGGATGGATGATGGATGGATGGATGGATGGATGGATGGATGGATGGTGAATGGAGGATGGATGGATGATGGATGGATGGATGGATGGATGGATGGATGGATGGATGGATGATGGATGGATGGATGATGGATGGATGGACGGATGGACGGATGGATGATGGATGGATGATGGATGGATGGATGGTGAATGGAGGATGGAGGATGGAGTATGGAGGATGGATGGGTGGATGGATGGATGGATGGATGATGGATGGATGGATGATGGATGGATGGATGGATGGATGGATGGATGGATGGTGAATGGAGGATGGAGGATGGAGTATGGAGGATGGATGGGTGGATGGATGGATGGATGGATGATGGATGGATGGATGATGGATGGATGATGGATGGATGGATGGATGGATGGATGGATGGATGGATAGTGAATGGAGGAGAATGGAGGATGGAGGATGGAGGATGGATGGATGGATGGATGGATGGATGATGGATGGATGATGGATGGATGGATGGTGAATGGAGGATGGAGGATGGAGTATGGAGGATGGATGGGTGGATGGATGGATGGATGGATGATGGATGGATGGATGATGGATGGATGATGGATGGATGGATGGATGGATGGATGGATGGATGGATGGACAGTGAATGGAGGAGAATGGAGGATGGAGGATGGAGGATGGATGGATGGATGGATGGATGGATGATGGATGGATGATGGATGGATGGATGATGGATGGATGATGGATGGATGGATGATGGATGGATGATGGATGGATGGATGGATGCATGGATGGATGGGTGGATGGATAGTGAATGGAGGAGAATGGAGGATGGAGTATGGAGGATGGATGGGTGGATGGATGGATGGGCAGACATATGGACAAAAAAACTTTCTCTCTAGCCTTCACTTCACCTGGAAGTGAACAAACAAAGGCTGGTCGTGCCGCTTCCGTAGAGCTGTCTACTCAGAGGCAGACCATCAAGGAAAATCTTTGGCCACTTACCATTTCCGCAGGAGAGCTGGGCGTGAGGTAGAATTCCTTCAGATGCAGGAAGAAGCCTTCCAGCTGTCCAATCAGCAAGAGCAAGATGACTCCATCTGCAAACTACAAAGGAGGAGACTGGAGGTCCGGAGCCTGGGGCGTCCTGCTCTGCCTTTCACAGGCTGTGTGGTCCTACGGGGGTCACACAACCTCTCTGAGCCTCGGCTTCCTTTCTGAGGAAGGGGACAGCATCCTGACCTTGCAGCACTGTCATGACCATGAGCAGCAGCCCCAGGTATAAAGCAGTTACTGGCCACCTGGCACCTAGTACGTTCTCAATAAAATGAGCTGTTTTACATTTTCTGTTAAATAGCCTCCTATCATTTTTTAAACCACATACTGTTCCATGAGCGACAGAAGCACAGGAGAAAACAGAGTTCAGTGTAAAATTATTCCATCAGGAAAAGTCAGAGAACAGTACACACGGCTCATTTTGCCAGCTGCCACGTTAATATTTCTGTCTGTTCCGTCTGTATGTTCAGAGATAAAGCTGTCGTCCCACCACCGGCATATCATATGCTAATATAATCCTATTCAATCTCTTCAAAGATACAAAACACAAGACTGGATATTAGAAGAAAACCACCACTCGAAGTCCTTACTGGAACTTCCTCATATTAGGTCCCTTCCGACATTATTAGTTTGGCCTGAAATCTTTTCTGCTGATATGTCCTGGTAATACCTCTGAAATCCCGGGGACTTCAATATCCCCTTTTATCCAGCAGTCTCTAAATACCATCCTTGCACGTGCCGTTATTCTCCAAAAGCCATTATTTTACCAAGGGAGAGATAAAGATGAAACAGGTAGACTGTAAACCTAAGAAATCATCCTTCTGTTTATACCTACATAAAACAAACACAAATTTATTATTTATCGTGCATCCATAGAGTGCCAGGTAATATACTAAATGCTGGATATTTGTCATTTCATTTGTTACTCGCAATTTTATGAGGTTGGTAGCCTTGTACCCATTTTAAAAGAGGAGGACACTGAGGTTCAGAGAAGCCCAGGTCCAAGGCCACATAGCCAATGTAGAAGAGGTGCTCTCAGAGCCCAGGCACAACACATGTCCACCTGGCCTGAGTCTGGTATGTCCATCCTGTCGTGTCACCAGACTGTATCAAAACAGACTTCTCATGTGGCCATCATGTGAGGTGGTGATGGGCATAAGATCTGGCTTCCGCAGGCTGGGTTCAAATCCCAGGTCCACCACTGAATCACTGTGTGACCTTGGGTGAGTTAATTGACCTCTCTGGGCCTTAGTGTGTTCATCTGTAGAATGGGAGAGTATTGGTCCCCCTGTCAGGGGATTGTTGGAAGGCTTCAATGAGACAATGTATGTAAAGTGCTTTGCTCAGGGCCTGGCATATCGTGAGGGCTTTATTGGTCTTCACTGCCAGGCACAGGAGTATATCATCCCCATCCCTCTCTGGCTGATGTCAGGGTGAGCCTGTGAAGTCAGTAGCTCTGGCTGAGAATGCCATACACCCTCGGGGGCGTCGAGGGCCGGCCCTGACCTCTCCGCTCCGGCCATGCTACCTGAGCAGCGTGCAGGCAGCCCCACAGCCACACCAACACGTCCTGCGCCAGGCTGACCATCAGCTTCTCAGCGTCCCTGGGGTCCCGTGTTGAGGGAACACACAAGACACACAGTGTCCTATGGAAGGCCATGACCCACTGAGAAATGCTAGCCATGGAAGATTCCATTCCCGCCCCAGAAGGACTGGGTGTAAGTCGGCCATGGCGGGGCTGAGCCGTTCGGGGAACCACCGACGCGGGGCTGTGTCAGTACCTAAGCAACGCCAGGCACACAGCACAAAGCTAGGGAACACAGTGAGCGAACGCAGTCACGCAGGGAAAACGCGTGTGCTTTCAGTCTTGGGATCTGGTGGTCTGAGATTAATTTTGAAAAAAATAGCTGGAAAGTGGTTATTTTACAATGCAAAGTAATAGCAGCACAGAAGTGCCCCTTTTTGAAGCTTCCACAGTCCTCACCTCACAGTATCCCCACAGTGTCCCTGGGTGGCAAGCTGCCTGCCAGCCAAAGCCCCCCTGTTGGAGAGGAGGACCCCAAGTTTCTGCGAGGTGACATCCCTCTGGGCACACAGGGCAGGCCTGGCACACAGAGGGCCCTACGACCCTCTTCTCTGACTGTACCCCACAGCCGTTCCCTGCCTAGAGCCCCTGAAGCTGATTCCCTACCTGGGTGTCCAGATTCTGCACAGATAGGCCCAGGCGGTCCATCTTCTGGTTGACAAAGGTCACAATAGCCTAATCAAGAAAGAACAAGGCCCCCGGCCCAGGGCTTAGGAGGACAGAAAGCCCCCTCAAAGCACCCAGCATACAGCCGGTGTGGAACGAGGGCCCTGTTTCTGTCCCTTTGTCCTGAGGTATGAGGCAGGTGGGCAGTGGGTAGGCGGCAGCCAGAGAGGTGCTCAGAGCTTTGATCTTTCTTACCTCTTTCACGGCATTCACTTTCTCTGGAGCCAGCTTAAATAATTCATCAAAGACGTCCTCTGTAGACAGATCCAGTAAACACCTCATTACAATGCTATTATCTTTGTGCCAAACAGGGACTTTTCCCCACAAGTTTCTCAGAGCAACCAGTCCAGGGAGAGCTATATCTTTATCTCAAGGTTCTTGAATTTGAAAACAGTCCTGGGTCTAAGTCACTGCCCCTGGCTGTGTGGCTCAGGGGGAATCGCCGCCCCTCTCTGTGCCTTGGTTTCCTCACCAATAAAGGATGGCTGATAACACCCACCAGGTGGGGTTGCTGCAAGGATCAAATCTGGTAGCACATAACCCACTTGGCGCGGTGGCTGGGCACACAGCCGGACTTCAATAAGTGGTCATTCTTTCTGCAATGGATGCCATTTATTGTGTCTGCTCAGCTGCCATCCCTTCCACCAGGAACTGCCTCCTCGTCCCCTGCTCTACTCACAGGTCCATGGGAGCTTCCAGGGGTGGCTGAGCCAGGGGCCAGCCCTGGACTTAACACTCAGCCCATAGCAACCTTCCCTGGCATTTCTGGACTGGCAGGATGAGGGTATCATGCTCTCCCAGAGTGTCTGTACCTGCAACATGGCCAAGGCCAGCACCCTCTGCCTCTGACTCACACCCATGGGGCCTGGGAACAGAAGGAGCATCTTGGCAGCTCAGGCTCCCAGTCTAGCCTTAGACACCACAAGTCCTCAGATTAACACCCTTTTCCCACAAGCTGCATTCCTATTTGCAGCTAACACACCTTCCCGGGAGACTGGTGCTTGGACACTGAATACTCAAACTGGGTAGAATTGACCTTTGGATTTTGCCATTCAGCAGCTGTGTGACTCTGAGCAAGTCACTTCACCTCTCTGTGCTTTAGTGTGTTCCTTCATTGGTGAAGTGGGGAAAGTAGAAACCAGATAGCATCATGCACGTTAAAATGCCCCATAAACCAATAATAACGATGGGAACACCAGTGGTCCCTTCCAGATCTCATGGCTTGTGGTCAGGGAAATTGTGTCACTAAAGGGAAAATTGTTTCACAGGAATGAGAGACAAATATGGGCTGAGACGACACGGGCTAGCCCAGGATGACTGTGCTAGAAATGGTTCGAGGAGGCCCTGCTCTGTGTCCCTGCCCCTCACTGTGTGACCCATCCTCATGCTGCCCCTATTAAATACTGCTCCCTGGGCAACCCGCCGTGTTCGCATGCTGTCCCTCCACACACGCATACACAGACATCCGCCAGCCCCCATTGCATCTCCTTTCTCCTTCCCTCCGCCATTCAGCCTCCCTCTGCCCCTGTTCTCAGAAGCCCCTTGTAGGTCATTATTTCCACATCTTCAGATGATGTAACTCTGTGGTGAGGGTTTAGGAAAGAAAAATGATGTTAGGATGCATGGATTGGCAGGTGGATGGGTGGGTGGATAGATGGTGGATGGATTGGCGGGTGGATGGATGGGTGGATGGATGGATGATGGATGGATGGTGGACGGACTGGTAGGTAGATGGGTGGGTGGATGGATGAAGAGCTGTCACAAAAGCAACAGCCACACTATTGAACAATCACTATTTAACCCTCACCGCGTGCTAAGCACACATTTACAAATGATCTTTTTATCCTCATCACCAGCCTAAGATGTGGGTGCCATTGTTAACCCCATTTCACAGATGAGGAAACTGAGGCACAGACAGGTTAAGAGACTTTCCTGAGCTCACGTGGCTAATAAGCAGGAGCACTGGTGTTTGAACCCAGGCCGTCTGGCTCCAGAGCCCACACACTTACCTCCACCATCACCACCAACGGCAATTACAAATCTCTCTACACATATGAGCGGTGTGATGAGAAGGAACAGCATGACCCATGACGGACATGACGGACAGACAGAAAGAGGGACAAATGTACCAGAAGAAGGCTTGAGATACAAATATAGACCACAAAGGAAACATGAGAGAACGCCCAGCAATTAACCCTTCATCATTATAGGTCTGTTTCAACACATATCTGATAGAAAAATATTGCCTTAAGTTATGAAAAGTACTCACTCGGGGGTTGGTCCTTCTCTGTGCTAAAGGGGAGAAAAAAAATCAAACAAAGGGTTAAAAAAATCTTCAGACCTGTGCTTTCTTGCTACATAAGACTTAGTGAGGGTGACAAAGAAACTGGCGTCTTTTTCCTGGCGGCTTTGTAAGGAGGCAGGGCCCCCGTGGGAAGCAAACAGCAAAGAAGCTCATCCCCTTCCCCTGAGGTTTCCACACCTAGAAATGTCTGGATTTTGTTGTTTTGGTGGTTGCCATTTTAGGTTTTTGTGGGGCAGGGGGTTATTATACATACAATAAAATGCACAAATCCTAAGTGTATAGCTTGTGCATTTTTACACACCCCCAGCCCCTCACTAACTCCGCCCACAAACATCACCACTGTTCTGATTTCTCTCGCAGCCCACGGCCAACTCTGTAAAGCACAGGCCGGCATCCTGCTCTTTCTCTCACCTGCATTTAGTGAGCTGTTCCACTGACTTCTCCGACTTCAGGCCGCTCTTGGTGCTCTAAGAAAGGGAAAACGGGGAGGAATTGAGTGATCCCACATCTGCTGCTCAAAGACTCTAGAGGCCAAAGCAGCCCTGAGGGACCCACTTTACTCCCTCCTCAGGTGGCCTCCTGGGCAGTCTCATCACTGTGGTCCTTCTTCCCATGAGCCTTGAGCCCCACGAGGATGGGGACCGTGTGTGCCTCGTTTTCCAGGAATCCCCGAGTCTCATCCAATGCCTGGATTACAGGGATCAATGTACGTATGTTGATCTGAATAATGACTGAATGATGAGTGAGAGGGTGGAGGGATGGATGGATGGATGGACGGACAGACAGACGGATGAGTGAGTAAATGAGTAAATGAGTGAAGGAATGGAGTCACCTCTGATTCACATAAAAAGTATAAACAAAGCCACGAAGCTGCTCAGTGCAGAATTTTAATCAGTGGTTTTGAAAAAAGTGAGAATGAATTCACCTGAGTTTGGCCAGACTTGGCTTATTCTGTTGAGTCAAAGGTAAACCCCGGGACAGGATGCCCCACTGCTCGCTGGGTACCCAGAGGCCGGGGTATCACGGGGAGCAAAAGCAGGGAGGGGCCCTATCTGCAGTGCTCAGAGTCTGTCTGAGAGAGAAGTCGTGGACTCCTGTACAAGTCTGTTTGTACTGGAAAGAGCCCTGGGGGGTGGAGAAACCCCGAAACCATCGTCATAGCCATCAGCCAGTGAAAGAGATGATACCACAGTGACAAGGCCAGGGGCTGTGACTCAGTGGTGGGAAGGCCCCCAAAAGGCCATAAACAGGTGGACCCTTTATGGCCCACGTGACATGGCTGCCATCAGCCAGGACCTTTCTGAAACCGCCAGGCAGATGCCATCTGCTGTGGTAAGTGGGACTGGGCAGCCCAGGGACCTCCCACGGCCCCGCTGGGTCCCGGCCAGCCCCACTCTGTTCACAGCATCTCCCACTCATGGCTCCAGCCCAGTGCCCACGGCTGTCCTGGGGGGATCTGCTATTTCTCGTGGCTCAGCCCCTGCCCATGCAGCACCCCTCCATCCGGGGTATAGCAATGTCCACCCAAGAAGCTGCTCTGTGTGAGGGACCCCGTGTCCAGCCCTTACCTCCATCGTTATCACCTCCACCTGGACGTCCATTGGGAGGGGCAGGTTGGGCTGGAAGCGCTCGGCCAGGGCCAGCAGGAGATGCAAGGTGGCCAGCAGGTCCTTGTGGAAGATAGCTGCGAGGGGAGAGGGGTATGAGGTCAGAGCCAAGGGGACCGCCCAAACCTGGGGCCCCAGGGAGGTCGCCTCAGCGTCACAACAACCCACTGAAGACCAAGGAGACCTGTGTCTGGCCTTCTGGAAATCAGAGGCCTGCAGATTTATATTTAGACTGAAAAACAGTCACACTTTTCCCCTGTGAATATAGCCCAGGACACAGCCCACCATGTGCATGGGGGTTAGACACAGAGTTGTTCACTGAAGTGCTGTTTACGATTGGAAACGACCCCATGTCGTTTCTAACCAGGACGCTGGTTAGACAATTTGTTAGCTTTAAGTGCAATGTGACGTAATTCAATACCCGTCAGCTATGGGACATGAGACTTGAAACAGCAGTGAAGACAGCGGCACATGGCCCAACAAAAAGTGGCTTTGAAAACTGGTACGTCATTGCCACCCAACCCAGGAGAAGCCACTTATCTCCTTTCAGGCTCAGTTTCTCGTCTAGAAAATGGGGAGAATGTGGTGACTGGAATGGCAGGAAATTCAGACCAAACTGTTAATGGGGTGGGGTGGGGAAGTTTGGGTGCTTTGCATGCTCTCATTTCTTGCAAGAAAGCACTGCGGATATATTTTAAAGGAACTAATGAGATGGGACCATTAGTGCCCCTCTAACGAGGTAGGTCGGTTCATCATGGTACTTGGAGCTCAGTAAGTAGCCGCTGTTATTAACAAGCCTGCGTTTTTCCTTCACGTTATCTGTTTGGCTACAGTGACAGCCTCGGGGAACAGAAGTGCCCAGGGCTGTTTGTGCACAGGAGTCTGTTCCTGTGCACCGGCCTGGGGCTTCTGCCTCCTTCCATGTCCCCAGCTTGTGCCCACACCTAAGGTGGCTGAACCGTGCTCCTGGGTAAACGAGAAGCTGTCCCTGGTGCAAAAGGACCCGGGCTCCCCCAGCCCTGCCGCAGACCCCAGCCCGGCTGAGGCCCCACGTACTGTCCACGCTCCATTTGACCTGCTGCTTCTCCACCTGCAGGCTGCGGTTGGTGGCTTCCAGGACCACCTCGAGCTTGCGCCTCTGGCTCACCGCCGTCAAGGCGATCTCCTCCACATCCAGCTTGACCCCCGCCAGCTTCTCTGGGTTTGGGAGAGGGCAGGATGGGACAGGAGGGGTGGGGAGAAGGCAGTGAGAGGGTGGGAGAAGGCAGAGGAGGGAAGGAGAGTTTGGGCCCCTGCAAGGGACCCATAGCTAGTGCGCTACCTCCAGTCAGCTGAGCCTGGCCAGCTTTCAGGTAGTGAAATGCTGCCCTTCCACACATGGGGCATGTGGGCTGTGGGGCCTGAGCAAGCCCAGGCCCTCTGAGCTGGCCCCCACTGGCCTGCCTTGCCTTGACCACCCCACGCCCCACCCCTCAGCCTTCCACACAGCTGTGTGCACTTCCTTTCTGCAGGGCAGCGTGGTCAAGCCGTTAAAGCCAAACTCCCCTGCTTTCTTCACTGTGAGACCTTAGGCAAGTTACTAGACCTCTCGGAGCCTCAGTTTCCTCATCTGTAACATGGGGATAGTAACGGCTCGGAGCTGTTCTGGGGATTAACCTCACCTGCCCTGTGGTAAGTGTTCAGAAAGCATTTGCCTTGGCTGGTGGGATTGTTCTGTAACCCTCTGTGGGGTTCTGTAAATGGTGCTGGGCCAGGCCCCAGGCTGGCCCCGGAATCAGACCCACGCCTTCCCTCCAGGACCACCCAGCGTTGTGCAGAAGACGGGCATGTAGACCAACGCAACCTCACACCAGCAAAGGGAGAGGGTAGGTGGCGAAGGCCTGCGGGGCCAGGAGCCGCCGCCGCTAGCAGCTGGCTGCTCTCACCAATAGCCTGTTTTCCCTGCAACAGCCCCGGACAGCCCGGGGAGGGGACATGGGTTTCTCTCTTATCCCCGGCAGCCGAGAAACAGCAGGCACGCCATAACTGCTTGAGAGTCAGTGTGGGGTGGGAGAGTCCAAGGTTTAGCACAGAAAAAGCAAGAACAGTGGCCCACGTTCAGCCGGGGGTGGGAGGATGAGGTGAATCCCCCACTTCTGTGGGGTCCTGGAGGGGTAGGTGGGGGACAGCCGCTTACGGAAAAGGTGGTGCAGGATGAGCCCGTCAAACATGTCCTCCTCCAGGCTGCGGACCACAATGTGCTCAGGGAGCAGCTCCGCGTTGATCCACTCCATTAGTACCTGCAGGCCCCGTGGAGACCGCTGACCCAGGGGCCGCTTTTCACCTGGCCCCTCACCTGGCTCTGTGCCCTCCTCATCCTGGAATGCTCTCCTCCCACCTGCCGACTCCCACCCCTCCTTCAAGGCCCGGTCAAAAGTCACCTCCTCCAGGAAACCCTCCCTGCTCTCTCAGGCTGGGTTAGGGTTAACCTGCTCTAGGCTCCCGAAACGCTCTGCTTCCCTCCACCACAGATCTGGGCACCGTGGGAGTGTTGTTTTGTCCTGTGTAAAGTGTTACATGAGCTACTGGTGTTCCATCCCAGCCACCAAACTTTTCCACTGTGATGCACACTGGCTGCTCCCCTCTGCAGCTCTACCTGAGGGCTGCCCTTGGAGACCAGCCCCACCCCGCTTGTGCTCCAGGGCCAGAAGCAGCAGAGAAGTAATGACTCGTCCCTTTAATGGAGCAGCCCTGAGCTAACCAGGAGTTGGTGTATAAAGACACAGCTCTTCTCCCTCTGGGTAGGAACTCTCTCTGAGGTGCTGTCCAGAGGTGCCCCATAGGCTGAACCTCTCACAGCCGTCACCTGTTCCAACACTCACCAGGAGGGGGCGGTTCCTTCCCCCCCCCATCTTATTTCCCCACTTCCCCACTTCCCTTCTTTCTCTCCCATGATTGTCCCCTCCCAACTCAATTATGTGCACCTGTGTCCTTATCTCAGGATCAGTTTTTTGAGGAATCCAAACTAAGATGACATGTCAGCACCCTGCCAAGTTTTCCAGAAGGGACCACGCTGGGTCTACTCTGTGTCCCAGTGCCTTACAGTGGGAAAGGTGAATGGAAAGAGTAAGGGAATGGGAGGGAGGCAGGAAGGGATGGAAAATGGGTCACAAATCCTCTGGGGCTGTAAAGTAGTGCAGGTCTGGAGGCCTGCCTGGAGGAGGCAATAGAAAGGTCACGTGGAGACTAGAGAAATAGGGCAGAGGAGGACGGAAGCCCCGAGCCTGTGCCCAGCTAGTCCTGCAGCCAAGGAGAGAACCGTGAACTGAGTGACCACACCTGTTCCTGCCCACATTGGCAGCTGTCCATGGCCATGGCAGCCGAGTGAGTGAAGGAGCAGGACCAGCTTTGTAGCCCACAGCCTGAGTCAATCCCCAGCTCTGTCGCTGGCCAGCTGTGTGCCCCACAACAGGTCAGGTCACCTGACCAAGCACTGTTGTCCCCTTCCTGGGATGCAGGTGACAACAGATCCCTCTCAACCCTGTGAGGTTTCCTGGGATCGTGTATATAAAAGTATACAGTCAGTGCTCAATAACGGTTCCTTCACGTAGCCGTTCAAGAAGTAGCCCAAGGAACTGCGGGGTCACCACCCCCCAGCCAGAGGTCAGGGAGGGCAGGATGGCCCACTGTCCCCACCCCAAGAAGATGAAAATCTGCCTCCAGAGAACTCAGGGTCGGAGAAGGCGCCGCACCTTTTGTAAGTCTTCAAATTTGGGATCCTTCCGGGAAGTGGGGGGCAAGTATTTCTTCTTTTGTCCTGAAATCAGAGGTGAGAATGGCATGTATGTGGGGACCCTGCAGGGCCCTGGCAGCTCTCTTCCTGCAGGTCAGCTGTAGAGCTGGCACCTTGACCACAAGGGGAATTTGGTCCTGCTGTTTCTCACACGTACACACACACACACACACACACACACACACACACCCTGAGCATCAAACATCCAAAGTGATGGGTTTGCAGGACGTGCTTGGTCCCACATGCGTGAAGGGAGCGGACCAGTCGCCCTGCACCCTGCCAGGTGGCAGGTGTGGGTAGATGTGCACCAGTAGGCGTGGAGCCTGAACTCTGGTGCCACCCTCCTTGGGCTCAGAACCCCAGCTCCCCACTTACTAAAGGAGTTTCCCGCCTATTCTGCTGTGTTACTCTCTGTGCCTCAGTTTCCTGTCTCTAAAAATGAGGTAATAGCACCTACCCTCAGAGCAATAAATGAGATGCTTCTAGAAGAAGCTCTCAGCACATGGTAGGCACACATCGCCCCCTCCTAACGTCACTCCTAACCTGGAGATGCGCAGTTATAAGGGGCATGGCGATAACTGCGGAAGGTTCCGGAAGTGGAGAGGGGGTATCAAGTATAAAACGGAAGGCTTAGGCTGAGGCTGAATGGAACCCGGTGTTCAGCTGACGACCTGGAGGGCACGGCCTGCGCTTCTGGCGACGCAGACCCTCGCTCTCCGCCCACCCGGCCCGCAACCCCGCGTGGGCACAGCACCTTGTGGGAGCTCTTCCTCCACCGCCTTGGGAAGCTGCAGCAGGTTGTAGAAGGATTCTGGCTCCATCTCTTCCTTGCCAGCCCTGAGGGGTGCAGAGGACAGAGGGCATCACCGTCCAAACTCACTCGGTGTCATTTCTTCCAGATTGAGAGGCACAGGGAGAGGTGGGTGCTGGCTCTGGGTGGACACGTCACTATGTGCGTAGGCAAAGGGCCAGGTCCCCTGAAGAGAGGGGGGCATGGAGCCCGTCCTCGCAGGACACAGGACACGGGTGGAGGAAGGCACGTGGCTGAGGGCACAGCCCAAGCCCAGGCTCAGCAGGAGAATGGCGTCTCAGCCAGGCACAGAGTGGCACCCCCACTGCTCTCCTGCAGCACACAGGAAGCCCCCACCCTTCCCCCAGGACAAAGGAGGGGCGGACCCTCCTCAGAGCTTGTCCCATCCAGGAGACCCTGGGCTCAAGAAGGAAACCTGGGAGGGCCTGTGGGGGGGAGCGTGTGGGGGCTGGTTTGGGTGAACACACTGATGGATGATATTTATAGACCCTGAGCTCCCATGGAGGAGGGGGCAGGGCTCTAAGCTTGAGCTCTCTGGGCCACTGAGCCAGAGACGGGTGGTAACAGAGCAGCACCACCAGCCTTCGAGTGAGCGGACTGAAGCTGTCCCTGGACTTGTCCCCTGCTCTGTGCAGGCTGGGCTCTAAGAGGGTGGACTGGCCCAGCCTGGCCCCACCTGGATTCTGAACGAGGCTCTCTGTTGGGGTAGTGTGGGGGTCTCACTGCTCATGCCAGTGAGACACTTTCACTGTGTCACCTCCTCGCTATAGGAGGGTGCTGGGCTCGCCCCAGGCCTGGATGGGTGGCTGCACCTCCTTTCTGTTCCCCTCGCTCACTTCCTCTCCTACTTGGGTGGCAGCCTGCCCTCCCACCTTCTCTCTCTTCAGCCCCTGGTCTTCCGCAGGATTTCTAACCCTTAACAGACATCTGGGCAGGGTGTCATGCAGCATAGCTGGTCAGCTCCAGCCCCCAGGAGGCCTGGCCGGAGCAGCAGGGTCTGGAGCTGTGGTGAGAAGGAGGCATTTGCGGGGCTGGGGCCACCCCATCACACTAGCAGCCAGCCTGGGGACACCGGGGGTCCGTCCTGTCCTGAAGTGGGAAGGGGGGAGAACACAGTCGCTGAACAGACCTGGCCCCTGAATCACCAAGCCTCTTATTGGACACCAGGATTCGGTTTGTGGGCTGTGGCCAGAGAAGAGGAAAAAGCCAGCCTGGGCGTTAGGGAGCCTGGGCCCCAGGCTGGCTCTTCTTCCTCATTCTGGCTGTGTGACTTTGGGCAAACCCCCTCCCCTCTCTAGTCCTGACGCTTCTTTACAAGGAGAGGCTGGAGTCCATGCTGGCCAAAGGCAGCCCAGTGGACACAGAGCTGGGACCTCCTCGAGCCCTCAGGAGCCCGGGCAGTCCCTTCCCTGACGCGGCCCTCAGTTTTTCCTCTGAAGACTAGGGATGACCTTTCTTCCCCAGGCGTTGGATGAGCTCATGGGAGATGACATGGTGGAATGGGGAATCTTTCACCTGGCTACACAAGAGGTAGGGCAGTGCCCTTCTGCGTGTCGGGGCCTCTGGGGAGGAAAGAATGGCCGCCCCTGATCACGGGACTCAGGAGACCACGTTGCCGGCCCCCTCAGCTGAGACTGCAATCTGGGCTCAGTTTCCTGGGGCCTCTCGAGCCCTCCCTGTGTGAGCTCCAACTCTCAAGCCTTAGGGACAGACAGAAAGCCCGAGTGGCCGAGGCCTCCCGCCAGCTGAGATGCCAGGAGGACTTACCTGGGTGCTTACTCCGCAAAAGGAAATGAAGACCACGAGCTCCTGTGGTGGTCCCGGGTTCTAAACAGAAGCAGGTTCCGGGTTCCCTAGGTCAGCAGGGGGCTGCAGAGGCCGCTGGGAGGCAGGGGCCAAGCTGCTCACTTCCTCTGGGGCTGTGGCTTCTGCAGGGCCTGCTGGGCTGTGTCTGCAGGCCGCTTCCTCCCGCTGGCTGCAGGTCTGATGCTTTGAAAGCAATGCCACCACAGACCTACCGGAAAGCTCTTCCCTGGGAGCCCCACGACCCAGCCCCACCTCCTGGCCCCTTACATGCCTCTCAGGCAACTCAAATTTAATTCTTTCTTCTTTCTCTCCCCCTCCCCTCCCCGCTACGCAAACCAAACCAGTTCCTCCCGCGTTCCCGTCTCCACATGGCAGCGCCAGCCACCCAGCTACTGAGGCCAGAGGCCGGGAGTCAGCTTTCCCTGAGGCCTCCACATCCCCACCATCAGCGACTGTCACCTCAGCCTCCAGGCCGGCCCTCCACCCTCACCCCTCCAGCAGGCCAGGCCCTGCTTCCTCTCACCTGGACTACACAGCAGCCTCCTGGCTGGACCCTCCGGGGCTGCAAGCTTCTCTACCCCTCCAACACCCCGCCAGTTGTTGCTTTCTCCACAAGCAACCAGAGGACCCACTTCATGTCCCAATCCACTCAAAACCTACCAGGGGCATCCAATAGCTCTTAAAATAAAATGCAGTGTGCACAGCCCAGCCCGTAAGTCCCAACGTGACCTGCTGGTACACCTCCATCCTTGTCTCCTAACCTCTGCCACCCTCACGCCCTCCCAGCTACACTGACCGCCTTTCTGTCCCTTGACAGTGCCTCATGCCTTCCTGTTTCGGGCTCTTCACACTTACTGTTCCCTCTGCCTAGAATCCCCTGCCCCAGCTTTTAAAATGGCTAAGTTCTCATCCTCACCAGCAGCCTGCCTCCCCCTTCAGGAAGCCTTCCCTAACTGCCTCATCCAAAGTAAGTCTTCTCTACAACTCCTTACCACAGACCTGACAGTTTCCTTTGTCCCAGTGCCTAGATCAATGCCTGGCACAAAGTGGGATCCTTGGATAAATACTGATGGATGTCGTGGCCTGGAGAATGAAGCAGTTTTTCCCAAGGAAACGTGGGCCTTGATGGATGAATCAACGTTTACCAGTTAAAGAAGATGGGTGAAAATGGTCCAGGTGGAAGGTACAGCCTGAAATGCAACAAGGAGAGAGCCCAGGATGGCAGGACAGCCAGAGAACACCTCACACCCGAGTGGGTCTCGAGCTTGGATCTTCATGAGCCGGGATGAAATTGTGCTGGGTGACAAGGAAGCTAAGACCACTTTCTCTGGGGCAGGTCAGGCAGAAGACGGGACACAGAAACAAGGAGAACATAGGAGCAGGAAAGTGGGGTTGGTTGTTCACCAGAAGTTACAAAACTGACAAGTATTACTGATATAATTGCTAACGTTTAGTGAGTAATGATGATGAAGAACATGTAATTTTGAGGTCGCTGATGTTACTGGTACTATTACGTCCCCATGTTACAGAGGCATAGAGACGCGTCATTTAGTTTGTGCCCTTCCAGTGCCCCCGTGCCAGATGGGGGTTTGTGACAAAGTGGGGCGAGAAGCAGCCGTGCCGACGTCCGTCTTGCTGGGGCAGGTGTCACCGGCGGGCACGGCTCTGGAGCCTCTGCTTGTGTTGGCAGCTTCCTGAGTCCTGGATCACAGCTGAGTAGGTGTGTCACCGAGTCCGGCAGCAAAGAGATGGCACACTCAAATGCAGGAACTGAAAGTATTTAATAAAGGGACTGCTGCGCAGGGTTAAGGGAACCCAGAAGAGAGGGTGATGCACCCCAAGACTTGCCCATGAGGGAGCTGCCACACTTCAAAGCCTAAAGGGACAGAGGCGTGAGTGGGTTCTGGAGCCCAGAAAGGGGTTTACAGGAAAGCTAAGAGGGCGCGATGGCTAGGGGCTGTGGTAGAGGGACACAGCCAACCCACGGTCACCCACAGTGGCCCAGCAGAGGGGCAGGGCCAGAGGAATAAATGATCTCACTCCCCTCCACGCACCTTCTTCCTGCCAGGGTCTCCTATGGGTCAAATCCAGATGGAATCTAGATGGAATCCAGAGACAAGAAAGCCCAGCAGTCCATCGTGGTCAGGACGGAAAACGGTGCAGAGTGGATCGGAAGAGGTGACTGGGAACTACCTGGCCCCAAATCTGTGCTTCTGGAGCCAGCAGCCCCGTGGGCCAAGCGGAGGAAGCCAGCCCTGCAGTATTAGTCTAAGGACCTGTCCTCAGCCTGCTCCTCCCGGCTTCCAATGGCTCTGCAGTCACCTAACTTCCTGTCTCCAATTCCTTTCTGTCTCAGGCAACCAAAGTTGTTCCAGCTATCTGCAGTTGGACCCTGATTACTACAGAATTTGCTACCCGAAACCATTGCAGGCTACATCTCCTCATGGATGGGAATCTGTGATCAGTTACTTGTTCCAGTTGATTTAAAGGCAGGGGGGGATCTATTTAGTGATCACCAGAGAGTGGAATTCTAGTGGATCACGGCACATGGTGGCAAACAATCACCTGTAACCGCCCAGAACTAACCACCCATTAAATCCCGAGCTTCGGCAGACGGAGCTGGGACTTCTGCACACAATATAAGCACGGTTTGTATAAGGACAGTGGCTGTGTTTGCTCTCTATGGTCACACCAAAGAGTTTTACAGGGAAAAGAACAGTCCTCACAGGTATGTTTAGGACCCCAGGGAGCTCCTGGTAGCCCTAAAAGAACCCCTTATCTCTTGGGGCTGCAGGGCTGATCGAGCTGACAAGCAAATGCAGAGTCTAATCCTGAGTGGGTTGTACAGGGCAACACAGACCAAGTCCACAGGGTCCCCAGATTTCCCATGTGAAAGGTGGGGCATTTTTTGGGGGGGAAGAGAGGGACTCTGAGATTGGAATAATAACCTGCAGACGAGTCCGAGGAGCCCTGCCCCCGCTTGTCTGCCGGAGGGGGGCTCTCCTTCCAGGAAACCCCAAAATGACCTCATCTGAGGTGACTGCCTTTCCAGGGGATGCTGCTTCGTCTCGTTCCCTTCCCTGTCACCCTTCCCAGCCCCCCGACTTATAACTACAGTCAGTTCCAGCCTGTCCCCGAAGATAAGCACAGTCAAAGCTGAGAGGAGAAGGCTTATGTCTTTTTTTAAAAATTGCAAACGTTTGCTAATTTACGTCAGCGAAAAAGGGGAAACGTGTGGGGGAAAGGGTATGAGGGTGTTGTGCCAAGGAAGAAGCAACACTCTTTCAGATGGGGTTGTATTCACGGGTAGAAATGCCCTCACTGCAGAGGCTGAGTTCAGGGGCATGAGCAGAAGCAGCCGGGAGTGGTTCTGAACGGCTTGCTAGGTTGGTTACTGAACGTGGACTTGGCTTGGGCCTCTGTTGAGTGGAAATGGGATGTTGAAGGAGAGGGCTAGTTGAGAGGATTTGTCGTATGTGATGTCTCCCCTGAGAAGACCCAGAGGACACTGGGATATAGGGAAAAGCTCTGGAGTGGCTCTGTAGCCCAAGAATGACATTGGGAGATGCCACCATTGACATGGGCTCCCCAGTTTCAGTGGAATTGAGGTCATTTCAGAATGGCAGAGGCCAAAGGGCAGCCTTTATTCATCTATGGCAAGGTGGGTGCCTAGGTTAGCTCTTGCTGCTTCGTAAGGACACGTGCGTGCAAATCGAGACGCTCACTACCTAGTGACCTATTCATCTGGGCACCTTGGGACAATCCCTCCCAAATGAAATTCAAGTTGCTGCACCTGGCATAGCCCACGCTATTACACAGATGGAGTGTTTGCGGACACGCTGACCGTGGGTCTTCACTCTAATCCCTCTGCCTCCGGTCTCTCCATCGCCTCTACTTCATTCATACATCACTGTCTCACTTGGCCCGTCTGTGTGGGTCTTATCCACCTCATCGTGTTCTCTGTCTGCCTCTCCACTCTCTGGTTCCCGAGGCAACGGCGGTGTCAGCTTGGTCCCCGCTACACCCAGGCCCCAGCTTGGCACACAGCAGGCCCTCAATAAATACAAACGTTCAAGTTCCTCCCGTGTTGGGCTCAAGAGGGTCCCCACACGCCTGCCTCAGGGTAAAGCTGAACCCTGGAAGCCAGTGAGGATAATAACCATTTATTGAACCAAATTATGCCTAAAGAGTAAATTTCCACTTAAAATGAAACCTGACAACACTCGAGCTTCCCCACCACAAGACGTTGTCCTTACAGTTTCAGTCCCTGCAGTGGTGGTGACCTTCTCTCGGGGACAGTGCTGAGCTTGTCCCTGCCTGGGAACGGATTACAAGAGATGACCTCAGAAGGCCCTTTTCTAAATTTCAGTGCCTACAAATTCAGCTGAGGGCAAGTGGTCATGTAATGTCACAGTTCCCCACACACTGGCCACAAGGGGCCCTGACAAAGCAGAGATTCCCCACCCCCCAGCAGAGGCTGAATTCCTAGCGTTTCCTGACAGTGTGCTGCTCACACCAGGGGTATCAACCCAGAAGAAAGGAGGCAAAACAACTTGTATTAAAGAGGGATTAGAGCACGCAAGGCCTCCCTCCCTTCTCATTCCTCCTCCAGAAGGCACTGTCCCCCCCCACCCCCAGCTTCAACCTCTCCCCGCCACACCCTGGACCCCTCCTCATCCAGTTCACCCTGTGAATTATCTACATGGTTGTCTCTCCAAGGCTCAAGGGCAGAGGCCTAGAATGAACCAAACCCTCGGTGAATGTCCCCTGAACAGGACCAACTGCCACTGCTGGCCTGAAAAAGCTGACATCGCAAGGCATGGCGCTTTGTCCTCATGAATATTACTAGATAATCTCACCCAATAAAACCACAGTCTGACACCGGCTGGCTCAGGACCCAGAGATTTCTCAGTCTCAGCACAATGGACATTTACCTCCCCCCCACCCCCTCCCCTCCTGGCCCCAGGGGAACTCTGTAGGGGAGAGGAGCCTGTCTTATATATTGTAGGATGTTTCGCAGCAACCCAGGAACAACCCACTATGTGCCAGTGCCCCTCCCCGACCCCCCCCCCCCACACACACACAGAGTGACAACCCAAACTGTCTCCAGACACTGCCAAATATCCTGATTTTAAGGGAGGGGTGAATTTGATGAGACGGTCACTCTGCAAAGTGGGTTAATTAACTCGCCAGCAGTCCCAATCGGGAGCAAAGCCGGATTAGAACCCAAGTGCTTCCCCAAAGCCCAGGTTCTTTCCAGCAGCAGTTTGTCATTTTCAATGTTTTTTCATAGCACTGTTGCCTTGCTCTCCAGGCTTGACACACTTTAATAGTCACAATTTTAACATTTCGTAGGAAAAGTTCAATGCACCCAAAGCCTCCCATGACTTCTGCAGGGAAGGTTTACAGCAGAGCCAGCGTGGAGCATGATGTGGGCACCGTCTTGGGTTACCTAGGTGTCCCTCGTCCCAAAGCCTAGGGAGCCAGTCTCCCTGTAGCAGCACTTCTATCGGGCCTGTACCCATGGCCCACGGGCGGCTCCCGCTCGGGTTTGGAACCAGGCGAATGGGCTGATCTGTTCTTCATTATCACTCATCCACTGCTGAGACTGTGCCAACCTCTGTTCCCGGTGGCTCACGCCCATGAAACCCTCAGCCTCAGCCGGTGGCTCACGCCATGAAACCCTCAGCCTCAGCCGGTGGGGGCCCTGTCCCCACACAGGGCTGTGAGCTCCCTCCTGCCCGCGTCCTCGTCTGAGCGGAAGCTCTGGGGAGCAGGGAGGGCTGTGCTGGAAGCAAGTGGCCCTCTACCGAGCCCTGAGCTGCCACCACCAATGGCGGCCAAATACACGAACGGACAAATCACAGCCAAACAGGCAGCAGACAGCCCCATGTTCATGAGTTCTTTATTGGGATAAATAACAGCACGCTGTTCACACCACACAGTATTTTCCTAACTTGAGTCCTTGGCTTAGGGCACGTCTGTCTGCAGCAAAGGACGCTGGCCCAAGGGGCCACTTCCGGGGGCAGCCGCCGGGAGGGCCAGGTCAACCACGGCCAGGGTTTGAGAGACTTTCATTTAATACCCAAAGTAAACATCGCTTAAAGCAATTAAAAATACAATAAAATACGGGCCCACAAAGGGGGTGAAAAGAGGATTCAGCTGCTTTAAAACAACAGAGCTCCTTGACACACCCAATCAGGGCCCTGGAGCACATGGGTGCTGGGCTGATGCCTGCATATTGTGTGTGGATGTTGAAGAGGAAACAGAGCTGCAAGCCGGTGCCCCCAGGCCAGTGGGGGTGGGGGGAGACATGCCCGGGAAGGATAAAAGCAGAGAAGTAGTTCACGCTCGGTTGCACAGAGCCCGATCTTGCTTTCACTCAGTTCCTGTAGACCAGGTTCCTCTTCAGAGAAAAACAATGCGCTGATAATGTGGGTCAGCCCACGAGAAAAGGTTCCAGAACTTTCCAGAATTAAGGTTTTTTTCTGCTACCCGAGCTACCCCCAAGAAGATGCTCCAGCATCCCCGGCCCTGGAATTCACGCCCAGACAACTATTGTCCCCAAGCCAATAGGGACGCTGGGTTGATCACCCAGAAGGACTCATTCCCCGCAGCAGAGGTCACCCAACTTCTGCCTCAGAACTGGCTCCCGATGCATCCGTCCAGGCAATGCTTTGAATTCTGATCCACACTGGACAGTGAAGGGAGAAAAATGAGATGCATACAGAGTAGGGGGGGCCTTCACTGGTGTGTAGGAGGCACACCCACGCCTTCAAACCAACTTGAAAAAAATAATTTGGATAAAAGATAACACCCTCTGCTGGAACCACAGCCTCAAGCATAGTTTCCCCATGTCTTAGTATTTCTTTCTCTCTCCCACTCGAAACACAGGGGGTTTAGTGGGCTCGCTGCCTTGGGAAGCTGAGCGCCCCCATTTCCTCCCCTTCATGGCACAGAATGGGCAGAGCACCCCTGAGCTGAAGCCCCCGAGGCTGTGTTCTTTCCAAATCCTGCCCTTGCCTCCGTCAACCCTCGCCACGGCCCCCAGAGATCGGTGACACCCTTGCCAAGCCCACCTGTGAACCAGCCCACTGGGTGGGCCCACCAGCCCCAGATGCTGTGATCCCATGTGAGTAAACAAAGTGGCACAGAACATTCCAGCCTCAGCCATTGTTCAATGTTGTTCTTTAATGTCACTCATCCTGCAGGAGACAACATAATGCCATTTTAATTATTTCTTTCCCCTGCTGGGAAAACACCTCCAACCAAACGGCTATTCTGAAGCCATCCCCAGCCTGGAAGCAGTCAGAGCGGAGACAAAATATTAAACTCTTTTCTAAATCTTGAGAGTTTGCATTCAATTTGATAGGAACAACTCACTCAGCAGCTCTGATCTACAGCGGGAAGGTAAAAATTGAAGAGATGGGAAAGGCCCAAAGGAGGGCGATGTGCAGGGTCTCCAGGGTGCTGGCACGTCATAAGCCCCAGCTGGGAGCTGGGGAAGGAGGTTTGGGAGGAAACCATGCAGAAACCACCTGAGACCCAGCCGATAGATCCCCGTTTCTCTCCTGAGCCAAGGTGAGCCGGGGTGAACAGCACGTAGAGAAGTGACCAGCATTTCCTTTTACAGGCAACCCAAGGAGACATGCCAAAGGGGCTTGGAAGCCACGACTCGGACAGGAGTGAGATAAACACCTCATCTCCCTGTCATGGGCTGAATGGGGCCCTCCCAGAATCCATATGTTGAAGCCCTAACCCCCAGGACCTCAGAACATGACTATTTAGAGATGGAGTCTTTAAAGAGGTGATTAAGGTGAAATGAGGTCAGTGGGATGGGCCCTGACCCAATAGGACCAGTGTCCTTAGAAGGAAAAGCGATCAGGACACAGACACACACACAGGCACGACCATGTGAGAACACGTGGAAGACGGCGCCAGGAGAACCAACCCTGCCGATACCTTGATCTAGAATTTCCAGCCCCCAGAGCTGTGAGCGAATACATTTCTGTTATCTAAGCCCCCTAGTCGGTGGTGCTTTGTTACAGCAGCCCAAGCAAATGAACATACACTGCTTTTTAAGTTTTTAAAAATGCGTTCATCCCCAGACAGGGGCCCTGCGATGGGAAACTTCCAGTGGGGTTGTTGCCAGCTGCATCTTAGAGCCAGTTCTGACCCACCCCACTGGGTAGCAAGAAATAAAGAAATGCCTTCAGCAAATCCATCCCTCTGTGGGCTGTGGCAGTGGGGTCGTCTGTGTCTTAGATGTTTGAAAACAACACTAAACGAAAACAACACTGAGTGGCCAAGAAGCAGGAATGTGTGGCAGACGTGCCTGTCACAGCGAAAGCCTCTGGGACTTATTAAAACTGCAAAAACACTTGACTAAAAAGGCTTCCATTCCAAGGAGAGCCCTCCCAAGGGATTCTGCCAGAACAGGCAGGCTGACGGTGACTTTCTCATCGCCTGTGATGGTTAATTGTGCCACCAAATGGAATGCAGGGCGCCCCCTCCCATGGGCTTTCTCTTTTTCATTTTTTGATCCAGCTGATAACCAGTGACTCAGCACCGTGGACTCCCAGGTGAGGGAGGCCTCAGACACAAGCACGCGTTTAGAACCCTGCATTTCAAATTACACAGAAAAGAGATAAAGAGCAACAACCAGATAAAGGGGTAGGGGTGGGGGCCAACCACGGGCTTGGAGGGGAAGCCCAGTGCCCGCCTCCCTGGACAGCGGAGCACAGGGGACGTCCCCGCCACAGTCTCCGCTGCCCCAGCGTCACTCCATGTTCTTGTACTTGGTGAACAGGTTGTAAAGAACCCTCAGGGTGGATTTCAGGTCCAGGGTCACCACATCTGCAGAAGGAAACAGAGAAACTGTTGGTGGGGACGAGAGAGTTCACCTGGAGCCCTGGTGCCGCCCCTTGGGGGTCACGTGGGACAGGCGCTGTGTCCCCAGCAAAGAGCTGCTGTGTGAAGACGTCCAGGACGCTCTGGGCAATGCCATCCCCAGTAGGATGAGCACGTGGGGTGGCCAGGACAGGGCGCTCCGACATCCCCTCTAGGATTTGCATTGGGACAAGTCTGAGGACGGCAGCGTCTCAGTGATGTGGGGTCTACAACAGCCGAGGACATTTCCTGGGGACCAAACACCCACGGGCTAACCTGTGCCAGGACCGCTGGCCTGCGGCAAGACCAGGCCTCCTGGGGCAGGGCAGGGCAGGGTGGCAGCTGCTGTCCTACCCCTCCAGGCTGGGCACATGACGTGGCCTGCCGCAGGACACTTTAGGGCTGACAGCTCCCTCAGGGCCCAGTCAGTCTGGGACACCTTCTTTGATGGGAAGGGGACCTGTCCTCTGGGAGGCGGGATCTAGTTCTTGTCCTCACATACCCTGTGACCTCAGACAGGGGGCTTAGGGAGGGCTGTGGCTCCTGGGTCACAGGATAGAATTCCTGTCCCTTAAATGGTGGCTGGTGAGCCTCCTAGGGTGGGCGTGTGGAGGGTAAGGAACACCTCCCGCCCGACAGTCATTCAATGGCAGTGAGCCTTTCGTATCCTTTCAAGCATGAAACAGCATCGCCAGCTCAAGGCACCCGGAGAGGCAATTAAATCCGAAGGCCACAGCCTCCGAGTCAAATGGATTCTAAAGAACCAGCATTGGTGGCTGTGTCAGCACAGTCGTCTTGGTCCCCAAAACCAGGAGCACGGGGAGGGTGGGGAACTGGGAGTCATCAGAGCCTGGCCTGCAAGCCACTCACTCGGGGTCTCATCGGGAGAGATGGGCCTGGCTTTCCCGTCCCCTCGGACACCAGGCTGACTTCCCTGCCCTGCCCCTGACTCTCCCCGAGGGCACCTGGTTGGGGCTTTACCTTCAGGCCGAGCCTTGGGTTTCATGAGCCCTGCGTCCAGCATCAGCTCAAAGGCAAAAGACACGTTGTGGACCTGCCAAGGACACCAGAGTTAGCACCGGGGCCAAAGCTGCCCCCAGGCCTGCCCGCTGCCCACTGCTTTCCCTCTGAAAGGACAGGATGGGAGCGAGTGTGGACGGAGTGGACCTTTGGAACTACTATGCCCATGAGGACCCAGCATGCCCAGCGCAGGGCACGGGTGGGCAGAGGGAGGGTGTCGATGTCTGCTGAGGGCAACACATTCCCTGGGTGGTCCTTAGTCCCCTCACCAGTGACCAGGGGGCCGCTGGGACATGCAAGGAGGAAGGCACAGAGCCTGCCCTCGAGGCTCGGGGGTCCCTGCATGCCTGCTCTGCTCCAGGCCACCAGCACGTCCAATGATGAGAAGTGACAGTGACCCCATTTTACAGATAAGGAAACGGAGGCTCAGAGAAGACAAGCCACTTCCCAGAGGCACCCAGCCCCGTGCACTGTCCCCAGCATAGAGCAGCCTTTTCTCCTACAGCTTCCTGCTCCGTCTGCCACCAGCTCTCCACCATCCAGATCATCTAATCTGCACGTGCACAGCAGACTTTGAATCAAGGGGAAAGAGACAGGATGGCAAAGAAGGAGAAGCAGGAAGAAGAGACAGGTCTAGGCTGTCAGCCCAACTTGGGAACAGACGTTCTCTCAGGGCCTCTTCCATGGGCCCCTCGGCCTGAAGGATCCTTCCCCCGAGCACAGGCAGGTCATTGGTGGGAGGAATGTCCCCTCTGGCACCCGTACCCCGGGGGGGGGGGGGGGGATGGCTCCTTGAAACTGCTCAGCGTGGAGCATGGGTAGGTCATGAAACCCACCCTGCCCCACGGGGAGGACAGTTCAGGAGACACTTCCTTCCAAGTCCACTTCACAGCCACTCAGCCCAGCAGTGGCTTGTGTTGAAATAAGATTTTCCTTCTGCTTTCCTCTCAGTCTGAGGAAACAGCCCGACAGTAAATGGCCACCAGCTGCCTCTTGTTATCTGTCAGAGCCATGCCTTCACCCCCAGCCACCTCCTGTGCCCCAGGAGAGAAGCGTGTCCTGAGCCAGGGCCCCCGACAGGGCAGAGACAACAGCAGGCAGCTCCCGACAGGGCTTTGGGGACACCCTCCCTGACTGTGACAGCCCCTGGCCCGTGACGACCAGGCCGCATGCCAACCCCTAAGCCCCACGCCACAGCTGCCAGAGCCAGCCACAGAGCAGGCCACCCTGAAGTTCTCTCTCTTTCTCTGCCATTCAAAGGGTTTTGGAGAACCTGGCCAGGCGAGAGAAGCTTAGAAGGTTCCAGAATAGAAGGGGCTCTTCTGGCTCTGCCCCTGCTGACCGTGTGACCTTGGACTGTCTTGGGCCCTCCTGAGATTTCGTTTCCTTTTCGGTGGGGACAGAGGGAATCAATAAGGGGACACAGGAGAAAGGACCTTGAAACTAAAGCCGCTTTCTGATATTTGCTTCTAGGAATAACCTCCAAGCCTCTAAGACACAGTCGACTCTGGGGAAGGGGTGGGGGGGCACTGTGGAATCTTCCAGAAAGATGACCGATGGGCACAGGTACTTAGCAAAATGGCCAGCACAGTAAGACACGGTGGCTGTAACAAAAATCCGTGGGTGGTGCCCAAGCCTCTGAGACAGTTCGAGAGGCGCCTCTCCTTTGTTTGCACAAACTTAAGGGTCTGAGCTGTCCTGTCTCTTTTTTTTTTTTTTTTTTAATCCAATGCAGTTGTTTAAAAATACAGGCCCACGATGCATCTCCAATTTCGGTCCCCGAACCCCAATTTCCTCCTGCTGCTGCAAAGGTTCCGACTGTCGGAGCATGACGCCTTTCAGGGCCCCTGGAAAATACTCAGTGAGCGGTCCCTCTGTGCCATGTCACCACTGCCCTGGGGGTTGGGACCAGCCTGAAGTGGGTTCTGGTCTATGCAGTGGGGAAACACCACCACCTGTGAGGGGGTCGGGAGGACCAGGAGGTTGATAAATGTCTCGGCTCATGAAGAACTTCCCAGCGGCTCTGTGAGGGGAAGGGACACACTGGGGCGAGATGAGGAACCCCCACAATCCTCATCCCCCTAGGAGAGCTCCCACAGCTGCCCCCAGACACCACCAGATATGTCCCTTCTCCAGGGTGAGCAGGCTACCACCGTGATCCCCTCACACAGCCTTCCCTTTGTGGCCCCCATTCAGAGGCGAACAGGCCTCCCAGGCCGGGGAAGTGACTGACAAAGGCTTTCATCCCCATTTCAAAGGGAAGAAGGCTGGGCTGGGAGGTGACGGCCCATCATTTGCACAGAACCTGTTTCAGAAAGAAGCCCAATTCCAGACGGCCTGGAGAACGTCACCATTCTCGCCAGCATTCTCATTAATTTGAACCAAGAAAAGCTCTCTCCAAAACAATACATCTGCCGCCAGCCAGGTCAGGCCTGGAAATGCACATGCCTCTTCCCCAAACTGTGTTCGGGTTCCCAGAAGGACAGCACCACAGCCACGTTTCCTGACGGGTCCCGCAGCTTTGCTGCTTCCCTCTGCTCTCGTTCAAACTCTCACCATTCTCTGTGGCCGCTAACGTGCCAGGACCTGTCTCATCTGTTCTGATTCCACCTCAGCAGGCAAGACGGGAACACTTGGCCACGAGCAAACAGCCTGCCAGGTGTCAGAAGTGGGCAGACTGATAAACATTGCCCCATTTTTGGAGGTTTCTCTGGCTGTCACCTCCGCCTGCATTGTCTGCCTCTCTGACTCAGGTCTAGCACCTTGGGAAAACAAAATGACATATGTCCGTGTGTCCAAAGCAATATGGTCAGTCCATACACCAAGTTTCCAAAGGTGACGCACTAAATACTGCCAGACGGCTGAACCTCAGGAGGCCCCGGGGCAGGAGGCAAAACCCCCGGTCACACAGGTCACGTACAGCAACCTAAATGTAAAAGTTAGGCCCGTGGATCCAAATAAGCCTGTTTGGGAATTTTCCTAGAAACAATCCATAGGAATGACAAATATACGTATTCAAGAAGATGCCCCATTGTTTTAACAAGTCGATTGTGCAAGAGTTGGGAACAGGAGACAGTGGCGTCAGAACCACTCCGTGGGGCTCTGGGCCACCAGTGAAAATGGCATCTGGGAAGCTCATGAAGCAACAGGAGACACCAGATGTGATGCATGTGTGGAATGAGCAGGGGGCGGGTCTGCAACTCTACTGACATTTGACCACAATTATTAAAACTGATCATGTCCCGTGGGAAAGACTGGGAAGAGAACATGGCAGCCAACACGTGGCTGTGCCGGGCACGGCTGACGGGCCTCCTTTTTACCGAGTTATGTCTAAGTGCCATGTCATTTGTCGTGCCGTTCTTGTTTTTGGAAGAAGGCAGCTAGATGGCAGAGTTGTCAGGGGTACCCTCCACCACACATGGTGACGCTGCAGACAGGCACGTACCTTCTGGTCGAAGCTGTCCGGGGTCAAGTAGAAGTTGTGCAGGGGGACAAAGTAATCGTCCAGAAGGCCCATGAGCAGAACCAGGTACACACCATCTGCAAACTACACAGAAACACTTGGTGATGCTTCTGGGCCACACACGGAGGCAGAGAATGTTCTGCATCTACTCAGAAGGAGGAAAATGTTTTAGAGCAAAACAATCCATCTCTGGGGTAGGTGAGAGAGCCTGCAGTTGGGTGAAGGACCTGGGTGCAAATTACCAGGCTTGGGACCGGATGTGACCGTGCGTGTGTTTGGAGCTGGAGTGCAGCAGCGTGGATAGAACCACGGCTCCAGGACCAGACTGCCCGTTAGAGGCTCATTCCCCACTACTGACTAGGGGCCGGCATGGGCTCCCATCTCTCAGCGCAGGCAGGGAGCGACCAGCACACACTCAGCGTTCCATCAGTGTCAGGGGTAGCACTTCTAGCTGCGCTCCGTCCTGGAGCCTTGGTCACGATGAGCTTTTGTGTGTACCCAACACCTAGTGTTCATCCCAGATGGGCCCTGAATGGGGGGGAGGCTGGCGGGGGGGGGGGGGGGAAGCCCTGCAGGCTGCAGCCCAAGACTGCCCAGCCCTTCTCCCCGCCCCAGCCCAGCACCACCTCCCAGCCACAGGAGGGGAACCAGGAATCGAGAACAAAAGCCTCTGCTCTTTGGCAGACAACCCTCACCCGAGTAGCCAGGACAGGGCGCAACTGCTCCTTTCAGAGACAAAGCCCTGGAGACCGACAAAGGCAGAGCGACTTCCGGAGGGGAGGGCAGAGCTCAAGGGCAGGAACACCACGTTGCCCACCTCACCGCCAGGGCCACACCAGCACTGGGGAAAGGCGGGCGGCACCGACCCCCTCAGGGGACAGGGATGGCGTCCTGGGGGGGCCTAAACTTGCCAGGGTCCCTGGAGGGCGAGGGTTTGTGAGGACCTGAGCCTCCCATGTCTGGAAATTCAGTGTCCGACACAGTAACCACCGGCCACATGGGCCCATTGAAATTAAAATGGTTTGTTCTTCAATGTTGCTGATTCTTTTTTACTGCTGTAAAATATACATAACGTGCAATTTGCCATTTTAACCATTTTTAAGTGCACAGTTCAGTGGCATTAAGTACATTTATGTTGTTGTGCAGCCATCACTACCATCCTACACAGAACTTTCTTATCTGGCAAAACTGAAACTCCGAGTCCATCAGACACTAACTCCCCCTCCCCCGCCCCCCAGCCCCTGGCAAACACCATCCCACCTTCTGTCTCCACACATTTGACACTCCAGGTGCCTCATATGAGCGAAACCACACAGTATTTGTCCTTTTGTGTCTAGCTGTACTGTTCGAAAAAAATTAATTGTGATAAAATATACACAACATAAAACTTACCGTGTCACCCATTTTTAAGTGTATAGTTCAGACTTGTTAAGTACAATCTCCAGAACTCTTAAATGTAAATTTAAGAAAAATAATAATTATAGCTCTCTTCCCATAAGCAGTCTGAGGTGACCTCTGAAAATGGTTCGTTATTCACTTGACCCAGAGAACCCCACAAAATCATGCCAATCGGGAGGCTCCAATCTTCATGTTCAACTTTAAGAACACTCGTGAACCTGCCCTGGCCGTCAAGAGGCTGCATATCCAAAAGGCCACCAAGTGTCTGAAGGATGTCACTTTACAGAAGCGAGGTGTGCCACTCTCAGTGTCGTTACAATGGAGGGCTTGGGAGGTGTGCCCAGGCCAAACGGGCTGGATGCAGGGTCGGTGGCCCAAACAGAGGGCCGCATTTTTGCTGCACAGAGGAATGCGGAATACAAGGGTTTTGATGTATTAGACTCTGGCCACTGAGCCCAGCCAGGTGAACGAAGCCACCCGAGATGACGGCACAGAAATTACCGGGCTCGTGGGCGGGTTCACCTGTGCACGAGCCCCCCTGCCACACGGAGCCGATCCTCACTGAGAAAGAGCACGTTGTGCCTCAACCAGAAGGGGAGGTGGCACAGGAGAAAAAGATAGCCCAGAAGACCCGGAAGGAACAAAGCATCCAATAAATGCTAATAAACGCAGAAAATTAATTAAGATATAAAATCAGCTCCTCAGCCAGAGCGGCCACATTTCATATGCTCGACAGCCACGCGTGGCCGGGGGCTACTGGATCGGATGGTGCAATGATACAACATTTCCATCCCTCAAGGAACTTCTACTGGTCCGAGTGGTCTGGAAGACGGCCACTCAGGACAGCTGGACAGCTGTGAGGGGCTGGGCCCCAGCTTCCTAAGCCTAGCAACCCGCCATGGGTGAGATAAGAACCTGAAGAAGGGAGGGCATTGTTATTTTAAGACAATGACAGCCCCCTCCACCATCCTAGGTGGGCCACCCACTCCCCAATTTTAGGATGAAAAGTCAAAATCACAAACATCCAATAGTGCCAAAACCTGTCCTTGGGAGGGGAGGGGAAGCTAAGAAACAAGCCCAAGGCAGAGGGATCCCTGAGCGATGTGTGAGCAGGTGGGGGGCTTCCTGGGGCGAGTGTTCCAGGCCCCGGTGTAACGTGATCTGATTGGTAAATGACCCTCTGCCTGCATGTCACAAGCCTCATGCTTCCACACCATGAAGACATTACTCACTCATCGCCTTAAGGAGATCAGAAGGGTTTTCCAAAAGTTACGTGCACCCATGCAGCGTTTCCTGCCCCACTCTGGTGGAGCGCCCTGGGGTTCGCCCCCAGTGACACTGAGCCAGCATGGCCAAGACACCACTCTCATCAACACTGACCATTTCCAGGGAACCAGAGGTTGCCCGTGAATGAAGACACCACCCGCATCCCCTGGCGATGCAGGGAGCGGTGGTGCTGCCGTACCCACAGGCCGAGATGGGCAGAGTCCTAGCTTATTTCCATGGCACCTCTAACCTACCCCTGGCACTCTGTGTCACAGAACGGTGGGAGAGATGGGAACTGAAGACAGGAAGGCCCGGGAAGGGAAAGGGGTGCCCAGGAGGGTGAGTGTCAGGCAGAGGGAGAGTGGCGGTTTATCAGCAATGAGTAGGTCCCTCCAATTTCACAAACACAGAGCAGGGGTCCTGCGACAGGGCTGTGCCCAGCTCGGAAATCTCCACAGAGGCCCCAAGACACCACCGTCGCGTCTCCATCATCAGTAGTGACCTTCATTTAAAAAATATATATATATATTTAATAGCAACCCTTTAAATACATTATTCTCCACTAAGCCTTCCTATATCTACGGTCTGGAGTTTAAACATGTGGAGAGAAGGTCAGAGAAGTTGAGACACTGGCTCAGTATCACAGAGCCTGGAAACTGCCCGGAATACAAAAGTGGTTTTCAAAAGGAGGGACAGCACATGCATGAATGGATACACACACACACACACACACACACACACACACACACACAGTCACACACACTCACACACCTCTCAGCAGGAATTTGAACCCTGGTCTAAGGTATCTGGACTTTAATGATGAACGTATTTGTAAGAATATCCAGTTCCATTGTAACAAAAGAAAAAAGTTCCCTGCATTTCTGTGGCCACTGATCTTTTCTGGTAGACCAGTGGTTAAAAATACTGTTAAGATATTACTTGAAATAATGCGCTGATAGAAAAAAATGGAGCTATTGAGTAAATGACAATGAATGCACATTGGAGTTTAGCGTCTCAGCCTAAGCTATCTGGCTAGTAACACTGGTGTGTGGGCTCATTGAGAAGTGACAGCGGGCGCTGCCGGCGAGGGTTCCCAGCACGGTGAGGAGAGCTTCAGGTTGTCAAACCTTCTTGGGCCCTCAGTGTCGCTCCCTTTGCCCTGACAATTCTATTTCTAGGCGTTTATCATGAGGAAACACACAAAGCACAAACAGCATGTGCATAGATGCTCACTGTACTGCTATTTACGAGAACAGGAAACGCCCCATCACAAGGGACCAATTTAATGAAGCATAGCACAGCCATAGATGGACAAAGAGGCAGCTATTAAAAGTGACTGATATAGACAGACAGACCAGGCAACAGAGAAAACAGAAGACAGAAACACCACAAAAAGATGCCCACAATATATTTAGTAACAAAAAGCACATTACAAAACAGCTGTATAGATGAGCCACTGTCGTTGAAAAACCACATGTATGCATAGGAAATATCTAGAAAAATATACGTCCAACCATGAACTATAGTTACCCTGGAGAGCATGATGGAGGGTGATTGTGGAGGGGGAGAAAGGAGCGTTTTCACTTTTCAGTTAGTTTACTTCTGGACTGTTACTACATCAAACAGCAAATAACCAGAGGCTAAGTGTGTGATATTAGTAAACTGCTAAAAATAATAAATGTACTTGCACACAATGCACAAATAAATGTGGACATTAATGTTTTGCTTTCAAATACAGACCCTGTGATTCGTTACTCACGCAGAGAAAAGGTCTGCAACCAACCTCTCAGCAGTTACCTCCGGGTGACGGCATTACAAATGATTTTTATTTGTTTTGCTTATCTGCACTTTCAGACATTTCTACAATGAACCTGAATTACTTTTTTAATTAGAAAAGGAAATGAGAAAAGTTAAAGAAAGAGAAAAGATGAATGCCATCACCCAGGGGTGGAAGAAAGATCAGCTGTGCGTTAAGAGAAACCTGCACCAAGAGCTCCAGGCTCAGAATTCGAGCCCCCACTAATGCTGGGAAATGATATTTTGTCTTTAACACTTGCTGAGAGCTGGAAACATGTTTTCACGATGCTGCTTCTGTTCTGAGTGGAGATGGGGGGTATACAGTTGACCCTTGAACAGTGAGGGGGTTAGGGGAGCTGACCCCCTTGCAGTTGAAAATCCACGTATTATATGCTGTATTCTTATAACAAAGTAAGCCATTTACTGTAAGTTAATGTCTGTTTACAGGATGAATCTTGTCAGTACACATCAATATTCCCTTCTAGGATACAAAACGCTGTAGGTGTTACATGTGTTACTAACACTAGACATCAAAAAATGAAAAGATAATGTGAAAAAAGAAACATATGTATTTACAGGTGTAACAATTCATGCACTGATAACAAAGAAGGAGCAATATGATTGTTTCATGGTAGTAAGAAAATCTCCAAAAAATGTTCCAATATATGTATTGAAAAAAAAACTCTGCCTCTAAGTAGAGCTGTGCAGTTCAAACCTGTGTTGCTCAAAGGTCAGCTGTACTTCATACACTTTTTGCAGAAAGAATATTTTGTGCATATGCGTTAGGGGGATATTTAGCGAGCCTTTGCGAGATGTCAGCCACAGCTCCAAGTGTGAGGATCGCAGTGGAGAGCAGACGCAGGGGGACAGAACATTCTAGAATGAGGGGCCTGCACAAGCAGAGGCTCTTTGTTGGGGGTGGTATGGCACCTTGGAGGGTGTAATGGGTTGAATTGTTCCCCCCCATAGAGTGTGCTGGAGTCCTAGCCTCCAGCCCCGGGAACATGATGTTAGTTGAAACAGTCTTTACTGAAGTAATCAATTAAGATGAGGTCGGTAGGGGGGCCCTGATCCCACATGCCTGGTGTCCTTACAAAAAGAGGGAACTTAGAAACACATGTACACAGGGAGAACGCCACGTGAAGACAGAGGCAGAGATCGGGGTGACACATCTATGACCCCGTGACTATCAAGGTCACCAGCAAACCCCTAGAAGCCAGAGGAGAGGCCCACAACAGGTTCCCCCTCTCGGCCCTCAGAAGGAACCACCCCTGCCAACGCTGGGCCTTCAGCCACCAGAGCCATGAGAGAATACACTTCTGTTGTCTAAACCACTCAGTTCCGTGGTACTTGTTCCAGCCGCCCCTGGAAATGAAGACAGAGGGCCTGAGAAGCCCAGCGTGGCTGGGGCTGGAGCTACTTTGGCTGCAGGGTGGGCATTTCTGTCACAAACAAGATGGCACCAGGTTTGTTCACAGGCGCCCCCTGGGATCAGAGCAGGTGATGGCTGGAAACGACGCAGGACAAAGGATCCTTCAACCCAGAAAGCTGCTTACCTGAGTCTCTAGTTCCGTCACCTCCAAATTGAGCTTGTTCAGGTGCTTGTTCACAAACGTGATGAGGGACTGTCAAGGGAACCATGAGAGAGAGTCAGCGCCCACCCGAGGGACGGATTCGACACGTGGAATGCTTCCCTCACCTCCTCTGTTGGCCACAATAAAAGGCTCATGTGTGAGACGAAACGTTCTTACAATACCCCTTGGTTTTTAATGAGACAATGACTAAACCTATCCCAGCTGGAGAAGAAAACACGCACCTTTATTCACCAACCTGTGTACACACCTACTCATCCACACACACAACATCAGTGCCTTCAGAAGGACACAGTCGTCAGCGGAAGATAATTAAACTTTTAAAGGTGTCCTACATGTAACCTCGAAGGACAAAAGATTGAGAGAGAAAGGCTGCCGAGGGCCACACCCCTGTTTCTGGAGAGATTCTATCCAGGCTTTATCTCAAGGGAGGAGGCATTTAAAATATTTTTTTCAATTACAGTTGACACATATTACATTAGTTTCAGGTGTCCAGCACAGTGATTAGATATGTACACAATTTATGCACTGATCCCCTGATAAGTCTAGTACCCACCTGGCACTACACACAGTTATTACAACATTATTGACCATATCCCCTGTGCTGTACTTTACATCCCTGTGACTATTTTGTAACGACCAATTTGTACTTCTTAATCTCTTTACCTTTTTCACCCATCCCCCCAATGCTCCTCCCATCTGGCAACCATCACTTTGTTCTCTGTATCTGAGTCTCTTGCTTTCTTTCTTTCTTTTCCTTCTTTCTTTCTTTTTTAATTTGGGCATTTCAAAGCTTGTCACCAGTAATTATTCTCAGCAATCAAACCCAACTTTAATGGAAACTCAATACCCACCCTCTACCCCCACCCCTGGACACGATGTCATTTCCATATTCCTTCTACTCAAACTTACAGAGTAGCTACTATGGGCCAGGCACTCTGTTTGGTGCTGGGGACACAGAGACAGCAGGACAGCCCCACCCTGGAGAGCCTGTGACATAACTTTCCATGCACACACCTGGTGGAGGTGACAGAGAAATCGAGAGAGATGGCAAAGCTCGTGAAACACGCTACAGGGGGAGGATTGGTGAGTGCGCAGGAGGGTGTGTGGCTCCCTGGAAGGGGTGGGAGAGAGGCAGCATCGGAGCTGAGCCTGGGGTAGGGGGAGTGGACAGAGCAGGCGCCAGCCACGAACACATGTGCAAACCCTGTGGGATCTTCAGGCCGTGGCTGGATGTGGGTGGGATGGGAGAGCATAGGAGGGGGGTGACCCCAGAGAGACCTGGAGAGGTGGGCAGGGTCCCCCTGCTATTTGTGTGGGGCATGGGGAGCCCCCAACACAGCAACTCTCAGTGTGGGGGTGGGGCAGGGCCAGGCTGGAAGCAGGAAACTGTCAGGCAAATAAATAAAAGGATTTTTGTCTTGTTCATTGCTGGGGTCCCAGTGCCCAAACTGTTTTTTCAAAGAATGAATTAGCATCGTATCTACTGAAAAAGGAAAGCTAACCTTACACTATGTCATGTTCAACACTGTCTAATGACCATGTACGGCTATACACGGTCACATTGTACTCTCATGGCGCCCCTGTGAGGTGGGGAAACTAAGGCAGGGGAGTGTAGTCTGCCTCAGGTCACACAGCTGGTAAGTGGGGAAGCTAGATTTAAATCACCCATGGAACCAGCTGTGTCAGGGTCCCTGGGGCCAGATGTGGCCGGTGTGGGGGTGGGGGGCACTGCTCTGCAGCCTCAGGGTATGACCCAAGCCTGCTAAGAAGGTTCTGCCCAGCAGAGCCACTGGGAGGATTTCACAGGCCTTTGCAAAGTGCTTCCAAGGACTAACAAACTCATCATCCCAGCCTGGACTAGCATTGTCCACGAGTGGTCTCCATGGGAATGTAATGTGTTCTATCTCAAAATAAATTCCACACATGTCAGCATGTTAAAGGCTCTGAGAAGTCCTGCATTAAGAAACCTGTTTGGGGAAATTGTCCTAGACAAAGAACTCTCTCCTGGGCCGCAGGCAGAAGTGACCACTCCCCAGATTTCACAGGAAGGCGGAAGCACATCTGTCCTGCCACTGCCGTCCCCAGGGAGACGTCTGCAGGTACTCAGGTAGCTTGATGTGCCATGAGGTGAGTCTCGATTCCTTCTGGGGGAGAACAAGCCTTCCTGGCAGATGTCCCCGGAAGCTCATTATTGCCCAGTCCCAGACTTCAAAGCCTCGGGTTCACATGGGTGTTTCCATATTTGACCAGCGGGCTGCCTGGGTGGATAGTGAGGGGTCCGTCCTTTGTGCACCTGTCTAAGGGGAAATAAGCCAAATCCACACACACAGCGGCTGTGCCAGGAAAGGCTGCCTGTTTACCGGGCAGGTTGTGAATGCAGCTTTGTGGTAACGAAGCCAGCAGAAGCCAGCAGGTGGACATGCTTAAAAACACTTCCACGCTGAAAAAAAAAAAAGCCTCAGGTTGGAATGAACTGCCACACAGCTCTGGCTGGGCTGGTGGGCAGGAAGACACCCAGGGAGCGGAGACGTTGAGTTACAAGGTGCAAATTTTATGCACTGTAGTTACAGTTTTGACTATAATTACACTTCAGTCCATGTGGCAAACATTTCAGAGACTTCAAACATTTTCCCACCTTCTTCCCAGCATGGAGTCCGTGCTGTAAAAGGCCTGGAGAGGAGAAAAACACAACCCATCAAGGCTTACCTTCTTCACCAAGCTGAGCTTGTCCGGAGCGTGGTCGAAGAGTGTGTCGAAGGCGTCCCGCTCTGCGTGACATGGGGAGGGAGACACAGGGACAGCGTTTACGGACACACACGTGCTGCTCCCATCCCCGCCCGTCCCGGGGAAGAGGCAGCTTCTGACCCCCAGGATGTTCACGCCTGCCTAGAATCCTTTCAGTTGTTGCCAGAACCAAAGGGTGCGTGCCGGCAAGGAGCTAAATCAAGGGAAAGATGCTTGTAAGGTTCCTTCTAGCTCAGTGTCTATCTTTCCACATGAAACACAGGGGTAGCACTGGGACATCCACCCGCATCACATCCTACGACTAGAAGGGTCCTTGCTTCTCCCTTTTCCCACAATCCTCATCCAGCAATAAGTCTTGTCAGTAAGTTGGACCACCTCTCGGGTTCGTCATGGCTGCCACCCCCACACACGCGCCATCCATCACCTCTCTCCTGGGCTAAGCTACAGCCTCTGGCGTAACTGGTCTCCCTTCTCCACTCTAGCTCCTCCGATCCATTCTCCCCAGCAGGCAGAGCAAGCCTTTTAAAGTGTAAACTGGACCATTTCTCGCCTCCTCCCTAACCCTGTCCTAACTAAAACTCTCTGACAGCTTCTCATCACTCTTAAAATAAAATTCATTCTCTCTCCCTTGGGCCCATGGGACCCAACACGTTCAGCGTCATCCCCCAACACACTCACCCTCCCTGACTTCATTCCACTGACCGGCTTCCCGACTGCTCCTCCGTCGCTCACTTACCACAGGCCCTTTGCACCTGCTGTCCACCTGCCTCACTTCCTGCAGGTTGCTCTCAGATATTATCTCCTTTTTCCCATGACCATGGAAAAGAGCCCTCTGCTGCCACTATCTGTCCTATTATCCTGGTGCATTTTTTGTCATAGCATTTCATCACTGCTTGAGAGCACATTCTATTCTTATTTGTCTGCTCTGCTCTGTATTACCTGCGGGCCTGTCAGCACCTCGAGGGCTGGCACCGCTGTCTCACTTGTTCCCTGCACTCAGAACAGTGAAGGGCCCATAGCTGGTGCTCAGAACAAATGAATGAACCAGAGGAGACCCTGCTCTGTCTACAGAAACGCGCCCAGGGGTGTCCCCATCGGCAGGAATATCTGTAGGGCCTGAGTCGGCCCATTCCACCAGGTCCCCCCCCACCTGCTTTCTCCCAGGTGAGCCCTAACCTACTCCAACTACCACTCAGGGGTCCAACCTGCCCTCCAAATTAACACAGAATCAACCCCTTTCTTTTCCAACATGAGGCCACTGGAGCTGAGTAGATAAAAAGGCTCTCAGTAGATAAGAAAGGAGCAGGGCTGGCTGGGGGCCAGGGGCCTGGTCTAGCCTGATGTTCCTATGGGGCCACAGGGAGGCAGGACAGAGACCTGTACAGGCTGGACCCCAGGCAGGAGGGCTGAGGTGCTCCGGGCGGCTGCACGGCTGTGGGGGTTAGTGCCAGGGCACGGGGCAGCTCACACCCCCCACCCAGTCAGTCCAGCCCAGGTAGCCTCCTCCTTGGCTTTCGGGAGAGGGAAGGAAGGTGAAAGGCAAAGAAGAAGGGAGAGAAAAGTGTGTGTGTGTGTGTGTGTGTGTGTGTGTGATGTATACACATGCATATGGGGATGGGGTATGTGTGTATGTTTGGGGGGTGGACAACCCAAAGGCCCAGCCCTGCAGAAGCCTTTCCACTGCAGCAGCTGTAAATTATTTTTATAATTATCTAAGTCGATAAGACAGTCTACTAAGGGGGGAGAAAACTAATCTTTACAAAACAAGATACACATTTTAAATGCAGCTTGAGAAAAACCCAGGAGCAGAGCAGGCCTTGACGTCAGCCGGGTATATTTAGCTGGGCCACTGCTGGGCGTCCAGAGTCAGGGCACGAGGGAGACATCGCAGCGATGTCCCCCACGGCCGGGCAGGCCTTTCCTGTGCGCTGCGTGCCTGGCCTTGGCAATGAAAACAGATCAGCATTCAAATCCTGGTTGCCTGACTTCAAAGTCCCCTGACTTTAGGCCGATGGCTTCTCTCCCTAAACCTGTTTCTTCCTCCATAAAGTGGGAATGAAAATAGCCCCTCCCTCACCGCTGGGGCAAGAGTTAAAGGGTGAGAGGAGAGGGACAAGCAGTGCACTGCCAGCCGATGCTCAGTCCATTAGCGCTGCCTCTCGTCCCGCCCCCCCCCCCCCTCCACTGGGGACCGACACAGAGATAAATAAGGAGAGGCCTCGCCTGAGGAGGCAGATGGGTAAACCGAGGTGGCACAAAGGGACCCAAAAAGGCACAGGAAGGGGCCAAACCAACCAGAGTGGGCCAGTGTCTGTCAAGAGCAATCTTCAGGGATGTCTAGTTTGGTCCAAATAAAGTTGTTTTTGTTTGAGTCAATATTTTTTAAATTGGAAGATTTATCCATAAGTTCTGAATTTCTGGCTTCTCCTTAAAAACTGGAAGCGGGGGCAACAGTGAACCTACACTGGCACCTGGCATCAACGAGCCACCCCTGGAAGTGGGGTGTGGACTCTCCAGTTTGCCCCAGACCCCACCACTCCCTACTGCCACCCAACGGGGACAGGGGGCAGCTGCTGAAAGTGGACATTCTCGCCACTTCCCTCTGTCATGTTATTGGCCTGGCCCCTCGAGGCACCTGGGTTCAGAGCCCGTGGACACAGGGGCCCGAGGAAGGCTTCACATGGGAGCCTTGACGTGTCAGCTGGGGCAAGGAGAGTCGGAAGGGGATTCCGGGCAGAGGGAACGGAAAGTCCAGAGAGAGACACAAGAAACCCAAAGTGGGTTCCGGGTGGACGGTGAGGCTAAGGGGGGCGGGGTCCCACAGGGGAAGGCAGTCACCAGGAGTGGCGATCAGACTGGCTGCCGTGGGAAAACAAACTGCTGGCAGAAGAGGGAAGATGTGAGGGGCAGGGACGGGGGTTAAAAGGAGACACAGAGCGGAAGGGGAAGAAGCTTTTTCCTTCTCCCCCACTTACCCAGGAAGGGGCTCTGGGAGGAAGCCCAGGGAGGGGGAGAGGCCGCCTACGGAGAAAGGCAGCCAGCAAACCCGTTGCCATGGAGATCGGGCTGCAGCTCCCCAACTCCCCTGGGGAGAGAAGGGCCTCCCACCCCATCAGAACAGTGGTGGTACCAGGAGGTGGGGGGCAAGGAGAGGCAGTGGGAGGGGAGAGGGGAGGCAGAGTGGACCCCTCTGTCCCTAGCTCAGAGTGGTCATGTGAGAAACTGAGGCCGAGAACATGGATCCTTGCAGAGCCCAGCAGGTGGACATTAGCCCAGGAGGCTCTGCCTGGTGTTCTGG
The DNA here is from genome assembly GCF_057876585.1 of Rhinolophus sinicus. Taxonomy (NCBI): domain Eukaryota; kingdom Metazoa; phylum Chordata; class Mammalia; order Chiroptera; family Rhinolophidae; genus Rhinolophus; species Rhinolophus sinicus. The sequence continues at coordinate 6,379,926 of NC_142501.1, forward strand.
AAGGTTCTGGAACGTTGGTTGCTGTGGGCGATGCACGCTGAGGAAGACACTGCTCCAGCCCACAGGATGCTTACAGTTCAAGGTGCCATGTGAGAAGGGAAAAAGGGAAGGGGCAGGGTCCCCGATCGTGTCTGCCAGGCACACGATAAGGCTTGACTGAGTCAACAGTGACATAGGGAGCACAGCAACATACTCCCGGTGAGCAGAGTGACAAGAAAAGAGATAGTAAGACGGGAAGGGGGCAGGAGGAGCCCCAGGGGGCAATTCAGGGCAGGGTGCTCAGGGAGGGTCCCCTGATAAGTGACATCTGAGTAAGAGCAGGAGGAGCTGAGTGAGCCAAGGATGGATCTAGAGGGAGAGCATTTCGGGCACACGGTAATGCAGTAAAAAAGCTGGGAGAGCCACAGGCAGGCTGGATATTTGGGGGGGATGGGGGGACAGAGAGGAGGCAAGGGGCTTCCAGAGGGGTGGTCTGAGAGGGCCTTGGAGGCCACTGCGAGGGCCGTGGCTGTGGCTTAAACCCAGGTGAGGGGTGATGAGGAGAAGAGTGAGGGGCTAAGGGGTGCTTTGGGAAACCCGGCCCCAACGATGATGCACAGGAACCAACTGGAGGGGCCAGCAGGAGACAAGTGCCTGGAAAGACATCTGACTTTTGAGGGGTGTGGGGTTACAGGGGACTGAAGAGCCCCACTGGAGCCCTGCTGCGTGCGAGGCTGCCAGTCTGGGTAACCAGGAGACTGGAGCTTGCGTCAGCAAAGCCACCAGGAGGTGGAACTAATTGCCTGCCACCCACTAATAGCCTGTTTGCATCTCACACGCATGCAAGAGCCTGTACAGGAATGAGGACAACTTTACCGGCTTTGTGGTTCCACTGCCGCCACCCTCACGCTCAACCATCTCCTCTGTTCCCCAGCAAGGCGGCTGGGTCCATTTTTCACCCTATGACACCTGGCTCTCACGCAGGAGCCCCCACGCTGTGCACCAGCCCCAGGAGTGCCCTCTCACAGCACTGTGGGGGGCTCTCCCCAAGCATCTATTTCCTCTGCCACAGCAGCCCCCAATGGGACTGAATCTCCCAAGTTCCCCAAACCTCAAACCAGGCCTGTCCCAAACATGAAAATGACAACACACAGAAAACCACAGACAACAGTTTAAAACGCTCCGAGGGCCCCACTCCTCACCTCTATGCTTCTATAATCCACCAGGGTCTGAGCCCCTCCTTGCAGAAAGGTACACCGTGTCCCCAGACAGGCCTCTGCCCAGACACAGGGCAAGGCTGGCTGCCCACGACACCTGTCCACTCGGGAGGTCCACGCCGGCCGGGGGAGCTGCACTCCTCACTGCTGTTCTGTGTCCTTAGCCACTAGACACAGGACAGTTTCTTTCCCCTGCCCCCACCTTTTTAAAAATAATACAGACATTAAAAAGAACTGAATTGCTACTTTAAAAACATAGTGAAGACTGAATTTACCCGGCCCGGCTTAAGGCCATAATTGCTGCATTTTCTCCTGTTCAAGACCTTTGAGAATGTAAGAGCCACACCTGCACAGTGGTCTGCCACCTCAGGTTCAAGGACCCAGCGTGGATGTCTCCAGGGTGGCAGGGTCCCGAGGCACACAGGGACATTTGTTTGCTTTCCATTTTCCCCACTAAAAGCTGTGCGCCCTTCCCCTGCCATGTTAGTGGGGGTCAAGGCTTTCTGCTTTGGAATGTTCCCCAAAGCAGTGAGCCTGGCTCAGCCTGCCTCTGGCTGAGAGCCAGGGGTTCCCGTCCTTGAGGGTTTAAACTCTGCCACAGTTGTGCCTTTATCTGCCATCCCTCGCTGAGATGAAGTGGGGCTGTGGGGCTTTAACGGGGCTGCGGACAGCTCTAGGGAACAGTCACTGAAAACTAACAACCCTAACCACTCCCTCGCAAAGGGTGCCAGGTCCCAGGCCAAGAAGAGCACATTTACTGTCTCCCGTAACCTGCTCAACAATCTTTGACTGACCCATTTCACGGATGAGGAACAGAGCTGAAGGAGCAGGCCAAAGGTCGCCCAGCTGGGACCAGAGCCAAGGCTGCGTGTCTCTGAGGAAGTCTGTTAAGCTGAGATTTTACAGTGGAAAGACTATATACGAAAGCACATCCTGTAAAGAAACTCTCTCCTGGTTAATTGTGCTCCATATTCAAACCGACATCACCCTCCCTTTGATCCTGATTCTGCTCCCTGCTCCAGTCCTGTGCCACATCCCAGATGCTTCCCCATCCTCTATTTTCATCACCTCAACCTTCCTTCACACTCTGATCCTCGCCACCGGCCTCTCCCAGCTCTGAGAAGCAAGCCACAAGCCCACAAAGCAACACACACTTCCTCCAAGATTCCAGAACGGCTGGGGCCCTGTTGGGGCCCACCTGGGGCCCTGTTGCCCCCCACACTACGTGAACCCTGGGGGCCTTCTGGGACAGCCCCAAAGCGTCCAACGACCACAGACCTGGGGTTACTTACCAAACCGCCCCATCATCATCCTGCAAACAAGAACAGAGAGAGAGCCATGATGGAGGGTGATGGAGGTGACCCCAAAGTCGGGTCCCTGAAATGCTCAGTTGGAGGGCCATTTACAGAAACATAAGTCACATTTGGATAAATTCTGTCCCGCTCTAAGTACAAACGAGAGGGCGGGGCAGCAGGTCCACTTACTCTGTGGTTGTGGTCAGTTCCTCTGTGACGTGGCTGGAATGGAGCAGGCCTTCCCGCTTCTGAAAACCCCAAAATGAACAAGTAAATACACCAGCACCTGGGCAGGCAGAGAGGACAGGAGGCAGGCCATTGCTGGCAGGGTAGCCGTGGCCACCTATAGGTGGCGGGGACCCAGAGACTGCCTTGGGGACAATAAAAGAACAAGGGATTGTGTAGAACATCCAAACCACACCCAGGTAGGAGGTCCGCAGTTGACGAGAGGGGCTAACCCTTTTGGTGGCTGGAAGCTGCCCCCCAGCTTCACGCCCAACCCGAGGGTCTCCACATTGCTCTGAAAGCTGGCAGCCATGGGGGCTCTCGGGAGAGACACCCCAGCTCCCAAAGGGACCCCCTACATCCTGTGGCCGGGAGCTGAGGAGCACTGAGGAACAAACATGATGACAGGGAAGTGTAACAGACACTCGCTGGCTTGAATAGGACCCCCCAGAAGTCATGTCCATCAGAACCTCAGAATGTGGCGTTTTTTGGAAATGTGTCTTTGCAGGTATAATTAGTTAAGATGAGGCCATAATGGGGGTGGCCAGATGGCTCAGTTGGTTAGACCGTGAGCTCTGAACAACAGGGTTGCTGGTTTGATTCCCACATGGACCAGTGAGCTGCGTCCTCCACAACTAGATTGAAGACAATGAGCTGCAGCTAAGCTTCCAGAGGGGCGACCGGATGGCTCAGTTGGTTACAGTACAAGCTCTCAACAACAAGGCTGCCGGTTCAATTCACGCATGGGATGGTGGGCTGTGCCCTTTGCAAATAAAGTTCAAAAACGGCAACTGGACTTAGAGCTGAGCTGCGCCCTCCGCAACTAGATTGAAGGACAACGACTTGGAGCTGGTGGGCCCTGGAGAAACACACTATTCCCTAATATTCCTCAATAAGATTTAAAAAAAAAATGAGGCCGAAATGAATTAGGGTGGGTCCTAGATCCAAGAGAAGAGAAAATGGAGACAGAAACATGGACACGGGAAGAGGCCACTTAACGACAGAGTCAGAGACTGGGGTATGTGTCTACAAGCCAAGGAACTCCTGGCGCCCCCAGAGGCTGGAGGAGCAGGAAGGACCCTTCCCTGCAGCCTTCAGAGGGAGCACGGCCCTGCCCACGCCTCCATTCAGACTCTGGCTTCCAGAGAATAAATGCCTGTTGTTCTAAGCCCCCCAGTTTGTGACATGTTGTTAGAGCAGCCCTAGGGCCCTAACACGGTGTGTGGCAACTTCTCCTGGAGCCTGGCAGGTATGAGGAGGCAACATGGTGGGGCGGTGGGGCGGTGGGGTGGTCTGCGTATCACAGGACCTCCGGGTGGAGCTCGGCGGCCAGCTAAGCAACCACCACCGAAAGCCCCCACTTAAACCCCCGGGGGGACGGGGAACTCACTTCCTGCTGGGCAGTCCACTGTGGACAAAATGCGAGATCCAAGATCCCAGCTTCCAAGGCTTTCCTGAGCTCGGCCTCCAGGGCACTCTCACGGCTGGTTCTTGTGAATAGTTACTACCTTCGGGCAGCTGTTGGCTTTGTCACAGCCTCACCCTGACTGATTCTTAGGAGAGCCCGCTGAGGGAGGCCCACAGACCTTTCATTCACTTACTTACACATCCCACGTGCATTAGGCATCTACTAGATGCCAGGCCCAGGTTAGGTATTAAATACATGAAGCTGAATATTTTAAAGGTATAACCTCAGTTTTATCATTGCAGCTCAGAGACATCAAGGCTGTCCCCAGGCCACACTGCTAGGTAGTGAATGAGGCCCTTGTCCTCCTTCCTTTCCTCTACCAATTGCCACATTCTTTGCACCTCCCCACCTCAGACTGGATAACGGGATGTAGAGCAACAGGCCAGGGGCCCTTGGGAGAGGCGGGGGGCAGCTCTGAGGTCTGGGTGGCTGGCTGAGGCCTGAGGACGGCCAGTTCCCAGGACCTCCTCTCCCCGACTCCTTCCACTTTGGCTCAAAGAACCCTCTCATAACCCTGGTCAAGGGGGACGCGCCAGCAAGTGCTTGCCCGGGTCAGTAAAACTTTCCGCAAACCCAAAAGATTTCTTTGGATCAAAGCGCAGGCCTGAAAGGAAATACCCCAATTACTGAGCTGCATGGAGCTTGCGGGGCCCCGGGTCTGACGTATGTGGGTCTGGGAACCATGTTCCCGTGTGTCCTCAGGAAGCCTTTCTCCACCAGCCGCCTCGAGGAAGCATCCAGGAGGAGGGTGGCAGGAATAGTCCCCTGGCCCTGTCAGCACCGCCAACCACAAGCATTCCTCCTTAGGAGGCAAATGAGGCCAAAGGGCAGGTAACCTTTGCCTGATGCCAGAGAAGGGCATTCTCCCTGTCGGGTCCAGGCCAAGCTCCCAGGATAATGGAGAGTCAGGCGGCTTCAGGAAACACAGGGTCAGCCAGGGCCTTGCAGACCACAGAGACCACGGCTCCGACACGTTTACAAACCAGAGGAGAACATGGAGTTGGAAATCCAGTAACAAACGTGAGATATCCAGGTTCCGAGTGTCACCTCAATGCTCTGGCAGAAGTAGCTGTCCACCAGGACCCACTGTGTCTTCCTCACTTAGTGTCCCCGATAGCCAGTGTGGAGTGCCAAGTACACAGTAGGTGCTTAATACATGTGTACTGGACAAAGTTGCAAACACAAAACCGGGGCAGGATCTGTCCCCTTAAATGCAGGGGAACAGCCAGAAAAGACTGCGCCACCTCTGTCGGAAGGACCCTGGCTCCTGGTTACATTTCTCTAAGTGAAGCCAGAGAAATGACCTTGAAACAGCCCCTGGGAGTGGTGGGCACAATGCAGGGGGAGGAAACACAAAGCAGCTTTAATGGGGTATCAATTTCATACCGCGGGTCTCAACCCTCTCCAGCGAGCAGTAAGCTCCTTCAAGAGGACTGAATTCTGATGACTTGGCTTCGGAGAGAAACAAATGTTCTTTGCAAAAATGTGGAAAACTTAAACCTCAACGCTGCCATGCCTTGGAACCCGCCTCTCTTCAAATCAGTGCCATTGTTCCTGCTCCAATCACTTATCTGGAAGCCAGAGCCAGACATACATTTTGTCTAGAGCGAAAACAGGAGGTAGCCTCTTGGGGTGGCGGGGAGGAGAAGAGAGCAGGAAAAGTACAGGGGACGAAGTCCGGTGCCTCTGCAGCAGCGTCGCAGGCAAGCCACCCGCCCAGCGATACTCACCCGCACGACCACCATTTGCACAGAGACGTGCTCGGGGAGGCGGATCGGGGCCCGGAAGTGGGTGGCCAGGGACACGAGCAGGTGCAGGATGGCTACCAGGTTCTTCCCGTGGATTGCTGGTCGGGGGAGAGAAGAAGGGAGACACTTTAGATCTGGTCATAGAGGAACCCTGAGCCTGTGTCCAGAAGGCAATAAAGATGCTGCGTCTAAATGAGACCTCCAAGGGAAGCCACTGGGGAAAAAAACCACAGGCCACGGAAAAATGAAGAGCGTTCATGAGCATCCTGTGTGCGTTTAGCTCCGGTTTCTATTTTTTTTCTTTCCTGTGGGCCTGAGGTGACTTATGCGACCACTTTGAAAAGCCTGATGCTTTTAAAAGGAGTAAATAGCAGGGTGATGAGAAGCAATCGGCAGGAGAGTAAAATTAGCACAAGAGAAGGGGTAAAAAATTACACAGAACAGGTCATCCTGGCCACTCAGCCATCACAGTAATGTGCGTTAGTATCCCTGGCACTTAAAAAGGGCTCCCTCTATGCAACCTTCCAGCTTCACAGGGCAGGCAGGCGATCAAGGGCAACGGCTCCGGGACGTGAGGCATGACTCTGCCCGCCTGGCTGCCTGCCATGGCCAGCCGCCAGCACCGCCCCGTATGCAGACCAAGTGTGTCAGTCATGAGCACGCTGTGCAGGGCTGTAGTTTTCAAAGCGCTGCTTCCCCACACACAGCCCCGCAGCCTGTGCTGTAGGCTTGGGGCTGCCCAAGGTCTCCATGCCTAGAAACCAGGGCACATCTCACAGCAGCCACAGGAGCCCCTCGCCCAGCAGGGGGAGCTTCTGAGCCACAGCCCAGAGGGCCCTGCATTGAGGATGAGGGGTCGGGGAAAGGGGCTGGGACAAAGAACTTTCCAGCTTCTCTCGATTGCGTTCTTCACCTTTCCGGTTCATGTCTTAGCTGGAAGTTCTGTGATGCCACATATTCCTACTGCCAGCACGCTCTGAGACATAGTCTGGAGGCATGAACTGTTTCCTGAGGGCCTGCTTTGATGGGTCATCAGTACGACAGCTCACTTGGTGTTGTGCCTTTGCTATCTGGGGTTGGGTCCCCTCCAAGAAGCCCACAGAGCTTCTGCCTTATAACCTGAATTCCAACCTTCCCTCTGGAAGTCTCCCTTGATCCGCCCAACCAGAAAAGACTCCCCTTACTCCGAAGCCCATGGGCCAGGGTGGGGGGGACAGAGAGAGTGTGACTCCTAACAGTGGGGATGCTGGCTTTCCCCTCTCCTAGCTGCCTCTCACAGAGCAGGAGCGTGAATAGAACGTTTAAATGCAAGGCTAAGTCGGTGACAAGTGACCAAGTGGACAACCGAGAGGACAGGCTCCCTCTCCCAGCAGCACTCACAGTCCACGGTCCACTGGAGCGCCCAGCCGTGGGGCCGCAGTAGGTCATGCACGGCTTCCAGCACCGTCTGCAGCTTCTGTTTCTGCCCAATTTCGGACTGTGTCACCTCAGCCACATTCAGCTTGCAGTCCGCCAGTTTTTCTACAGCAAGGAGGACAAGAGCGAAAGGCAGTGTCAGGAGAAGCTGGAGGGACTCAGGGCCGCCTGGTCCACCGGCTGCAATGAGGTTCCCTCCCCAGCCCGGTCCCCAGCTGGAGCGGATCACCCGCAAGGGTGGGGAGTTTGCAGGGTGTGGAGCCCAGAACTCTGCACTTGCAAGTCATTCCTATTCCTTAGACAATTACTCCACAACGAAGGGGGCGGGGGTGCAGGGATAAAACTGTGCACACAAAATGGACAAAATGATTCAAGGTGCAGTGGGGAGGCCAGGAGGTGACCTGCAGGGACAGACAGGGAGGTGAGGACGGGGAGGTGATAAGAAGATGAAAAGGGTCTGACAGGTCACCTTGTGCCTCTCTGCACGCTGCCCCCACTCTGGTTTCTCTAACATTTGGACGCAATGGTAAGAAGGACTATCAGATATTCACAGAAACCTGCAGTGACCTTATCACCAAGACTTAGCAGGAAGCAACGAGAAGGAGCCGGACAGGAACTGTCACAACTGCTCCAGTCAATTACTGGGACTAAGAGCCAGCCACGGCCTGTGTGCCTTCATTTTCCTTCCAGGCGGAACAGTAGGGGACGCTTGACCCCACACCTGGCAAGGCCGGGAAGGATCCCCAGGTTTCCCTCCTAGTCGTTTACTCCAAGACTCGGTGTTTCCTGACAGATCTCTTCTGCAAAACAACAGAAGTGACACTGTAGCGGGTGATGGCAAAGCGCTGGGCGGGACAGAGAGAGTGCCATGCTGGAAGCCTTCAGTTCAGAGCTGCTGTCGGCAGCCGGCCGTGATGGCAGATCATAAAGGTAGTCGACTCGCTTCCTCATACAGGCTTGTCACAATGGGGTTTATATCTCGCAAGTGGGCCCCAGCCAAGTTCTGTTTAACACGTTGCGTACGGATCACAAGAATCTTCGTTTTTTTCTGAGCCATGCATTAAGGACGGATAACGAGAATTCTTGTTTTTACTGTTGGCTCTTTTTACTTTGCACATTTTATTGAATTATTTGTGTTTCGTTAATAACAAAGGAAGCTGCTTTCTGCAGTATCACACCAGGAGGGATTACTAACATCATAGGTGAGTAAATCCTAAAAAATTCCATAGAAAAATAATAAATGACATAGAAGCATTTACGCTTTAAAGAGAAGAGTGCATTTTAAAGTAGTTTCTTTTAAAAACCTGCCGGAACAGAGGGGTATGAGGGATTTAAACCCCACCGTACACAACGTGTTAAGGCACATTCGCTGGATGTGTCTGCTACTTCAACGTTCTCTCCCTCCCTCAATTAGAACAACAAGCACTTTTGCTATTCCCTTGAGGATACTACAACTATACAGCAATCCCGCTGGGCTCAGCATACTTCATTCATTCATTCATTCACTCACTCACAACATAGTTACTGAGCACCTACTGTGTGTCAGTCACTTTCCTAGAACTGGATGCAGCACAGGCAAGGGAGGGGCCTAGTGGGGAGACGGCCACACCTAAAATCATCAGGTTGGGGAGCGGTGCGTGCCGGCACAAAGCAAAGCAACCCAATAAAACGCATCCTGTGGGGGACGGAAGTGGGTCCCGTTTGTACATTTTGAATTCCCTCCACCTGCAGCTAATGGGTCCCAGCTGAATAACCCACAGCTGTCTGTCTGACGAACACCCTGAAAGTACAGAGCGGGTCCCCCCCAGTATACAGGGGCCCTTGGGGATGGAAGGAGAGTCACAGAGAGCTGGTGGTCCGAGAGCCTTACCCACGGGCAGAAACGGGGAGCTCAGCATGCCCCTGCTGTCCCCTTCCACCAGCCAGCCCTGCAGACTGGACATGGCCAGTTACCTGGGTGGAGGAGGCGGGAAGGAAACTGTATTACCCTGCTTGGGCTGCATACATGTGAAGTACTGCAGACGGGCGGCTGAAACTGTGGAAATTTACTTCCTCACAGTCCTGGAAGCTGAAAGTCCAAGATCAAGGTGTCAGCAGAGTTAGTTTCTTCTGAGGCCTCGCTCCTTGGCTTATAGATAGCTGTCCATGTGTCCCCACCTGGCCGTCCCTCTGTGTGCGTGTGTCCTAATCTCCTCTTCTTAGAAGGACACTACTTATACGGGTTTAGGGCCCCTCCTAATGACCTCATTTAACTTAATTCCATCTTTAAAGACCTTGTCTCCAAACACAGTCAGTCTGAGTCCCTGGGGGTTAGACTTCAATGTATGAATTTGGGGGGGATACACTCAGCCCACAACAGGGACCGGGAAGCTAGCTGTGCCTGGGTGCTGCCTGAGGCTGGGTCTTGGGTGTCTACCCTGCCTGATGGGGTACAGGAGCAGCTCAGGACTGTGCCATGGCCAGGACCCCTCTCTTCCTAGCACAGAAAGAGAAAGAGGAAGAGGAAAATGGGGCAGAGTCTCAAGTATGGCAGGCAAACGGGTGATGGCCAAAAGCTGGGCTGTGAACCCTTACTACACAAGGAAGGGCTCGCCTTTTGCAAGGCCGTGCCCATGCGCTAGAAGCAGGACAACAGCCCCCGGGGTCCCCTCAGCACTCCAGCATGGGCACCCTCACGCATCCCATCATGGGCTACCTGGGGAGTAACACTGCAAACCAGATTTACATCCACAGACACCTGCCACGTGGAAGAGGGTCCGACAGCTACTTCAGAATCTGCTCTCAGGAAAAGGGACACATCTGGGGTCCTGGTGGTGACTCACACTTGGCGACTCACACTCAGGTGACCAAGTCCATTCTCCTTACCTCCCTCACTCCTGCCTCCCCTACCTCTCTCAAATGCAGCGTCCTCCTCCCTCACCCTGGACCCTTCACAATCCTTTGCTGGCTCTTCCTCTTCCTAACCGATGATGGCTGACCACCCAGGGCCCAGTCCTCAGACCTCTTCTCTCTCTAGAGATGTACAGACATCAGCTTTGGCTTTGGTGCTTGGCCAAAATCTATTTCACTTTGGCTTCTGCCTCTGGAAAGCTGAAGACTCAAATGCCTGTGTTGTGTCACCCCTGGCGTCCCTGGGCGTGACGATCACATGATCACATAGGCTCCTAGTGCATCTCCTCAGTGTCACATCATTAATAAGACCAGGCAAGACATTCTGATGTTCTGTTAATATCTGAATAGTCTCTCCCACTGTTCTTTCCTTCAGTCAAAGTGGTATGTCAAACCACTTGACATACAAAACATTTTGGCATTGCTTTATCAAGTTCTTACACAAGACACCCAAACAGGATGGCACTGCAGCTACTCCACAATAAAAAGGCTGCCTCATGTTCTACTTTACAGATAACAAAAGTGATGAAACAGGACTCTCTGGCAATGACAGCAGCTTCAGGGCAAGTGCTGCATTTGCTGGGGCCAACTGAAGAGGGAACCGAAAGGATGTGACTTGAGTGGGCAAGGACGTCTTATGTGACACCTGCTCTAACGATGCCCCATCATTCTACTCCAGGAAGGGCACTGGGCTCATTTACAGGCAACCAAGAGTGAGATGCGGGTGCAAATTCATTGCCTGAGAACCAGCTACAGAGTTCCATGGCCACGCTGCTACATCTCAGGCTTGGAGACACAATTTTTCAACTGATTGGGTGAAGCCACAGATGCATGCAAAAGAATTGGAAAGAAAAAAATGCGAGTGCAACACACGTAAGTTTGCTTCTGAATATATTAGAAAATATCTCCTTTAGGCAGTGAGCAAAGCGCCAGTTCAAGAGACTGTTTCAGTAAAAGAACATTATCACCAACATCAAACTCTTCAAGACCAAGAGTTGAAGAGCAGCTAAGCCTTTCCCAGGAGAGGGAGGAAAGCTGATAACCCAGCACAGCTTCACCGTCAGGTCGGCCCAAGATCGATGCTCCTCTATCCTCCTCCACTGAAAGTGTCTTATCGTTATAAATGTCCGGGTTGATGCCCTTGAGAGCAACAGTGCCGAGAATGACCAGACCAACACTACAGCCTGAAACATCAAAACTTTGACCAACATTTTAAATAATAAAGTTGTGATCATTACTAAACAATCTTGATAACATTTCAGATTTATTCCTGTGCCACGGAAGCTCATTCTAAGACGTGGGTTCCTGGCTCGGCCAAATAGAGATGTTACTTCCTGGCCATTCTGCATTTAGTCAAGTAATGAATTTGGAACACCCTCTCCCGGTGAGGCCATCTGTCCCACAGCATTAAACATCATCTCTGCTCTGCCGAGCTCCAGCCTCCCTCTGAAGCTGACTCGGGGAGGACGGGCATTTCAACCCCTCACTGTCCAGCCCCCATGCTACCCTCAAGGGCTTCCTCATTGACCAGTTGCCCAGGACACAGACCTGGCAGTCAGCCTTCATGCCCCTGGCAGCTTTAACCTCCAAGAGATCTCACCAAGTGCACACTTCTCAGCCTGAGACACTTCATCTAATGCCTGGGCTGCGGTGACAGTGTCCTGACTGGTCTCCGGGTTTCTGGCCCTTCTCCCCCTCCACGCTGCACCAGGAGCCCAAGTGACCTTTAAAACTCTAACTCAGATCATGTCACAGCCCTGCTCAAAACCTCTAGTGGCTTCCTGTCACTTGGAATAAAAGCCTTTGTCGACCAGGGCTGGATCTGATCTGGTTCCATCCATCTTCCCAACCTCATCTCATCTCCTTTCTCTCTCTCTCTCCTTTCTCTCTCTCTCTCTCTCTCTCTCTCTCTCTCTCTCTCTCTCTCGCTCGCTCGCTCTCGCTCTCTCGCTCTCTCTCCCCCCCACACCTCCTGCAGCCTCTGTTCACTGCTCTTTAAACACTACAGACTTTTCCTCATTTCAGAGTCTAAGAACGTTCAGATGTCTGCGCAGAGGTCACCTCCGCAGGTGAGCTGCCCGACCCCTCCCCAGCCCAGCCACTCCCCACCCCACAACCCTCTGATTTTCACCTTAGCTCTTGTCAGTCTCTTCAAGCATCTATTTGCGTTTGAGGTTGAACCACCCCATAATACTTCTCTTTCTTCCCTCTGCCAGAATCTGTGTGGGTGGCTGAGGGGCCTCCTTTCTCTTGTTACCCCTGCGTCTCCAGAGCCTGGATCCACACAGCAGGCTGAAGAATCTTCATTCAACAAATGAAGAAATGACCAAAACAAACAGAATCTTTTTTTTTTCCCTCCAAAGAGGGATTGACTAAGGACAAAACAGTTTGTGAGCCACCAATCGTCATGGCCTTCGGAGTGAGTTATGTGACACGGTTCCCCTCCCCATAATCCCAGGAGGTTTCCCGCCAAGATCAGCTGGTGTGTAAGGGCCATATGCTGAGTGTGCAAACCTGCCGGGAGTGACCCAACTCCAAGCAGGGACACAGACGCTGAGCCCAGGCAGCAGACACACAACCTATGAAGCTGCAGATCGTGGGTCACCCCTCCCAGAGCAGCGCTCCTCTCCCACGCCCCCCATCCTGTCTGCTTTCCCTCAGTATCTCTTCTGAACAGAGCCCCCAAAACCTCAGGTCTCTGACTCTGTGCCCCCAACACATCCCTGAAGCAGTCTGCACTCGGCTCACCTCCCCCCTAACCCACAGCAGACACCTCTGTTTAACTATGGAAGAAACATGGCCCCACTCCAGTCTGCCAGCCCCACCCCAAACTGCGGAGCAGGGTCTCCCCAGGGGGTCTCTCCTTTAGGAAGTGTGTGATCCCACACACAAGGGGACACTGAATCCTCGCAGCCATCCTCACAGAGCATTTGGGACCCTGAAAATACATCAGTCTCTAGGGGACGAGAGGCTGTTCAGCACACAACTCGTCCCTTCCAGAGTCTTTGGATGGAGCCGAGGCACCAAGGACGCAGATAAATAAACACTCATTCCATTTCCTGCAAAAGGAGCCCATGACCTTGGAGGCAACAGGGCGCTCCTCAGTGACGCGGTAAGTGCAGAGTGACCGCGTGCCCGTCACAGAGGGACTCGGGGACTAACACCCCTGCTCTTTCTTTTCATTTTCTTATCTTTTTTTTTCAGCGGCCACTTACTGACCAGACCGCGTGCCAGCACCACGCTGAGAGCACCACAAACAGTAGTTCCGGAGCAGCCTGACGCCCCCAGTCCACAGACACGAAAGGAGCTGTCTGCAGACACCCCACATCCCTCTGCTCCCCACCCCACACCCGCCACAGGCCACCCACAAATACGCACTGGGGACCCGCCTGCTGCGGCACCTCCCATCCTGGAGGAGCGGCCCAGGCTGGAAGGTGCTCACAGTGGACGTGAGACGGGGCTCCGGCCGGCAGGGGCGCTTACCCACAGGACAGGGCTCCCATTAGACCCCCGTCAACGTGCTCCCCTCAGGTGTATGGACCCAACAGCACAGAAGCTGCAGATGGGTCCCTGTGTCTGGCAACTCTAGTAGAATGGCCACCGGAGAAACGATGAAAGGACAGGTGACCTGAAAAGCCTGAAGCCCAGGACCTGGGGTCACCACCTGGGAGCTGTGGGCTCAGAGCTGTGGCTGCCAGTCCACTGTCAGGACATACGACCATTCTCATCACGTAGAGATTTGTGCGGTCCAGCCCCAGGGCTGCCCTGCCCTGTGGCCCTGCAGGGGGCGGGGGTGGGGCGGGGTTGCCCTTCCTGTGGACTCACCCAAGAGCTTCTGCAGCACCTGGCCGTCATACACGTCCTCCTCCAGCTGCTTCACGATGATCCTGTCTTCCACCAAGACGTCGTTGATCCAGTCGATGAGAACCTGGGGGAAAGGCAGGCGTTACGGCCTCGCTCACCAGTGCCGTGTGGACCCAGGCACGACCGACCAGAGCCCGGGCAGGAACCGAAAGCTACTGGACATCAAGACGCCACACACGGGGGCCAAGTAAGTCAGGATGGGAAAGGCGAGCTTCGCCCAGCCTCCGGGGCGGGCAGGAGGGGGCTCACCCAACCCCCGGTGGTCAGGGCTCCCCTGGGAATTCTGAGAACCCAGCAGAGGGCAGCCACCTCATAGGCTGGCCCTCGTCCTATGGGGAACTCTCAGCCAGAGGAGGTGACAAAACCTGTGCACCATGGCGTGGAGGAGGGGGGATTCAGTGAGTAAATGTTAGTAGCACTGCCCTTATCGTCCAAGGCAGTACAGGTGGGACAGAAAATGTCTGTCCCCTCCCCTCCCATAAAATCCGCACCAAAACAGTCCCGGGTCACCTTGAGCCTAAAAGCTATAGAGGAAAGGGGATCCCATATGACCCATTACTGATAACATTTTTACTGATACAGAATTCACACACCATGTGATTCATGCATGTAGCGTGTGCGGTTTCGGTGGTTTTTAGTATACACACAAAATTGTGCTGCCATCACCATAATCAACCAGGAACATTTTCATTGCCCCCAAAAGAAACCTCGTGCCTATTAACAATAGTCACTCCCCATCTCCACTTCCCCCACTTCCTTCCAACCACTGCACTATTTTTTCTGTCTACAGATTTGCCTGTACTGGACATTTCATATGAATGGAAATGGAATCATAATATGTGACCTCTTGTGTCTGGCTTCGTTCACTTAGCAGGATGCTTTCCAGCTTCATCCACGTTGTAGCGTGTGTCAGTCCTCTGTTCCTTCTTGTGGCTGAACAATAGTCCACTGTATAAATATACACATTCGACTGACCCATCCATCAGTTGATGGGCATTTCGGTTGTCGCCACGTTTGGGCTCTTGCCGACAATGCTGATACGAATGTGGGTGTACAAGTTTTTACGTGGACACGTGTTCACTTCTCTAGGCCAGCCTTCCCCTTCAGCCTTTCTCAGCAACTTTTTCCATCCAATTCACTGGTGATATGTTACAAAAGAAGACGGTTTCAATTGGGAAAATATCTGTAGAGAACTAGGGCTCCCGCTGAACAGAACTGTGCGTGGCCAATGCTGCTTAAGGTATTTCTTCTCCACAAACTAAAATGGTCACCTGAACACACGTCATCAAAAATATGCGTAGTCCATGATTTTCCTGTTCAAGCAAAACTGATAAAACTATCTAAATGGCCCCAATAACCTCTTGGAAATGGAAGTTTGCTGCCCCTCTCAGAGATGAACAGAAGGGCACGAAACCGGAATAGAGTGTTCTCTGCCACCCTTGGAAACATGCAGCCTGCAAAATTGGCCACGAAGCAAATTTCTGCGAAGCATATTCTAGTTCCCCACTAACTAAAAAATATTAAATCAGATACATAATCCCGTGAAGAATAAAAGTAAAAATAAAGGGAGGTTTGGAGGAAGAAAGGTGGACAGCCCCATGGCATTACATACTGGTTTTGTCAAAGCCACCCAGAAGGGTCGGCAGGATGGAAGCAGCTGCCCTGCTCCAGCCCTCCTCTGTCTCCCTCCCTGAGGGTCAGGCAGCGTGCGGAGAGTGCACTGGCCATGACAGGGCACCATCAGCTCCCGGCCAAGCTGTCTCCCCTCCCGGCTTCCGCCCTCCTCTCCAACCACCCTTCCAGTTTCCTTGGGGGCCCTCCTTGTCTCCTCCTTCTCCCCCTGAACTTTAAAGGTCATGCTCCTGAGACCTTGCCCTAGATGACGGCTCTTCTCATTCTATTCTCTTCCGACGCCAGCTCACACCCTCCCACAGCTCCAGCGCTGTCCCTGCCCCCGAAACCCCTCCACCTACAGCTCCACCTCTGCACCGCGCGGCTCAGGTGTTGCATGAGCTCCTCTCACTGGACTCATCACCCCCAACCCTGCTCCTTCACTGGGAGGGAAACAGGACACCACCCACCAGTTTTAGGAACCTGCACTTCACCCTCACCCCACTTCTGCCTACTTCTTAACTGGCTCCACTTCTCACCACCTCCTCTCCCACTTCCCCATTCAAACTACCTCCCAGGATCAATGCCACAGCCCCAACCGAGCCCCCTGCCTCCTTGCTGGTGTTCTTCAAATACTCCATGCTCGCCTCTGCCTCAGGGCCTTTGAACATGCTATTCCTTCCACCCTGAACACATCCGCCTTCCCCACTGCCTGTGCAGCTCTTACTCATCCCTCTGGTCTCAAGCTTCTGTATCATTCTCTGACCGCCCCACCCCACCCAAGGCCACAGGCCCCCACCGTGGCTCTTACTGCACCCCAGTGCCGTTTTCCTGGTCCCGTTCACACCTGCACACCCCTTTGTCATGATCTCCACTACTGGACGTTAAGCCCTCTGAGGGCAGGAATGATGACCATCTTGTTATGCCTTGTCTGTGGCTCTGTCTCCAGCACCCAGCACTCACTGCCTGGCACTGGAGCTCTATAAGCAGCTATTGAGTTAATTACCTAATTACTGAGCACCTACTATGTGCCAGGCTCTGGGAATAAGTAAGACAGACCGGGCCTCTGTCCTTGAGGCTCTTACATTCTAATCTGATATTAAAAGACAAACAAGGACATGCTCTTTCAGGCTGTGATCAATGTTACAAAGAAAATAAGGCAGCAGGGTACAGAGGAGCCTGACACAGACCCTCAGCCAAGAGATCAAGGTCAACATCAGCAACTGTTTTGCTTAATGCCATAACCCCAGTGGCTAAACTTGGCACAGACCCCCAGAGGGGGCTCAAACTACAGAACTGCCTACAGACCCAGAACGGTCTCTGGGGCATGCAGACATCTGGTTCCAGAGGCTGCCTTGCCGAGGGCCAAATCCTGTTGGAAAACACCGGATAATGTTTCTCCTGTGAAGAAACGAAAACTTCAAAAATTCCATCGCGATGTCTGACCTGGTCAAAGCCCAAATATTAAAACCACAGACAAAAACGGATGCAAATCAAACTCCATGCCACAGGCCAGGGGGTCAGCTCTGGGAAGTAAACACAACTCACTGTCAGTCTCACTGCTGTCCCCATGGAGGTACCGTCTCCCCCTGGACCCGACCCGCTACTTCCAAGGTCCCCATCTTCATCCTGTTTCACAAGCCTTTTTAAATATAGCACCAGTCATGGTTTTTAGGGACGTCCTTGTTTGCAAACCCCGAATCCTGCAAGCAAATGTCTAGGACATAACTTAACAATACCCTAGGCACCGTGTTCTTTGCAAATACATTTTATGAGTTTGCTTTACCAGGATGAAAAATTACTTTTCCTTTAGTTCCATCTGAATGACAATAGGACCTGCTGCCTGTCTCTTCCCAAATTATGACAGTTATGTTTTAATCCCTTCCAAACTGGCTCGTCACTGCTGAATCCGCGGAGGACGCAGGCTTATTGCAACAGGCAGGAGGCCGTCCCAGCCGGGTGGAGCCTGGAGCGCATTACGGGGCGTCTCCCTGCGGCCCTCATAGCACCGTCTTCCCCCAGAGGCACGTTTTTATGCAGCTGACTTTCTTCACACAGACAAAGGGAGGAAGAAAACAGAACTTAACAACTAGGAAGAGTCTTGTCCGATAAACTAGGAAATGAGATGTGAAATCTGCTTGTGGGGAGAAACGTGGATCCCAGGGATGACAGGGTCAGCCTGCTTTAGACCAACGTGCTCTCAAATGTGGAGCCTTTCTCTGGCTATTCATTCCAGAAAGCACGAGAATTGCTATTCTCTCTTTCAAAGATCATTCAACATAGAAAGTATCTCATCTGTAAACCGCTCTCTGCCTGGGCAGCACAAGCTGTTCACCTGTAAGTGATTCAGGATGCTTCTGGAGGAGGCTACAGAAAACGACCACAGAACGAAACACAGCCTACGAGACTTAGGGTAAGTCTTTCGGGCGACTGTGTCACTCCTAAATCTGTACTACACACCTGCGCGTGCTTACCTGGCGCAGTGACGTGGACTTGTGTGCACGACTCACCTTATCCTCACAATGACACTGGGAGGGAAGCACTACTGTTCTGAGCCAGGATTTGAATCCAGGAAAACAGACTCCGGAACCTACTGCACCCTTCACCCTTAACCTACCGTAGTCACAATAGGTGCTCAAAGAGAGCTTGTGAATGAATGTGGGAGCCCGGGTTATTTCTACAGGAAGCAGAGGGCAGCTGGCAGTATTTTACACAGTGACAGTCCTGAGGAAGCAGGGTCAGCAGGGTAAGTCTACAGAGGGAGACAGGACAGTGCCCAAGGCAAGAGGTGAAACGAAAAGTGCACATGACAGAGAACAGAGAAAGAAAACACGGGGACTGATCGTGCTTTCTCAGAAAGAGCCCTGCGGTCCCAAGACCGGGACGTGGCCAGCGGTCAGGATGTCAGCCAGGTCTCACCATGACCTGCTCAGAGCTGCACATGGGCCACGCTCGGCACTAAAAACAACTGTTTCTGAGCCAAATCCCTACAAAGAACCACTGGGAGGCCTTGCTGAGGCCTACTCAGATTGAATCAAGCTGGAGCTTGGGTAATTAGAGTCCACAGTACAGGAAGGCTATTCTGAAAAGCAGTAGGAATCACGCCGGGGACGTGGAGGGAGGTGTTCTGTCTGAACCACAAGGCCGGCTGGCTCCCAAGGGAGCTCCTGGGACCACTTGCATCGTCCCCCAGCCCTCGCCCCATCCTCCTCCCAGAGCCCCCTTCCCCAAGATTTGGGTCCTGTAAGTCTGGGGTGGGTCAAAAAGACCTGCCTTGTCTTTAAGCCACATGCCCCCCAGGTGGTGCTGATGTGCCACCTCCCTTCGGCACTGCCCACCCAACTCCCTCACTCAGGCACCAGGCACCCAGCATGTCTGACTCAGCCCGGCGTGCGGACAGGCTTCCAGGCACTGGGGGCTCGGCTGCAGCAAAACCTTGACAGCCCTGACAGCACGGATTACACTGTGGAGGGAGGAAGAAGCCCCAAACCAACGAGTAAATGTGTAATGGCAGCGGGAAGATCAGAAAGAAAACGAGGCAGGGCAAGGAGGTGGGGTGGGGGAGCGGCATGGGCGGAGGGAGGGGCTGGAGAACATGCTCGGAGGAAACATGGAGAGAAAACTGACGTGGAGAAGGTACTCCAGGCCCGGGCAAAGGCCGGGCACGCAGAGCAGAATCTAACCTTGCCCAAAGGGCAGTCTGGCTGGTTCCTGGGTCCCTTGGCAGTGACCTCTAAGTGTCAAGAGTGTCCTGCTGGATAAAAGCGTCTTGGTTTACGTGGGAGCCTTGGGGAAGCCAGAGAGAACCCACGTGGCTTAGGGTGGGCCTTTGGGTCACACTCTATCTGCCACAGCTGGCGGCTGGGGACAGGTCAGCATCAAGGACAGGCAGCCATGCCTATGAGATGGCACCCCGATAAAAACTCTGGACCACGAGGCTAGGAGCTTCCCCGGCTGACGATGCTCCTCAAATATTGTCACAGCATTGCCAGTAAGTGACGCTGTCCACAACGCCAGGGGAGAAGGCAGCAGGAAGCACTGTGTTTGGTGCCCTCCTAGACCCTGCCCCCTGGGCATCCCCCCTCGGGTGATTTTACCCGCATCCTTTCATCGTAATAAACCATAACTGTGAGTGTAACAGTGTTCAGGGAATTCTGGGAGTCCTTCTAGAGAATTAGCAAACCCATGGCCCATCTTGGGAACATCGTGCATCGACAGCCTCAGTAGAACAAAACGGCAGAGGGAGGATGGATTTGCCCTCTCCTGGCCTGAGTGCATGAGCTGAAACATCGATCTTTTGTCCTCGGCTCTCTGGCACCACCTGCTCCCCTGGGCTCCAGCTTGCAAAGGGCGGACTATGGGACATCTCAGCCTCTGTAATCATGAGAGCCAATTCCTTATGATAAACCTCAATCTATGCATAGATGGACAGACAGACAGACAGAGAGATCCATACCCTACAGGTTCTGTTTCTCGGGTGAACCTGACAAATACAGTGCGTCCCCTTTGTGCTGTTTAAATCTCCATCAGAATGACATTCTGGTGGCTAAAGACAGGGTCACTTCCCTCACTGACATTCTTCTGTTCTGAATCATAAACTGGTATTCAAGGGGGAAAAACATCTTAATAAACTACGAATTGACATTTTTGGGTGGGCCCTGAAACTGACATTTTCAATTTCAGTTGTTTTTTTTTTTTTAAAAAGGCACCTTGCAAAGGTCTTCTTTATCCTGAATTAGATTTGTGAAAACATAGCAATGCACCCACGCAGGTCCAAGAGCGGTGGTGCAGGTGGAGATACCTCCAAAAAAGAACTTTTAGTAGAACATATCTGTGACATGCACTGCCGTAAACAAAGCCCCTGGGTCACCTGAGTTGGCCGTGGGCTGCGGAAGCGAAACAATGTCCACGGCTGCCTACTCTGGAGCTGGCAGTGGTCCAGCCAGGAGCGGCTGCTGTCGGAGCCCAGGGCCTTTGCTCGTCAGGATTATCTCCTGGGGCCCTCCTGTGGTTCAGATCAGAGCACTCAAACCTGCCATCTGGGCTTGGACAAGACAAACGCTACAAATAAAGCCTCATGGCGAAGCTGGAGCTTAGAAACCACACTGGGAAGAAAAAGCTGCCCCTTTTCACTAAAAGAAGCCACAGAGCCACCAGCCCACCCATCCTTGCTTCCTTGATTTCTGAGAACGATGCAGCCATCTTCTCGTCTGGCTGGTATCGCACTTCCAGACGAGATGCTACGAAAATGGACCATCCGCCCAGAGCAGGGGTGCCGGCATCAGACGACTCCCTCCCCAGGAGTGGCCAGAGGGGTCACATGCTGTTCAGAGCCACCTCTGAATCCTCCATCATGCTCCGGAAGGAGTCGGAACCCAATCTGCAAGGTTCTGTGCTAGTTCACGCCAGCTGCCCCTTCTGCCGAGGGCAGCGCATAAGCCAGCAGTTTCAAAGGCCCGGTGGAGCAGGGTACCTGGTGGTGCTCCATGCGCTGACCTTGACTCCTTCCATGGCTCCCTTCAGCCTCCTCACCCTCCGTGTCCCTCCACCTAACACAGCATTCAGGCCCCTTTCAGCAGCCCGCGGGATTCGTTCCTTTTGCCCACAAGAGCCTGAACCCCAAAAGCTTTGCCCCAACAGGAGCGTGCCAACCAAGACCCCCCCCCCCCTTACCTTGACCAGCTCCTTGAACTTGGGGTCGTCCTTGGAGGTGGGGTCGATCATCGTGCGCTCCTCGTTCTCCTCTGCCGGGGACAAAGGCGACAGGGTCAGCGTCAGTGGGGGCGGCAGGCTTTCCAGGGGCAGCCAACTTCCCTCGCATAGTAGGGGAGATGAACTGAGAGCAGAGAACCTCGCCATTTCCTCAGGAAGGGTGAGCCAAACGGCCCTGCATTGGCCGTGCAGCCAGTCACACCGCCCAGGGGCGGTGGCCGACTGCGGAAACTGCCTCCCAGACGGCAGATGGGCCATCCTCACGCCTTCACCTCTTCCTGAAGGGGATACGTTCATGCTCAGTCATACTCAGCCTCATGCCTCACCGACTCCCACCTTTCGGAGAGACTCTGGGAGAGGGGACCATGCACACAGGCCTGAACCGGCTCCGTGGGGAAGCTGCTCGCAGCCGCTATTAGTAAACATGGGGGAGAGCAGTCATTCACTGAGAAAGCTCCCCACTCCGTAAAATAGTTCAGACCAAAAACACTAGAAAGAAAAAGCAAATCAAAAGGACGATGTTTCGCAGCTAAATGTGTTCATCTGTACTCTGTTTCTGTGTATTTGTTTACCTGTTTGTTTTTCCCTCTATGTCCTGGCCTTGATCTATGGACAGTGGGGGCCCAGCAAGCTTGCACAGGAGTGACGTGCTGATAACCAGCATGGGACTACAGAGGGGAAAGACCTACCAAAGCTAGACACGACGCTGAGCAAACCTGACCAGGCTAATGAAAAGGAAATAAGAGGCAGCATGGGGCCCGCAGGCAGAGCCAGGACTCCTCGGAAGTGCAGGTGGACATGGCCAGGAAGCAGCAGGGGCCAGGGGCCAGGCCCACACAGGCTCCCATGCAGCTGGGGATCCTGTTGGTGTGGGTGGGACAACAATGGCTTTGCATGACAGTGGCTTCCCAGCAGCAAATGTTGAAACCTGACAAAGTGGAAAAACTATTTTTGGAGTCGTGCAGACCTGAGGCTTGAGAAGGATGCTCCAGGTAACACACTGGGGGGCACTGAGGGTCCCTGGTGATGTCCGTGCACTAAGGCCCTCATCGGCCTCCCACGACTCCTGGGATCGAGGCCAGCGTCCTCCGTGTGGCCTCTGAGGCCCTCTGCAGCCTCATCCCCCCAGCCCGCCCAGCCTCTCCTCACTCCGCAGCAAGCCTCACCACTGCCAGCCACAGGGCCCTGGCACACGTGCCCCCTGTCTGACACCCCGTCCCCACTCCATATCCCTTCACCCTTCAGAGCTCAGCTCCAGGTGCTGACCCGGTCACCTGAGCTTCCAAGGCCGTGGTACCTTACGAAGCAAACTGGAGAACGCCAACAGCCAGGCCCAAGAGCAGCTATTTAGAGGAGGGTTAGGGCCCAGGCAAAGGCAGATTCAAGACATTATTGATAAAACAATTGCCTGCCACATGTATAAGATGAATCTATTCTCTAGTCCTGTTGGTCTAAAGCAGGGTTCTCAACCAGTAGAGAGGTGTCCCCCACCCCACCCCACCCCAAAGGACATAGAGCAATGTCTGGAGACAGTTTTGCTTGTCCCAGCTGGTGGGGGGATGCTGTGGCATCTCGAGGGGACAGGCCAGGGATGCTGAGCAACACCCCACAAGGCACAGGGGGGCCCCCACAATAAGGACTTGCCCAGTGCCAGCTGCCCGTGGTTCCAAGGCAGCGAAGCCCTGCTCTCGGTCAGGCTGCGTTCCAGGCCGCAAGCTGGTCCCTAATGTGTGCTTGGACAGAGTCACCCAGGACCTTCCGCCTGGACAGCAGCTTCAGCCAGCGGTAACAAGGAGAAGTCACGCTCTTCCAAGAAGAGAGACAGAAACCGCAGCGGACCCCGCGGAACGGCAGGGAGCTGGGCCAGCACTTGGCTTCAGGTCGGCTGGGTTGGACGTGCCTTTGCATTTCTTCTCCTCAAGCTCTTGCTGGCCTGGCCTTGTCTAGAAACCACAACAGAGGGATAAACCGGGGCTTCCCTTTGAACCAGGGTTTGGAAATAAACGGAATGCTGCACGATTGCCTTCCAGACTCCTCAGTTCCCAAAACATGCTCTAAGGAAAATATGTCCAGGCTGTCACCTCATTAGTGCCAGACTCTGACGTGGCCCCAAGGAGGTGGGTGTAGGGCCTTTGACACTTGGCAGCTCCCACCTGGCAGGTCTCAGACTTGGGGGCAGCTCTGGCGTACACAGAGATGGGGTTGTATTCATCATGTTTCTTCTTCCCAGTATTTCCTGCTGCTTTGACATCTTGGGGCCTCGTGGACTAGAGAGACTGTCCCTCCCAGGGCTAATTCCCAAGACAGCTAACAACTGCCCTGTGAGGAACTTACTTGTGCAAACCAACCAGAGCCCACACTCCAGCCACCTCTGTTCCTGGGTCACGCAGTCCCAGCTGACATCCCCGGCCCTCATCACCCCAGAGCCAGATACAGACAACTCAGGGGCTCCGACACCCCAGAGCCACTGTAATCATTCAAATTAGCCCATCCTAAGCCTGCTTACCTGGCCTCACCTGTTCTTTCCCATGAAAACCATGAGAAAGGCTTCTGCCCAGACGTCCCCTCACTCCTCTGCCTCCTGCCCGGCTCTGGTGCTTCCCCGTGAGGCCCTGCCTGGCGTGGCGTTTCTCCCACCCCGGGCTCTGTGAGTGTCACAAACTGTCTTTCACAGGACTTGTCTCCTGATCTATCGGCCTCATCAGATCTAAACTATAATAAAACTTACAGTGTAAATCAGAGAGGAAGACATCCCCTTGCCGTTTCCTGGACACTTTTCTAAACATGACCTTGAGCTAAGAGGTCAGACTCTCAAATGCCACCCAGTGTGATGTTTGATTAAAAAGCCGTAACTATCATGCTCCTCTTTAGCCTCCCAAGGCCAATGCACACCACAGAAGCTCGACTATCTCATGAGAAGGAGTTGGTGGGACCCACGGTACCGAGTAGGGTATCTTCAGGGTGAAGGTTCATCAAGGCCGGGGACATCGGAGAGTTGATAGCATTTTTGCCTTCTTCCTGCAGGTCACTCACTGTCGAGCAGAAAGAAAAAGGAAAAAATGGTTAGTATAAATGGAATACCATGGTCTCACAAGTTGGCAGTGGAAACAAAGAGACATCAACTCCTGTTTTTGAAGCATTTAACAAACATTCCTAAATGGCTTGTCGCCCAGAAAAAGTCTGAGGGAAAAATAATCCGAACCAAGAACACGTTCTGTGATCCTTCCCCGTCACCCAAACTTCGCCATCCACGCAAGGCCCTGCCAGTCTGTTTTCACTGCTGTTTGGAATACGTGACCAAGACATGGAAGCTTCTGGAGGCTTCCAGAACTGCCCAAGGCTGCAGAGACAGACAAACCTTGGATCACAGCGACAAGGCCTGAAAAGGCGGGGCTCCCTCCCCTCCCCACCCCTCCCTGGATAGCTGAGTCCCAACACACACATAGGCAAGTCCAAAATGTGAAGCAGTGCCATCGTGGACGGCCTCATTCATGGGGACAGAATCCTGATGGTCTGATGACAGGTGACCCCCGGGGTCGGAAGCACTACAACATGCAACAGACTCTAACAAACCAGATCCAGAGGCTTTGAGTTGGAAACACCACGACCTCCTGGGTAGAGAGCACTTGTGTATGTGTTGGGGTGGACAGAGTACCGAACAGTCACACGGTCAGGAGGCAGCTGGAGGCACAGCATGGGTCCCGCGGTGGCAGAGAGGACCCCTCGCTCCCCGCACTACAGAGACCCTCCAGGAAAGCACCTGAGTCACACCCACCGGCAGCACCACCGGGGACTAATACCCTCACCGTCACACCGTGCTGCTACGTGCCATGATGGTCACTTCCAGACCCAGCTGCTCGTCAGAGTCCAGGCTCAGCCCTGAGATGGGACTGAAGGGTGCAGGGTGAGCCTGGGCACCTACAATGTTTTACAGCTCCAGTTGAGAACCACTGGGTGACATTCCCCAGTCACACGCCACAGACCCAGCCCTCTGCATCAGGGATCGCCAGTGACACGTGCCCAGTCCGGTTTGCCCAGGCCTTCTCCTCTTTGATGACTCTTCTTAGAAGTGAAACCCGATTTCCTCTTTCAATACCACAGTCACCTCAAACGTTTAACACCTCCAATTCTAGGTACCTGAAGTGACACGTGATGGTTGTACAACAATGTGAATGTACTTAATGCTACTGAACCGTATACTTAAAATGGGTTAAAACGGTAACTTTTATGTTATGTATATTTTACCGCAATTAAAAAGAAAGATAAAAGAAAAATACTGTTCCGGTCTGGAAGACAGCATTCGGTCTGAACCCCACCCCACAGAACAGGCCCCACACACGGCCATCTTGTTAGCCCCCAAATTCTTAGCTTAACTGTACAAGAAGCAGACAAATGTTAAATACCTTCACGAGTAAGAGATGAACACACAGATGGTCAAGACCCCTTCTGCCCCACTTCCCTAAAAACATTCCAAAGATCCCCATGGGTCTCCCAGGCCAGAGACCAAATTCCAGTAATTAATTTTACTAACGAACAAGTTACAAAGAAGATTTTACCAGCCAATAGCTTCCAAAGGCAGAAAAGGGAAGAAGGGAAAGGGTATTTTTTTCACAGTCCTCACTGACACGAGGTGTGACGTGACCTGGTGAAGCGGGTGTATGTAGAAGACCCTGGCCTCCTGGGTCCCATTTCCTGGGCCGACGTCACAGAAGGACAGAGGGGCCAGGGAGGTCCCTTCAGGTCAAGGTCATCTGTGATGCGTGTTTGCAGCCGAGGAAGAACATGGAGGGTCATACAGTTGGGCTTCAGGGTGCAGGTGAGCCAGGCAGGTGGATGACTAGAGTGAGCCCATCCTCCTCTGCAAAAGCCCCAGAGGTACCACACACGTCATCCACTCACCTGAACACGGACGGGTGCCAGAGCGACTGGTGGGAGGGGCGGAGCTGGGAGATGATAAAGAAATGCTCCCAGGCGACCCTACTGCCTTATCTCAAAAACAAAGAGATTGGGGAAAGGAGACAGCGAATGGCATTTTCAGAGCATAGAAATTGGGTCACATGAAAACAGAGCAATTTCCACACCGCCCTTGAACATCAAAGATAACAGTAAGCAGCGCCAGGGATTTCATGACCTTAATAAACGAGAAATGCTCTGTCAGACCCACCCAGGCTCTGGTTCAGCAGGACTTCCAAAGGGGCTTGTTATGCATAAAGTCTTGAAGGAAAAGGAGGACCCCGAGCCAGGAGGTGGGGGCAGCGGCAGGCAGAGCACAGATCCGGCAGCCAATGGTCATGAGCCCGGATCTGTGGTTACAGAGCCAGGGTTCAAATCTCACTTTGCCACATGCTGGTGTGTGGCTTAGAGCAAGTCCCTGCACCTTCCTAAGCCTCAGTGTCCCCATCTGTAACATTGGGGTGGCAGCAGTACCCTCCTCCAAGGGGGTTCTGAGGAATAAGTTGAGATGAGAGCACTCAGCTACTGGTTCAGATTACAAGTTCTGTGAAAGGGAGGTTCTGAGATGGGTGCAAACTGAGGAATGAGTGATGAAGAGGAGGGTGAGATCTCTCATCTCAGGGAGAAACATGGAAGGCTTCCTGGAGGAGGCAGCAATTGAATGTAGCCTTCAAAGACGCCAAGAATTCAGAAAAGGGACTTTGGGACTCTATGCAAAGCATATGGGGGACAGATCAGAGCCGGGGTTCTGGAAGCCCAACGTGGCGGCCACATCGATGCTGAACCACAGATGGCTCTCCGGGACTCTGCTTTGTTTCACGGCCTGGGTTTTCTCAGGGGTACTTGGCTGAGGAGTTTTCAGTCTAAATCTGGATATTATCGTCTGAGGGTCAGTTGATGACTGGAAGGAGGGGCTCTTCTGGAACCACAGCCTTTCCCCAAGGACCCCACTCTGAGTGTTTCGTGGCTTTCTATTAATCCCAGGAATGCTTTGGTTTTTAAAGTACTGGTCCATTTGCCAGGAAGGGAAACACTTCAAAGATGCAGAATCCCAGCTGTCCTGAGTCACGAAGATCAGGAAGGAGGTCTGGTGTGCACAATGGATGTGAGCGTTCAAAGGGACCGGGGCTCGATGTCATGGGGCAGGGATTAATTCTAAGTGTCTGCCATTGTTTTGGAATGAATGCTTTGTCCACACTAAACCCAACAGCCAACCCGAGGGAGCCGACTCAACGCAGTCCCACTGGGCCAGAGTTCACCTTCCAGTGGCGACACTGTGGCTGAGGACCACACAGTAGACATGGGGTTGGGGGACGCCAGGAGAGTCAGGGACAGAGAGGGAGGATGCAGTCCTGGTGAGAACAGATTGCCGAGGAAGAGCGTTGGATTGGATAAGTGCCCCTTTGGGGATGGCCACTCCGCACTCAGCCCAGGGTCTCAGAGTGGGATAGGCAGGCCACAGTCACCAGATCCTCGGAGTTTTCAAATAAAGTTGGAAATCTGGGATTTAGTGTGGAATCTCCCAGTTTATACATATGAGCAAATAATTCAAATTCTGTTTGCCAGCCAGGGACAACCGTATGCCCCGGCTAACAGTAAATGTCCCCCCCATATTCCTGCCTGTCAGTGGGAACGAGGGAGAGGACCACTAACGTTTCCTGAGCACGTACTATATGCCAGACACCTTCCATGCTGTTCACTCATCTCATCTCCTACCCACTTTGTGAGGGAGTGACTCGGTCCTGGTTGGGCCAGCATCTGTTAGAGGTGAAGGCACCTCATGTCTGGAGTCAAGACTGAGCCTGGTTCTACCTGGTCTTGCCCTTCACACTCATTCCTACCCACCTTCAAGCCTCAGTTTACTGACTACCTCCTCCAGGAAGCCCTCCTGGGTGTTGCACATCCACTCCAGGCTCCTCTCTGTCCCACTCGAGTCACACAACCCTGTAACTATCTTTTTCCTGGACCACCTGCCCACAATAGGGCTAACTCAGCTCCTGCACATAGTGGGTCTTTAAGTAGATTTGAACAGCAGCACAATAAAGGGCTTAGAACACTGGAGCCAGTCTGCCAGTTTCAGATCCCGGCTCAGCCACTGATGAGCTGCGTGATCCTGGGCATGCTACTTAATTGCTCCGTGCCTCAGTTTCCATGTGTGAAATGGGGCCTGATCTACCCCAAAGAGAGATGACGAAGATAAAATGAGATGAGCATGTAGACCAACCACTGGCATGCAGTAAGCACTTAATAAATGCTGGCTTCCAGCATCTGTTTGCTGCATGAACACCACCAGAGCCCATTGTCCTTCCATCTCTCCACCCAAAGATGGGGCAAAGTGGAAAGAAAGAAAACCCCCCATCCTGACTGGAATTACAAAAACATAAGAAGGAAGAAAAAGACTTGAAAACTGAAGGCTGGCCCCTTGAAAGCATCACCTAAGGAGCTGCCATCGAAACCCCAGGCCAAACACAAGGGTTCCCTCTTTGATTTCTTTATTTTTAATCTTTTCCTTTGTATGTGTTTCTTTCTTTTTTAATTTTTTTTATACCTAGGTTCTTTCCCCAAAAAAAGGTTTTAGGCAGGTTTGTGCTCCATGTTGACATTATTAGGAAAAATACAACTTTGAAAGCAGGCTGGCTGACTGAGCAGGGTTACCGCAGCGGAAGTACAA
Organism: Rhinolophus sinicus; assembly: GCF_057876585.1. NCBI lineage: Eukaryota > Metazoa > Chordata > Mammalia > Chiroptera > Rhinolophidae > Rhinolophus > Rhinolophus sinicus. The sequence goes on from NC_142501.1 coordinate 6,408,974, forward strand.
ATCTGAAAACACAAAGGTTTCTCGGCTTCTCCCTCCACGAGGGGTGCCGGGGTGGGGTGGGGTGGTGGGATAGCAATGCACCCCCTGCAAAGATGGGGAGCAGAGAGCTCACGCGGCAGGGGGGTCACCTGCTGGGGGTTCGGCAAGGATGAAAAGGCCTTGTGGGGGATGGAGGCTGCAGCTGTGACAACTCCATTTCCTGACATTTTTCTAAGTGTGTCATTTCAACACAACAGAGACGCTTTCACATCTCGGGGGCTTTTACAGCATATATACATGTCCTGGTTTTCACAGAGAACAAAAGATCAGGGGAGAATTTTCAGCAGCCCAACTGAGTAAGGATCAAAGAGAAAACACCAACAAAAAAGTGGTGCTCTTCCCCCACCCACATCGAAAAGGACTTGGAAATGGCTGGAAAGCTGCCTCAATTTAGGACACTTAACCAGCCCTTTTCCAGACAGACCCACTCTAGTTACAACTGATCCTTCTCAAGACACTGAGTGGTCCTCAGAGTCGGGAGGGAAAATAAAGATGGATACAGAATGGAGACTCGCCGTCAGCTCCCCACACCCAGTCCCTTCCCCGGCTGGGGAGGGCAATCAGGGACTGACTTCTGTGTGTTTCCGTAGAAACCCCATGAAATCGTTCTTAAATGGGGCTTCCCGGGCCTCCGCCAAGTGAGAGTTTCCTATGAATTCTCCAACTTCCATCTGCGCTCAGAGGGGTGGCTTCTTTGCAGAAGTTGTAATGTATCAGAATAATTACATTCATCAGCCATGAAGGTCTTCTTAACAGAGCGGATCTTCTAAAAATGAATCAAACTGTACTTCATGGGAAGCTCTCACAGCTCAGTGGAATTTACATAAGGCCCAAAGAAAACCTCAACCAGAACTGTGATGACACCCATAGACCCGACAGCTGGGGGGATGATGCAGTAGGACAACCCTTTCTGACATCAAAGATAAGCTGGTCAGAACCATCTACCGATCAGAATTCAAAGGGGTGAGTGATTTCTGGTCTGTCATGCTTGTAAAGGCCTTGAAACGTGGAACCCGGCCTTCCCCGGGGGTTATGAACTCTGGATTCGATTGAACCAAGAGTCTCAGGGTTACGACGGATGGATGACAGTGTCCTGCCCAGGGTAGAGGCAGTGAGGACTAACACCCTGGGAGAGTGCAGCTGGCCTCCCTGACCCAGATATGGGAAAAGAACAAAATTCCTTTCACCCATCCATGTAGCAAAACGTCAAAGAAAGAGCCTCCTACGCTTTGGAGTGTCTGATCTGGTCTGTTTGTACTGAGAACTGGATTCTGGCCTTGTCACACAGGCTGCAGGCCCACCGTAAGGAGCTGGGTGTGTTTACATACGGTGAATTTGCGGTCATTTCCCAGCTCGGGGTGGGTTCCTGAGCTACGCAGACAAGTTCACAGGAATAAGAAAGCACAGTGACTGCGGCCCAAACCACAGGGCCGCTCAGCGCAAACTCCTGACTTAACGCGGTTTGCTCTACTAAGGCATGAGGTCCCATCCCATTTCTTTTCTTTTTTTTTTAAAGTTTTTTATTTATTTTAAGTGTGTTTTTCCAGGACCCATCAGCTCCAAGTCAAGTAGTTGTTTCAATCTAATTGTGGAGGGTGCAGCTCACAGTGGCCCATGCGGGGATCGAACCGGCAACCTTGTTGTTAAGAGCACCGCATGCTAACCAACTGAGCTAACTGCCCCCATCCCATTTCTTGAGACAGAAGACGTTTAGAGGCTAAAATAAACATGTAAGCATTTCAATAAGGCGAAATCTACAGGAGGTCAACAGGCATTACTGACCCCAGGATAAGAGCTCGCAGCTGCCAAGTCCCAGATTTAAACAGCCTGCGGATTTAACAGACATTTGCTCAAAGGTCAGTAGGGGCTGCCCGGGCTGGGAGCGGCTGGTGCAGGCAGCAGACATGGGGAAGGATGAGTGCAGCAGCCCCACCTAGCACCTGGCACCGAGGAGGCTTTCAAGGAACAAATGTAGAGTTAATTAAGTGAGTCCATATCAAGGTGTAGAGCTTCAAAAGCAGGTTTCAAAACTATAGGCATGATATTTATCTAAAAAGTATAGTCAGAAAACTCAAAACTATCTATTTTTGTGCGTGCACGTTTCAATTCACAGAAAAAGGAATGAAAGCATACGCTCCAAAGTGAGACTAGCATTACCTCTGGAAGGCACGAGTGACAGGAGCAGGAAACTGGGGGAGGCTTTGCCACAACTGTGTTCATAGGTTACTTGTGACATAAGAATTAGGTTAAAAGAATAGACAACAAACAGATGCTCTGACAGGGGTATGTGCAGGGCACTGCAGGGGGTTGGGGGCAGAGGAGGTGGCAGCCAATTCTACAGGGAAGGGGACCAAGAGCAGAGAGGAGGACAGACTGCCTGCCCGTGGGGCCAGTCGAGGCACTCTGTCCGGAGGCACGGAGAGGTTTCTAGAGACAGAGAGGCAGGACTCCAAACCCAGGTGCCGAGCTGCCCGAGCCTGCATGGGCCCCCTTCACCTGCTTAGGCGAAGCCTGGGCCTGGAGGCCTCTGACCGTGGGCTTCCTTGCAGGGGGGCCGGCAGGGGGAAAGCCCTGTCTGTGTGCTGCAGATGCCCCTGAGTAAGTCACAGAGGGTCACCTGGCCCACGCCCTTTGTGTGTGGGCAAGAGAGAAGCAGTAGTTTTGGGGTGGAGTAACTGATCTCCCCCAGGCAGTTCCGCCATCACCTCCAGTCTCAGGAAAGCACCGTCTGCTGGACGCCAGGGCATCCACACAGCTTGGAACCTCGGAGTCACCTTCTGCAGGACCATCTACTTGCTCCTCTGTGCTTCTGCTGACCAGATCAGTGCACAGCGCCTGTCTTGGGTGATGGTGGGCACGCACAGAGCTGCCTGGGAAAGGTGTGCGAGGGGAGCTGGGGGGCCTTCATCTTCAGGGAACCCAGCCCTGGGGACCTGCAGGATGAAAAAGGCTGCGCCCTGAGACAACACCTGTGAATGACCCCGTCACCAGCGTCACCAGTGGATGTTCCTGCCATCTCTGCCCTCCCCACCCCCCTTCAACAGCCAGAGTCTGCCCCGGAGCCTTCGCTAATCCTTTACCCTCCTAAGCACTTGGCCCTGGTGCCCAGACTCCAATGCACTCAGGACCCCCTGGGCTAACGAGCGGATTCGTACCCAGCAGGTCTGGGCAAGGTCCAAGCCTCGGCCGCTAACCAGCTCCCGGGTGGTGCTGCTGGCGGCGGTGCATGGACCACACCTGGAAGAGCAAGAACTAGGACAGTACCACGCCCTGCCTGCCGGTGACAGACTCTCTTAGAGATGAGCACAGGGCCCACATTTCAGAAACTTCCTACCTGGCCAGCAGCTGACAGCCCTGGGTTTTCAAGGAAGGAGATTTACTGGGTACCCACCTCACATATGCTGCCACGCTAAGCTCCCACTACAGACGAGGTCTCTAAAAGACGGACTACACACGAGCTGGCCCAGCTGCTTAGGAATGGATCCGACCCACCCAAGGCCACTTAACCTCCCAGCCTTCAGTAGGATCAAAGAGAAGCACAGACCATTTCCTGCCTGTGGGGAGGACCCAGAATTTCATTCTCCCTCTGTGGATCCCTGTTATTGACCTTGAGCCAAATGCAGAGCTGCCTGTCTCAGCAGCAACGATGAAGGCATTCACGTGCCACCTGGCTTCTCCCAGACCCTCTCTTTCACAGGGCTGGCTCCCACACTCCAACAAGATGGGTTCAACCGTCGAAATGTCTCTGGGAGGCCGGGGGGTTCGGGGGGCTCCTGGCAGCACTGCCAGCCTCAGGGCACACCGTGAGCAATCTAGAGGGAGAGAGCCCAGGGAGGGAACGAAGCAAAACCACTGCAGGTGATAACCTGACTCTGGGACCAGGTCAGAAAGCGAAAGGTCCCAACACATATGCAAGTACAAAGAACATGGAGGAAGGGCCAAGAGGCTGAACCCAGGTGCACCCTCTGTAGACCTTGCATCTCATGTCTTGTCACTGGGGAGGGCCTAGTGTGGGGTGGGGTCCTCTCACCAGGATGGCCCCCTTGGCCTCTCTCCACCCCAACACACCTCTCCTCTTCTGCCGGTGACTTTCCTGGACTCTACTATTTCTCCTCCCCAGCATCCATTCACCCTTCCGGTCAAACAGGACCCAGCCTTCCCTTAGGGGAAACCAGCCCCTCCAGCCACCATTCTCAGACCTTATATTCCAGGCAGGGCCCTGCCCCCAGCCCCGGGGTAGAACAGGTAACCCAGACCTGAGCCAATGGGCACATTGCACTCCCCAGAACACAGTTCTCAAGTCAAGGATGGGCTCACCCGAATTAGAGTCAACAGCTACAAGGAGAGGTTACTAGGAATGCAGAATGAGACAAGCACTCTTTCCCACTGGTTTTGACCCAGAAAGGATGCAGGTGGAAGCTGCCTCTTCCTCCTACACCACACAGAACCTGGAAATGATGGCACTGGGTCAACAGAGCAGAGAGAACACAGTCTAGTGAAATCGTCTGTGTGCTGGATCAAGCCTTACCTGAGGCAGACCCCACCTGGACCTGTCTGTCAAATGCACCCTTGAACTCCATTTTGCTCCTAATCCACTTTGAGTTGGGTCTTCTGTCATTTCCAAACTGAGTCCTGTCTGATACAGCAGCCCTTCCAACAAAGCTGACCCCATCACTCCCAGGTAGAGCGCGCCCAGGGCTCCCACAGGCTCCAGGGTAAAACCCAAAGCCTTTCACAGTGGTACCCAAAGACTCTTGATGAGCGGACCCCTCCTCTCATGGACCCAGCTGCAGCCCCGCACTTCTTCACATACCTTCTAAAGAGGTCATTCCAGACCACTCGTGTCTGTCACACCTTTGCCCCAACCGTCCCCACTGCCTGAAATGCCCTTCACTTTATATCTAGCTAACTCCACCCCGTCCCCCAGATTCATCAGGAAAGCGTTCTCTGTACATCCAGCCCCCAGGCAGAATTAGGGCCACTCCTCTGGGTTCCCACAGCTCCCCGTGCACGTCACAACGACAAGCCCTTATCCCCCATCAGGTAGTTGTGGGGTGTGCCTAACTCCCTGCCCCCGAGGAGTGCAGAGGGGCCAGGTGCTGTTCATGACCTCGTATCCTGCACAAACTCTGGCCGGTGACCAGCATTCAATCCATGGAACGAATGAATAAATGACTATAAATGTGTTTACACAGACAAAATAGAGCTGCATAGAGAATTCAGGTAAGAGACATAAAGTCACAAGAACTGGGAACAGGCTATTCTTGCCAAACATCCCACCCCCAGCCACTTAATTGGGTGGGGAAAGAGGTTCCACGAAACCTTCCATTAGCCTGGCAGTCATGAGTCACCAAGAACCCAATTGCTGCAACGTGGCCGTGCGGAGGGTGGGGACTCACGAGGAGGCATTTGGCTCTGCAATTAGGGACTTGATGGGACATGCTGCCCCAGGAGCCACATTCAAACCTCGCCTGCTGGGGCGCACATTCACACAGCCACCTGCTGCAGGCAGAGAGGCCACCCACCCATTTCTGGGAAAAAACGTCTTCTGAATACCCAAAGGTGCTTAGGTATAAACACAAAACACTGGTGCGCAGAAGCCGACGTCAAACAGATAGTTCCCTGCGCCCAGGATCAGTCCTCTTCCCCTTCGCCCGGGGTGACCAGAAAATGTGAGAACCACAGGAAAACGAAAGGTCTGTGGGAAGGAGAATAGGAAGACAGACTCCCAGTGAGCGCGGAATGTCAGGTTCACCACATAAACCGCCTGGCGAGCAGAAACCAGGACACGGGAGAAGCTTGGGCTTCGCTCTCACAAAGGATGACTGATCTCTTAGGGACAAGCGCTGGTTTGGTTGGTTTTTCAGGCAGAAAGCAAGTGGGTCAGCTTATTCAAGTCCTGCGAGCACAGCAGGTGGAATCCTTGGGGCCAAAACGATGCTTCGACCCACAGAAGGCCAGGGGACATGCGCTAGCCTCTGTGGCTCCAGGCTCCCGCCCTTTGGCCCTTCCAGACACCTCCCAGTGTCTCAAGGCTTTGTCCCAGAACACAAGCCCGTCGGGTCGCTCCACCACCCACCGACCGTCCCAGGCCTCACTGTCTCCCCAAAGTCCAGACCCCTCCCCATGGCACCCGCCCCACCATCCACTGAGGGAGGAGTCTGCCCCCCACGCCTTGCTCAGGCTCTGCCCCCTCCAACAGCATCACATCCAGCAGCTGTGCCAGGTGGCCCAACACGCTGCACTTTCAAAGTCCGCTACAAACGTCCTCTCATTCATGCTCTGTTCAGAAGGCATCTGTCATTCCTCCGAATCCCCCAGGCCCAGCGTCGGTGCTGGTGTTCACAGAATAGTGGGGCGGGTGGAGGCTTTGGGGGTTCATCACAGACTGGCCATGTGACCTTGGGCGTATGCTTTAATTCCTTCCATCTTTTACCGTCTCTCCACTGCGGGCAGTTGGGGGGAGGGGATAATAACCAGACCTCATCCTGAGGTTGTCATGACAACTAATTTAACAAGATGGTGTGCATGAGAGCTGAATTAGTCAGCTGAGCGATAATGTTGGGTCTGTCCTCCCCTTCTCGCGCTGTCACAGCACCTGCTCTGGGTTACCGAGCGCACTTAGCATCATACAGAGCAATCCGTTCAACAAGTTCACCCAGCGAACCACACAAGGGTGCCAGGTCTGGCCGTGAACTCACAGACAGCCCGACTGCCCAGAGTTTACTATCTTGGAGGCTGTGTGGATATCTCACTGCTGGATGATAAACTCCTAGAGGGCAGAGGTCAAATCCAAGCACCCCTGAGCCCCAGGGAGGGCCCAGCACACAGAGGAGACCCCACAAATGTGTGCTGGCCCACATGAGACAGAAAAAGACCAAATTCTGAAAGCCTCAGTTATCTGCCAGCTTCGAGGCGTGGAACGGCCACAGCAAGTAACTGTTCAGATGACTTGAGGGGCCACGTACCCCCAGGTCACCAATCCTCAAAGAATCCAGACATTGAAATATCCACTTCACTGTAAAGCACGCATGATCTAATCTCGAAGATTCTGAATTTACTGCTCAGGCATCACCACGACATCTTTACACAGTCGCTGAGCATTGAAAACAAACACTAATTAGACTGAATCATAACAGAACGTCAACTCTACAGAAAGCATCGGGATGGCAATCGGGCAGTGCCAGCAATACAGCTCGACCCCCACGCCAGCTCTGAAACATGCAAAGTGCCTCCCAAAGTCCACTAGCAGCGAGCCAGGGCCAGCTGCCATCAACAGTGACGGGTGACCAGGAGAAGAAAGCCGCAGAGCCTGTGGAGGCTCAGAAATACTGAGCAAGTGACTCAAGTGAAATTAAAATGCAGCAGCACATCAGAGGCAATGGCCAGCCCAGCAGGCCCATCCGGCAAGTGTGCCCATCTGAGCAGGTGTAAGACGCTGGTTTCCCAAGGGACCACGAGCTCTGCCACCATTTAGTGTGCGTTCTTTGGCAGCTCTCGGGCACATGTTCAACTATCTCCACTCCTATGGTGAACAGCTGGAGCCACATCCCTGAAGCCAGCTTCCCCTGACCCCCAAAAGGGCCATCCTGTTTTGCTTCCCGTTTTCTCCATCCCCCCCTTAGCTCAAGGGCCTGGCCACCAGTCCATCCTGGCCAAACTCACGCTAATCTGATGGCAGATCCTCTGAGGGCAGATCCTCTGTTTCCCTGATTTGGGGGATGGTGCATTTGTCACCTTTCTACAAATCAATGGTGCTGGTGATTTGCGAGGATGTGAAAGAGATTTCAATCAGTGGCCATGAAAATCTGTCAGTAGTTAGTGATAAGGGGGAAAAGGGGCTAGGGGACACAGCGGGTGGGGCAGGAGGTGAAACCCCTGAGAAACTCAGAATTACCCCCAAAGGGACGCTGACATCTCCCCTTGCGCTTGGTGGCGTAGTCACTGCCCCTCGGGCTGTCCCCCAAGGCAGGAGGCGGTAACAACATCCGAAATCTGCTGATCATTCCCCGCAGGAGGACGAGCCCAGTGAGGTTAACACACTGTGAGAGCTTGTTTAATAAAGAGAAGGCAGAACTGCTGGTGGAAAGAATGAGCCTGGAGAAGCAAGTTCCACTGGTCCCTGTGATGCAAACCTACATTAATTAATCTGATCAGTAACACCCCATCGTACCCAGGGAAGTCCAGATTGTGCTCTGCTGAGAAGATAAGAAGATTAAATCATTAAGTCATTAAAAAGAAAGGAAAAAAAAATTAAAAAGACTACATGCACCAGCTACAGAAATGCTCAGTTTGGAGAGAACGTGGGAAGAGGCGTGCAGAAAATGCCGGAAGGACGGTGCCCTCTAGTGGCCCATCTTTACCTGTACAAGTGAGACAAGACAACCTGCATAGGTTTGTTTCATCTAAAGAGTCCACCTGGCTGGGCAGATGGGCACCTTCCAAAAAGCACGTGGCTCTTTGGGGGGGGGGGGGGTCCCGGTGCTGGCGGTTCTGTTACCAGCTGAGACACTTAAGGACCTCAGGTGGCATTTCTGCTGGCCTGCGCAGGCACAGACAGCTCCGCCCGTCCTGAATGGAGCAGCACTCAGGCAACAAAGGTGAAAGACTTTCACAACCCACGGGGTTCCCGAAGGTGGGGCCTTTTGGAGGGAAAGCCCCAAAGGGATGTCTGGGAGCCAGAGATGTGTGGAGAGTTCCTCCCCGCCATCCCAAATGAAGTCAGGTTCCCACGGCTCCCTGTTTAGTTTTGTTCCTTTCAAGCATTATCACAGGTTGAGGCACGTGCGTGCATATATGTTACAGGATTCACGTCCGTGGCACTCTGTAGGGGCACATGCTCAGCCTAACCCATCTCCTCAGCACAGGGCCTGGTCCAGAGGAGGCACTGAATGACACTTGGTGAGTTAATGGTGAACGAACGAATGACGTTTCAGGACGCCACCATTCCTCTCTGATATTTGTCTTTGGGACTCATAGGAGCTATTTTCTACCCTTTCTCTTAGGGTCTCTACGGCATGCTGGATAATGTCCCCCTGTCCCTTAAAATGTCCATGTCCTAATCCAGGGAATCTGTGCCCTTCCAAGGCAAAAGGGACTTTGCAATGTGATTAAGTTAAGAGCCTTGATTGAGATGGGAAGTTATCTGGGATTAGCCAGTGGGCCTAACGTCATCCTTACAAAATGGACGCAGACACATCAGAGAGAGAAAAAGGCAATGCGACAATGACAACAGAAAGACTGAAAGATGTAACGCTGTGGGTTTTGAAGATGGAGGAAGGGGCCCTCAGCCAAGGAATGTGGGCCCCCTTCTAGAAGCTGGAAAAGTCAAGGAAATGGATTCTCCCCGAGAGCCTCCGGAAAGAATTGGCCGTGCCCACACCTGGATTTTAGGACTGCTGCCCTCCAGGACGCTAAGATAAGGTGTGTTGTTTCAGGCACTAAAGCTACGGTTACAGGCCACGGGAAACTAATACAACCTCAAGACAGCCGCAGCGACTCCCTGTCGTCTCAAAAGGCCCGGAACATTCCTTAGCCGCACCTGTTTCCCTGAGCACCTACCCTGCACCAGCCACCACGTGAAACTCCGTGACACAACTGTTATTGAAACAGGCATGGCTTCGGTTACGCGAGCAGAACAAACACAAAACATGCACGAGGGATGAATTCAACCAATACAATGTATAAAATCCCAACTGTCCCCAAGTGTCGCAGGTCACTCTCACACGACAATGACGCCCGAGGAGCTTGGCTTCTAAGGGTAAGTCCACTAAAATGTACAATATTATATGTAAAAAGAGCAAGATGGCCTCACGGTCAGCAAGAGCTGAAGTCGTGTCTCCAGCGGGGGCTTCTCAGAGCCTCGGGCGGGCAGACTACGTGGGGGTCACACCACCCACCCCCTCCCCCGCCCTCCTCGGCCTGGCACCTGAATGGGCTCACGCACAGGAGCCCGGGGTGTGCTAACCGCTTGACCTTCCGGCCACAGCTGTGCCCAAAACCTCTCCAGGGTCCTAAACTTTTGTCCCCAAAACACGTGACGTGGATGTCTTCTCCATCCTATCACTGTCCTTCCAGGGGTGGGCCCAACAGGTCCTCAGGGAGCAGCCCGGCCATTGTCAAATTCGTGCAAGGATTAGAAGTACAGGAGGACCTTAGTTTTTGAATGTCTTCGTTAACGGACATTTTGGTTTACGAATGCTATAAGCTTTATGGATCTATGGTTTCGTTAGATAGTAAAATTCAAGCTAAGTTTGCAGTTTTAAGGGTTGATTCTAAAGGTCTGGAATGGATTAATCCATTTGCATTACTTCCTATGGGGAAACCGTGCCTCGGTTTTCGAACGTTTCAGAACTCGAACGGTCTTCCGGAACGGATTACGTTTGAAAACCGAGGTACCACTGTAGCTCTTTCTCAAGGTCATTATTCAAGTCACTAAAAACAGTACATCCCAGCACAGACATCAGTGGTGGCCGGGCCTGTGGTTCCAGGCGGGCCCGTCTACAGTACACCCGGTACCAGGAATACGAGCAAGGTGAACAGGCAGAGCGCAGAGGTTTTCAGGGCAGTGACAGTGCTCTGTGTGACACTGTGACGGTGGATTCACGTTTGTCCAAAGCCACAGAATGCACAACACCAAGAGTGAACCCTAATGGACGCGAGGGACTCTGCGTGATGACAGCCTGTCAGTGGTCACCGATTGATAAAAAGGAGCCACTCTGGCGGGGGACAATGACAGTGGGAGGCTGTGTGGGGGCCCGGGGGACGTGGGCAGTCTCTGAGCCTCCCCTCAGCACTGCTGTGAACCTAGTATGCTCTAAAACGCAGAGTCTTTATTTTTTAAATAGACTTTAAATAGAACAGGGGTCCCCTTCCGGGTCACGGGGTGTGTAGGTGTGCTGGTATGTGCGTGTGTGTGCATGTGCGTGTTCCAGACAGATCCCAGGCACCCATGTCCCCAGGGCCAGGGCAGAAAGGTAGGTGGTTGCCAGTGACCTTCTCTTCCCTTGCTGTCCCACTCCTGGGGGGCGGGGCCTGAGGACGCGTATCCGGGGCGGCAGCCTCCTCCTGGCTCAGTGGTTCTCTGCCAGGGACAACTCTGCCCTCCAGGGGACGTGTGCCAGTGTCGGGAGAAAGTCTTGGTTGTCACAACTAGAGACAGAAGTTGCTCCTGGCATCTACATCTGGAATATGGCTCAACACCCTGCAGGGCCCAGGACGGCCCCACCTCATAGGGTCGTCATGTGGCTTAAACGCCATCCAAGCTGTCCGGTGCTCTGCAAACTATAAGTGCTAAGTTCACGTGCAGTGTGGGCACCCTTCAGCCTCCAGGACTAAGGTGGGCAGGGCCCTGGCCTCCAGACCCTTCAGGAGAAAGGGGCCGGCTGCCACCTAGCCCCCCCACCTCCAGCCCCCAGGGAGTCTCCTTGGCATAGAGGGACAGCCAGGACTCCTCTGTCCCTCTGCTTTCTCACCCAGTTTGGACATGAAGTGGGGGCCCGAAGGCAGAAGTAACTGTGCAGCTGCATCCAATCCATCCATCTTTGTTATCATGCTGTGTGCCTGGCACAGGGCCGTACTCTAATTGCCCACACACCCACGCGGCCCGGCCAGGGCTGCAGCAGGCAGCTGAGAGGGCATGGGGAAGAGATGGTGAGTAATGCCCATTGCTCTCTCATCCCTCCCCACTTCCTCCATCGGAGACAAGGTGCTAGCAAGCCAGCATCAGCCTGCCCTGTCCTCGCTCTCTGGGGCTCCAAGAAGCTCAGCCACTTGCCTGAAGCCCTGGCCTCCCATCTCTGGTTGTGCTGGCAACCGGGCACCCTCCTTCCCCAAGGAAGTCAGTGGCCTCCAGCAGGGTGAGTGCTCTGGGCACTGGTGACAGCTCTGGGGGCCAGGCAGGGACGGCCAGACCAGCCAAGTGTGCTGCCAACATTCTGTGTGGCCGGACAGCTGCTCCTCGGAGGCTGCTGTGACCCTAGCCCCGGGTCACAGTCCCCAGGGACCTTCAGCTCTGCTCACCGAGGCAGCTGTGTGGGCAACAGGATGGATCGTGGGCCCAAAACATTGGGGTTTATTCCAACGCAGCCAGGCTTGTTTCTGTCCAATTGCAGAAGACACGTCCTGGCTTTAGGGGACCGGCCCCTTCTCATGCTCCCAGAGAACCCTTCCAGGACACACACCTCAAAGTCCCCTGGGTGACTAGGACAGCACCCCTTCCTTCGTGCCCTGAAGCCATCCCACTCTGTTATTATTTTACATTTTAAATAACTGTTTGTCTCCAGCTTGAACAGATACTCCCTGAGTACAGGGTCCTTTCTCTGTACCTGCAAAGCCCAGCACAGGGCATGGCACACAGTAGGCACTCAACAGAATGACGGAGTGAAATGGGCATCATAACTACACCTCTGGGTCATGGATTCAATAAGAGAACATGTGAAATGGCCAACCCCAGGGTCAACCGGACAGAGGAGGCCCTCAACAAACGCTTGTCAAATAAGCTTTGTGGGCCTACTACGTGCGGCTGGTCACCTGCAGGTCTGGAGGGGAAGGAGCCGGGTGATCACCCCACAGCCTGCTGGGGCCACCTGCTTCCTCCTTTCAGAGAGAGACCCCCCCACACACAGGCCTCCTCTGTGCCTTCTATAAGCAACGAATGTGTCTCTTCAAGTGTATCCCAAATTTCAAAGGCCGATCCTGCCTCCCCAGCTGCACAGAAACATGCGCGTTTGGAGAAAATACCTGAAAGGCCACATTTCACATTGGGTCCCCTTTATTTATAGTTGCTGTTTGAGAGGTTTAAGGGTCGGGGGTGGGGGAAAATAGGTATAGCTAGACTAATTCACTTTTAACTTTAAATTTCCTCCACATAGTAAAAGAAGTCAGGCTTTTCATATGCATTTTATCATATAACCCTGATGAGATTTGCCTCAGTTTGCATCTGCTCACTCACTCCTCCGATAGCCACTGAGTGGACGTCCACTAAAGTCAGGCTTGATGCCAGGAGGGCTGGGCGAGGACTCAGACACAGGCCAGACCCCAAGGGCCTCAGCGTCCAGGAGACAAATAATGGAGGGATGTGAGAATGCTGGGGACCTAAGAGGGAAAGAGTGGCAGTCCAGGCAGGCTTCCTGGAGGAGGCAACTTTGGACTCAAGTCTTCAACCTGACCTTCAGGGAGGAGGGAGAGGGTGCCAAATCCCCACCCTCACACTCCTGGCGGGTAGGAGAAGTGTGTCTTTTCGGTCTGGGTCATTCTGTCTGGGTCATTCTGTAGCAGGAGGATGGCTAGTAAGCCAGGAAGAGAGAGGGCGCGCTCAAGTCCTGATCAGCAAACTGCTGGCTCTTCATTCTCAAGTTCCTTTCTCTTGTCCCACTCCACGCCCAACCTGAAAGCCCTCAACCCAGAAAGGCGGTGAGGGATGGCCTTCATGGTGGGGACAGAGACTGCTGGACGAATGCCATGGCGGAAGGAAGTCTGACTCATACTGAGGGGCGTGCCTGCCCCATATCCTCTGACATGCGCTCACTCAGGCTCCTGACAGCCAGGGTCAGGGGTGCAAGTACAGACCTGGGAATAGAGGCTCAGCACACAGGTGACTTGCCCAAGAGGCAGTGAATCGTGACATTGATATTGGAACCGAGTCTACCCGACTGCAAAGTCCTCTCCAGACAAGAGAATAAACATGGGGCAGTCGCGGACATTTAAGAACTCTTAGAAAGCTCTTACAGTCTCGGGTGCCTGTGGGTAGGTGAAGCGGTCAGGCGGGAGGAGAGAGGAGTGAGGAGGGAGGCAGACACAGCCGCAGTTGGCAGTGACACAGGAGAGGTGGCAGCAGATGCTTGGCTTTCCTGGGTGCGTGCTTTGGGCCAGGCGTGGACGGCCGCGCGGCCCTCAATGCAGCCAGTGGCCATCTGGCTTCACCGATAAGAAAAATAAAGCTCAGGGAAGTTAAGCAATGCGCCTAAGGCCCCACGACAAGTAAGAAATTAAGCCAGGACTTGTATGCTGCCTGTCCTACTGAGTGGGCATCTGGAATAAACACACAGTCATTAACCTGAACCCAATCGTACCTTCCATGCCCTCCTACGCAGCAGACGTCAAGCCTGCAAAGGAGCTGACAAACACACTGGTGAAGAGAGCTATCCCAGAGAAGTCCTCTGGTGCAAAAGATGACCAACGGGCTGGGGGTGGGGGCAGGTGGCCACAGGGCCACAGTGGAGGGGCGCTCTCAGCTCAGGTCCCCAAGCTTTCAGAGCCTCAGGACTCCTTTTCTAATAGATCTTCGGAGAAAACACAGTTGGCACAGCTTTTAAATTAATTTTCCAACAGGACCTGGCAAACAGCAGTATATATATATGAGCAAGATACCTATTTATTTGGTCCCCATCAACATTTCCCCAAGTGAGGTCCACAGACGTGGGTCTTCATGAATTAAGCCAGGGTTGAGGAAGTAGAGGAAATATTCGGTGAAGCAGAGCTAAACGGATGTCTTTTTCTGCAGGACTTCTCAGGGTCTTAACTATGCTCTTGTACCTTGTGACTCTCCCAGCGGATGGGTACAGAACTCAGTAATCAGCCCCTCAGTTAGAGAGAGCAAGAGGAACAAAGTCCATCACAGCCCCCAGAGGGCGGGCAGGCAGGGTCCGTCTCTCCACGAGTGCCCAGCCCTTTCTTCCTCACCATCTCCTCTGCCCTGCACCGGAAGGGCACTTGGCCTGGTTCAATCACTTTCCGCCTTTATTGGAAGGTCTATTGTCTCTGAAGAGCTGCCTCAGACAGTGAGCTAAGAGCCTCCTGCACTCAATTTCCTTAAGCCCCTCCTTCAACGGCTGATTTCTCCTCTGGAAATGTCCCTACACTCGCCTACAAAACGCCTGCTCGAAAGAATGTGAATGATCAAGGCAAAAATCAGCCTGTGACCGACCACTTGAGAGAAGGGCTCCTCTCTTGGTCACCTGTGGAGCTCGTACCAGTGTCCCTTTCTGCAAGGACATATCAGGCAGAGCACAGAAAAAAAGTGTGTGCGCTTTATTCTGCCAGATGGGGAAGAGCATTTGTTGCAAGATTTCTCAGTGTCAGAACCACAGGAACATTCAAATAACCACCATCTCACTCAGTCTCGCAGCAGGTCCCCAGGAGATGGGGAGGTTCAGAGCTCCAATAAACCCCTGACTCCCATTCCCATTTGCTGTGTGACCTTGGGCAGGTTAGTTAGCCTCTCTGGGCTCCGGTTTCCTCAGCTGCAAAATAAGTTGTTATGACGATTGCACAAAACAGAGCATATTAAGAGATTGGGACAGTCCCTGCAGCCTAGAAAGCTCAGTACACATCACCTGTGCCACTGTCCCCATTTCACAGGTGGGGAAACCGAGCATCAGAGTGACTGCCAACCGCCACAACTGTGCTAAGAACGGCAAAGCTCCTTCCACTGACTACTGCCTCCTGAAGAAAAGAGAGAATGAATGTCCTGTCCAGCGGTAACACGAAGAGCTGGATACTGGCCCAGACAGCCAGGGACAAGGGGAAGACAGAACCAGAAGATGTTTCAAGAGACACCCATCACCTCAGATAAATACCCCGAAACAAATCTCAATTGTAACTTGATCCTGAAGACGTTCTAAACACCGTTCTTTTAGGACCGAAGATCCACATGACCCACCAGACTGACGGAAGCTTCCCAACATGCTTCACTCCACAAATCAGGTGCCCGTCCAAAGGCTCACCCTTTCCCATTGTCCTGACACCAACGTCCTCATCACCTTCCTGGGAAAACTCAAATGGGGTCTAAAGCCAGCCAGGGTCTAAACAACCTGCTTCCATAATGCAGAGAAGAAGTAAGTGTGGGCCCAGGTTTAGCTTTTACCGAAAACGATGAGGAGGAAAATGGGGGGTACTCACTGGAGAAGAGGGTGAGGCTGGCGGAGGCGTTAGAAATGCAGACAAGGTGAGGCAGGGGACTCAGCCAGGACACAGGACACACGCCGAGTGCATATATGGACACGGGCAGGGATGCCACCATGACTTGCAATTTGAGGAAAGGGCCCCTTTAGGGAGACTTTGAGGAAGGCCACACAGGATCAAACAGCCGGGGTGACCGCGGTGTTGGAAGTGATAGAAGCCTGCTAACCACAAAATATTATTCCTATCTCACTGCAACAGCTTCGTGGGCAAGCAGAGGGCTCCCCAGGAAAACAAACCCACAGGCCTAAAGAGGGCAGGAAGGGAGTGTCACTGAAGACATGTTTATTTGGCTCAGAGAAAACTCAACAATAGACTTCGGCCTCTGAGAAGCCTCATCTCAGCCTGGAGACCAGGTGACCAGATGAGGGTCCGCGAGGTGGCCCAGGTCTGGTTCTCCGTCCCAACCCTGAGTGGAGACGACATCACAAAGGGCAGGTCCACATCGTCCCACACTGTGTCTCCTGGTCAGCGGCTACTGTCAGGAGGACGGGCACTAAAGAGGAACACTTGTCACCCCGTTTCCACGACAACAGGAATCAAATACCAGAAACAAAGCCCATGGGAGGGGGCAGCGCCCCGAACTGCAGAGGCTGGCAGGTTGTTTTTGGTGCTTACCTCATGGGGTGGAGGGACCCAGGATGATCCTGGAATTGCGGGGGGGGGGGGGGGGGGGGGGCGGTTTGCAGAGTAGAACTACACCCCCTTTTGGCCGCTGGATATATTGCCTGGTTTCAATGCAGGGCCCAGCCACCTACCAGCTGGGTGACCTGAGCAGGCAGCACCTGTCTATGCCTGGTCCCCCCACCTATAAAATGGGGTTAATAACAGTAATTGACCTCATGAGGTTGCCATGGGGATAAATGAATTTACGTGGTGCCTGGCACTAGGAAGCACGATTAGCTCTCATTTGTGATAATTATTAGCAATCGTCTAACCCCCGTTGGAAACACGTTCCCTGAAGATGACCTCTCATAGGGGTTGCTTGACTGATCAACCCGCCAGTTCCCAGTTTGCTTAAGTGGGGAGTGCGTGAGCCCCACGGAGATGCTGGCACAGAGCCCACAGCCAGGACAGCAGATGCACTGGGTGCCCGAGGAGAGGCTTCCTCAGTGGGAACAGAGCGGGGGCATTCTGTGGGCGCTCAGAGAGGAAGGCTCTCGCCTGCAGAGAACAGAATGGCTATGATCCAACCGAGACCGCCAGCTCTTCATGGAGATGGCGCCTTCAGTCTGCACACAAGGGACGGCTGGGCTGGGAGAGGGGTCTTCTCAGCACCCCCGCCTCTGCAGGTACTCCCCACAACATGTGAACTGGGGGCCACATGCAGTGGCAGGCCCCAGGGCCTCGCCCAGCACCAGCCAAGTTCAAAGCCCAGCGAATGCCACTCTCCTTCTTCCACCAAGCCCCGACCAGTCCGTACAATCAATCAGACCAGGGGGAATCAAGGAAAAAATAACCTGCAAAGGCCCCTCCAGCTCTGAGCACCCCGACTCTAGGACTGGCTGCGTGATGGTTTACAGCCTCATGTCTCAAAGCCGGGACCTTCCCCAGCCCTGCAGATGAGGTATGTCCTCTTCAAGGTCACACCCATCAACCTCCGAGATCCTCGAGATCTGAAGCTCCAGAATGTGCTTAACCACTAACCCTGGCCTCTGGGTAACTCGGCTGGACCTTTCCTGCCCTCTCGAACTGAGCTTATTTCCGCTCTTTTCACATCACCTCCATCTGGGCACTGTCAGTTCCAGGCCACGTCTCTCCCTCTACAAAACATGTCCAATAGGAAAGGAATCCAAGAAACCAGGGCTCGGAAGGAACAGCCACGTGCTCCAGAAAGAACCATGGTTTTGGCATGATTGTCACCAAGTGACAAGGACGTTCTAGCTATGACCTTGGGGGCCAGTGGTTTCAGCGGGAAGGAAAAGTGCTGATATAGCCAGTGTCACACGTATGACCCCCAGGAGGCTGAAGAGAGAGGACTATGGGTTCCCCAAACCAGCACCACCCCAGCAGCAGCCCTCCGCCCTTCCCCAGCAGGGCACGAGCAGGAGGCAGGTGCCAATGCCCCTTTGAGCCTGTCTCATCAGCGATGACACCACATCCTCAGAGACCATGCCCTGGTCAACTGAACGCCCTGGACCAGGCCACGGGGAAGGCCTGGGAAGGGGACCAGAACGTGGCAGCAGACAGCAGACTGGCTCGGCCAGAGCTGGGGACTCTGAGCTGGCAGCTTTTCACCTGACCTTGAAAGGCAGCTTTTCACATGACCTTGAGCAAGACGCCTCTCGACTCGACTGGACAGGGAGCAGCTGACTGCCGGCCCCTCGAGAGCGTGGCGCCCCTGCACAGGGCAGACCAAGGAGGAGTGAAGGGACCAAAGGCCAGCGGGAACACTGCTGGACTACCTGCCACACGTGCCTGTGGGCAGCAGCCGGACTCTGGGGATCGCCGTGCCCCGGGGGCCTTTCCATCCCCACCACCCCTACCTGCCACCCTCTGAACCAGAACGCTGAGGGCAGGGCTCAGAGGAAACACAGTGGGCGCCAGACACGTACTTGTCGAAGCACAGCCCGCCCTCATTATGTGTGGAATCTGTATTTGTGAATTCACCTCCTCGCTAAACTTCACTGGTGACCCCCAAAGCAGTTCTCATGACACGTATGTTCCTTCGCAGACACACACAGAGGAACAAAAGATTTAAGTTGCCCACGGTGCACGTTCCCAACTGAGGTTGACCAAGGTGACACGTCGCCTTGTTTCATTTTGTAAACCGGTGTTCTCTTCATGGTCCATTTAGTGCCAGGCAGTTTCTCATTTGTGTGCTTTTTGTTGGTGATTTCACTCTTTAAAATGGTCCTAAGCGTAGTGCTGTCTGGTGTTCCCAAGTACGAGAAGGCTGTGATGGGTCTTGTGAGGAGAAAGCGTGTGCTAGATGAGCTTCGTTCAAGCCCGAGTGACAGCGCTGGTGGCCTGAGTTCAACGTTAATGAGTCAGTGACATATATTAAACAAGGTGTCTTTAAACAGAAACAGACATGAGACAAAGTTATATATTGATCGGTTGACAAAAATGTGACCAGAGTCTACAAGAAACCCAGCCCTGAATTTCCCCTCGGGGCAGCGACTCAGTATTGGCCAATCGGTTTGCAGTGACATTACAGGAGAGGACATACCATGTTTCCCCGAAAATAAGACCTGGCCAGACCATTGGCTCTAATGCGTCTTTTAGAGCAAAAATTAATATAAGACCCGGCATTATATTATATTATATTATATTATATTATATTATATTATACCCTGTCTTATATTAAAATAAGAACGGATCTTATATTAATTTTTGTTCCAAAAGATGCATTAGAGCTGATTGTCCGGCGAGGTCTTATTTTCGGGGAAACACAGTATACAACATTATCTTAGTTTTAGGTGCACAATATAGTGACCCGGCATTCACATCCTTAATGTGATCACCACACTAAGGCCAGTAGTCATCTGTCACCGTGCAAACTTGTCACAATGTTACCACTTCTCTTCGGGAGCAACATCTAACCACAGCGCCATAGACTGGCTCAGAGAACCCAGGTCTATTCCGACTTCTCTCTAGGTCTCAGCGTCTAATCTAGTGGTGTTACCAGTGCCATTTCCCAGTTAAGTCCTACTGGGTGTAACTCACTCTCAGCGCCAGCTCCCTCACACCTACACCTGACACATGGGGATTTCTGCGTGGACCCCTGAGCTCCCAGCCTCAACCACCTTTCTCACCACCGATTTCTTTCACTTCTGGCTCAGGCCAAGTGTCTCCTGCTCAACTATTCAAAGTTTCCTATTGGAAGCGGTTCCCCTTGCCCCAGATATGCCCCGGTGACAATCAGCCACAGGATTCTCGTGCAGGGAGCCACCTTACACTTCTGAATCCTTTCCACCTTCTCAAAACGTAAGCAAGACGGCTTCCTCTGAGGACGAGCAGAAAAAGCATTGCTGGAGAGGAAGCTGCGACCTGGGACGTCACATCCACTGCTCCATAATGCGAAGCCAGCACCGCGAGGAGACTGACAAGTGCTATTTAAAACCAACGACAGCAGTCTCTGCATCTGTTTAATGACACATCCTCTGTACCTGTCAAACAAGCTACATGAGACTTTTAAACAAGCTAAGGAGGAGATGTGTGACATCTTTTTTTTTCACCAATATAATTGACAGCACGTACATGATATTTTGAGTTCACACCGAACACCCACATTTTGTGGCAATGGCGAGCTCTTCTTAAGAGCAGGAATGGGACACTATACCAGCTCATTACATTTCCCCAGACTGACAGTGAGTGGCGTTTATCTTAAAGGACTATATATCAGAAGAAGAAAAACACTGCTGCTTATTTTATCGCTGAAATTATAAAGCAGCAGTTCATCGAAGGGGGCTTATCAGTTTGTAAGCTGTGGGCCCTGTGCAGACACAAGCTTCACAGTCCTTTTCAAATGAAAAGGAAAAGACCAATCCTTCTTGCCCCTTTTCCCTTGAAAACCAAGAGCAGTCTTCGAGACAAACCATGGCGTATGCAGAATCAAGAAAAAATATGATCAACTACGTGTTTATGATTTATCCCTGTCATTCCTTCACCAATAAAAATAACAGTAACAACAACCATAACTAACTGGTTTTAGGCACTTACTAAGCGCAGAGGACTGTGGGATAAAGAGCATCCCCCCAAAAGTCACGTCCACCCAGAAACTGTGACTGTGACCTGACTTGGAGATAGAGCCTTTGCATCGAGTTAAGATGAGGTCACACAGCGTTAGGAGGGGCACAACCAGGGTCCTTATAGGAAGAAGGAC
Organism: Rhinolophus sinicus; assembly: GCF_057876585.1. Taxonomy (NCBI): domain Eukaryota; kingdom Metazoa; phylum Chordata; class Mammalia; order Chiroptera; family Rhinolophidae; genus Rhinolophus; species Rhinolophus sinicus. Next base: position 6,429,801 of record NC_142501.1, read on the forward strand.
ATTTGGACACAGACACACAGAGGGAGGAGGTCATGTGATGACGCGGCAGAGTGAAGTGATGTGTGTACAAGCCAAGGACACCAAGGGCCGCCAGAATCACTAGACACCAGGAAAAGGCAAGAAGGGGTCCCGCACGCCCAGCCCCGCCAGGTCCCGAGGCTGACACACTGCCAGCTGCAAAGCGGGCACTGCATTGTATGCCCTGGTCTCCTGAGCTTGGCTAAGGCAGGTGCACCCCCGAGACAGGTGTGCTCAGAGTGCTGATAAATTCAGGCTTCGGACCACGATCATGGTCACGGCCACAACTGCCCCCGTGGGTGCCCCCCGGGGGCACAGCATGCCTGCCCTCCCTGGGCGTTGCTCTCGGTGAAATCCAGCACGACTTCTTTGGTCATCTCTGGATTTTCTACAAATATACAGATAATTCCTAGCGACCGTTACTGCTGGACGGTCAGCTCATTCGTTTTAGAACAAAGGATCCCATTCTTATGGCTCGTGAAATCACTCTTCGTCCTGACAAACATTTATTGAGCATGTCACCATGGGCTATATCCTCCTTGGGACATCACATTTTTCAAAAAATAATTTACTTGGCTAATGATCACAAATGTCTAATTTAATTGACTCTTAAATGTGTTTAAATTCCCCCACAAGTGGACACTTACAAGCTGAACCTTTTTGCCAGGTTGACACAAGCAGCAAAAAGAAAGAAAGAAAGAAAGAAAGAAAGAGAGAGAGAGAGAGAGAGAGAGAGAGAGAGAGAGAGAGAGAGAGAGAGAGAGAGAAAGAAAGAAAGAAAGAAAGAAAGAAAGAAAGAAAGAAAGAAAGAAAAAAAGGCGTAGAAGAGAAATGAGCACCAAGGACTCCACCGCCAGCTCTCACCCCACCATTTTTCTGAGCATGTCCCAGGTGCCATTTCTGGGCATTTTATAGAGTCACCCCACAACCTGATGCTATCGCTGTCACCTGCCTGGGAAAGCTGGCTCCCAGGGTAACTTGCCCTGGCTGGCCCAGGAGGCAGGGAGTGAGTGCTGCAGGCAGAAGGGGAAACCGGCCACCCCGCCTCAGAGTTCGTCTGCTTCCCTCACCACTTGCTCTCCTGTCTCTAAATCAAAATCGGCCAAAGGAAATCCACACACAGCCCCAGCGCTGAATCACCCTCTCCCATGTTCCAAAGTGACAGTGCTCCTGGCGCGGGATCTGACAGCCGTGCAAAGGCGGGAGGCAGGCTGCACCACCCAGCCAGGCTGTGCCGCTGGGCAAACCCGAGACGCAGGGGATGCGCCTGGCGTAGCTCCAGGCGGATGAAGTTCAAAGTCAGACAAAGGCAAGCGAGATCCAGGAGAGCATGGATGCATGCACGGTAAGTCTGCAAGGAAAGTAAAGGGGGCACCTCTGCCGGTGGGAGGGCTCCAGAAGGGGAGGGGTACAGGTGACATGATCTAAGCTGGGTCGTAGCTCCGGGGCTACTTTATTTTTCTTTAAACTGTATATACGTACACTCTTTGCATGTGTAACATATTTCACAGTATTGTTTTCATTTAATTTTTAATTGTGGTAAAGTATACATGAAATTTACCACTTTTAAGTGTACAGTTCAATGGCATTACGTACATTCACATTGTTGTGCAACCATCACCACCACCAGCTCCAGAACTTTTCCATCTCCCCAAACTGAAACTCTGTCCCCATTAAACACTGACTCCCCTCCCTCTCCCCCAGCCCCAGCAACCACCATTCTACTTTCTGTCTCTATGAATTTGCTCTAGGGACCTCAGATCAGTGCAAACATCCAGGACGCGCCCTTTTGAGACTGGCTGCTTTCACTCAGCCTGATGTCCTCACGTTTCATCCACACTGTCAGACGCGTCAGAAGTTCCTTCCTTTTATGGCTGAATCCTATTCCATTGTGCGTACATGCCACGTCATGTTTATCATTCATTGGTTGATGGACTCTTCGGTGTGGCCATCTTTTGGCTATTGCAAATTATGTTGCTATGTCACAATATACTTTCTAATGACTGAGTTCCCGAAGAGGAGGGCGCTGGCTAAAAGACACACACTGGGTACCTCCTGGGTGCGAAACCCTTCACAACCCTTCCTTGTGCCAAGTAATCATGGAATGTTTATCTGCTCTCCATACCGTGATCTAATTAACACTCATTTCAGGGGACCACTGTAAAAAGCACAGGTAGCAATAGCAATACTTTAAATGGCCATCTCTCTGAGAACGTTCTAGAAAGTAGAACATGTCATATAAATGTTTTTTTTATAATTGTTGGTTTAAACCAGAGAGGGGCAAAGTGCAGCCAGTAGGCTAAACGTGCCCACCCTCCATGTAACTTTCGGGGCGCAGTCACACCTGTATGTTTGCCTATCGCCTATGGCCGCTTTCACACTTCAGTGGCAGAGCTGGGTTGTTTCAACAGAGGTGAGATGGCGCACAAAGTCTAAAATATTTGCTCTTTGGACTTTTACAGAAAAAGATTGCCATCTTTTTAATGATTAACAGAAATCATAACACAATTTTTTAATAATTTTAAGGGGTGGGAGACGTAGGACTAGGATGATGGCAGAAACGTGAGGTGTTTTGTTTTTTCCAGCATTCTCAGAATCAAGTGAGGAAAGTGGGTCTAAATCCGTCCGTTTCTCCTGGGTCCGTTGGGCACCAATTTATGTAGGTCCAGCTCTGCTCACGTTCAGCATTCACACCACATCTCTAGGTGGCAGAACCTTCACGTGGCCACTTCAGTTTAACTGAATTCCTTTAACTTGGTTTCTCCCTACGACCTTCAAAGTTCACTCAGGACCTCACTGGCCGGAGGACCGCTGAGGGCATCGGTGCATCAAAGGCCGGGTGGAGACGGTTAGTGTCCTAAGTACTCCAAACTGGGGGGCTTAACACAACAAACATTCGTTCTCTCCCAGTTCCGGGACCCAGAGTCGGAGACCAAGGTGTGGGCAGGGCCGCGCCCCGTCCGAGGGCTCCAGCGGAGGGTCCTTGCTGCCTCTTCCTAATGTCTGATGGTGGCCGTCTGTCCTGGGCTTGTGGCCACATCACTTCAGTCTCTGCCTCTGTCTGCACATGGCCTTGTCCCCTGGGTGACTGTGTCTGTCTCCTCTTATAAGGGGCCTCCTAACCCCACACTCCAAGATAACTCATCTTAACGTACACCCTGATCACATCTGCAAAGACCTCATTTCCAAATAAGGCCACTTTCCCAGGCTCCAAGGACAAGGCCTTGAATGCATTTTTTTCCGGAGGGGGGTACAATTCAACCCTGAGAGATCTTCACTCAGGTTCCTTTCACGGCCCCTTCTTGGCCTCACGCGTGATAGTAACATAAGCAAAGTGCACCATGGCATAAGCTTCATGTACTAAGTGCAATGCCTACTATAGAAAGGGCTTCTCCCACCGAGAGGGGATGAGACAGCTGTGGCTACACCGGGCTCGACACCCTGGCCCATCGGTGCCATCACTGCTCACCTGCTCACTGAGACCTGGAACAGCTCACCTGGCACATAACAAGGCTGGGTCCACAGGCTTCCTCCCGGAGTGGCCAGTGCCCAGGGACAACGTCATCGGCTAGTCAGGGCTTAGCCAGCAGAACCTTCCCTAATCCCCCCGGGGCCTGTAAACAGCCTGAGTGACAGACGCGGCAGCTCTTCTGGACCTTCCCTCTCACCTCCTAAGAATCATATATATTCTGCAGCAGGGAATTTGCAGTCACAGAGCACATGTCTGTGATTACATGGCACCTGTCAAATGAGACCTTTTCCGCGATCTGGCAGGACTTTTCTGGCTGCCTGGCTCAAGTGTCACAGAACTACACTTCTCCCGTGGCTGTTCCTCAAAACAGATGGAGCTAGGACACCGCAGCCTGGGCGGGGGGAGTTTCTGGGGGCTTAATCCCACAGGTTACACAACAAAAGCCAGGCATTCCACACCTGAAAGGGGCGTGTGCATGGCACAGGTGGGAAGAAATAACCGACTGGCCCCAGCCTCAGCTGCCATTTTCACTTGTCTGCCCAATTTCCTCCTCCATGCACGTGCCTGGTGACGCATGTGTGCACGCTGAGAAGTCCACAAGGCTCGTCCCCACACATTAACACATTTAATTCTCAAAACAATCCCGGAGGTTGATAAGGGAGGTGTTGCCATCAATCCCCTTGTTCAATTCCATGTCCCCATCACCACGCTGAGAAGGGACAAGTGACCAAAGTCTCGTCTCTCCCCATCAGTCTGGGCGTACAGGGTTTTAACAGATGCAGAGCATGGGGGCGGGGGCGTTGTTGGGATTTCTTTTTCAGTAACAGTTAAGAAGACAGAAAGAGGACTGAAAACATACGCCAAATCTAGAGAGTAGAATCTAGCACCCCAAATCTGGCCTCTGGCCTGTTTTGGTAAGCAAGGCTTTATGGGAACGCAGCCATGCCCATCCATTAGTGTTTTCTGTGGCTGTGTGTGTGCTAGAGCAGCAGAGTTGACTAGTTGCCACAGAGACTAAAAGATTTACTATCTGGCCCTTTATAATAAAAGTTTGCAGACCCCTGCTGTAGATGATGACTGAGACGGAGGAAGAAATTTGGGCAAGCCCAGATACAGGTGCCCTCCCAGGGGACCCGGGCACAGGGACAAGTCCAGACACAGGCACACTCTCAGGGCCTTGTGTGCCCATGATGTCAAAAGCGAAACTCGCAGGGCTCTTTGTCACCTTGTCATGCTGCCAGCATCAAGATGCAGTCCCCACCAGAGACAAACAGGCTGAGTCTGAGGCCGGGTCTGCTTGGACACTAAAATCCACTCTCTCTGGGTCCAGATGGCAAAGCCCGAGGCCTGAGCAGGGTTTCCGCCTTGAATGGGAATGAAGTACCAATTAGGGTTTGATTTCCAGCTTGAATCTCCAGGGCAACTGCAGTCCCTAAAGTTCCTGCAACACACTCAGAAATCGTGCTGAAAATTGGATCAGTCTGACAATGAGGAAAATAAAAAGCCATCGATGGCGCCGCTGTGGCAGGGACACAGCCTCCACGGACCTTTTCCTGCTGGAGAAATCTAATCGGCCTTGGAAAGCCATCTGCGCCTTGTATGAGTGTGTCCCCTGCTACATTTTCTCTTGGCAGATATTTTTATACTGGTTAAAAAGTGTAGAACAACACCCAAATTTAATCAGCCTGGAGCTAACTTTGAGAAACGGACCTTCGCTTCTTGCCTAGTGCCTGAGGAGAAAAGGGAAGAAGAGAAAGCATTCCCTTTTTTGCTGATTGCCGATCACGTCCACGGTTGGTGTCGTTTGTTTTGACACCAACATATACCCCGTTGGGGAAGGTCCTCAATGAGACCACCTGACAAGAGACCTGGCTACCCACCCGCTCTCGGGACCAACGTTTCCTCCACTGCAAAATGAGACTGCATTTTCACTACTTTTCTCTTGAAAGGTGACACCGCCCAGAGCACAGCTTTGGAGCCACACAGCCTGGACCTGCAGCCCGGGTCCCATGGCCACACGGCTGGGACCCCTTGGTGCTGGAGTTATGCAATCTTTTTCTCCAGCACAGCTTGCTGTCCGCCCAGCAACAGACTATGACACGACAGGCTGAGGGTGCACCTGTGACCTGACCAACAATCCATCTTTCCAGGGCTGACTCGGTAGAGGGGGATGGGAGACGGGGCTCTCCACCCCCCACCCTGATGATGCTGTAGGCATGTGACCCACATGTCCAGGGAGGGGTCACACCCGCACCAGACCCCTGGCTCAGGCCTCCTCCAGCTCCATCTGTCCTTTCTGAGGCTCCCTACCTAAGTCAAACCTTTTCTGCTAGTAACAATGCCAGCTGGATCTTTGTCACTGAACAATACTGACCAGCACCTCTCCCACCCAGACAGGAGACTTCCCCTCCCCCCATAGAGAAGTAAGAGGATTTCTTTTAAGCCTAATGCAAGGCCCCTGGCCCTGGCATTTGTCTTGGTTTTATTTTGGGGGTAGGAAGGGGGCAAGGGAGTCTGTTTGCACACATATTTGGGGTGGAAAGGGCCCTGCGTGCCCGCTGGGAGATGGACACCTGTGACCAGGGCCACATTCTGTCCCAAACAGGGACCCCCAGCACTGAATGCCTCCCCCCAAATTAACGGCTCTACTTCCCTCCTGTCACAATGTAACAAGCTGGGTTGTTCTATCTACTTTGCCAGGGTTCCTCTTTAAAAATTAATACGCCTCCAAAGAGGTGGCCGGGTCAAGGAGAAGACCTCCCGCGGCTTCAGCCAGCCCTGGAGCTGGTCCTTGACCTTGACCTTGACCTGACAGGACAGTGCTGCCCCCACCACCGGTGGTCACAGCCGGAGAGGGGCCTGAGACCGCCTCCACGCAGCCCACTGCCTCACCTCGCATACTTCCCGGCACACGCCCTCCGAGCTCCAGCCACACACGCTGAATTCACGTCCTGGGGCTGCAGCAACAAAGTTCCACAGGCGGGGCTTAAACAACAGAAGTTTATTGTCTCACAGTTCTGGGGGCCCAAGATCAAGACGTCAGCATGGCTGGTCTCTTCTGAGCTTCTCTCCTTGGCCCGCTGTCATCTTCACCTATGGCTTCATATGGTCTCCCTCCAGGCCTGTCTCTACGTCCCGGGTACCATTCACCTTGGACTAGTGCCCACCCCAATGACCTTACTCTAACCTGGTTACCTCTGTAAAGACCACCTCTCCAAATAAGATGTTACTGGGAGTTAGGACACCAACACATGAATGGGGGGTGCACTACTCACAACCTTCTTGCCCACCCACATCTCAGCCTTTCCACACAGTTCCCTCTGTTCCCTGCCCTTCCCACTAAATCCAACTCATTCTCCAGCTCAGAATTCAAGCACCACTTCTGCAGGGAAGACCTGCCTGACCCCAGGCCAGCATTGGACCCACCACATGCTCTAAGGTTCCTGCATCCCTGAGGCCATGGGGGGGCTGGCCTGCCTGCCAACTTTTCTGAGACGTCCTGAGGGTGGGGGCTGCACTAGGCATATTCTAGGATCTATTCCCAAGGCCTTCCCTACAAATGTTTGTTGAAGGAATAAAGGAGTAAATGAACAAACGAATGAATTACTTGCTCCATTTTCACATGATTCCTTATGGAAGGAAGCTGGGGGAACCACAAGTCTGCCTCTGTCCTCTCACAGCTACTCCCCCAAATCCTTAAACTTGCATCGTGGAGTAGTCTTAGGGGGAGGAGGGCCTGAACACTTTCCTTCTGAGGTGCTTTCTCCTGAGGAGTCTTTCAGGCAGAACAGGGCTCCTTGTACCCATTTTACAGACAAGGAAACCAAGGCTGGGTGACAGTGACCAGTCCCCAAGGTGACAAGGCAGAGTGCAGCCCAGTTGCTAGGGGCACAAGCTGTGGGGCCTTGGGACAAAATACCTGTCCTCTCTGAGCTTGAGGTTTCTCATCTGTGAAATGGGGTCACAAGGCATCCATTGCCCCCACCTCCCACCCCCGGGCTGCTGTGAGGACGGAGGACATGAGAGCTGGTTCAGAGGAAGCACTCAGAACAGAAGGCAGACAATCAGCAGCTCCTGGCCCAGCTCTTGCTAAGGAGACCCTAAGCTCAACCCTTCCCTGTGACCTCCGACCTCCAACCTTTGACCTCACCCTCAGGTAATCCTCTAAACCAGGGGTGTCCAAACTTTTTTCAATGTTTTTCACCAAGGGCCATATGCGGTAAAATACACAAATAGCCGGGCCACTCACTCGAGGTGAAGTACGTATTGCCTCACCTGGTTTATTTAAGTAAACTAAATATATTTTTGGAATTTGCTGCGGGCCAATTAACAATGGATTGCGGGCCGCAGTTTGGACACCCCTGCTCTAAACCCTGAAGATCAGGCTGCTGCCCCGCCCTTCCTGATAAGGGCCCAGAGGGGACTCTGGTCTCAGCCTCCAAGGCCCCGGCCACACCCTCTTCATGTCCTGCACCACGGAACACAATGAGTTCCTGCAAATACTCCCTGGTCAGGCTGGGCGCTGCAGGACCTTGTGCTCAGCTCACCACTCTGGCTGACCAATAAGCTGCCCTCTGCACCTCTTCTCATGGGGTGTACCTGTGGGGCTGCGTAAGGAGGTGAGGGGGAATCAAGACAGCCGGTCACGGCTTAATGATTGTATCCACACCGTCCTTTGTGTAAACCACCTGAGAGCTGCTTTGTCCACCTCTGGGCCATGAGCTCACCTGCCTCCTGCAGCCACTCCCGCCCCCATCGGCCAAGCCCAGCCAGGGGCTCAACCTCACCACTGGTTGGCAGCGACTTCCAAGCACGAGAGTGAGACCCCGCCGAGGAACAGTGGCAAGAATCAGGCAAGTGGGCAACGCAGAGGGGCCCTGCACTGCGGGAACTGGGCGCTGCCCGGGCACAGAACACAATCCCATTTACCACCCAAAGGCATAGACCACCCAGGGCTAAATCTAACCCAGGAGGCAAAAGGCTTGCATGCTGACAGCTACAAAACACCGCAAAAGGAAATTTAAAAAGAAAGACCTAAACAAATGGAAAAACATCCATGTTCAAGGACTGAAAGGCTTCATATTGTTAAGATGACAACACTACCCAAAGCCATCTTCAAATTCAAAATCCCAATGGCGACTTTCACAGAAATAAGAAACCACCCCACCCCCCCAAAGTTCATAGCAAATCTCAACGGACCCTGAATAAACAAAGCAATCTTGGAAAAGGACAAAGTGGGAGAAATTTACTACGAAGCCTCAGGAATCAAGACTGGTGCTGGCATAGGACAGATATGGGGACCCATGGACTAGAACAGAGCCCAGAAATGAACCTACATGTCGAGGGTTAACCGTTTTCAGCAAGGGGCCCAGGACCATTCGATGGGGATAAACAGTGGTCAGCAAGAGCGAGGGGAGCGTCTCTCCAGCCCATCAGCGCCACCAGGGCTGGGCCAGTGTCTACAGAAGGGCCACTCCACTGGTAACTGGTCTTGCTTACATACATTGATGATGGACTGACTGCCTGCCTGGAAGGCTGAATGATTAACGGACAACAATAAACAAATGAGAGGCCAGAAGCCAGGTTGCAACATTAGACACCAGATCCAACAATAATATTCCTCAAAAGTACTTGGGGGGCCGGCCCGGTGGCTCAGGCGGTTAGAGCTCCATGCTCCTAACTCCGAAGGCTGCCGGTTTGATTCCCACATGGGCCAGTGGGCTCTCAACCACAAGGTTGCCAGTTCAATTACTCGAGTCCCGCAAGGGATGGTGGGCAGCGCCCCCTGCAACTAAGATTGAACACAGCACCTTGAGCTGAGCTGCGCCCTCCACAACTAAGACTGAAAGGACAACAACTTGACTTGGAAAAAACTCCTGGAAGTACACACTGTTCCCCAATAAAGTCCTGTTCCCCTTCCCCAACAAAATATTTTTTTTTGAAAAGTACTTGGGCCTCTTAACACCCATCAACACATTTTCCTTCCTTATGTCTCTCAAACCACAGTTTTCAACTATTGCTTTGACCTGATGGGTCATACAGCCAGCAAGCTGTGACCAGCACATTTTTCTCATGAAATGAAAGAATAAAAAAGGCCAATGTGCTTCACGTAGTCAGATACCATTTCATGAAACTTTTGAGATACGTATAGATAGACATAGATATGTATGGCTTCCTGTGTCTGGCTTCTTTCACTGAGCACAATGTTTCCAAGGCTGACCCATGTTGTAGCAAGTATCGGTACTTTGTTTCTTTTTCTTGAAGAATAATATTCCATTGTACGGCTAGGCCACACTGTGTTTATCCAGTCATCTGTTGATGGACATTTGGGTTGTTTCCACTTCGTGGTAATTATGAATAATGAGCAGAGAGCGCTGGCATAAATCTGAAACATAAATCTTCTGTGACAGCACTCACGCGTTGGTTCTGATCAAGCCGGCTAAGTGTTTACAGAAAGGAATTTCTTTTTTCCCCAAGAGGTCTTCTAAACAAGACAATTAAGAGCAGCCTAAAAGCAGGGCTCTAAGGAAAAAAAAAACCAAAAAACTAAATAATAATTGTAGGAACGTGTCCTTGCAATGAGGCCGAAGGAAAACAATAAAACAACAGCAAAGCCCAGCTGCGCACAATAAGATTGAAATTCTGTGTGCTCCTCCAACAAAATTCCAAATCATTAAAACCTCATTATACTAATAATATGTTTTCTAGATAGACCTAACGAAAACACTCTCTTCCCCCCACAAAATGCAGACATTCTCAGAAGCTGCAGTACGGGGCGTTTGAAGATGACAGGGCATCACTCCCGGGACACCTCGTCTCCCTGTTGTATCTCTGCAAACGCTCTCAGCCGGGACCTGACCAGGCGACAGGCAGAAGTTACAACTGACTTAGGGAGGAGCCCAGTAGCTCCGTCCATTTACCACCAGCCCCCCCTTCCCGTCTTCTCCCCCTGCCCATCGTCTCTATTTGAAGGGTAAAGTGGGCAGTGGCAGTAGTGTTAATAATAATGGTAACAATGGCTAACCTGTGGGGGGCTTAATACCCGCTGGGCCCAAGCATTTGCCTCAATATTTTATTATTAAAATGTTCAAAAATGTAGGAACATGTGGAGAACTTGACAGTGAACACCTGTACACCCCCTGCCTGCAGTCTACCAGGACGTTTTTTCTCTACTTGTTTCATTACGTATCCATCCATCCCACTATCTATCCAGCACTCCATCTGGATTCATTTCTCATCGCTACATTGTATTCATTTCAAATTACTACAAATTCAGTGGCTTAGAATAAACACAAATTTATTATTTTACAGTTCTGAAAGTGGAAAGTCCACAATGGCTTCCACTGGCTAAGGAGCCGGCAGGGCCAAGTTCCTTCTGGAGGGTGTGGGAGAACTTTCTTTACTTTTCCAGCTCACAGGCTCCCCCGGTCCTTGGTTACGTCCTGGCATCACTCCCGTCTGTGTCACTGACACATCCCTGTCTCTCTCTCTTACACTGACGCGCCCGCCTCCCTCTTGTCCCCTTGTGTCCACCTGGATCACCCAGGATCATCTCCCCACCTCAGGGTCCTTACCTTAATCACGTCTGCAAAGTCCTTTTTACCACATCAGACGATATAGTCACAGGCTCCTGGTACTGGGACATGGACACCTTTGGGGGCCATTATTCTGCCCCAAGTTTTTATGCATTTCAAAGTAAGTTGAAGACAGAGGTACCTTTCCACCTTGGCCCCCATACATATGACTGACTAGAGTTCAGTATTTACCTATAGTTCTTTTTTTTTTAGTTAAAATTTGCACGCAATGAAATGCCCATTTAATGATTTTTGACAAATGCATGCACCTGTGTATCTCAAACCTCTATCAAGCTAGAGGACATGTTCATGATTCCCTCCCGCTCCCCCCTGTGAAGCCCCATCACCACCCCAGAGGCAACCCCCGCGGATTGGCTTCGACCGTTACAGTTATACTTCATTTACGCGGGATCGCGCCGTGTGTGCTTTGGGGTCTGGCTGCCTTTGCCAGGCACAGTGGTTTCTGAGTTATCGTGTTGCTGCATGGACTAGTATTTCGTTCCTTCTGATTGCCCAGCAATATTCTGTCCTACGAATAAACCCCTGTCCATTTCTCTGTTCCCCAGCTGATGGACATGGAGCAGTTTCAGGTCTGAGCTACTATGAATAAAGCTGCTACGAACATTCCAGTACAAGTCTTCTTGTGGACACAGGTTTCCATTTCTCTGGAGTAAGTATCTCAGATTGGAACTGCTGGGTTATGGGGTTGGGGGGGAGGGTATATCTGGTTTTTAAAGAAACTACCAAACTGGGGCGGCTGGGTGGCTCAGTTGGTTAGAGCACGAGCTCTGAACAACAGGGTTGCTGGTTCAATTCCCGCATGGGATGGTGGGCTGTGTCCCTGCAACTAAAGATTGAAAACGGCGATTGGACTTAGAGCTGAGCTGCGCCCTCCACAACTAGATGAAGGACGACTTGGAGCTGATGGGCCCTGGAGAAACACCTGTTCCCCAATATTCCCCAATAAAATTTAACAAAAAAACTACCAAACGGACTTGTAGAAGCCGCCACCCCCCGCCCCCGCCCAGCGTGTAGGAGACTCCCAGCAGCCCACATCCTCGCCCAGTCCTAGTGTGGTCATTTTAGCCGTTGGTGTGGAGTGTGTCCCCTCTGGTTCTAATCTGTCATTCATTTCCTGAGTGACTAATGATGCTGAGGTCACTTCCAGATGCACACTGGCCATTCGTACATCTTCTTTGCTGGAGTGTCTGTTCAACCTTTTGTCTATCCTTTTATTGTTTTATTTGTCTTTTTATTATCACTGGTAGGGCTTCTTTACATATCCTAGGCAGCCATCCTTTATCAGACATTCGTTCGGGGAATTGTGATAATTGTGATTTATAATTAAAAAAATACATAGATTTGGACTTCATCCCAGTTGCTGGCCCAGAGCTCCTAAACCCTAGGCATTTCCTAAGTGAGGAGACCGGTAGAGATGTCTTTTGTTACATTAATGGGGTGACTTTTGGAAAACCCTCTATGTAACGACAGAAGGGGGCTGGTTGCCATGGGAACCAACCATGTGATTAGAGAGCCGGTACTTTCAGTGTTTCCCTAGGACCACAGGGTGGGAGGCTGGGGGAGCAGGGTGTCAAGTTCAATCACCAATAGCCAATGATTTAATCAATCACGCGTCTGAAGTGAAGCCTCCATCAAAACCTGGATGGGTGAACATGTGGAGGTGCTGGCAGAGTGGCACCCCCTTCCCCCATCCCTTGTCCTGTGCATCTCTTCCTGAGCTGTCTCCTTTTATCATAAACTGGTCATCTAGTCAGTGAAACCTTCCTCTGAGTTCTGTGAGACACTCTAGCGAATTAATCAAACCCAACGAGGGGGTGGTGGGAACCCCTGATTTAGAGCCAATCGGTCAGAAGCACCTGAGCTGGCAACTGGCATCTGAAGTGGGCGGCAGTCTTGTGGGACCGAACCCTTAACCTGTGAGATGTGATGCTATCTCTGGGTCGATTGTGTCAGAACTGAGTTGAATTGTAGGGTCCCCAGCGGGTGTCAGAGACTTGCTTGGTGTGGGGAAAACAGCCCACGTCGGAATTGGTGCCCGAATCCTAACTGGTGACCAGACGTGGAACTGGTACCAGCTTCACGGGAAGATTTCTTCTCACTCTATGACCTGACTGGGCCCAATTTAAATTACATCATTTCATTGACTAACTCAATTCCCCAGCAACCCTATGCGTTACGTACTCTTCACAGATGAGGAAACTGAGGCACAGGACAGGGTCAGAGCTGCAGAGCGCAGCAGGCTCACTACAAACCCCAAAGCTGGGCCCCCCGGGGGGTCAGTGTCCGTAACCACTACACACTGCCTCTTGCTTACTCAGCAAATACACAAAGACCACGTCAGGTGGGCGAAAACGGGCGGCCACCTGCTGGAAGCCGACACTGAAGCCCACGGGGCAGACAGGGCGCAGGAAACGGCGTACATGAGGGCCCCGAGCCAAGGCAGATGGGGAGACTGGCCGGGGGCTGGACAGGCAATGAGGGCCAGCGAGGGTCTGGGCCTGGTCCAGGAGCAGCATGAAGCCACCGGGTTCTGTCTTCTTTCTGAAACGCCAACAAGTCCGATTGGCACAGAATGGATCCCCTTGGTCTCCTTCGGCCTGCCTTCCTACCACCGGGCTGTGGGCACCTCCAATGCTAGCAACCATCCTGGCTTTACTAGGAGCCAGTGAGGACGATTCTTGCATTTCAATCACTCCTTCTGTGTAGTGAGGCCGGTGGCCAGTCAGTGCGTCAGTGCCAGACTGCCAGGGTGGAAGTCTCACCTGCTGGCCGCGTGACCCTCCTGCAAGAGACGTCCCCTCGCTGAGCCTCGGTTTGCTCGTCTGCAAAATGGGAATAGCTATATAGTACCCACTTCCGAGCTGTGTGTGAGGATGAAGCGAGGCAACACGTGGAATGTTTAGCCTCGAACCTGGAGCATCACAGGAACCCAGCCAGGCTCAGCCATGAGCGTGACAATTGCAGACTCCAGTCTGGTTTTTCTAAAAATTCTTTTAACTTTTTCCTTTACCTCTTCTCAGGCGTTTTTCTATGATGCTTGTATACATCAAGTATGGGTGCGTTCAGGTTTTACTTTGAAAGACAATATTAATTTTCCAAAAAAAAAAAAAATAGGAGGTCGAAGACACTTCGAATTACGCTTTGGGGAAGACGGCTCTTAAATTCCATTTATACCAATAATACATTTCAAACACGTTGAGTGCAGTGTTCGCTTTTCCCCAGCCTGCTCTGAGGACTGTCCACATAGTTAGAGCGGCGCCTGGCAGGTCCTGGCGGACTCTGCTGTAATGTGAGACGCACCAACCACTGAGCGTGGCCGCGGTTCCTTCTAACCCAATAGCTGCTTCCAGGAGTGTTAGATTCCAGCAACGCTGGGAGTGCAGAGCCCTCCGTACACTCTTGAACAGTTTAAAAACTTAACATTAGAGTAAAATCGAGATCCTTCGGAACTGCAATTTTTCCAACGAGAAAATGCGTCATACTTTAAAACAAGAGGAGTAAACTATTAGGATGGCCTTTCTTGGGGAACCGGTATCGCTGACAGCCTCTGGCTGACTCTCAAGTAAAGGTTCAAAGACCCAAAAACCAAGAGCAGTCATTTCAAGTGCCCAGGCTTAAATGAGCACACATTCGACTACCCACATGCCAGCTGAAGAAACTGCTCAGGGTTGGCCTAGCGTACCGAGAGCTTAGGCTGGCAGGGACGCGCCATGGGAGGCCGAGGTGGGCGAGGAGGCCTCCTGCCCTCCTGAGCCCGTGTCTCACTCCAGACACTCAGTGTCCGGCTCAGAAACCCCTGGCCCTTTGCCAACACCGGGAACTTGCCATTTTCTCCAGCACACGTCTCAGATGAGCGTGTGTAGTGCTTCCTGGTCACAGAGCCGGGGGAGCGAGGACTCCGGCACTCCTCAAATGCAAATATTTTAAAGGAATTAGTTGTCACCAACCATCAAACAGCTGCTTCATGGAACTCAATGAGAAAAGAAGCAGCCAGAGGTGTTGAAATGCCACAGGACCAGAGCAAGAAGTGGCTTCTACTCTGGGGATGACACCCACTCAGCAATTAACCCTGACACATACACTGCAGGCTTGACTGGTTAGTCCCAGCTTTCCTTCCCCGGAGCTCAGATGCAGCCTCAGAACCCTTCTTAACACAGTGGCAGGCAATCATTATAGATCGAGTTAAGTTTGCTGCCAGGTGGAAAGTGCCTTACCACCGCTGTGCTTCCCCTAACCAGCTCTGGAGTCTGGCTCATATGGCAGCTCCGTCACTTGTCACCATTCTCAATAACTGACACAGAGCGCTCCGCTGCTGATAACACTCACTGCCTTCCTCGCATTTCATGCTCTCACTCCCTGTGGGCACCATGAGCCACAGGGCCCGGGTCAGCAACAGAGGCTCAGGGAGCTGAAGCAGCAGACCCACAGGGCCAGGTATACACGGAGCCCTGCTCCGCCACCCTGAGTGGCCTCCCACGGGGACACACTGCGTTTCTGAGAACCAGCGAGGTCCCGTCTGCTGGGAAACACAGAGCTGGTATCCTTCCCACACTCCCCCACCTCACAAATGAGGAAGTAAGGCCCCAAAGCTTTAAACTCAGAGGGTGACACACACAGCCCCAAAGAGGTCCCCATGGCCCGGACACTCAGAGGAGGTGGAAAATGAAAGGACTGCGCTGGCTGCCGGGAGCTGACCACGAGACCTCGGGGGCTGTGAGCCCGAGGCAGGGATGCCGGAACCTGATATTCATTCCATCTTGTCTTATAACCACAAAGACAGTCTCTCATTTGAACATGTGTCACTGAGAAGCATCTCAAGGATGCAAAAGCCTCGCAAAACTTCTAGAACGAATGGGATTCCGTGTTCCTGTTCTCTTCCCTGACAGCAATTAGCACAGATAAGTAGGTAAACACCGCTGGGCCAACATGTTTCTAATGTACTCCTGGGCTTCCTAGTGTTTTCAGCCTCTAGGTAATATAATAAATAGTAAATATGCTCATTAGGGAGTAGAGCAACGTTCACCGGAAACCTAAAGAGTGAAGTAAGTGTATGGCGAATGCAGACAAAACACACTTTCTTAGGGTGTGTCTCATATGTGATGAAACCACATACTTGAAAACAAAACAACAGCTAGGTAAAGGTCGCTGCCCTTGGCCAACCACAACGGGAAGAATCAATCAGACAGAGCCCTCACGGCCACTCTCGCAGGCGCTCGCTCGCCCACTTGCCTCTGATCAACGTCCCTTCATTATCCTGACGACTGCACAGGGAGCGCCATGATAAGCAACTTCGCCTTGTGCGATAAATATTAACTCCACGGACCAGAGACAGGAATTCAAAGCAGGGCTCCTCTAATGAGTGAGGTTGCCAAGGAGACTTGAGTCTTCGGGGACCTCGCAGGTGGAACCAGGATGCCAGGAGAGCCACAGAGAGTTCGAACTGCTAGGCCTAAAAGAGGCCGCCTCGGCACATCAAAGCTGGCCCGCTGGGCCCAGCCGCACATTTCCGTTCTCCACTGAAGCAAAATTTCCCAGTGATTTTAATAGGCCGCCCCCAAAAAGGCCAGTGCCGTACAAGCTGAAGTGCCTACGTGCGTTTGTCTCATAAATGCCCCCCGTGCTCCACCGGATGACGGTGGAACAAACAGGAGAAACGCTGCATTTGAAGATTATAGTCAGAATAATAATCAAAGGAAACTTTACAAAGCCACACCAAGCCCCCGTTGAAAGCCACTTCCTCTCAGTCAGAGAGAGGAACACAGAGCAGTGATTTCTACCCCACCTCCCTGAGGAATAGGTGGCAATACGGGAGCTGGACAGTCGCAGATGACCCGACTGTACCAAGACCTACCCCAGGGGTACCAAGGCAGCCCTGCTCAAAGACGGGGTGTTTGTGTTTGGAGTAAGGGACGTGGAATTGTTTTGCTATTCGTTGGCAGGGTCTGCAGAGAACCTCACGGGCCCAATGGATCTACACAGGACCTGCCCTGGCTTGTCTTCCCATAGAACATTCTAGAACCCACTGTGTACAGGGCCCCAGTCCCGCACCTGCTTACATCCCTCCACTGCTTACCAGCCACTCTCTTACCCTTCTGATACACCTAGGTCAGGCGTCCACTGACCGAGACCGTGACCCTTAGTTCACGCTCTAAGGGTCATATAGATGGTCAACTTCATCACGTGAGTGTCTGGAAATGTGAAGAATTGCAAGAGTTCTACTGCCCCTGGCCAAAGGAGACCAACTCATGATAAATCCTTTTCCTGTATCTTCCCACAAGGAAGGATACTATCCCCTGCTCAGTTTAAAAGGTAAGTGGAGGAGCTGGTGAGATCTGCTACAGGAACAGGACATGGAAATCACTTCAAAGTCTCTACCATCCCAATCAGTTCTCTATGCAAATGTCCTGAACAGGCTACAAACTACCTGCTACCCAGGTGCATCAGCCCTGTGACTGACAGGAGGGAGTGTGCCTCGTCCAATCTGCTTTTAGATCCCAGGTGCTGGAGAGGACAGGGCCCCGCTGACCGCTCCAGCTGGCCCACAGCTGCCCACTGTGAGCCTCCTGCACCCCCCCCAAAAGGGACTAGCTGGGATCTTCTCCAGGCCCACTGGTGGGGAGCCCCATGCCCCCCACTCCCAGCTAATTCCTAGCCATCCTTCACATGCAACCAGGGGACCACTTCCTCCAGCTGGAACTTGGAAGCCCAAGTTCCTTGGAACCCAGCCCTGCGGTCACATGGGTTCTGGGTTCTCTCCCTCAGGAAATTGAACTGAGCACACAGACACTGGGCCCAGGGTGGGTTCACGAGGGGCCATTCTGGCCATGGAGGGTCCTAAAGAGCTTCCCCAACACTTAGGGCTGGTCAGTCGTCTCCTGGAGTTCTTGAGACACCTCAGGAAACACCACGTTTTCTCCACCTCAGCATGATTTTCTGACATTCAGGGCTGGATAACTCAACATTGGGTGTGGCCATCCTGTGCATTATAGGATGTGTCCCAGCATTCCTGGCCTCCATCCACTAGATGCCAGTAGCACCCCAACCCCCAGTCATGACCACAAACACTGCCAATGTCCCCTGGGGCAGAAGCACCCCTAGTTGAGAACCACTGATTTAAACTCTCGTGAAGTAGCTACTGAGTAAAGCTTTGTCTCTTCAACTATAAAACTAGGACATGCCTACCTTGCAGGTAACTTCCAGGCAGGCAAAAATCCCTACCTTGCAGGCCTAGATTACATAACATCGGTATCCCGGCATTCTTATCACAGAGCAGGGTGTCAGAGGGTTGGTGTTTGGGGCGACACAGCGTCTACATAGCTGATCACTGTAAAGATGGGGTGAGCTGGAGGGAACCCACTGGGGTGAACAGGTGATGGTTTCAGATTTGAAGACTTCTTTCCTGGAAGTTATTTAAAGTCCACAAAAGAAACTTAATACTTTCAACCTTCAGTTCAAGGTCACTGCCATCTAGTGATTTCTTTCCATCTACTTCATGAAGTCTCAATCAACATCTTGCTCACTTATTTCCATTCTATTTCGGCAACAAATGCTTCGAAGACGACCAGCGTCAAGAGAACCGGAAGACAAGCCACAGACAAGGAGAAAATATTTGCAAAAGACGTATCTGATAAAGGGAAATATACAAGGAACTCTTACAATTCAACAACAAGAAATCAAAACCCTTAATTGAAAAAATGGGCCAAAGATCTGAACAGACACTACACCAAAGATACACAGATGGCACATGAAGAAATGCTCCACATCCTAAGTCATTAGGGAAGCTGAACCCAAATCTGCTCTAAAAAGTATATTTACAAAAACAGGAAGTCAATCAGGGACTAGAACTTCCCTCATGCTTTCTCTCTTCAGAAAAGAAGGTGGGACAGAACCTCAGGCTGGATTCTGCTGGTTTCGGCTCTGAGCAGCCTGGCGCTGGTCACTGGTGTCTGGGCAGAGCAGCAGGGACCTGGGTGCAGAGCAGGGCCTCTCGTGGGAAATGGGTGGAGTGGACTCTATCCGGCCCCTTCCCTCCAGGGTCTCGCTGGCCCCAGAGCTGGCCTCTGCCTCTAAGCACTTCACACAGCAGCTGGGGCGTCCCTGGGGTGCCCCCTCACCCTGTCTCCTGGCCTGCTGGACCTTTGGGGGCTCTCATCCGTGGTCACAAAGGGGACCTCGCAGGGGGATTCTTTCTTCTGCGCCTGCTCTACTGAGCTCCCTTGAAACCAAACAGGCTTTTCATGAGTTGCTCTGAAAGTCCCTGGGCCTTTTATGGAGTGCTTTGGGGGTTGTTTTGTTTTACGTTTCAAGTGTTCCTTACCCGTTTTCCCAAAGCCCACAGTTAGTCACACTTCCGTTTTCTGACTCGGGCCACCGTATGACATGACTTGGCTCGCTCCCTGAAACATGGGACTTAATCACACCGTGAATTCATCCACGGCCATGGCCCACATCGGTTCCTCTCAATCTCGGGGCAGCCCTTCCCTAAAATGAGCGCCCCTGGAAGAGAGCAGGGTGTTCACTCCAACACACCACCCTGGGCCTCGCCACAGTCACAAGCTCTGTCAGCCTGGGCGGGGTCGAACGCTTCAGGTTCCCCAAAATCTCTAACTTCTTGGCAAATCCCTGTAAGGGAGGTCCCCCACCCTTCCTTCCACCCACGCTCCTGAACTCACGGTCAACTTTCTAACAAAGGAGGAAATGAAACCCACTGTGCAACTGGCAGCGCCCAGCAAACCTGTAAGCACCCTTTCTGATCGTTCTGTGGTTGGCAAACGGGCCTATAGGGCCCCGAAGTCTGGACCTGCTCCAGCTCATGAGATGCATGAAGGGCACAGAGGGCGAGGTGCCAGGGTAACGGGCCTGCAGGGATTTACCCAGTCTTCACACCGATCAGACCAGACCAGACCAGACGGAAGCCACTAAGCCCTTCCAAGTCCAGCCCTCCCCCAGTTCCTGCGTCTGAGCCCAATTAGTGTCTGCAGCCTTTTACTTCTCTGGGGGACCGCTAAGGGCCAGGCACTCCAGGCTGGAGAAGCGAGGCAGGGGACCCAGCTAAGTCACACATGAAACCAACCACAGCAATAGCACAAGCATCTGTCTCCTACTGCTGTTTCCATGTCGATTGTATTCAGCACCGGATGCTTCTGACTGTGGGAATTTTGGGGGCATTTAAATTAAACCAGATTGGCCCTCAATTTGCCAGGCACACACTAGTTCATTAAAACAAGGACACGAGGCACTTCCCTTGGAAACTTGGGACCAATCCATAACTTGAGGCATGTGTTCTTTCTATTCCAGTGCCTAAATGTCACCTATAAAAAGCTGTAATAATCCAGAACACTTTGCTGACTTGCTCTTCTGTGAAAGATGTCTTCAACCCAAACATGACCTGTTTGAGGCATTCCCCGGGCATTCTGTGCGACTGCGCGGTCACACTTCCTTCATGGCACCTATTATTACAGTATCGCTGGTCTGTTTCTCTCCTGACTCCCTGTTCAGGAGAGCAGGCGTCTAGTCTATCTTTCGCCCTAGGTTCCCCGAGCAGGCCGTGCAGAGGGCATCGGGACAGGGCGTGTCATTGATGTCTGGAATTGCTGTCAGACATAAAGAGAAACTGAAATGCTTTTTGGTAAGGGTGACGACGACTGCAAGTGAGGACGCACATCAGAGAGGCCGCGGGAGTGATAAGGAGGAGGTGACTGTCATTCATCATCTCATTGAGGAGTCATGATTTGATAGAGATGAATACAGGCCAGTTTGGGCCCTTAAACATGAGGCTTGAGTGAGGAGTGGCAATTTGCTCAGGAGGAGACAACTAAAGGTGACAAGGCCTTGCCCTCAAGGAACTGAATAATCTAACTTATTAAAAGCATCCCTGGTGGGAAATGCATGACCCCTCAAATCCCCGGGGGGAGTGCATGCGGGTACACATATCCCCTAGAAGCAAGGTGTCACAAGCATCCCTAGGAATACATGGGGGGGGTAAAGGGGGTGACGACTAAGAGGGGTGGGTACACGTGTCTGGGACACAGGGAGACTTTCTAGGGGACAAGTCAGACTCATTCCCCTCCCTGCGGGGTCCTTCCTCTGCCACCATCTGCCTGAGGCCAGCCCTGGGGCTACTCCTCCCCCACCTGCCTTTCACAGTCACAAGTCACCCTCCACACAAGTCACCCTCACCCTTCCAGAGTCTGCCTCAGGGGAAGAATCTCCTGCCTTAACAAATGGGAAATTCGCCCTGGGAGAAGCCCTGGGGACAGCAGTGTATTTAAAAGACACACGCAAGGCACCAGAAGTTACATCCCTTGCAACTCTAAAAAACTTTTTAAATACAAGAGGAGAAAGGTAGTTTTTTGTAATCATTTCTGTGGGCACAGGAGTAAACACTGGGGGCCCCTCTGTAGTCCTTGCTCGCAGGACCCCCAGCCTCTGGCCTGCCCGCTCTGCGTCCCTGTCCCTTCCTCCCCCTCCAGGGCAGGGGCCCAGTGCCGCGCAGGGAGGACAGCTGCCCCAAGAACACCAAAGGGCCTTGCAGCCCAGTCAGCGTTAAGCGTCCAGGGACTGGTGGTGGGACGGCCGGCGGTGCTACCCTGAATGGTGCTAAATAAATGGCGACTCAAGCAGGGATGGGCGCCGGGCTGTCCTGCGTAGCCGTAGCCGGGGCGCGCCTGACTCGCCTGACATTTGCTGTGTCCTGCCCTAAGCAGCTGACACGGGGCGTTTAAATGACACATGAGCCCAGGAGGGGCTCCACGAAACGCCGCGGGAAGGAGCGGCCTGGCTGGCGGTGGCGGGTTCCCGACCGGTGTTTAAATGTCTCGGGAGGAGGAAGAGGGAGAGAGAGGGTCAAGGCCTGTCCCGAAGGTCGCGGCTGCGCGCCACGCGGCCGGCGGGACTCGGAGGCGCGTGCACGGGGGTGCGTGGTCCCGGCGGGACTCGGGGGCGCGTGCGCAGGGACGCGTGGTCCCAGCGGGGATCGGGGGCGCGCGGGGACGCGTGGTCCCGGCGGGGATCGGGCTCAGCTGGAGGCCGGCGGCCGGTGCACTCACCCTCCCGGGCCTTCTTCTTTCTCGCCAGCGTGCCGCCCAACTTGCCCAGGAAGGACTCGTCCTTCTTCATCTTGGGGGGCCGTAGGGGAGACGAGCGCAGCTGCGGCGCGGAGGACATGGGCCGCGGGGGACACCGGCGGCCGGGGGCGGGCGCAGCGCTTGGGGGAGCCGCCTGGTGGCCGCCCCGCCGCCCTATCGCCCGGGGAGTGGCCGGAGGGCGCGGCCCCAACGCTGGCTCCCGCCCCGCCCCTGCGGCTCCCGCCGCCTGAGGTCGGCGGGGTGTTGGGCTCTGTGGTCACCGCTTCCAGCCCGCGGGCTGCCCGCGAGCCACCGGCCGTTCCCACGCTGCACGTCACTCTCACTCTCAAATGAAGGGCCATGTGGCTCTTAAGGCTGCGGCGGGGACACACCCCTGGGGCGCACCCTGTATCCTTTTGTTCTATACTTGAGCCCTGAGCTTGGCGGGCTCTGCTTACACCGACTGGCTCCAGTGGGGAGTGCGACATCCACGGCCATCACGCGCCCGCGGGCATCAAGTAACCGCACAAATAGGTCCTTTCACTTGATGAGGTTCTACCTAGAAGCAGGCCTGAGGCCGGGGGAAGCCCTGTGAACTGTCCCTGCCCTTAAGAAACTTCAAGTCTGATGAGCTGTGCTGGGGGGCAGGCACCCTCAGTGAACTCCTAACCCTGTCCTAGGGGAGCAGGGGATTGATTGTCCCCTGAAGAGGTGACATGAAGCCCCAGGAAACAGCGCTGGCCGTACAACAGGGCCAGGTGTTCAGGCCTAAGGAAAAGCAGGACCAGAGGGGACAGTGTTGGGCCCTAGGGAGAGGAGAGGGGAGAAGAGGGCAGCACAGGCCTGGCAAGTACTGGAAGCTGAGGAAGGGTTTTAAGATGTGAGGTGACATGATCCCATTTGGGTCCACAAGTTGACTTATGTAAGGACAGTGGGTGCAGGAGTAAGGCAGAGACCAGTTCCCAGGCCCATGGTGACTTAGGAGGGAAGAGAACAATTCGGGAGACCCTCATCGATAGCAGGAGCCCCAGACTTGACCGAGAGGGAAGAGTTAAGGCCGTTTCTTGCTGGGCCTGGGAAGACGGGTGGGGTCACTTGCCCACAGATAGGGGCTATCAGAGGAGGGCTGACTGTCAAGGGTGGGGAGCCTGGGTCTGCACATGGGGGTGAGGTGGTTTTTCCATCTGGCTCTGTGCTGACTGACTCACAGCACACTGTAACTCTTTCAGTTCCTTTCAGCCACCATTGATGTAGGCCAAGTGGTGCCAGGCCCTGTCCCCCCGTGGGGGCTCCACAGGCCACAAGGGCAGAGCCTTGCCCCCCCCCTCCCCCCAGAGTTGGTAATCCAGGAGAATGTGCTCAGCCGCAGTGACAGGTCACAGGAGTCAGCAGTTAGGAACCCAGCAAGGGGCGGTGGGGGGCAGGAGGAAGAGAATGGGGCAGAAGGTGGGAAGTGTGGGGGAGGTGAGGGGTGTGGGGGAGGTGTTGGCAAGGAGGCTTGACAGGGGAGGGAGAGAGGACTCAGCAGGCAGAAGGGAGGGGGGAATAGATGCAAAGACCCACGTACCCAGGGGATGTGAAGGCAGCAGGACGGGGAAAATCAGCTGCCTGCTGTGGACTGGGTGAGGGGCTGAAGGAAATGAGATCAGGGACCCTGTGCAGGACCCTGGGCCACTGAAAGAGTGTGAGCAGAGGTCTGACACATAGGATTGCTGCAGAGGATGGACTGAACGGAAGCAAAACTCCCAGCCAGAGACCAATTAGGAAGCAGCCGAAACAGGCCTGGCTAGAGCTGATGTGCCCCCCTCCCCCCACACACACACAGAGGCAGTGGCAGTGGCAGACGGGAGGGACAGGTAAGAATGAACTTTCACGGCTATAAACTACAACATTTGGACAACAATTGGAGGCTGGGGTTAGAGACGGTGAAAGCTCAGAGGTTTCTGAGGCTTGACATGGCCCGATTTAGGGTGTCACCAACCAAGCTGGGAGAATGCAAAAAGCTTGTGACTTTGGTTATTGAGATCCCAGTGGGATCCTGGCACAGGATAGTGTTCTCCAAAGGCTGCTGGGACAGATACAGGGCAGGGAGTCTCTAGGCCCTTTGAGAACCTGACGCATGGGTCAGATGGTCTACTCTCGAGAAACGCACACACAAGATGTTGCCTACTGTTTTGGGAAGCCCACAGACCCCCACCCACCCCTCCCACTGCCCTTGGCACACCCACAGACCACATGTGGAGAGCCTGTGACCAGGAGAGAGTGAGCAGAAATGCAGCCCTGAGAAATAAATGGAACAGAGCTGTGCCCCTGGGCCACAGGGACCCGTAAGCCCACCCAGGTATAGTTCTGTGCCCGCAGTTGGTACCCACTGAATAATTGTTTGAATATTTCATCAGTGGGTCCAGCTTCCCAGTGGATGCGCAGAATTTACAATTTTCATTTGGCAACTGCTAATTGGAACACTGCAGAGATGGTGGAATCCTACTTTTAGAAAAGTCATTACACCATGAAAGAATTTCTCTAGAAGTAGACACCCACGCCC
Organism: Rhinolophus sinicus; assembly: GCF_057876585.1. Taxonomy (NCBI): domain Eukaryota; kingdom Metazoa; phylum Chordata; class Mammalia; order Chiroptera; family Rhinolophidae; genus Rhinolophus; species Rhinolophus sinicus. Next base: position 6,454,497 of record NC_142501.1, read on the forward strand.
TGTCTACTCTCTACAACCAAGACATTCTGAGTTGTAAGAAGAACTGACCTGGGCCTTACATGATAGCAGGGCACCTGGAATTTTGTAGACATCATTTGTATAAAAACAGTCATATTTTAAATGTAAGCGTGGTCCTTATTACCAAGAAATTTCATGCAAAGCAGCTCCTTCTGGGTAAAGTTCTTGATGGTTCCCTTCCCGGGGCTGAGAGCTGACCTTCGCAGTCTCAGACTAAAAGCAACACACTCCCGGGCAGCGTTTTTCTTGAACCTCTTGGAATATAGAATGGGATGATTTCTTGTTAAAATGCAAGTTGGAAATGTTTTGTTATTATTGTGTTAGTAGTAATGGGTTTTTCTTTTGTCTTGTGTGTGCTGCAGATGACAATCAAGAATGGACGTGGTGGCTGTGGATTGATTTGCATTTCTTTCGGGCTTAGAAGAAGGAGGAGCAATGCTCTGAATCCCCAAACCTCTTTCCTGGCCTGGCTCCTGGGAGATTCACACAGCATTCTCTCTGGGGTAGTCATCTAACTAAAAACGATTTTCCAAATTGTTTTACAGAGCAGTAAACATAAATATTCACTTGAAGTTTGGAAAGTGTTGGGTTTTCATAAAAAAGAGAATTTAACGAGAAGCAGAAATATGACCTTCGTGCTGTTCCCATCAATGCAGTCTCCCACTTCTCAGCCGGCTCCCCACATCCACCCCGCACACACTTTACATTCGGAGTATCATTATGCAAATCAGATTACATGCAGCTGCCCTTCTTAAAGAAAACCATTTGATTTGCTTTTGAACTGTGGCTTCCACAGAGGCCACTTCCTTCTAAGCTTAGTTAAGGACGAGGAACAAACCCGTCACAAGCACGTGTGTATTCCAGGCCCAGTGCTGGGCTCGGTTTCGGTCAACCTCCGTCTCTCATATTCTTGTGTCTTCCCCGTAAATGGACAGGCACTGGACAATAGAAACGGGTGTAATTTGTCCGAACACTTCAGCTGAAGCGAACCAAACAGCCTTCAAAGTAGTGAGTCAGGAGAGTGGATAAAGCACCGGGTATGTTCAGACAGCGGAATGCTACTGCGTAAGCAAAAAGGGCAGCATGGATGGATCTCAAAAACGTGGAGTGAAAGAAGCCAGACGCAAGAGTCCACACTGCGTGGCTCCATTATTTCAAGTTCAAGAACAGGTGGCCTCTTTTCTATGTTGAGAGCGGTCACCCTGTGGGGAGAGGTAACCCAGGGTGATGCAAATGTGCCACGTATCCTGGTCTGGGTGGTCGGCCCACAGGTGTATGTACCTGAAAAAACATCCCCGCACTATACATGGAGGGGTTATGCGTTTCACTGCACGTCACTTAAACCTCCACAAGTCTTGGGAGAAAGGAAATAAATAAATGACACCCCAAGGCAGAATAATTGGAGGTCTTTACCGCACCCGCCTTGGAGTCCGTTCCTTACTAACGTGTCTCTTAGGGCACTATGGCAGCTCGGTAAGCACAGAAAGAGAGTTTTAACGACTGCATGCTTTCCTTTATGCCCCTTTCATATAACGAAAAAGAAGTGGTATCTTTCAAAAAACTAAAAAGAGCCGTTAGCTCTTTGGGAGAGGAGAGGGCTCTCATTTGAGGGAACAGTAAGACTGAAATGTGTTCTTCGAGGCTCATTTTCCAACCTCCTAACAATTTTACGAGTGTGTAGAGAAAAATGATGGAAATCCTTAATTGATTCAGTGATAGAGAAATGGCCTTATTTCCCCCAGGTGATACTTTCGATGAGTCTTGCTGCACTTTGGGGCAGCATTTTCAAGCAGACGCTAATCGTAGCAACCAAAGTAGCCTTTTGAACGGTGTTATTTAATCAGTTTGCTAATTCAGTGATCTGGCAAGAGAGTAAGTCACCTGTGATTTTCGCGGTGAACGCTAGGAGCATGAAAAGATGACCACACTTGCCTGGAATTTTAAAACTGTGATGGCAGCCCTCCCCTCCCCCATATCGCATGTGAGCCAAACAGGAATCTCTGACTGACAACAATGCTCCACGGCCTTGTGGAAACATCAGCAAACTTTGAGACAAGGGAAGTTGGATTTGCATTTAATAGCAATTCCTCCGAGTCTTGTTTTTGCATAGTAGGCAAATGAAACCACATCGGCATTTTGTTCCCCTAAATATTTTATACATGAGGAATGGGTGAAAGGTTGGCACGGGGTGATTGATTCTAGTCTCCTAGGCAGGGGAATTGGGAATTGGGAAAGCCCCCTAAAAGATTATGAGTTTAGAGAGCAAACTCCTTGAAAAATGCCAGCACCTCTTATGAGGGTGGAAGAACAAAGGCCAGGCCTATTAGACATTCACACGCCTTAGTCAGAATTTCTTTCACCATTCATTTGCCATATGTCATGCGGGAGACCCTGCTCGCTGCGCCATCCGTCATGCAGGGAGGCCTGCGGGGTGTCAGGCGGGGAGGCCTGCGGGGTCTCTGCTCCCACTCCCCATACAAGAACGCAGGATATGGTGAGGCCAAAAAGGAACACCCACGGAGCCATAGGTAGGGGAGTCATACCACTATATTCTCTCTGGCGGCACTATACTCTCACTGGAGGCTGGATCCACACTGTCCGCAAACCGCCATCCACGCTTGCCAGCCCAGCCGCCATCTTCTTGCTAGCCCCCATTCTTTCTCCTCTTCCTTCTCCTCTTCTCTGCTAGCGTAGCCACAGCAGTTATATTAGTGGCCAATGGCTCACTGGTTACAGCTGACGGCCAACTAGCCACAGCTGATGGCCATGCAATCACAGTTGATGGCCATTTACTACCTGAGCCAGCACCTGTCTATGTGAGGCCGAGAGCCTGGAAACTTCTTTCTGGGGCTCTGCCCCCACACCATATATGTGTAACCTGCCTGTAAAATGAAAGGTTTTGCTTTCCTCCTTCCACCTAATTCGGGAGCAGTGAGGAAGTGAGAACTGTGCTTTGGGGGAGGGGACAACCATGAAGGGGGGGCACTCTGGGACAGGGAGCTTCCCCAGGCTGCTGGATGGAGGTGGAGACGCGGCCACCACAGTAAATAAGAACCCCGCTGGGGCCAGTGGTCTACAGCAGGGGTCTGTAAGGGGCCAGACAGTGAAATTTCCAAGTGTGCGGGCCCTACAGCCTGTCCCAACCACTCAGCTTTGCTGTGATAGCAGGCAAGCAGCCACAGGCAAGATGTGAGCAAACGAGTGTGGTGTGTTCCAATAAGACCTTATTTATGCACTCAGAAGTGTGGGTTTCCTATCACTTTGACGGATCACAAAATAGTCTTCTCTGGGTATTTGTCTTTAAAACATTTAGAACGGAAACTCATTCTTAGCTTATAGGCCAAACCAAACCAGGCATTGGGCCGGAGCTGGGAGCAGACTGTGCCACACCTGAACTTCACTCACTGCACATTTTTGCCTAAAAACCCTAACAATGGTAACGATGATGGCACCACTAAAACTCAGTGTGTAAAAGATGACAGAGCCTGTTAGTTTGAACCCCAAGGGCGTATACAAACTCTTTCCTTGCATTCGAAATATTAACAGAGCACTTCCAAAAGTGGGTCAGTGACGCGTCCCCTGATTCTGTCATTTATCATTTAAAACTTTCTGCACTCCTATGCAAAGGTAGGCGTATACTGCAGCGTGGCTGTCTTTTAGAAAACGGGGCCACTTAAATGTGCACCTGTGATGACAAAAGTCATAGTAGAGTCCAGCTGCACAAGGGACCACGACCTAGAAAGGGTGGAGCTTCCTGACCCGTGTGCCGCCCACGATATGTTCAGCAGAAAAGCAAGGGGTGCTGTCCACTTTACCTACTCACGTACTCATTCCTCCCACAAACGCTGAGTGTCAATCTCTGTGTATGGCGTGACCCCGGGCCTCAGAACACGTTGTGAACAAAACGGAAATGACCTGACCAGTGGCGCTTATATCCTAATGTCAAGGGAATTCAATTAACAATTTGAAAAAACCCATATCCATACGTGTGTGTACATACATACACTTTACATACCTACATTGTACATGGATATAAGCCTTTACAGAAGCCTAGCTTTCACACACTTTGTCCAGGGGAAACGGCCGACTTGAACTCTGCCTTTCTATTTGTTAGTACAAAAACAAACAAACAAAAACACACCTTGATGCTTATGTAGAGCAAAGATGAACGAGTTCAGAACGAAACAGAATACATTCTCACTGGGAATGTGGATACTCAGGCCGGGCACAACCACGCATGGAAAATGCAGTCTCAGATAAGTGAGACGAGTGTTGGTCCGTCTGGGTTCGTACATTAAAACACGCTCTGTGATTATCCGCCTCCCACGCCCTCTGCGGTTCATTCCTGATAAAGATTCAAAGCCTCAGCTGCTGTGAGCACGGGATGCTCTCAAACCAGGAGCGTTTAAAATGTGAAGCTCAACTCTCTATGGTACATCATCTGCCGACTGTCGAAATTTCTAATTTTGCAAGGAACTCAGCAAAATGCAAGGCTTCAAAGACTGTTCAATTACCAGTGCTATTTAAATATTTATTAGAAAGAACTCTGAAGCTGAGTTTTTTCCCAGACGCCACCACGGCAGATGCAGCGTAGGTTGCCCTTGGGGTGGCCGGTCTGCGGGGCTCTAACAGTCAACCGAAGTGGACTGCAACTGAAAACACATCTATACAGCTACATGCTGTGCTTTCCTTGTACTCCGAAAGAAATATGCAAAACGAGTCTTTTTTCCTAGAAGCGTTATGCCTTCCCTGTACATAGCCCGTGTTCAGTAAATATTGATGAGTCATCAAATCCTGTCTCTAGAGGCAGAAGCCCCCCTCATGACACTGGCCAGACGACTGGGAAAACAAAGTGTGGTCAGTACGTATGCGTCTATATGAGATTCTGACACGGCTGCAACACAGATGAACCCTGAGGACACCATGCTAAGTGCGACAGGCCAGTCACAAAAGGACAAATACTGTGTGACTCCACTCACATGAGGTCCCCAGAGGAGTCACATTCATAGAGACAGAGAGAGTGGTGGTGCCAGGGGCTGGGGGAGGGGATGGGCAGTCAGTGTTTAACGGGTCGAGATTCCGTTTTGCAAGATGAAAAGAACTCTGGAGATGGATGGTGGTGATGGTGGCGCAACAACGTGAATGGACTTCATGCCACTGAACTGGACACTCAAAAATGGTTGAAATGGTAAACTGTATACATTTTCTTTAAAAAAAGCTTGTGTCTAAGACCCAAAGTAAATCAGCCCTGAATCTAAAGGTAATTTAATAAACTGGAAAGTACCGCCTTGGGATGTGGGAGAAGATGTTGAGACTTTCGGATGGAGAAGTAACAGGAAAGCAAGATGGATAGACAGAGAAGAAATAGAGGCAGAAAAGGGTTAACTAGAGAGCCAGCTTGGGACGGAGAGAGTAAAAGACGGCTGCTGCCAGCACCCCAGAGGGGAAGAAATTCACAGAGCTCTTAGCCTCCAGCCCTGGAGCCAAAGCCTGCGGAGCCGCCTTCCCACTAAACTGCAAGCCCAGGAGAGAAACTGGCCTCTAGAAGGAGGGGTGCAGATCAGCCCTGCCCCCATCCTCCCTTAGACAAAGCTGGGCTTCCCCCCTCCAGCTGTCCCCAGCACCCAGCCGACCCCACCCCCACCATGGCCCTTCTAACAGTGGATCTGTCTGTGCTCCCCACAAGACAGACAACGCCTTTGTACCCCAAATGGAGCCTCGCACGAGCTGAGAGCCCGATCAGTGTTCACCGGCTGAACGGCTGAATGCCAACGACGATGACAGCAGGTTGCTGGTAACAACCACAGGAGGTTCCTAGGGCCACTTGGGGTGTGGTGGCGCCCCACGGACAAGCTTTCACAGGCGGATGCAAGTGACATTCGCGTGTGGCTCCTTCTCCTACATCGGCTCAGGTGCCAGCTGCAGTGCCGGAGGATAATGTGAGACAGAAGGCGTGGCATGAAACAAGGGAACATGCGGGAACAAGGCTCTACTGTCGCCGCGTTCTGGTGGAGGAAAGAAGGGGCACACCAGGGCCTGGGGGTGACGAAGGCGAGGGGGGGGCTGAAGGGACCCAGCTTCTCAATCTTTAATGGACACAGGTCACCTGGGGGCTCGAGAAAGTGCGGGTCCTGGAGAAGGGGGCTGGGTGAGGCCTGAGCCTGCATCTCTTCTGCACCCACCCCAGGCGGAGCCCCTGGCTTTTGGCTTTTGGTTCCTATACCACGCGACGCTTCTCGTAAAGTGTCACCAGGGGTTTCTGGATAAGAAGTTGCCGGCCAGGGACACCACTTGTTTCCTCAGAAATGTGGAAGTTTGCGATGCTAAGGAAACCCCACTTTAAAGCGTCAGCTGTATTAAAGAGCCGCAGCTCCGATCCTGCCATCTAAACAACACAGTGCAAACCCAAGTGACCGCACCTGTGCCCGGGAGCTCTCTGGCACTCACGATGTATTTTTAAATTATCCAACTACTTGTTGCAAATAATTTTTAAAATTCATGTGCCCCTCCCCCCTTTTATGAAAGGGAGACCTGGTCGGAGCCGGTGGTGGGTCAGGGAGGCACAGACCCCTGACAGGGCCGAGGTGCCCTGGGCCATCTGTGCAAAAAGGGCACAGAGGGTCCATTGTGAGAGGCTGGCGGTCCTCCCCACCACCGACCTGTAAGGGTCTCCGTTTCAAATGCAGCTTCTCATTTCAGTAAAAGAAGCACTGTCACCAGAATGGGGCTCCGAAGGACAGGCCGAGGTCTCTCCCGTCCTGACCCCTCCTTCCGCCTCTTCTCCCTGCCTCCTGATTCCTGTCTTGAAAGAACTTCTGTTCTCTGCCTCCCTTCACTCATCCATCCCGGGCTACTGCTGTGCTCGCTGAGGCCACTCGTGCCCGACCTTGGGCCAGTCCAGCGGTCACAGCTCAGTGCTTCCCGCTGCAGCGTGTTCCATAGGGACTGCCTGTTACGGGTTGAATTGTTTCCCCAAGAACCTATGTTGAAGCCCTAACCCTCCACCCCCTACCCCCGTCCTTGGGAATGGGACCTTATTAGGAAATAGGGTCTTATTTGGAAGTGGTTAAGATGAGACATTAGGAAGACACTTAGTCCAATGTAACCGGGAGGGCCCACGTGACAATGGAGGCAAATCGGGGCCAAGACACACCAAGGATTACTGGGGGCACCGTGGGAAGCTGAGAAAGCCAAGAACCTTCAGACAGCACGGCCCTGCCAACACCTTGATTCTGGACTTCCAGCCTCCGGAACCATGAGAGAATAAATTCCTGTTGTTTCAGCCGCCCAGTGTGGTGCTTTAGTATGGCGGGCCCAGGACACTCACACCACTCATCTCCATGCTGGAAGGCATCCTCTTGCCGTGGGGACCCCGTTCCAGGCCACTCCTCTGACCTGACTCCCTCCCAGGCCCTGCTGGTCATTTCCTCCTTGGCGTCTCTCCATTCTCCAGAAGTACTTCTGTCACAGGCTGTCGCACTGGGTAGCAACTGAGTGTTAACGGCATTTACTTACACATTCATTCATTCGTTCATTCAAAAATGTATCAGTGCCTGCTTATATTCTGGGGGACAGAAGATGAAACACACACACACACACACACACACACACACACACACACACTTAGAATAATAATTGTCGTATTTTTCCCATAAGTTGTCACAAGTGAAGAGCAGGGATATGGTTTAATCACTGATGCTGACAACCCACCTCCACATCCCTGCTCTAAGGACCAGCCTCTGGGCGCCATCCATGTTAACAAACCTCGGGGATCAGCAAACAACACTCACGGGAAAAATCCAGCCTGTTCTGTGCTGGCCAAGAGCTGAGGATGGTTTCTCTATTTTTAAGTGGTTAAAAAATATCCACAAAAGAATCATGTTTCCTGGCAACTTTTTGCATTTTTAACAAATTCTTGACCACTATTGCAGATTTTAATGTAAGAATAGTTGCTTTCCTCGGAGAAATAAAAACATTTTTAAATGCTTGAGCTCTACCATGTTTCCCCAAAAATAAGACCTAGTCGGACCATCAGCTCTAATGTGTCTTTTGGAGCAAAAATTAATATAAGACCCATATATTATTTTATATTATATCATATCTTATCATATATAAGACCTGGTCTTATATTAATTTTTGCTCCAAAAGACGCATTAGAGCTGATGGTCTGGCTTGGTCTTACTTTGGGGGAAACACGGTAATTTTGCTACCAATTATTTAGAAGTATCGATGCAGAATATTTGAGAGAACTGTTTTCAGTAGAAGTTTAAACTCGACAGCAGGGCCCCTCAGAGATGACTGGTGCTAGTGGAAGTTTACAGTTGTTGCTGGATTTTAAACATGGGCACCTACACAGAACCTGGAACATTCTTTATCCTGAAGCCTTTTGTCAACTTGTACCTTATTCACTATATGTCAACTTGTACCTTATTCATTTCAGAAAAGCCTTATTCACACCCCCCTGAGGCAGTCAGGAACTTGTGAGAGAATCACTAACTCCAGTCCCATCACTCTGGTCTTCCAGAACCATCCCAGGCTCCCACAGGCACCAGCAGCGCTGTTTGGGAGTTGTCAAGATTGGAGGCAAAGTTGATAAAAGAGCCACTTTTATTCCCGGCGTTTACCAAGCCTCTCAGCTCTGCTTGCAGTTCAGATAGTTCTGCTTGTTTTCCGTTATCTTTGCGTTTCCATTTCATTCACCCCAGATGCAAGCTTGTTTTTTCATACACATTTAGGAGAAACATCACGATTTGACCAGGCTTAAATCACTAAAGAATACACACCCTTCCTAGTTCATCCAAGTTTTTCTTTTCAAACAATATTTTTTATGAAAACTGCCTGACAAACACACCTCAGCCAGGTGATCACGGTCGACATCAACAGGGATCGGGCATGTTGACAGCGTGTCCCCTGATACGATGCCAGGGGATGACACTTTACTCTGTGGTCTTCCTCCCCACACACTGAACTCCGTAAATACGCTCATGTTTCAGTGAGAAAAACACCAGACAAACTCCAGTAGAGAGACGTTCTGTAAAATACCTGACTGGTCTTCCTCAACACTGTCAAGGTCATCAAAAACAAGGAAAGTCTGACAAACTGTCACAGCCCAGAGCCTAAAGAGACATGAAGACTAAATGTAACATGGGATCCTGGACCAGAAAAGGATATTACGTTAAAAACTGAGGACAGGCACGAGTGATGGGACATCACGTACTCTGAGATGATACAGTGAGAAGAGCAAAGCATTACTCTGTGGTAGCCCTGCCAAAAATGCATCACCAAAAGCCAATTATAAGGCAATATCAGACATACCCAAATTAAGAAACGTTCTACATAATAACTGGAGGTACTGTCTGCAAATGTCAAAGGTAAGGAAAGGCTGAGGAATCATTGCAAATTAAAGGAGGCCAAGGAGATGGGACAATTCAATGTAAGGCATAATCCTGGATGGGATTCTAGACCCATAAAGGATATTTTATATTGTTTGTGGGTTAGATGGTAACACTGTATCAATGTTTGTACTGTAGTTATGTTGGAGAATGTCCTTGTTTTTAGGAAATGCTTACTAAAGCATTGAGGGATAGTGGGGCGTTATGTCTTTAACCGCTTTTCAAATTGTTCAGAAAAAAAATTAAAAATAAAGTATGTAAATATGCAAAGAGAAAAAAAAGTGAGGACATCTGAGTAAGGTACAGACTTCAGTTAATAATAACGTGTAATATTGGTTCATTAATTATAACAAATGTACCCAGACTAATGTAAGATGTTAAACAACAGGGGAAACTGGGTATATGGGAACTCTCTGCACTATTTTCAAAAGTTTTCTGCAAATCTAAAACTATAAAACAGAAAGTTTATTTTAAAAATAATGTCATCACTGATTTTTAAAGAACTGTTGTATTTTTCCTACCTTTATTGCAAAATAAAGATTTTTCAGAGTTTCCAAAGCTCATAAGGAGGTCAGCTGGGGAGTCTGTGATGAGTCAACAGTAGGGTCCCCCAAGAAACTTTTCAAATCAATCATCTATTTTTAGAATCCTTTTGGATCAATTTTCCTTAAAATGTATTTCAGTCGCCTAACCCTTCAGCCTGCTATGGCTTTGTCAGAAGACAGGAGCAGGGTAAGCTCAAGGGGAAATTGTGGGAGCCCAGAAGAGCGGCCACGTGCTCTCTCAGACCCCTCACCTCCGGGGACTCCGGCAGCGCCAGAGCGCGCGCTTTTGTCCTGGCTCCTGCGACCACCAGGGGGCATCCCAGCACCAGACGCATTTTCCCTTCCTGCACCTTTGGCTCTGCTATGTGGTGACCGATGTCGCCATCCATGGCAGTCATCTGGGTTTTTTTTAATTATTATTGAAGCCCAGAAAAGGTGCGACTTACTTATTTTGTCTGACAAGAGAATGAACTACAGAAGATGAGATGCAGAAGATACGCCCCTTTCTAGAAAGCTCTAGTCTTAAACCCTTGAAGACTGGGAAGGACAGAGAATCAGAACCAATAAGGTACACACACACAGATATCTCCTACATAGATATATAGACAGATATAGGAGGTTTCTTTACACGTAGACAGAGACAGAAAGCAGCAGACAGCAACAGACAGACCCTGTGGGGGGGGGGAGGTACCATCCAGCAACTGAGCAACTGTGTCTGACTCAGCGTAGGGAGGACCTGAATACAACACAAAGCCCCCTTTTCCTGCCTCTCCACTTGAGCTTGGACACCTCAGCCTCTCTGCCCTCCGACTTGGCCTTACACCATGGCTCCCCTGGTTCGCAGGCCTTTGGACTTGGAGTGAACGACACCACCCGCTGCCCAGCTGGCGATGGCCGACTGTAGGACTTCTCAGCCTCCACAACCAAGTGAGGCCGTTCCTTAGACTCTCCTTTTACATACACGTATCTTCTATTGATTCCGCTTCTCTGAAGCTACTTTCCATCTGAGGCCTTTGCCTCTGCTGTTTCCTCTTCCTAAAATGCTGTTCCCTTCACCTCCTCGCCCACTGGCTTACTCCTACTTAGTCTTCAGGTCTCAGCTTCAGTGTCCATTCTTTCAGAAAAGCCTTTTCTGATGCCCGAGAGTAGGACCAACATATATCTGGATCTCTGAGACCCGCTGGAGAGCCAGGCTTCCCCCAGGAGGTGACAATTGAGCTGGGGAGGGGCTGGCTCTGAGGGGTGAGAGGGGCACACCCTGCAGAAATGAGGCCTGAGTGTCATTCCTCAGAAGGGGCATCTGGAGTGAGACTGGGATAAAGTAAGAAACGAGCAGACACAAGATGCAGGGCCTTCTGGAGATAAACAAGGGGGCTGCACCTAGTCCGCATGTGTTGAGTGAACAAGTCAATGAACAAAGGAAGTGAGATTTCAAGGCCGGCTGACTAACCCCTTAGCACAAGCTCCTGCTACTCTGAGATGGTTTCCTGGACCTGAGCCCGGAAGTGGAGGCGGGGGGGCTGTGTTCAGACAGACAGGAAACCATGAGGCCCTTGCCCAGGGCTGAGGTTGTGGAGATGGAAACGAGGGGTGGGGTTCCAGGTAGTTCTCCCTGGCATGGCTGCTGCAACTGGTTCATGCCAGCTGCTGAGTTCCTTTGTCCGGGTCATATTTAACCTTTACTAGCTCCAATAACATCTCAGGAAATTCCATCCATGGGCTCTTAACACTTCCTGTCCGTAAGGACAGCAAGTCAATTTTCATCCCTCCATGTTCAATGTCAAGGTCGTCCCAGTCTCTATTATGTTCTCATTTTTCTAGCAGTAGCTCTGCCCGCTTAGTATTTCAGGGAAATTACATTGAGATGAACAGTAATTTCTGGGTACGATAGTAAGATCGAAGCAACTGTATCTGACTCATCGTAGGGAGGTCACCTTCTACTTCACAGTGACAGATGGATCCAGTCTTGCTATTATCTCAACCACAAGGAGTCAGAATATTTTAATTGACCAGCACATCTATCTCGTGATAAATGTAGGAAAGGCTTCCTCCATTAGACACTGATTGCTTAAGATGGGTAGGAAAAAAAAAGAAAAAACCTGGGGAGAAAGAGGCGGTAATTTTCACAGTTGGTCCAAATTCACAGAAGGTGCTTCCTTTTTAAAAATGATTACTATTTATTTTCCTAGCAAGATAATACTACATCTTCTTTTGCATGAACGTTCTTTGTTCTTAAAAGTTATCTAATGATTTGGCAAAGGAGTCCAGTAATTTACTTGTCAGGAAAACGCCATGAAGAAAGTCACAACTCAGGCGGGGAGACAAGATGTAAGGAATGCCCACGATCCGTCTGGTAAAAAGCATTGTTCATCCTCAAAAATGAGTCAGCAGGTCTGACCCCAGCACAGCTGTGTTCAGAGCCCTCACAGTTCACTTCTCCAAGTTTTTAGGTGTGAATGTAAAACATGCCTGTTTCGCTCCAAATTGACCAACCTTCTCTTTACAGCATCCCCAGGTGACACTGACGCAGGAAAGACTCAGAGTTCTCCCCTGCTGACAACTTCCTCTGAGTTGTATTTACAATGCAAGGCAGAGCCCACCGCAGGCCTGGGAGACTGTGCAACTTCCTCCCACCCCCACCCCAGCCCGCCCACTCCGCCCCATCCCGGGATATGTCTAACAATGAAAGGAGCGTTTTCAATTCCCAGGTTGTCCCTCAGCAAAGAGGGAGTCAGTCCCTCCTCATTTGGGTCCATATAGAGCCTCTCACGTTACTGGCACTGTCACAATTACTCTAGAGCAGCTGGCAGGACACTCTCTGGGGACGACTCTGCAGCCTAAAGTCACTGGCTTTGGGTGATGATTAATCATCCAAAAGAGGTCCAGGGACGCTGGGGGGGTTCCTGAGACTTTCAGGGGGGTCTGAGGTCAAAATCATTTTTATAATAACATTGAGACGTAATTTAATGATTTAGATCACTGGAGTGACATTTGCACTCATGATGCAAAGGTGACAGTGAGTAGAAGTGCCAGCACCTGAGGCCAGCAGAGAACCACACTAAACGAGTGGTCGCTGCATTCTTCACCACCGCGTGCCCACCGCGGAGTGAAACGAGGACCCGTGCTCACTGAAGAACAGCCTCGGCTGGTGAAGCGGAAACGATCAACTTCATTCCCTCTGGGTCCTTTTAACATCCGTGTGATGACCTGGGAAGCACAGGGAGAGCCCGGCAGCTGCACGCGGAGGCACGTCTGTCTCAGGTGGAGCACCGTACGGCTGAGTTCCGAGGACCCAGCACTTTCCATGGATACCATTTTTACCTGAAGGGAGGACTGACAAACTACAGCTATGCACACATGGGCATCTGCTGGCCATTGCCTTGAAAATGAATCAGTGAGCTTCAGGGAAAGCAACTGACAGCATTTGCTGCCAGTAATAAAGTGAGCTTTCAAGTGCAAACTGCTTCCACACGAGCTTGGCAGCTTCCAGATACTGAAAGATTTTCTGATGAGGTAGTGGTGACATGAATGAGTGTGACCTTATTTTGCGTCATCGTGATGTGTGGCAGCATTTGGAAGATTTGCATAACTCAGTGAACCAGACATTTCCTAAATGACCCATGTGTGATGTTACAAAATCACGCCTGGGCAAAAGGCCCAGTCACACTGCCTGACGGACCAGTGGATCTACTATAACTGAGTGTGAAAAAGTGACTGATAGGAAACTCCCCTCTAAAACACAATCACTTGTTGAGTTTTCGGGAAGTATCACGGCGTAGTCACAGTTATCTGAAAAGGCTAGTAAGACAACTCTCTTTTCCAAATACGTATCTATGTGAGGATGTGTTTTCTTCATATATTTCAAAGAACTCCCATTGCAACAAAGGGAATGCAGGACTAGATGTGGGAATCTGTTTTGAAGATGGGTATTGAAGAGATTTATAAAACTGCAAAACGATGCCACTCTTTTCACTAAATTTTTTTAGAAATGCATTTTTCATAAAATGTTATTTATGTTGGCAAACAATGAGCTTTTAAAAATGAATAATTTTTAAATGATCAGTTTTAACATCCAATACGGTAGTAGATCACGCCACGTACACAAAAGCTCTTCGGCGGCCCTCTATAACACTTGACAGAGCTAAGGGGTCCTGAGACCAAAAAGTTTGAGAACTGCTGTTATACGTAATCTCCTGATGAAATCAGCAAAAAGGTTTTTAAAAAGGCAAAAAACATTTCATTTTCAGTTATTGTGCCTGGGATCCAAATGGTGGATGTTGTAAACGAGCTTTGAAAAACTACCTGGGAAGTGGTTATGTTGTAGAGACCACCCACTATGCTAGTATTTTGCGAACGGGTCACGGCTTGAAAGAAAATTTCTGGGAGAGCCTCACAAGCGATGCAGAAGATGCTATGTATCTAGTTAGTGACAGAGCTGGTGTGAATCACAAATTAGTACCTGCTGTTCACTCATTGTATCTAACGCTCACCAACAGGCCAAACCGTCTATGGAGTTAGAAGCCCGTTGTTTGGGGCAGAAGTGAGGCTGATGGGCCGGTGGCCTGTCTCCATCAGCGTGGCCTACTTGACTATCCTTTGTTCCAGTAACTGCAGCGTTTGGCAGAATAGCCTGCTCCCTCACTGACCATCGGACTTGCAGACAGCAGCGGGTGCACGAGGGGCTTGTGGCACAGCTCGGTGAGCACGCTGCCAACAAAACCGCATTCAGTGGGTCATTCAGTGGGTGTACAGACACCACAAGGTCACGGTAATGGAGGACATGATGGAGTGGGGGTTTTTCTTCCATAAGCATCGTGAAAATTAGGTTCGCTCAAGTTGGTTTCCTTGTTACAAATGGAGGATGACTGAGCCCACAGGTTTCCAGCAAGGGACTCGGCAGTGTTCTCCACGGGATAAAGGCGCTGGCTTTGTGGCCCATTTGGTGCAGAGTGAAGCATAGGATGAATTCAGCTAATATCAAGCTCTGTTCCAGCCCTGAATGCTCAGGTATTTACAGAAAAATGGAGTAATATTAAGAGGCAATGACTCACTGAGGCAGGGTGGTATTTTGCAGAGGAATTACGCTTCCCATGTCTCTATCGCATCTGAGGCTCTAAACATAGCAGCTCTGAAAAGTCACTTCCCACACCTGAACCTGCCAGCTGTCTGGCCTTTCATGGGAAGCGCTCCATGAAGTACTTCTGGCCTGATGCTCACATCTGCCCACTAATCCCCCTGACAAGGAACACATGCTAATCTTTACCCAGTGCCTCCACGGTTCTCACTTCCCCTTGTGAAGGAGCAGCCTGTGGAGTGCAAAGGACACACGTCCCAGCCACGTGGACATAGCCGGAGCCGGTGCACTTCAGTGAAGGGGCCAAGCCAGCCACCAAGGTAAGCTGGTCTTGCTTGATTAAACACGTACCTTTTAAAAACTGTTTTCTTCTTTGGAAGAACGGGTTTTCCACTGACACAGTAGATGAATTCTCAAAGGTCATGGTGTCTGAGACTCTTATTATATGGATTTTACTTTTTTTAATTTACAGAGTCTGAACTTGACAGTGCTGCAGCATGGGTTCCTTATTTTGCCAAAGGCATAAATGTGAAACTGGAAATGATAAACCAATTCAGGGGAAGAGAGTATATTTTCCCATGTTCCCAACTATTAAGAAAGGCAAAACTGTGTTTCTTCCTACATACGTTCTGCCTGTGATTCATGCAGGCAGTGAGAGGGAGACAGCTCTCAGGGGCCTGACAGCTTGGCCCTGGACAGCGTGGGTCCTTGGACCGCGCTGCTCCTGAAACCCGAAGGTCATTGGCAAAAACACAAACAGGTCACGGGAGGACTGACAGTGATGGGACTCAGCCCAGCTTGGAGAGAGAAAAAATCCAATAGTAAAGGGTTTGCCAATGGACGTGCTCTGCGACCCTGGACATCTTTACACAACACCATGTATTTAAGACTTCAAAGGAAGTTTAACTTTTTTAAAAGACTTTTTCCACATGTGACTAAATATATCCCAAAAATATTACTTTTAACAGATATTAGATGTGTTGGGCAGAATAATGCCCAGCCCCCCCTGACCCCCACAATGTCCACGTTCTAATTTCTGGAACCCGTGGATATTATATAACATGGTGAGGGTAATTAAGGTTGCAGATAGAGTTGAGGTTGCTAATCAGGTGACCTTAAAACAAGGAGAGTGGCCTGGACTCTCCAGGTGGGCCCAGTGTCATCACAGGGGCTGAAACAGCACAGAGAAGCAGAGGGCGCCTGGGAGCTGCCATGCAGCTGGCTTTGAAAATACAAGACTTTGGGCATCGGCCAAGGAATGCGGACGCCTCTGGAAGCTGGGAAAGGCCAGGAAACAGGTTCTCCTCCAAGACCTCAGGAGCCATCCCTGCTGACACTGGTTTCAGCCCAGGGAGACCCAGTGTGGACTTGTTACCCGCAGACAGCAAGACGATTGTTCTGTGTTGCTTGAAGCCACCAGGTTTGTGGCCATTGGCCAGAGCGCAGCGGGAATCCGGCACAGCGGTCTTTGCACTACTATTACTCTCTAGAGAATACATTTCCCCTCTTTGTCCCTGAGTCCCTAGGGTTACACAATTCTTTCTTCCATGCCACTCACACACTGAAATGACAAACACATGGTTGGTGACGGCGGTCCTGGCTGTGACCCAGCCTACCAGGCCAGAAAGCACGCCCTCTACCAGCGGCTGGGGTGCCTCGGGGCGCTGCCACATACTGGTCCATGGGAATCGAACCGACACACACAGGCTGGGGCGCAGAGGCATCTGGAGATTCTCTGACAGGACTTCCACCTGCGCAGGCACACGTGAAAGAACACACGGCGACTGAACCTCTCATCTCCTGCACGTGGTCCTCAGGGGCCAGAGTGGGACACCCTGGTCGGGGAAAGCAAATCGTACCCACAATGCATCTGACTATTTGTCTTTAAAATTTATTGACATGGGTCCCCACAGGACTGCGGTCAAAGAACCCCTCGAATCTGTTTCTGTGGAGAGGAAGTGTGTGGTGCCGAGCGAGAGCGTCTCCCGGAGGCGCTGGCGGACATTCTTTGTCAGCTACAGGAACCTTATCCCAGCTCCAAACTGGACGCCATCACATGTCCTAAAAAAAGGGCAGAAAATCAATACTGTGGCCTGCTCTGCTTGCCCACAGCATGCACTTCTCAGAGCCTCTCACGCCCTCCCAGCAGAGATGGTCCTGTCTCGTTTCTGTCCCTGACTGTTCTCTCCCAGCATGCCCGCCTCACTGTCACCGCTCCCCAGAGACTGCAGCAGAAGACGGGGTGACAGGATGCTGTTAGATCTCAGACAACAGTGCCACAAATCGCCTCCGGCAGAAAATTTAGCAAACATGTCAAAGCTGTTTCCATTCTTGTAAAAGGTCTGAAATCCTAATTACAGAGAGCCTGCATGGACCACGGGGGGAAACCTATGGATGATTTGCACACAAATAACCCCCTATCCAGCTAGTTGTTGAGTTTCAGAAACAAGAAGATATTGTGGCAACATCACTCACACTTCACCATATTCCAATTTCAGTGCCGCACCCTGCGTGAAGGTGAGCACGACACTCAAGGGCATGAGGTGGACCCTGGACAGGGGACACTGTACACAATAAGCACTGGCTGCCACAAAGCAGAACTGCGGTCCAGCCCAGGGGCCAGAAGGGCTCCCTTACGCTCTGGCCTTTAAATATCACACACAGCAGGCTTCTTCCTTCCAGGGGAAACCACATTTGAAATTAATCTCTGTAACATATTTTTCAAGTTTAACCTGGAGAGAGAAAGGCAAAGCTGAAGGGTGAATGTGCCATTCTCTGGAAAGTTTACGTGCGAGTGGCCAAGGTCGGGACTTCTGGGAGCACACTGACCTCTAGTGGCCTCCAACAACAATGCAGCCACAGTGACCGCAGCCCCACGGGGGAAGCTGCACCCCACCTTTTGGTCTGAAGGGCAGGAGGCCCAGAGCCTGCTGGCCGTGCCGCAAGTCACAAGGCCAGGGACTGACAGGGCAGGGGCTGGCAGCCCGCCTGTGTCCGCCACCACTGGGAGGGTGAGCCTCGTGACGGTGAAACAGATCATAAAGCTACAACTGACAACCCACATGCACCTCGTATTCTTCACAGTAACACATGAGTTACAATGTATTTCCTTGTATAGTTTGGACTAACATTAAACACAGTTAATATACAACAATTGCTCGCCATGGAAACAGCCTAAGTATTTTCTGAGACAGGAAGTTAGTACAGAATTAGAGCTTGAACAAAAAGCTCTACCAAGGAGATCGACAAGGATGAGAAAGGATTCCTATCTTTCCATAGCTAACAGCTAAGGTGCAGAAAAAGCCAGTGTGCGGATGAAAATGGCAATGCAATCCCGCACCCGGAATCTCAGAAGCGTGCGGGAGGTGGCGGTGGGGCCTGTTGTCGGCCTGTGCTGGGGACAGAGGGCAAGCAGGAACCCTGGCCTCTGCCGGGCCTGGCTCTGCCGCTGACCTGACTGTTAATACTGCTGAGTCTCGGTTTCCTCCGCGGTCAAAAGGGGTAACACCGTTTGCGCACAGGGCCGCTGTGAGGCTGACATAATAAAATCAGGTGCTCAGCCTGGCATCCCACACGGCAAACGTTCAAGAAACACCAATGACCACCTTTCCTCCCCCAAACTGTAATCGCTCAGAAGCGACACTGAGTCGCCAGACCTTCCCTATCCCCGAGCGTCAGCCTCACTGCGATATGAGTTGGAAATGCAGCGTCCGAGGCCGAACCCAGACCCAAGGAGTCGGGACCGGCCTGTCCCAGGATTCCAGGGAGCCAGAGGCACATTAGTTTTGAAAGCATGGGGGCCTGAGGACAGGCTCAGACGGCTTTGTCACATGTCCGACTTCTCTGCTGCTCCCTACAAAAATTCACCTCCCCCGACATTTACACCTGTGGTGGGAATATGTCTCTGCAGAAAGCAACTTGCTAAACTAGCCTCATTCACCCAAGATCATAAAGGTTTGGGGGATCCTTGCTAAAAACTTATGTAAGGCACAAACCTTGCTCTAGAAAGAGTGCCCATTTTTTCATACTTCACTGTCTCTGAATCAGGGCACAACCCCCATCTGTGCCACGTCTACACGGTCAGCCAAGCGCAGCTGCACAGGCACAATGCCTGGGGGTGGGGTGGGGGGAAATGTCTCCTAAAGGAACCCTGCCTGTTTCCTACGTGAAGAGCCGGCCTTGGCGAGTACACCAGGAGCAACACCAACGTGAGAAATAACCGTCTGCTGACAACATGGCGGGCACTGCTCTAAGTGCTTCGTGTGTAACGGTCCGTTCAGTCCTCAGATCCGCAAAGGAGGCACCGTCATTAGCACCCATTCTCTGCACATGAGAAAGACCCAGAGAGGTTACGTACCTCACCCCCGTCACACCGCCACCAGGTGGCCGAGCTGGGCTCCAAGCCTGGGCAGCTGGGCTCGGGCACACGTGCACCCGGTATGACCAGGCCCTTTCAGCTTTTGCGCTGTGTGCAGAACAGGCAAGGTGTCGTCAGCGCTGCTTTCTGGGAGGCACTGGAGGAAGGGCTCTGACACCCTGGGAGCCAGCGCTGCGGCTGGAATAGCCTTTCGGTGAGAGGGAAGAAGGGCAGAGTCTACTAACCGACAGCCACAGAGGACCTGGGTGAAGGCACCGAACTGCACCTGACCACTTGCGCTTTATCCAAAGCTTGCTAACGTGGCTACCTTTGAAAGGTGCCATCACCCACTATACCGAAGTAGAAGACAGTGGGACTGAAACTGGTACACTGGTTCCCTAAACCAAGACAAACTACAGGCTTGAAACCGGGCTATGACTCAGCACCACCATTCGGTGGCAACGTAAGTGTGGACAGAAGACCAAAGAGAAAACAAATACAACCTAGAGTACTGCACGTACATGCATGAGCATAGTAAGAGATAATACGAATGCGACGTTTAGGGGAATGTCTGTGTCTCTCCCCCCGACCCCGCCTGCCAAACAAATGTAATATTGAAGCCCTAACTCCCACCACGTGAGGTCATGAGGCTTAGATGAGGTTATGAAGGTGGGGTCCCCATGGTGGGATTAGCGTCCTTGTAAGAAGAGACACCAGAGAGCTTGCTTGTTCTCTCTGCCATGTGAGGACATAGCGAGAAGGCAGCCACCTGCAAACGAGGAACCAAATCGGCTAGCACCCTGACCTTGGACTTTCATCATTTAAGCCACCTAGTCTGTAGTATTTTGTTATAGCAGCCCGAGCTGACTAATACATACTATAATGACAATCCTTCTGGATTTCTTAAAATTCATACAATGTATACCAAATAAGAAATGGGATTAATTTTGGTAACTGTTAAGTGGCCTCATACTATATTCACCCAGGTATTTAGCAAATCCTGTGCAGTAAAACAATTGGTGGAAAAAGGCCAGGGTGACAGGTGCCTGTGCTAGAAGGCTCTGGAGAACAAGTCGTGTGCGGCCAGAACCGAGCTCTGCCCACTCCAGCACCTGAGCTCCTGGCCTGCGGAGTCCCCCACTGGCAACACCCCCTTCTGTGTTCAGCCAGTGGGATCAAGAACGCCTTGTCAGGTCCTCCAGCCAGACCTCGAGGAGCTGCCACTATTTGGCAATAACGAGTGGAAACAAACTGTGAGGCGGGCGATGGGAACACCATTTTGTCCTCCAAACTAGACAGAGAAAAACTCGATGGAGGAAAATACATGTACTTTTATTCTTCCGCTAACTCTTCAAGTTTTCCTAAAATCTTGAATCTTAAAGGCCCCCGATGAAATGACTCACATGTCCAAAACAAAACAAAATGACGAGCAAGCGCACTGGAACGGTGGAGAACTGCCAGCACCTACCTGTCGCCTGACTGCACACCCATGGGGACGCAGTAGTTGAGCTCCAGCCGGGCGATGTTGCCGAGTCTGAGGACGATTCCAGCACCGTAAGACCAGCGGATGCACTCAGCCAGTTTACGAATATGAGCTTTGGGGCCCTCCCCTGAAAAGAGAAAAGAGGGTGTGACCCCCAGAGTGTGGCGCCTGCCCTTTCAGAGCTGCCCTCAGGCAGGCCCTGGTCCTCTCACTTGCTGTGTGCCCTTTTGGCAAATTTTAAAGCCACTCCTAGATATTCAAGAATGCATGAAGTGGGATTAGGACCAAATCAAGAGAGGGCTTGGGACCACACTTGTCACTGTCCCAGAGCTGCCAAGCCTTCCCATTTCTCTGGGGCTGGCACATTCGGTTCATTTACCCAGAATGGCAGTTCCCCGTCCCCTGACCACCCAGGATGCCCCACTCCAAGCCTCGGTTTATTCTGGGCACTGTATCAGGTGTTATGGGAATTTTTTTCAGTCAGGCGTAGTCCCTAAATTGAACGACTATGTGATCTGAAAACACAGACACCTGTTTGGGTTCTGAGCCTTTAAACATAAAGTTAGCTGTACCATAACAGTTTCTAAATAGTCCAAGTTTTACCATAGTTGAGGTTGCAGAGGTTCCCTGCGTTGAGGAAGAAGTGTGTTCTGAAAAGGTCTCCGAAGCCGCCCTGGCCTGGCCGGAAAGGTAGTGGGGTGTACAGGTGCAGGCCGCCGGCCCAGAACGCCTCTCCGCCCAGGTAGTCTCCTAATCGAGGAGAACAACACACAGTCTCACAAACTTCAAGTCACGTGACTGCCACACAAGTTACACGAGCAGGACGCACGCTGTGTACACGACACGGCGCTCAGGCCCCGCCCAGCTGCTCTCCTAACTCCTGATGCTGGTGGCTTCATGTCAAATAACCTTTCTTTTTCCCCTGGTTCATTTTATACTTTGCCTTAAAAAAAAAAAAAAAAAAATGCTAGTGTAGTTTAGAAAAGAATGGAATCAGAAATTTACCGTATCTGTAAAATGCCTGAAATAAAACAAAGTAAACTCATGGAAACCACTTTTTCCACAACTGCTGAAATCCAGATCCCTTCCACCTGGCAAAGGAAAGGCGTTATTTTGCAAAAATTTCAAGACCACAATACAGACAGAAAAAAGCACCATGCGTCTTTGCCCTTTCTGGAAATGGCTTGGACATGTTATTAATCAAAACATACAGAGTGTCTACTACTCACTGTGAGAGCAAACAGCGTCCCAGCTCAGTGTCTCAAAGGGCCTCGCTGTTAAAGGTTCATGACCACTGGGCTTGACTGTCCACTGAGAATATACATACATATGCGTGATTTCTGAAAAATGCTCCTGCCCATTCCATTTTAACTACAAACAGCGTAACATTACAGTGACAAAAAACAAACCCATAAACCCCTAAAATGTTTCTATTTTGTTGCAAAATACTATTTGTAAATTCTCTTAGTGCTTTAATACAAAATGACAGACCATGAAACAGAAAAACGGGTTGTCTCCAAGATTAACCTGGCGGAATGAACTGCTTATTTACTTAAAGATTCCAGAATCTCTTGAGTCCCTTTTAATAGTGAAGTTCTAGAAGGAACAAGGAATAAACAAATCACATAAGGTTGACTGTATTTGCTTTTTGTTTCTCGGCAACTGCCTGTCTCTTTTTATTTGACCATAAAAGTAATATACTCATTGTACGAAATCTGATAAATATAGGGAAGAGAAAAATGAAAAATCTCTAATTTCTACCATTCCAAGATAACCAGCTAACATTTTGGTGTCTTTTATCCAGTCAATTCTAATGAATATAAAGAAGAAAATAAAACGTGAGTCATTTTATACATACAGCTTTCAGTCCTACCTTTTTTTTTGTTTAACATATTGTAAGCATTTTCCTCTATTACTTTATACTCTGTGAAAATGTGACTTTAATGCCTGAATCAGCATATACACATACTGTAATATAATTATCTATTCCTTGTCTACTGTCATATCGATGTCTAATTTCTTAATAGTAAACATTAACCTGAGATGTTTCCTTGTACACACACACATATTCAAAACCCTGTCTTGAAGTATAACATACAGGTAGAAAAGTACACACATCCTAAGTGTACAGCTCAATCATTTCCACATAGACACACCATATACCGTGTTTCCTCGAAAATAAGACCCACCCGAAAATAAGCCCCAGTTAAGATCGTCAGCCAGACGGATGCATTTAGTATGTTATGACGATGTTCTAGAAGAAGATGACATGACTGTATTTGAATAAATGTAGATGGTTGTACATGAACAAATGAGGCATCCCCTGAACATACACCCTAATGCGTCTTTTGGAGCAAAAATTAATATAAGACCCGGTCTTCTTTTTGGGGAAACACGGTAATGAGCACCCAGGTGGACACACAGGCACGTGCAGCCCGGTCTCCTTTCTAATCACCACCCACCAGCCTCACCACATGCAGCCACGGCCCTGCCGTCCCACTGCATAGGGCAGGTCAGCCTGTCCCCCACTTTCCATACATGGAATCAACAGTACACGTCCTCGGGGCCTGGCTCCTTTCTTGTACTTTGCTGCCATCACTCGGCCAAGAATTGTGACTTGTTTACCCTCATTGCTGTGTAATATTCCAGTGTGAAGACACCACTGCAGATTTGCCTGTTCTATTGTTGAGGGGCATTTGGGTTTCCAGTTTTCAGTTTGGGGTTATTATTAGAAGTCTTTGCACATATATATATATATATATATATATATATATATATATTTTAGACACTTGATACATATTACCAAATTGCTTTCATGAAAAGTTACAGCAATTTTCATTCTTGCCCATAGAATCCTAACATTGGCCCATCTGGTAGTGAATTAAGCGGAATATCATTGTGTTTTAGTTTTCAGGCAAGTGCAAGACTCCTAAACTTCGATTTACTCGCTATATAACACACACTTACAATGAAAAAATAAAACTATCCATAAATTGTAACTTTTCTAAAAAACAAAATGACATACTAATAAAGCATTCTAAAAACAAGTGAAAATAGTCTCTATTTTATACAAAAACTTATGCATGGGGCTTTCATTATTTATAATAATATAAAATGGAAGCAACAAAGATATTAAAAAACAGAAAAATCAGGGTAGAATATTTTAAAATTGAATAATATAAACCCATTTAAATGGTGTTCTCGAAGTTGTTCATAACACGTGGAGACACCTGTTACAATGTCAAGTGCTGGAGAGGGTTCCAGGAAACGGGAGTTCTCACACTGCCGGAGGGCATGCCTGAGCCCAGCTTTCTGGAGAGCAATGCAAAGTCTTAAAAATATTCAAAATCCTTTGATCTAGCAAGTCCACATCTATAACGTTACATAATAAAGTAAAACTTACAGCCGAGCACAAAGATTGAGTTAGGCTACTGATTGACAATATTGTTTTATAATCCTACGGGGGGAAAAAACAGTCTAAATGTCTAAAACTTGGGATTTGGTTTAAAAGACTAGAGTATAGCAGTAAGATGAAATATGCAGCCATTAAAAATAGCAGTTTTTCTCTCTCCACTTCATTGCTGGTGGGAATGCAAACTGGTACAGCCATTCTGGAAGGCGGTCTGCCGGTTTCTTACGTACAATCCAGCAACTGTGCTCCGTGGTATGTACCCAAGTAAACTGAAACCCATGTCCACACAAAGACCTACACACGAATGCTTACATCAGCGTTACTCATAACTGCCCTAAACTAGGATGTCCTGAAACGAAGCTATCCTTCACCAGGTGAATGGACAAACAACCTGTGGCATACTGCAATATTGCTTATCACAGTGTATGGAATATTATTTGGTGATAAAAAGATACGAGCAATCAAGCTATAAACATTCTTAGAGGAAACTTAAACGCATGCTACTTCGTCAAAGGAGCCAGTCTGAAAAGGGCACACACTGTATGAGTCCAACTCTATGACATTCTGGAAAAGGCAAAACTATGGAAACAGTAAAAAGGTCAGTGGCTGCAGGAATTGGGGGCAGGGAGGATGAGTAGGTGATGGTGATTTTTAGAGTCCTGAAACTTCCATATGACACTGTAATGGCAGTTTCATGCCACTATGCATGTGTCACACCCACTGAACTATACAACAGTAAACCTGCACTGCGGATTTAGTCAGTAATAACGTATCAGTATTGGCTCATCAATTGTGACCAGTGCACCACATGAATGCAGGATGTTGACAACAGAGGGCGCGATCGGGCACATGGGAATTGTACGCCACTCCATTTTTCTGGAAGCCTAAAACTGATTTGATTAGGAGAGGGGAATGATCACTTTGTGAGGGGTGGAAATGTCTAACTATTACATTGTTTTGCACTCCTGAAACTAATTAAAAAAAAAAAAGGAAGAAAAAAGTCTACTAATTTAAAAAATTGTACTATGTCAGTAAGATGAAATAAGCAGCCATTAAAAATGGACTGTTTCCTATAAAAATCTTTTTCATATGTTGTTACTGAGGGGTGGAAGGAGAAACAGGGTACAAAACAGTATACAAACAAAACAAAACGTGAGTATAAAGATACATTTGTCTAAACAATAAAACATTCACACATGTCATCCCTGGGTAATGGGGTCACTGGTCACTGTTGTGTTTTTTGCTTGGATGTATTTTCTCATTTTTCTACAATCCCCTCAACAAATATTTTTCCGTGCCTGCGGTGTGGCAGAGGTTGTGTTAGGTGCTAATTCCACGGTGATATATGGACACCTATCATTGGGGCACTTAAACAAATACATGCTTCCAAAAGTGAGACGTGCCCCTAAGTTGCAGGCGGCGGTGCTGAGGGAGTGACAGACCTTCACTCTGTGGCCCGACGCTGTGCATGCTGAAGCCGCGCACACTGGTTGGTCCCCCGAGGTAGAACCTGGAACGGAACAAACGGCAGACGTCAGAGGAAAGCCATCAGGTAAAAGTCAGGTGATACAACGAGAGCGCAGAAAGCACACAGGTCAGCCCGTCCGGTACCGGGTCTCGACGACACATTCACACGGAGACGCATTTCAGGAATGGGAAGCTGTACAGGGGCATGGTCAACCCATAAAAATCCAACCTCGTCCTTTTTAATACTTAACATGGTCTTCTCTGTAAGGGTTGTGTTTGAATTCAGTAATTTCCCTATTGGCTGTTTTAGAATTTTTGCTATTATTAGGTTGGTGCAAAAGTAACTGCAGTTTTTGCAATTATTTCTAACCTTTTAAACTGTAATTACTTCTTTTTTTTTATTAGTTTCAGGTGTACAAAACAATGTAATAGACATTTATCATAAACCGCAGTTACTTTTGCACCAGCCTACTATCAACAATGCTACGATGGACATCCTGTACATAAATCTTTGTACACTTCTGTATTTGTAAATTAGATTTATAGAGGTGAAATTGTTAGGTCGCAGAGTTTAGAAATTAAGGAATTTTATACTCCCAAACAGCCAGTCCAAAAGGCTGAACTACTTTAAGCTAAAACAACATTTTAACTAACGCTAGGCTGAAGAAAGCGGTTCTTACCCTCAAGAACTCTAGTATTTCAAAGCAACAAGGACAAGCCCACACCCTGCCGGCCAGAACAGAAACTGCTACCGGCTTTCTGAAAAGCAGGCTCCGGCGCCTTAACAAGGTTCACATGCTTTTGAGACGGTAATTCCACACTTAGGAATAAAAGAAAAGGAACAAAAAACTATTTACAAAGTCATAGTCTTCAAAGTCCTATTTATGTGCAAATAATGAAGTGTTAAAATGCTGCTTATGAAAAATGTCTCAGGATTTGGGGAGTGATTTACTCTATAATTTCTTCAAAACTTTTTTAGAATCTGGAAGTACACAAACCTGTACATAAAATACAGTATATCAACAACACAGATGTGTAGGTTAATACAGATGTGTAGGTTAATACAGATGTATAACACGATTATGAATATACACACACATACACACACACATCCACAAAAAGCAGTAAAAGGAAGTAGTCCCAGATACTGACTCCACTTATCACTAAGCAGGATTTTTTTTTTTTTTACTTCCTTAAGTGTTTCTTCATTTTTATGTTTTCGTAACATGTCTGAACTGTATTCTTTCATATTGAAAAGAGGACACAATTTTTTTAATATAATAAAGTTAACTCCCCCAAAAAAGGGCAAAAAATATTAAGTATGAGGTATGCTAGATATTTTGAAATTAGCTTAAGCATAAATACTAAAGTAAAATTTGAAATACTTGCCCTCTTCAATAAACTTCTCTAAAATATCTTACAAGAAACCAATCAAGAAGAGCCAAAGGGAAACACATGCAAGTGACCCAGGCATTCATTAGGACTCACCTATCAGCAATACTTGATGGCTTATCACCAATGGGTACCAGCATTCCACCCCAGAGAGAGGCTGAAAAAACCTATTGAGATATAAACAAGCAACTGCTTTCATTCGGCATTTCTTTCATTGCAATGAGCATGAACAGAGAGAAAATGCACCCAAATCTGGCCACTGGCCACACGCTGAGTCTGCCACGTGCAGAGCACTGGGTGGGTGACAGGGCCACAGAACACCTGCCTGGGACAGGAAGGACAGTGCAAAGGGTTTTGTGGATATTTGAAAATCTTGCAACTCCAAATTTCAAATAAAGCCACACCAAACACAAGCCAGAAACAAGCCAAACCCCTGGCAGGGCACGGCTTCCATTCCGACACAGGGCAGCCCCCTCTTCTATGAGAAGCCAAGCCCAGTGGGACCAGCCGTGGCCCGATGGGGGAGGGGGCCTGGGCAAAGGATTCTGCATCTGCTCAGGCTCTTTGATTTGGCTTCAAACCAATGGAGGACTAAGGGCATACGGCAGGGGTGTCCAAACTGCGGCCTGCGGGCCACAATCCATTTTTAATTGGCCCGCAGCAAATTCCAAAAATATATTTAGTTCACTTAAATAAACCAGGTGAGGCAATACGTACTTCACCTCGAGTGAGTGGCCCGGCTGTTTGTGTATTTTACCGCATACGGCCCTTGGTAAAAAAATGTTGAAATAAGTTTGGACACCCTGGCATATGGCATTTCAGGTGTGAAAGGAGGCAGAGTTACAATACTCCAACAATTAAAAAATGCAGAGACACAGCTTCCAATGCAACCCTCAGGAACAGAGCCCCTCTCTAACAGGTCAGGGGCAGTGAGCTAATCTTAGATCAGAGATGGATCTTCACGCCTAAGTAACACGGGGCCAGACCGTACCCCCAGTGCTTACACCACAGCGAGCTCTCTGGGCTCGTCTCACCGTGTCTGCATCACAGTGCACCCCCGTGTCTCCTGAGCATGCGTCCACGTTTTTTGCTCATCTCGTGTCCTCTCTCTGACTTGCAAATTCCTATGTCCTTTGAAGCTGCTGAGATATCTCTTTTTTAGAAGCTTCAGTAGGAAGGCTTACAGATGAAAACTGGGGCAGCGAGTGGGCAGAGCGGACCAAACTGAGCCTTCTATTCTGATAAATTCAGCTATTTGTTCGACAACATTTAGGAAACACGGACTTAGAGCCTGGGGGTGTGACAGATGCTACAGGATAAAGCGAGGGCCCAGAATGCTCTGGGAGTGCGCTCCCCTCACCCACCTCACACCATTTTGGATGGACCAAGAAGGGAACCACAGAGCAGGCCCGCCCTCCTCTGGCTTAGTGCCTCGGCGGGACTGGCTGGGCCCACAGGGCTCACATGTCACAGTAAGATGGCCTTGATGCTGCCCTCAGCAGGACGGAAGAGGAGGGAGTGAGAGCTGCCTCCCCTGGCAAACCCGCCTGCCTCACCATCACCATCCGCCTGAGGGCGGGCGGTAATTACCCACCCGGGACAGTCTCATCCTGCCTCAGCTCCCCACAGACCTCAGTACCACACGAGCCCAAGGCTCCCAGCCACCCCTCTAGCACCAACTCCCCAGTTCCTCGGCACCAGCAGGACCTACGCACCCTGCACCCCCTCCTCCTGGTCCTCTCAGGTCCTCATTCCCTCCTCACCTGCTGGAATGACACAGTGCATCACTAAAATCACCTGCCTGTGTCTCTCACCTGCAGCACGCCAGCCCGGTTAACACCACCTGTCCACTCCCTCAGCTGTCCCTGCAGGGCTGCGCGCAGCGGCAAACACGCCATCATACCATGGCTCCTTTCAACTCGGACTCTGACCTCCAACAGGCCCTTAGAGCTTCTCACCCGCTCACGCCACACTCGCCTCAACGGTGATTCCACACCTGGTCCTCTGTCCTCTCTCTGCGCCAAGGGCTGGCCTCCGGCCTCAGAGAACACAGGCACCAGGAGGCCCCCGAGAGCTCCCCCGTCACCCCCCCTGCACCCACCCGCGTGCGGCCTCCTGGCCTGTTCTGTGGAGCACCCGCCGTGCTCCCCTCCAGGCAGCCCGCTCCCCGTCCAATCCCCACTCCCCTCGCTGGATCGTTCCTGCTAGCACACAACCGGGCTGTAAGAGGCTCAATCCCAAGGGAAAACCAACGCTCGCCCCACGCTGCCCTCTGCCCCGTTCCCCAAAGGAGCTCTCATCATCTCTGTCCTCAGTGGTCCCCTCCCGCTCGCTTGGGTTTAAATAAGCTTTTTGTTTTGAATAGTCACCAGTTTCCCACGAACGCCCTTCTCCTCCCACAGGAGACAGCCTGGGACCCCACTGCACTGAGCCACTCTTCACATGCCCGAGGCCTCCCTGTCTCCTCAGTGCTCTGCCCGCCCAGGTTTGCCGTGACCATCACGTGAAAATCCAAAGGCCGGTTCCCACAGTAGGGTGACGGAGGGACTCTGAGCCAGTCCCTGTGCTCCCCACCCTCCACCACCCGCCGCCTGTCGGCCCCCTCGCCGACCGCTCCTTCTCAGTGTCCTCTGCTACTCGTGCCCTTCCCGACTTCTCGATGGCAGCGTGTCCTGGGTCTCGGCCCTGGGACTTCTGTTCATGCTGGAGCACCACCCGCCCGGTGCTTACTGTGTTTCCCCGAAAATAAGACCGGGGCTTATACAGTGTTTCCCCGAAAATAAAACCGGGTCTTAACATTAATTTTTGCAGCAAAAGTCGCATTAAGGCGTATTTTCAGGGGATGCCTTATTTTTTCATGTACAACAATCTATATTTATTCAAATACAGTCATGTTGTCTCCTTCTGGAGCATCGTCATAACGTACTAAATGTGTCCGTCTGGCTGACGAGCTCAATTGGTGCTTATTTTCGGGGTGGGTCTGATTTTTGGGGAAACACGTAGATGCCGCCTTTCCGCAGATAACTCACCTTTCTGCAACGCAGCCTGACCTCTCCCCTCACCTCGACTCACCACCTCACTGCCAGCTCCACACCTGCATCGGGCCCTGTCGCCCCCTGGTTTCCAACCCTGTAAACGGCACCTCGGTTCTCCAGACACTGAGGTGCAAACACCTGCGTCACTCACACCTGCCGCTCCCAACCAGCCTCCCCAGGGCAGAGGCTGCGGCATCAGCTCTGCCTACATGCTGCACCCCCCACGCGCGTGATCACCGCCCACTGCTAGTCTGCAGCTCCCAGCCCTCCCGGCCAGGCCGCAGGTGCCCCACTGGTCTCGAGGTCCCCGCTGCCCCTCCACCTGCTCTCCACACGGCCCCTAGAGCGACCTTCTCAAATAGGTGCCACACCCATCAGGGGTTCCCATGGCCGCCCCCAAGGCCCTCTCACGGCTGGCCCAGCCTCTGCCCTCACTGCTCTCCCTCATTCTGCCGGGTCACAGCAGCCGGCTGGTCCTGGAACAGGCCGGGCTCCCGCCCAGATGGCCGAGGGCTGGCTCTCTCGCTTTGCTCTGGGCTGTGGCAGACGCTGCCTCATCAAACGCCTTCCCTGGTTATCTACCTCAAATAGGCAGCACCCGCCCGGGCCACTTCCTATCCCTTTACTGTTTCATTGTTCTCCATTAACACTTCCACCTGCCAGATGCTGTACCCATGCATCTGCTTGTGCGTTTCCCTCCACTAGGCAGTGAGAGAGCAGGACTTGCGTTTTATTTACTGAAGTACGTTTAGCGTCCAGATAGTGCCTGGGAGCTGGTATACACATGATGAGAGGGTGGGCGGGTGGATGATGGGCGACACCTGGAGACAAGCACAGAACTATAGGCACGTGGAGGAGCCCACCTGGGTCTGGGAGGTCACAGAAGGCCCGCAGGAGACACACCTGCGCTAAGGTCTTAAAGCCAGGCAGCAGGAGGCCAAGTGAACCGCTGAGAAAAGGCGGAGGATGAAAGACAAGTGCCTGGAAGTGAGGGGGAGCCCAGCCCTTTTGGGGAGCGAGCAGCAGTTTGGCAGAGCTGAAGCCCCGGGAGAGGGGGCAGAGACGGGAGCAAGGCCGCGAGCGCCGTGCCAGGAGCACACACCTGACGCAGGAGCACGTTGTAAGGTCTGCATTTCAGAGACTCTAATGTGCCTGCAGCGTGGACACGGGAGAAGGAGGAGGGGATGGGGGAGGGTGGGCAGGCTCACCAGAAAGTGACGTCACTGCCACAGTGAGAAAGAGTAGCAGGGAGATGAGTGACAGTGCAGGGGAAGAAGAGACAGGGCCTGCTGCCGGGGGCTTTGAGGGTGAGGACTCGGCAGCCAGCAAGGAGGTCAAGGGCAGCTGGGAGAACAGCCGTGCACGTCAGGGGAGTCACAGATCCCAGGAGGGCAGTTTGGACATGTTGAATTTGAGAGTCGGAAGTCCAGTAGCACGTGAATGTGGGGCCCCAGAGAGTGAGGTGTGCTCTGGGGGACCCCCACACAGAGATGGCAGCTGCAGCCATCTGGGGGCGAGTGCCTGCAGGGAGCCCGGAGGCTTCCATGAGAATCTGGGGAGACAGTCACAAGGCGGAAGTGCAGCAAGCTGTGAAAGGCCTCGAGGCGGGGGCTGAGGCTGGAAGCACAGGGGTCGCGAAGGGGCCAGAGAACAGTGTCAGGGCCGTCGGGGGTGCGGCGGGACCGAAGGAGCTGACGCACAGAACTGGACGACAGGGGCCCCTGGGAAGAGCAGCGGAGGGAAAAGCAGGAGCCACATTCAAAGCGCAGAGTCTGGGAATGAGCGGGAGCGGTGACAAATGACCTCAGAATCAACTGTCTAGAAATAGGTGCATGTGCCATTTCACTAAAACGCAGTCCTCGCCTCCAAGTCGGAAGCAAGCTAAGGGCTCAGGCAGCCGCGGTGGGGCGGAGAGCTGTCCCCAGCCACCTGGTCGCTGGGAACCTGGACATAAGCCAGGGTCTCCTCTGCCTCGGTTAGAATCCGGTCACTTACTCCTCACTCCTGAGTGGGTCAGCAGAAACTAAACCGAACTGGATGAAAAATGTGGAAAAATTCTTGGAAGCGCCCAGAGCCCTGCAGACACAGCCAACTAAGGTGAAAGCTCCAAATTTCTACAGACATGACCTGAGAAGAGAGAGAGGAGGCGGCTTTCCTCTGGCCTCAGTCACAGCTCCTTGACGGCCCCAGGGAAGGGGCGCTCTGACGTCCAGTGCAAAATGACTGATAGATTCCTTTTAAATAAGAGAACAATAACCACCACACCCCAGAGAGCCTTCAGTTCTGGCAAAGTTTGAAAGATCAAACACCTCAGCATTGGGCCTCATGTCCTGGGCTCCCACCTCAGTGTTTTCGATGCTCGGAGCTCAGGACGGGGATTCCAAAACGAGGGACAAAAATACAGGTGATGACCTTCTGGCTAGATACTCACTGAATCGAATAGGAGTTGTTTATTCAACTGCAGCTCAAAATCTTCTTTTATGAAGCTCACGTCACCTCCAGTGTAGCCTGCCAGCTCCTGTGGGAAGAATCCACAGGTCAGAATGGAGCAGACTCACTACACAGGTTACTGAACGACACCACTGCAATTACCATTTAATTTGGCGGTTTTGTATTTGTAGAAAGGGAACAGCCCACTTCGGTCTACTAGAAGCTGTGTCTTACTTATTCTAGACGGTCCAAGGGGACTGAGAGCCATAGAATCATGAAACACACTGGGTGACCAGGGAGTGTGAGCCCTGAGAGAGAGAAAACCACTGGCCACATGAACGTTGTGTTGTAGAGCCTTCAATGGATGATATGGCTTGTCTGGCTTAATCAGTGCTCCGACCAAAAAAAAAAAAAAAAAAACTCAAAAAAGCCAATCTTTCACAATTTGGCACATTTCATGTAAAAATCCGAGTTCTAGCAGCTCCTCTGAAACTGGTGATCAGGCAACCTGAGCGTCAGGCCGCACGTAACCGGCCGACCTCTCGCCCTGACCTCCCTGGCCTGGTCCTGCCCTGTGGTGTCCCTACTGGGAACTCACTCTCACCAAATCACAACTTTCCTCCCGGCCATTTCAGTGACACAGCCAAGGCGGCCAGACCCTTCTGCCTCCACAGAGCGCCAGTAGCACGTGAATGTGGGGCCCACGACGAGAGCCAGGCGTGCTTTGTGGAGGCAGAAGACTCAGCTACAGAGAGCAATTCTGGGCAGGACTCCCGAGGGTGGACTGACGCCCTTGCAGGCCGTTCTGGAAGGATTTTTACAGTTAAAGGAAAACGTTCAGTACAGAAAGTGACTACTCTGCACGACTCCCTGCCCCGAGTCACTGCATGCGCAGAGGTCGAGGGGAGGAAAGTACCTGGTTAACTTTCAGCAAAGCGCCTCTTCTGGGCAAGATGGAAGAGTTCCGGGAGTCGATGACCATGGCGTGCTGCAAGAGACGTGCATCGGGGGGTTTCACTTGCGACAGGTCTACAGAGCGACGGCTAGCACCCACTGAGCAGCCTGGAGGCCGGGCCTGCGCCCAGCGCTTCCCAACCGGACATCACTTCACCTTTAGGGAAACCCTGTGAGGAAGGGAGTATCGTCCTTCCCGCGTGTCAGCGGAGGAACTGAGAGGCTGGAACAAAACAACCCTCACTCATGAGGTGGGAGGTTACAACGGGCACTGGGTTCATTCTCTCAAGCAGCCCCACGCCCTGGCCAAAGTCAGTGCAGCCAGCTTTCCACTCAAACGGCACGGTTAGCTCTTAGGCACACCTTGTCCCGCGATCACTCGTGTTAGAGAAAAGTAACGTGAGGTCATGTCCCTCATTGTCCAGATTCACCAAGTGACCAGGGGGCGCCGTTTTAGCCTGAGCCCCACGTGCATCACTTTTCCACCCGTCCCACTGTTGGCCGGGACTGTTTCCCCACGTACAGCTCGGCTGCAGCATGACATCTAAACGCTCCTCGAACAGAAGTCCTTACCGAAAGAGATGATTTCAGTGAGTGGCCACTTTCTTGGCGGACGGCAAAGGACGCTGTCCTGGCGAGGCAGCCCAGCTCCCGCCACACACCTTCCCACTTGAGCGTGTGGCTGGTCTTCCATATGGGAAACTGCAAGGACACACGGGGAATGAATGCTGAACCTTCCAGTGCTGGGTGATGGGAAGTCGTCCCAAATCAGGCCTTGGAACGAGGCATCGGTAAATTGTTAACGAATGACATCCTAAATACTTTTTGAAACATGATGGACAGGAGGGAGAAAGAGAAGAAGGGGAAGGAAAGAACAGGAACAAGGGTGGGAGGGAGAAGGGGAGAAAGCTGTGATCAAAGGAAACTCTGCCCTAAATGGCAGGACTGTGTTCTGGGTGAGGAGACAGGGTCACTTGTCTGAAAGCTGCAGGCGACTTGGTAACTGACAGGTTTCCTTTCCATCCCTAGGACAGTCTGGCACACATCCCACTGGGTCCTGCCAACCTCTTATCTGAAGCCAGGCCTGGTGACCCGGATGACCCACCTCAGCCCCCGCAAGGAGAACAAGGAGACAACGTCCCATGTGAGTGACGAGCATCCTCCCTGCGGCCTCAGCCCAGGGAACTCTGGGGCCCACGCATGTGGGACCTGCCTCTTGGCTTGACCCTCTTTCCCCAAAGCCGGGACAGCCCGAACTAGATCTCTATCTCAGAGAAATGCCCATGTTGTCTCTGAACAGTAAACGATCTCATCTGGTGGCCTCGGGAAGGACAGTGACGGTGCCGCTCTCACGAGGATGCCAGGTCACTTGACACTCCCAGCGTGAGCCCCACGCTGCACACCCTCTGGGGAGCCCTCAGGCCTGCTCAGGCCTGGACGCCCACCCAGATTCAGGGTGAGAACTTGGGGGCACCCACCTCAATGCGCTTACTTATCGAGCCCCCACAAGGCACTGAGCCAGGCGCTGGGGGAGCAGGTGACAGCAGGGAGCCTTGTTCACCTGCCACTGCTGCACTCGGGCCACCTGAGATGCAGCACTTTCCCCGACACCCGCAGAAGGTGCAGAGCTGACCTCTGCCATTTCCACCTTCTTTATAAGGCAGATCTTCAAGCGAGAAACACAGGGGCTCAGAGGACACTCATCTCCCACCCCTGGATTCACGGTCAGGTGGATGAGGCAGGGACCAGATGGGAGAAAGATGGGGAAAACTGGCTGGAGGACGGGGGCTGGGGAGAGCAGGGTCTGCCACGGTGCCCCCTTCTGCATCCTCAGCAAGGGCAGGTGTCTGAGAGCTACTCCCTTCAGACCAGGAAAGGCGGCCCCGTGGAGATGGAACGTGAAGGGCAGGGGCTCCCGTCCACGGCCCGAGGTCTGTCCACCTGGGCTACTGTACAGTGCTCAGTTTCCTGACCTTGGTCTGCAGGGATGAGAAGCAGGAGTGGCCAGCGTATGTCACGCACCCACAGGTGGCCCGTCAAGCCTGGGCAGTGACTACAAGGCTTCAGTGTGGTTCTCAGACCAGAATGGACCAGGGGTGGGGGTGGCAGTGGGGTGGGGTGAAAAGCGTTTCCTGGCCCCATTCCCAGAGATGCTGATTCAGCAGTGCAGGCCGGGCCCATGAATTTGTATTTCTGACCGAGGCTGCTGGTCTGAGGACCACAGCGGGGAAGTACTTTCATTAACTAAACCCTAGAACAGAAGGAAAGGAATAGGGACCTATGTAGAGAGGAAGGAAAAAGAATAGGTTCACCGTGAAGCCAAAACGCGGCCAAATGATAGTAATTCCATTTGTAGCATTCAGCCAGACCCTGCTAGAAGTGAACTTAAGTGTAACTCAATGACGAAAGCTGTCATTAACCTGAAGTGCCTCTGCTGGCTATCAGAAGCTATCAATCTCAGCACAAGAAGAAAGACAAACAGACAGGGTCACAGGAAGTCGGGAGCACAGGAGAAATATGGCCAAGTCCGAGAAGCAGCCACCGCGGCCACTGGCCACTCTGGCCCTGGCAGTGGGCACTCAGCCTGGAGGCCTGACAGCAGGGCAAAGAACTGACAGTGGCCCCGGCCACCGCACCCACCACTCCAAGTGCGAGACCACAGCCAGGTCTGTACTGCCTTTGCCCAGCCCCCTTCTCTGTCTTTGGGAATCCATTACACAGGTGCTTTGTTTTCCCTCGAGTGCGCAAAGGGAATGAGGGAAATGCCACTTACACTGTACTCGGCTGACACGCCTCTGTCCGTCTCCCGAAGTGAGCTCCAAGGGAACTGTCCGGTAACTTTATATAAGTTTACGGAGAAACTAGGAGACAATGGGACAGAGCTATAAAAGCTGAAACAGGAACTATAACTTGCACACATTTAAATCAACAGATTTAAAACCAGTCCTGGGGTTCATCTGATGAGGAAATCTAGAGCACGTAACACCGCAGAAGCGTCAGCTGATTCTGTGCGGTTTCTTTTCCCAAACAAGCCACCTATCCTAACTGTAAACCAGGCCAATGAGCTGTTTGGCTTCCTACTTTCTTTCGAAGTTTCCAGGCTGTGGTTTGAAGAAGGACAGGCCATAGGAAGTTTCTTTTGTTCCATAGGAAAACTGAAATGTCACTTTTTCTGCACGACCTAGCAGATTAGGGAGTTTGATTCCAAGTACCTAGGAGGAGAAGAAAAATAGCGGGGGTTTAAATGGAAGGAATGGCAACTTGAAAGAAAAACTATGCTAGCTCAGGGGCCCTAATAAAAACAGGATAAAACGTGGACTACACATCTGGCAGTGATCGTTGCTTTCACTCCTTAAAACATACCTTCGCTGATGCACACGCCCTCCGCACACACCTAATTCAAGCGATTGGCTAAACTTGGTACCCTGACTGTGAGGCTCAGGGAAATCAATTCTGAGCGTTTGGAGTTTTGGGGGAAACTGAACAAAAAACTAAATATAAACATTGCCCAAACCAGTCCTAATTCACTACTGATGTTAATACTGTTTTCTAACAATCCAAAACAGTACAATCGACCCCGGGAAGGCGAATGAGAAGCCCCGGGTTACCCTACAAAGAAAGATGAAGGTGTGTGACGGGGTTTTGAGACTACCATCCATTTCTAGAACACAGTCGCATTTTAAAAGCTCAAAACTGGAAGTCCCACTGTGCGGCAGGCGAGGGCTGAGTCTTACCATGCTGCCCTCGTTGTTCCCGACCATGGTGTTGTAACTGCCCGTCAGTCGCCTCAGCTCAGTTACTTCAAAGGTAACGTCCAGCCCGTTAGGAAGCGCGTCATCACCTGGGTGAGTAAAACACATTCAAGGATAAGCCAACCAGGAGAGGGAGTCGTATGGTAGGTCCTACTGTTGAGAAAGACAAAGAAGCCGTCTGAAGGCTTGGTTTATATTTGGAATCGCACCCTCTGTTTGAAAGTTCCAGAACTGCTACACAAAATCACAATACACCTCTGCACCAAAAAACCCGTGTCTGGCTTCTGCGGTAGAAGATATTAAAAAACAGTGACATTTTGCCACAGGGAGGTAAGTCTGGCAGCACCAGTCACATTATTTGCTGAAGGCATTTGTTCTCCTGTGAGGGAGGGACCTGAAAAGCCTCGGACATGAACATGTGGAATGTGTGTGACAAGAGGGATTCTAGTCGCCCCGAAAGAGAAGCAACACATGCGATCCACGGGTAAGAGGGGATTATTTTTGTCCCCCCTCAAGCGAGGGGTGCGGTGCATGCGGGATTAGTGTCTGAACTGCATGCAGCTGCCCCGTGACCTACCCAGGGCCCTGGGGGCGTCTCACAGGAAGGAAGGAGCTCATCCTGCCCCTGGATGGAAAAGAGCCATCAAGCTTCCAGATACTGACTCCACTGGTCAGGGTGCAGTCTCGGCACCATTTTATTTACTTATTTATTTATTTAAATAGACCTTATTGTTTAGAGCGGCTTTAGATTTATAGAAAAACTGAGCACAGAGTACAGAGTCCCCAGGTACCCCTTCCTACCTCCTCACACACATTCCCCGCTTACTAACAACTGGCACTAGCGGGGTGTAACGTTTATTTCGACTGAGGAACTGACAGGGAGACGCTGCCATGAACTCACGTGCGGTTTGCAGTGGGGTTCACCCTTGGTGCTGGACATTCTAGGGTTTGACAAGTGGATACAGTCGGGGCCCCACCACTAGGGAATTGTACAGAATAGTCAGACTGCCCCAAACCATTTTCCAAAAGTCCCCGGTAATTCCCAGGTGGAGAAGGCTGCCCAAGGTGGACCAGCTGCCCACACACATGCCACATTTACAACAGACAGGAGCACTAAATGCCACCGAGAAGATGTGCCACCATGAAAAGTCCTGCAGAGCCGGCAAGGTCACGTGTCACTCGTTTGACCTGGGGCAAGTTATTAAGCCTCTCTTAGCTTGTGTTCTTAGCATAAAATAATTCTTTCTGAAACAATAATAGTGGGGCTTGACCAGGATTTTGTGACGATTCAGCAGGATCAGGACATAAGCCCTTATGCAGAGCATAGCACCAGTATGACCATCACGACCACAAACGATGGTGCAAAAACAGCTAACTGTCTCCCACGTCTCTTCTCCCCACTTAGTCCAGTGGTCACCTGGGGCCTTGTTACGTATCCACGGATTGCTGGCCCCACCCCAGTTTCTGCTTCGGGTGAACGTGCATTTCTACCAAGTTCCCAGGTGGGAGCCGTGCTGCTGGGCAGAGGCCACACTTGGAGAACCACCGCTCTAATCCGAAGTGAATCTGTAAGTCTTAGCTGGGTGGAAGTCAGACTTTATTTCCCAGCCTCTCCTGCACTAGGTGTGGCCTCGTGAGTAAGTCCTGGCCAGTGGGATGGAGGGAAGCGCTACGTGCGACACCTGGGGCAGGTGCTTAAAGGGAGGGGTGTGCCCTTCACCCGCTTTCCCTCCTTCCTGATGCTGGAATGAGAAATGTGGGCGCTGGAATGGTGTTCAGACACCAGAGGACCCACGTGACCCTAGGGATGATGAAATGACAGAACACCATGGGAAAATCACACCAGCCCAGGTGACCTCAAGGACAGAGCTACGACGCCAGCCCCAGATGGTGTCCCACAGCAAACAAGCGAATAAACACAAACAAAAACTGAATTCTGATTCCTGGCGCCCGCTTCCCAAAGCAAACAGTGGGCTGGAGTCTGCAGGAGCCTATTCGGACGCCTGCTGGGCAATCCCGAATGATGCCCGGCTCCCTCTCAGACACCTAGTACCTTACCCATCCCCGCTCGCCTGACACACAAATCCAGTTACTCCCCTGACACTGCTAACGACCAAGCCTTGTCTGTTTGATCAACCTCCAGGGCTATCTATGCTTGGCCACACTAATGGCTTTTGTGATCCTGGCGGATGCATGGAATGGGACCTCACAGAGACACTACACCACATCGTGTACCTTGACATGTATCAATCAAAACATCCACTTGTCTAAATATTCCCAGACGAAGCAGTTTTTCACGGGCTTCATGAGATTTCCGCATTA
Organism: Rhinolophus sinicus; assembly: GCF_057876585.1. NCBI lineage: Eukaryota > Metazoa > Chordata > Mammalia > Chiroptera > Rhinolophidae > Rhinolophus > Rhinolophus sinicus. Next base: position 6,494,130 of record NC_142501.1, read on the forward strand.
CCTAGGAGAGAGAGAGAGAGAGAGGATGTGTTCCTCTGAGATACAGCGCATGAACAGTGGCTGTGCAGCCAGGCTGGCGGTTTCCCACCTGGCGCTCGCTGGTCAGTGAGAAGAGGGCCACTAAGACCAGGCATATGAAAGAAGGGACAAAGCACGTCAGGGAGCAATAAAAATCCTGTTCAGAAGTGCAGAACCAAGCCAAGGGCAGAAGGCAGACTGCGTAGTATAACCCCTTTTGTATAAACAAACAAAAAGAATTAAAATGCACACAACCTGGCGGGTTTTCCAGGAAGGGAATGGCAACCACGACCTAGTTAATAATGGTTCTGTCTGGTCAAAGCAGCCGTCCGTGTGTGCGCGCACGTGTGCCTTTTTTAAGTTGTCTGAATTTTCTAACCACTGTTCTGCTTTATTTCCCTTTTCAATGTCAATGGCAGTCCTCTCTGCTGCCAAGAGTCCTTCCTGCTGGAGGGAAAAGTGGAAGTAGAAGGTAGGGACGAAAGGTAGCCTGGGAAAGGACGTTGTTTGATAAGCAAAGTTGAGACTTCGTCCTGCAGGAAAAAGGGGAGTAGAGTTCTCAGCAGGGGAGACACAGGACGGAATTTCCTTAGGATACATGTAGATGGACACGGAGGAAGGAGACACCTGGAGACAGCGGGACACAGGGGGGAAGCAGACCTGGGAGCAGGGAGGGAGGCTGGTGAAGCACAGGTCCCAGAGTTGGAGGGAGGACAGGCTCTATGCACATTTCACGGGCGGGAGCCTAGGACAGTCACTGATTGGACAGAGGACATGAGAGGAGAGAGGGGGCTGTGAAAACTTTCAGCTCTGGGCTTAGCACTTCTTGGTGCCATTCGAGGAGTCAGAGACAGAGACGGTAGGACAGGCAGGGGGTGTGTGGGAAGACACGATGAGCTGAGTTTAGTTTTCAGCCACGTAAGGTTGGAGAGGTTTGTGGCAACTCCACGCAGAAATGCTCGGTGGGCAGTTGCACATTCAGGGATAAAGCTCAACCAGAGGCTGGGCAGCCCTCAATACGGAGGCTGCAGCTGAAACCAGGAGTGTGGATGAGACCGCCCAGGAGACTGCTCCTCAGGGAAAAGCAGCACTTAACGGTGGTCACAGGAAGAAGCAGCTGACCATGAGGCCTAAAAGGAATGTGGTGAGAGCTGGGAAGCAGCACGGGAGAGAGTGGGATTCATGGGAACCAAGGGAAGGGGAATGTCAAGAAAGAGGGAGGATATGAAAAATCCCAAAGACCACAACACAAGAAAATATATTCGACCTCAGTGACAGGTGTCATTTTTTTTAATATGCAAGGAGCTCTTATAAATTAGCAAAAGCCCATCAATCCAATGGAGGACAGAGGACACTAACAGGTAATTCACAAAAGAGAAATACGAATGGCCAAGAGATACAGAAAAGGTGCTACATCTCATTCATAATTAAAAAGGGCAAGTTAAAACAGTGAGGGGGTATTTTTCACCTAACAGGTTGACAAGCATTTTTATTCATTTATTTTTCTAAGTGTGTGGTTTTTTTTTGAGTGTTTGGCTTTTTTTGGGCAAGTGTGATAACACTCAATGTTGAAAATCAGACCCTCTCACATACTGCTGGTCGGGGTGTGGACGGGTGTGAGCTCTGGGGGGCAGTACGGCCGCATATGTTCAGACTGTACAGCACACACCCGTCCCAGAAATTCCACTCAGGGATGGCTCCTGCAGACACACTGTCACACATACACAAAAAGGTTTACTGCGGCACTGTTCACCAGAACAAAACACTCAGTTAATTTATATGTTCATCGATTGCAAACTTCACAATTAGCGATGCGAAGTGCACACACAGAGATACCTCGCCGCTGGTGCGTGGTGATGTGAAAAGATCTCCATGATAATTAACGATGTCCCCTATGGAACGTGCAGACACGTACACCACACCTGGGACCCTGGTCAAAGGCTCCCTGCGTGCAGACACCGCTGGAAAGATGCAGGAAAACCCCCAGCCGTGGTGACCTCTGGAGGGCGGGCCTGGGCACGGCGGTGAGGGCTCGCCTACATTTCATTTCCATGCCCTCTGCACCATTACATTGCTTTACACTGGTTTTAAACTATGCTGATATACAGAGGGCGCCAAGAAAACATATATGCATTTTAAGAAAGGAAAACTGTATTAAAATTGTAATACTCAATATATACCGATAACAAAAGATGAATACAAGTCACATTTGACTTCTGCAATTACAAGAGGTGCTCAGAGTGGTCACCGTCAGCGTCCAGACACTTCTGATGACGGAGAATTACTGCTTAAGTAAACGTTGACCAAAGTGTCCACTTGGATACATTTCTTGGGCACCCCCTGTATTATTTTAATCTTTAAAAAACAAAACACCTAGTTTTTAAAGTGGGAATGGCCCAACACTGTCAAGTAACTGAGAGGAGCCACTGGGCGTGGCCACGAGGAAGGTGTTGGTGACCCTGCCCCAGCATGTAAATGCGTCCAAGGTCAGAGGAACCCCCAGAGGAGAGGAGGTAGATGCAACCCAGGAAAGCAAGGGCTCGAGGGGACAGCTGGGGGGGGGGGTGTGTGTGACCACAGAGTGCCACCCACCAGGTCGGGAGCGCCATGGAGAAAGCGTGCCAAGCAGGGTCCCTGGGGAGGAGTCAGCGCCCAGCCCCGGCAGCCCACACTCCAAGGCTGGGACGGGTGTGACGAGCACGGGGCTGAACCAGCCCTAGAAAAGACAGACACCCCTTCTCCGGGATAAGGGCGAATGCAGACATACACAAGTGTGTGGGAGGCACACGGGGCACGGACGGGTTCAGCGTGGGAGGCCAAGGCTCCCTCCAGGGGAGGAGGCGAGGTCCTCAGCAGGGAGGCTGGGGAAGGGCGCTCAGCGGCGAGAGGACGCAGGAGAGTCACGCATCTTCAGGAGGGGACGGAAAGGATGCCAAGCGGAGAGAATACTTGCCTCAATAAGGTTTTTAGCCTTAAAAACGTCTCCAATCTCATACATGATGATGTCATCTTTAGTCCTTCCGAGTCCATCAAAATGAACATGCTGGACAACCACCTGGATGTGACAAGAGGACAGCCTGTTACGTATGACACAGGACAAGAGACCAGGCATCCAGCCTAAAGACAAAGGTCTGAAATCAGTATCAAGGGTGTTTTTTCAAGTTTAATGATCCACATTTCTGAATCCCAGACTTTACTCTATTTACTTTTCACACCCTTCCAAATAAATGGTGCCTTGAACCTACCCTTTGCGAGGCCTGTATTTCCTGTGAACGGGGTCTCCATAGCGAGATGTCTGAGGGCCGTCAGTGCTAACCCCTGCAGGTCCCCTGTGTGTCCTTCCCACGTGCTCCCTGAGCACTGGCCCCTGGGGGCTGCTGACTGTAACCCCGCTTCATAACGAGAGAGCTTGTGGGGATTCAACACAGCATGATAAGCGCGGACTCAGGGCTTCTCCTCACTGGCAGGTACACTGGTCAGGAGGCGAGCTGCTTCTCCCGCACCACCATTTTCATGAAAGCGCGCAGCACAGTGAGCGCGCAGTCAATGTTTCATTTGTTCACAAGAAATGCACGGGTTACCTGTGAGCCAGGTATTGTTCTAAACAGTGAAGGGTGTAACAGGACAAGACATAAACTCCTGCCTCAGGGAGCTTATGTTCTCAAGGCGGGAGAAACAGGCAATGTGTATAGTACAGCAGACAGCACCGGGTGACAGAAAAATAAAGCAGAGATCCTAGGGAGTGTTTGGGAAAGTTATAACTTACCTGCACTAAGACGATCTTAATTTAAGAATTCATGAAAATGTGCTCACATTTCTTCCTTCAACTGCACTTAATTTCAAAAGCAACAAAGTTTAGGAAAAGTTTCATTCAAGACCCCAGGTCTTTTTTCTGGGAGCCAGGAAGGAGGAAAAGAGTATAAACTGAAACATATTTGCGTTTCTTTGAAATACTTTGGGTTTTTTGGGTTTTTTTTTAGTAACATAAATACAAAATGTGTTTGGTTAAACTTTCCACATAAATAATCACCAAGGAAAAACTCCTTTTCTAAAACCAGAATCTATTTTTCTTCTAAAAGTCAGTAGTTTGTAGCTGGCTACAAACTCTTCTGTGATGAAGGCACCGAGACAGGTGAATGCTTTCTCATCCACCCAGATGTTTACAGAAGCGGCTGTTTCTCCCAGTAATGGCGCCAACCCTTCAACATCATACTCACGTCTTTGTTTTCAAGAATTTCCTGTTTAGCCTCAGGTTCAACTTCAACAAACTCAGCTTCTTCTCCTAATGCCCCAAAGTCAGGCCCACTGGCTGGAAGAGGCTCCAAACTCTGAAAGGCAGGGAGGAGCCACACATAAATGAACTTATAACATATGGAAAAAACCAAAACCTTTGAGTTCTGTCTTTCGACGGTGCCCCACAAAACTCAGGACCGTGGTTCCCTCTGCTGAGTGGAGGCGGGGCCAGGGTGGGGGGAGCACAAGTGCACATGGAAGCTACTGTTACGTACATGTCTTCTGCTGGTCGAGAGCTCTTTGGTGTCCCGTGTGTTATTAATAAATCAAACCAAAGATGAAAATTAATTAACCAAAAGGGTCAAGAACGAACCTATGATAACTGTCATGAACTGAGGATTACGGCAAATCCAGTTCTGTAAAGCCCATTTGAAGACAAAAACAATTTAAAAATAAGATGCCATGAAACCGTTTATCAGGGAAAAGAAAAAACATCTGCTTTCTTGTTGTTATAGCAAGTAGCTTAATTTTTTAAATCAAAATTGGGTGCATTCTAGGATAACTACACTGACAACCCAAATTACTAAAACATACTTTTCTGGACCCTGATAGATGTGTTTTGGTTCAGAAAGTCTTCTTCACACACCAAGAAGAACTGCACATGCTTATAAAATGGGCCAGAAAGTGGTCCCTTTCTTCAATCTAAACCAACCTCTCAAAAGCATTAAAGCATCTTCTGAATCAGGACGAATAAGGATTCCATAGGCTGTACCTGGTTGAGTACTCCCAGGGAACATAACAATGTAACAGTATGTATAACGATATGCACACAATGTTATACGTTATACATTATACATTGTATCTATGCTTGCTTAACCACAGGGATTCCCAGACACTCCTGGAAAGGATTCATGTCTAGTGTGGCACCAGGTAACTGTACAAATGGGCAAGTTTGGGGAAAACCGTGCTAACCAGGGTGTGGCTGCTTCCCTACTCCACCAATTCCCTACAAATAAGCACTTTCAAAGTGCACAGACGTGCCTGATATCAGCAGTATGTAAAGCAATGGGGACTCTGGACCGTGACCACCTTTTCCCTAGAAATCTCAAAAGCCTCTTGTCAGTATCTCCTCCATCCTGTCACTGGTTCTCTGGAGAGGTAATGACCTGACAGCATTATGTCCTCTTTCCGCTGCCTGCCGATAAGACTCTGGAGGTCCCCCCAAGCGCCTACAGGTTAACATCCACTCAATTCCTTCACAGGGCACACAAAGACGCCCACCGTAAGGCCCACGTCTGCCACCCGTTTCAGTGCCCACCACTGCGCGACTCTCACGTCCACATTCATGCATACCCTGTTCTCTCTGCCAGGAATAACTTCCCCCCTAAGTGGCTGAAAGAGCCACCTTAAATGTCACCTCCTCTGTGAGCCATCCCTGGCATCTTCAGGCAGAATCAGTCCCTCCCTCACAGGGACACCTCTTGACGTTAGAAGTTAATAACCTTTGTAAGTATTCCTTTTTCTTATTTTTGTCTGCCCAGGTATGTCACAAGTACTCAAATATTGGTGGAATAGGTAAGTGAATGATGTTTCTTTTGCTCTTTTACTTAATAAAGAGTTACTGAGTGTCTACAGTACGCTGAGCACTGGGCTAAGGGCAGGGAAGGCCGCAGTGAACAAGACAAGCCACGTCCCTGCCTCACAGAGCTTGAAGTGGGATATTTACATAAGTAAGAAAGGGACGATAATGCTGGGCAAAGAATAAGCATTTACTTCATGTCATTATCCTTTCAATTTTGTTGTGTAACGTTTTAAAAATGGAATCATTACTATATTTCGCAAATACATTAACAAATTAAAATAGTAACATTTTCCTGCACCATCTCATGAATATGCTTTCTATATTTAAGTTTACACAGTGCACATAAGTATATTAAATTTGTGCCAATTATGTCTGCAGACTATAGTATACACTGTGGTTAGGAATATATGCATATATCATTCCATTCCGTCCGAATGCTTAGCAAATATGCTTTGTCCAGGCACAAAGTTTACATTCCATTATGCTAAAAAAATTCCATTATGATTCCTACAATTTCAAAGCATGAAACAAGATTCACTGAAGACCTGCCAGGCCCATTGGTATTCTTTAATCTGAAATCCAGGCTTTAAGTTTAAGAGAGGATGTCTTTATGATTTTACAGGTACGTCGAAGCTTGACATCCTAAATTAACTGTCTTCCCAATACTCATTCATTCACCAAATATTAAGAACCTACTATGTGACAAGTGCTTATAAGATCCTCACCCTCACAGAATTTACATGTCAGCGTCTGGGAGATCAGGCATGGGACGAGTATTTGGTGAAGCGAATTCAAACATCTGGATCCAGCCGCTCACCTTTAAGCAGATCAGTCTACTGGCCAGTCGACAAGTTCTAATGAACACCACGTGCCAAGCGCTGTGCGAGGCAGTGAACTGAAGGGCCAGGACATGAAATAAATTTAATGAGTCTGAACAGTATCCTTAAAGCGATAGAGACTAGAATCTAACAGAAAATTTTTAAAAACAGCAGATGTTAATGGCAAATATTGTTTCACAGAATGTGTGTTTCACATACGCATGAGGGTACTAGACAGCAAACATAAAATGTTTTCTTACTGTGAGTCTTGACCAAAAAGTTCACATAGCACTGGCTAGTGGAACAGAAAGGTCAAATCAAATTAAGTTTTTTTGGTCAGTGCACTAATCAAAGGAGCGGCGATTTTAGCATCAAAGGAGCTCAATAAAAGCAGACTTTTTTTTTTTTCTGTATCCCTAGCACCTATGACAGCACCTGGCACATGGTACCCATCGGTAAATGTCACTTGAATAAATGAATGAATGCTTACTTTGTTCAAGATGCTACAAGAGATGCAAGCCACGTAAAATGCAGTTCCTACTGTAACATCTAGAAACTTAGAATCTAAAAGGGTAAGACAAAAATGCAAACAGAGCTTAAACAGCGCACCAGAGGACCAATGTCGAGAACGTTAGTAGCACATCCAAATGAGGGGAGATGAGGAGGTTTATTAAAGAAGTGACCTGAACGGAAGTCTAAAAGACGGGAACATTCTGATAGCTAATGATGGGGATGCAGGTGGGGGATGGAAGAGGGAGCTGTGAGCACCAGTACGTCCAAAGTGTGTCAGAAGAGCAACAGTGTTTCACGTGAATGAAACATCTGTGAAGGGGAGTTAAGTCCTATTCCGGATGCCAGGCTGAGAAGCCTGTGTTAAACTCGTTAGGAAGGTGATGGGAAACTATTGGAAACTGAGCCGGGCAAGTGAACAGAATCCACGCTCTAGCAGGAAAGTCGCGCTGAGGGCTGGGACCCAGGAGATCTGAGTTTTGGGACATTCTGAGGCTCTAACAGGGTGACCTTGGACAAACAGTCGTTCTCTGGCCTCAGTTAAGATGACCACAAAGGAGGGCAGTTTGGCCAGCAGTTGCTTGGCGCCGAGTCCCAAGTAAGTACTTATTATTAAGTCACAAGTGCACTGACTTCTCATCCTCCAACAGCCTGGCGAGCAGGTACCACCACCGCCTCCACTTTAAAAGCAGGAGCTAAAGCAATCGGAGGTGCCTTTGTCTTTGACGGTAAAAAGTCGGGCTCCTAGATGGGTCTGGGCTGGAAGACTTCTAAGTGACTCCAGCAGCGGCTCGAGCGAGACAGACGGGAGACGGTGGCCGGTGAGGACAGGAGGCGCCCGAAACGGCTGGGGGTAGAGAAGTCAAGTCACGGAACAGAAAACGTGTTACTCTGCTCCAGGGCACCACGCAAAGGTCGCTAGTCCTTTCCGGGCCACTGCCTCGCTGAGTGACCTTGGGCGAGTCACGACCCTCCTGAGTGTGGGTCCCCGCTCGGAGGTTTGCGGGACACGCTGACCGCAACGTGGCGGCCTGGCTTTGCGGCCTGGTTGGCCGGCACGAGGCTCGCGGGCCCAGCGCGGGGGCGCTGCGGGCGGATCGACCCGCCCGGTTCCACGCCGGCCTCCGGGCCCCGCCTCCCTCGGAGCCCCCTCGCCAGGTGACCCCCGGGCGCAGCCGCCAGAGCGTCTCCCCGCGGCGCCCGCCCAGAGGTCACGCAGCCCGCGGGTCGCTGGGCCTCTTACCCGGGCATGCACCGTCCCCATGGCTCCCTCTCCGACCGCCGCCTAGCAGAACTTCGCGGGCCCAACCCAGTCTCGAATGGCGAGGGCAGAGGGCGGGTCCGCGGTGGCGGAGCGGCCGGTCAGGGCATCACCCACAAGCACCCGGACGCAGCGCACTGGGGGCGACCATGATGCCCCGCCTCAGCCCCGCCCCCTTGCTCATTGTGCTTTCGCTCATTGGTCCTCTCAGAGCCTGTAACCCGGATGTTCACGCGGACGCCGGGAAACCCTACCCAAGCGCAGAGCGTCCAGTGACGCCTGCGAAGCTACTGGCACTTAGTGTTTGTGTCTGCGTGCGGCTCTGCTAATAGCAGGTGTCCGGAGTTGGTGGGTGCGCCACAACTTCACCCGGGTCTCTCCCTTAACCCTCCTGGCATCCCGGCCCGGGGGCTACTGTGCCTGTCCCCACGCTCCCGCGAAGCGCCGCGGCTCCCCACACCCGGCTGCGTCCCCCAGCGCCTGGAGCTGCCCAAATCCGGTTGTCGCCCTGCCTCCCTCCTGCTGGCCGCACGGATCCTTGCAAGTCACTGAAACTCCTTAGGGCTCAGTCTCTTCATGCAAAATGAAGGTGATTGATAGTCGTCTCTACTTCATTGGGTTGGATTAGTAGGGCTCATGCATGAGAGACGGAATGTAAAAACGCGTGACACAGTGCAGGGCACTCAGTGAGCAGTGGATAAGTGGCCATTATTCATTCAGCTGCTACCAGTCGATATTAGTGAGGGTCATCCAAAGGTTCGGGTGCAGCCATTCACATTGGAGAACAAGACAGTCATGGGACTTCAGTTGGGTGGCGGAAACAGCTTCCACCCCCCCCCCCAAGACCCCAACATATACTGTAATAAATAATAGTTACACATTGTGATCAGTGCAATGAATGAGAGAAATGAGCCAGAGAGAAGGAGAAGCGGGATTGTCAGTATTAGGTCAACTCATGTTTCCACTCCCTGCTGGTAACAGTATGATTTCGCTTTTCCTCTTAGCCCCTCCCAAGGACCCTGACACCCTTTCCACTTAAATAGCCGCACCCTAAAACAAATGAACAAAACAGAACAGACCACAGACACAGAACAATCCGATGATTGCCAAAGGGGAGGAGGGTGGACAGATGGGGGGAAAAATATATTGGGGGGGGACAAAAGAAAGGCTGATGCCCTTTGGGATCCACCCTTTGGGATTCTGATTTAATTGATCTGGGATCCGTTTTTGGTGGTGGGAGGGGGCACGGGGAGTTTAAGCAGTTCCACAGGTGCTTCTGCTCTACAGCAGAGGCCTCACACTTAAGGGGGAGGGGGAAGCAGCACCCTAAGCCTCCAGGACCCCTGGGGTAAATATTCAAAGTCCACATACACCTTCTTGCCTGGAAAGAGGCAGAAGTTGGCACCTGCCAGTCTCCTTACTAGTTGACCTATCCGTCTGTCCAGCTCCACGCTCAGCCCAAGGCCCACTCTGTTTGGTTCACTCCCCAATCCCAGAGGCTAACTAGTGTGACATGGAGCGTTGTCATGATGGTGGATGATTTACAGCACACTTTAAAACACACCTTCTCTCAACCATAGCTCACACCCGACTGACTGCACCAAACAAGTTGAAACTTGTCACACACTGTTACTAAGGTTTGAAATGTCGCTTCCCGTATTGAAGATCCTGCCTTCCCTTTGGATGGCACTCGGCAGCAGCATTCACCGTATATTTTGATCTCAACGGAAAGGCTCCGTGTCACACATCACTTCTGGTACGGCAATTTCTGTCAAATAAAAACATTACGGTGTGTCCTCATCCACCTTATTCACCAAATCTGGCACAGTGGGACTTCTGGCTCTTCCCCAAAGTCAAAATGACCGTGAAAGGTAAACGTATTGAATCAATTCAGGGCATCGAGGCAGCCATGACAGAGCGACTAAAGACCCTCATGAAAGAGGACTTCCAGAACTGCTTCAGAAAGGGGCAAGAACAGGATAAGCATGTTTGATGCGGGGGTGGGGTACATGGGGAGATGGGGGGGTGGGGGCATGGGTATTTTGAAGGGGATAAATGGCTACGTGTCTTTTACTGTAATAAATTTTTGTTTAAACATTCAACTGTCATGAGGTTGACCCGCAGATTGCACCAGAAGTCATGAGCCAAATAATTTGAGAGTCTAATGTGTGCCAGGCACTGGACCACAGTGACAGAGGGCACATCAGGAACACAGAGTCACAGCTTTCACAGTCAAACACCAGCTCTGACAATCACAATACATATTAACATATTAAAGGCTCTGAGAAGTCCAGCAGTACCTATGCTTGTTCTGCTTCCTTTAACCCAGGAGTTCCTAGATTTATTGTTTTTGTATGTGTGTGTGTGTTTTGTTTGTTTCTGAGGCTTTCTGTAGCCTCAGTATTTCCAGTGCTCCTCTTTTGAGCAAAAGGTAGAATTGTATTTCCCTGCTCCCATCCATGTGACTTGCTTTGGTCAACAAGTCGTGAGCTGAAGGGACAGGGGTCACTTCTGGATGAAACCTTTAAGCACCAAATTCCTCCCCACCCCCACCTCACCATGGCAATAAGTGACCCTCCAGGTGGTGGGATGGCTTCAGGTTGGGTCAGTCCAGACTGGTGGGTATGTACTATGAGAAACAAACCCTTTAGGGGTTTTTGTTCAACGCAGCATAAACCCGCCTATCCTAACTGATCGAATTACCTAATGACAGGTACCGGTATTCCAGAAAACGTGGTTTAGGAAGTGCTGATCTGGTCCCATCAGAAGTAGACATGCAATTGAGTAACTACACTGGTTCCCTCAAGAAATCAAACATCACGTCTCAGAGGCCATGAAGGAGGCTGGGTCTTCCCACAGAGGTCACCCATCTGACTCACGTGACTTGGAAGTTACACAGGACAGCTGATCAGGCAGCTGAGCCCTGTACCAGCCAGGTGAGGTTGGGCTGCTGCAGAGGGATGGCCAGGGGGTAGGTGGGCATCTGGGCCCAACCCTCACCTGAGCCAGAGACTGGGGGGGTCCTCACTCACTTGAGGACCCCCAGCCCCCAGGAGAGGCTATGCATACCCAGCAGAGCAGGCCCGACCTAAGCCTTGGGGAAGAGCCCGGCACCCAGGCAGGCAAGGAGCCACTCAGGAGTCTTGGGTCCCACAGGAAGCAGAGGGATTCTAGAAGATGGGTCTGGTCCCGAAGCCCAGAAAGCAGCTCGCAGGGAGGCCTCCTGTACCAACAGGGCTGTCTGGGGGAGCAAGGCTGAAACCTCAACTGGGGGTGTTTTAACGGAGCTCAGCTGTGAGGGAAGAACAGCAACACCGTGGCTCCTTAGAAAGAACATTGAGAGCAAGTAGTTTAAAAATCACATTTATTATGAGTTATAGTTTGAAGAAAGTAATATATGGTCACATAGAAATTTGGAAAACACGTATAAGCACAACCAATACGACGTAATTACAAACAACAGCATGATGGTAACCACTGTGGCTATTCCGAGGTATGTACTTTCAGTCCTTTTTCTAGGACACACACATATACGTATCTACACCCACACACTGTATTTTAACACGGGGGCCATGCTGTGCGCCAGGTTTCACTGTTTACCAGGCGGAGACTGTTGTATCCTGACATTAACTAGACGACATATGGGTTATTCCTGACAGTGGAATATTCCGAAGTCCAAATGCATCATCAACAGAGGAAGGGTTCTATTTCATCAGGTAGGAGGGATGTGAGAAAAACCGCAGCACAGCTGGAGAGGTGAGGGCCTGGGGGAGTGGGGAGGGTGGCATTTAAGGCACAAATGGAGGGAACCTCGGCCATTTCTAAAATAGTATTATAGTTCCTCGTCTTAGAGCACACTTTAAAAAATTTATAAAACATATGCTCATTGTAAGAAGGTTGAGTTCTTTCAAAAACTATAAAGTAAGTTCCAAAGAACCTTATTAGCCATGATCACAAAACTCTCATATACAGAGGGTTCCAAAACAAATGTACACACATTTTAAGAAAGGGAAAAAAAACTGTATTCCAATTGTCATGCTCAATATACACAGATAACAGAAGATGAATACCAGTCATGTGTATACATTTTCTTGGCACCCCCGGTCTATCTGTCTCTATGGGAATACACTGGTTATTGTAAAACACTGTGAAAATGTAATTATGTCTGTGGTTCTGACAGAAAAGCTGATTGGGAAACTTGAGAGTCAGGTGGGTCAGAAGGAGCCCAGGTGGGTGTCAGGCAGGCCTCCTCCACCACCAGGCCAGCTCAGCAAGGGACATGCCCTGTTCTGGGGGCCCAGGGGGCCGGGCAACCCACCACTCACTTGGGGATCCAGTGCTACCAGAACAGAAGCGTCAGGTGCCCACCCACCCAGGAGACCTGCAGGGGGTTTCACAAGTGGCCCCTGCCTTCTAGGAGTTCCCAGCTCAGAACAGCTCCGGCTCAGGTGGAGTTTGCCCCAGAACCACATTCCGTTTTAAAGGGTTCGTTTTTGCAAGACAGCACTTTGTCTGAACTTGACTCCAGGACACTCATACAACGTAGGGGAGAATTGCAGCTTTCTGTCCCAATATTTAGGATTCGGAGTTTATTACTGTTTTTCTTTTTTGTTATATTCCAACGTGTAAGAAAAACAGATGCACACATTTCCCCTCGAGTTACAGTACATTGTGACTGCCAACAAATCACACACCTGGGAGAAGGGAGGTCCCTGTCTCTTATTTGTCTCCATTGAGGCTGGGGGAGCACAGAGGATGGGGGCGAGGGGGGTGGTGGTGAGAAAAAAGAAAAGCAGACCAGAGGCTTGGGGAAAATAAGTCAAGTTCAAGTTGAGGGCACCAGCGGAAAGGAGGCCAAGCCGTCTGGCTCCTGCCTGGGGTCCTGGGGGACTGTCTTGTGCTCTGGATAGTTTTTTAAGACTTGTTCTCTTAACATCTCACTGATTCACATAATACATAATTCAACAGATAATAAGATTTCCTATGTTTTAGACAAAATTCTTTATCAAATATTTAGGCTGGGTTGAAAGGGTGTTGTAAAATGTCAGGAAGTTATTATCTTTTAATGCCCTCCCGCCATGCCAACTGCTTCCTGTATGGGGAGATGGAGCACCCTTCTGTCTTCCCTCCAACCCCCAAGTCTGCACAAAGGGCAGCCGAACCCCCGCCACAAGCTCCCCCTGTCCAAACACCGGCCATTCTAGAAAGCTCTTTCTGGGACATTCGAGGGCTGCAGGACAGAAATGGTGATGGACCCTCCACACTGAGGGTCATTTCCCACCTGGCCGTGCTTCAGTATTAGATTTCTTTAACCTCGGGAGCACCATATATACCAAAAGCAGCTTCCTAGCTTTATCATAAAGACCGATCGATAGCCTTTGGTTTTAATAAACTATAAATTCAGCACAGAGGCCAAGGTCCACACGTCACAGACATGGGGGATTCCACAGCAGAGTGGAGATAGTTGCACAAAGATGGGAAAGGCCTAGCAGCTCGCAAAGAACGTCCTAGACTTGTCTCCTCCAACTCTCCCCCGCTGGGAAAGTGGGGAGGGAGGGGTCGCTCCCACCCTCAGCAGGACTGCTGCCCAGGAAGCTGAGGCCAGACTGGAGGATGGATTGCTAGGCAGTCTGCACTTTGGGTCCTACTGGAGAGTCCACAGGGCCGGTGTCCAGGTCCTTGGGGAGCAGGAGGGCTGAGGTCCCGTGGTGCTCTGGTTTGTGCGGGGAGGGCTGCTGGCTATTTGCCAGCATTTGGGATCTGAAACAAAGAATGCTGACTCAGCAGCCGTCTTCAATCTGAGAGGATGGACGGACGCTGTCTGCCAACGCTTAGTGCACTGCCGAACAGACTCTGGGCACTGCAGCGTGGCCCAGCCCAAAGCCACACTTTCCTGCTCCCCTCAGTACTTGGCTGATGTCACCAACCTGGGCCTCGAAGCCTGTGGCCCTCACAGCCACCTGGACACCTCCCACCGCACAGCCACAGGCACGATGGAGCACGTCCATTCCCTCCACACAGAGCAGGTCTCCCACCAGGGTGCCCTACCACAGACCACCCACCCCTCCCAGGCCTCTTCCTTCTGACTAGCTGCCCCACTCCCTCGGAATGCCTGCAGGCACCAGGGCTTGTACCTGGTACCTCCTTCTGGCCCCAGCACCTATGACACCTCTCAGTCCCACAGGTTCAGCGACCAGGCCCTCTCACCCTTGCCTGGGCCAGCGTGGCTCCCTCAATGGTGAGCTTGCTGCCCGTCGGGCTCCGAGGTCTAGCGACGTCCACAAGCCCACTGGGTCATTCTCAGTGCAACCCAGATCCTGCCACTCCCTACTTAAACCCTTCCACAACTGCCAACAGCAGTAACGACTAAGGCCCCATCTCCTGAAGGCACTCCATGTGTCAGTACTGTGCTAGGGGGTGCCCAAAGCCTCACAGAAACCCAATGAGGAGGTAGGTGAGGGTCAAGGCTGATGAACAAGCGAGAAAGCCAAGACCTGTGATTTTCAGGGTAAGATCCAACCCTAGTAACCAGAAGAAGGCCCTTTTTTACTACGAATCAAGTGTGCAGAATTCAGAAAGCAGCAGCGGTCACCGGGCCATGTTACGAAGCAGACTGCAAAATCTGAGGTCAGAAGGGAGTCTGCTTTAACAGGACCCCAGGCCACACCCATGGGAAGCCCCGCCTGGCCCCGCCTCTCTCCGTGCCTCACCCCATCCCCCAGAGGCAGGCTTCCAGAGCTACTTCCTTTAGGCCCAGGAACGCTCTCACTTTCCTGGCCGGCACCTGTCCCCTCTGCCCCTCTCAGCTCTCTCCATCACAACTGGGCTGAATCGGAGGCTTTCCTGCTGCCCCTGTGCAGGTTAGCTTTACTGGGGCCTCTGATTTACTCAGCTGCCTCCCACAGGACAGGGCCCCCTGCATGCAAGGATGAGCTCCTTGCCACCTAGCGGGCACTCAGGGGTGCTTCTAGGATGGTGGGTGAGGCCTGAGCAAAGGAAAGGAAGGCCCATCCGACCCAAACCCCTTACCTGGAAGTGGGGAGCAGATGATTTATCACTCGAGAACAAATCTGAGAGGTTACCGAATGAAACCACTGGATGTCATCAGGAATATATGGAAGCCACACCACCAGTCTGCAGGAATGAAATCACACACACACACACACACACACACGCACACAGTGTCAGCATGAAGATAAGCCACAACAAAGAGAACAAAACAACAACTGAAGCTAAGGCAGCAATAGCCTTTGTCCCAAGTAATGTCCAGGGTCACTTCTAATCCCAGTCCGATGAATTCCCAGAAGGAGGATTTGGGACTAGCCTGCCTAAAAGCCCTAACGGAAAGTTAGGCCACTTTTAATTAAGGAAAGTTCAAGGGACTTACATGGAAATAAAAGGACAATGCTTTAGTTTTTCCAGCATTCTACTTGTCTGTGGCAAGATGCCCACCAATCAGTGTGCCCACGGCTTGTAATTGAGACACCACCCTCTCCACTCAGCCCTACTGTGCTTGGCCACATGCCAGCCCAGCAGAGGAAGCCACTGAAGAGGCCCGACCGCTGCTCTCCACAGACTCCCAACTTCCCAGACGTAAAAAGGAGCCCACCTCTGGGTTTTGATAAATGCTGGAACCCAGAGCAAGGCTGGGCGGGGAAGGCACCTGGGAGGGTTCCCCAAGGGCAGGAGACCTGAGCTGCCTTTTGAAGAATGGGATGGACTTTAAAAGATGGACTGAAGGACGTGCTGGATTAACTCACTAAAAAGAAAGGAAACTCCAAAGTAAATCTGAAGGAAGCGGAGGTTGAACAAATGCCCAGGGATCCAGTACTCACACGTGTTTGCCGCACGTCTTTCCCTACCATGAGTAAGATCCCAAAATAAAGGGCAGACCTACAAGAAGTGACAGACCTACAACAGCAATGAGAAAGGAGGTGGGCTGGGCAGGGGTGCCCCCCGAGGCACCTTTCGGGGTGCTCCACGTAGACTGGGCTCCATCCCGCTGCACAAGCTGCCACGCCCCAGGCTTAGGGCCTCACCCTCTCTCAGCCCCGGGACACGCAGCCACGTGCCATGCTTACCTCTGGACCACAGCAATCACGGACTCCACGGGCAGCGTACACGGCAGCATCACGTAGGACATCACCTTAACCGGTAAGGAGTTGCAAATCTTGTTCATGTATCCACCTTGGATTTTAAGTATTTCCCTCATTGCTGAAAAACACAATTTGGAGGTTTTATCTCCCACCAGTGTAGAAAGCAAGCCACCTTACCCAGGTGGTGTTTGGAATTTCTATGAAGTACACAACTCCTGTCAGCCAAAGAATCTGAAGCATTCACAAATGCGATCAAATGGGGGCTACGCTCAGAACAGCCCTTGGACAGCCTACAGGCACCGGGCTCCCAAGTAACGACTCTCTTTTAAACTGACAACTATTTCTGGAGGTGTGCACAAACTGCTCAGTGAGCTTCGAGAACTTCTCCGTGCACCTCCAGCTGCCAGGATTCCGTCTCCTGCCTAGAACCCCCTGGCCTTCTATGTCCCCTTGGTAATGACCTCAGGATGCCCCAAATCCAGGAACTTGAGCAGCTGCCGGTTAATGCAACTGCTAGGGCGTCAGTGCCTCAGGGGCAAGAAATGCATTCTGCTCATCTCTGAATTTCTCCAAACGTCCGATTGGAAGCTTTTGTGCACTCATCTGTCCATCTGATATTTGACGGCACCGTTCAATGACGGTCAAAACTGTGGGTTTGGAGGGAGGGGCAAATCAGGAGAGGCTCCGTGAGAAAGAAGGCCTTGAGATGGGTAGACAGGCAGAGAATGGTGTTCCAAAAGAACGGGCCTGCGCCTGGGGCCGCTGGTATCCAGTGCCTGGGTCCCAGGAGCGGAGGGCCTGTCCGGTTAACTCAAAACGGGCTCAGTGGGAGTTTGTTTTCCTCCGGCCATGTCCCCGTGGGAAGGGAGACTGAGCAAAGCACCTGGCTCGGGGGAGGCTGTGCCAAGAGGTGGGGACCCCAAGGCCCAGTAACTCTGCCCATTTCCTCCCCATGGTAGCTTCACCGTCCGCCCTCACGCACAGGACAGAAGCCCTTTCAGTCTCTCAAACAGTCACAGAAAATAACATCCTCTCCGGGTTCACCCCTGAGGAGTCGGCACCTATAGTGATCTGGGGCGACAGCGTCTCCGGGATGCTCTCATCCCAGGGCAGGGTGCCGAGATGGTTCAGCAGCTTGTTTCCTGGAGGCTTTGTTGGCCAGGCGGCCACCCCCAGGGAAGCCTCCAGGCTTGTGGTCTCACAGGGGGGCGCAAGGACGTCTTGCTGTGGTAGCGATAAATTCAGGCATGGATGGAGCTTGTTACAAATGCCTGTGAAGGACACAGAAGAGAAACCATCAGGCGAATTTGGATGGCAGGGGTCATTACTAACCCACCCACCCACCCACCCAATGAGAGGGCGGCTAGCAGCCACCAGAGCTTCAGTCCCAGCCTCCACTCAGTACAGTTGGGGATGGACGCGGGCCGACATTCATAATTGGGAGAAAGACGTGTGGGGCTTTGAAGCCAGGTAGATGTGAGTCGGCACCTGGCTCGACCACTCAAAAGCGGTGTGGGTCCCACAGCCACATGTGGATTCGTGAGGTTGAAACAGGAGGATTATAGCTGGAATAATTTGTGATAGCTGGTATTACACCACTGGGGAAGCCTGCGTCCCAGGCCTGACTAGGAACTTTACAGTCAGGCCTTGCAGCAGCCACTCAACTGCTACCAGCCTCTCCACTTTTCAGCTGAGAAATGAGAAGCACAGAGAGGTTAAGTGATTCATCCAAGGCCACACAGCCCATCTGTGGCAGAGCGAGATTGGAACCCAGGTCTGACATCAGTGACGGCACTCTTGCATCACCCATGTGGTCCTGAACATAGTACTAGGTAAGGGGGTCTGTGCAGCCACTGCCCCCAGGTGCTGAGGCACAGTGGCTGACACCAGGTAGTGCCTCCTGCTCTCCCGGAATTGGCATGCTGGTGGGGGAAGGGGCAACGCTGGTTTCAGAGACTCATAGCTACCCCGGCTCACCTCTTGCTTCCAACCTCATGTTCAAAGGACCAGGGGCTACTCCTGGATACCTGTGTTGTGTTCCCAGGTTACATCTCCTGTTTATGCTTCTCTCTAGATTTTTCCGGGCCTCTGTCACGCACACTGCTCACCCTCTGAGATTTCGCTTTCCCTTAGGTATGTTTCAGAGACTCTGTTCCCAGAGGACAACCCTGCCCCACCCCCACATGTCCTCTGCAGGACCCCAGGGAGGCCGGCCTGGCTGAGGACCGCACTTGGATATCTTAACCCAAACCCAGCCCTGCTGCGGCAAACGCTCAGCCGCATACCAGTCTTTAGAATGACTAAGTACCACCTGGACTCATTTAGTCCAAACTATTCTCACTACATATGTCGAAACAGAGGCTGTAGGAGGAGGTGGGGGCCCGTCAGCAAGTAACCTGAATCCACGCCTGCGGGGTCCATCACCATCATTTAGTCCCAGACCGCCTCCAAATTGCATCCCCAGTCCAGAGTGCTGTCCAGGACTTTGGACCCTGACATCAGCTGCCTCCTGCACAGCTATCCCCAAAATGCCCCTGGGGCACCTACATGTCCTTCCCGGAGCCCCCCTGACTTCCTGCAAACCCGCTCCCTCTGGAGTGCCCTGAACCCGTGGGCAGAGCCCCCTGTCCCCTGACCCCAGCTCCCGAGGCCAACAGCCAGGGCGTCATCCTCAAGTCCTGTTCTTCACAAATCTCTGGTCAGTCCTGTTCCCTCGGGCCCCTGCCCCTACCCCGGCCCTGGCCGAGCGTCCCGCTGCCTCACTGCAGCCAGAGGGGCCTCCAAAGCTCCCCTCTGACCTTCCTCACTCCTGCTTCAGCAGCCCTCAGCGACTCCCTACTGCTGCAGGATGCAAACCCTCACCATGCCCGCAAGGCCCAGCCTTGTCCCCTCCTCTGTCCATCTCTCGGTGTCCCCCACACCCTGCCATACCAGTTCCACAACGCTTCTTTCCGTCGCCCAACAGACTACACTCCATTGCCTGCAGGCCTCACTCTCACGCCGCCCTCCAACCTCCCGTGCCTAGAACGCTCCTATACGTCCTCAAAGTGTCAGCGTGGATTCCCTCCTGCGTGACCCTATAGCATCTCGCCTCTTCCTGCCAAGGCATTTAGCACACTACCAGACCTCCGCTTACTGATCTGCGCTCCCGACCAGACTGGAAGCTCCAGGAGGGCAGGGCACGCATCTGCCTCTTCACTGCGGTGTCCCTAGTCCATGGCCAACCGCTTGGAACCCAGAAGGTACACAAGCAGTATTTGCTGAGTAGATAATATGTGTACGTCCTTTTACCCACAGTCTTCCTGGTCTTGGCCAAAGACTGCTTCAGAGGCTCAATACAGGAACCACTTCTTAATAGTGAAGAAAAACAGCTCCAAACCCATCTACTAGTTGGCTCTACTCTAATGTTCCTAGAGCCCAAATCCCACAGCCCACAGGAGCCAGGAGGATTCAAAGGCAGCAACCTGTCCCAGAAAGGGCAGCTGGTCCAGTGGGCGTCCCCCACACCTGGCTGCAGACGATTATTCTGATTGCTTCACTTGGGGCGCATGCCCAGAAACCCTGTTCAACGCCCTCATGAAACTTAAGGTTCACAGCAGTTCAAGCAGAAAAGAAAACAACAGAACTGTCTGCCTTCAGACAGGCGACACCATGGAAGGAGACAGAGCCCTGGAGCATCCTGGGTTCAAATCCCAGCTCTGCCCCTCAGTGAGTGGCGTGTGGTCCCTGGCTCGCCTTTCTGAGCCTCCATTTCCCTATCTGTAAAGTGGGGTGAAGATTTCCTATCTCACGAGGCCAGTGAGTGGGTGAGCATGACAGGCAGTGAAAGCAGTGAGCAGCAAGTGACATCGCTCACACCAATCTCGGGTTTACCTAGGCTGCTAACAGAAGGCTTATTAAAAGGGCACATCTGTTTCCCCGCCCATACATACCATTTTCTTCCAAGAACCTGATAGCATCTGTGTACCCTTGAAAACATATCTCTGCGAGCACCTGTAAGCAAATCAAGTAAGTTAGCTGCAGGGCGGGGACATCACTAAGCACCATTCACGGAAATATCTAAAGTCAGCCAAGACAAAGGGAAGGCTCTGGCAAACTCTGAGCCACTCCCACGTGCCAGGCGCAGCCACAGAGAGGTGGGACACAGCAGTCCTCCCCTCCTGTGGACACCCCTCCATGGAGCCTTTGCTGGCACCCCAGCATGCCAGGGGGCCTGTCCCAGTTGTCACTGGACCATTAACAGCTGCCCCCACTACTTGTCTGCATACCAACCACGCACGCAGACCAGCTGTGCTGTACGGCCTTTCCTCCAGTGGGAACACACGCTGGGGGTGCACACTGCACTGTAAAGACCCCCTTGTCCCCAGCACTGCTAGTGTA
Source organism: Rhinolophus sinicus (assembly GCF_057876585.1). NCBI lineage: Eukaryota > Metazoa > Chordata > Mammalia > Chiroptera > Rhinolophidae > Rhinolophus > Rhinolophus sinicus. Next base: position 6,515,028 of record NC_142501.1, read on the forward strand.
TACAGCCTACAGGTTTTCTTACGGCGTTAGGGTTGTGACACGTCCTACAACCACCACCAAGAAGGAGTAGACCACCAAATGCAGTGTGATTCATGACCATGGTTGAAAAGAAGAATCATCTGGGTAACTACAAATTATCCTGCCTCCCCAGCTATACCCAGACTACAGTCGTCCCACGGTATTCATGGGGGGTGGTTCCAGGACTTCCCTTGGATACCAAAATTCACAGATGCTTTAGTCCCTGAGATAAATTGATGTAGGGTTTGCATATAAGCTGTATTTGCATATAGGCTACGACCACATATATCTACATGTCACTTCATCTGCGTGGATTCAGCATAGGGCTCAGTAAGTGGCAAATTCAAGTTTTTCTTTTATGGAAACTTCTGGGATTTTTAAATTATTATTATTATTTTTGATCTGCAGTTGATTGAATCTGCGGATGCTTGAATCCGTGGGTGCAAAACCCATGGACAGAGAGGGCCGACTGTACTTACACCACAGCCCCTGGAAATGGGACCTGAGCTGCGGTGCTGGTCAAATGTCCCCAGGAGAGTCCAGTGATCAGAGTGGGACAGCACTGATCTCCTGGGACAAGGGACTCTTCTCCGAGTTCCTATTCAATGAGGGTCTGTTTCTGTTTGTTTGCATAGAGAACTGGTGACTCTCCAGGCAAACAGGGAAGCAAAGAAGAGCTACACTCCAGAACACAGCCCCCCACTCACCTTGACGTCTGGAGGGAACAGTACGCAACTTAGCAGGTAGATGTTTTCTGAGCAGAGGCGTAGGCTGAGCTGGGTGAAATCCACGTGAAAAAAGTTCGTGGACTTGACCTTAGGGCAGATGTCAGACTCCCCATGGAAGGGGGACACAGTGATGGTCGTTTTGGCATCAGACATGGGTAAACAGTTAGTCACCCCTCCATCGATGTATCGCTTTTAAGGGAGAAAACAGGACATCCTGTCAGAAGCTCCGGGCGGCTGCTTTCCGTGTTTTTCTGTGTTTCATGGGCAGAGGCTTCTCAGAGCTGCAGGCTGATCCTGGGGGAGAACGGGGCTTGGGCATGACTCAGCAAATCTGTACTGAGCATTTCTGTGCCCGGCCAGGCTTGAGGTTGGCACTCAGGGATGCTGCAAACTATTGTAGAGATTACACACTGCACAGAAAGTGCCTGGCAAGGAGGCAGGCGGAGGCTGGAGTCCGGCCCATGACCTGAGCCCAGGTGGGAGCCCACAGGTGTGCCCATGGAGTGTGTACTCGGGACAATGGGATGCAAACCCTGCCCTAGAAGGCAGGGTTCAAGTCCAGCTCCCCTTGCTGCTTGGGAAATCTTGGACTAGATATTTCACCTGCGAGCCCAGTCTCTCTCCACACCTTGAAAACGAGAACCAGCGCTTCGAGAGGCTTTAGGGCAGGGGCGTCCAAACTTTTTTCAATGTTTTTCACCAAGGGCCATATGTGGTAAAACACACAAACAGCCGGGCCACTCACTCGAGGTGAAGTACGTATTGCCTCACCTGGTGTATTTAAGTAAACTAAATATATTTTTGGAATTTGCTGCGGGCCAATTAAAAATGGATTGCGGGCGGCAGTTGGCCCGCCGGCCGCAGTTTGGACACCCCTGCTTTAGAGACTTAAATGAAATAGTGAACCTGGGGCCTAGACGGCCTCCAGAAAACGTAGTCTTATCACCCAACCAGTGGCATTTGGGCTCAGTTACTCTGAGCATCCATATCTGGCATCTACCACCTTCGGCTGGGCAGGAGGGTTTGGGTACAATTTGGACAGCTTGCACTCCCCCTGTTGGGACAAAACCTTAACTGTCTCCAGAGACTGCCCTAGAATGAGGCTGCCAACCATCCAGCACAGCCTAGCGTGTAGTCCAGAGGCTGCAGAACAAACACCCCAACTTCTGCTTGGCTGCCCGCAGCACAGCTGAGCATGAGCCATAGGTGTTCATGTATTTGTTCAATGGAACCAAACCGCAGCCCTGTTGGCAGCTTCTGCCCAAGCCATGGGCTAAAAAGGACAGTCAGTCCAGAGGACTGAAACTCTCAACCCCTAAGAATAAAGCTCTCCCATAAGCCAGTCAGCGATTCCTGAGCGTCTCCTCCTTTAATGAGGCCACTGGGCATCTATCCACTCATGTGAAGATTAAGTGAACCAGCTTTCCTTACAGACAGCCAGATGAGTGCTTCTGGCTGCGGTGGATTCTGCTGCCCAGGCAGCCTCGGGCAGGGCAGGGTCAGGGACGGGGGATATGGAATCTCTGCCTGAAGGCTGAGAAGCACAAGGCTATGTGTTTGGGGTCCTATCGCCTTGCAGGCAGGAACTATGCAACCACAGTTCAAAAGCAAACTTACCACACCTCTGAAGGAAGGAGGAATTAAGCCACAGAAGACAGGGATGAAGGAAGTACAAATCAAGGCCTGTGAAGACAACAGGGAGTGAAATCAAAGGCTGAAAGAGTCCACCCATAATTCCCCAGGGCTTTTATAAGCCTTCACCAAGGGAGAAAAGCAATAAGCCTGAAAATGCTCTTTGCACAGAGTAGGTGCTTTAATAAATGAGTTGAATGAACGATGAACCAACCTACACACTTGTATTTCAGGCCTAACGATCTGCACCTTAACGACACTGTCTGTGGACATCAACTTGCTGTCCCTGTTCCCCAAGAGAGTCACACTGGGCCATCGCAGACAGGACCAAGGGTTGTTGACCCACTGATTGACTGGGAAGGGACTTGATCAGAGCTTCACAAATACTGATAGAATCATCTGGAAAGCGTGTTGACCCACAGACTCTGTGCCCCAGCCCAGGATCCTGACGTGACAGGTTGGAGGTGGGGCCTGAGAGTGACGCTGACGCTGCTGGCCCGGGGACCACACTTGGAGCAGCACCATGCTAGAGAGCATCACGCAAGACGCAAACTGATTCACTGAGAGGACGGACTCGTGGGAACGGACAGGTGCTGGCTGTCTAGAAACAACATTAAAAGGAAGGGGATACTCGTGCTGAGATGCTGCTGGCTCTGTGCCAGGCTGCTCTCTTGTACAGACCTGTGTTAAAGTGAAATGCAGTCCTTAGAACTGTCAGAAAAGGCATCAGCCAAATTAAGTGGTATTTTAATATCACAAACTCTCTCTGTGCTAGGATCCGAGGACAGAGGCCAGTAAGACAGGCTCCCACCGCGTGGGGCTTCCCTCCAGGGGAACTCATTAAGGAACAGGCATTATTGGGACAGGGTCCCTGGAGGAGGCAGGTAGGTGGTCAGGAGCCGCGTCTGGAAAGATGGGAGGCATGAATTTGAACCTGCAACTATCCTGACACACACAGGCTTTCTCTGTGCTATGGCCCAGATCCCTGGAGACACGCTGAATTTAGGTCACTCTGCCGCAGGAAGCAAACAGCGTCATGGTCTACCAGGTTTTTGCATCTTAGGAAATGGCGCCGGTGGCCTGCGACAGCCCTCTCGGTTACGTCCCAAAAGAAAGAAACAGCCGTTCTGATGACAACACCCACAGAAAGTGCTTACGTCCACGACTTCATCTTTCGACTCGAAATCCGACACGAGGACGTTTTCCAAGTCAGACACTCTGGTGAGCGAGATGGACACTTTGCCAGAGATGAGCTGGTGAACGTTGGCCGGCAGGTGTTTCTGGAGACCCTCTCGGAGGTACTTGCTCGGGTTGAAGGACGGGTGGAGAACACCAAGATTCCGGTTCCTGGCTCTCTGGATGGCTTCAACGACGACCTGTATCACCTGTTCTGCAGGGGTGGGAGACAAACACACAAAGGGATGCGCCACCCTGGAGGTGGGACTGCTTCGTGACAAGACCAGAAACCAGACGGCAGGGGAGCTGCCAACGGACTCTTCTCTAGGCCTGCGTTCCCGCAAGGCAGCCACCTATGGCTACGGAGCCCTTGAAATGGGGCTCATCCAAACTGAGATATATAAAAGACACACGGGATTTCAAAGGCTTAGTAGGGAAAGAAAGGAATGTAAACTATCTCCATGATGTTTCATATTGTTTAGACAGGAAAAGGATACTATTTGGGCTCTACCGGGATACATGAAATTAATGTCACTTGTGTCTTTTACTTTTTTCCATGTGACTACCAGGAAATGTAAAACGACGGATGTGGCTTGCACAGTATTTCTATTGGACAGCGTAGCTCTAGGCTTTGGCCTTGGGAATGAGTCTCCAGAGGCCCAGGCGAGCTCTTTTCACCTCCACAAAGAGCAGCCAGGGACTCCTCAGCCTTAGCGCTTCAGCGTCCATGGGTGTGACACTGAGGAGGGAGCAGGACGGGCTGCAGGCTGGGGCTGCAGCTGGAATCCTGCCTCTGCCTCTTGCTCGCTGAGTGACCTTGATAAGTCACTTCACTGCCTCTAAGTCTCAGACTGTGCGTTTTGAACGCGGGGCAGTATTTCGCTACCTTTTGGAGACAGAGGATTAGATCCGCTACAACCTGGATGGTGTTGACCCAGAGGAAGTGCCTAATAAGTAACTAGACTTAACTTTTAACTCTACCGCCAGAATTACCAGACCGTCTAGTGGGCACAGGGGACATTCATGCTCTACCTGACCTCACTCACTGGCCTGGCCCCCTCTGGCTGACCAGCACTGCCCTGGCACATAGGACTACCTGTCCCAGCCCAAGACCCAGCCAGTCATTAACTCCTGGAATGTTTAGGCCAGATATGGCGCCAGGTGCCAGCCTATCCTGACCCACCTCTGACTTCAACTCAGCTTCCCCTACTTGCATGGCCCCACTGAATTCAGACAGAAGGGGCAAATTTGCACACAGCTGGCAGGCCTGCCAGGCTCTCCTTCTAAGTCAGCTTTGGCTAAGATGCGCTCTCAGGATCTCTGCCCAAGTCGCAGCCCCTGGGAAATGCTCCTTGGCGGTCCTCACCTGAAACAGGAGGTTAAAGCAAGAACACGGGGAACAGCTCCTGCCAAAATCTCCAGAGCCATTTTTCAGGGACTTGGTGGCTCCTGAGCCTCCCTCTGCTACAGGGCACAGCCCCACGCTGTACCTGTCCCCTGCCAGTGGGGACCCCTCTATACGAGAGTAGGTGCACTTCAGAGCATTTGGACCTGGTCCCAATTGCACACTCGACCATGTGGGTGTCTGCAGGTCTCCTTGGGGAACAAGGGCTGGCTTTCATCACTGCTAATACCCAGGCTGTGTGGACTGGCCATGTGGCCATTCGAATCCTCCCTGAGGTCACATTTCCTGCCCTTTTCTCCTCTCCCCTTGGATGGAGTAGGCAGTAAGGGTGGCCTGTCTCCTAATCCCCACCTCCCCGTCAGCCCAGGATCTGCTCACTGATCCTACCCAATGGCAGGGCTGTGCCCGCTAGCAGGGGATTCCTGGTCACCAGTAGCAGTCCTCCCTGCTGGCCACATCCAACACAGCAGTCCCCAGGTAGAGCACGGAGTAAATCATTAAGGAATCCCACATAAACTGGAGCTCATAAAGTGCATTATCTTCCTGTCTGGGGTCCTGTGGGTGGCAACAGCTCCATGTTGCCACTCGCTCCCGGCCCTGGCCCTGGCTCAGACCCCAGGACAAGGATGCTGTACCCTAGTAGTTTAGGCCAGCTGGGCACGTGCCCCACATCCTCCCCTCCCATGGGCACCCTCACGGACAGAGTTTAGTTGGGACAAGACTCAAACAGGCAGGTTCTCATTTCCAGTGGCACTGAGTAGGGTGTGGAGGGAGTGGGGCTGGGGGTGTCCATGGATCCAGTCCAGCCCCCAAGAAGCGTCTGAAACACTGGAAAAGGAGGAGAGGAGAGAACTTTCTCTCTCTCCCCCACCCCACGCAATCCCCCTGCTTGTCCCCCCAGCCCCTTGGACTCCAAACCGGCAGGTCTGCGCAGGAAGTCTCCAAAGAGTTGCCCTCTGCCAGAGACGCACCCAACCCCAACATCGCCAGGGCTGGGCAGCACCAAAGGCGCCCGGGAGGGGAGAGGGGAGGTGGTGATGATGTGTCCAGTCCCACAAGTCTCCAGAAGGCGCCCACCTTACGGGGGGGGGGGTGCACGGGCCAAAGCCCCCCCTTCCTAGTCGGACCCAGGGCAAATCTGCCCTTCACTTAGGCAGCTCAGCTCGCCCAGCGCCTCCCAGCGGATGGCGGGGCCCGCAGGGACCAACTCCACCCTCCGCCTCCTGGGTCGCGCGCTCCCTTCTCCCTGTAGCTCCCGGACGACCAGGCTCTCAGTCCTGGGGCAGAGGGGCGTCCTTGAAGGCCGGGGGCCAGAGTGGGGTTAGGGTGGGGAGGTGCTTGGGGTTCCCACGCCCAGGGAGCCGCCCCCCAGGCACTGGACGCAGCGGAGGAGGCACCTGTCTACGGAGGTCCCGGGGATGTACGCGGCAGTGTCCATGTCCAAACTCGGCTCCAGCGGGCTCCCTGCGACCCTTAGGGGAAGAGCCCCGGCGGCGGCCCTGGACATACCTGGCGGCAACCCCGCGAGGAAGGTGACGCAGTGCAGGGCCCCGGCCGAGGCTCCGAAGAACATGCGCGCGTCGCGGAGGAGGTGTGGGGCGCGCTCGCTCAGGCAGCATGTCGCCCCGATGTGGTAGACGCCCAGGAAGCCGCAGCCCGTGAAGGACAGGCTCCAGCCGCGCTCGGGATCGTACATTGCGGCGGCGGGTTGGGAGTGCGGAGGCAGGGTGCGGGGTGCTGGGTGTGAGGTCCCAGATTTACAGTGCGCGGCCGCCCCGCCCAGCGCCCGCGGGCGCTCTCCGCGCGGCCTCCACGCAGCGACTCAGGCTTTCCCTGCGTGACGTCAGCCCGGCCGGCCCCGCCCACCTCGGTCCATGCAAATGAGCTCGCGGACGGTGCAATCCCCGGCCGGACGCCCACCCTCCTTTCCTCTGGGCGCGGAGCTGGGAGGGCTCCCCGGTGGTGGTGGAGGAGGAGAAACAGGGGGACCTGCGTCAGCGGGAGGGTGGGGAGAGTTTTGCTAACTCCAAATGACACGGATGTCTTGGAGAGAGACAGTTCCCTCTTCCGTTCTTTTTCAGCCCTTAAGTCAGGGGAAATATAGCAGTTGCCCACTTCAGTCCTTTATGTCCTTTTGACACATTAACATTTCCCTTTTTACACAGGATAGCAAGCTTTAAGCAGGCACCAGCATATAAATGGAGTATAATGTGTTTGCTTTGATTTCCTGCAGTATGGTGGATGGTGTCTTCAATTCATGGCAATGGGAGAGATGTTCCATTTAATGACAGCGATACGAAGTATCCATTTCAAAGTTTCACTGTGAATGACAGGTGCTGCGTGTGGGGGCAGGGCAGTGCAGGAACTTGGGAGTTTGGGAGGCTCAGGCCTAGATGATTCCTGATGCCCCTGGGACGTGCCTAGGATGCCCCTGTACCTATGCGTCCAGCGCTGCACAGTATTTCCACAGCAGCCGTGGAGGGAGGTGAGGCATCTGCCCCGAGTGACACAGCCAGCCATCCGGCTCTACTGGGCCATCCTCACCGCTATTTTGCCGACAGAAAAGCCCCCTGCAGAGTGCAGCACGTGAGCTTTGGCGTCAGGCCTCCCCCTCTCTGTGCCTCCAGGTCCTCATCTGTAAAATGACCCGTGGAGTTGCTGACAGGATTCAAAATGTCACCTGTGCAGAACCTGGACACAGGTGGTGCACGATCTCCCCGCGCAATGCGCAGAGCTGTCCAAGTCTGTGACGTCCCCACTTTTGCTGAGCCTGTGCCTGGAGGGGTGCAGAGCCGAGGCTGAGGCTGGGCTGCCTCAGGGATGCCTCAGAATGACCAGCATGGGTCATTCTGTCTCCTGCCTATGGACCGGAATCGCAGGGCATGGGCGTTGCAGGCCCTAGTGACCGCTGGGCTGACAGCGACATCGCATCACACAGATTTCATAGACTGAGGTCCTGACCACTGGCTGTGCTGGGGTGGGGGTGGGGCAGCACTCACAGGCCTGCCCACCTGACTGCCCTCCATGGCCACCTCACACTCAGGGCAAGGACAGAAACGAGGTTTCTGGATCACAGAACCGGGGCTGCTGGCGGGTTAGCTGGGGCCACAATCTCTAGCCTCCTGCTCCTCACGCAGGACCCCTTCATCTTGCGTCTGCCAACCCAAGCCTGCATTGCATGACTCTCAGTTGGACTAATGGCAGGAAGGTCAGGCTCGGGGCAGGAATTAGAGGCTGTGCTCGCAGGTCCCAGCCAAGTCATCATGCCACCAGCCACAGGCGTTCTTATTCTCTTCTTGTCCACCAACACGCCTTCATGGCCAGCTGCACGGGGGACAGATGTGTAACCCAGATGTGGGCAGGAAAGGAACAGGGCTGAGAGGTCACCTCTTCTTCAGCACTGCATGGTGACAGCAGGTAGACTCCCCCTCTGTCCCCAGACAAGAAGAAAGGACGCGGCTCTCTCAGCCCCTTGCCCAGTGCTCCAGGGGGGCGGGCACAGAACACTGTGGCAATGACTGTGAGCTTTGACATTCATTGGCCGTCACAAATGCAGGTCTCTCCACTTACTAGAGGGGTTAGACCTTGCAGGCATCATTTAACTTCTCAGAGCTCAGTTTCTGTTTCTGTACTTTGGGGGAGAAAACAACCGTGAGGGTCATCTTTTTTCATTCCCAACACTTCCGATAACAATAACATGGTCTTTTCTAACACCCCTTCTACCCCCAGACATCAGCTCAGCCTTCTTCTTTTTGCTCTCCTTCCTGTGGTCTACTTGTTTATTTATTTCACATGTTTGTGCTTTTTGTTGGTGACTGCTGTTTAAAATGGACCCCAAGTGTAGTGCACTTGAGGGGCTCCCCAAGTGCAGGAAGGCCTCGACCTTATTATAGATAAGCTTCATTCAGGCCCAAGTTAGAGTGCTGGTGGCCGTAAGTTCAATGTCAATGATTCACGTAGAACTGGGTACAGAGTCGCCCGTTCTGACTGTGCTGGCTTAGCATCGGCACACTGGGTCCAGAGGGGCGCACTCACCTCCTCCCTGCAGTGATAGGCAGCATGACAGCTGGCATCCTTCACCCAGTTACCAAATCCCACGTGTGGGAGGCCTTGGCTTCTCTGTCAACCTGTCAGATGTCTTGATTCTTTCACTGTCCTCGCTTCTGTGCCCCAGGCTGGCTTCTGAACTTTCCTTGGTCACATAACTTGCCCAGGATTTCCTAACCCCGATGATGGCCTCAGGCAGAACTCTAGGCACCCAGTGTCAGCCTCACTCCATCCCCTCAGCCCCCACCCTTAGCCCAGCTTCCCAGCTCTGGCCTGTAATTCACGTGTGTGTGTGCGCGCGCGCGTGTGCGTGTGTGTGTGTGGTAAAATACACAGAAAATAAAATTTGCCATTTTAGCCAGTTTTTCTTAATTAAAAAAAATGCTCAATTACAGTTGACATTCAATGTTATATTAATTTCAGTTGTACACAGGTGTAGAGTGGTTAGACATTTATATAATGAAGTGACCCCCCCAATAAGTCTAGTACCCACCCGACACCACACATAGTTATTACAATATTATTGACTATCTCCCCTATGCTGTGCTTTACATCCCCGTGAATATTTTGTAACTACCAATTGTACTCCTTAATCCCTTCCCCGTTTCTACCCACCCTCCCAACACCCCCTCCCATCTGGCAACCATCAGTTTGTTCTCTGTATCTGAGTTTGTTTCTGTTTTGTTTGTTCATTTATTTTGTTTTTTAGACTCCACATACAAATGAGATTATATGGTATTTGTCTTTCTCTGTCTGATTTATATCACTTAGCGTAATACCCTCTAGATCCATCCATGTTGTAACAAATAGTAAGATTTCATTCTTTTTTATGGCCAAGTAATATTCCATTGTACAAATGTATACTTCTTTACTCAATCATCTATCGATGGACACTTAGGTTGCCACCATATCTTGGCTATTATAAGTAATGCTCAACAAACACAGAGATGCATATATCTTTTCAAATTAGTATTTTGGATTTCTTCAGATAAATACCCAGAAGTGGAATCGCTGGGTCATAAGGTGGTTTTATTTTTAATTTTTTGAGGAATCTCCATACTGTTTTCCATAGTGGCTGCACCAATTTGTACTTCCACAAACAGAGCATGAGGGTTCCTTTTCTCCACATCCTCGCCCACACTTGTTATTTGTTGATTTCTTGATGATGGCCATCCTGACAGGTGTGAGGTGGTGTGTTTAATTTGCATTTCTCTGGTGATTAGTGATGCTGAGCAGCTTTTCATGTCTATTGGCATTTTAGCCACTTTTAAATGCACAGTCAGTAGCATTAGAACATTCACTATGTTGTGCAAACATCACCACCATCTATTCCAGAACTTGTTTTATCCTGAAGAACAGAAGCTCTGTCCCATTAAACGTTAACACCCCATTCCCTCGTTCAGTCCCCAGCCCCGGGCAACTACCATTCTACTTTCTGTCTCCGTGAATCTCACTCCTCCAGGAGTGAAATTTCACTCCTCAACAAAGAAGTGAAATCACAATATTTGTCCTTTTGTGACTGGCTTGTTTCCCTCAGCATGATGTCCTCGAGGTTCATCCGTGTTATAGCAGGTGCCAGACTGTCCTTCCTTTTAAGGCTGGATCGTAGTCCGTTGTATGTATTGATGGGGTTCAGGACACACTACCCCAAACAAGGGCACCTTGACATGGTGACTATTTTAAGCTGAAGGATTTGAGAAACGACAGGTGCAGGCAGGGCTTTCTGACCTCCCCTGAAGCAGGTCGTAAGAGGTGCCCTCTCTGCCCTGAGAACATTCTTTTCTCCAAAACTGCAGAGACACAGAGAGGAATCTGAATGAACAGATTTTGCTATGTTTCCCCAGTTCACTACACTTATCTCACACTGTTTTCTTATCATGTCTTTCCATGACTTTCCACTCTTCATAAAACCTATCATAAAAACACTCATTGAACCGTTTCTTCGGGTCTTCATTTCCTTAGGAAGGCTCTTGCATCACATAAGACTTATACCCAATATACTTTTATGCTTTTCTCACAAATCTGCCTTTGCTGCAGGGGTCCCAGTCAAGAACTTAAAAGAGTAAAGGGAGAAGATATGTCTCCTTGCCCATCCGTTCATGTGAGTCACTTCTGCGTCTCCAAATAAACACCCCTCCTGCTGCACCCAGGTCGCGGGACCTCCTCCTTCGGCTCTGGTCCTCAGGGATGAGATGCTTCTCAGGTTTGTCCTGTCCCCAAAACAGGACCCAGGATGTCCTCTGTCATGCATGCATTCCCTCCAAGTGTCCTGGCCCCTGGGGAACAGAATTGCTCCCACTGGCGGAGCTGGGAGAGAGTGGACTTGGGTAACCTTGGGGGTCTAGTCACCAAGCCATGGAGAAGCCAGACAGACACTGCTGGACACATGCCAGAGGCCACAGAGTTAGTGACCAGCATCATCCCGCCTTCCAGAGATGGTGGACGATGTCCTGCCCAGGCAGCATGCCCGCCAGTGAGCCCTGAATGGTGTTTGTTGAAAGAATGAACGAATGAATGCTAAAGTGATACCCTCTCCCCATGCCTGGCTAAACATGGGTGCTCCTCCAAATTTAACCACCTTCCCAGACCTACATATTTTCTTAGCTCATAGGCCCACATTTGGTCTAAAAACGCCTTTCAACTATTCTTCAGTAGCTTAGGTGCTGTCTTAGCTGACCCAGGGAACAGGACTTGAGTGCAGCGTCACCCCAGGAAGCATTAGAAGGGGACTGGGGACGTGAGAAGGGAAGTGGTGTCTCAGCTGGCAGGTGACTACTGTGGGTAAGTGGGGCTCAATGCAACTGGGGTTCTCAAGGAGAAACAGCACACCATGGGGACGGGGGAGGAAACTGGGGTGTCAGTTCTCTAACTCTCATCTGCCATTGGGTGCCCCGGAAGCAGCCCTCCCAGCACTGTGGTCCGCTAAGAACAGGCTGGGCTGGAGTGGCAGGAGCTTGCAAATAGGAAACTGTGCCTGTGCAGGGAGGGCCACGGGGACACGGATGGGGCACCAACAGTTGGAGCCAGGCGTCTCTACACTCAAGGAGCTCGCAGCCTGGGGGAGGGGGGACAGGAGTCAGACACTTATGACAATGGGGATGGCCCTACGGGGTGGTGTGGTCAATGCTGCATCTGGGGGAAGCGCAGCGGCTGCAGAGACCATCAGGGGGGTGTGGGGTGGGGAGGTTGGAGGGTGGGGTGGGGGTGGTGGGGGGGTGGGGGGGGTCCTAACCCAGCTGGGCCTCTTGGAAGGCTTCCTGGATTCAAGCAGGAAGTTCACAAATAGTGATTAACCATCTCCTTGGTTCCTGGTACTGTGCTGGGCAGGCGCTGTACGTACAGCTGTGGGAAGCAATGAAAACCGACCATAGGAGAACAGGCACATATGCGGCTTATTCAGAACTGGCTGTAGCAAGGGGGTTGCAATCATTGAGTTTGGCAGAGATTCAATGGCAGATTAAGGAGGGGAAAGGGAAGGCGTCCGGTGCCCACAGACCCTCTACTTGACTAAACTTTAGTCAGGCCCCCTCAGCCCTTGTCCTTCAACTAGACCTGGTCCTTGGGGGCAAGACTCTTCTAAGTCAGTTGAGCGAGCCCCCCCCCTCGATATCTGATACCATTGATATCCGATCAGATTGACTCCCCCCTCCCCCACCCTCGACTAGTGTCTGATCCCCCTGGTCTGCCCTCAGTAAGAGGCACGGGTATTTTTGCTGCCACCCAAGCCTCGCTGCAGATTCAGGGTTCTGAGCTGACTTTAGAGCCTGGCCTCAGAGGGTTCCCTGACGCTGTGGCCTGTGTCGCAAGGCCGCACACTCGTGTCCTTACGTGCAGAGGGTCTGGGGTGCTCTTCAAACTCTTAAAGGGCGTGTGAGCCCTAGAAGTTGGAGACATATGACACAGGAGCTCCGGCACACACAGGAGCAGAGAGAGCGAGGTGGGGAAGTGCTCTGCAGCTCCCTCAGCCCTCTGGGCGGGGCCCACAGCCTCCCTGCGCCTGACCCAGTCTTGCAGGGGCCTCTCCGGTGCCCCCTTCTGGCAGGATCCAGAGGCAGCCCCTTAGCTCTAAGGCCCTTAGCCCCACCCCATCAGCACATTCAGAGGCTGGGCCTGGAGTGGGGCTCTCAGGCACTGGGGTGTTACTGCACCCCTTTTGGGAGCATGTGCTTCTTCGTACAGGTTGTTGAGAGAGCACACAGCCCACCACAGGGCCCAGGTGTCATCTGGGAGGTGGAGGGCCAAGAGCACAAATCTGTGGAAGAAGGATGAGACGGGTCTCAGAAGGAAAGACACCAACTCCACACCCCCCCACCATCCCCCCCACCCCATGCCCTCTAGACCAGCAAGCACCCCAACTCCGGGGACATCGGGGGCACCCCTGGGGCAGGGTCCAGTCACCCCCTGGGTGGGAGTGGGGCTGATCAGGACCCGGAGCTCCTCACCAGAGACCTCCGCCCTCGCTCTGCCCTGGCCTAGACCTGGGGTGCGATCTGCAAGTCACACCCCTTCTGCCTCAGTCTCCCCTCCTGTAAAGGGGGAATAAGACCAGAGCTGTGCACAGAGGACCAAACAAGAAGGCGGCCGAGAAGTGATCTAACGCCCCAGCCCTGAGCTACCTCCGGCACATCAAGCTTGTTTGCCGCCCTCTTGGTTTCAAGGGCCAGCCTTACTTGTAAGTAAGGCAAAGCCATTCTCAAAACAGTTGCTTCTTACAAATGAAGGGCTTCGAGTGAGGGAGACCTTGCACATGGAGCCCAGCTGGTAATTCCTAGAGTTGGAAGGATGTGGTTTCGAGCACATCATTGTAAACCTGTTGGGAGCATAATGTTCATTATCTGTCACTACACTTAGCTCGTAACAAACGTGAATTTCTCCATCCAACACTTGTCCAGTTTCTGCAGCCACAAAGGGGCAAATGGCATGGGGTCATCAGTACTGGCCCCAGGGTCAGAGCCAGGGCCATAGACAAGCTCTGTGACCTGGGGCAGGGCCTCCTCCGGGAGGGCTGCTGTGACAATTAAATGAAAGTCCACGTGGAGCACCTGGCCCAGTGCCTGCACGGACTAGATGCCCAAGAAATGGTACCTGCCAGTAGTGCGGTCTTTTTCCTACTGCTGCTGTTGTTATTACTGTTAACGTGCTTGCTTGCCAGGAAGTTTGCTGGGGATGCAGAAATGCATGATGCGTGGTCCCTGCCTCCTGGAAGCTGCTAGGCTGGTGACGAAGATACCTAAATGTAGAACCCAACGTAGGAAATGCTACAACAGAGAAAAACACAGGGCACTGGTGATTTTAATGATAATAACAGTAACAACGGCGAGTCCTGTTGAGAGCATGCTGTATAATATGCACTGTGCCAGGAATTGTCCCGGTGGGGGTGGGGCGGACATCTCAGGAGCTCTGTGTGCTTGGTGAAGCGCACAGCAGCCGTGCAGTTTGAGGAAACCACCCCAAAGCGCTCCCCCTTGAAATAAAATTTAAAAAAATGGAACAGTTTAAGGTGTACTGAAAAGACCAGAATTTGTCTTTTCAAAAATGTGGGCCGGTACATAGATACACCTCATTTTACTTAAAAAACAAAAACAAAACAACCCTTCTATCTATTTAAGGTGACCCAGAGGCAGTTGTAATAAAGGAAGCGGGTTCCTCTTGAAGAAACTGTGACAAAAGCTGCAGAGGGAGGAGGAGGCAAAACCAACGGGAAGAATACACACCCCACTTTAAAAGCCAGAGGAGGACCCTTGCCGACTACAAATTCGGAGAAACTGTGACTGCCAGTGGCACCAACTCAATGGCACCTCAGAAGGAGAAAGGCCTTCGGCAGCCGCAGACCAGCTCTCAGAAGGGGCACAGCTGAGCAGGAGCAGCTGGCCCGCTGTCTGGAAGAGAAGGCAGCGCTGGAAACAGAAGTACCTAGGCTGACCCGGCAGGCGGGGCACAGCTGGGAAGGACGAGGTCATCTCAGACATCAGGACACAAATAGCTGTCCCCACATAAAGTGCATCAGGTAAACGAGGCCGCTGGGACAGAATTTCTGGCTGGACTCTGCCTCCAGAAACAGCCCTGATGAGGTGGGCCTCCCCTGTTACTCAGAAAGGCAGGCAGGACGGGGGCTGCAGGCCTGGCCGCCTACGGTGTGCTAGGTGTGGGACCCAGGAGGCCGGGAGAAGGGGCTGTGACTTGCTGCAGGTCACTTAGAGAAGTTGGAGCTGATCTGGATCGGAGCCTGAATTGGGGTGACCTCAGGCTCCAGTGGTCATCACCAGATGAGTTTCTCTCCTAAAAGCACAGGTAAAAGCTGAGGCCTGCAGGAAGCACATGGAGCCGGTGCAAAGGACTCCTGACCTTTGCCAAGAACTTGGAAGAACACAAAACACCGAAGATACAGATGGTCCTTGGGGAGGTTGTTCCCCAAATAACTCACTGGGGAAATGGGGCATAGAGGGGGGCCGACCAGCTGGGAGGCTATAGCAGCAGTAGGCACTGGAGAAAGCAGGTGGCTGGATGGGGAAGAGGGCAAGCAATCAAGATTGAGAAGGGAGAATTCTGGGACATGTGACCAGCTGGGTGGGACGGGAAACGGTGTCAAGGGTCCACTCAGGTCTCCGGTCTGGCACAGTGACAGGCCCTCATGGGCCTGGACATGAAAGGGCCCTGGCTTGTGCCCACAGCTGTCCCCTGAGGTCCTCTGGCCACTCACGGGGGCCACCAAGTTGTGCCCTGGCTTGACCAGCACACTGGCCAGTGGAAGGCCGGAACCCCCTACATCTGAGAGCTCTGCTTTTCGTGCCCAGGTCCCTATGGCAGGCTATTGACAGAGCCCTTGGCCAGAGAGGGAGTCCCCCTCGTACCTCCACCACCCACAGTGTGCACCCAGAGGGAGGTCAGGGACAGGAGTTCAGAGTGACCTTCTCTCTATTCTGTGGTGCCGGGTCTGGCTGCTCCTGGTCCTGGAGCCGCTGGCCTGCAGGGGCCTCAGAGTCAGGATGCTGTCATTTTTGCCCCCGAGAAGGACAGAGCCCAAGCTTCACGGTGTGTGCTGTTATCTGAGTGCAGGTTCCAGGAAGGAACCGGAGGGTCCCAGATCCCCGTGGAAGGAAGCGTGGGGCAGGTGGAAAGGAAGTTCTGGAACCAGTGAGGCAAAGAGGACTGAAAGGTCTCTGACCCGCTTCTGCTCCCATCTCGGCGCTGTCCTTTCCTGGTGCTGGACCCTGGGTCATTTACTCAGACGTCCTGAGTCTCAGATTGCTCACTGGTAAGAAGGGGACAAAATGCCTACTCCCTGGCAGGACTCTCGGGGGTTCAGTGCCCACATGGCGCCGAGTTCTTAGAAGGTTGTGGTCATTATCGTGGCTGGCAGTCGAAGGTAAAGCAGGCTCCTGGGGGAACAGACAGCCGCATCCTCTCTCCCCAGGGACGCTGGGGAGGCCTGGGCAGGGCAGGGGCTGTTGTTGGCTGGGCACCTGCCCGCCTGCGCGTCCCTCCTTTAGTGAGTCCTCACGACCCCCTTGAGGAGTGGTGCCCCTCTCACTCCCATTTTACCGATGGGGAAGTGGAGAGGTGGAGCCACTTACTCAAGGTCTCCTATCTGGTAAATGGCAGAGCTGGGGTTGGAAGCACATCTGTCAGTTAGCAAAGCCCATGCTTGCTGCCCTGCAACAGAGCCACTAAAGACAGGCAGGGCAGGGACTTCTGGGGTCAGGGGAGGGCACCAGCCCATCCAGAGCCTTGTGCAACGCTTTCAGATATGAGGGGACTTCTGAAAGGACACATGGCAGCGTGGGGCACAGGAAGGAGCCAGACTCCCTGGGCTCTGCCCGCGGCTTTGCTGGTGGGCAGATGTGTGACCTTGAGCAAGTTACTTCACCTCTCTGGGCCTCAGTGTGACATGCAGATAATCTGAGCACCTGGCCTCCTACAGTTGTTACGAGGATTAGAAGAATTCATCATTTGAAAAGCGATGAGAACAGCTTGTTAGTAAATGAAGAAATGAACAGGACCCACATGTTGGGTTTTAAAGCCAAGGGGCAGTGAACACGGAGAGACAGGCTCCTGTGCCAGGCGTGGCCTGCTCCCTGGACCTTCTTAGTTAGTCTTGCAATAACCCTGCAGGGTGTGACATCATTTCCACTTCGCAGATGAGGATGTGAGGCAAAGGGAGATCAAGGCTCTTGCCCAAGGCCCGACAGGTACCAGCGGCGGTGCTGGAATGCACAGCCTGAGGCTGGCAACCTCCTCGCGCTACCACAGAAAGGCGTCCCTATTTCTTTCCCCTGGATGCCCCCAAACAAAGGCAGGGTTCCTCCTCATATTCCAAGACAGCCACTCTTCTCTTGCGGCCAAGGACCATGACACTGAGGAGTGAAAGCGGTCCCTGGTCCCATCCTTTGGTCCCTCTCATTCCCAGCTCTCCCTCCCCCACCCACGCAGAGGCTGTGCCCAGCCTGCAGCTCCAGTTCCGTTTACACCCACTGCCCCGCCTCCTCGCCTCTGGCTCAGAGCCTTACATCTGCCTCCCCCATCACCTCACACCTGTCTGACCAAAGCACAGCAATGGGGGGAGGGGTCACCACCCCCCACAGACTCTGAGGACCCAATAGATCTCACTCAGTTTGTACAACAGCAGCTCTCACTTCCATAGGCGAAGAGCGGTTTCGACAAAGTACCCGATTTCTGTACGATGCTGACAGCAGGGGAGCTGGGCGAAGGGCCTGTGACAACGCTCTACTATCTTTGCAACTTTTCTTGAAACCTGAAATTATTCCCAAGTAAAAAGTTCACGAACAGAAGGAAAACACGGAGTTCAGCGAAAAAGGTGGACAATGGGAGGAAATGCATTTTGTTGACGGGGGGCGGGACAATCATGGGTTTGATGCCCAGAGGATTTTTGGAATCCTCCATTTTGTGATGTTTCCTCTTTGGAGCTCTGCCGCCCACCACAGCGCACGTCTAGTCACAAAGGAAGAGAGGAGAGAGCCTTGTGGAGCCCTCGGAGCCCAGCTGGAAGCCCAGGCCGGGGGGATGGGTGCTCAGCGTCCCGAGGTTCTGGAGGACACAGCAGGCCGGCCCTGCTGCCTGGCGCAGCCCATGAAGCTCCACGTCCAAGTCAGGAAATTCAGGGCTGACGGTCCGTCTTCAGGACTGAGAGAAAGCCTCGACCTGGGAGCCACACCTGCCAGCCCCCCAACCTGCCACGTAATTTCACCCCTCATCTGAGCCACCGACGAGGCTCTGGATAACTTTGTGAGTAAACCTCCATTTCAATAGATTTTAAACACATTTAAAAAAAACAAACCCCAAAACAGAAATGAAATTTCTGGATCGGCCCGGATGCCCCAAACAGAAAATTCGTATCACGTAAAGTACAATGAGCTGAGCAGTCATCACGTGGGAGGAAACCTGCCCTTAGCTTTCCTGTTCTGGGAGGAGAAGTCTGCAGACACGGTGAGAAACAGCCCTGAGCATGTGCCCAGATGTGGGGTCTGAGAGCCGGCCCACCGCCTGGGAAAACCAGGCCCATCCTGTTAAGTGGACTCCAGACCCCAGCTCCAGCACCTTGCCTGTGTAGGGCTTGTCCAAGCGAGTGGCAACGTGCCAGGCTGCCCCAGCGTCCCATCGCAGCTCTTCTCTCTTAGCTCCAGGAGTGCCCTCCACCCGGCATCAGAGTCCCCAGAACAGCCTTCTCCGGCTCTGACCTTGGCCTCTCCATGCCCGCCTCTCCATGCATCGGTGGTGCAATCCAGTGAAGTGGCTGCACGCTGGCCTGGATGCGTGGTTCCCCTCTCCCTGGGGTGGGTTCTGGCCCACGCCCCACCCCCATATCTCCACACCTCCCTCTCCCTCTCCAGCCGTGCATAGGTACAGTAAGGCCCTGGTCGACTGAGCAGACAGATGGAGGTGCACATTTGCCCGGGACTTCCTAGTCCCCAAAGCCCCTTCTGGCACGTGTCGTTACCAGAGCCTTCTCACTGTCAACAATAACAGTGATTATTCCCACCTTACCTCGGGGAAACAGAACAGCGAGGTGACCTGCCCAGATCACCCACTGCCTCCCTGCCCAGGCCTCGCTCCCAATGCCCACGGGCTCAGCTGTGGAGCTGGGAGGCCGCAGGACTCCTGGTGTCCTGCCCAGGCAGATGGCCACCCTGACCTGAGTCAACAGGGCCCTGCTTGCTCTTGGCCTCTGCATCTGTCGTAGGACTGGTCACACAGCTTATGTGCACCTGTCTGGCAGACTGGATGAGAACGGTCCTCGAGGCTGGGACTGAAATCTGCCAGCCTGGCTGGAGCAGGCACTCAGACCCGTCTACACGATGTGACTGGGATTTAAGAGATAAAATGGCTGCAGGCACACACCAGGGTCCCGCCGCTAAGTGCTCTACAAAAGTCACTCTTTTCAGTCCCCATATAATCCTATGAGGGACGTCCTGTTGTGTCCCCATCTACAGATGGAGGAAAACAAGGCGATTGATGTCCACCCACTGAGCCGGGGTCACGAGGTGAAGAGTCGGTGAGGCCGGCATGTGAGCCCAGCCTCCAAAAACGCTGTTCACATCACCGGCTGAGCAGACTTCCGCGGTGCTGAGCGAAGTAATGGACCCTTGGTAGGTTGCTCTACCCAAGAAAACGGAGCGGAGCGGGGTGTGGGGGCTCCCAAGGAAGAAAAGGTGAGGTCCAGGAGGAGGAGGAGGGGCCTGGCGGGGACGAGGTGGAGCCCAGCGCAGGAAGGAGAGGCTTATATTTTAAGCTTTTTAAATTGAGTTTTGACATACACACAGTCAAGTGTATCGGTGGTGAATGAACAGCTGGGTGAGTTTTTCGCAAGTAAACTTACTCATGTAATCGGATCAAAGTAGGGTGCATTTCCAGCACCCACAAAGCCCCCATTCCTTCTCCCAGTCACCTCCTCCTGGAATGCAGGGAGAGCGGGAGGGACCCAGGAATGGAGAGGGAGTGTCCTTGGGCCCCTGCGCAAACCTGGGTCTCGCATGCCATGCAATGAATGGCCTTTTCTCCATCCCTCAGGGCCTCTGTGGGTTCCCTCCTGTGTGTGTGAGAGTGTGTGTAGGGACCCCTCCAGTGCCCTGCAGGGTTGAACTTGAGTTTTTTTGGACGTGCTTCTGTGCAGGACTGGCCTTGGTACGTCTATCTCTAGGAAATCTCAGACAGCCACCCCCAAATTCGCAAACCCCAATTCCTAAAGCACAACATACAAAGCAGCTCAGCCGGGCCCCCAGGGCTTCTGCCCTCCGCTCCCCCTCCCTGCCCTAAGCCTGCCCCACTGGACTCTCACTCTTCCCTACCCCTCTCTGCCTCAGTGCCTTTGCTCATCCTCTTCTCTCTGCTCCTGTCTCCTCTTCCCTGCCTGGTGAATGCTCACTTAACCTCCAAGGCCCAGCTCAAATGTTACCTTTTCTCTGAAGCCTATTGGTTATGTCTCCACTGAACACCTGGCCACAGATCCCCACCTTTCTTCTGAGCTCACACTGGCCGTCAGAGCGTGCTTCAGACTGCCTCCAGCCCGTCACCCATGGATGTGTGTCTCCCTCAGTGGATAGTGGGCTCCCAGGGGGCAGCCACCTGTCCACTCCTCCCAGAGCCACAGGGGCCGGGGAAGCAGTATACCCTGGGAGGTGTCAATTTCTTTTGCTTTCTGAGGTCTAGACCTGAGCTGTCCAACATAATCGTCACTAGCCATTTGTGCTAATTCTCCAGAGGAACTGAATTTATTTTATTTTCAATAATTAAAATTAAAATTTAAAAACTGAAGCTGTGTAAAATACTTTCCCATTAAATACAACTTTATTGTTTTGGCCAGATTATATTTTACTTTAGCTGTTGAGAATTTGATGTCTGAATTGAGTCGGGAGCAGAGAAGGGAAAAGGGTTTAGAAGACTTAGGGAAAATAAAAGAATAAAATCTCTTATACTAGTCTATATTTATTACAAGTTGAAATGATAATATTTTGGGTATATTGAGTTAAATAAAATACATTATTGAAAATAATCTCACCTCTTTCTCTATACTTTTTTGGTTAGAAAATTAAAAGTAACATATAAGGCTTACGTTATATTTCTATTGGGCTATGCTGTTCTAGACTTTAAGGGGGAAACAAAGTTGCCTGAGTAGAGAATGGAGGAGGCATGGTGCAAGAGCAGCCTTTATGAAAAGGATTTGGGCATGTAAGTGGCTGGAAATTGCCGGTGAGGTATCAGTATGGTATCGCTTACCAAAAGGCTAATGACAGAAGCATTAACAGAAGCAGAGGGTCCATAATGAAGGAGGTGAAAATCAGCTCTATAGCTATCCCGGGGCTGGGGTTTTCTGTACTGGGTTTTTGCATCTTAGAGTCAGTACCACCTGGACCAGGTTCAGAGGACCCACCTGGACAGGGGTTGAGACAGTGGTATAAAGACACATTTGAAGTCCTGGGTAATTGTCTCTGCAAGGCTGCCCCAGGCAGAGGGAACAAGTCTCTTCTGGGGCCTCAGAAGACTGAGCTGGAACAGGCAGCGGAAGATACCGGAAGGTAAATTCTAAAGTCAGACCTGTTTCATAGGAAAGAGGGCTCCCTGACAAGTAGGAAGTTCCCCGTCAACAGAGGAGTTCAAGAAAGGCTGGATGACCACTGGGGTGATGATAAGGGAACTTGAGAACAAACTGTCCTTCGAGGCTCCCAGGGTACCATGGGGTCTCAGGCAGAGCCTCTGCGAGGTCCGGCACAGCCACTCCTGTGGTGAGGGGGTCCTAAGCTTCGTCTGATGTCGTCGGGTCCTCTCCTAGGGGTCAGAGTCAGCTGTCGCCTCTGATTGTCCCCAGCTGGGGCCCATCTGGAGCTGCCCAAGGTTACCTGCCAGCAAGCCAGGTGAGTCAGTGCAGGATGGCGTGCCCACCTGTCTCTGAAGTGAAGATGCTATCGACCCACGTTTTCTCAAGGCACTTGGCTCCTGAGCAGGGCAGAGGAACAGGCGAAGAGCCCAAGAAACGCAGAGTCCAACCCCAGGGCACTGATTACAATGAGATTCCCCAGGTAAATAATAGGATACTTGCTGATCCACGGGACATGTCTGGAAGGAACTTATTATGGAAACTTTCACGCAGAGAGAGACCCAAGTAGAGAGAGTGGTATCATGGACTGTCACGCGGCAGCAGCCATGAGCCACGTCTGTATCCTTACAGGACTGTCTCTGGGTGCAGGTTAGGGAGTGGGGTTCTGTTTATAGAGGCCGCTTCATTCTGCTCATTAGGTCTTTTAAACAAAGGGTCCAGAGTGAACATATGCCTCTGTCCAAGAAGTCCCTCCATCTCTGCTGCTCAGGTCACCAGTCTTATAGTTCCTGTGGATCTTTCGGGACACATTCTATCCTTATATTCTCATGTGTTTCCATTCCACATAATCCTCCTTTTAAAAACATTACCCAGTGGTCGAATCTTACCACAGTGTGGTATGTGGGCACTTCCTCTCTCTCAGGAGTGGCCCTTGTCGGTGCATACAGATGGACCTGCCCTCTATTTCAACAGCTGGAGAATATGGCGTGTCTGTGCCAGGATGGGTCCTATTCAGATTTGTTGGTTTATCTGATGGGATTCGTTCTTTCTTGCATCTCCTTCTCGTTTGCAGTGCTTCTTTTAAAAAAATCTTTCCCTGTATAATCCAAGTTGTTCTTTGCTTTGCATGTGTGTGTTTCTTCTAATAATTTGGAAGGCCCTTTGTCTGCTGGCAGTGAGTAGGTAGGTGTTACCAACAACAGTGGTGGTAAGGGACAGGCTCCAACAGGGGAAGTGACCTGCCTTAAGGAAGCCCAGCCTGGGAGGGGTAAGTCAGGACCCAGCTCTGGCATGCCTGCCCCAGGCTCCAGTCAGCTCCTCTGCTTCCAAGGCCCAGAGTGGCAGCAGCAGGACACCGCCCCCCCCTCCGCCCCTTCCCCCCACCCCCTCCCAGGTGGGTTCAGCCTTTGTGGAGGGGTTTGGAAGCACACAGGGGAGTTTGGTGTTGGAAGAGTTGGGTTTACACCTGCGTGAGTAGGTGAGCCAGGAGCCTCCTTGCAGTGTGTGTGGGAGGGGCGGGGCTGGGAAGGGAGTCGGAGGTGGTAGCAGGTGATGGGGTGAGAGGTGATGGAGCGTGGGCCTGTGGGGCACCAGGGGAGGAGTGATGAGGTGTTTGAGGAGGCCACAGGTGAGGACCTGGTGAGCGAGGGCAGGAGCCCGGGAGCCTGTGGTGCGTTCTAGCCTGGTACTAGGAGGGGTTAGGGTGGTGGGGATTTTGCTATAGGTGAGATGGGGCAGGTGTGTCAGGAGCTGGGGTGGGCTGGGCGAGGGCTGCCTCCTCCAGGGAGAGAAGTGGAGCGAGGACAGGGCTCATCGTGTGAGGCCAGCATAAGGACCCTGCAGAGGCCCCACTCGGCCTGGGTCCTGCTCTGGAAGCATTTGCAGCTTATTCAGTGAGGGCTTGGTGAGCACTTAGTGGCATGGACCAGTCACCAGGCAGATGCAGAGACGGGGGCTTTCAGCCACTTGGGCTTTCCCAGGGCTCCGTGCTGCCCACCCACCAGCTCTGCCACCCCTGGTCCCTCTGCTGTTCCCACCCCAGCTCCCCCAACTCTGCTTCCTTCTGCCCACCCTTTTCTTCTCTGTCAGGGCAACCAGGAGGCCTGCAGAGTCCCAGCTCGGCCTTTTCCTGGCAGAGCTCTCTTGGGTTCCCAGTTTACGTCTCGGTTTCTTTAGCTGTCAAATGGGGTCGGAGACACTGTCCATCTTACAGAATGGTTGTGAAGATGAAATGACACAACCTAGGAAAAGTGCTTAGCCCAGTGCCAGGAAGGAGTAAATACTTGCCAAGGGTGTTGTCAACCTTCAGAGGCCCCCAGAAAGCCTCTCCTGAGTCCCCAGGCCCCACCTCCGATGGAAAGAAGCCCCCAGGCACTCTGCACTCTGGAAGGAATTCCAGGGGTCTGTCCCCACTCAGGCTGGGGGTGCTACAGAAGGGGTCTGAGCATCAGCCCAGCTTGTCTAGGCTGGGGTCCAGCTCGGCTGCTGCTCCATAGCTGTGTCCCTTCCCCTTCTTTTGAGCTCTTCAGCTGCACATCGTGTTTTATTTGTTCTTTTATCCGTTGCCCTTTCCTCCCACCTCTCTTTCCCTTCCCTTCCACTC
This sequence comes from Rhinolophus sinicus, assembly GCF_057876585.1. NCBI lineage: Eukaryota > Metazoa > Chordata > Mammalia > Chiroptera > Rhinolophidae > Rhinolophus > Rhinolophus sinicus. The sequence continues at coordinate 6,539,186 of NC_142501.1, forward strand.
CCCAGAGCCATACTCTAATATGTATAAGGTATGACCTTCCAACTCACGTTCCAGGCAGTTAATATATTGTTTTAAAAATACATGGTAAGGCTTTGGGAGTGTTTGCATAAATGGCATCATGCAATAAACCTCATTCTTCTTTTGCCTGTCACTTCTAAGGCTCTGTGACATTCTATGGAGTGCCCATTGGGGTCACTCACCCATCCCTGGGGTGTGGGGGGAGTCCTCTACGACCCACCACAGGCAACTCTGTCCCCGCCACACCCACATCACCCTGTGGACTCATCAGAGAATTTCTCTGGGGTATTTAATTGCACTTGCCCTGGCTTGATTTCCAGAACTGCTGCCCAGTTTACAGGATGGGGGCCAGTTTTCTTGGAGGCATTTCCTGGCTTTGCTGGTGTCCCCATCTGAACATGGGCACAGTGGTTCCTACTCACACAGCTCTGTGAAGGTGACTGCAAAGAAAGCACTTTGCACAGTGTGGGTGCCTGCTGCCCCCAGGGCTGGGCAGTTGATAGGGGTGTCTGTGTTTGGGGTGCAGAGATCTGAGCAGAAAGTTCTCTGTAAGTCCTCATATTATGCTGAAACCCACAGCCCAGAGAGGATGAGGAGTTTGGGGAACGTCCACAGCTGGGAACAACAGTTTGGAACCCAGATCTCCCTGGGTCTCTGGTCCCTGAACCAGGACCGCTGCAGAATTGAGTCTGGTTTGACACCAAAGACCAGGTGTTGAGGGTCCAGCTCTGCCACTTCCCTGCTATCACCTTCCCTCCTGCCCTCAGTTTCCTCATCTGTAAAGTGGGGACAGGAATAATGCTTCTATCAAGATTACCAGTGATCAGGAAAGGTTGGTCCCACTCTCCCGGGTCCTGTCACCCAGCAATCTGGGGCATGAACCAGAACGAGGGCAGGAGTGTAGGGGCGGCGTCAGGGCACCCACAGCGTGTCTGCACTTCTGGGGCACACCTGGTGCTCACCTGGAGGGGAGGGAGGTCATAGCCCCGGGAACTCATTTGCTGGGGCGGCAGGTAACGCAGGCCCGGGGGCGGGACGGTGGCACCAGGGGCGGGGCCTGAGCTCCCGCCAGAGCTTCACATATGGGCCGCACCTCCCGTTCCACATTTGACCGGTGAGGCTGCCACATCACGCGCTCCATCTCCGCCGCGTCCGCCACTGATTCCCCCTTCCCAGCCCCATTCTGACTTTGTAACCATCCGGGCCCCACCGCCATGGGCTGCTTCGAGGAGGAGGGCAGCTGGAGCCTGTCCTTTTCGGGCGCCGCCTTCTTGGGCCTCTACCACGTGGGTGTAACCCACTGCCTGATGGAGCGCGCCCCGCGCCTCCTCCAGGGCGCCCGTCGCTTCTACGGCTCCTCGTCTGGGACGCTCAACGCCCTCTGCATCCTCTTGGGAGAATCAATTGGTGCGTCTGGGGACAGCTGGCTGAGGAGGGCTGGGGAACTCGCCAGCAGATTTCGAGCGGATGGGGTGGGCGCGGAGGGAGAGGGGTGGTCCAGGGCCTTGTGCCTGGCGCTGTGCCCAGGGGTCTTTCCACCCAACAGGCTCCCCTTTATTCCTCATGAGAACCCTGAGGACTCGGGACTGTGGTCACTCCCATTTCGCAGAAGAGGGATTTGAGGCTCAGGGCTGGGAAGACTGTTCCCAAGGTCACTTGGGGGCAAAAAGTGGACAGAGGGTTTGAACACAGTGCTGGGCACAGAAATTCTGAGCTGGAGTGCCACGGACCCTCCACTCCCATGGCACGCAGGAGGGAGGTCAAGCCTTCCAGCAGGTGTGGCAGGCCCCCCAGTGGCTTAGGACCCCGTCCCCATGCCTGCAGACTTCTCCTGCTCCCAGCTCCTGGAACTGGTCAAGCAGCTGGAGCAGCTGAGCCTGGGTATCTTCCACCCCGCCTTCGCACCCATCGAGCACATCAGGCAGCGGCTGCAGGACATTCTGCCTGCCAACATTCACATCCTGGCCTCCCAGCGCCTGGGCATCTCGCTGACCCGTTGGCCTGATGGCCACAACGTCATAGTCACCGACTTCGCCTCCCGCGATGAGGTCATCCAGGTGAGCAGCTGGTGGGCCCCAGGGCCTGGCGGCAGGTGGCTGGGTTCCATCTCCCTCCAGAGTGACTTCCAGGCACTTCCCAGGGGCAGACACATCTGCGGGGCGGGCTGGGTGGGTGGGGTGGTGGTGAACTTGCAGCTCCTCAGTTTGGTTACATATTAGAGGGTCAAGGTGCAGAGAGGAGCGGCAAGGTGAGTAAGGAGACTTCCACCCTGTGGGGGGGCCCTCAGAATCTTGCCTAAGTCTTGGGGCTTCTGGTCTCACGTGTGTGAGGTACAGATCAATGAGTTAATAAGTCATCCAGTATTGAAATAAAACAGGAGGATATGACAAAGAGCCATGTGGTCAGGGAAAGAGTGCAGGGACAGGAGGTGGGGGTGGCCAGGAGGGTCCCTGGGTGAGCTCAGACAGGGAAGGAGTCAGGTCCGTCCCCGGCAAGGCCTCAGCCAGGAAGCCAGTGCTTCCCCTGTCGCCGCTCTGTCCACTCTCTCCATCAGGGCCTCCCTGTCCACCCAGACTGGGCTTCCGTAACGCAGCAGCTTTTTCTTCCTGGTGCTCCCAGTGCCCGTCACAGGGCCTGTCTCTGGGTCTGTGCTGACGGGAATTCTTAGTGTGTGCAGAGAGGGCCAATCCCTTGCTGCGGGCTGACGTCCACAGCCTCCCGAGGAAGCCAGCTGGGGACCCCAAAGTGTGTTCTAGCATCTTTGCCTATATGGCACATCGTATAGGGCCTGCCTGGCACAGAGTAGGTCCTCAGGAAACATTAGCTGCTGTCACTTCTATTATTCATCTGGGGGAACGAGGTGCTCACCTGCCTCTCCCTCTGGTCAGAGCCAGAGAGGGGTGCATCTCCCCGAAAGGACTGGAGGATGTTCTCCAAGGGTTTGTGGAGACAGGCTCTGCGTGCCAGGTGTTGGTAAGCTCTGGGTCAGTGGTTCTCAATTGGGTGATTTTCCCCTTGGGGACATTTGGCAATGCTGGAGATATTTTTGGCTGCCACAACTGTGTGTGTACTACTAGCGTCTGGTGGGTAGAGGTCAAGGATGAGGCTAAACATCCTTCAATGCACAGCCCCCCCCCCCCCACAACAGAGAATTATCCAGCCCTAAATACCAATAGCATCAAGGTCTATGTTAAGGATCTTTTTGACTGCAGGACTTCTCAGAGCCTTTACTGGAAAAGTAGACAGTGTTTTCCAAGTAGATAGAGAAGCCAAGGTATCTTGTTTGAGGTGCATCTGGTTGGATCAGTGTCCAAGGAACACATGCTGGGAGACATCCCTAGATTCTTGGTGGAGAATTTCTGCCAGACTCGTGAAAGAGAAGTGGTACTTGGTACCTCCGTTTGCCTTTCGGGGGAAGACATCCAGCAGCAATGCTGAGTCAGCAAAGGTCCCATCAGCAGGGAGACAAGGGCAGATGGATGTCGGGATGGGCCTGCATTCAAATCCTTTCTTAACCTTGGGAGGTCGACTGGGACTCAAGCCTCCCAGGGCCTCAGGTCCCTCCCCTGGGCACAGGATGAATGACACCCACCTCGTGGGCTGCCCTGGGATGGGACCCTGTACTCAGAGCAGGTTCTGAGCACAAGGAGTGTGAACAGTTGTTTCCGATGACTCTTGTCTTTCCAGGCCGTGGTCTGCTCCCTGTACTTTCCTTTCTACTGTGGGATTATCCCCCCCGAATTCAGAGGGGAGGTAAGTGGCTGAGCCTCTGCCCTGAGCACCTGCCGTTGAGAGGTATGTGGGTAGGGGGAGGGCACCAGCGCTCCCTGAGCACCTACTGTGTGCCAGCACCCCCCAGCTCCTGGGGTGCTCAGAGCAATCTGAGCTAGAGCAGACCTAGTGACTCAGGGGCAGTCACAGGGCCACCAGCTGCAGCCCCTCTTTGGTGGGTGGCTCAGTGGCTGTGGGGGTGTGGGAGGAGGGCAGGGATGCTGAGCACCGCCCACCTGAATTGCAGCGCTACTTCGACGGGGCTCTGAGCAACACCTTGCTGTTCGCGGACTGCCCCAACACCATCACCGTGTCGCCTTTCCACGGGACCATGGACATCTGCCCCCCGAGCATGTCGGCCAGCATGCACGAGCTGAACGCCTGCAATGCCAACTTCCAGATCTGTGTCGACAACTTTTTCTTGGGGCTCATCTGCTTCATACCCCCCAACCCTGAGGTAGGTCTGGCCCCGGCACCCAGCCTGGAAAGTGTAAGAGGCTTGGCCGAGGTCAAGGGCCCCATGAGTCAGACTCTGTGCCCCTGAACCTTCCTCATAGCCTCAGGCGGGTAGGATACATGTCCTGAGTCTTACAGTCATGCCCTCGAACCCACAGCCTGAAGCCCAAGTTGTGTCCTTACTATTCTTCCCCGTCTTCCTGAGCAAGTGTAGAGTTGGGACGGGGCCCCTGTAAACTGCACCGCACTGACGCCAACTCTGCTGAGCGTGCGTGTGAGCCAGGCCTCTGCTGGTGCTCCTCTGGGTCAGGCTCTGTGAGAAGGTACTGTCGTCAGTCATCTCCATTTCTCCGGGGAGAACACTGTGGCACAGAGAGGTTAAGTGACCTGTTCAAAGCCACACAGCCCTGAAGCCACAAAGCCAGGTTTCAAATCCTGAGCTAGCCCAGACCCATGCTCCTAACCGTTGCCCTAGATTGTGGACAGATTGGCCATGTGGAGGCGAGGCACAAGCACAGAAAAAGATGGACAACAACCCACATTTCCTGCTTCTTGCCCTTTGGTATTTCTGGGAAATCGGTAATTTGACAACCTGATTTATCATCATACCATGTTCCTCCACCCCCCAGCACGCCCCGGCTCTCCCCTATTCCTTCACACCTCTTATGGTTCTGTAATGTTTTATAATTTATGAAACGAGGTCACGTCATTTCTTCTGATCCTCCCTACAGCCCTGGGGTGGACAGAAAGTCTCAGCCCCATTTACAGACAAGGCAACCGAGGTTCTCAGAAAGGTGGTGTGGCCATCCCCGGTCACACAGCACAGGGAGGCAGAGCACCTTTCTGGACCTACAGGTGCTTTTTCCCCATTAGTTGGGGAGCCATGCACGAGACAGGTGGGTGTGGGCCCCGGGGCTCCTCTGCCGTCTCAGGCTGCTCCTGGAAAGGAACATCAAACAGGCAAAGGGACCCATCATCCACTGACCTATGGGGAACCAGGCAATGTCCCAGGTATCCTGGGTCAGAGGAGGGAACTGAGGCCAGTGGGGGGAGGGGCTGGTGCAAGAGGCCCAGATGGCGAGTCTTAGAGGAGGGAAGTGAAATGAGGCTGTGGGGAGGGAAGCAGCTCAGGCAGATTTGTTCCACCTGCGGTCCTGTGGCCCCCTTCCTGGTGCTGGGGGCCCTGGGGTCCTCCAGCCTGCTGAGGGGTCTCTGGGGGAGCGTAGGCTGGGCTGGGCTCACTTCCAGTTGATGGCAAGTCTCTGGCCTGCGACCACAAGCTCGAGGGGAGGTCCATGCCTTCCTCATCCAGCCTGACCTGTGTGTTGGCAGATTGTGGCTGACAGCTGCAGGCAAGGCTACTTGGACGCCCTGAGGTTCCTGGAGAGACGCGGTAGGTGGCAGCCCCCACAGTCGCCGGGGATCTCACCCCGTGTGCATGCCAGGTGGACCCGGTCTCTTGGTATTTGTGGTTTTTCTGGACCTTGACTCCCTCATTCTCTCCCTCAGCATCTGTTCGGTGCTTGGCCTACGCTGCAGGCTGGGGGTCCAGAGAGAAAGCACACATGTGTCCCGCTCTCTACCTGCCTGCAGCCTAGGGCAGGGGGACAGACCCAGAGAGAGACATCTCAGGGAGATGCAGGGTGCTCAGGGTTGTGGGAGCCCAGAGAATGCCCCGACACAGGCTGGGGGCTGGAGAGAACAAGGAAGGCTTCCTGGAGACAGGGACAGAGAGCTGGGTTTTGACTAGTTAGGAAGATGATGGAAAGGTTGAAAAGGGCATTGGGGCAGAGGGAAGAAGAGCAAGAGCGAAGGGACAGAGGCTGGTACCTTGGGGGCGCGTACAGTACAGCCACAGGGGTGTGTGTGTGTGTGTGTGTGTGTGTGTGTGTGTGTGTTCCTGGGGTGGTGGGTGGGCCAGTGAGGTCTGGGCTAGAGCTTGATGTCATCCCACAGGGTACTGCTCTTCAAAGTGGCAGAGCTGAGAGGTGAACTCAGGTTGTGTGGCCCCAGACCCCATGTCCTTGACCCCCCCCCGCCCCAAAACACACAGTAGCAGGAAGCATTTGCTGAGCACTCACCACACACCCAGACCTGGGTCTGAGCCTTATGTACTTATCTAAATTCTCACAACAACCATATAGAGCAGGTCTTGATTTTCCCCTTTCACAGAGAGGAAAACTGAGGTGTGGAGCCATTAGGTTACATAGCTTGCAAGTGGTAGGGCCAGGATTTGAACTCCAGACTGTCTCAGGCTCTGGGCTCTGATTAACCACTAGAAAGTGCACAAGGAGCAGAGCAGGGCCGGGGCAATGCAGGGAGGCACCATCCAGGATGAGCCTTGGGTCCATCCTGTGATAAGCAGGTCCTCAGAGCTGGGTTTGGGTCATGAGGGGTGTGGATGGGATGGACAGTGTGAGAGCTGGGGGAGTCATTGTCACCGGGAGACTCCAGATGTTCTCACCTGTAAATCCTTCCTCTCTCCTGACCCAGGACTCACCAAGGAGCCAGTGCTGTGGACGCTGGTGTCTAAGGAGCCCCCAGCCCCAGCTGATGAGACCCGGCATGCTGGTCATGACCAAGGCCAGGAGGCAGGCCTGTCGCTCAACTGGGCAGTACCCAACGTGCTGCTGAAGGACGTGCCCAACTTTGAGACGCTCTCGCCAGACCTGGAGTCTGGTACTTCCCTTCTTACCTGTACTCGCTCACCTAGCAGGTGCCCTGCATGCAGGGGCTGGGGGCTGGGATCCTTCCCTGAAGGTGCTCATTGCCTGGCAGAGGACAGGACTCATTTTTTTTGAGCACCTACTAAGTGCCTGGCATGGTGCCAGGGGCTTTTACAGTGTCATTCACTCCTCACCACAACCGTGGACCCAAGTGATTTTCTTACCCCATTTCACGTATGAAAAAACTGAAGCTCAGAGGGGTCTCAAAGCCCACAGCTGGGAGCTTCAAACCCAAGACCATGCCTGAGAGAGCCAGGCCATTGCCCACTGTCCAGGGAAGGGCAGGAGGTATGGAGGGGCAGGACAGGCACGTCTGGGGGGTCTGGACTCACTTCATCCTTTCAACAATACTCTGAGTGTGGTACTGAATTGCCCCCTTGTACAGATGAGGAAACCACAGCACAGAGAGGTCGCTAAGTGACTTACCCAAGGTCCCACGGCTAGCAAATGGCAGAAGTAGTTCTGCTCTGAGCCAGTTAGCCTGCGCTTCTGCCCAGTACCCTAAATGTCACAGTTGCAATAACAGGAAAATGCAGGGTCCCACAGACACATGTCATGGTGCTGGTGGAGGCCAAGTTAGAGCAGCGTCTAAGTGAGGCATTAAAGGAGGAGCTGTCCAGGCAAAGAGAGGGGGAGACAAGCATCCAGGCTGAGGGCGCGCATGTGCAGAGGTGCTGGGTGGGCTGGACGGGGCAGGAGCTGGAGGCCCCTGTGGCTTAACACAGTGGTTGAGGGGCAGGGTCACAGAGATGAGCTTAGGGGGTTGGGAGGGGTGGGCAGGCGGCCTGGAGGAGAGAGATGGGGCCCCTGGGGGGGCTACTGGGGGCCACCCCTCCTCTTCAGAGTTCACTGCTGCTCTGAACTCCAGGGATTACTGCAACTCGCTGGGAGCGGACAGGCAGGAGGCTGGGAGGAGAGATGATGGCGGTGAGGCCAGAGCAGGGACAGTGAGGTGGGTGAGGGAATGGGGCGGGGTGAGGAGGACGCCTCGTTCAGCGCTGGAGACCACATAGGGTGAGCAGAAATGGACTGAGCCCTGAGTTTCGAGCTTGGGACTCTGGAACCCTGACAGCATACCTGCAGCCACACGGGGGCACCAGAGAGCTGCCCCTGGGACCGGCCGCACTGCAGTGGTCACAACGGCTGGGAAGGGAATTGTCCTTTGGCCTGGCCCTTACAGGCATCCATTAATTGTCACCTACCTGCCCAGGGAGGTAGGTGCTGCCGTATCCCTACTTCCCTAGGCTTGGGAAGGGAAGGGACTTGTCCCAGGACACATGGCAGGTAAACCAAGAGCCGGGTCTCCGAACTGTGCTGTCAGTGAACCCTCCCAGCGCCTGTCTCTAGGGGGGCCTGGCCAGACACTGCTTGGTGGTGTGTGCATGGCTGTGCGGTGGTCTTGGGGCAGGGCCTTGGGGACTGGCTCAGCCCTGGCCAGGATGTCGGTTCCTTCCACTCTGGTCAGTTCAGGGGATAGAGGGCTCAGAAAATGGTAGTTGTGGTTCCAGCTGCTGCCACTGCTGTGCTTGATAATAATACCAATGTGTTGCTGTTATCGAGGGAGCATATGCCCCATCTTAGGGGGCCACAGCAGACTTTCCAGAGGGATAGGAGAGGTGGAAAGAGCTTGGGGAGCGTGACAGGCCTTGGGTCCATCCTGGCCCTGTCACTTCCTGGCGATGGGCTTTGGACAAGTCACTTCTCCACTCTGAACCTCAGTCTCCTCTTCTGTGAAAGGGGCATACCCTGCCCGTTTCAGGGACAGTAATGAGAGCACGAGGTATGGGCCTAGCCACCTACTGGCTCATGCAGGGGCTTGATCAATACTGTTTCTTCCTCTGCAGCTGGGGGTGGGTGAAGTCTGTGGACTGGGGGGTAGAAAGGGGCTCGTGCTGCCTCTATAGGCATTGAGGTGTGGTGGGGGGGATGCCATGGCTTCTCTTGCAGCACTGAAGAAAGCATGCATGAGGGACCCCAGGCCCTGGGCCCGCTTCTGCCGGTCGAGGTCCGGCCGGGCACTGACCTATCTGCTGCTGCCCTGCACGCTGCCCTTCGAGTACGTCTACTTCCGGAGCAAAAGGTGAGGACAGGCCAGGGGTCATGGGAGGGGTCTGGCTTGCCACCAGGGTTGTGGCAGAGATCGGTGCCCATGGCAGGACGGGCGGCTGGTCTCCCCACGCTGCCTAGTGTTGGCGGCGATACCCAGAGCGGTCTTGGTGGTCTCTGCAGAACCGAATTGATGGGGAGGCAGTATGGCAGCTATAATCAAGAGGGGGCCTCCTGGTCAGTGCCCTGCTCTTCCTCTGTCTCTAGAACCTCTGGCCCGTTGCTCCACCTGACAGAGCCTCAGAGACCATGTGCTGTTTTTGAAGATAACTCTAGGGGCCAGTCTGGCTCAGAGTTGCTGTGTGGCCGGGGCCAGGTCTCTTGACTCCTCTGGGCCTCAGCTTCTTTTCCTATAAAACAAGGCCGTTCCATGACAGACGGGCTATGGTTAAGCCCTCACTAACCGTTCTAACTCTGCTGACTAATGGAGCACTCCTCATTGTGGGTTCATTGATTCCAATGGTTATCGAGGGCCTACTAGGGACAAGGGAGGCAGCATTGAACTAGACCCAGCCCTGGCCTTCTGCAGCCTGACAACCCACACAGCATCACACATTCACCTGTTTAATCAAAGCTCTGCTGAGCGATACCTAGAGAGGTCTCCACTAGCTATGAACTGGGACGGCTCATATTAGGGGCTGTCTAGTCAGGGAAGGCTGCCTAGAGGAGGTAACTTATGAGCTATAATCTGAAGGATGGGTAAGAGTCCACTAAGCAAAGAGAGAAGGGAAAAAATTCCAGATGGATGGAACAGCATGTGCAAAGGTCCTGGGGCAGAAGGCAGAAGGGAGTAAAGCTCATTTGAGGAGCAGAAAGAGAGGCCGGTGTGTCTGAAGCCAAAAGATGGAGTGCTATCCCAGATGGGGCTGGGCAGGCTGGCAGGGGAGCCATGTGAGGAGTGGGGTCTTTATCCTGACAGTGGCAGAAGGCGATGAAGGGTTTCACCAGGGGAGTGTCATGTGGAGATCCGTATTTTAAAAAATTCTCTGTGCCCCAGAAGAAGGTCTATGTAGCAGGTCACAGGCCTCTGTCCTGCTCCATGTTGAGTTAAGGACGGGATCAGCCCTATTGTTGGAATTGCTGGTGACTGAAAGCTGGGAGGGAGCTTTCTGCTGGCACAGATTCTCTTCATTCTGAGCCATTGACTGAAACCACAAGTTGAAATCAAATAGGAGAAAGGCAAATTCTAGCCTTTTCAGTTACCAAATTATACATCAATCAATCCATGTATGAGCACTGATGGGGAGGCCTGCCTAGACCACAGGGAAATTCATACTTGGTATGTTCTCTACATGCTCAACATGTAGGTTGCAATAATAGAGGCAGAAGGTCCAGAACAAGGGAGGTGACAGACCTGCTTGTGTTTTGCTTGCCACACTACACTCTGGATTGTCTGCCCGGTGTGAGGACCGGGTTTAGAGGCCCCTCTGAGGGGCGAGGCTCTCCAGTGGCCAGTGAGTTTGAGAAGGAGCCTGCCCTGGCACCTTCTCAGCCATAGTTGGATGACCCGGCCCTCTGCTGATGCTGTAGGGCCCACGTGGGGAGCACAGGAGGGTTTGAGCGACCGAGGGCTAGTGTGAGCTCCGTTTCAGGCAGGCTATTGGCTGCTGGGAAGAGAGTGGATGCAGGGGTGTGGAGTGAGGAGGGCAGGGGCTGATCTGGGGAGGAGAGAGAGGAAGGACTGGAGATATAGGCAAGGTGACTGTTCTCATTTGGCAGGTGAGGAAAGTGAGGCCCACAGAGGTTCCCTGTCCTGCCCAAGTCACACAGCTGATAAGCAGGGGAGCTAAGCTGCACCCCAAGCCAGCCTGACCCTAAAGCCCTGCCCTTTCTTCCCCCGGGCTCTCCACTTGTGCCCTGTGGAGTCGACCCTCAGGGCCTGGCCACCCCCACCAAGTTCAGAGTCCGTCATGGTTCATTCCCTCAGCCCCTCACTCCCCTGCAGCTGCTCTGTGGGTCTAGCCTGCTCTGTGGCGCAGACAACACTGCTGGCTGCTTCTTATCCCTATTCCCCTTCCTTTAGTCCCGGGGCCTCCGGTGCAGGGACCCCTAGCTCCGCTCTGACGCTGTGGGACGGGTGGTCTCAGCTGGGCTGACGTGCAGGCTTAGCCTGGTGAAGCCGCTGCCACACCTTCTTGCAGGTTGATGCTGTGGCTGCCTGATATGCCGGCAGACTTGTGCTGGCTGCAGGGGATGCTGAGGAGCCTGGCCCTCGGGGTCTACTCCAGGACGAAGGACCAGCTCGTCGGGCTGGTCAAGGTGAGGTGGACAGGCGTGGCTGTGCCGAGTGGGGGAGGCACCCGCTGTTTCCCTGGGCCCTGGGCAGGCAGTCTGTATAATCCACGTCCCTCTGTCCAGCCACACATGTAGCCCCTGGCACATGTGTTTGGTCACCGCTGTGGGCTAGACCCGTGCTGGACCTGGATGGAGGTGCTGACCAGTCACATCGGTCAGTCTGCAGGAACTGCTGGGGGCAGTCACCGCTCCCCCTGCACACAGAAAGCCTGAGCTCACAGGACACGTGATCTCCCTGCTGGGCCACACCCCCACCAGTCCTTCTGTCATCCTTCCAATGTCCCCGCATGCCCTGCTTGGGGTCTGGGTTGGGGCTGTCTGTCTCTCCCCAACCTGCCCTCCCTGCTGGCTGGAGACCCCACCCCACAGTCTTCCAGCACCCACTCAACAGCCATTTGTTTACCAAGGAAACCAGCACAGCGACCCCAGGGAGGGGCCATCCCTGGAACCTTCCTGTCACTCCCAACACCGCCCGAATAAGGGCTCAGATTGTTCCTCCTTGCAGGACTTGGGGGAAGCATGACCCGGGGCTCCCTGAGTGCCAGGCTGCCTCCACATGGCTTCACCCTGCTGTTCACCCAGCCCCAGGCTCTGACAACCTGCACTCACTGGATTCTGCTTCCTCTGCAGCCTGTGGGGCAGGAGTCCCCTTTAGCCCAAGGCAGTTCCTCCTGTGCTGCTGGCCAAGAAACCCAGACCTGCCCGCCCATAATTCCTGAGGGCCACCAAGCTGGACCAGCCCAGTGACTGACTTCTCCTGACCCATCTTTGTCCTCTGTGCCCACATCTGCCTTCTTGAGTGAGGCCCGCATGTGATTTGCCTTCGGGAGCTCAGTGCCCAGCCCTTGGCCCAAGGTGGGCACTGGAATTGTCCGAATGGAGGACTGATGGAACAGCCTCTCATTTTTCCTCCCAGACTCTTGTCTCAGACAGTGTGGGCAGGTGGCCCTCAGGAGCCAGAGGAGGCCCCACCGGCCCCTTTGGAGCCCCTGCTCCTTGGAGCCAGTTCCCTGAGGTCTGGGTACTTCTTTTTGGGGAGAGGCCCAGCCTGTCGGTATTTTCTAGGTTGCCATGTGCCCAGGTCACCCTGCCCCTGTCTCATCAGAGGGAGAAAGGAAGGCAGGAGCTGAAATTCTTGGTTCTGGAATTTCCAAATGTGGTATTTGGGAGCAGCTTCTGCTGAGAAGAGGGGTTCCAGCAATCTTGTAGAGCTGTTTACAGAGTGCTTTACCGAAGATGGAGAATATGCTCGTATCAGAGACTGGGGAGCAACTGGAAGTGATGGGGTGGTGTGCGTCCCCTCAGATCCTTTCTCTCACGTTCTCTGTCCTGCACCAGCCCTTGGGAGTGACCCTCACGGTCTGCCTCACGCCAGCAACCTTGATCTCTGACTTCCTACTGGATGCACCCAGTGGGAGCCCCTCTCAGGAGATGGGAGGGTGTGGGGAGAGAGAGATGAAAGGAATTAAAGTCTTTGCAGAATTCCAGCTGCATGAGCTTCTGTTGGGGTGCCCCAAACTCCTTGATGCCACCACCAAGCCCCCCTTTATCCCACAGGAAGGTTGATGGTGTGGCAGTGCCTCCAGCCCCTCCCTCTCCAGCCCCTCCCTCTCCAGCCCCTCCCTCTCTCGGGCAGAACAGATGCTGGGACACCAGACCTCTTCTGGCTTCTCTGGGGACTCACTTGTCTTCCTGTCCTCAGAGCAGAACCTACACTGTGCCCCTGGCCAAGCCCTTAAGAGACACTGAGATGGCTCAGCTGACAAAGCAGACAGTTCAGGAACTGGTCCAGGTCAGAGTTTCTTGACATCCTTGACTTATCACCTATACATCCTCCTAACGCAGAGCCCTGAGGTGTTACAGAGCAGAGGAGGGGTCCTGGGTGCTGGATTCAGGCTGATCTGGGTTTCAGTCCTATCTCTGCAATTCAGCATTGATCCCCTCACCTCTCAGAGCCTCAGTTTCCCCCTGTGTAGAATGGAGGCAATAATACATACCTCATGGGGTATGTACTTGAGAAAATTAATGGCTTCTTGCAGACTACGTCATACAGCAGGGATTACTGCTCGGGGCGGGGGGAGTGAAAATGCATTATCTACACTCCTGCTCTGTGTTAGATACCAGACTAGGATAGGACCACTGTCCCTCCTTTGAGCCTCACTCTGGCCCTGACTGGGTGATAGTCCAGACGAAACTCAGGGGAGCTGTGATTGGGGCCAGAACCTGTGTGACATCAGAGCCCTCTTTGCACTGTGCACCATGGCTTCCCATCAGGTGTGCTAAAGTCATGGGTCCATCACCCTCTTTCTCTCAGTGTCCCAGCCAAGGACCTCTTTGGGTCCTAGGACCCTGGAACAGCTGTGACTCCCCAGCCTGGATTTCTGATTGCTGGTTGTCTGCTGAGCAGCCTGATGCTGGAGGCAGACCCCTGCTCCAAGGAGGTCACATGCCTCTATTGCTGTTTCTGTGGCAGTATTGGGGACGCTAACCCTCCCAAGTGCACGTCGCTTTGAAGTTGACACAGCTCATCATCTCTGAATTCTCACAGCAACCCTGGGAAGCAGGCATGATTCTCCTCAATTTATGGGTGAGGAAACTGAGGCACAGAGAGGTTATGCTCACTGGTAAGTGGTAGAGCTGGAAACATCCCAGATGGTGCTGCAGGCAACAGGAAGACCCCTGGAGCGTCACAGCTTCACCGTGCACCTGTTGTATGATATGGGGCAAGTTCTTTCCTCGATCAATTCCTCATTTCCTTGTCTTTGAAATCAGGGGTTGAACTAGCCGGTTTCTAAAGGGCATCTAGCTCTGCTTTAAACTTGTATCATGCACAACTGATACCACATCGTTAGAGGAAGAAGTGATTCCAGGAGGGGATTAACCACAGAGGAATGGGTTTCTGGACTGGGTCTTTATGGAAGCCTAGAATTTGGTTTGGCAGAAAGTCATTCCAGGAGGGGGGACTGCAGGTGTAAAAGCAGGTTATGGGTGGCCCATGGTAAGTTAAACAGACAAGGAATCTGAGGCTCAGAGGGGTGAAGTGTCTCATCCAAGGCCCCATAGCCAGCTGGTGGTACAGATGGCATTCAAGCCCAGGTCAGGCTCTCGTTCCACCTTGTCTGCACACTAGAATGCTGGGTAGAAATACGAATGCTCAGGATTCTTCTGTGGAGATTCTGATGTAACTGATCTTGACTAAGACCTGTCTGGGCAGGAATGCGGTTGGAGCCTGTAGTGCCTGGGCACTAGTGTTCTCAGGGGCCACCCTGTGGGCGTGACCACCTGCCTGAGCCAGCAGGTTGTGCCTCAGACTTGCTTAATGTTATCTGTGGCAAGCAGGCTGGTATGTGCTAATCTGTGGCTGGGGTCATGCAATGCTAGTGGGGCAACCTGTATCCAGCACTAAATCCTGGCCACATGAGACTCTCCCAGGCCCATACCTCAGTCCCTCTGAGCTTTGCATCCCACCCATAAATCGGATTGTATACACTTAACGACATGTGTGGTGATATTAAGGAATAATTGTTACTTTTTAGTTGTGTTAATGCATTGGGAATATGTTTTCAAAAAGTTCTTTTAGAGATCCGACTGAAATGTTCATGAATGAAATGACGTAATGCGTGAGATTTGCTTAAGAATAATCCGGGTGGGGAGAGGGGGATGAGAGACGATGAAACATGAATTAACAGTTACCACTGGGTGGTGAGTACATGGGAGTTCATTGTATTAGTCTCTCTAATTTTATACATGTTTGACATTTCCGTAATAAACAAGTACTTAACCTTAAAATTTTGATAAGACATACAAACAGGAAAATATGCATCACGACAGAACATAAAACAAAGCAAAAACAGGGCCACCGGGAGTTGTGGCTACCGAGTCACAGATGGGAAGGATCCGGTGACCTACGCACGTTCAGCACCGCGGACAGCGACCCGCGGCCGCTTCCTGCTGCCTCGCAGCCCTAGAGACCTCAGAGAGCGGACAACTTCCGGATCCCCCTTGCTTAGGAAGAGTTTCTTCAGAACAGAAGGTTATCCAGCCTCTTACACGCCTCCAGAGATGGAGTGTTCGCTACCCACGGGGCAGACCAGGCCTTGGTAGACAGTTTTGGTTCACAAGAAGCTTCTGTTTCCTGCTCTTTTAAGGATACCTTTGTGAAAAAATACATCCATCATATATGTGTGTCTATTTCTGGGCTCTCTCTCCATTTATGTTACATGTCAATGGGAATTAAGGTTGCTAATCAGCTGACCTTAAAAATGGGGAAATGACACTGGATTATTGGGTAGGCCCAATGTAACAACAGGGTCCTTAGAAGTGGAAGAAGGAGGTGGAACAAGAGTCAGTGTCCGAGTGATTTGATGTGAGAAAGACCAGACCTGCCATTGCTGGCTTGGAAGATGGAGGAAGGGGCCATAGCCAAGAGTGGGCAGCTCGAGGCTGGAAAAGGCATGGAAATGGATTCATCTCTAGAGCCTCCAGAAAGGCTTGCAGCTTTGCTGACACTTGTTTTCAGACTTGTGATGCCTGCATTAGACTTCTGACAATCAGAGCTGTGAGATAATAAGTTCATGTTGTTTTAAGCCACTGAGTTTGTGGTAACTTGTCATAGCAGTAATGGAAAATGAATGCAACAATGAACATATGTCATCACCTACATTCACCCATTCTGGCATTTGCCACAGTTTCTTTCTCTTTCTCTCGCTGATATATACACATGCACTCACATTAGTGTTATAACTGTGTTTTTTCTAGAGCCATTTGAAAATTACAGACATGATTCTCCACCCCCAAACACCAGCATGTACCTCCTAAGAAACAGAACATGCTTTTACATAACCATAGTACAGTTTACAATTCATGAAATTTAAAATTAATATTATTAGCTAATATAGAATCCATTTGCATATGAGGTTGGACAATTAAGTTTGAGAACTTATTGCAACAATGTTGCTAACCTTTTTTTGATACCAGAGGGATTATGCACTATGAATTTGTACCAACTGGACAAACAGTTAACCAAGTTTACTCTGGAAGTGCTGAAAAGGCCGCGTGAAAAAGTTAGATGACTTGAACTTTCCGCCGATAATTCATGGCTCGTGCATCTCACCAGTGCACCAGCTCACACGGCACCGTCTGTTAGGGAGGTTTTAGCCAGTAAACAAATCACTGTATTGGAACACCCTCCCTACTCACCTGGTCTGGCCCCCATGACTTCTTTCTTTACCTGAAGATAGAGGAAATAGTGCAAGATTAAAATGTAGGGCCTCCTGTTCAAAAAACAGGGAAAAGTGCCATTAAGGCACTGAAAGCTAAAGCTTTCCCCTTTTCTCTAGCATCACTCTCTCAACCTGTCATGGTGTTTTTTATTTGCTAGTTAATGTCACTCTCTCCAGCACTGGTATACTCTTAGGGCACCTGCAGACCCTCACAAGAGTCTGGGGGACCCACTCCATGACTCTGAGAGCAGCCCATCAGCTGCCTGTTTCCTCCTGCCAGCTGTGGGACCCACACATCGTGCCCTGGCTGGGAGCGGGGACTCGAGCCAGGCAATGCCTCTTCCCACCAGCCTGCTGCCCCGGGGTTACTGCGACCTCCACACCAGACAATTGGGCACCTGAGTGGGTGGTGGGAGAGAGGCTCGCCTTTGCTGATTGACCCACCCAATGCCCTGCGGTGCTGCCAGTCTAGGAAAAAGTTGACAAGGGTAGCTACAATCATGCCCCACTCTGAGATGCCATGGGCTGTGTTCCCAACCTGATCTTCATGCCGGTGCCCAGGACCCATGGTCACTGGGTGGGGGCAGGAGAGAGGTTGGACAGGGCTGGGACCCTAGAGGACAGAGGAGTGGGCAGTCAGGAACTTGTCCTGAGCAGGTGGCATTGGGTGGAATCACTCGTGAGCTGAGACTCCAAGCTCGCAGCACATGCTCCATTACCCCATCAGACTCCATTTATAAAGCACACGTTGAAAGATAAAATTATTAAGAATTTCAAGATGGTGACCACAGAGCTTTAAACCCCAAGGGCATGGCCCTTCTGACCCTTTGGGCACAGGCCCCTGTGTGACTCCCCTGGTTGCACAACCGTGAAGCAGGCCCTGCCTCTCTGTCTCTATATCTATCTGTCTATCTATCTATCACCTATCTCTATCCATATCAACATCTATACCTATCTATACATCTGTGTCTTTCTATACTGTGTCCATACCATCATGTAACCATCACTGAGAGCAAGATGTTTCCAGGGCTCTGGAGGGGGCTCTTGTGTCGATTCCCATTCAACCCTTTCCCTCTGACCCAAATCAAGCACTTTTCCGACCTCTATCGTCATAGTTTAGTTTTGCTTTTCCTTGAACTGTGTATGAATGGAATCATATATCTTGCCTTTAGCAGTTGGTTTCCTTTGTTCATATTGACTGAAATTCATCAAGGTTGTTGCATATACCAGTAATTTTTTTTTTAAATAGCCGTGTAATAAACTTTCCATTGTATGACTATATCACAATTTATCTACTCTACTGTTGATGGACATTTGCGTTGTTTCCAATTCTTGTCTAATGTGTGCAGATTGTTCCTAATTTGGCCTTGCAAGCCCCTGTGTCCTTTTGTCCTATCCTTATCTCTCTCTCTCTCTCTCTCTCTTTTTTTTTTTTTTTTACACTTCCTTATTTCTTGGCCTTACAAGATGTTTTAGGCTCATCTTGTGCTTTCTTTGCCCAGACCTGGAAACGACCTTTTCTTCATGAAACCCTCGCTCCTTTTGGTGGGGACGTATTTAGAAACCAAGACCTGAGCCTCAGAGAATTAGACCAGGACTTCACCTTCGCATTCTCCCTGCCTGGGCTTAACGTATATTTGTTGAGTGATTGGATGAGGGGTTGTTCTCAAATTGTAGTCTGCAGAAGAAGTACCTTATTAAATGCAGATTTGGGGATGCTATCCGGAGACAGTCTGTCTTTTGTAGATCTGGGGTTGGCCCTGGAATCTGAAGTTAACATACCCAGCCCCCATCTGTCCCCAGGAGATTATGAAGCATGTTTTTCATAGCACGTCACTATCTGAAATTATCTGAGTAATTCACATATATAAGCTCTGAGAGGGCCAGGCTTGTACCTCAGGAACCTGCACCAGTACCTGGTACAGATAAGATGCTCCCTAAATGTTGAATGAATGGATCTTTAAGGTCACTTCTAGCTGCAGCGTTTCCTGACTCTGTGTTGAGCACTTGCTGGAACCAATGGGTTGATGAATGAACGCGCGGTGGAGGGGCTGCGGGCTGCGGGCTGGGAGGGGAGGGCGGGCAGGGGTCTCCGGCGGTCCTCCCGAGGGGCGGGTAAAGGCGTTCGGGTGTGGAGCAGCCCGGAGGCTCCACCGCCGCACGTGCGGAGGGCAGGCGGTGCGGCGGGCGGGGCCATGACGTCATACTGGCGGGCGCAGTCTCCACGCCGCGTGGGCGAGGCGGCGCCGTGACGTCACGCCTGCGGAGCGCCGCGCGGCGGCTGGGCGGCGGGCGTGGGCGCGTGCGGGGCGCGGGTGCGGCGCGGCGCCGGCGGGAGGTAGCGGGTGGCAGCGGGCGGCGCGGCTCCGGGCGCGGCGGCGGCGGCGGCATGGCGGAAAGCGAGGCCGAGACCCCCAGCACCCCGGGCGAGTTCGAGAGCAAGTACTTCGAGTTTCACGGCGTCCGGCTGCCGCCCTTCTGCCGCGGAAAGATGGAGGAGATCGCCAACTTCCCGGTGCGGCCCAGCGACGTGTGGATCGTCACCTACCCCAAGTCGGGTGAGCCCCGCGCAGAACCCGCCCCGCCGGCACTGCAGCTCGCCCGCCTGGACGCTGTGCCCGCGCCGGGGGCTTCCAGTCCGGGGCCGGGAGGACGGGGGCGCCCACCGCCCATGCGGTGCCCGGACCCTACAGGGCGGGGTGGGGGTGGTCAGCCCGCATTTGGGGAAACCAAGGCCGAGACCTTCAGAGGTGGGCCCCGGTGACCATGGCTGGAGGCTGGACAGCGAGCGTCCGGTGGGGATGGAGCCTGTTTGGCCTGAGCTGCCAGGAGGGCAGGCCCAGGGCTGCTATCCTTCCCTCACTCCCCTCCCATTACCGGGCTGGCTGTGTGACCTTGGGCTGTCACTTAACCTCTCTGTTCCTGGACCCGGTTCAGCCTTTGATGAGTGCCAAGTCCTGGTGATCATCTGGGAAGAGGAATAAAACGGGCACGGAGACTGTGTATGTCTGTCCTTTCCTGCGTGGGCACTGGGTGGGGGATGGGGCCAGCCATGCCTGGAGATGGAGCCCGGTGCTCCCTTGCTTTGGGGCTGCCTGCATCATCCAGGCATCAGGCAGGACGGTGGGCACGGGCACTTCCCAGCAGCGACTGACGTCATGCTCACGACAGCCATGTCAGGTAGAGATAGTCACCTACACTTACAGGTCAGGCACTGAAGCCCAGAGAGGAGAAGCTGCTTGCCCAAGGTCACACCATGACAAGTGGCAGAGCTGGGATTTAAAGTCTGGCAGGTCTGTGTTCAGGACCTGATGTGAGGGATTATGGAGTAGTGCTTGTGAGGTCTGTAGGGGGAGAGGCAGATTTCCTATTCTTTGAGCATAGCTGCCGGTCTCCCTTCTGGCCGCTGTGTTGGTGAGGGAGGGAGATGCCTGGATCCAGACTGTGCCCGTGCGTCTGTAGTGTGATGTAGAAGCTGGCTGGCCTAGAGGTCATGTCAGCCCAGCAGGGCGGGGGTGGCTGCAAGAGCTGTAGCTTGGCTGTTGTAGCTGTGCAGGGTCTCAGACCCCTGAGGGCTAGGCACAGTCCCTCTGCGGAAGTTGGGGAAGGGTCTATCAGTGGAAGAGTGGGGAGCTGTATTGGTTGGTGGGGGGAACTTGGAGACGAGAAGTCTGGAGATACTGCCACTGCCCTTGGGAAGAGTGGGAGGACGGAGGTGTGCACGGCCGCTTGCTGTGGCTGGGACTTTCCGTCCACTGCAGCCCACAGCCTGTCACCCCAGCACCATGGGCAGGGATTCAGAACTTTTCCGATTGTAGAGCCATAGGTGGTGTTTGTGCTGTAAGAACTCCAGCTGGGTGTCGGGCTGCACTTTGAGCCACCACGTTATGTGGGATCCAGAAAGACTGAAAATAGACTCGTGTCAGCTTAGGATATGGTTTGCCTCCAAATGAATTGTGAAAAACTTGCCTTTGGGAGTTTTCTAGGATTTTGGAGTTGCACATGAGGGATTTTAGGGCACGGAGATGGAGCAGGAGAAGTAGCTGGAAGGACTAGAGGAGGGGCAGGCCTGGAGTTCAGTTGGAAATCTGTGTATTTGGAGCTTGTGGGGGGTGGTTTAGAGGGGCCCTACATTGGGGGCCTGGTGGGGCCTGGCAGCAGGGACCTTTCTGGACACCCGGATGGAGAATGAGGTGTTAGTTTTAAGGACATTTTCTAGACAACCAGAACTCACATCTTGTTTGTAACTTGCATCTTTCAAAGCAGACAACAGCACACTCTAGACGGGGAAAGTAACCGTGGCTCTTTCCCTTGGTGATGGAAAATCTAGTGGTGGCCTCAAGACCATGTGTGTGAGGTCCCTTCACACAGCCCTAAAAAGCTGCCTTTTGAAAACAAACAAACGAAAATTCCCACTGCCCTTATGGCCTCTCCAGGCTCTTACTGTTTCTCCATCTGCCCTCTGCCTGCATCTTTTACTTTTTACACCTGAGGGCCGGGCAACCTGAGGACTACCTGTTAGAACTGTGTGTAAGCCAGGAGCATATAGCATTAGTAACGGACCATGTTCTTGCTTTGTAGCTAGCAAAGCCCTGTGTGTCTGTCATAGAAGCATATTCTCCACAAAGTTCTATGAGGTAGGACAGAGTTGGTCTCCCATTTCCCAGGTGCGAAAACAGGATCTGGGAGGTGAAGTGATGCTCCCAAGCTCATTCACTCATCTTGGCTGCACCAAGGCAGAATTGAGGTGACGATAGCCCGGGAGTAAGGGAGAAGCGAAATCGTGGGTTTTACGGAGGCCAGTGTGTTCTGTTCCTTTTTTGCTTTGATTCTCAACCCTGTCCCAGTGCATCCTTTGCATCCAGCCCATGAGATGGTGACAGGGTAAGTGGGAAGTTTTCTTAGGCAAGATGGCTGTACTGGCTTTAAAATAGTGCTTCTGAAGGCTTTCATTCTCCCTACCCCACTGCTGTGAAGGTCACACATGACATGATCAAGGGGAATGAAGAATTGGTTCCCCCAGAAAATCTGCCCTAAAGATTTTCTCTCAACCAGAGTAAAAGGGCCTTGGAAGTCATCTCCAGCGGCAGCTGGTATGGCAGGAAGAACTGGTCTGGGGTCAGGATCCGGCTTCTCATAAGTGGTTGCCCTTGGGTGAGTCCGAGCCTCAGTTTCCCCTGCTGTGAAATCCACAGCTTGATCTGCACAGTTGCCAAGGTGACTCCCAGCTCCTGGATGCTTGCAGGGGCTGTTACTTTGAACACAGGCTAGTTGCAGTTTGGAATGGGACCTAGAATGCTTTAGGAATGGTTAATTGGCCACTCACCGAGTCCTGTGTGCTAGGTGCTCTGCTGTGTTAATCCACCAGGAACTCTTGTGACTCTTCAGAGGCTCAGAGAGGACAGGAACTTGCTCAAGAGTCACACAGCTGCTGAGAAACTGCAGCCAGGCCCAGTCAGGTCCCGTGGTCCACAGCCAGCCTCTCTCCTACCTCTCAGGTGCTTTGTTGCTTTTGGAAAGTCACGAAGGCAGCCAGAGTCAGGCCCCAAAGAGGAGGAAGGATCACAGCTTCTTTCTGTGTACTTCATAACACTAGAAGTCTACGGCCAGTGAGGGATTTTAAGGTTTTAGTCATGGCTTTGAATCGTCTGCAGGTGGGCTTCAGGTTGCTCAGTTCACATTTCCTTTCCTTTTTCTTCTTTTCCCTCCCTGTCCTCCTCCACCAGGAATGGGTCTGTAGAAGGCACCAGTGCTTAGGGGTTAAGAGCTCGGCTTTGGAGCTGAAAATCCTGGGTTTGAATGCAGCTTTGCTGCTTGCCACCTGGGTGACTGTGACAAATGACATAACCCCTGTGAGCGGAGGTTTCTGCAGGGGTACGAGAAACCACCTCACTGCCTTGATGAACGCCTGTGAGAATGAGTGAAGTGATGGGTAAGGGCGCTTCCCTGTGCCAGATGCGTGGTAAGCGCAGGTGACCTCTGGTTTGCATATTTTCAGATGACAAGTTGCTGTAATTCTTTGGTCGTCTGTGGAATGGATTCCCCTTTTCTCCCCCAGCTGCCTTCAAGATTTTCTCTTTATCTTTGATTTTTGACACTCAATATGATATATCTTAAGTATACATTTTATCACGGTGGGGATACTTATCTTGCTTGGGGTTTTCTGAACTTGGGTTTGTGGTTTGATGCCTTCCATAATTTTGGAAACTCTCAGCCATTATCTCTTCAAATATATCTTCTGTTCTGTTCTCTCTTCTTTTGAGATTCCAATCACATACACCTTAGATTGTTTGCCATTATTCTACTGCTCTTGGATGTTCTATATTTTATTCTTTTTCCTCTTTGTGTTTCAGCTTGGGTAATTTCTATTGATCAATCTTCAGATTAATGGATTCTTTCTTCCACTTTGTCAGATCCCTGAGGTCAGGTCTGTGAGCCCATCAAAATCATTCTATATTTCTGTTACTGTGTTTTTATTTTTCCTCTAGCATTTTCATTTTCACTTCTAGTTTTCGTTTCTCTGCTGAAATATCTATGTATCCCATCTGTTCAAGTGTGATGTCCACCTTTTCCATGAAATCCTTTAACATGTTAATTATGTTTATTTTAAATTCTGAGTCTGATTCTGGTGATTGTTTTGTCTTTTGACCATGGGATAATATTTTTTCTTGCCTTTTTAAATGAGTAGTGCTTTTTGATTGAATGCTGGACATGGCGTGCTGACATTAGGGAAGGAGGTGAGTTGTATTTAGGCTTGGAAATGGGCCTGTCTTTTCTTGCCAGTTTTTTAGTGTCAGAGGAGAGTCCATCTGGCAGGAGTTGGGCTGCTTTTGGGTTCTGCTATGGCTCTGGTCACTTGAGTGACCACTGGTCTTAATGCCTAAGCTTCACCTTGTGCTTACCATGGGACCTGAGCTTCTAGAAGGTCTTTCCTCAGGGTTCCTGCCCCACCTTCAGCTTTGATTTGAACTTTGGAGGGGTTTCTTCCCACACCCTGTCACTCCCCCAGGGGTGGACTGTTGTGACTTATTGCTCTGATTTACTGGCTTAGAGAGGCAGGGTTTTGATGGGAATGTCCTCTGTCATCTGGTCCAGCTGTGGCCTTGGCAGCTTCTGAACTGAGTCTAGGCGGGGATTTCCCAGTAATTCTGCCGCTTCTGAGTGAAGCCAGCTCTACCTTGATGGCGGGTCTTGTGCAGGTAAGAGTTTCTCGTCCTTCTTCCAGTGCTTGGGGGTCTCTGACAGGGCCCAGGGATGGTTTCCTGCTCCTCCCTCAAGGGCAGAGGTTTTTTTTTCTCTTTCACCCATTCTCCAGCCATGTGGGGTCGTTACCAGAGCCCTGGGGTGGGAGGGAGGGAGGTTTGCTGCCCCTCCCCGCAGTGGCTTCAAGTTTTTCCCCAGGAGAAGGATCTCGGCAAGGCCTTTCCTTTTCTTGAGGATCAGCCTCCGTCCTGCCCTTTTCTCGTCGGCACGTGTGGAGGTCTGCAGAGAAGAGTGTGTTTGATGCCAGCTCTCTCCTCGTGTCTGGCTCTGCAAGCCCACCATCATTTTTACAATTTGTGAAAATTCTGCCTGAATTCTGCTTTCTCACTTGCATGGTGCCTGGCTTCTCTTCCTGCCAAGCCCTGTCCTGGCAGGGCCTGTCTTTCTGGGATTGGAACTTGCTGCCTTGCGGCTTCAGCTCCCCGATGGGCGTGAGCCCGGAGGGTCCTGTAGTAGTTTATCGGCCTTTCCTTGTTGGTGTGGGAGCCGCGCTCCTCCCCGCTCTGCAACCTGGCAGAAGCGGCGCTGCTTCCCGGGTGTCTTGACAGCCAGGTGCGGTAGTGGGCGTGTCTGCAGTGGGCGGGTCCGGCAGTCAGCAGGGAAGGCGGTCCCAGCATGGGCTTCAGGAGCGCATTGGGGCATTGGGGTGAGTGAAGGGCCCCCTGGGAAGTGGGGGCCTCTCCACAGCATGCCTGACAGAATCAAATGAGGAGTCTTCTGGAAGCTCAACAGGTCATTTCTAGAGGGGCTGGAGGAGAGCCAGAGGCCCTGGCTTGGGCTTCGTGTGGCTCACGGAGGGCTGTCATGAGGCTCAGCTCAGCCTGGAATGAGCTGGCGTCTACTGGGACCCCACCCCCAGGCAGGGTGGTGGACTGGGTGATGGCAGAGACCGCTCAAGTCTTCCTTTGTCCTTCTCAAGCGTCCGAGCAGGCCAGGAGGTGAGAGGGTGTCCCATCTCCGTGTGTCCTCTCACCCTCACCGCTTTGCTGCGAAACAGGCCCTTTTCCAGGTTAGGAACTGAGGCCTGAGAAGAAACTGGCCCAGGTGCTGGGAGGAGAGCCCGGATGGGCCCGACTCCAGGCTGTGTCACCCCGGCTTGTGCGTGTGTACATCGTGGGCTATCAGGAACCCACAAGCTCAAGGCCCCGGAGAATTTCACCCTGAAAACAGGGCCAGAGGTGTGGTGACTATGTCAGGCTCCCCAAAATTGCTGGCAGAGCTGGGCTGGGAATCGGGACCACCCCCCTCCCCCGCCAGGAACTGCGGCAAGCCCGGTTGTGTGAGGGCGGGCAGCCTCCCCGCCAGGCTGAGGCCGCAGCTCTGGGTCTCATCTCGGCAGGACGGGGGAGCCCTGCTCAGTGACCCAGTCTGTTCCCCTCTGGGTTCTGCAGGGGCCCAGAGTCCATCCCCGGCTGGGGTGGGGTTTAGGGCTCCAGCTTTAGCCTGGAAGTGAGTACATGGCTCATGGCCTCAGTTTTGCTGCCCACTTGCTTTGTGAGCCTCGGGGGTGTGTGTTGTGTGTATGTGTGTGTGTGTGTGATATGTGGTTTGTGTGTGTGTCACATGTGTATTGTCTGGGGTGTATGTGGCATGTGTGTATCTCTGGGGTGTGTGGCATGTGTGTATGTGTAGCATGTGGCACGTGTATATGTGTGTATGTGTGGCATGTGTGTATGTATTGTGTGGTTTGTATGTGGCACGTGTGTAATGTGGCATGTGTATATGTGGCACGTGTGGCATGTGTGTATGTGTGTGGCATGTGTGTATGCATGTATGTGGTTTGTGTGTGACATGTGTGTGACATGTGTGTGACGTGTGTGACATGTGTGTATATGTGTGTCTGGTGTGTGTGTTAAAGCACTTCAGTTCTAGAGCCAAGGTTTTGGGTCCTGGGTTCATGGCCCGTTAGTGCCTGCAGTTGATGAGCCTGCTTCTTCGCGTGTGAAATGTGATGACAGTAGCCACCTGGGGCTTGTGAGAATCAAATGAGGAAATGGCTCCATGAGTGCCTGTGACGGTGCTTGGAGCATGGAGCACTGGACTCGGCTAGCATTGGGGCGACTGCTGGCGCCTCTGTGTGAGCCGTGTTGGGCTTCTTGCTTCGGTTCCCCATCGGTTTTCAATTGTGTGCCTGTGCTGCTCGTGTGCTCTGAAGTTCACGTCCTCGCGCATTGTGGGGATTGTTCTGAGAGGTAATCAAGAGATAATCTTGATGTCTCAACAGCATATGTGAAACTGCCTAGGACAAAGGACAGGTGCTTAACGAGAGGTAGATCACCTGAGGGGACTGTCCTGGAGGCCTTTTCAGCATCTGTTGGGAGAGCAAGTCCCACCCCTGGTGAGGGGCGTGCAGGAGCCCGGCACTGGCTCATCTGGGCCAGCTGTGTTGAGGTGCAGCTTCAGCCATTCAGCGATGACGGTTTCTGAGGGAGCCAGACAGGTCCTGGCTAGAACGCCTTGATGTCTTATGACTCTGGAATGCCTGTGGGGCACATTTGATTGAGTTGGGCAGGTTGAACGTGTGCTCATCTCTGCTTCCTCTTAAAGCCTCACTGCATGCCAACCAAGGAGTAGAAAGCTCTGAACCCCTAAGAGAAGGAGAGGCAGTGACTGATTAGAGATGCCAGCCGAGTTTTGGAACGTCAGACATGGTGACTATGTGTTAACTGGCTTAGCAGGCAGAGAACCTAAGTGCCAGCAGAGGGACCTGGCGGGTGCATTGACCAGTTCCAGCTGCAGAGCTCCAGCAGCTGGATGCACCTGGCAGCTCAGAGGGTAGCAGC
Source organism: Rhinolophus sinicus (assembly GCF_057876585.1). Taxonomy (NCBI): domain Eukaryota; kingdom Metazoa; phylum Chordata; class Mammalia; order Chiroptera; family Rhinolophidae; genus Rhinolophus; species Rhinolophus sinicus. The sequence continues at coordinate 6,565,826 of NC_142501.1, forward strand.
TATGATGGGGGAAGATTGAAAACAGGAGGCTTCTGCAAGGACAGGTTTCTTTGGGGAAGTTGATCCAGAGAGGCTGCGGATTTGGGAATGTCAGGCACAGCTGTAAACTGGGATAATCGCCATATTGAAACTGGGGCTCATGTAAAAACTACACTCTTGAAAGGGAGGTTCCCAGCCCCTTCCCCTACCTGGCTCCTGGGATGCCTGTGGTTTCAAGGGGGAGAGAATAGAGACATCTTTTCTGGGCAAATAGACCCCAAAGAAAAGACCTAGAAGCATTTGCATATGGGCACCTCCCATCTCAGCTTGAGAGGGAGGCAAGGGCTGCCCTCCCAGACACGAAGCCCTGCAGTCAGCAAGGCTTGCCCACCACTGACAACTACGTCCAGTGGCTCCTTCTTACTTGGGGATGGACTCAGGGTCACCAGATCTTAAAGTTGCCAACACGCAGGACAGAGACCTGCAAAAACAAAACAAAAAGCAGAAGGAGGAGCTTGGAGTAATCAAAGACAATGTACAGAGCAGAAGAAAACCTGAAAGAAATACAAACAAAAAAAAAACCCCAAACCAACCTGCGATAGTAACTCTCCGTAATATCCTTGGAGAGTGAAGACAGATGTACTTTCACTGAAGAGAGCAGCTGCACCAGGAAGGAACAAGGAAGATCATGAGAGAATTCTTGAGCATTAAGAATATGGTGCTTGGAATTTTAAAAACCCAGTTGTGAGGTTTGGATGGTCGAGTGGAGGAAATATCCCAGGAAGCAGAACAAAAATTTATTCGAAATGATGGCAATTTGGAGCAAAAAGGTAAGCAAATTGGAAGATCTCAGAGTTCCAGAAAGATGGAACAGAGAGTATGGAAGAGAGAAAATTATTGAAACCAGGGTTTCCAGAGCCCAAGGACATGAGTAAAGAACCCCCCAAGTGTCTGGCACAATGACTGAATAAAAGACCGTCCTGAAACACATGACATTATTGTGAAGTTTCAAAACTGAGATAAAGAGAAGATCTCAAAGCTTGCAGAGAAAACCGGGCCACGTTCAAAGGGCTGGGAACCAGGACCTCCGAGTCTCAGCACAATGTCAGCAGCAGCGCTTTGAGTTCTGAGGCAAAGGCTCCCCGGTCTGGAATTCTATACCCAGCCAAACTACCAGTCACGTGTGAGGTAGAAATGGATGCTTGTCGTCAGGCAGGGTCTCAGACAGCTCTCATGCTCAAGAACCAGCTAGAGGGTGGGCCCTACCAGTGCGTGAGAGGACACCAATGAGGGGCACACGCACAAAGGACATGATGCCTCCAGCCCGAGGGAGATCCCAGGAGGACAGTCGTGGAGAATGGAGGGTGCAGGGGCACGTCCCCAGGAAATACAGGGACCTGAGAGAGCGCCCGTGTGTTTGGTCATACCGAGAAGATTTGTTTCAGAGTTGGGGAAGGAATTTTTAATAGCTACATAGACAACTAACTAAGCAAACAAAGGCAGTTATTTACTCTAGGAAAAACAAAATCTTGTGCAAGGAAGGAAGTGTAATCCTAGTGGTGTGCTTCGAGTGAGACACAAACCAACAGTTGTGCTGTGACGGCATTGGGAGCAGGGAGGCTGTGCAGGGCACTTGGCCAGGTCCTCGTCTTCCTTAGCTGAAAGTCAGCAGACCATTGAAAACGTACAGCTCGTGGAATAACTTTACCTGTGCACATTGAAAATGTGAGGTAAGAGAAGAATCAACAAGGTTTTGCTCGGGGAGTGTGTTAGGGGCGGGGAGGTAACTGGCTTGTCTGTTACGCATCTTTTAGTGCCCTTTGACTTTTTAACTAGGTACATGTGTGACTTCAGGAAATAATAAAATGAAAATAAAAGAATTTTAACGGTTTCCAGCTCCAGGGTCCTGGTGGTTGGGGGCCCAGTTCCAATTGGTTCTGACCCAGGAGTACTGGCTCCTCTGTCCCCAGAGTTTGGGTGGGAATTTTGATGGGCTTCCCCCACCCGCAGCCTGGTGACAGGCCCGGCCCTAGATTCCTGAGGAGTTCCCTCCAGAACGCCTGTGTCTTCCAGTGGGTCTCGGCCCACGAGGTCCAATGTCAGGATGCACTGCTGCCCCTGTGGGAGTGGTAAGCTGATTGCCACACAGGAGTGATTTCACCTGTGTCAGCAGAAGCACTCCTGTAAGTGATTGCATCCAGTTGACTTGAAAGCATGTGGCCTGTTAACTCCTCAGCGAGGCGGCCCTGCCCTGCCAGCCCTCCCCATTTCACTTTGAGAGCCTGGCTCTCCTCCGCCTGACCTTGGATTTGCTGGGAGGCAGGCTGGCACCCTGCTGCCATGTTCCCTCCTGCGCTGGCCGCCTCCTGCCCAGGGTTCAGACTGCAGGCGGATGGTTGGGGTGCTGAGGCCCCTCTCTACCCCACCTGCTTTTGTACAGCTGGTCCAGGTTCCTGCAGGAGTGGAGGGGTGCCCAGCACGACTGTAGCCCGTGTGCCCCCCACCCCTGCCATCTGCCCTGCAGGCTACATGATGGCCTCACCTAGGGCTTCTCCACCTTTCACTACCCCCTGCTCCCCCTGGCATGTTGGGGAGGCTGTGTGGGAAAGTGGGGACTCGCAGACTTGGGCTCCCACTCCCGATGTAGCGCTCCCCTTCCCATGACTTTGGACTAGTGCTCTAAATGGAGCTTCTGCATGTGTACAGGAGGTGCTCATAGCCCCGCCCTCTGCCGCGTGTGCGCTGCCCCAGGAGTCACCTATTCCCCGGGCTGTGGCTTCGATGGGTGGGCTCGCTCTGTGTTTGGGTGAGGCCTGCCTGGTTTGGCGGCAGGCTGCTGTGTCCTCAGGTGTGAGTGGTCCTAGGAGTTAGCACTGCCCGTCATGGTGTAAGGGCCTCAGAGCGATGCTCACTGGCATTGAGCCCCTCTGGCTTTGAGCAGGTCACATCATGGCACTGAACCCAACAGCCCTGTGAAGAAGGGAGGGGCATTGCCTCCATTTTCTAGAAGGGGAGGCAGGGACTCCCAGGGCTGGCCCTCAGTACAGGCTTGTTGAGTGAACCAAGGGGTGGGTGGGTGGCTTCCCCTAAGGTGACCAGACCATCAGACCTGGAGTGAAGACAGTGACCTAATCGCAGATCTCACCAGACAGGAGCATGGCGGCCTCTGTAGAAAGAACACAGGCTCTGGTGTGACTAGGGCTTGCCTTCAGATCCTGGCCTTTCCTTGTCGCCTCTGTGGAATGGGGATGAAAGCTCTGCCTCACAGGAGATAGGGTGGGAGTCTCTGGTGGCTTGGTGCTGCATTCCAGAGCACACCACGGCCTTGGTGCTGAGGCTGGCGGGATGGGACAGATGTGCAGATGTGGACAGAAGTCGCCTGCAGGGTCCCTGGTGCCGCAGAACAGATATACCTGCCCTGTCCCCTTGGCCCCACTCACTGACCCCAGCTGCAGCGTCCGCCTGGCCTGGCACCCATCAGAATAGCCATTGGGAGCTTGGAGGGGAGTCCTGGAGCAGCTTGGCAGGAAAGACACGCTCTGCCTCCCACACCACCTCGGGACCATGCTCAGCTGACCATGAGCTTACCGGTGACACTGGAGGGGTCCCTGCTGTGCAAAGTGGGTGCTGCCACCCCAGGTGCCAGGGCCGACGCCACAGAGCAGGCTGTGTCCACTCCTTTAGTTACCAGTCTTTGAGGGAGGGGCATCACTGCGGCCCCACTGAGTGAGAGCAGAAGGGACTGCAATGTGGTCCCAGCTCAGGGAGAAGCCTGCTGAGGAGACACGCCTACTGCGTTCCCACCGTGCTTCAGGCTCTGCCTGGTGTGAACACAGGTGCCTCGGTCATGCCCTGTGCCTCAGGGTTTTATAGCCTGTGCAGGACACAGGCAGTTTCTGTGCTTCTCCTTTATGGGGTCCCAGCAAATGGGGAGGGAGCTCTGAGCAGGGGTCCCCAGTGCAGGACAGTCTCAGATGCAGGATACGAGGTCAGACGGTTAAGTCTGCAAACTAATCCTAGAAAAAGTGCTACATGCCTCATTGCTGAATATCACTACAGTCACCTTCAAAGTACTCCCCTTGGGAAGCTGTGCACCGACGCCAGTTCCTAGTCCACCCTTCAAAGTGATTTTGGAACTCTTTCTAGAATGGCCATCAGAGCTGTTGTCGTATTACCCTTGATGTCCTGAATGTCATCAAAATGTCTTCCTTTCAATATTTCCTTTATCTTCAGGTAAAGAAAGAAGTCATTTGGGCCCAGATCAGGTGAGCAGGGAGGTTGTCCAATACAGTTATTTGTTTACTGGCTAAAAACTCCCTCACAGACAGTGCCGTGTGAGCTGGTGCGTTGTCGTGATGCAAGAGCCGTGAATTGTTGGCGAAAAGTTCAGGTCATTTTTGTCTAACTTTTTCACACAGCCTTTTCAGCACTTCCAAAGAGTAAACTTCGTTAACTGTTTGTCTAGTTGGTACAAACCCATAATGAATAATCCCTCTGATATCAAAAAAGGTTAGCAACGTCGTTGCAACAAGTTCTCGCACTTAATTGTCAGGCCTAGAAAGTTGACTTGGGTCAGGAGAAGGTGTGGAGAGTTGCAGGTGAGACACCACGTGGTCACAGACACCAGCCTACAAGACCAACCCCTGTGCCTTGGAGAAGCGGAGACCTCAGAGACACATCACCGATCTCCAGGCCCCGAGCATTTATTCAGCACCTCTGTCGGGACTGTGTTAGGAATGTGATGTGAGTGTGGTGGGCAGAATAACAGCCCCGGACCTGTGAGTGTTTCACCTCACACAGGGAGGGACAATGAAGGCTGCTAGTTATCTGTCCTTCAGACAGGGAGACAGACACTCTGCGCCATGTGGGTGAGCTCAGGCGACCACAGGGTTCCTAACATGGGACGGGGACGCAGGAGAGGGTGCGCTTGTGATGCCGGTGGCTGGCAGCGGCACACGGTGAGAACTCGGCTTCTCCCCGGAGCTGAGGGAGGGGAACGCAGCCCTGCCGGGACCTTGAGTTTAGCCCCATGAGGCCTCCCGAGCTGTAGGATAGTAACTTTGTGCTGTTTTGAGTCACTGAGTTTGTGGTAACTTGTGATAGCAGCCGGAAACTTGAATCCATAACTAAGATGCATTCCCTGCCCTTGGGAACTGCCCCCCAGTCAGCTCCCCAGCTGTGCACAGCTGTGCTAAGTGCAGTAGAACAAAAGAAAGGGGCCCTGTGGGGCCAGGAAGGGCACCTGATGAGACTGGGCATGTCCGGGAAGGTCCGGTTGGCCAGGTGGAAGGGTCACCTGTTGAAGGCTTGGGCTGCAGGGGTGCTGAGCTGGGGGGGGGGGTAGGTTTGAAGACCCAGCTGCAGCACAGAGTGCCAGAGCGGGTGAGGCGGGGAGGCTGGAGGCTGAGCAGGGCTGCACCCCCAGGACAGGAGCCACTAGGGCAAGGCGGGGGGCGGGGTTGCGGGGGACGGGTTTTTGTGACCTTGGCAGCCCGGAAAGTGGAAGGGGCTGGACTTCCCTTCAGCCTTTCTTAGGAGAGAAGGTCATGCTGACCACACCACTGGGCAGACAGGTGGTTTTTTCCTTTTAACTGAATTATAACTTAACATTTGCTTACCTCCGTGTAACTACCACCAGACCAAGATAAAGAATAATCCTAGCACCTCAGAATTGCCTTTGTGTCCTGAGATAATGCCCCCCCCCCCAAACCCCTGTTCCCACCTCTGTCACCTAGCTTAGTCGTGCCCATTTTTTAGTCTAAATACACGGAAACGTGAGCAGTCAACACACTAGATGGCCTCTGGGGTCTGGCTCATTTTGCTCACCATTCTGCCTGTGGGATTCAGCCGTGCGGAGCACAGCGGTAGCTCAAGGCTTCCACGGCCTCGTCGCCCATTGTCTGAGTGTCACAACTCATTCTACTGTTGATGAATGTCTGGTATTTCCAAGGTTCGGCTATTGTGAACAACACGGCCAGGATTCTTCCAGCACACGTCTAGTCTATAGGTATTGTTTTGGGTAGATACCCAGGAGTCGGTTTCTCGGATTCCAGGGCATACCTATGTTTAGCGTCAGTAAATACTGGCTAGTTGTAGGTTGCATTGTAATTAAGCGGCTGGCAAGTTATTACGCCGGACCCTTATGACTCCTGGGTAAATGAGGTCCTGGAAGGTTCAGGACTGAGAATCATCTGTTTATTAGTTTATGACAGTCTTTGAGCCCCTGGGGGGTACTTCTCATGACAACCCGCTTTAGCACTGAGAAAATGGGAGCTCAGAAAGGCCGGCTCACCCATGGTCACCCCGGAGGGTAGGGTTCAGGCCGAGGTATTGTGCCTAGACCGGTATTCCTCCACTGGACTCGAGGTGCTCTTAGGACACCCCCGTACCCCATGGCCCTTCAGCCCGCTTCTTGGGCGAGGTGCTGACCTGGGAACGGGGCCGCCCTCCAGGCCTCCTCTGAGAGCCCTCCCGGCCGTTTGCCTTCAGGCACGAGCTTGCTGCAGGAAGTGGTCTACCTGGTGAGCCAGGGCGCCGACCCCGACGAGATCGGCTTGATGAATATCGACGAGCAGCTCCCGGTCCTGGAGTACCCGCAGCCCGGCCTGGACATCATCAAGGTACCCAGGGGGTGGCACCCAGCCCTGGGGCCCCTCTGGGCGTTTCTGCAGTTACACCCTGAGTGACAGTGCTCCTGAGGGGTCAGGGGGGCCCTGTGGGTGGAGGAAGCGCAGAGAGCTCCCGGTACCCCCAGGTGGCCAGGAGACAGAGGCAGAGCCCGTGACGGTGACCCTGGAATTGGACCAGTGGGTGACTTCAAGGTAGAAAGGAGGCAGATGCCAGGAGTAGGGGTACAGGGCAAAGTGGGAGGGTGAGGGGCCTTGCTGCCTCTCCCCCTCACCCTTCCCCGTCGCTCACTCCATCTGTCGAGCCGGGCGGGATGCGTTTGCATCAGGTATGTGGTGTCAAGAATGACATAAACCTTGTCCCAGGCTTGTCCATTCTACCCCTCAGATGTAGCTGGAATTTCCCCTCTACTCTGCCCTCTGCCACCTCTTTTGTTCAGGCCTCAGTGCCTCGGTGGACCGCCTGTCCCTTCTCCCACTAGAGGAGCATTCTGGGCCACTGGTCTCACAAAGTCTAAGGTCCGGTGTGAGCCATTCTCGGCACCCAGCCTCCTGTTGGCTCAGCTGCTCACGGCGCTTGTGCGTGGCCATGCGGCTTCAGCCGGGTGGGTTCATCAGTAGAGCTGCTCTGGGTGCTCACTGCGGGCGGGCACTGCTCTTGGCGCTGGAGTAGGGCCGAGAACCACGCTGATAACATTCACTGCGCCCCCAGAGCTGCATTCTAGTGAGGGCGACCAACGGACAGGAAAACAGGAGGTGTAGTAGTGACGTGGTGGCTCGTGCTAGGCAGGGAGCAAAGCGGGACTGGACGGGGCAGGCCTCTTGGTGGGGATGTCAGGCGAGGTCCTGAAAGAGTGGAGGAGCTGGCCCAGCTGGGGTGGGAGCCGTGGTGGCAGAATCCCGAACCCCGGCCACGTGGCCTGGCGCACGTTCCAGGAGTGGCAAGGCCTGTGTGTGAGGTGGTTGCCATAATCCAGCAGCCTGCCCGCCTTGGTCTTGTGCTTCTTCCGCTGCCCTTCCATGCCCGTCCTGGTGCTCTGCGCAGACCCCTGTGACCACGATAGGCTGACGGAGGCTGGGGTGCTCGAGGACGGGCTGTGTCTTGCTCGCTTCTGCCCCAGGGCCCAGCCTGGAGGGTGGCCATAGCTCAGGTGATGTTTGTCAAGCGGAGTGAGCCTCTGAGGAGTGAGGTCCTGAGCCTCCGAGACCCTCTCTGCCTGGCCCCCCGTTAGAAGGGTCCTGAGACCTGGGAGTCCTCTCTCGAGCGCCTCTCCCCTTGACCTTGCTGCAGGAACTCACATCTCCTCGCCTCATCAAAAGCCACCTCCCCTACCGCTTCCTGCCCTCGGATCTCCACAACGGCGATTCCAAGGTAATGCCCTGCTCCCTCCAAGTGGGTTCTTAACAAGTGCAAACACTGGTCTGTCACCCTCATCCGTTCCCAGCGACCCTAGGTGCAGTAAGACCCCTGATACAGGCTGTCTTTGAGCCTGTGACTCTAGCATTTTATCCGTGTTTCTAATCCAGGCTTTGCCTCAGTTGAACTTGGACTTGATCAGCCTAAGTCTGGCCTCTGTCTGTTGAAGGCCGAGTAGTCACAGCTGAATTTTCCTATTTTCTCAACTACATGACGTTTATGAAGCCCTTAATTCTTACCAACAGTATCAGGACCGGCATTTTTTGTCTTTTGCCGATTGTGAGGTGGTAGTGGAGGACAGAGGTATAATAATAAAACGCTCGGGGAATTGTCCTCGCAGATGCTGTTGTGGGGACAGGGTGCGTCTCCGCAGAGTGATAGTGAAAAAGCGCGTTTGGCCACGCGCACGTGGGACTGGCCTTGATGCCAGAAGCGAGGGCTCAGGGTACCTACGGTGTAGGAGAGCAGGTGTGGGTCTGTGAGCCTGCGCGCTGCCCGCCTGGGCGGAAGGCTCTGTGACTAAGCCCCGCCCTCCTGCCTGCCCTCCCTCCCCTCCCCACAGGTCATATACATGGCTCGGAACCCCAAGGACCTGGTCGTGTCCTATTACCAGTTCCACCGCTCCCTGCGGACCATGAGCTACAGAGGCACTTTCCAGGAGTTCTGCCGGAGGTTCATGAACGACAAGTGTAAGTGTGCCGGCCCGCGTGGACGTCACAACGGTGATGCTCACTGTTCACTGCACTCCAGCGTGTGCCGGTGCGTTACCCACACCCCAGTTCCTACGGCCGCTGCGCGTGTGGGCCTGCCTTGCCTTCCCGCTTGCGGGAGAAGCTGGGGCCGAGGGACGACAGGAAGGCTTGTCCGAGGTCGTAGCTCGGGCACAGCAGAGCGGGCATCCTACACCGATGCCCTTCTCTCACCACATTGTTGGGGTTCTGAGAAGCTCCCCATGACAAGCGTACCTCTTCCTCCCTGGATTCCGAACAGTGAAAGCGGAGGCCCAGATATCTGTTGTTGGTGACAGAGGCCAGCGTGGAGGCAGTGGCTTCGTGTGAGAGCCCCATGGGCCTTGAGCTGGACTTGAGGAACAGGCAGGCTTAGCCTCCAGCCCCAGGCCAGTGTGACCCAGGGCGGGGTACACTTTGGGAAGGCAGTGTTCTGTTCAGGAGGCTCATTCCAGGGGAGAAGGGTGAGCAGGGGCCCTTCCATGTCTCCCCTCCCCAGGGGAGGAGTGGCCGGCTCACACCTGTTGCGCTGGGCCCAGGGAGGAAGCCGCCGCGTGGCAGTGGTCGCACCTCCTCACTACACTTCTGTTCCCCTCGCCGAGGTGGCTCCCCATGGCTTCTCTGGGCACTTTTCTGGGACCGCAAGAGGCAGTTTAGAGTTTGCGTCCAGAAGAGTTTTGAAGCAGGTCATATCCGTACTTTAATTAAATCTGCTGAGATTATCGCATACTCAAGTCTGAAAATACACTTCCTGTTTTATTTCCCAATTCAAGTGCTCAGCCTCAATCCACTGTCCAGCCCAGTCAGGGCTCTGCAGTGAGATTATATGATGCAGTGGGCTAAAGTGCATGGCAGAAATCCAGGAACCAGTGCCGCAAATTTAAATGGAACTCTGGGCAGCTGAAGTGGAGCTGCCTCCTCAGCCTAGCTGAAGACCAGAACAGTCCTTGGGGAGGAGGGCCCCGGGGAGGAGGGCCCCGGGGAGGAGGCCCCACCCAGGCCCTTGCTCCCTGAGGCCCCTGGAGCCTGCTAAGCGCCCTCTGCCCAGCCTCCCTCCCTGCAGCCTGCCCAGGTCCCTCAGGCCTCCCGGGCGTTTGGAGGCAGCCACTCACGTTCGCAAAGTCACATTTTTAAGTCCGAGCATGTGCTCCTGTCTTTACAGAAGCACCACCTTGTGAGGATGATGCTGCCCCAAACAGCAGGTGTCCGAGTTCAAATGTCCACGTGGTGTAGGGCTTGAAGGTCTCTGCCTAGGCCTGAGCCGTTCCAATTATCCCAGTTCAGGCCTGCCCACATTTTGAAGGTCGCAGCACTGAAGTTCAAGGTCACTCACCCTCTCCGTGTTCCCACAAAGCCCTTCCACAGGTGTGCTGAGCTTCCCCACCTTGTTCCCTTCAGTCTCTGTTCCCAGCCCGTGTCCCATATCTCCGCTTGAAGGAGGCCACTTGTGTTCTCTGTCCAAGGTTCTGAATCATTTGAAAAATAAGATGCAGGGGGAACAGTGACGTGACACTTTTGCTAAGAGAGCAAGGTGGGAGGACCGGCTGATGGAACGGCATTTGGGTGATTTGGGTGTTGTGACTCACACTCTGGGGAGCAGGGAGGGGGGTGCCCAGGGCCATGGGCCCAGCTGGCAGGGGCCTTGTGGAGCAGACACTCTGCAGGCAGCACCACTCCCAGAGCGGGGCGACTGAGCTCTTCCTCTCCCAGTAATACGCTTGGGTAAGCACGTTGACGTCTCAGGAGCAGAGGGACTCAGGTGGAGAGGCAGGAGGTGCCCTGGCAGAGCCCCGTTCCCAGGATGGCACATCGGAGTGTGAAAAGCACCATCCCCACCAGCGAGGGCCACACCTTCCCTGCGCCTGCCAACCAGGGCTCAGCGAGTTGGGCACGTGCCATCCCCATCCCTGTCCCCGTGTGCGGTGACTGCTGTCCTCACTGCTCGCTGTGCTGTCAGCCGTGTGCCCGTGTGAGTGACCAGCGTCCTCACACCCTCCTGCTCCCCATGGCCCCCCTCCTGTCCACGTCCACACAGCCCTAAGGCGTGCAGGGAACACGGGGGCTGTGGTGTGGAGCGTGGGCCCCTGTGTGTTTCTCCCTGGTGCGCAGCAGTGAGCGGGGATGGGCCAGGCTAGCCGTGAGGAGGGTGCCGAGGTCTGAGCTCCAGGGCCCAGCAGCTAGAACCCCTGCAGTGAGGACACCAAGCGGCCAGGACTTACCTAGCATGGTGTCAGAAGAAGGCCTTTTGCTGAATCCCTGTTCTTTTTGTTCCATTCACTTCTGCCCATTTGCCCCTCCCCTTCCAGAATCCCCACTTCATCCCTCATGAGGTGTGGAGCTGGGGCCTGGTTGGCCTAAGAGGGCCACCCCTCAGCAACGCCTCAGCTACCCAGACCCCTGATTGACACTGATCCTCTGGACCCCTGGCAAGCTGTGGGTCAGGCTGCTGCTCTGCTGCCACCTGCTGGCGAGATGGCAGACTGACGTTGGCGAACCAGGAGCAATAACCGTCCCCTGCCACTGCTGGGCTTCATTGTGCCTCAGCAGTACAAAGAGGACCCGTTATTGCGCCTTGCCCTGGCCTGGCCGCCCTCCCCCCCAGCCTTCCTCAGGTGCCACCAGAGTGAAAGAAGCACAGGCGCCCCCTGCAGGCCCTCCCAGGTGAAGAGCTGCACACGTGTGCTCTCAGCACCCAGCAGCCCTGGGGGGCACAGGCTCTGTTGTCACCCCACTGCTGCAGGAGGAGGCTCAGAAAGGTTCAGCGGCCTGCCCAGGTCACACAGCCAGTGCAGGATGTGAGAGGTCGGGCCGCCTCCGTCCCGAGCCCTTCTTCTCCAGGCCACTCTCCTGCCATCCCTCCCGTCTGATGTTGTCACCGGGCGTTTGAACCCCGTTGCCGCCCTTCCCATCTCCTGCACCTTTAGGTCCCTTGCAGCTCTCTCTTTTATGCCGCCGCCTGCTTCCTGTCCTTGTTTGTCTCACCCTTACGATCCTTCAGGGTTTGTCCGGGTGAGTGCGCAGAGGGCCCTCCTGTGTCCCATGGCAACTCCTTCGTGTTGGTCACTCCATATCGTGGTTTCTAGTGTCCTTGGCGGGTCCCGCTAGGCTGGGAACGCCCCGAGCCCTAGACCTGGTGTTTGGGATGGGTGTGTGGGTGAGGGTGCACGCGGTGCGGCCAGCACACCCGGTGGTCCTATTAGGCAGCGGGACCCCGGCCCCATCACCACACAGGGTCCTTTGGCGGAGGCTGCCCTGTTCCACGTGGCAGCCCCGACGGAAGACTCCTGTAGGAACCCTCCCGGTGGGCGCATCTCAGTGTGACTAGGCCGTGAGAACCAGCAGCTTTATAAAGAAAGTAGAGAAGCAGCCCGGCCACGCTGCTCAGCCCCCTGCCCGTGTGACCCTCCCCCAGACCAGAGCCTGAGGAGTGTAGGGAACGCGGACAGCACGCGGCATGCTGCCTTCTGTCTCTGCGACTTCCGGGTTCTGCCTGGGGTTGTGCTGTGGCCCTTGGCCTGGCAGGGCCTGTGCTGGGATCTGCCTTAGCGCCTCTGTACCCCATCCCATCCCCACCAGCAAAACCCACAGGCCCTGTGTCCCACTTCCTCTGGGCGTCGTTCTCTTTCCGGTGACCACATTAAACACAGAAACTCATGGGCGCCAGGGACCATCCATGTCCTAGGTGAGCAGAGGCCTTCACCCCAACAGTCAGGTCTTCAGGGCATCTGGAAAGTGTGGGAGGGGACGGGCTGATGGCGGTTGGCCGGACAGAACTGCACAGAGAGCCAGGGGGTGTGGGACTTCGGAAGGGGCTCATCCGTGGGGTGCTCCCTGCCGATCTCAGAGCTGCTGCTTTTCTTCCTGAATCACAGCCCCTGGGCGGCAGGAGGGAGACAGGGTGTGAGGCCACCGCACAAAACACGTTTCCTCCTTGTGGCCGTGACTCACCTGTCCTCTTGTCTCCACAGTGGGCTACGGATCCTGGTTTGAGCACGTGCAGGAATTCTGGGAGCACCGCATGGACTCTAACGTGCTTTTCCTCAAGTATGAAGACATGCACCGGGTGAGTGCCGCGGAGGCAGCTGCCGCGGGCATCGCACGGGGCTCTGGGCCGGGCGGCATGGCGGGCTGCAGGGACGCTGTCCTGACTGTCCTGCCCTCAGTTGGACTGGCCTCACTGCCACCCAGCACCCTCTCCGTACGCTGGTCACCAGCTCGGGGCCGAGGGCTGAGCTGGCAGAGTCGGAATTTCTCATCTCTCAGCTGTTTGCCTTTCAGGGTTGGTTCCCAAACAGCTGATGAACCTGTGGGTTTACCTGCTAATCGATTCCTGTAATGAATGTTTCTGAGTGTCTGCACGGAACGTGGAGAAGGAAACGGGTGTGAGATGGCTGTTGAATGACGGGCTGTGGCAGTGGAGCAGAGGAGCAGGACATGGCCTGCGCCCTGGAGAGCTCACTGTCGGGGCGGGGGGGGGGGGGTGACGTGTCACCTGTCAGGCATGTCGTCACCACCCTGTCATCAGCACTTTCAAAGCCTTGCTGTAAGCCTGCTGAGTCGTTTGCAGTTCTTTCCCTGTGTGTTAATGCACTTCATTCCACACGAGGGGCACCCTGGCTGCTGGGTGTGTCTGCAGCATCTAGAAAGGAATGTGCTGATGTTGCTCCTTTGTCACAAGGAACATAAAGCAGCCGTCCGCAACCCTCTCCCCACGGCTTCTTTCCCTTTGCTCCGCTCCACGCGGCTGCCGAGCCCCTTAGAGTGGCTCCTACCCCAGACCTTCCCCAGCCAGGTTCGCACCCGCACCTCCACCCCAAGCTGCTCTGTCAGGGTTGCCCGTGACCTCCGTGTTGTTCCCACAGTGGTCCGTGGGCTTGGGTCCCATCTCTGTCTGCCTCCTCCTGGCAGCACGAGACAGGCATCAGTCAGCACTGTCCTGTGTCCGGGCTGCTCCCTTCTCCTTGACTTCCGCCAGCAGCTCTCATTTCCTTCCATCCGTGCGCCCTCCCCTGGTGACCACCCCAGGCCAGACGTACACCTTCAGGCTCGCTCTCCATCTGCCCCTTGGTGCCCACTTGGGTAGTAGGTAGAGACTGCAGACTTAATGTGTGCAAAACAAACGGCAGCTCTCCTCCAAGCCTCCGCGCATTCTCCCGTCTAAGTTCAGGGCAGCCAGCTCCATCCTCCGTTGCTTGGACACAAGTCTTGAATCAGCCTCGACTTCTCTCTCTCACATCCTATGTCCGTTTTCCAAATCCTGTGGCTTGACCTTTAAAATCTGCCTCTCATCTGACCATTTCTCCCAGTTTTGCCCAGGCCCCTGGTCCAGGTCAACTTCTTTTCTGGCCTAGATCATGGCAGCCAGAGCCAAGCGGCCTCGAAGCTTCTTGCAGGCTGTGCCCTCGCCTGAAATGTTCTTTCCCCAGGTGCCCATGTGCTCACTCGCACTTCTTTCAGGTCTTTCTCCCTATAGTGACACCTTCCCAGACCCCACTTAAAATCGACGCCTCTCCCCCTCCCCAGCACACCCCTCTTCTTTATTTTTCCCCCACAGCGTTTATCATCATCTGACGTATTTTACTATGCGTTTCTTTATTTTACTTACTGTCTCCCAAACCAGAATAAACTCGTTCAGGGCTGGGTATTCTGTCTGTCATGTTCATGCACTTAAGTCAATGCCAGACACGTAAGAAACTCTCAGTGTTTGTTGAACGAATGAATGGCCTTCGAGGTAGAAGCTCTCCCCTCCTTTTTAAGAAACCAGAGGCGCGGGGGTTGAGGAGCTTGCCAGGCTATGCCTCTGTTGTGAGTACAGCCGGGCTCGGACCCTGGGCATCGTCCCCCCAGAGCCCGTGCCCGGTGGTGCAGCATCACCCACTGGAGGGCTGGAGCACAGGTAAAGGGACAGTCAGGGGAAAGATGTCTGGGCAGAGCTGGGAGGGTTGGTCTGTGCATGAGGGAGCTCGTGTTCAGTCGTGCCTGTGTCACTGCAGTGAGCAGACAAGGCTGCTGGTGACAGTGGCTGACAGCTGTACAAGCATTTTCTGCTGCACAGCAGCCAGCAGCCAGGTGGGAGCCCTGGTGGGGAGGAGGCCGTCTGGGAGCTGAACCGAGAGTGGGGTGGTGATGAAGGCAGGAGGTGGGGGCAGTGAGGCCTCCACTTCATGGCCTACATGCAGGAGAATTCTAGGTGGATTCAAGACCTTCATTTTCACTTGCATATGTGTAACCACCACCCAGATCAAGATTTAAACATTCCAGCTCGTTCTAGCTGACACCCCGCTTTCCAGAGATAGCCACCGTTCTGACCTCTGTCACTACAGACCACGTCTGCTGGGTTGGAGCCGCCCATCAATGGAGTCACATGGCGTGTACTTCGTGGCTGGCTCCTTTTGCTCAGCGTAGTATTTGGGAGACTCACCTGAGCTGGTTTGTTCTTTTTCGTTTCTGTGTAGTTCAGAGGCAGCACTATGGCACAGGGTATTCCCCTCTCAGTGGGAAGTGCTGCTCTCCATTTCGGGGTAGTTTTGAATAAGTGCCTCAGTGACCATGTGCATTCTTAATTCATGGGGCGTATACGGGAGTAGGTGCTTGGTCCGCTGTTTGTGATTCTGCCGGCCTGTGACATGGCAGTGCCCAGCCATGCGTGGGTGCGGGAGGAAGAAGCCCCTTGGCCATCCAGCTGTGCACACACCTGCAGGGGCCAGGCGGGGCTGGCAGGTTCTTCCTGGAACGTCAGTTAGCTCACCTGTGAGTAACTTAACTATTTTTAATGTTAAACCACAAGGGGACAGAAGGCAAAGTTTACATGAACTTCAAAGCAAAAAGACACACTTTTAATTTTAAGCCTGGCGACTCTGGACTCTGCCCCATGCCCTTAGAGCGGAGTGGTCATCCTTCTCTGCTTTAATGGTCTCTGTGTAAAGGTCAAGACCGGCTGCCATGCCGGCCTGTCGCAGCCGGGACTCGAGGTCCTGCTCAAGGCCGTCTGATGACTCAGTGGCCTCCCTCCCTCCCTACGGCAGTCGGAGTTTAGCTTCTATAATAACTGGCAAGTGTAGATTCTTGTTTTCAGAAACCTCAATAATGCTGTGGCATATCTTTAATAGAGATTAAGTGACTATCCATCACATTTTTAGGAATTCACGTTATTTACATTTTGATCTAAAAAACGAAGGCTGAGTGAACGTCATTGGTCCCCAGGAGTGTGGACCAGGCCTGGCACGTTCTCATCTCTTCTCATCTCAGTGTTTGAGATTCACACTTAGCACTTGAATTGTCACCACCTCATACGTCCACGTGGGGGTTCCCACACCCCCGCCTTCCGTCTCACCCCCTCACCGTGGCTGCCCCAGTCTAGCACCCCATGAATCCTGCAGTAGCCCCTGCGAGTGGTTCTCACCGGCCACAGGTGGGGAGCCCCTGACTGACTGGATGGCAGGGAGGAGTCAGCAGTGGGGACACCGCCTGCTGGCACAGTGTGGTTTCGTAACCCTGTGCAGCCCTGTCGTGTGCAGCCAGTGCACGTGGATAGATGTGCCTTCCTCTCCGAGTGGGTGTTACACCAGTGGCCCAGTTAGGACTCTGTCAGCTGCTCCAGCAGTCTGTGGTGATGGGCCAACTGCGTCCCTCTCTTGTGTCCCTTCTGAGGGCCAGGTGTCATAAATCGCTGTCATTCTTTGTTACCTTTTAAACAGAAATATCAAGTGGCAGAGCAAGTGAGAGGTGCTGTTTTTATTCCTTTGTTCATCTGACAGCTTTTGCACACCTGACACCCCCCCCCCTCCGCCCCCAGCTAAGCCCTGTGCTCAGCCCCACAGGAGCCCCTGGTGGGGAAGCAGCGGGAGGGCAGGACTAGAATCAGGGTGATGACCGTGGGGGCTCAGAGCAGAGCTGACACTTCAACCAGCTTACACAGAACTTTCCTTAAGGTTTGGAAAATGTTGTAGGAAGGACGTTAAACAGGTTCCTTCACTGTAGGCCTTCTCAGAGGCAGTCCGTAGGATGCTCCTTTTCTTTTATAAACCTGCACGAGATGAAACAACCTCCAGCGTTTTCCTAATGTGACCCAGACACTGCAGCATTTGGGGACTGCCTGTGACAGCTCAGGGTTCTGGGCAGAATGCTTGGCGACCCACGGATTGAGAATATGAGGTGCCTTGGTGTACACAGTAAGTCCTCAGTGAACGATGTCTATACGTTCTGCAATTTTGAGTGAAACGATGACGTACCGTATAACGACACCAGTTTTAGCACAGGCTTATTGATATAAATAGGAGTTAGTTTCCCATGGAATCTCATCAATGTGATAATGAAACAAAATGGAATGAGAGGATGTTATTTGAGGACCTGCTATATTCCCAGGGAGAGAGTGGTGGCAGTGGGGAGGGGCTGTGTGGCGAGCAGGTGGGCGTGGCGAGATGGAGGGCGTGGCGAGCAGGTGGGCGTGGCGAGAAGGTGGGCGTGGCGAGATGGAGGGCGGGCGGAGCGGGCGGGCGTGGCCTGCCCCGGGACTGTTGGGTCACGTCAGTAGGCTCCTGCTGTTAGGTAGGAGTGGTGGAGTGATGGGGCCCCAAGTCGACCTTACCTCAGCCCGCGTGCCAAGTATAGGTGAATCTTGCTTCAGACCCAGCCAGCTCCTCCTGCTGGGCGAGGGGGGCAGCCCTGGGGCGCATCTGGGGTCCCCAGGGGCCTCCTTGCTCTCCCAAGTGCCAGTCTCCATTCCAGTTGACGGATGGGAGAAAGGGGAAGAAGAGAGTGAGCTGCTCTTGCTCGGTTCGCACTTGACACAGTTCGAGGTGGATTTTTTAAAAAATTAATATTGGGGTGACAATAGTTAATAAAATGACATAGGTTTCAAGTGTACAATTCTGTAATCGACTTGGATTTTTACTTTTTGCTACTGTTTTAAAATGACCGCAAGTATATTAAACTCATGTCTGCTTCCAGATTCCCTGGAGGACCTGGGTTTCAATTCCAGATGTGCCCGTTGAGAGCTGAGTGCCCTTGGGCCATTTCCTAACCTCTGGATTTTATTTCCAGACAAGGCCCCTCCCAGGAGTGTGTCCGAACTCAGTGAGGCGATGTACACACAGCACCTCATGGTGTCCAGCCCAGAGTCTGCAGTCAGAAAGGCATCGCCTCTGACGGGTTCCCCTGCCCTCTGCTCTTGTCTTCTAGGACCTGGTGACGATGGTGGAGCAGCTGGCCAGATTCCTGGGGGTGTCCTGTGACAAGGCCCAGCTGGAGTCCCTGACTGAGCATTGCCACCAGCTGGTAGACCAGTGCTGCAATGCTGAGGCCCTGCCTGTGGGCCGGGGTATGCGCCCCTGCCCATCCCTGCCCCCCTCCTCTGCCTCGGCCCAGGGCCCAGTCCCCTCCCTGCCGGTGTCCGTGGCCCCCCACATCCGTGTTCTGCCCTGTGTCTCATTTCTCCAGAGCACTCTGCTCTGCGGGGGGCCAGAAGGCTTCTGGAAGCTGGGCCTGTTCACTCTCCTGCTGCTGTGTGTTGTAACCCAGCAAATGGTGTGTTAGTTTACAGGAGTGACGCCCTGCCTGCCGGAATGTTTCAGGCTTTGTGGGCAAGATGTTTTCAAGCAGGCGTCTTCCCAGATGGCCCCACAGAGCAGAACCCAGGGATGGGTTTGGGGCTGTGGAATTTCGAAGCTCACAGCTACAGATGGATTCCTCAGGCTTCAGCTGGCTTGTGGGAGTTAAATGACATGGGTGGGACCACCCCCATGTGGGGAGGTGCTATTTCCTGTATTCACCTGAGGGGTGCTGGCTGCACAGGTACCCTGCCCCCCAGGGAGGAGGGTGTGAGCAGAAAGCACAGGCCTCCCTCAGGCTGGCCCTGGAGCTGCTGCTTGGGCATGAGCAGTGTGAGGTGGGGAAGGTGCTCCTGGCAGGCAGGAATCCACTCCATTTCCGGTGGGGCTGCCCTCCTTGTCCTCAGAGGCTGCTTGGTTGTGGGGCGCTCAGGTGTTAGGCCCCCTGAGCCCCGAGGGGTGGCCATGACCATGTAAGCCACCCTCTTGGTAAGAGTGAGTTGCCTCTGACACCTGGTGGTGTAGACCTGCAGCTGGTTCCCAGCTGTGTGAATCTGGAGCTTTCCCAGGCAACCAGAATGCAGGAGGGGGGCCCAGAGATGGGGAGGGGGTGTTCTGCAGTCCATCTCAGACACACAGGGAGCTACCTGGGTGGTGACAGAAGGGCAGGGCCCCCATCACAGCTGCTCTGCGTCCTGGGGGAGTGCCTTCCGTCAGGCCTCTGACTTAGACAAGCACTTCCTCCTCTGAAAGGGGCTGATGGCCGCTGTGTGGCTAACAGGGCTGTTCTGAAGGTCAAGTGCACAGTTCCTTCCCGTAAAAGCAGGGCGGTCAACTCTTCCAGGAAGAAAACTGAAACCAAAATACCTTGCAATTTATTTCCTGGCTGCATCCTCACAAATGTTTATGATTTAAAATTTATTTGGTCTTTTTTAGTTTTGCTTTTGCTGTGTTTTGTTATCCTTGGGTGTGACCTCCTCCCAAATACCCCTTTTGGTTCATTTGTGTGGTAAAGAAGTGTTGAGAGCATACTGCGTGCCATATGCTCCTTCTGAGGTGTTGCTTTGTCATTGTTTACCTTGGTTTTGCTTTATTTCAGTTCTTTGATTTTGTTTTCTTTTAGCACATTGCCTCTTTGCTCGGAAGACCTCCCTGCGTTGCTGAAAGTGCAGGGGCTGGAGTAGCCAGCTGCATTGCTTAAATTTGATTCATGTCACAGCATAAATTGCACTGTCTTGATTCCAAATCCTAAACCAGGTGGGTGACTCCTTTGATGAGCTCTCAGCTGCCTCAGTTGAGAAAAATAATCATGGAAAAATATATTTATAGTCTGGTTGGTCTAGAAGCTCCTAATTTTGTCCCTTAGGTATCATTAGCGGGGAGCAGGAACAATTTCTCTTGGTTTTTTTCCTCTCCAACACTGACATCATTTTTATTACTGAAGAGAAAATCCTTGTCATGTTGGATATATTAGCTCAGCATCTGCAGGGTGGCAATTTCATACCCGAGGTCCTGCCAGGACAAGGGTGACTGTTAATAACAGCACTAATGAGGGTGTTTGCAGGAGACGGCAGAGGTCTGATCTCAGAGATGCTGCCGACAGAGGATGCAGAGCCAGCGTTTCGGTCCCCCAAGGCCGTTACTGAAAAGCATCCTGACGGCACTCCAGCGCTGGGGTGGGGTGGGGGGCCGATACCGGTCCAGGTGATGGGTTCCCAGCTCTCAGAGCTGGGAGGTGGCGTCCCCACTTCTGACATCTTCGGCAGGGGTATTTGACCAGACCAACTGAAGATTCTGTAGTTAACAGGAAAGTGGGTGGGGTCAGAAGTTTGGGGGCCACGTTGCGCTCGCTCTCCTTTTCCCCAAGCCCCCATAAATGAGCCGTAGCCCCGGGCCTACACATCAGCCTGCAGGCTCTGGGCTCCTGCACATCTGCCCTGCCGGCTCTGGTTTTCTGACTGGCCTCCCTGAGCTGCAGCCATGGTGGAGCCGCTGACGGCCGCCCCTGACTTTCTTGGTGTTGAGTCGAGTTGTTCTTGCTGCTGCACACGCTTGGCATCAAGTCACAAAAGCTAGTTGATACTGCGACTGCTTCATTCCTCCCGAGGTTGCACAGGCAGGCTTCGCTCCCCCCTCCCCTGGTCAGGCAGCTTCCTGCTTGCCATGAAATGTTCTGCCTTTTTGGGTGATTTTTTTTGCCTTTCAAATTCTCTAGAAGCACATGCTGCCTCGGTTGAGCTGTTGAGCGTGAGTATGTGGGGTCATGGACGTCCCAACTCCACATGGTGCCTGGCAGTGGATCCATTCCACAGACACTGTCCACCCTCCGGGTATTGAGAATCACCGCTCTGTGCCTGGGTGCTGGGGTCCAGCAGTGAACAGGGGCAAAGGTCGTCCTTGCAGCCTTGGCTCTGCACATGTGTGGTGCTGGGCTTCCCGAGTGGGACAGGACACCAGGACGACAGACTTAGGGAAGCGGGGTCAGCTCATCTGTAGTTCGGAGGGCCTGTCCTGCCCCCGTAGGCCACGTTCAGAGGGTCCAGGAATGGATCTGCAAGGTTCCAGATCCATTTCCAAGGCTCCCTCTGGTTGGGCGGCGGGCCTGACAGCACCCCAATTCAGCAAGTCTTGTGGCTTGTGTTTCAGGGAGAGTCGGGCTGTGGAAGGACATCTTCACCGTCTCCATGAACGAGAAGTTTGACCTGGTGTACAAACAGAAGATGGGGAAGTGCGACCTCACGTTTGACTTTTATTTATAAGAACAGCCACGCAAACCTGCATGCTCACAGTCCCCAGACGCCGCTAGCTACAAGTCCCGTAGGCACTCATCTGTTACTCGCCGGACAAGCTCCAGAAGCGCTGTGACTGTGGCGGGGAGGGGAGAGCGGAGGGATTGGAGGACGTGGGTGGCTTCCGTCCCTGCCGCTGTGCCGCCTTTGGAGCTTGAAGTCTCTACATGTCTGATTACAAACAACGATTGCAGTTCTGCTGGCCGGTACCCTAAATACAAAGTCTGTAACATATGCAACTAGAATGTCTGCCTTCTACAACCCCACATTATTTATTGTATTTTATAGAGCTTTTCACTGGAAATCTAAATAAATGTCAGTAAACCAAATAAAAGCGCATTTCCGAGGGGACTCAGGAGCGAGCCATACCCGAATGGTGGAAGGGTCTCAGGGCTGACGCTTTATGTTTGTAGTTTTCTTCTGTAAGGCACAGCCATTCAGTGCTCACCTGGTTCTGAGAGGAAGGTGACGACACGGATGAGTGGGGGGTGGGGGGAGACTGTCAGAAGGATGGAGTTCATTCTTTGTAACCTCCGTGAAATAAAGCAGAAGCTGTTCACTAGGGCATTTTCAGAAGGGATGGAACATTCCGTGAAGAAACCTGTTCATGTAGCAACTGGAGACTCTGCCTCGGAGACACGAGCGCACTTGCAGCTTGAGTTCTCAGCCCACGGGCTGGCTTCTGTTCCCCGAGTGGAAGTCTGCTCATGCCGTGAGCGCTCGCTGGCCAGTGTTCAGGTGGTCCTGTCTGTACCTGAGGCATGCAGCCACACGAGCACCATTCTGCAGGTTTCACTCAGAAGGTTGGCCATTCCGCCTTTGTCTCTGTGCCCTGCACCTCAGTGTATCTGGGGAAGCAGAGGTGGTGTCTGTTGCCCCCCCCCCCCACCACCTGCGTCATTCTCTGGCCCACGTTTGTCCGGAGAAGTGGACGGCCAGGTGAGCAGCTTGTACGCGTGTTGCCACCGTGGTGGGAGTGGGGTGGTCTCAGGTATTTATGTGGCTGGGAAGTGCCCAGAGTGGTGGTCAGATGGGTCACTGCTGTGTAAGGGGTCTGTTCTGTGTCGCATCTTTGAAAAGGTGCAGACACGCACTCGTGTTTTATCTGTGAAGGGGAGCAGCTGGGACAGGGCAGGTGGCATGTGGCGTGGCGTGGTGGGCTGGGCAGCCCCTTCCCTGTGTATCCATGAGGGGGCAGCCTTCTGTGAAATTTCTTTTCTATTTTTCTATTTTTAGTACTGAATGGTTGTTACTGAGCACGCGGGATGCTTCTGAATTTGCTTGCCTCTTTAATAAAGACACGTCCCATGCCTTGTGTCGAGCGTGTGCTGACGGGTGGGGGGTCCCACGTGGTCCCAGCACTCAGGGCAGCGTGACTGTGAGCCCTGCTGATGCCCCAACGCTGGGGCTGACGCTCGGGGTCACAGGCCCGTGTTGGGCTGGGCTGTTTCACTCGGATGCGAACATACCACGGGTTGACTTCGCCTCACTATTTGTCCATCACCTTTGATACCTTCCGTAAGCTGGAATGAAAGGAAGTGGGGGTGGGGGAGAAGAGGAAAGCGAGGGGGAGACTTCAGGGATACAGGTGTCTCGGGCCTCTGCCTCGGGGGGTCCCCATTGTCAGGGTGGCAGAAATTACGCTTCACTGTGAAGTCCAAAGTCCATCTTCCCCATTCCTTGTGGAAGGAGAGTCCAAGACATCGTTTTATCTGAAAAAGCTTGGGCTGCCTGGAAAATCCTGACAGTTTTCCAACAGACTAGTTCCTTCAGGTCTGAGGTGAAATTCCCGAATGTACTTTGGTATGTGGAATTACCCAGACCCCAACTAGTTTATGGAATATCCCAGAGGGCTTGCTCCCAAATCATGTACAAACCGTCTAAAATCAGAAAGTCAAGGTGAAGCCCGTGAAGCAAGAGGCAAGACAGTGTTGTGTGTCCGCGTGCTCATTTGTCAAATGCTGGCGACACTTGGCCGCATGCAATGGGCTTGAGCACCTCCAACGCGTCAGGCACTGTTGTAGGCACGTGGGGTACAGCAGCCAGGCAGGGAAGGGCCTGCCCCGTGGCACTCACACTGCTGTGCAGACAACATCACAAAACCTGAAGTGAGTTCGGCTCGAGCACGGTGAGGGGCATTTTCCTGAAGGACCAGGAGACTAAAGGAAGTGAGGGGCCCAGGCTGGAGACACCTGGGGAGAGGGCAGAATGGGGGGGGGACAGGGAGTGTGCTGGGCAGCCACAGAGGCTGGCGTGGCAGGGACGCAGTATGTGTGTGTGTGTGTGTGTGGAGGGGTGGCCAGGCGCCAGCTCACAGGGTCTTACAGGTCATGAGAGTTTGTACTAACAAAAAGGAAAGCTTCAGAGGGTTTAGTCAGAGGAATGCTACCCGGTTTGCATTTTTAAACGTTCGCCTGGCAGCTGCGTGAACAGATTGCCTGTTGAGGAGACCTTTACCCTGGTGTGTGATTCAGTGTCCACAACGTGGGGGGTGGGGGCTGTGTGACAACATCTCCAAGGTTCCTTCTGACCTGTCTGGTTCTCTGTGTTCACAGGCAGCGTGTGTGGGGACTGTTATCTGTGGTTCCTAAGACAGAGTAATTCAAGGCCAGAGGAGCTGTGGGCCTGCAAGTAAGGCGGGTTAGGAGAATGGAACAATGGGGTGGGGCGATGGCGGGGTGCAGTGGGGTTTGAGCAGGGCCAGGAGGGCAGAGAGGTCTAGGCAGGTTTAATTTTACGCAACCACCACCACTGGCTTCCCGAACGTCAGGATCCGTGCGTGATGGGTCAACTGTTGCCTGGCCTGCTGACCTCACAGACCAGTAAAATCCTGAGAAGGATTTGGGGGACCAGCATAAGGTCTTACTGCCAAACAGCTCCTCAGCAGGCTACGACTGTATCCGGGCTCTCTTCCTGGCTCTGACACTGTGCTATTGGGAACCCGTCATTTGTTTTCCTCCACGTACCCCGTTTCTTCATCTGAGAGGACCAGGGTGGGCCTTGCCACCACCGAATGGGTGGCCCTCCCACCCAAGCAGGTAAGTCACTCAATTTCTCTGATCCAGTGTCATAATTTACACAGTGGAGATAATCTACGTCCTTGCTCCATAGCATGGTCCTAACAACAAGAGGGAAGTGGAATTCAAAGCACAAATAAAACCCACACTTGGACGGTCTGTACCCAGCACTGTCGGCGAGCGCCGCCTAGTGCCCACGTCAGAGTTGACAGCTTCATAGTTCCCAGTTCCATGACGTCGCCCCACAGGACTGCAGATACGGACGGAGAGGAGCAGTCCCTGTCTTGGAAGGTCCCAAGTGTGGGACCTGTTTACCCACCTTTTTGAACGGGGTGACTGCTGTCTATAATGGGTCCTCAGCTGTCCATCCTGTTCTGTGGAGTTTGGGCCCCAGCGCCTCCCCTCTTCCTCAGAGCAGTCTTTTCAGGCTGTGATGGCACGTGGGCCAGATGGTCCAGCCTTCCCCAGCTGAGGGGTGCCCTCTGACATCCTGACAGCTAGACATCCAGTCTGACAAGCCTGCCGCTCCCGGGCCAGCCATCCCGTTGCTGGCAGCCCTCTCTGGCCACTTCTGCAGGCCGCCTGCCCCAGCCCAGGGCTGCGCCTGTCTCTGGCCTCCCTCGCCTGTGCCGACCAGCCCTGCCTCCCCCTGATGACCATCCCAGCTCTGCTCCCCTGCTTTCCTTTCTCATCCCGCCTGCCTCACTGCTCTGTCGGCGTCTTCCTCTGCGGACACTGCCACCCTGAGAGCACAGCTGTGCTGCATCAATCTTCTCCTAGGTTGGAATTTGGCATATCATCAGCACCTAGTAATTGCGGAGTGAGTGGCATCTTGCGTTGTGAGGGTGGATTTCATGTTTCCTGAAAACTGCCCACCCTGGACCTCCTATGCGCCGCTCCTGGTGCCGCCCGTGGAGGCTGTGTTTTCCCGAACAAGAAGCGGCTGCCCTCCTGCCTCCTCACCCTGACCCAGAGCTTCCTGCCTCTGTCCCTATTTCCTCAGTCTCCTTCCTGTCCACAGCCCTGGTCATATTCTTCCCTCCTCTGGAACGCCTTCTGACATGTCACTGGCTTCCCCCGTCCAGGCGAAACTCTGGGACAGGCTACGTTTCCGGGGACTTTCCTTCCCCCACTCCTCCTCCATCCCAAAGGCCGAAACACGGTGCCCATGAGGACATCCTAGATCCTTCACTGGGCACGCCCCTCCTTCATCTCTTTACTTGGCGTTCGCTGAGCAGCCACGTGGCAGAGCCCTGTCCTGGCTGCAGGAGACAGACCATCTCGGTACCTCTCCCCTTCCAATTTAGCTTCCCACTATTCTGTTCCCTGGGGACTCTGTTCTCATTTATTACCCAACTGCATATGGACAGAGCGTGGTGGGGGGTCCGGGCACTGGGTTCTAGAGTCCTGGTTTTGTCTTTCATTGGCTATGGGACCCGGGCCAGCCACCTGCCCTCTCTCAGCCTCAAGTCTCTCTATCTGATGGATGTTTTGCTGTATTTGGTCTCCAAGGTCTTTTCTGCTGGTTCAAGTTTCTGGTTGATGGCTCAGTGAGCGTCCCTGGGATCTCCCATGGGACGCTGCTTGGGCCCAGCGTACGTGCTCACCTGTGCAACAAACGGGAGACAGGCATGGTGCAGGGAGCCAGCACCGTGGAGGTTCAAAGCCAGGAGACTTCAAGGACAGCCGGGAGGCTGGCTGCTTGATGTAAGAAGCAGGGTGTGAACGGGGCTGTAGATGGGGCATGGGCCAGAGAAGGGCACGCAGCTGGGAAGAAACAGGATACACCACAGTGAGCTGGGGTCCAGCTCTGCTGCTATTGGTGGGACCATAGTGGTGTGTGTGCCCCTTTTAATCTCTAATGAAGAGGTCTCAGATCAGGTGCCCAGAAATTGCACCCAGTTCAAGCATTCTGTGACTCTTAAGTGGACGAACTGTCTATTGACTCAACCCAAGAGGAGCTGACGAGTCAGGGAGATGGTGAATTTTGAGCCGGTTACAGACTTTGCCAGCAAGGGCAAAGAGAATTAGTCACAGAAGCGCCTGTCACCGAGCTTGGGCCCACACCACTGTCTCCAAGGCGAGCTGTGCCCTTGCCAAATCTACACATCAAACGACAACTTGATTCTCACACTTGGATCCCTGTAAGCGAGTTGGCATTGGATGTCTGAGCTGCAGGCCCTAACCCTGTCCCCTCACCACTGATGGAAGGAGTCTGTGCGCTATTAAAAGTGTTCTTTAAAAGCCAGGCAATGCTAATGTGTCTAAAATATAAAAATCAACCAGAAAATTCATTTTATCCTCATTAAAGTTGTCATCTTTCCATATATCTGTGGTGCTGGGCACTGGCTGGGGACAGAAGTCGTAAAATCCAGTGAGCAAGGCCGTCTCTGCAGGAGGAAGGCCTCCCATCAGAGCCAGCAAGACACTCTTTTCTTACCTTATGCATCCTCACAAAACCTAAGTGAATTGCTTAAAACCTTTTTCCTGGGGCAGCCAGATGGCTCAGTTGGTTAGAGTGCGGTGCTCATAACACCAAAGTCACCAGTTCGAGTCCCACAAGGGCCAGTGAGCTGCACCCTCCACAACTAGAGTGAAAACAACAACTGGACTTAAAGCTGAGCTATGCCCTCCACAATTAGATTGAAAAAACGACTTGACATCCTGGAAAAACACACTGTTCCCCAATATTTCCCAATAATAATAATAATAATAATAAAATTTAAAAAACCCCAAAAAACCTTTTTCCCCAGTGGTCCTGCCTCTCAGGCCTCCCCCGTTACAATCCATAGCACATGCGATTTCCGGAAAGTTTTCTTTTCACTCAAACACAGTAGCTTGGAGCTCATCTCACTGTTCAACAAGCACTGGCTGGGCCTCTGTGTCCCACTCAGGCTGTCACTCTGCCTGCACTGCCATTCCCCCAGCTTAATTTGGGTGATGCTGAGTCAAGCGTTGAACCCCTGATCTATGCCAAGAATCCCCACGTCTCCCTCCCACTCCCACCAGTGCCGGGGGAGGGGGCCGCTACTGTGCTTCTCGGAGCAGACCTGGGACCCAGCGACCCATGCTTCTTTCACTTTCAGTGAAGCGTCAATGGCTGGAACCTTCCCACTGAATTCAGCCCTACCTGGTCATCTCAACAGCCTCAGACTCTGCATGCACATGCCTTGCTCCCGCCACACAGGCCCTCTCTGGCCCAGCCACGCTGCTCACCCGCGGCCCCTCCCTGCATGCCTACCGTTCTTTTCTCTAACTTGGGTGGACTATTTTGCCCTCTCAGGAAGTCTTCCTTCCCATTTCTAAGTGCTGCCAATTCATGTCCACCACCTGCCTCAAGTTGTCCTTAAAAGTCAACCTCCGTGAGGCCATCAGGAATTAACCTTAGCTCATGATGCTGCTACCCTGCAGGTACCCAGGCTTCCACTTCCGTTTTTTACCAACGATAACAGGGGGTTGCCCGTTATGGCTGACAGATTGATTTTCAGAGGTTGGTGGCTACCTCCGTCCTGGGTTCCTGTCACACTTGGGGCTCTCTAGAGGAGGAGAAAGCTGGAACCTTCCTCAGCCCAGAGGATGAGTGACTGGTGTCCCCCACTTCAGACAAGATGTAACAACAAGTACCTTTCTCCTTAAATGGAGTGTACCAGGAATTAGAGCCTTGAATTCTGAAACAGTAATAATTCCCTGGGGTAGTGTAGTTACCCAAACATTTTGTAACTGTTTTCAAGTTTCCTTTCCCAAGTATGCATTTCCAGCCCCAAGTAGATTGTAAGCAGAGACTGTCTCATTCATCACTCCGTCCCCACACTGTGCTTAGCACAGCACTCCATTTCTATCAGGTAATCAATAAATGCTTGTTACCTAACTAAAGGCAAATTAAATGCTAAACAGCGCTAATTACAAGCTGTTGCAAGATCCTGGCTCTTAGCAAAGAGAATTACTTGTGATTGTCAGGGGTTTGCTAGTTGCCCAGGTGTATGAAACATGAAATTGTTATTTTCTAACTGCTTCTCTATGCCACAGAGTGGGCCATTCTCCTAAGATTGCTGCAACGTATTGTTCAGAGGGCAGGATTCATTAAAATTCTAAATACCAGTATTCTACGTTATGGAATCTGGTTCAGGAGCGAGATAAGTGGATTTTGATTCCTGTTTCCAGGAAAGGAGACAACTGGTAACTATTAGAGGAAATTAAGAGCTTCATAGCATATTAGCTCACTAAAGGGTAATGAACACGTGCTAAGGTGCTAGCGACACTGAGCCCAAGTACAGTCTCTCTCCATGTGCAATCCTAAAATAGGTATGGAAATGGCCCCTGTTTACAAATGATAATCAATTATTTGTAGTGACAGTGTTAAAATGTGCAATTTAGTTTCTGGCTGATTGAACTAAAATGAGCAGCTGTGTCATCTGTCAAGGTAACTGAGAGAGAAAGCATCTATTTTAGTAAAGAAAAAAATAACCTCAGTAGCTTTGCCAAAAGGAGCTACTTACACCTCATTTATTTTACAATTTTTTCTCCTAAGGACAGCTTGGGAGAGTCTGATCTCCATTTTATGAGGCCACCAAAAGGACAGCACTCAGAGAAATGTCTGCTAGCAGATTTCCAGGGCTATTCTCAACTTCCATTTAGATACATGGGTGTTTGTCATGTGTTTGCTCTTCCTTCAGTCTTTTTCAATAGGCAAGCTGGAAAACAGTACTTAATCAATTCCTGCTGTTTATTTCTTCACATGAAGGTGTGGCTTCCATTTATAACACCACCGCTGATTACTGTGATAGAATGACAAGCTTGATCCCAGAGCCCAGTTTAGGTGGACAGACTGTGGTGAACATGTACCTGTAAGGACTCAAAGCCTGGAGGGTGGGACACAGCTCTTCATGGTCCAGGAGCTTCTTCCTGAATACTGAAAGGATGAACTGTCTGTTGGATATCAGAAAGGTAAAAATATTTCCCCCAACTGCCCGTGGTTTGCTTCCCAGGTCGTCATCAGGGGTTCTGAGCAGCAGGTCCCTGCAGTGGGTGTGAGTGGTAGAGGCTGTTAGCAGTTCTTGGGCAGAGTTTTCCTGGTTTCAATGATGCTGAAGGCTACCTTGAATGAGGTCGTAGGTTTAGCCCTGTTGAAAGTAGATCCACAGGCTGACCCGGTGGCTCAGGCGGTTAAAGCTCCATGCTCCTAACTCCGAAGGCTGCCAGTTCGATTCCCACATGGGCCAGTGGGCTCTCAACCACAAAGTTGCAGGTTCAACTCCTCGAGTCCTGCAAGGGATGGTGGGCAGCGCTCCCTGCAACTAAGATTGAACATGGCACCTTGAGCTGAGCTGCCGCTGAGCTCCCGGATGACTCAGTTGGTTGGAGCGCGTCCTCTCAACCACAAGGTTGCAGGTTCAACTCCTGCGAGGGATGGTGGGCTGTGCCCCCTGCAACTAGCAACAGCAACTGGACCTGGAGCTGAGCTGCGCCCTCCATAACTAAGATTGAAAGGACAACAACTTGACTTGGAAAAAGTCCTGGAATTACACACTGTTCCCCAATAAAGTCCTGTTCCCCTTCCCCAATAAAATCTTTTTTTAAAAAAAAGAAGAAAGTAGATCCACTACGGGGCATCCCAGGGGAACCATCTTTGGAACGTATGGTCAAGAAGAGAACGGTCTCCTCCTACAAACTCCTCTTTGGGGCCACTGTCACATCACAGATCTCTGGTCTGTTTGAACAGAGGGCAAACCTCATCTAATAGACTTAACAGGCTGATCAGGACAATACACAAGTGAGACAAATTTATGTTCTTGTAAAAAAACCCAAGTTAACTCTTCAAATGGAAGTGAGAAATTTCCAGGAGCACAGGAAACCCTTTGGAGTAAAGATGGCCTTAAGGAGAGGAAAAAAGACAAAAGCCTCATGACAGACTGATCTAATTAGTCATTTAAATATATGCAAAAATCCTTGTGTTCAAGGAAATTGCCTGGGTTTTTAGTTTCCTACTGGGCTGTGCTGACCAATCACGTGCCACTGAAGTGCTTCACTGTTGAGTCCGAGTCGGTCCAGAAGACATTTGTTACGTCCCATGTTTGCTCACACAGCCGACTATTAGGGTTTTTCACCAGCAATTTTCCCTTGGTCAAAAAAGTGTTACTAAAAACAAAGAAACCTTGCAAAGACTCTCATGTAGCAGCGTTTTGTCTTAGTTACTTTATTCTGAACAACAAATTATCCCAACCATTTCTGGTTTTGAACAAGAGGACACCTGATGTAATTGGGGAGAGAAAACTTTAACGTGGATTTCGTAAATTTCTAGTGCCGTGTCATTACATTTTTTTTGGTGCTGGATGTGTTAGATGTTATTTAAAATAGGTTTTCTAAAGTATCATACAGTAATATAATCTGGAGATTACAAATAGCCACAGAATGTATTTTTGAAAACTGTTGTCCTAATGTACTTGTGGTTCATAGGTACAGAAGAAGGAGAAGAGAAAATGGGCAAAGCAATATCCGGGGAGACACTGGCTGAGAATTTTCCAAAACCGATGAAATAAGTTAAGCCACAGATTCAAGATATGCCACAAAACCCAAGCAGGATAAAGACAAAGAAAACCACCCCTAGGCATATCTTAAAAATTTCCAGAGCAAAGAAAGACACATTACTTTCCAAAGCACAATTACACAGACAGCAGACTTGGCAACAGAAATGATGGAAGCTAGAATATAACTAAACGGCATCTTTAAGATATTGAACAAAAATAACGGCAAACATGGAGTTCTATACTTAGG
Organism: Rhinolophus sinicus; assembly: GCF_057876585.1. Taxonomy (NCBI): domain Eukaryota; kingdom Metazoa; phylum Chordata; class Mammalia; order Chiroptera; family Rhinolophidae; genus Rhinolophus; species Rhinolophus sinicus. The sequence goes on from NC_142501.1 coordinate 6,596,701, forward strand.
AAAAATGTCGTTTAAAATGAAGGTATAAACACATTTTTAGATAAATAAAAACAATTAATTCACTGCCAGCAGACCCACACTAAATACAGTCTATAGTGTCATCTCTCTCAGAAACTGAAAGAACAAAAAGCAACAACAAAAATTAGCAGATAAGTGGAAAATTCCAACAACAGAATTAACAAACTTGACCTAATTAAAAAACCCAACTTCACTAAACAACTGCAGAATACACATTATTTTCAAGTGCACATTAGAACATTTACCAAAATTGACCATATGGTGAGCCATAAAGTAAGTCTTAAAAAATTTCAACAAAATGAAATTTTACTTGTATGCTCTGACCACAGTGGAATTAAGCTCAAATCAGTAACAGAAATATAGTTAGAAAACGCCCAAATGTTTGGATATTAATATAGTTCTATACCCCCATGTGTCAAAAAAGACATCACCATGGAAATTCAAACAAGATTTTGAAGTGAATGCTAATAAAAATCTATCATATCAGCACTTGGCGGGTGCAGCTATAACCATGCCTAGAGGGAGATTTATAGCGTTAAACACATGTCTTAGAAGAGAAAAAAGTCCGACAACCAATGAGCTAACTGTTCATACCATGAGGGTAGGAAAAGGATAACAAATTACATCCAAAAGAAAGAAGGAAGGAAATAAGAGCATGAAATCAATGACATGAAAATGAATAGTGAGATTTACTTGAAAAGGCTAATAAAATGGATAAACCACTAACAGGAAAGAAAGACGAGACATCACTATGGATCCAACTAGGGTGACCAACTGTCCCAGTTTTCCCCTCTGCTCCCGGGCACACAGGATGGTTGGTGACCCTAGATCCAACAGACGCTGTACTAAGAAGACACGATAAACAATGTTATGCCAATAAGTTTCCTAATGAAAATGAAGTAGACGAATTCTTCGGAAGACCCGACTTACCAAAATGGACACAAAAAGAAATAGAAGAATCTGAGTCGTCCTGTAACTGACGTAGAACTTGAACCAATTATTAAAAACCTCCCATGAAAACAACTACAGGACCAAATACTTTCACCTATGAATTTTCCCAAGAAGAACCACGCCAGCCACACACTCATATTATACAAACTCTGAGAGAACTGAAAAAAGTGGAAGCACTTCCCAACTCATTTATGACGACAGTGTAACTTTAATAATCTGACAAGGACATTACAAAAAAAGGAAAGTACCGGTCAACCTCTCCCATGAAAATGACCAAAGACGGGCAGTCTTTTTTTTTTTTTTTTTGCAAAGGGCCAGAGAGTAAACATTTTAAGCTTTGTGGGTCATGCAGTCTCTGCTGCAATTACTCAGCGCTGCCATTGTAAGTGTAAAAGCAGCTGTAAGGACCTGGATGAGTGAGCGTGGCCGTGAGTGTCCAGTAGAATTTTGGGTGTCCAATACATAGACAAATATCCTAAACAAAATGTTTGCTAATTTAATCCAGTGATACATAAAAATAAGTTATTCCAGGAATTCAAAGTAGTTTCAACATTAAAAGTTCACCACATTCACAGAATAAAGGACAAAAGCCATAGAGTCATTTCAATAAATGTAGAAAAAAGTTTGAAAAAAATTTAACACTTGTTTAAAATGAACATTATTAGTGAACTAGAAGGAAACTTTCTTAAACTCATATACCCACAAACAAAAACCCAACGCGAACAGCCTATGCCTTGGTGAAATATTGAAAGCTCGGAAATCAAAGTGGTCTGTGACAACAAGCATTATTCACCACTTATGCTGGAGATCCTAGATTGTGCAATACTGCAAGAAAGACATCTGAAAAAGAAGGATTAGAAAGGAAGAAATAAAACCTATTATTTGCAGATCACAAGGTTGTGTAAGTTGAAAACACAAAACAAGCTTATTATTAGTTAGAATTAATGAAGTCAGTATACAAACTCAATTGTATTCCTATATACTAGCAACACAGTTAGAAAAAGTTACTTTAAATTTAATGCACTTCATTACATGATAGACTTTTGCATATTAAAAGACATTATCAAGAGAGTGAAAAGAAAGCCCGCAGAATGAGAGGAAATATTTGCAAATCATGTAGCTGACAAGAGTTTGATATACAGAATATAGAAAGGGTTCCCATAATGCAACAAAGACAAGCAACCTAATTTAAAAATGGGCAAAGGACTTTGAATAGACATTTCTCCAAAGAAGACATATAAATGGCTAAGAGGCACGTGAAAAGATGCTGAAATCATTAGTCATCAGGGAAATACAAATCAAAGCCACAATCAGATGGCACTCACCCTACTATGATGGCTGTAATAATAATAAACCCCTCCAGACCAGAAAATAAATGTTGGTGAGGATGTGGAGAAAGTGGAACCCTCATACATTGCTGTGAGGACAGAGCCAGGAGTGCAGTTTCCAGTCTCTCAGCCTCACGTGGAAAGGTGCTGACTCAGGTAGTAAATGGCCATCAACTGAGATTGGATGGCCATCAGCTGTGGCTAGTTGGTCGTCATCTATAACCAGTGAGCCATTGGCCACTAATATAACTGCTGTGGCTACGCTAGCAGATAATGGGGGCTACAAAGAAGATGGTGGCTGAGCTAGCAAGCGCGGATTGCAGTTAGCACGGCGGAGTGCGGGTTGCGGATTGCAGAGAAGTGGCCGGCAGATTGCACATCGTGTGGCTCCTGCTTCCTGTGTCTCCAATCCAGCCGCCAGCGAGACTATAGTGATATGACTCCTCTATCTATGGCTCCGTGGGTGTTCCTTTTTGGCCTCACCATGTCCTGCGTTCTTATGTGGGGAGCGGGAGCTGAGACCCCGCATGACACCCTGCATGACAATTGCTGGTGGGGATGTAACATGCTGCAGCCACCATTTAGAGATTCCTCAGAATTAAACTTAGAATCACCGCATGACCCAGCAATTCCACTCCTATTTACCCAAAAGAATTGAAGAAAGGGATTCAAACGATACTTTGTGCTCCAGCAGTCATAGCAGCATTATGGATAGTGGCTACAAGGTGGAAACAACCCAAATGCCCATCAGCAGATGAATGGAGAAACAACATGTATTTCCCATGATTTTTATTTTCTATATTTCCTGATGCCTTGTCATCCTGGGGCCTTGCCAGCACCAGTGACTGCCCCTCCCAGGGTTACTCAGTTCCTACAGACAGTAAAGGGCTTCCTGGAACTAGTCACACTAGCCAACCCTAAGCCTGCCTTGCCTTTCCCTCCGACACCACCATCAAGGCTCTGCCCATGTTTTTTTCCTCATCAAGCAGTGTAGTGCTGGGGAGGTTGGAGAGAATGGATGAATGAAATTACAGTGTACACTGGTGTTAGAAACAACAGGCCATGTGGGGGACGACACAATGACCACTAAGGGATAGCAGGTTTCCTAGTTTCAGTGGTGGCATTTACTGAAATGGGTCAGAGGGAGGCAGGTTGGTGGACTGAGGGCTAAGTGGACGGCTGAAGTTCAAGTGGTCTCTGATACACACCAGTGAAGGGTCAAGGCTGGAAATAAGTGTAAGAGCACAATCTAGGTCAGAGTCAGAGGGACCCTAATGTCCAAAGTCCATACAGAGGGGGAACTCACCAGTGGGGCCCGAGAATTGAATAGTTGGTGATTTAGGGTGAAACCCAGGACTGTCATATTGCAGAAGCTGGTAAGAGCGAGTTTCAGGTAGGAAGAATGATCAGCTGGGTTGACTGCTACTGAGAGGTCAAGTAAGGCAACGTCAAGGACAGACTGAATATTGATGAAAGCTGACCAGGTACCAGGGAATAATGGAGCCACGCCTCTGGTAAAACTGATCAAGAGTGAATGGTAACTGAAAGGGAGCAGGTATAGACAACTCTACTGAGAAGCGGGTTAACAGGGGGCAGAGAAATGGGGTGGAAACTAAAAAAGAAAATTTTTTTTAACAATGTGAGATACTAGAGCATTATTTTTAGAGAGGTAGAGGGAGGGTGGGAGAGACAGAGAAACGGGAATGGAATGAGATTCTTGGCTATTATGAGAGAGAAGCAATTACTCTAAGCCCTTTTGCTCTCAGGACCAAACTTTTTGCCTCAGGATCCATTTACACTCTTGGAAAGTATTGAGGGTCCCAAAGAGCTTTTGTTTTTGTGGGTTATGTCCATCAATATTTACCATATTAGAAAGTAAAACATAAAAATTTTAAACATTCGTTTACTAATTCATTCAAAATAACAATAATAATCCCATTACATAGTAACATTTTCATGAAAAATACTTTCCAAAATAAAAACGAGTGAAAAGAAAGGCAGTTTATATTTTCGAAACTCTCTTTAATGTGTTTAATAGAAGACAGCTGGATTCTCCTAGCTTCTTTTGCATTCAATCTGTTGCCATTATCACACGTCACATAGCTTCTGAAAACCCTGCTGCACACTCCTTAGAAAATAAGAGTGAAAAGGCAAGTAACACCTTAGCATTAACTATGGAAGTAGTTTTGCCGATTATGGACTCTCTGAAAGGGTCGGGACCCCCAGGGGTTCCCAGGCCACACTTTGAGGACGGCTGACCTAAGCAATGCAGTCCAAGAGGAGGCAAACGGGGACGGGGTTTAGGACACCGGTGGAGGGACTGGCCCTGCAAAGTGACCCTGCCTCTTTGGGAGCAAGGGCACAAGAGATGGGTGCCAAAGTGTTTGTGAGACAACACATGGGCTCCACGCCCAATGGATTTGTTTCTCGCTGAGATCTGAGGCCACTTGCTCAGGGTGGCGAGGTAATGGGTGCGGGAGGTCTGAGGAGAGACAGGATGTGCAATAGCGCTCTTGGTGAGTAGGGGACCCGGCTGCCAGCGCGTCCGGTCACATCGCCCAGCATCCATCCCCGGAGCACTGAGCGAGACACCCGGTAACTTACCCGCCGACGAACCTCCGGGTCACGACTTCCTCCCACAAGTACGTGGTGGGAACAAGGACACGGATCGAACCTGCCTGGGCTCTACTTCTGGTTCTGCCTCTGCCTAGCTGTGTGTTCTTGGACACAACACCCTCTCTGGGACTCAGTAAAACGGGAGAATCACAGCGCCTACCTCCGAGGTGTGTCGTGACTGTGCGAGCAGGTTAAATGACGACGTGCTTCGCTGGGTGCCCGGCAAAGGGAAGGGCGCCGACGAGCCCGCGACGGCCGCCGTGAGCACCAACACGACTCACTGAGCGCCCCGCGGCTTCCGGTGTGGATAAGCACGGGCTCACCCGGCGCCTATGCACCGAACGGCCCGGTCGCGGGCCCGTGGGGCCGAGGATACAGCTCTGCGCAAAGCACGCTGGTCCCGCCTCCACGGGGCTCCCGGTCTCCGGGGGGAGGCCAGCAGGACACACTGCACACGCTACTAGTGCGACAATCACAATCGCCCAAAGTCCTACCATTTCGGAAGGGCGTAGCACGTGGCTGGGGCTTTAGCTACATTCCTCCTTTTAGGTTTGGTTTTTACATATGAGGAGTCTGCTTCTCACGAGAGGCCTGGTTTCCCCTAGACCACGCGGGTCGAAGCGGTTCGGCGCGCGCAGTCGCACCTCCAGCTCGCGTGAAGGCCACACAGCAGACACCCGCTTCTATGACACACTTCATCAAAGCCGATTCCCGCGTCCCTGGGACAACACTTCCGGCGGAAGTTTCCTCCGCGGGGCGGAGCTTCCCTCCTCAGGGGCGGAGCCACCGGGCTTGGCCACGCCCCTCCTCTTGCACAAGTCCTTGGTTGACTTGGCCAATAGAAGCTCGGCTTCTTATCCAGTAAGTATACACGTTCTCCAATCAGCGAGCGTCGTCGTCGCTAGGGCAACAGCGTCCCTGCGGCGCCGAGTGAGCTGGGCCTCCGCGGCCCGGCGGCCTGGGGTTCCCGCGCGCAGGTGTGGCCTCACGAGGCGGAGCATCCCAACGGGGCACGGGTAAGGCGGGGCGGCCTTGGCGCCGGACCACGGGCGCGACCTGAAGGGCGGAGGAGGGCCCGCGAGGGCCGGCAGCTCTGAAGGGCCCACAGCCCCGAGACGGCTGCTGCCCACCCCCGGGACACAGAGCTGCCCTTCTCCATCCCTTGTATAGGGCTGGGGATTCGTGTTTTTTTCATTCAACACGTGTGTGTGGAGCGCCTGCCTGTGCCAAGCGCCGTTGGAGGCTCTGGGGCCCCTGCGGTGAAATTGTACGGTTCTGTTCCCATGGAGCTGACGTGGTATTGGGGGAAGATAGACGATAAACAACGTGGGAGGTGGTGACACCTTCCTCCCTGGTTCTATGCCGGTCCCGTGGGAAATACGTGCGAATGCTTTCAGTCGCTCCAATGTACAAAATGTTTCATGTCCCTTATTCCACTTGTCCCCTCAGTAATCTTTTAAATATCATTATTAGCCCCACCTTGTAGATGAGAACTTGAACCCCACGGTGTGAAGGCGATTGTTCAAAATCACACACCTAGGAAGTTGCAGAATCCAAACTCCGCACTTCTGTCTCACGTCAAAGTCTCGGGGCTTTTGGAACATTCTTCTTCCTCAGACCGCACGAAGTTACCCCTGCCTCCCTCAGGAATTTTGTGAAATGTTCGGTTGCACAGAGCTATTTAAGGCTATTGGTAAATCGCCATTTCACTTTCAAGAAGAGTAGTTTAATCATGTTTCTTAAGGTACATGTGTCCCTAAATGGGTGGTTTTACAGAAACGCTCTAAAAATATTTAGACTTTCACCTACTGCAGTTCTTTCATTTCTTCCTTTTATTCATTGTCTTCAATCCAACAAGCATTTACTTGGCTAAATTCTGGGGATTCAAAAATGAATCAGGCACAGGCCCTTTGATGATCTGTGAACATATAGTGGTACCTCGGTTTTCGAACGTAATCCGTCCCGGAAAACTGTTCAAGTTCTGAAACGTTAAAAAACCGAGGCACGGTTTCCCCATAGAAAGTCACGCAAAAGGGATTAATCTGTTCCAGACCTTTAAAATCCACCCCTATCTAGCATGAATTTTACTATCTAATGATACCATAGATCCATAAAATTTACCGCGTTCGGAAACCAAAATGTTTGTCAACAGGCGTTTGAAAACCGAGGTTCTACTGTACTTGCCTCCCACTCAACCTTACTGCAAACTTGACGAGGGCAAGGATTTTGCTTTAGTTTTCTGCACTTTCCCCTTCCCGCCATCTGCAGTGTGGTGCTTGGCTCACAGTCGGTGCTCGTACGTATTTGTCAAGCAATACTTACCTGAGACTGTAAATGTTACCTGCCTGTTTCCTGTTCCATTCCAGCCATCCACCTCTGGCCCCCGCTGTGACTCCCACAGCTGACTGACACATGGAGGCAGAACCAACTCCAGGAGGATGGTCCAGAGTCGGGTGCCTGCTCAGAGCAGGCAGTTGCTTTAATAAAGCTTCTTTACAGGTGCGTATGGATAATGAATATTTAAGGTTAGAGGTGAGAGTCACTGAAGGCTTTCTTGGATGACTCCTTCCCCTGTCAGGATGGAAAAATAAGCTGTATAGTATAGAGGAGAAACTGAGCGAGACAAGAAGCTAATAATCACTTTCTTCCTTTATGTACCACCGTGAACTTACCTTCGCAAAGTAGATTTATCTAAAAATACCCTAAATCTATGCTTGCACAATTACGTAGATTGGATTCTTATAATATTTCAATATTGATTTCAACACAGTGCTATCCAAGATACCCACACCATTTAGAAGAGCAGATATAAAGGGAAGGAATATATTTGAGAAAACTCTGTGCATAGAGACAACATAAATGTGATACCCTTCCAGCATGAAAGAGCTCTGTTTTCCACTTTTTCCTCTTAGTTTTGCTCTTTTACTGCTATTCTGTTTACTTTGTTTCAGGTCACATTGTTGTTTTTGCTCTCCATCTGTTTGTCTGCAGTTTCACTATTTCTGCGACGACTAGTGCTCCAGCTACTCCTGGTTAATCCTTACTGAGCACTTACTACGTTCCAGGCACAGTGTAGGGCCTCACATACATTTTTTAAATGTAGTCCTCTGCTTACGAAAAAGTACAGACACTCTTCCCCTTTTATAGATGAGGCAACAGGGGTGCAGAGCCGTTAAGAGGCTGCAAGGCAGATAAGTGGTAGGTGTGGCTTCCCCTCCAGGACTGCCTTACAGTAGCACCTGTGTTCTTGACTAGCTCTCCCGCACTCTCAAATATGTACGTGCTCTGGACGTCCCACTAAGCCTTTGCGATGACTACAAGCATACGTACAATGTGGTCAAATAGAAACCTGTCAATCAGGATCATAATAAAGATGGATCCAATAGGAAAGGCACGTCAGGAGGAAAGAGAATACGCAGGTCTTTCATAATGGTTTTGTTCCTTTGGGCTGCCAAGGTAGCTGTGAGCTCCTTGAACTCAAGGAAAAAGAAAAATTAAAGATAAAAAGAAATGGAAGGAAATTGAATTCATTTTGCCAGTGCAAAGAAGACATTCGAATTCCTCTGGAAAAAATACAACTCTTCTCACACCTGCGTGTGAAAGGCATTTCTCCTGGGGTTCAGCACAGAGCGCGGGAGGGCCTGGTTCACACCCAGTGACAGCGGTGTAGACGCAGTGGCCTCGCTGTTGAGGGAGAGAATGTGGCCTGTTGCACTGGTATGAAATTTTTGAAATGAACAATTTGAGTAGTAATAGTTTCCAACACTTTCTGACTTTTGTTCTTCCCCTGGGAGTTTGTAAATGGTGTGACCCTGTCCCCTGGGTCAGTTCCATTCACTTGTTTACTTATTTACTGACCAGTTAGTCACTGTGCACCTGCCCAATGCCATGTCCTGTGTGGGGACTGAGGACCCCGCAGTGGTGGCCACATCTCTGTCCTCCTCACCTGGTGCCTCTGCCTTGTTACTTTCTCCTGCTGCGTTTTTTTCTGGGTTGATTTTGGTTTGCTCTCATTTGTTGTCTGGTAAAACCCTGAGACAACACTCAGCACCGTACACTGTAACTGTCTACCTGCCCTCTGCCCTGGGCTCTGTCTGATTTATCTTTCTGTGCCTTCCCAGAACTTAAAATTAGTAACAGCTACCAAATAGTGAACAGCCTACTGTGTGCCCAGCTGCCTAGACATATTATCTGGGATCTTTCCGTGGCCTTTCGGGTGTGGCACTTAACCTTTGGGTCACTAGGCCCTTGAGAAGCTGATGAAAGCACTGTTTCCTCTCTCTAGACCAGGGGTGTCCTAACTTTTCTCAACGGTTTTCACCAAGGGCCATAATATGTGGTAAAATACACAAACAGCCGGGCCACTCACTCGAGGTGAAGTACGTATTGCCTCACCTGGTTTATTTAAGTAAACAATATATTTTTGGAATTTGCTGCAGGCCAATTAACAATGTATTGCGGGCCGCAGTTGGCCCGCGGGCCGCAGTTTGGACACCCTGCTCTAGACCAATCATCTCTCACACATTTTGCATGTAACCTCAGAGTTTAAAGGTCTACAGAAGTGCACGCAGGGACCCTGTCCCTGTGCCAGGCTAAGAGTACTTGCTTTTAAGAGAAAGATTATTTCCCGTTTGCAAATGACCCAACTGGGTCAGGAGGAGGTTACTCAACTGGCAAGTTTGCACAGAAGGTAGTGGAACCAGTCTGACTCCATGTCTTTTTGACTCCAAACCCTCTATTTTTCTCACTGTAGATGCCCAGTAGGTGACCGAGAGAGTGTATGGAAAGCTAGGAAGGGAATTGGATAGGGTACGTGTCCGAAAATATAACAGAACGTCCATTTGATATCAGAATAGACAAGGAGAACATTTTTCTCAAGTATTTGGCTTTAACTGCCAAAATCTTTTGTGTTGCTTGCAACTTTTTCCAATTTAGTGAAGTGATAATCTCCCTCCCCCTCTCCCCCCCACCCTGCCATGATACCAGTTCCAACGGTTTTTGCTTCTGATGCCATTTCTGTTTGGCTGTGCACATTTTTTACTCTTGTGTTGAATTATGTTTTCTCTGGATGCCAAAGCAGATGGATGGCACTTTTGTTATGATTCTGTTATAAATAGCGTCTGTTAACAAACTGGACATCAATACTTCCCTGGCGAATAAATATGTCAGTGACGTAGCCTTCTAATTGTGTGTCTGCCCAGGGTTAAGAAGTGTATTTGACGGTCTGTGACCTGGTGCTTGTTTGTGGGTCATCGGTTTGGATAATCCTTGCTAATTTCTGCTTTACCAAGTTCTGAAGTCATGTTCATTCACATCGTGGAATTCTCTTTATTTAGAGAATGTACACTGAGGAGGATGAAAAGCTAGGAACGACCTTCAGAACTTGGCACGGTGTCTTGCTCATGTTCAGAACACTGTTGAGCTTTCAAAACAAGGGCATATTTAGCCCAAGCTTCTCTTCGTCGCAGGATTAGGTATTGATAGCTGTGGTCCATCCAGAGCAGAGGTTAATGGGCTGCTTACTGCTCACCAGGCTGTGTGGTGGGTGCTGAGCATAGAAAGATGAGTGTGGTTCACCTCTCCCCTGGAGGGGTTTCCTGACTAGCAGGGGCCACGATAAACAGCCAACAGAAAAGTCTGGAAGCAGAGAAGCACAGTGAAAGTAGAGATAGAACTAAGGGAAGGTTTGGGAGGTATTAATACTTTGACTTGATACTTTTTGTTCCCCCGCTGCCCCACAGCAAAGTAATGGAATTACAGTACCTTTGACTATTTTGTCCTTTTCTTTATTAAACAATTGGCAAAACAAAGCTTTAAGGCCGAGCTCTTTGGAAAGGTGCGGTTTATTTAAGGAGGATAGGAAGGCCTCATGAAGGAGGGGCTATACCCTCCATCTTGAAAGAGGAATTGAAGTGCGGAAAAGGGGGAAGGAGATTCTAGCAAAAGCATGAACCAAAACGCAGAGGTGAGGAACTACATTGTCTGTTGGGAGTACTGGGTAAAAGTGCAGCCTGCGTGGAGCTAGCTAATATCTGGAGGAGTTGCCTGGGGTCAGGTGATTAAAGATGTGAATGATCGTATGCCCCGGAGAAGTACTTCATGGCTTTATTTTCAATGTCAAAACTGTTTAGAGTCACCAAACAATGCAGAATCAGCGCGGAGGGTGCCTGCGTGTCCCCAGCTCACTCCCAGCGATAACATCTTACAGAAGAACCGTAGGACAGTGATCAGAACCAGGGTCTCGCCACTGTACAGTGCTAGTAACTAAACTACAGACTTTGTCCGCTGTCACCACTTTTGACATGCGCTCGTTGTTTCTGTTGGTGCCTGCGTAGTTCTATGAAATGTTAACACGTGTGGATGTGCATTGCCTGTCTCTCAGCCCGGGAGTAGCAGAACTGTGTCTGTGCCTTAGGAAGATTAATCCTGGCAACAGAGGGTGGAGCAGAGAGAGAAGTTGGCCCTAGAAGCGATTTAAGGGGCTGCTTCTTAATTCAGACACGTGCGGATGAACAGGGCAGTGCCATGAAGGAGAGAGAGCAGAAGGACTAGTTTTAAGAGGCAGTCTCTCCAAGTGAAATTGACAGCACTTGCTGACTGTGTAGAAAGAAAGGTGGAGGCCAAAAGCAGGGGTTTCTACCCTCACTGACAAGGTTCAGGAGGGGCAGCAAATTCTTTTCACTCAGTAAGCTTGAACACCTGAACTAGTCCCTGGCCGGGGGTCTGGGGAGGCAGGGGACAGCACTAATTGAGCTCTCGCACACATGGATACATTGTTACAAACTGGGCTGAGGGCTATGAGGGACAACAGAGGGCCTTGTGGAAGTGTGTAATGGGGGCCCACCTCGAGTGGGGGTGTTGGGGAAGGCTCCCTGAGGATGAGACATGTGAACCGAGGTCTGTGGTAGTGGTTCTCGGCATCAGCCCCACCTGGGAACTTGTCAGCAAGGCACATTCTCGGCCCCACCCCCACCAGGATCCAGCTCTGGAGTCAGGACGGGGCGCGAGGGCCCAGCAGCTGGTGTCCAGCAAGCCCTGCAGCTGATTCTGATGGACACTCAAGTTTGAGAACCGCCGACCTTTGGGACAGGTTGGAATTCATTAGGCAGAGTGCAGAGGACCACGAGTGGTGTAGGCAGAGGGCTGCAGCGTGTGGGAAAGCTGCCCTGAGGGATTCGCAAGGACCATGTGGTGAGGCCTGGAGAAGCCGGGGAAGGAGGCGTGGGCCCGGCCTGCAGGGCCTTGGGACGCAGTGCAGGACTGTGGGCCTTATTCTAAGGGCAATAGGAAGCAACTGGAATTTGTAAAGCAAGGAAGTAACATGAGGAGATCAGCATTTACAAGTGATTATTCGGGCTGATGTGAGGAAAATAGAGGGGCCTGCAGTAAGGGTGTGTGTGTGTGTGTGTGTGCGCGCGTGTGTGTGGTGTGTGTGTGCGCGCGCGTGTGTGGTGTGTGTGCGCGCGCGTGTGTGTGTGGTGTGTGGTGCTGTGTACGTATGTGATGTGTGTGCATGTGTGGTGTGTGTGTGATAGAGATGGGAAGAGGACTGGTGCTCAGATAGTGTTGACATCAATTACCTGGGAAACCTAAAATTTAGTGGGAATTTCACGCAGAGGACCAGCCTGAGGTTTTGGACACAGTTCAGTAGCTGGCAAAACCACTTGCTTATCTTAGGCCCAAAGGCTCCGTTCCTGTGGCTTGATAAGCTAAATAAAGAAATCTGTCTGCCAATCTGTGCTAACCCCATTGCTCTCTTATTTTTCAGAATATGCAAATTCAGAAATCGTTTATCTTGAAGGAAATGAAACAAAATAGCACCGAAACAAATGGCAACAGCACCAAACCAGGCAGTTCCAAGGCCAGGTGAGACGCTTCTCTTTCCCGAATGCCTGTGTCTGCCGACGGGGCAGAAGGTGGCGTCACGTTCATGGCGTCTGCTCGTGTGGTATGCTGGGAAGGCCTCAAGAGGAAGGTGCTTTAAACGCTGATAGGGACTGTGTTACCACTTCTGTCACGTGGTGTCAGTCAGTCATTTCCACCACCAGCACGTGCTGAATGCTGAGTTTTGTGCCACAGTTGTCTAGGAACTTACATATTCATCACATCCGCAAGCATCGGTTTCTTCATTCTAAAGTTGGACGTCCTTCATTTGGTACTCAGCACGTTCCAGCCAGCAGGCAGTCCTTGCCAGCCCTGGAGCCTAGAACCTGCATCAGCCCGGGCAGGTGTTCTCATGGCTGCGTTTCGCAGCTCCTGCTGTAGGGGGCGGCAGCAGCAAAGCTTTCCCTTACCCACAGGGAACCTTCCTGACTCTCCTTTCCCAGCTTGGAGGGCTTGCCAGGGCCTCGTGGCTGCCCTCTGAACAGGATGTGTGGCAGGCTCCTTGTCTGCTAACAGGGGCGAGGAGAGCCCAATGGCGTGCAGCTCGTCCCTCTCAAAAGGCCGCCAGTCAAACAGTATTTGAGAAGGGAACAACTGTTTGACAGCCGACGTGTCGTCAGTTTTTCTGACACAACCTGTTTTCCCGTTGTCTATTGCCATATCTGTCATCACTTTAGGGGTGGTGGTGAATCTGAAAATGTTCATGAGGTGAGAGTGAAATTCTGAGACACTTTCTAAAATTAGATTTTTGTGGCCATGCTAGAGAAAGCCCATTGCAGACCAAACAAGATAAGCTTTTTCTCTAGGAGCCATATTCTGGGGCAGCAAGGCATTCAGGCTGATACAATGATCACAAAACACAAGACTCAGTTCAGTTAAACTCAGCATGCGTTATGTTTATGGACCACCGTAAGCAGATGTGGTCCCTGCTCTCACGAATCAGTCAGTGGTCTAGCAGGGAGGACGGCCGCACGACCATCTGAGGGGTCGTGGGTATTAATTAAGAAACCCTTCCTGACTGAGTCACTAGTTCTCAGTATAGGGGATAAGAGTGACAAATCATGGATGCTGCTGAGACTTCTGCCTTGGATGGTTAGGGTTAGCACTGACCCTAAACAAGATCCAGGAGTGGAAGGCTGTGTGTGCACGTGTGTGTGTGTGTGTGTGCATGTGTACGTGTGCGTGTGCGTGTGCACGTGTACGTGTGTTTGTGTGGGGGGAGGGGAGTGCTGTTGAATGACGGCTGTGCAAATCCGTCATTCATTTGATAAATACTTTTGGAGTGCCAGTTATGTGCTGGGCACTCTTGGGCTGCGCGTACAGGAGTGTAAAAACACTTTCATTTCATGGGCCTACCATCAAGTTTCTAATTTCCCAACTAAAAGTATAGTAACTGGTTGTGGTAAATGCAGTGCAGGGGAGGGGCAGGCTGTGATGAGAGCCTCTGCAGGGAGGCTGTGGGCAGGGTGACCAGGGAGCCGTCTCCAAGGAGGTGAGCCTCATGCCTGGAGCTGAAGGGGGGAAGTTAGCCAGGTGAGGGGTGGGGGAAGCATCAGGCAGGGGGAGCCATGGGAGCAAGGTGGGGAGAGTGACAAGATGGGAAGGGACAGGCGGGTAGGAGCCAGTTATGTGCTGCCTGGTCAGCATGTTATAGCTCGCGCTGTGCTATGCTTATTAAAGTTTAAAATAAAAAGAGTCAGTGTTCCCATCATCCCAACGTAGCTATTTTTGTGCCATCTTCTAGCTCCTGTCCACCTGTGCAAATAGGTTTTTATAGCATTATAGTCGTGTTTACCTCAGTGTACCTTTTCTCATAGCATTGCCCTAAACACATTTTGTTTTGACATAGTCTTTCTAGTTTATCATTTATAATAGCGAGATACGACTCCATTAAAGTATATAAACTTGAGATGTTTGTGTTATATTTTGAGTTTGATTTCAGAGTGTGTGTGTGTGTCTTGTGTGTGGATAGACTTGAAATTTATGCTGCAAGAGAAGGTTTATTAAAATGAGGTTTGGGAGGAAGTGACAGCCTGTGTGGGGATTTGAGGAGAGCCTGAGGCAGGGAGACCCTTGGTGGAGGAAAGCTGTGGTCAGACGTGTGAGGCTACGTGTTGATAAGCCGAGTGCCGCATAAAGGTCAGCTTATAAACATGAATTTTTCTACTAAATTGAATTCAGATGACTGGCTGAATTGTTTTTTATGATACCCTATCATTTGGAATATATTTGTAAATCAACTTGCATTTTTCTAATTTCTATGTTTGGAACGGTAGACTAGGATTGCAAGACAGTTCTGAGATATTAAGGGAATATGAGGCTGGGGTAGGGGAGGCAGGACTGGGCTTCCAGCATTAGTGGCATGAACCCCAGAGCCCCAATATTTGATTAGCTATTTACTCGTGTATAGATGACTTGTTTTTAATATTCCATGTGTTCTTTTGAGTAGGTTGCAGAATTGTTAGACTGTTTTGCAAATGCAAGGTATCCGTTCTTGAGGATTGACAGATTTTCTTATTACTCTATCAATATATGCGAACTTCATAGTTAACTATGTGTTTATATGAGAATGCACACAAATCACTCACACATACACACTCCTGGCACAATTGGGCAAAAAGCCTAGGATTACCGTATTTTGCTGTGTATAATGCACTCCCAAGTTTCTAGCCTAAACTTGCAGGGAAAAAAAATCTTTCGCTTTAACTTTTTAATTCAAATTTTTATTCGTTTACATTTAGGTACGTGTTTTTTGTATTATAAAAGAATTTTAGCATTTATTTTTTAACATATTATGGTACAAGAAATTTTATGTAACAAATAATTACAAAACACAAGAACTAGATACCAGGTACAAGAAATTTTATGTACAGGTAACAAATTTACGATGTTTACACCTCATAGAAGACCAAGAACTCTTCATCATTGCAAGTTCATCGTAAGTTCAACAGAATCGATTATCGTATTCCAGGTTATTTTGCATACGGTTATCGTTATTGATTTCTAGAGTTACACTTTTAACTCATAAGCATAAATAAAAGAATTAAAAACATTTATATATGTATGGACTTAGTACTACCCATGTATAAGGCGCGTCCTTATTTTTCCCTCACAGCTTTGGGCAAAGAAGTGTGCATTATACATGGCAAAATATGGTAAATTTAGGCGAGTTTGGATCTTGGCTTCATGACTTTCCTTTCTGGGGTTTAATTTCGCCACCTCTGAAAATATGGATAAAGGTATCTATTGACTCACAAGGTTGTCACAAGGTTGCCGACTAACCAATGGCCAGGAAGGAGGTGCTCAGTGATGGCCAGGTGAACCTATTATGGTAGCATCACTTAAATGTAACATTTGCAGGGATCCTGACACCTGAGCGTCCTTAAAAACCGTGGACTTGCACTTATAAATCAACTTCAGGTTTTTCTACCTTAGTGAGCTCTGCTTCTTAATACACGGATGGCTGGGCCCCCACCTCCAGGGTTTCTGATTGGTTGGTCTGGGTGGGGCCTGAGGATTTGCATTTCTAAAAAGTTCCCCAGTGATGCTGAGGTTACTGGTTCCCAGACCACATTCTGAGAACCACTGTTTTAAAGCTACTTGTCCGCTTCAACAGCCTTTTAGCACTCATTTTGAAAAATGGAAAATACACGCATTTAGAAAAATAATGGCATTAATAACAATAAAGATCCACGTTATTTCTGCTTGAGGAATCTACAAATGGATTAGCTCTTTCCCTCTTGAGATGAACTGGCGATGACATCTGTTGGGAAAAGTCTTTCCTCTGACTCCCGAGATTGGCTGATTCAGTGCATGCTCGTCAGCTCCAGCAAGGCCGGTGTCGCGGAATCTCCACAGGCTGCATCCGTGTGGTGGAGATGCTGCTTGGACACCTCCTTCCTGTTGTTTGAAAACGTGCCGCCAGCTTCTTTAAATCCCGAGTTAGATGGAGAGCTGCTGGAGGGTCGGGTGGGTCATGCTTCTTTTTCTGTTCCTCCACCCTCGTCAATGTGTGGCCTGCAGTGTTTGCTGAAGAATAAACCGGTGAGAGAGCGTGGTTGCTTGGAAAAGGCTTACACCAGGGATCATGGGTCGAACACCCAAATAGGCCCCCGATGTGGCTCTTTGGGATCTTCGTATTGGAACTGAAGTCTCACTGGCTTTTATGATCCTGCGGTTGGTAGACATAGAACTGGAGAAGACCCAACAGGTCAGCCAGCCCTTCTCCCACTGGAAGAGCATTATTCCCTGCAGGGTCCTCGGTAGCAGTGGGAGGAATTACTTTCCATGATTATTATTTTTTTTTCATGCTGTCTTCACCTAAGTGTTTCTTGCATTGAACCGCTTTGTATTCAAGTAATAAAATGCACAACAGGCAGTACATTTCTGGGTGATTATCTCACTCCTCAGGTGGTGTAATAAGGCACGAGGCCAAAGCCCTGGCATGCCTGATTGTTATTAGGAAGTGAATTTATGGATAAAATAAAGAAAGCGGTTCTTTGCAGCAGCAGTAACTGCAACAAGGAAAGTGGCTGCAGCAGGTCCTCCCCGCAGAGAGGGCTGAGGCAGGACACGCGTGTCCCTAACCATCCGTGTAGCCAGAGACTTCTCACCGCCCTCAAGGAGCCAGTTATTAATTTTGTAAAAAGCAGCAGGGAAGCCTTGCCCATTGCCAACCAGGTGAACTGGGTACCTGGGGAGAGCTCCCCTCCTGGACCCAACTCTGGGCGTAGGAGTTGTGTCATCCCGGGCAGGCTGCTTGCCCGCTCTGCTCATCAGTTTCCTCACCTCGGAAATGGGAAGAGCAAAAAGCGATTAGGCACGGACATGGTTAAATGACAGGTGACAATAAGTCGTAAGCACGTTTTCTGGCTCGTGTAAGTCCCCAGTAAATGCCAGTTGAATTAGATGAACTTTTTTTCCTCCTTAAACTTCTTCATGAGTTTCTTGTCTCTGACCTTTCTCAAGCTTCTTGAAACTCCGTGGCAGTCACTCTGTCTTGCCCACGCTCCCACTTGCCTTCTCTTCTAGACAACCATTGCATTCTCTATCCTCTTTCCTTAATCCTGAAACGTTCCCACCGTCCTCACTTGCTGCTGGTAACCTGACTTCCTATTTCAAATGGAATTGTTCTCTTAATTTTATTTTCAGATTATTCATTGCAGGTATATAGAAATACAATTGATTTTTATATGTTGCTCTTGTATCCTGCAACCTTACTGAAGTTGTTTATTCGTGTGTGTGTGTGTGTGTGTGTGTGCTTTTTCTTAGGATTTTCTGTATACAAAATCATGTTATTGGCAAATGGAGATAATTTTACTTGTTAGTCTCCAATTGGATACCTTTGTGTTTCTTTTTCTTGCCTAATTGCTCTGGCTAGAACCTTTCGTATAACGTTGAATAAAACTGGTGAGAGCAGACATCCTCATCTTGTTTCTGATCTTAGGGGGAAAGCTTTTGTTTTACCATTAAATGTGATGTTAGCTGTTGGTTTTTTATTGATGCCCTTTGTTGGGTCAAGGAAGTTCCTTTCGATTCCTAGTTTGTTGAGTGTTTTTATCATAAAAGGTTGTAGGATTTTGTTAAATGCTTTTTCTACAGCCATTGAGATGATATATGTTTTTTCTTGATTCTATTAATGTAACGTTGACTGATTTTTGTATGTTCAATCACCCTTGCCTTCCTGGTATCAATCCCACTTCGTCATGCTGTCTAATTCCTATTCTGTATTGCTGAATTCAGTTTGTTAGTATCTTGTTGAGGATTTTTCCTATATTCATAAGGAATATTGGTTTTTAGCTTTCTTTTCTTCTGATGTCTTTGTCTGGTTTGGTACAAGGATAATGCTGACCTCATAGAATGTGTTGGGAAGCATTCCTTTCTCTTTTAGTTTTTGAAAGAATTGTTTTTCATTATTCGTTTTTAAATGTTTGTTACAATTCACCAGTGAATCCATCTGGTCCTGTGCTTTTTTGCAGTAAGTTTTTTTTTTTTTTATTACAAATTCAATCTCTTTGCTTGTTGTAGATCTATTCAGATTTTTTTCTTCTTTAGTCAGTTTCAGTAGCTTGTGTCTTTCTAAGAATTTTTCCATTGCATGTAAGTTATCTAATTTGTTGGCATACAATTAGTATTCCCTTATAATCGTTTTTGTTTTTGTAAAGTCAGTAGTAATGCCCTCTCTTTCATTCCTGATTTAAATAATTTGAGTATTTCTCATTTTTTCTTGGTCAATCTAGTTAAAATTTTGTCCGCTTTTTTTTTTTTTTTTAAATTGGGGAACAGTGTGTACTTCCAGGACTTGTCCAAGTCAAGTTGTTCTTTCAATCTTAGTTGTGGAGGGCGCAGCTCAGCTCCAGGTCCAGTTGCCGTTGCTAGTTGCAGGGGACACAGCCCACCATCCCTTGCGGGAGTCGAGGAGTCAAACTGGCAACCTTTTGGTTGAGAGCCGCGCTGCAACCAACTGAGCCATCTGGCCACCCGGGAGCTGAGCGGCAGCTCATTGACTTCATTCTAGTTGTGGAGGGCGCAGCTCGCTGGTCCAGGTGGGAATCGAACTGGCAGCCCTGTTGCCCAGAGCTCGTGTTCTAACCAACCGAGCCACCCATCTGCCCCCAAATTTGTCAGTTTTGCCGATGTTTTCAAAGAACCAACTTTTTATTTTGTTGGTTTTCTATTATCAATTTCATTTATTTCTGCTTTAATCTTTATTAGTTCCTTCATTCTACTTGGGTTTAATGTACTCTTATTTTTATACTTTTCTTTCTAAAGGAAGATGGTTAGCTTATTAATTTGAGATTTTTTTCTTTCTTAATATAGGTATTAATAGCTATAAATGTCCATCTAAGCAATGTTTATCTGCATCCCATAAGTTTTGGTGTGTTGTGGCTGTATTTTTATTTATCTGAAAGTATTTGCTAATTTATCTTGTGATTTTTTTTTTTACCATTGGTTAGTGAGGAGTGTGTTGTTTAATTTCCACGTATTTGTGAATTACCCAATTTTTTTCTGTTATGGATTTCTAATTTCATTTTAGTGTAGTTGGAGAACACGTATTGATAATTTTAGTCCTTTTAAATTTATTGAGATTTGTTTTATCTCTTAACTTATAATCCATCCTGGAGGATGTTCCATGTGCACTTGAGCAGAATGTGTATTCTACCATTGTTAGGTACACTGTTCTTTAGATGTCTGTTAGGTCTAGTTAGTTTATAGTGTTGTTCAAGTCTTCTATTTACTTGTGGATCTTCTGTCGAGTTGGTCTATCCATTATTCAAAGTGGGTCTTGAAGTTTCCAGCTATTATTGTTAAAGTACGTGTTTTCAGTTTTGTCAGTTTTTGCTTCATGTGTATTGGGGGCTATATTATTAGGTACATATATGTTTATCTTCATTCTTTCACTAATGCTCTTCCTTCCTTCATATAGATCTGAGGTTTTGACCTATATAATTTTTCCTTCTTTCTAAAGAATTTATTTTAACAAAATTTCTTGCAAGCAGGACTGCTGGTGACAAATTCCCTCAATTTTTGTTTGTCTGATAAAGTGTTTTATCCGTTTGAAGGATAATTTTGCTGGGTACAGAATTCTAGGTTTTTCTCTTCTTTTTTTCCTTTTGACACTTTAAATATTTCATTTCATTCTTTTCTTGCTTGCATGGTTTCTGAAGCTAAGTATGTATGGGCCATACTTTTTTCTTTTCTTTCTTTTTTGTATATCATAAATCTTTTGTTGAAAATTAGACATTTTAATAATGTGGCAATTCTTGAAATCATATTCTCTTTCCACATTTTGTTTGTTTAGTGACTTTTCTAAACTAACTTTGTAAAGTCTGTATTCTTTGTCATGTACGGCCAGTGAAGTCTCTGATTGGTTAGCTCACTGGTCGCCTCATGATAGGACAGAGATTTCCTTAGATGCCAGGAAACAGTAGTCTTTCGATCTTTGCTTAGGGGCTCTTTGTGTGTGTGGGAGCTTTCCTCCAGCACTCAGCCAGGCAGTTTACAATTCTACCTGAGCTTTCACTTCCTGCTTGAGGCTTTGACCAGAGCCTGTCCAAGGCAGCCAGAAGTGAGAGCTTAGGGCTTCGCAGGTTTTTCCTGAGCAAACACTTAGCCCTGGAGAGGCTCACAGCCCTATGTATGTGAGTGGCCGTCTAGATTCCCAGGAATGTGTGGGAGCTTCTCAAAGCCCCGAGGGACAACTCATTGCCTAGATTTTTCCTTTAAGCTTTTTAGTTAGTCTATTATTTACTCTACCTGTTATCTGCCTGCTCAGGCACCTAAGATTTTAAGCAACAATTGCCCTGACTTTTTCAATAAATGCCTTTTGACGAGATAGCCTGTTCTTCCTGGGCAAGCCCTGAATTAGTTCAAATAAAGACAGACTGGTGAGTGGGGTCTTTCAGGAAACCATCAGGTAGGTCAAATAATGAAAATTTTCTGGTAATGGACTTTTGAAGGAGTTCAGCCCCCTCTTTTCCTTCCAGCGGCTCTTAGGGTTTGCGCTGTGATCACAGGCTCCTGCAGATTTGGGGGCGGGAGGAGATGGGAACAGAGGAAGTTAAAATGCCACAAAACTTTCTATCTTTCATGAATAAATGCTCCCTAGATTGCTGCAAACTTTTGATTAAATTCCAGAGTTCTGAAACAGTTGATTGTGACACTTTCGCCAGTGTTCTCAATGCTGTTATGGAAGAGAGGATTTTCAGAGGTCCTCACTCTACCATCTTTTTTTTACACTTTATTTATATATTTATTTTGACATTCAATAATATTTTATGTGAATTTCAGGTGTACAGCATAGTGGTTAGACATTCATATCATTTAAGAAGTGATCCCCCTGACTAGTCTAGTACCCACCCGGCACTATACATAGTTATTACCATATTATTGACTATCTTCCCTGTGCTTTACTTTACATCCCCATGACTGTTTTGTAACTACCAATTTGTACTTCTCCATGCCTTCACCTTTTCACCCTGCCCCCCCCCCCCATCGTCTCTAGCGCTGTCCCCAGCTCTGCCTCTGACTGTGTGTTGGATGTACAGTGAGGCATTTCCAGAGAGCTCAGAGAAGTCAGACTCTGCCCCTATTGCCCACCAAAGAAATGAGTGCATGGTAGTCAAGATGCAGGTGGCTTTTCTTATCCCAAAGCTTCTCTATTTTCCCACTTTTGAAGATTATTGGATCTGCTAAAAACAAGGCGTCTGCAATCACAATTTGGTGTTCACTTTAAGAATAGTCTTTGAAACACTGGAAAGAAGGTCATGACTAGCAGCATTTTAATAGTCTCCGGCTGTCCTTTCAGAAACTAAATAGATAGGAGGTTGGCCACGTTTGTAATGTGTGCTTGAAGATAATGTAATCTGTTCTCTTTCATATCACAGGGATTTAACGTACAAAAGAGCGATTATACCCGATTGTCCGACTTCATCTCCTCACACACAGAAATTCACAAATTTAAGACCACATTCTTCACCATGTAGAGTCTATTCAAGAAATGCTTTCCAAAACGTGTTCAGACCTTCTTCTTCAAGTGAGTATTCATGAACAAGTAATACTAGCAGTAGATATCACGTATGTATATTATTTTTTGAGTACTTTTAGGTTTACAGAAAAATTGAGCTAAAGTGCAAGAAAGTTCCCATACACCCCTTTACTTCTCACCCCTAGTTTCCCTATATTATTAATACCCCTTGATTAGTGAGGTGCGTTTGTTATGATTGATGAGCCATTATTGATACGTCACTGTTAATTGAAGTCTCCAGTTTCTAGCAGAGTTCACCCTTTGTGCTGTACATTCTCTGGGTTTGATAAATGAATAAGTACACGTGTCCACCCTTACAACAGCGTGCTAATAGTTTCGCTGCCCTGAAAACCCTCTGAGCTCTGCCTGTTCATCTCTCCCTCCCCCAACCCCTGGCAACCACTGATCTTTTTCCTATCTCCAGAGTTTTGCCTTTTCCAGAATGTCGTACAGTTGGAATCATACAGTATGCAGCCTGTTCAGATTGGCTTCCTTCACTTAGCAATCTATGCACTTAAGGCTCCTTCATGTCTTTTCATGGTGTGACAGTTCATTTCTTTTTATCTCTAAATGATGTTCTCTTGTATGTGTGCACCACAGTTTATTCATCTGTCCACTGCTGAAGGGCCTCTTGGTTGCTCTCACATCTTGGAAATTATGAATGAAGCTGCTATATTTGCGTACAGGTTTTTGTGTGGATGTAAGTTTTCAACTCCTTTGGATCACTCACTCAGTTTCAAAGCCATACAATTTGACGTAATTTCATTTGTTCATTCACTTGCCCCTTCCTTCCTTCCTTCCTTCCTTCCTTCCTTCCTTCCTTCCTTCCTTCCTTCCTTCCTTCCCTCCCTCCCTCCCTCCCTCCCTCCCTCCCTCCTTCCTTCCTTCTCAAACCTTTTATGAGCCCTAATATGTGACAAGAACTGTCGCAGGTACTGAAGATAAAGAGCTGGGTCCCGTAGAAGGGCCTGCCCTGGGGGAGCTCCCCATCTAGAGAGGGAGATCAGGAATCCCAGTGGATAGAGACAAATGCCATAAGACGCAGGGACAGAGCACTGTGAGCACACACCCCTGTGAACCAGAAGGACACAGTGAAAGGGGACGTTGGATTTTGCCTTGCGAGTGGAGGACAGGCGTTCTAGTCAGAAGTCACATTCAGCACCCGTGCTTACTTACAACTGGTGAGACTTTAATCCCGTGGTCATACCCACCCACTAGGGGGCCTGAGGAAGGCGGACATCACTGCCCACGGCCACGTGTCTACCCACATCTCAGGGTTTCAGTTTCTAAGGGAAAGGGGGCGGGCTTAGCTAGTGATTTCCAACGCAAAAATTTATCATCAGTAATAAATCTGTTCCAGTCTAATAGCCATGTCTGTGACATTCTTGGGATATTTCTCACTTGAACTAACGTTCTGATAGTGCAGAGAAGCGGGTTTGCTGGATTAGAGGGCATTCCTGCTCTTTAGGCTCTTGGTGACGGCCCTTTGGGAAGCTTGTACTTGTACAGCCCCACAGGTAAGATGTAAAGGTGCTTATTTCTAAGCATCCTAACACAGAATGTGATCCTTTACAGCTTGTCTGTTTGAAATCCCAAAGCAATATTGTGATTTTAATTTGCATTTCTTTCATAGTAATATTAACTTTGATTCTCAAGTTTATCAGGTTTCTTTCTTTCGTAATCTGCCTTTTCATATCCTTTGCCCATTTATCTACTGTGAGTTGGTCTTTTTAGTGATTTGTACGAACTCCCTTTGTTTTAAAGATGTTAATCCTTTATCTGCCTTATGTGCCATCAGTGTCTTTTTTAATTTGCCATTTGCTTTTTACTTTTATTGATGGTATTTTTTAATGTGCCAAATAATATTTTTCTTAAATTAAAAAGTTATATGTGTACATACGGCGTCTTCCAGCATCATTTTCTTCTCCAAAGGTGGTCACCATTGTTTGGCCTCTCTTTCATGCATGCACACATATACACATAGAGATGTACTTGTGTAACTCATACATTAAATCACATCCTGAGGTGAACGTGAACCTGTGAGCCACAGCCACAGATATTAGACACCCTATTTCCTTTTAAAATGATTTTTGCTTTTGTTTGTTTCAATTTGAATAATTTCTATTGCTCTGATTTTGTATTCACTAATCCTTTCTTCTGCCCTGTATCTATAGTCTGCTGCTAAGCAAATCAAATGAATATTGTATTTTTAATGTCTGACTTGTTCATGTGCTTTTAAAAAATAGTTTCCATTTCTCTGTTGGAATCCCCCCTATGTTCAGCATGTCACTTTTTCTTGTAATCTCGTTAATATATTTATCGTTCTTAGTTCAAATACCTTATCATTTCTGCCTCTGTGCTCACTGTGGGTCTGCTAATGACTGTTTTTGCTCTTGATTAGATCACCTTTTCTTATTTCACTTGTCTTGCAATTTTTAAAAGCTTTAAGACCAGACATCTGTGTGAAAAACAGTAGAGACAGAAGTAGCTAATATTCACCACCGACAAAAGGAGTGCCCCTTCTTCTCCTTCTAGTGAGACGGGCTGACTCAGTTGAGTCTCTGAGTTGAGCTGTGTCTGGACTTGGTTGCAGCCGCATTAGCGCTCGGTGACGACCGGGTTCAGATGCCTGCTTTTAGCAGATCATGACGCCTGAGTCCTGCTGAAACTCCGGAGGTCTCTGTTCCACAGCCCGGCGGCCAGCTTGGCCTCCTGGGAGCCCTCCGCTTTACAGCCCACCTGCCGGTTTTGGAGGGGTTCCGGGGGAGTTCTCTGTCCTCCAGCGCGGCCCCCAGCTCGCTGCCCTGCCCTGCCCCCGGCATCAGAGCCTCGGTTCTTCCCCTCTGTGCCCAGCCTTCGGGGGGCTGCAGCCCCACACTGCGGAAGACCCTGGGTGCCTCGGGCATATCACAGCTCTGTGCGTCACCCCCAACTTTGGGGCGCGACTTCTGCGCATGTGTGAGGGCACTAGCAGCCGGGCGCAGACTTGCCGTGTGACCAGGGCTATCGGCACGCGAGCCCATCGCAGCCGGCCTGAGGGTCGGTGGTCTTCACTCCTGCACAGAGGGATTTGCTCGCGGCCTGGGGCGCTGCCAGGGTGAAAGGGGTCATGGGTCTTTCTTCTCTGAGGAGTGGCTGGTCCTTTCCGGAATTTAATTTCTTTGCATCCCCAGTTCTCTCATGGTTTTTAACCCATCTTTTGAAGCTTATCTCATTTTTTTCTCATTGTTAGGGTGAGAGTGACAGTCTGTTGTGACTTTCTATATCCTAGATGGATGTAGAAAATTTTGTCAAATTGCCCTCCAGAAAGATTATATCAATTTGTACTCCCACTAGCAGGTTATGCAAAATTTGGTTACTGCTTTCATGTTAAATCTCAGAAGTTGCAGAGGGCACGTGAAATAAAAGGTTTTCCTTCAAGGATTTTCAAATAGTTTCAGATGAGTATTTTCTGATACTTTTAAATTAGAATTATTGATTGTGAAGATGGGGCTTCTTGGAAAGCAACTCAAACGTACATGAAAAGTCTGAGAAAAGATTTCAAGACAGAAACATAAACTCACAAGGGGTCCCTCTGTGACCCACTGGGGTCAGGCAGAGGATTTCCAGGCCGGGTGGGGAGAGGGCCAATAGTGTTTACAGCTGATACTGACTCATGCAGCCCCTCCACGTGGACTGAAGCGGCCGCTTCTGAGACCTCAAGTGACAGTCAGAAATGGAGAGGGAAGCGTGGACTGAGCCCTGCACTTCTGAGATCCTTAAAAGTCTTGGGCGACTCGAGCCCCTTCTCCTGCCTCAGGCCCTCTGCCCAATCCTCTTCTCCACGCCTGCCCTCTCCCAGGGGAGCGTCTGACCAGGACACCCACACGTGGCCTCTCCGGGGGCTTCTTGGCTTCCTCACGGCTGGTGTGACCATCGAGAGGATGCTTGTCATGCCTTTTGTGACCTCGTCTTGGAAATCATGGCATCAATTCTGCCCTAGTCACAGGCCCTCCCAGACTCAAGGGGAAGGCGCACATACCCCGCCTTTAGATGGGAGGGGTGTTAACATGGCGTCACAAGAAAAGCACGTGTGGCAGGGACCTTCTGGTGGCCATCTTGGAGAATACCTGATGCCTTCCCATATTCTCTTTCTCAGTGGAGGCTGTCACCCCTACACCCAGCCTCCCGTGCCAGATACAAAACTTCCCTTTTCCCCTCCCCACCCTGTGCACCAAATCAGAAGGTTCTGTAGACTCTCACCTGTCCATTTGCACATCTCTGATTCACCCCTACTTTTCACTCCATGACCATTGCATGAGCAACACCTCCTTTATCACTTGCCTGCACGGGCTGTGATTACCCAACGTCTCACGCCACCGCTCTGCTCCCCTTGCTGTTCCTCCCCCACATGGCACCAGGGTGTAGTTTAAGAATGAACACAGGGCTGTGTCGTTCTCTGGATGCAAAGCCCTCTGTGGCAGCCTGTCCCCAGAGCACAAAGCCAGAGGACCGACCGCCCGTGGTTTGGCGCCTGCCGGCCTTTGCAGGCTCCTCTCTTGGCGCATGTCTGCTCTGCCTGTCCCCTCGCCGTCCCTCCGCCTGGGCTGGCTGCCCTCTGCAGCAGCCGCACTGCCAGCCCCTCTTGCTCTCGGGAGCACCATGGTGCAGTTGGCATGTCACCCCTTTCCTCTAAGAAGCTTTTCCTGAGACCTTCCATCCTGCCAGCGGCCACAGGCAGCCCCTGTTCCGGGCCTCCAGTGTACTTGGTTACGGGTGACTGCTCCCCCTCCAGGCAGCTGGGGCCTCGTGAGTGAGAGGCTTCCCCAGCCCCCATCAGATGCCTTGCGTGTGCTGGGCCCTCAGTGAGCGAGCAGGGAAGGGGAGCACCGCTGAGGGCCAGGAAGGAAGTGGCCCCCAGGCCCTGCCCTGCTGCTGCTCGGGAGGGTAGGATGTGGCAGATGCGGCAGGTGGCCACGGCAGTGTGACTCCAACAAGACAGCTCAGGCTGGGTGGCCCAAGGTGGCGGGCGCCCTGAGAGCCTGGCTTTGAGTCTGTTACCCCAAGGCCAAAGCCATCGCTGCCCTCAGCTCAGACTGGGAAGGTTCAACAGCGTGATGAGAAATTCTCCTCCTTCCCTAGCTCCTGCTTGTGAGTGAGTTTATAAAAGAGGAGGCAATGTTAGAGACATTTAACACACATCCGGAATTTACAGTGTAAGACAGAGCTGCTAAATCAGCTATGGTCACCAAGCCTTCGCAATGTCATAAATAAATGCGAGAGATTTACCAGCGACCATTCTTCTTAGCCTCCTCTTTCCCCAGGAGGCTATAAACTATCCGAATACAGTAATCACGTCTTCCTGCTCGTGGTTCTGATTGGCACCGTCCGTTGATTTGTAGTTGCTGTAGCTACTTAGCTCTGGCAGTTTTCATCTTAGGCAGAGGGGAGGAAGGCTGTATTATTATAGCTCTCCTTCGGTGACACGGGGACCCTGGGACCTAACGCACGGCAGCTGGGACACAATCCTTTTCCTCCCAGAAAGGGCAGTCCCCCTGAAAGCTCAGCGCACTCCGAACATTCTTCCATTACCTGTAGTATCTATCCTAGTCTCATTTTCTCCTTGTCTTTGAAAGGGAAATGATCTAGATTTAAGAATTACATGTTTTTCCCTCAAAAATTGGCAAGAGATGCAAAGTGAATATGATATTTTAAAGATTGATTTGAAATGATATTGATTCTTAACAAAATTTTATTTTAATATCCTTATTTTTCACTCGTAGTGACATATGTCCTTTATAGGGAAGATTATCTTTGCCTTGTTTTTTCTTTCTAACGTTATTACTGCCATTTTGCATTGATCAAATTTCAGAGGGGAAAAAAAAACGGGGGCAGATTTGCCATCGCAAGTTACCCAATGACTAGATGTGTAAACCTGGCTGCAATAGACCTACTGTTTCAGAAGTTTGCTTGGTCCTGGTACCCAGTGAAACGGTTTTCGTGTCCGAGTGCTAAGCACGTTTAATCCATAGCTGTTTCTCTTGTGCAGCCGCAGCTTTTGCAAATCCAATACTGTCCTTCTTCGACGTTAAACGGATTTTATTTCAAAGAATGACCGATAAAGGGGATGAGTTGAAAAAAGCCTTTGAGCTGCTCGATGCCAATCACAGCCTGACAGTGTCCAAGAGTGAACTGCGAAGAGTTGTCAGCACTTTCCTGCTGCCTCTCACGCGAGAACAGTTCCGCGATGTGCTGGCCCAGGTACGGTCCGTAGAGCAGCTTAGAGGAAACTGACCAGGGAGAGGAGGGCGTGGGGACCCGGGCATGTGGCCCCAACCTTTCCCTCGTCCCAAGTGAGCAGTTCAGGTTTCAGTTTTCACAGTCCCCTTCGTTACATTCTGGCAGATTTGGGATGATCGCTATGCACTGGGGTCATAGTTTGCACGAAGCGCTGTTACAGTCCTTTTAGTTTTTTAAAGAAGGCTTCCAACGTATGAAGTATTTGGTTAACTTACATTTTGGAACTTAGTGCAGATGCTCCTTGACTTATGATGAAGTTACATCCAGATAAACCCATTGTTAATTGAAAACATCTTAAGTCGAAATGCATTTCATGCACCTGACCTACTGAACATCGTAGCTTAACCCACCTGGCCTGCCTTAAACGTGCTCAGACGCTTCATTAGCCTGCGGCTGGGCAAACCCTCCAACACAGTGAAGATGCTGTAGAGTATCAGTTGTTTACCCTCATGGTCGCACAGGAGAGTGGGGGCTGTGGCCACTGCCCAGCATCAGGAGAGAGGGTATCACTAGCCAGGGAAAAAGATCAAAATTCAAAGTGCAGTCTACTGAATGCATATTGCTTTTGCAGCATCGTAAAGCTGAAAAATCCTAAGTTGAACCATTGTAAGTCAGGGGCCGGCTGTATTTTGCATTTGTTCTTGCTTCAAATGGTTATTGAGAACTTACTGTGTGCTTGACCCAATGCAGAGCAGTCAGACGCTGGATGCCCATGAGAGGACCCCAGTCCTGCTTGAGATCTCTGCAAGTGTTGATAGGTGCTAAGACAGGCATAATTACTGGGTGGTGTGGGAATTAGAGGAGGGAGTGCTCCCTAAAAATGAGGTGTGGTAGTCCGGGTAGGCTTCTGGGAGGAGGGGGTATTTAGCTCTAGGGGATACACTCCCTCCATATGTACATGCATTTACATCTACATTTATTTCTATATCAATTTTTCTACATATTGAAAACCATAAGTTCACACCAATACTGCCAATTCTGTTCCAACACCTCAGGGTTCATTCTAGTGTTCTCACTTTTCATATTTATAACTACCTTTTCGCATAGTGAGAAACTTGGCTTCTATTATTCTTAGTATATTTACATATTTGACTGGTCTCCCTGGCGTGTGACTCATGTCCAGTCTCCAGCACCCGCACGCCCCACTCTGCACGTGCGGGACTACCGCGGCTCCCCCAACACTGCAGACGTAGTTTTTCTCTGCCCGTCTAAGGACTTTCGGACTGAATTGTTAGGGAACAGACAGGAAGAAGGGAGGGGGAAGAAAGATGAAGAGCTTCTTTTCTTCCTTTTAAAAAAATGTTTTCTCTTTATTCACGTCCAAAATTGCACGAATGGTACATATTGATATTTCACATGCCACTCTTGATTGTATCTACGTTTTAAATGAAACTTTATTAAGATATAATTTACATATCATGAAATTCACCATTTAAAAATGTACCAGTTAGTGGTTTTTAACATATTCACAGAGTAGTGCAAGCATCACCACTATCTACTTCCCGAACGTTTCATCAGCCCAGAAAGAAACAACGTGTTCTTTAGCAGTTACTTCTTATCCCTCCCCCCTTCTTCCTGACGCCATTCGTCTACATGATGTCACAATAGGTTTGCTTATTCTGGACATTTCATGTAAATGGAATAATACAATATATGATACATTGTGTCTGGGCTTCCTTCAGTTAGCCAAATGCTTTCAAGGTCCATCGATGTTGTAGCGTGAATCAATAATTTGTTCTTTTTTATAGCTGAATAAAATTCCATTGCCACCTTTTGTTTACCATCAGTTGATGGACTTTTGGGTTGTTTCCATTTTTTGGCTTTTGTGATCAGTGCTTTTATGAAAATTCCTGTACAAGTTTTTGTGTGGACATATGTTTTCCGTTCTCTTGGGTACATACCTAGGAGTGGAATTGCTGTGTCATATGGTAATGTTCTTTGCTTTTAAAGAACATTTGTCCTTACAAACAGTGCGTCAGTTTTCTCCTAAGCTCGATTTAACTGATACTTTATACCACATGGAGAGTTAAAATATTATTTCTTACTAATGTCTCCCTATATTCATGATCTAATGTTAATTTAAAATTTTGACAATCTTCCCAAGTTTATCAGCTATGCAGGAAGAGGAAAAGTACAGTAAATGTTAAATGTGTATCCGTTTTTAAAAGCTACATCTGTTTTTAAAAGAAGTCATCGAGAATTGAGAATTTCAAAGATTTTTAAAAAACAGGTCCTGGTCATCTACCGTAAGTGACAGGCACGTTTTTCTAGGACCCTGTGATCCGTGTGTAAACCAAGGAGGCTGGAGTGTGGTGCAGTGAACAGAAGGCCAAGTTCATTGTGAATGAGGGGCAGGGCAAGATTCTCTTCCCATTCCCTCGCGTTCACACCATGTGTGACTTTTTCTAGATCTTTTAATGACTAATCCATGTGGTGATACAAACTTTCTTTTCCAATAGGCAATGTAAGCCTGACTAGAAATGCATAAAACTGGTAAAATAGTTCACGAGACTTGCCCCCTTAAAATTAGAAAAGAATTTTCCCGTTATAGTGAATTTGCTTTAGCTTTAATTTTATTTCAAGAACCAGGTCAGGCACGTTTGAATGTGAGAGTATTTTGATAATTGCTCAGGGCCTGTACCTTAGTTTTCACTAATTTTTTTAAAATGTGGCCTCCGTCTCTGAATATTAATATACAAATTTTTGAAGAAGTTGAATTGGTAAATAGATTCCAGGGAAGGACAACCAAGCTCTGCGTGGTCCCAGTGGTTGTGGCAGGTGAGGAAAGAGAAGTCTTTGAAGATTCTTGTCAACATGATGGTTGTTGACTTAAAAATTACCCTCCCCTCCCTAGCCCCAGTCTAAGGATTTGCTTCCAGCGATTCATCTATGGACGGTTTTGATTCTTAAATGTTTTTGCCACAATCACAAATATTGAATGTTTTTAGCAGAGCTCCCCCTTTTGGACTAGCTCCTTTGGCGTCTAAGGGGCTTAACTTTGGGAGACTGGTCATTAACATGTATCTGCCATATACAATTTGCTTTAGACCATAAATAACAAGATGAATGTGACAAAAACTTCAATAGGTTGATGGATTTTTTTAATTTTTTTTTTACATGCTGGGTGGTTAGTGTGGTGACATGAACTTGGGCTCTGGAGTCACAGAGATGTCTGGCATTTAATGACAGTGCTGTGCAGGGAGGTTACACCTCTGCCCTGTGGACTGTGGAAAATGTCAACACCCTCAGCAGGGGGTTTTCAGGCTGCTTCACTCAATGTGAAAACCAAGAGTGGTGCCTGTGCCCATGTCTGGACCAGGAGCTCTGCCAGTGTTTCTTTCCCGCTTCCTTTGGGCAGTGCTCTTCTCACTGCCCAAGCCGTGAGGGCATCTACACACTTAATCTGTCCTTGCCCTTCTTCTGTAGATTAGGGAAGCTTTGCAGTGTCTACCCAAAATTATGTCTCCTGAAAAATGCCCTGTCAGAAGTAGAAGTCCTGGGTGTCCTTTCCAGGAAAAGGACTCAACCTTCCTCTGGCCGGTCCCATTTCCTACTTATATTAATACATGTTTTCAATAGTAAAGACATTTGTGCTTTGGGAAGACCGAGATAACCACACTGGGACTTCAAGGGCTTAGTAAATATCAAACTTGCCTGTGTGGACTTGGGAGACATTCGGCCATATGGGAAACTGTCCTTTGTGTATTTGCATAAAGCTTAATAAAATATACTTATATTGATTATATATTTATCTTAATTTTAGTTCATACTCCTTTTTGGGGGAAATACTTATGTTCACTTTTTAAAAAAGTTGACTTTATTTAGAAATAATTTCAAACCCCCTGAAATGTTATAAGAATAAGACTAGTACAAGCAGTTACCTGTATGGCGTAAATAATACCGTGTACTCTTCACCCGGCTTTGCCAGTTGTGAGCATTTAACCTCATTTCCTTCCCTGTGATCTTCTGTTGTGTATACATGTGTGTATGCAAACAATACTGTACACGATATACACAAACAATGTATACATGATACTTTTCCTGAGCCATTTGAGGGGATGTTGCTTATATTATAGTTCTTTACTTCTAAATACTTATGTGTATTTCCTAAGAATAAACACTGTTACATAATCACAGTACAGTTATCAACTTCATTAAATTAAACGTTGAAAACATAATTTTATTTAATCTAGAGACTATATTGACTCACTTGACCCAATAATGTCCTTCATAGAATTTTAAATTTTAAAGTGACTTTTTTCTACCTTAAAAGTATATGAGTGTGCAGAAAGTTTACATGACACTCAGAGGATAAAATGGTCCGGGCCTCAGCCTCTTGGGAACTATCTCTCTATAGTAGATACAGTTCTACTAGTTTTACTTTATGTTTTCGATTTTAGATAATTTTGTAGACAACTTGTGGATTCCTAACTGAGCGTAGATGGTATTGAGCTGTTTGTACTTGGTTTGCCGAGAAGGCACATGGACTAAGTAGCGGTGTTCGCTAGAATGCCCAGCCTACCTCACGTCACAAAACCTGTGCTGTCCACCGCTTGGTTCTGAATCTCTAACAGGCTCTCATTCTTCTCGTTTGAGTCTAGATCCCCCTCACCAGTTCTGGTGCCGTCCCATACCTTGAATTCCTGTCCAGATTTGGTGGAATTGACCTAAATATAAATGTTATAAAGAGGTAAGTTTTTTTTCTGCCTTATATGAAAATGTGAAATATAGGGCTCAAGGTCATTGGAGCTAATCGTGTCAACAGCTGTAAATGGAAGATGTGTTCGTAGAGCTTGTCCCTATAGATCTCCCCCAAACTCCGAGTCAAGCCATTGTTGTTCTCAGTCTAGTTGTGCAGCACGCAGCTCACTGTCCCATGTTGGTATAATGGGCATTGCACTCTACCCGGCTGCACTCTACCAGGTCGGTCACCGACTGGCAGCCCACGCAGCCCAGCTCCAGGGAGAGCTGTTGTTCACAAATCTAGCTGTAGAGGGCGCAGCTCACTGGCCCCTGTGGGACTCGAACCGGGGACCTCGGTGTTAGGAGCACGGAGCTCCCACCACCTGAGACACCGGCCACCCCTTGTCCCTATAGCATTTAATAAAGTTAATCCTGAATCAAAAGTTTATTCAGTTAAGAGTCTAACATCTATACAGGATATAGTTCAGAATAAGAGAAATAATACTGTATTAAAAATGGAAACAGCGAGTTAAAATTAGACTAACATTTTAGATGCAATGTATTTCAGATTTGGATGTAATGAATTTTAATTTTGAAGTAAAAATACTAAGATGCCGAAATAAAATTGGTTCAGTTTTACACATTTTAAATGTCTTTCATAGGAAAGTGATGATTTTTTGGGAGCTAGAAATTAAATATTAAAAAAAAAGATCTTTGTATGAGGTCTTTTGTATTTCATAACTTTAGCATAATCACAGGGCTCATTTGCTTTATCTGTGAAATGAGAGTGTTAAAGTATTACCTTTAACTCTCTGTCAGCTATAAAGTTTTTTCATTCTAGTGTATAATGTAGGAAATATTGTTTTAGTAAAAAATTATTCATTTAGATTATCTACTCTAAATGAATAAGCCTCATTTTCTCAGGAATTGCGTAAACAATTATAATAATTAAATTTGGTCCTGAAATATTGGCAAATTTTAGTATTAAAGCTTTCATGATTGAATCCATCATGGATGCAGCTTAGATGTAAGAATTAGTGAGGCAGGAGAAGGGGGAACCGGGGAGCTGCTATTCAAAGGATATAGTTTCAGTTTTGTAAGATGAGAAAATTCTTGAGTTCTGTTGCACAACGATGTGAATGTACTTAACATTGCTGAACTGTACGTTAAAAATGGTCAAGATGGTAAAATTTATCTTATGTGTTTTTTTTTACCACAGTTAAAAATAAACTAGTGTAGCAGTGCCAACAAGACTGACAAAATATTGTACCCTCCATGGTGTGGGATTTCGTTATGCTCTGTTTAGTTCATGCTTAGTAAGTGGTGGCCTAAGATGATTTCCAGGCTCATTCAAAAGAATGACTTGTTTTATAGATGGCATAGTCATGTTCTTGACCTAAAATCACCCCCATTTGGGAGATAAGGTTTTTTCGTGGACACTAACCTAATTTGAACATTCTTTGTTGAAAAAACTACACAACTGGAAAAACTGAAAGCAGGAGAGTTCTTTCTCTCTCTTTCTTTTTTTCAAATTGTGAAACATCAGTCTAATAATTTGAGATGAAAAGGATCATAAGTTACTTAAACATAAAAGGCTATGTATTTATACTAAATTTGAAAGATTCCTAAATTTGAAGCTAAATTCTCTTTATTGTTGAAGATGAAGCATTATAGTGAATGGAGACGTCTCTTTGTAGTAATATGGTAGGATATATCCATGAACCGCACTCCCACTGGAAACTACTAAAATGCTGGCTAAAAGATACAATATTTTAATACATTACTGAGCTGGTAAGAAAGTAAGTAATCCCCAGAGACCACACATGAAGTGAACATTGGAATACAGAGAAGTGAGCATTCTGAAAAGCCAACTAGTGCCTTGAGGGCATTGACCAAATCCTGGTGAATTTGTGTGTCAGTTTTGTTGGCTATTTGGAGTGAAGGGGACAAGAGACAAAGCCTAGAGGGTCTGCCCAAGGTGGAGGAACCTAACAGAAGCCCAATACATCTAAAGTTGGGACATCTATGCCTTCAGTAAGGATAAGTTACAAGTATAAACCTGCATCACAAAGGACACAACAAGGAAACCTACCTGTTTTGACATTAGCATTGGGTGAATAGAGGAAAAATATTGTATGTAATTCCAAGTTGATTTACATGCAAGTCTATGCCCGAAATAATGCTACCTGTGTGGTTCAAAAAGTCCAGGCTAGGAATTTACTTAAAGCTGGTCCTGGACTGGGTATGTCCTTCTGTGAGGAATAAATATTCAACCTAGCCCTTACAGAATTTCCACAGATAAATGACCAAGTAATATCTGACCACAAAAAAAATCTTGAAAACACATGAAGAAACAATGAAGACTGCAAACCAATAGAAACAATGTCTAGTAGAATATTAGATCTGTCAGTTGCAGAATCTAAAAGTAGTATTTTAATGTGTTTAAAGAAATGAAAGAATGGATTCAATATATGAATACAAAACAAGAGGAGATAATAATAAAGATTGGAAGAAGTAAAAAATGAAACTTCTGGGACTAAAAGATATAATTGTAGTTATAAAATTCATTGGATGTGAGAAAATAGTGGGTTAAACACAACTGAAAAGAGCATTTGTGGAGTGGAAAATAGATCTGAAGAAATTATCCAGAAAGCAGCACAGAACGACAGATACAAAATACAGACGGCAGAAATGAGACACGTAGAAGATGGGAAGAAAAGGCCAAATATACTTCTTACAGAATTTTCAGATATATGAGAGAAAGAGTAAGGCAGAGACAATATTTGAAAAGATAACAGCTGAGAATCTCAAGCCAGATAATAAAAAGAAATGCCTATCATATGAAATGCCTAGACATATCACAGTGAAACTGCAGAACATAAAATCAAAGAGAAAATGTTAAAAACAGTGAGAAAAAAGACTGAATTGACTTCAGAGGAGTGACAGTTAGACTGACTCTGCTGTGTCAACAGTGACAATGAAAGGTATAAGACAGTGGAATAATCTCTTCCGTGTGCTGAAATAAAATATTTGCCATATTTGAATTCTATGTTATATTTGTAAGAATAAAAGCTTTTTCTGTGGGAATTCCTGGAATCATTTCTTCTTCTGCTGTAGCGTATGCTCATCCACTAGTAAAAGAATATTTGAAAAGGGAGAAATAGCTGGCACCTTTGCATGTGGTGTTCAAGGTTACCTTTCAACTAGAACTTGTATACTTTCTTCATACTGACTTGTATAAAAATAACAGGCAGCCTTTGCGGTCACTGAATTATCAGGTCATTAGAGTTGGGCTGAATCTTAGGACATTGACAGAGTTGCAGCTCAAATTCCCTGAATTTGTGGTGGTCGAACTTATTATTCTGGTTACAGCACTTCCCTTCTAGAAACATGGTTTGAGAGGTCACATGTTCTGTCAGCCACACCTTGGTGCCCTTGACAACAATATGTGAACGTAATACAGAAATGGTGTGTCACCTGCTCTGCCCTGGCCATCTTAGACTTACCAGAACTGTCTATACAAGGAAGTTCCTGAGTGTCCTATGGTGGTTGATTAGGTTGGAAGCAAGATGAAGATTCAAAAGGACCTTTTGCTTCCAAAGGCATTTAAAACCTGGAATGATATCAAAAAGTCTCTATGCCTCTGAGAGTGTGAAAGCTGATAAGGACAAAATATGGAACAATTATTGTATCTAACACAGAGGGCCTCACATCATCTGTAATAATGGTAGTATCGTCATCCCTTCAGAAACATCCAAGGAATCGTTCTACTTAAAATGAGTAAATTGCTTCTGATGGACGTGTAGGACATTTCTGCATGTGGGTTGAGTGTCTTCTGCATATTAGATAATG
Organism: Rhinolophus sinicus; assembly: GCF_057876585.1. NCBI lineage: Eukaryota > Metazoa > Chordata > Mammalia > Chiroptera > Rhinolophidae > Rhinolophus > Rhinolophus sinicus. The sequence goes on from NC_142501.1 coordinate 6,633,838, forward strand.
CATATGGCACTTGGCACAAAGCTGCCTCCCTGGAGAGTAACTACAGTTGTCCATATACAAAACAATCGAAACATCTTAGTAGAAGTTCTTAAAAGTTTTCCGAGCACCACACAAGCTGATTCCCCACAATGTTCTGAAGAACTTATTAAAGAACCTGATAATTATGTTGAAGTGAAATTCATTCACGAAGACCATGTATTGGCCTTCAGGGCTTTAATTAACAGAGCAGATGTGACACTGACTGTAGCAGGTAGACTGTGGTAAAGAAGAAAAGCAAGAAAGAAGGCTTTCCGCCAAGAGAAGCAGGATGTGGAAGGGAAAAGGATCATTTGCTACAAAGAAACACGCAGCTAAAGGAACTCCAGAAAAGGACCCTGTACAGCAGGGAAGAAGCCTTCTGCGTAGCATCCTGAGTCTGTCTGCCTCTGAAGGTCAATTCAGCTTGGACAACTTATTTGCATTTCTGAAGACTAAAGACAGGATAAAATCAGTGAGCAACATTTAAAAAAAAATAAAGATTGAGGGTGAAATAAAGACATTTTCAGACAAAAACTGAGAGAGTTCATCTCCTGCAGATCGTGACTGAAGGAAATTCTAAAAGATACGCAAAAGGCCGAAGGCAGGTGATCCTCGGTGGATCTGCAGGGCGCTGTGATCCGGCCATGCTCCCCAACAGGTGCTCCTCGTTCACTGGCTGCCAAATCCCCTGGCTTTCTTGTTCCTGTCCTAGGGTCTCCGACAGGTTGTTCCCTCTGTCTGCAGTGTGCGCCCATATAGATCACCCTTCCTACACCACTTAGGTTAATACTCATATGGGGTCTTCTCAGTCTAGAATGTGAGCTCCGTGAGGGCAGGGACCTTTATCGGTTCTATTTATTGATGTACCTCAAGCCCCTAGGACAGCATTTGGCACATAGTAGGTGCTTAATACATACAGAGGGTGCCAAAAAATGTATACACATTTTAAGAAAGGAAAACTGTATTAAAATTGTAACATACCGAAGACAAAAGATGAATACAAGTCACATTTGACTTCTGCAATTACAAAAAGTTGTTCAAAGTGGTCACCATCAGCGTCCAGACACTTCTGATGACGGTGAACTACTGCTTGAGCAACGCTGACCAAAGTGTCCACTTGCATACATTTTTTTGGCACCCCTGTATTTATTGAATAAATGGATGGAAAAAAATAGCAATGAAAACCAGTAAATGACACCTATAGACAGAAACCTGAGTGAATTTCACAGACACAATATTGAGTGAAAGAGCAAGAAACAAAAGAATGTTTATATTCATGTGACATTAAAAAAAGACAAGTTGAACTGGATTTTTTAGGGATACATACCTAGGTGGCAAAATTATAACCAGATAAAAGCGAATGATATCGTAAGTGTTAGCATAGTGGTTACTACCGGGGTGAGGAAATATTACGATTGGAGAAGAACAAACCAAATGGGGGGCTTTTTGTGTTTGGCTTTAGTTCTTGATTTGGGTAATTGTTATAAACAGGCATTTGTTTTAATTATAATTAAACCATGTACCATGTTTCCCTGAAAATAAGACCTAGCCGGAAAATCAGCTCTAATGCATCTTTTGGAGCAAAAATTAATATAAGACCTGGTCTTATTTTACTATAAGACCGGGTATAACAACATAACATAACATAACATAACATGACAACACCGGGTCTTACATTAATTTTTGCTCCAAAAGATGCATTAGAGTTGATTGTCTGGCTAGGTCGTATTTTCGGGGAAACACGGTATATATGTTGTATGTACTTTTCTGCAAGTGGGTTATATTTTATAATAACAATTTAGTCCTTGATTAATTTAATAAACAGCTGAAGAAAAAAGTGAACTGTAAGATCGGTCAGAAAAAATTAGCCATAATGCAGCACAGAGACATAGAAGATGTACTTGGAATTCTATAAAGAGAGGAATGAGAGATGGGATGGGGCTGATATCCAAACAAACAATGGCTGAGGACTTTCCAGAGCTGATGAAAGGTACTGTCTTGCAGGTTCAAGAGGCCAGATCTCAAGCAGGATTAAAAACGGGTTGGGGCAGAACCCCAAAGACAAAGTGATCTTAAAAGTAGCCAAAGGGTAATATTTAGGCAAAAGTAACTTCTGAACAGTGGCAGTGGAAGCCAGGAGAGAAGAGTGGATTCATAACTATGATGTGTTGGAAGAAAATCACTGCCGTCCTAGAATTGTGTGTCTAACAAAAATATCTCTCAGTATTTTCAACATTAAAATAAAGCCATTCTCAAACAAACGTGGGTTTGGCTCCCAACAGACCCAGTAAAGCAATTCTAAGGTTACAGTTCAGGTGGAAGGACATGATCCCAGATGGAAGGTTTGAGATGATGCGAGAAGGAATGAAGAGCAAAGATGGCAGTGGATACATAGTTAAATCTAAATATCAACCGACTGTGGGAAACACTAGCGACTGTAGGAAATGATGCCTTTGGGAATTTAAAAATAGAGGTAAAGCACACGGTAGTGGTGATATTAAAATTGAGAGGACGGACTGGAATTAAATGTTCTAGAGTTGTTAGTTTGTCCAGTAGGAAGATAAAAGTTTTAATTAACTTAGACTTTGAAAAGGATGCAGGTTATAATTTCCAGAGCAACTATTAACACGATTAAAAATGGAGTGAGTAACTCCCAAACTTGTACAGGCAAACAAGCGGAATGATAAAAACGGGATCAGCTCAAAAGACCAGAGGAGCAGAATGGGTAGGACAAATAGAAATTGTAAATGGATCAGTAATTATAATAAATGTTCCACTTAAAAACAAAGAATGGCTGGATAACAAATAGTAAAATTTACTGAGAGAAAAACTGAAACCTGTGTTTGTAGAATGGGTGAGAGTGAAACGACTTAAAAAGACATCCCATCCCAATAAATACTACAGAAAGCTGGGCTAGGTTCTCCTGATCAGACCCTGAGACGGAGTGTCGGGTGCAGAGTGTAGATTAGGGGAGACACTGTGAAGGGAAGAGGGCTGGAGCGGGGCTGGACAGAGGGAGACGTGGAGCTGCCATGTGACGCAGGCTGAGAAGCATTGACCCTCTGGGGAGGAGGGTGAGGTGGGGGCCGAGTGCCAGCCGGGGCTCCAGACGCACAGCTACTGCTCCGTTTCTCCAGGTGATGGGGGGTATGCAGACCTTTGTCTGACTTTTATCCTTTAAATTGTAAACATTTGTTACAAGTAGTGCTTTCTATCTACTTAATACATAATTAAAACAACATTAAAATATTACATTTAGCAAAGACTCATAAGACTGGATTCCTGGCAAGGTTCCGTCTTCAACCTGGGCGTGGCACCTCACCCCTCTGAGCCTCGGTTTCCTTCTGTGTAAAATGAAGCTAATTTCTGCCCGAGACGCGCCCGTGGCTTCCCTTTACTCTAGCGTGAAGTCCAGACACTTGATCGCGGCCTGCCTTCATTTTCTTCATGGCACCTGTGACTATCCCAGCTTCCGTTACGTGCTTGCTTATTTCCTGTCTGGCTAGCACTTGCATCAGCCTTTTCCAGACTGGGAACAGCAGCATCCTGGGCACCACCGCGGCCCCAGGCCTGGGTGTAGGAGGCGCAGGCTGAGTACAGAGGTGCCGCTGCCACCGAGCAGAATGAGTCTGTCGCTTCTTACCCCACCCCAGCCCGACCAGTGGGTTCCAAAGAGGGGCTCTGAAGTGGTTTGTAGATATACAGACAATGCGAAGTCAAAACTGGTTAATAAGGAAAAGCCGATGGAGCCGAGGCGTGGTGTAGACACACATCCACCATGGAGTCCTTCATGAGCGACTGAGAGGGCACCTCAGCGTGGGCTGGGCGCCTGCAGGGGTCAGAACCAAGAGCAGCAGCAGAGGGTGGGGCCGCTCCAAAGCCAGACCACCTGGGCCTGACGCCTGTGCCTCCGCTTCCCCATGGGGACCAGCTGGGATGGTGAGGGCGCCTCAGCCGCAGAGTTGTTGTGAGGATTGAATGAGGGGGGCTTGGCCATGGTAAGTGCTCACTGAGTGTCCGCCCTCCTTACTCACGGCTCACGCTACCCAGGAGGAGTAAATGCGGTATTTCATTTTACAGATGAGGAAACTGAGGCAGGGAGAAGCTAAGTAATTGGTCCGAGAGCACGCTTCTGACAGATGCTAGTACATGAGAAATACCTTGCATTTAAAAATATGTAATTTAGAAATCCTTGTAATTTTGAATGTTGGCATGTCCTATATAAACCTTTATTTGGGTAGACATTTTAACAAAAAGTTTTTGTTTTGAAGGGGCAGTGGAGATCAAATGAATTGCTGTCGGACATTGAAAGAACTTGAAATCCAAGTAGGAGAAAAGGTAAGAGACCTTTTAAAAAAATCCCTTCCCGCCCCACCCTTTGTCAAAAATAATTGTTAGCAGAGGTGGATGATGTCAAACGAGCCACATCCTGTCACCTGTGTTCTCCTGTCAGAGTCCTCGGACTAAATAGTTCTTGTAACAAGCGGACGTGAAAGCCTGTATGCAGACGACTTTGACCGCCTGGGTGGCAGCTCTTTGATGAATACGCCAGCAGAGGCCTGGAATATTAAGTGCTTTTGTATTAACTTCAGACCATTACTAGTAGGGCTGCCCTTTCTGTGTTTGTCTGAGACTGAAGCAAGGTCTTCTTCAGAAAGAGAAAACGACTGCTTTTCCACTGTAAATGCCGATAAGACCAGCATGGTAAAAATAATCGGTAAACTCAATGTGATAGCTACTGCGTCTGGAGTCATTTGGCTGCAGCAGCCGCTCTGCGCATTTAGAGAAGGAGCATGTCGCTTTGTTCCCGCTGGCTGCTTAGGGCTGGGTGTCACAGTGCAGTCAGGAGGGAGGACGTGTTGATGACATGGAGGCGTTGGAATCAGACCCCTTTTTAAAATGCATTTGAACCTGTCAGTTACACGAGCAGTTTGAGAATCATGGTTTAATTTATTTGATTCAATGTGTTGATTTAAAATGTGACAAATTTTCTTTCCTTTTTGAACTCTTCTGAGATTTTCATGCATTTGAAAATCAAAAATAGCCAGAAATCCACAAAATGTCTGTCTGAATTTTCCTGGCTGATGCCACGAACGCCAGAACATTCTTCTTAGTGTGGTAATGTTTTAGCATCATGTGCTCCTAAAAATCTAGTTTCACTATAGTTTATATTAGTCGGAACCTGGCATAATTATTTGCTTCTATTGTGGTCCGTTTGTTATTCTGTAAGAAATATGTAATATGATTGATATTATTGATGGTATGTGTCTTTAATTTTTAATTAATACTTTACTAAAGTATTAATCATAAAATTCTGTTTTTGACAATCACCATATCAACATGTACTGCTATGCATTAGTGTGGACATAAGTTAGGACTGGAAATTACTGAAAAGAAGGCTTTGATGAGGAAAGCTGAACGGAAACTCCACCACTAACCAGGGGTGTCCACACTGCAGCCTGCGGGCCAACTGTGGCCCACAATCCATTATTAATTGGCCTGCAGCAAATTCCAAAAATATATTTAGTTCACTTAAATAAACCAGGTGAGGCAATACGTACTTCACCTCGAGTGAGTGGCCCGGCTGTTTGTGTATTTTACCACAAATGGCCCTTGGTGAAAAAAGTTGAAAAAAGTTTGGACGCCCCTGCTCTAAGCCCTCTGTAGCCCAGCCCCCGCCCTTTTATCCTATCAGTAGGAGAAGTCCTCCCACTGATTAAGAGTTTAAACCAGTGCAGCTTTCATGAGACTCCTGGTGAGAACAGAAAGGTGCCAGTGAAAGGCTGAGAAGCGTGGGATTGAGATAGCCCTACCTCCCAGGGCAGCTCTGGGATCTGACACGCGTTCTGGCCAGCGTGAACTGTGGCCCACGTTCTACCTATGACCCCAACCCTGGGTGGGCAGGTCGAATGGACCAACACTGACCTGGGGACCCATTCAAACCTGGGTTTCTGCCTTGGGGTTCCCCCGTTTACCAGTGAACAGGGTGGCCTATTTCTTCATCTGTTAGTGGGGAAAATAATACCCACCTTGACGTGCTGGTGTGTGGCTTCAAAATATCCATTATGAAGCACCCGGCAGCCTGGACAGTGCCAGCTATTATGATTGTGCTTCTTCTGGCAGCTTCCTTTGAAGCGCAGGTACAGACGCGTGAACCTCCTCCCTTCCCACCCACATGCCCTCCTGTGTGTGCTGTGTGCCTCAGCGCATTCCCACGTGTCTCTGGTCCTGCAGCTGGTGCGTACATGGAGGTGGACACTGAGAAGTGTGCCGCGCAGTTACTCATGGAAGGCGCCCTTTCAGACATGGGTTGTCACTGCTGGGTGATCGCTACCGTTTGGGAATGAATGAATGTTAAGTGTTTTGTTTTAAATGGAAGCCCTCATGGCTCACTGGAGCCAGGAATGCAGGCAAATGCCTCTGAATTTGGGGAGCCAGACTTTTCTAAATGTATGTGCGTTCTAGCACTGATAAACGAACAAATAATTAGCAGTGGGCTCCCCAAACTGACCGAAGCCCAGTGCTTGTTTTTCCTAATTGTTTCCTTCTGCGGTGAGCTGGGTCTGACGGCTGGTTCCTCAGCCTCCCCGTCTTCACGTGCACTTGGCCCCGCCAGCGTAAGTTCATGCTTACACTCACTACCCCATCAGACCCTCTGGCTCAGAGCCTCCTCGTCTACGTCCGTCAGGGGACGATTGGATGCTCTCCAGCTCCTGTCTCGCTGTCTCTCCGTGGTCATGCTCCGTGATCATGCTCCTGGCTTCACGGGACGGGGCTGCCGTCTGAGCCCACGGCCCTGTGTCGGGGGAAGAGGAAGCTCTGTGTGCCCAGGGGGCCCGGTTCCGCTTTCGCTGGCACTCAGCTTCTGCTCAGCGGGCACTCGGCCTACACGGGCCTCCTGCCCTCACTCTCCTGATGCCTGCTTTGCACTTGGTCACATTTGTGCTTCCCTTTGGCTCTTGTTCTGCCCCTGCACTGGGCATCCCCTTGACCGGTCGTTGAGTTCTCTGGCCTGCGAGCTCTTTCTCTCATCGTCTCCTAGGAGACAGAGGGAGTTGGTAGGAATCAGGCACCCTGATTCCAGCCTCTGTAGCTTCCGACAGGGGGGCCTTGGGCAGGTCTGTCTCTCACTGTGCTGAGTCTCCTTCTCTGGAAAGTGGACACAACAAAACCGACTTGTCAGGGTGGTTACAAGAAGAATGAGAACAATGTAAGTGAAGCCCTCGGCATACACTAGGTGCTCAATAAATGCTAGTCCTTTCCCAGCAGTGAGGCTGCTCTCCCTTGTCAGGCACTCTCGAAACCCTTCCCATTCTAGGCTTTACCTGCCACCAGGTGCCACCCCCTCAGCACCGAGGTGTTTGGTTGTTCTACCCTGTGAGAAACAAAATCCAACGGGACTGGCAAGACAGTATGAAACGTCTCATCTCCTTCAAGAAGGAGTCAGGAGGGCGGGCAGGCCCAGGGCCAGCTGCGTCACGTCTCCTCTGGTCACCCGGAGGCTTGACCTGCAGATACTGCGATGTCAGGTGTTTTCTAGTGTTTCACTTCTCCCAACACGACTATAACACGGGGAAACTTCTCCCCGTGACTCACAACCCAAATTATGTTCCACACCCAACCCAATAACTGTAGTGGCATTGGTTACTGTCGTGTGGCAGCTGGGCCCCCTCCCTGAAGCACATGGCCACCAGAGGGTGGATATCTGAACAAAAGGGAAACTGTAGGGTTTTGTGAGAAAGGAGAAAAGAGGGTTGAGGTGAATGGATTTGGGGGAAGACAACCAAGAGCGCCTGTGTCAGCCCCACAGAAAGGTCCCCTGGGCTGGCTGGCCCTTCCTCCAGCTTTAGTAGTAATAACAGCACTGGCTGAGCGCTTCTGAGGAGCGGTTCTGGGTACTTCCCTGGGCTGCATCATGTTGTTCCCAGGAGAACCGCACCAGGACCGTTGATGGACAGAAACTAGAAGAGGCTCGGCAGTGTGACGAAGGGCACACGGCTGCAATGGCTGCCTTGGCAGCTTGGCGCCAGAGTCCGTGCCCTCCACCCTGGGGCCCTGCCTCTCGGAGGGCCTCTTTCAGAAGGCAGTGCAGCTCCCTTTGCTGTCAGCGTATGTGACTGTGATGCCTGGAGCGGGCCCAGTCTGTGACAGAGAGAGGTCTGTTCACCATCACCCTGGGATGGGGGGTTGGGTTCCAACCAGAGGCATCTTTTTGTCCCGGTAGCGTCTACTTCACATGGGCACTGGGGAGTTTCCTGGTCTTTTCTCTCCCTGGCGTCCTGCTCTCATACTCCTCCCCAGCTCCTCAGCGGCTTGTGTTTCCTGCCTGCCCCCGGGGCCCCGGCTCCATCCTGGAGCGGTGGCCGTGTCCAGGCCCGAGACGTAGGTCTCTGGTCTTCAGGTGAGGAATCTGCCAGGACAGAAAGGACCAAAGGCTGAGTGTGCTGCCAGCTAACTGCATTTTGGTCCTTTTACTCTGTTTTATCTTTTGTCAACTCCCCACAGGAGGGTAAGGTGGAAGTGAAAGGAGAGGCTGACAAAGGAAGAAAATCTCATCTTGCCACTTGAGGTGGGGTGGACGCTGGCCAGGGAATTCCGAGAAACAGCAAGCTGTTCTGACCCACCCGAGAACACAGTGTATGCTTAGAAATGACATGACTCGCTCCCCTCCACACACACAACATACAAAAATGCTCTTCTTCAGTGAAGACTAGAATGCAAGAATGCGTAATTCAGTTAAAGACATAAACAAACAAACACATCCCAAGCCCCAGGCTGTTTGCTGTCGTACCCAGTCACCACCCTGCTCAGGGATGCTTTTTTAAGCCTGGGCGCCACGATGTCAGAACATCTGGTCTACCCCGTCAGCCGTGACTAGTGTGTCTGTTGGGCAGCGACTGATCTGACACAAGTTTTTATGGGATTACCCTGGTGCCTTGGAGTTCTGTGGGTGCAGCCTTAGTCATTTCGGAAGCAATTAGTAAATAATTAGAGGTACGAAGCTGCTTGCTTTGTCTGTAATGGCCTCATGAAGAAGAGACAGAAGTGATGGGTAGATTCATTTTCTTATATAGGTGAATTTTCCTTAAAACATTTAAAAAATGATGCTTTGAAGAATAAAGAAACAGTTGCTGGAATCACAGCCATGTCATAAACATACCTTAACATTGTAACACCACATTAGCATGAAGGAATGTACTGGAATGCAGTCTGTTTGCCTAATAAAAAGGCTGTGTCAAACTCAAAATGAGGCCATTTACTAAAACACACAAGCTTTTGGTTAATTTGCAATATTCTCCTAATCCCTCTTGTATCTGCTCTACCTTGGTGCGCTTGGTATTAATTGCCTGTTATAGCAGGTATTTGAATACATCTCCTCTTTCATCTGAAGGAAATATTAGCATATCGCAGAGCTGTTGGGACAGATTGCGTCTGAGGCACTTTTTCCTCCCCGCCGAAAAGCCCATCAATCATAACTGGATGTAGTGATTAATAATGTCACAGCTCTTACCCGTGTGTCTGCGTGCAACTAAATGCAGAACAGCGCTTACATTTTGAGCTAGAGAATTTCACATAACACAATAATCAGTTGGCATTTTATTTTTTAAAAAAATCATATTGAAAACATTTCTACCCCAGGACCTATTTTTGGTTGCTCTATTATTAATTTGTACAGGCTTGTCGGGAAACGAAAGCAAAGATTCTGTTATACCAGAATTTGTAATTATTTCAGACTAAATTTATCTTTTCTTTTAAATAATATCTTCCTGTATGTGGCAAATCAATAGTACAAATAAGATTGTAGGGGTGTTTGAAAAGCCCGGTGCTGGGGGAGCAGGCTGGAGCCCCAGGACTTAGCTGAGTGTGTGTCTGAGCAGCAATGCTCCCATCTGAGTGACCCTGAGCACAAGTCTCGGCTGTGAAAGGGGGAAACGGTATTGCAAGGCTGTTGCAATATCGTTGAGATTCTATGTGAGAATAATTATGAAGTTACCACAGTGCCAGAAGTTACTCAAAAACTGAGGAGTTTGCATTTCGAGGCAATAAGACATGAATTGTCACGTGGAAAGTTAAATGATAGTATGTGGTCATTTTGAGTTTAAAGCTGCAGAGGGGGAGGGAGGAGAGGGTTACCTGCTGATGGTGCCACGTTTATATTTCCACCCGGATCTCGGGACTCACCACTGTCCACAGAGCAAATCATAACTTCTGACTGTCCTCCTTGCCAGCCGCCCCCGAACCCCCAGAAGCTTTCTTCCCTTGGCCTCCCCCCTCCTTTAGTAAACTGTTCTATCGTTCACTGAGTCATGGAAGCAGAAACCTAGGACTAGGCTTGATACTGCTGTCCCATATCCAGTCCACCAGCAAGTTCCTTTCTGCTGTGCTGTGAACCCCGTCACCTCTCCATCCCCACCGCCACCATTGTCCCGGCCCTGTGCTTTGTCAGCACCCCGTGGACTGCTTTTCCTGTTCCTCCTGGCCCCTGACAACCTGGTTCCACACTGCCCCAGGATTAGCTGTGGAAAACGTAAGTCAGGTCTCATCAGACTCTTCTAGGTAAGGGGCCCGTGACCTTTGGTTGCCTGGCTGATGGCTCACCACGAGAGATCTCTCCAGGGAGATGTTTTTCATTACGCTATCTAAAATTGTGTGTTTTCGTTAACACTTAGAACACTGAGATTTTGGGTTGTTTACTTGTTTATCGCCAGGGCGAGTTTCCTGGAGAGGGCGCCGTCTCTGTCTTGCTCACAGTTGTAACTTCAGTGCCTTGAACAGACCCTGGCACAGGATAGCAACTCAGTAAATACCTACAGGGCGAAGAAATTAAGTTCTGTTAGGAAAGTTCCCAGTAATTGGAATAGCGGGGGAAAAACCATGAGGAAGGCAAGACTGGAGCCTGAGTTGGACCCCAGGTGGCATTTGAATGCGTGTGGAGGGAGGCTGGAGATGGGCGCTTTCGGGGCTGCAGTCTCGTGTAAGAAGGGGACGTGGCGATGTGGCCGGGGCAGTGAGGACACGAGCCCTGTGACTGTTCTGTGGAGAGTTCTGTTTCTCAAGGCAGGATGGGACAGGCCAAGTTTGAAAGGAAGGCTGGAGAAAAAGATGGAAGCATTTGAAGGTCGGGTATTAACCCTAAAGCATGGGGCGAGGTGTGCAGGTGGAGGCGCTGGTGGTTCAGTGAAGGTTTCTGAAAAGGGGCTTATGGCAGGAGGAAGGAGGGGTGAGGAGATTGACGTCAGCAGTGTCATGGACGCAGGTGCGAAAGCAGCGGGAGGCAGAGGTACCCCGATCAGACCTTGGAAATAACCAGTGGTCATCACGTCAGCCTAGCTGGCTGGCTGAGCACTTCCGGTGTGTGGGGTCACCATGGGGTTCCTGGAGTGGCCTGGCTCGCCCCTCCCAGCATGCAGCTCGGTCCTGGGAGCCAGCGGGGGTCCCGGTGACAAGAGCCCCAATGTTCTTGGCCTGTGGTGCCTGGGGTGGAGCCCATCCTACGGGTGTGGGCTGAGTTAGAAAGAAAGGAGAGGCAGGAAGTATTGCTTCTAGATTTGGCACCTTTTAAAGCCCAGGTATTTAGATTTGGGACTCATTTCCACTGCTGTGTCAGAAGTTCGATGGATAGCTAGAATTTCTTAGTAGACGTCCTTAAGCTATATGTTGTAGGCAAACATTTTAAAAATGAAAATCCAATGTGAGGGAAGGTTGACATGGCCTGGGGTGCATATACCAGCAAGTTTTCCTTTTCACCTTGGCTACAAGGAAACCCCAACCCAGATTTATGGGCCGTTGCTCCATGATAGCAACCGTAACTTCTTAGTTGCTTTAAGTCTTTCATAGTCAGCTCCCTTTTCTCTGTTTTCACGAGTCTCATGTAGAAGTCTTTTTATGTGAGCTTGTTCAGGTTTGGTAAAGGCAGGGTTCGCATATGTGCAGCGAGTAAATGCATCGTCCTCGGCCCGTGGGGGCGAACGCCAGAGCAGGAGGAGAAAGAGTCACCCTGGAGGTACCGAGGCACAGCCTTTGTTAAAGGTGAGCAGCGCGGGCCACTCCTCCCACACGTCCCCAAACGGAAAGTTTGTGTTTATGAGGTTCTGAATGTGGTCTAATTTTTTCCTATCTGGTTTGGCTCATCTCTACCAGCTGGTAAATAGGAAATGTTCACGGTAGGAAGCCAATACTCTGCAGAGTGTAAACAGATGGAATCGATATAAAGTGACAAGTTAGACTGTGCTATTGAGAATACGGAGCCAAAACTAAGAACATAACAGTCAAGCTACTTATTTCGTTCCAGTTCATTTAGTCCTGAATAGCGTTTCATGTCTGCACAGCTGTGTTGTTCTTTTTTCTCCCCCCTTTCTTTCTTCTGGGTTGATAATGACAATTTCAAAGAAAAACTTTAATTAAAGATTTTATACGAAATAGCCAAAAGTAGAATAATAAGGAAAATGAGCATTGATGTGTTTATTGTCAGAGAACTCCTTTTTCATGGTTTCATTTAAAAAAAATTTCCTCCTTCACTTTGAAATGGATTTAGTTGCGGTGACAAAAAGGTGCCAGACTGACAGCAGTGCCCCTTCCCCGGAGCTGCAGAGCCAAGACGGGGGGGGGGGGGGGGGGGGGGGGGGGGGGGGGGGGGGGCTGCCAGGGCCCCGCCCCTTGAGGTGCAGTCCGGGTGGGATGCGTTGCCGACCCCCTTCTGCCAGAAACCGGGTGAGAAAAAGGGGCTCCAGGCGAGGAAGGGAACAGAAAACAGCTAATCGGGAGCTACTCAGAATACAGTTGCAGGAGGTTTCAGTTACTGGGCTGCATGATTCTGGCGCGAAGAAACTTCCCCTCTCTCTGGGCAGGGCCAGGCCCCCAGAGGCAGCGTTTCTGCCTGAGTGGGGGTCTGGGCCTCGGGGGACACAGGCCTTTTCTCACCTCCTTTAAAGTCTGGGTGGTCATGTTTATTTGGGCTCACAGCTTTCCTTCCTGGAGCTCCAAGTGCTATAAAAAGAATCTTAAACAAAGGACTGCAGAGTAATAATAACAGCCACTGTGAGCAGTTTCGTGACGCATCGGAGCTCAGTGGGGTGCAAATGTGAAGCAGTGTGAGTTTCCGCTTCGCACTGTCCTCAAGCAGGCACGACCAAACCTGCCCTCTTTGTCCCTTCAGGATAGCTTAGGCCGATCTGGTGGCTGTCAGGTCACATTTGGTATAAACAAGGCCATGCAGGCTGGTCCAGTTATACACCTCCAGCTCAGCTCCAGCTCAGCGGGCCTCGCCTCCCTCCGTCCAGCTCGAGGGACCTGCAGTGAGGGCACGGCCCGCGCACACTTCCTGCTCTCCCTCTTTCTGCTTCCTTTCTCCCAGGTTACGGGGCCTGTGATGAGGGCTGACGAAAGGGAGCCTGTCTTCTGTGGGCTGTGTGGAAAGGCTGTTCTCTTACAGGGTATGTGGGGGTTATTAGGACAGTGCTCTGGGGCCTCCAAACGCTGTGGTTTCCCGAGGAGGAGGCTCAGCTCCGGCCTAAGCCCTCTGGACCCCCGCAGCTCTACTCCTGGTGGTCCGCCTCACAGCCCCAGGCTTCTCGGCGCCCCTCCGCTGATGAGCAGCCCCTGGGAGCAGGGCAGCTCGAGCTTCTACCTTTCCTGGTCTCCACTTAACCCATGGAAAATCCACACGTCCTGTCCATGCCAACAAGAGGCATGCAGATTGCTCTAACCTGCTCCTCCCCCACCCACCCACCCCTGTGTTGTCTCTGTCCAATTCTCAGTTCTGGTCCCAGGAAGGTGCAGAGCAGATCACTGAGTCCTCTGGGAAATGAAATGCCTATGTGCCCTTCTTCAGGGACCTCTGCTGTCTACATAAGGATTTCCATGGCTTACAAAAGCTTCTTCCCCATGAATGCTCCAGTCACCCCATCCATCCGTCATCCATCCTTCCATCCATCATTTATCCATCTGTCCATCCATCCTTCTGTCTGTCCATCCATCTATCCATCCATCCATCCATCCCCCCTCATTCCATCCATCATCCATCTATTCACTCTCTCAACAAATATTCGTTGATCCAGGCCCCGTTCTTGGCCCTGGAGTCCTGCCCACTCGAGACCTCCTGCCTTCTCGAGGCTTCTGTTAACGTGGGCGGGGCGGTAGGGCAGTGAAGGGGGTGGAGGAGTCGGCTGGGAGGGGAGGAGTGTGGTTCAGCCTCGTTCTGTTCCCCACACGAGTGTGTATTGTTCTGGGTCTTTGGCTCTCTGTCAGCAGCTCTGCTGACCGTGTACTGAGTATGTCCCCGGTGAGGCACTCGCACGCGTGAGCTTTTCACCTCAGGCACCGCCCACAGCAGCTCATTCATTCCCCTGTCACAGACGAGGAGACTGAGTTCAGGGCAGTCAGGTGGCTCTTCCAAGGTGACCTGAATAATAGCATGCAGCCGGGATTCAAAGGCTCCTTTCGGAGCCTGTGGCTGGTCGTGCACTATTCTGCCCCAAATAGTGGGTAGCGGGCCCCTGGCGGGTCCCGGCTGCCTGAGTCTGGACAGGGGCGGGGTGCATGGCTGGGCAGAGAAGACTCTGGGCGGCTTCTGAAGAGGCCCGTTTCCTGGGCCCCGAGTCTTTAAATTCATACCTAACTGTTCTTTTGCTTTTCTTTTTAAATCCTCAGTGCTGCTCCTCGTGTTCGTGTACACAAAGCCCTCTGACACTTGTCACCCCCTCAGATATGAGTGGGAGAGCATGGGGGAGAGCGGGACAGGGGACGTGAACTTGTTCTGTAAGGATCATAAGTGTGTTTATCTTCGCGGACCAGATGCTCGGTCCAGTTACTCGACTCTGGCCTTGAGGGGAAGTAGCCACAGGCAACATGTAAATAAACAGGTGTGGGTGGGCACCAGTCAGATTTACTTGGGAACCTGAAATTTCAAATTTACGTAACTCGCACATGTCACAAAATATCCTTCTTTTGATTTTTTCAACCATTTAAAAATGTGGAAAGCGCTCGTTAGCTTGCAGGCATACCACACAGGCAGCGGGCAAGAGTTTGCTGCACCAGGAAAGCAGGACAGGGTGTCGGGCCTCCACAGGGAATGGAGCCAGGCCTGGAGAGCGTCTCTCTCGGGCTGATCTCTCGGCAGCCACAGGGCAAGAGGAAGCAAGAGGCAGTGGCCCTCCTTTTGTTAACGGTGCACCAGTTTTCCCCTCCCTCCCTGGGTCTGGCCCTCCCGGAGCACTGCTGCCTGGAAGCAGTGGGGCCCTGAAGGGTGGGGAGGGTCACCTGGAGAGCAGAGGCCAGGAGTGGGGAGAGTGCACAGGAGGGAGTTGGGTCCCAGTGTAGGCAGGAATACACCAGGGTGTCAAGATAGAAGTCAGGGGGCCAGTGACAGGTGGGGGCGGGATCAGGAGAGTCGCAAGAGAAGGCACCAGATCCCGCCCCAGAGGGGACACTGGCAGGGCCAGGCAGGGCGCACTGGCAGCAGGCAGCATGGTGACCCACTCTGCAAATATTGGCGAGCACCCACTCCGTCCAGGTGCTGGACAGAGTCCCAAAGACACAGCAGCAAACAAAAGCAAGTCCCCCCCACATGGAGTGTGCGTTTTGGTGGAGGAAGAAAGACAATAACCAGAAGAAAGATGAACTGCCCAGGTGCAGGTGAATGTGAAGAAGGAAAATGTAGCATGTGGTCAGAAGGGTATGAGGGTGACTTCAGTGCAGGCCGTGGAGGCCGGTGACGGAGTTGGGAAGGCCGGAGGGAGCTGCCCCGCAGGGGAGACCTGGCTGCATCGCCTTGGGGGATGAGCGCTGGTGTGTGTGAGAAAGAACAGGGAGCAGAGGGAGGAGGGGTGAGTGGGAGGGGTGAGGTCCAGAGGGCTTGGTGGGGGGTCAGACCATGTGGGGCTTGGCAGGCTGGGCGAGGACTTTCCAGGCTGCACAGAGACCCTGCTGTGCTTGTGAACTGAACTGGTTCAGTATGGCTGGAGCCAGGACCTGTGGGGTGGGGCGTGATCGTGAAAGTGGGAGCTGGCGTGGGGGTGGGAGGGAAGCAGGAGACAGTTGGCTCTTAGTGCAGACTCATCCCAGTTACACCAAAATGGCAAATGTCTAGCTGGCCTAGAAAGGAGCTAGATGCTGCCCACACCATCCTAGTTTTCCTCGTTACCGTTTCCTCTCCTGCCCTCTCCTCCCTTTCTAAGGCAGCAGCGACAGGGGTGAGGCAGGGAATGGCCTCGGCCCGGGGACCCCCGCCGTGCACGTCCTCTGTACCTGTCTCTTCTGTCCTGCCCTGCACGGGACAAGTTGTGCACATCGCGGCCCTCACGTTGCTTTTGATAAGCCTCGCCATCTGCAGCTCAGTTCCTATCTTGCCAAACTTCAGTCTGACAAATGATAAGAAACTTGGAGACATACCTCTGGTGGGTGTGAGTTCTGTGCCAGACTCCTGCCTCCCGGCGTTCCACGCGGGGGTCCATATGGGTTGCTTTGGGGTTTAAAAAAGCACATCGTCTCATGTTCTCCGTTTCACCAGAGGAGGTGAACTAACTTGACAGCAGACCGAGTGCTGAGGTTTGGATTCGCCGTGGGCGCGTGGGCTGTCCCTGCTGGGCGAGGTTCTTCTGGACGAAGCGATGGAGCCGAGGGTGGGCACACCGCCCGCTGATGCCGCCCCCACTTTTCCTCACTTGGTACCCCAGTTTCGGATACGAGGATTGTTTCAGCCAACACACTCTGGTTGTTAGAAATGGGAGATGCGTATATAACTTAGCACGGGGCTGTGCACGTAACCAACACTCAATTACTATTTGTTCAGTTATCATGTTACCGTCATTGTCATGACATTCAGCGTGGCCCTGAGGAGGTATGTGCAGACACCTGACAAGCCTCCCTCAGCGTGTGGCTTCGCCCAGCAGCTGGGAAAGGAGAGGATTCATTCATTCACTTGAACAAACACTTACTGAGCCTGGACACTGCCCGCGGCTGTCCACGGCCCAGGGCCTGAGGTCATGAACGGAGAGAGCTCTGATCTCAGGGAGTCACCATTCCCGGGGGGACAGACGGGGAAGACAGGCATTGCAGCAGTTGGTGAGAAGTACTTACACGTGAGGTCAGCGGAGGCCTGTGTGATAAGATGGCGGTGGGCTCTGGGGAGGAAGGTTCCAGGCAGAAGGAACCACAGGTGCGAATGCCCTGACGCAGGGAGAGCCTGGCACTCAGGAGGGGCAGTGGGCCAGTTTGGCAGGAAAGGGAGAGCCAGGGGCCGGTGGGGGGATCTGAGGTGGGAGAGCAGCGAGGAGCCAGTCTGAGGGGCCTGAGGGGGGTCACGGCAAGACCTGGTCCTGACCTGCATGGGATGGGGCCTCTGGAGGGCTTCGAGCAGGGCGGGGGTGCTGCTCAGCACCCCACCGCCTCTCCCAACTCAGATGCTGCCTCCTGCAGGAAGCCCCCCAGAGGGCTCTGGCCTGAAGTACTAGCTCTCCTCTGTGAAGGCCTCCAGCCCCTCATTTGTCTCTGTTATTTGTCTCTTGTCCCCACGGCCCAGCTTTGGTGAATATTTACTTACATGTCTTACCTCCTCTGCCAGGTGGTGTGGGTAAGGAGTTGATCTGGTTGGAATCCCAGTATCATCGGCGTCCAGCTGGGTGACGTCAGGTGACTCCTGTAGCCTCCCTGCACCTCAGTTTCCTCTAAAACTGGGGACACAGTCCCACTGCCTTCATGTGGGTTGGCAGGAGTCAGTCACATGGCTTTGTGCTTGACACGTGGGGAGCCCCACTGGATGTTTCTCTCCTCTCAATCTAAGTAGCTTCAGGGCAAGTGCTCAGTTCAGCGCTCCCTGTGTCTCCACAGGGCCTGTCCAAATGCCTTTCACGTCTGTGTGACCAGTCAATGTGCATTTGCTGAATTCGGGAATGATTTCGCTAGAACTTACCTGTAACACCTCTGAAAAATTCAGAGGGGTTGAAATATACAGTCTTATGTTTTCATTCAGCTCCTAGTAAAAAATAGTGTGCATGTGGCTGTGAAAAATCAAAATTGTACAAGTCCAGGTGTGCCAGAACTATAGTTTTTAAGTATCAATTATTAGGTTGGTGCAAAAATAATTGTGGTTTAAAAGGTTAAAAATAATTGCAAAAACCGCAATTATTTCTGCACCAACCTAATAACAAAAAAATTTTCATATGGCTTAAAAGGGAATGAATTGTGCTTGAGACTTACTGCTTCACATCAGGTAGAGGTTTTTTTGTGTGTTTTTTTAAACTTACTAAGACCATTTACAGAGAAAATTGCCTTGAAAACATTCAGTAAGTGCAAAGTGTTCTTTTTTTCCATAGACATGTCATTTTGTAATACCTACGACTGTGAGTCTTTGAAAACATTGTATTTTAAAAGAAGCATTTAAAAACTTTCACTTTTTTTTTCATTACCGCTTTGGTTTTCAACACTGGATCTTTTGACTTCTCCTAAATCACTTTTATACACAGATTTTCAAAAACATTAAAACTGTTATCAAAGCTCTCGAGCTCATTGATGTTAGCAAGACTGGTCTGGTCCAACCATGTGAGCTGAGGAGGGTTCTGGAGACCTTCTGTGTGAAGATGAAAGACGACGAATACAAAAAGTAAGTAAATGAAGGTGCGCTGAGAGATTGCTCGGTAGAACCTCAAACCAATTTCAAAATGGGGCCCGCCGGCTTCATTGGATCCACGCATTGTCCTCCCTCCCGCCTTCTCTGCCTGCACTGTTTTGAAGAGGCACTCACTCGCTTGGCATTTCTCCCATGTTCGTGCGGCTCTCCATGGATTCTCAAAAATGAGAGCTAATGGTTCTAATTCCTTAAGTACCCTAGGGCGTGAGCGTCATCTGGCTGGCAGATTTAACTCATCTCGAATATTTAAGTAATCCATCACCAATCGTCTGCCTTTCCCTGGTTGGCACCACAGCGTCCATCCCATGTGTTTCCAGCTCCCAGTTGACTCTGACTCAACGCCTGGGGTGAGGAGAAGAATGAAACATCTCAGGATTTGTTCATTCGTTGATGTGCCCCCTCTTGGCTCTCCATCCTGATATGCCAACTGCACGTAATTTTCCTTTGAGGACTGGTACTGCTGAGGTTGGGGGGGGGGGGTGCGTTGCAGCGGGGGCCGGTGACTAATGAACACTTGGTGGCTCCTTGGCGTTTGAAGGCCACTGCCACCTGCTCATGACTCGAGGGCAGCGTGTGGGAGTCAGCACGGGCAATCTTTGGAGCCTCCAGGGAACTCCAGAACATTTGGCTTCTGAGTTTTGAGTGGAAGCCGCTGGAAGGCGGCCCCATGTTTAACTTTGTTTATATAGTACTCACCTGAGAGGTACTCTCCCTGCTCCTACCTTGTCCCACTTTTCGGAATGTCCTCCAGGCCACCAACAAAAGTACCAGGCCTGAGGATTTCACCTGAGCCTGGGAGTTTCTCATGACACTGCAGTTATCCATTGCTGTTCAGTGCGTCGCTGTGGTTCTCCACATACTGTGACAAAGAGTGTTGGTTCTGTTAGGAGTAGAAGAATTTTCTCTGACAGCAAGGAAGTCAAGACGGTGTGTGACTGTGCCATGGGCACTGCAGGGTCTGAAAAGCAAGGAGACTTTTAAAAACTGGGTATTTCCTAGTCTTTTGAATAATTTCTTCTTTTTTCCTTTTTATAACCCACCTCAGAATATAAAAGCCATAATAGATGTTTTAATTTTTACATCTTTCCGGCTGGGAAAGTGTCCAGAATAAGATCCAAACAAAACAAATTAAATAATTTTGTGCGCGCAATTATAGAACAGAAGCAACACTCTTTTAAAACAGGCAATCAAAAAACAAAACAGTGTTTTATTTGACAATAAACCTTGCATTTGGCACTGCAGTCTCCAACCTAGTAAATCTATAAAAAATGTTACTGTCTGTTTCCCCATCTCGTAAGTATTGAATAATAAAGAACTCCACAAATTTCTATTTGAGATTTTTTTTTTAAGCCTCAAAAACACTACTGTTTTCTTGATAAGGCTTGGAAACTTAATAGAATTGCTTTCCTTTAGAATGGAAACGCAAAAGATGAAAGTAGCCCATTTCTTCAATTGCTTTAATGCTTTTCTTATTGAAGCTCAAGAATATACTCTTTCCTTCAGAAGCTGCTTCAGTATTAATTTTGCCTTTTTAGTTTTTGAGCAAGAAACACAATGCATTTTTTGAATCCTTTTTTTTTTTTTTTTTTTTTTTTTAAATCTTATGGCTTTCTATTTAATATCAGGCCTCGGTGCTTGGCGTGGTAGGAATGGCCTGGACTTTGAGTCAGGCCTGGAGTCAGGCCTGTGCTCTGCCTTCCCTAGTTTCAGGACCTTTGGAGGTTCTGGGCCTCTCTGAGACTCAGTGAGGAAATGGAGGCTGAAGATCTGGTGTAAAGGTCTGGTGTGAAGATTCCACGTAATGTACAAAGTATGTCCACTATGTGCTAGCCGCATAGTAGGTGCTTGGTTCACAGTGACGATATCAAACTCTAAAGATCCTATTAGCGCCCTTCACTCTTTGATAAGTAGCTCTTTTTAGGCTGCAGAATACTATCCAGCCTGTGGAAATAAGATTTTATACTTAATCAGACTATTCTGAGACCCATTGGGTTTTTTTTTTTAAACTTTTATTTATTTAAGTGTGTTTTTCCAGAACCCATCAGCTCCAAGTCAAGTAGTTGTTTCAGTCTAGTTGTGGAGGGCGCAGCTCACAGTGGCCCATGTGGGGATCGAACCGGCAACCTTGCTGTTAAGAGCACCACACTCTAACCAACTGAGCTAACCGGTTGCCCCTGTTTTTTCTTTTTTTTTCTTTCCCATTTTATACCACCCAAGCCTCCATCGTCTTGCAGGCCAAAGTACTTGAACCCAGGTAAAATAATTTATGAACAGCCTGAAAAACTCTCGCTTGCTCACTCCCTGGAGGTCAGCCTGCTGCCTGAGCCGATGGGTGAAGCCCAGGCACAGACATTTCCAGGTGGCAATGCCAGCGAGGTTATGGGGCTGTTGGCATCATTTCCTTTGCCCCTAGAGTCGGCCTTCCTGTTTGATGACTTGCCTCTAGGGCTCTGCAGATGTGTGAGCTCTCTGGCCAGAGATAGGTGCCTGGGAAAATAGCCTTGATTGTTGCATCTTAGGATTGCTTCTGTCTCCCAGGCCTTTATTCTTGTAAAAACGCCTGTTGAGATACTGCATGCTTGGCCAGTACTGATGCTTCATTCTTGAAATTTATCCGCGAGTAACTGTACGGGATTCTGTCTGTGCTCAGTGAATATGCAGCAGGTGTGATGAATGTGGGTGGGTGGGGCATCGGGAAAGGCCAGGAGTCTCTTCTGAGAAAATACATACCAGCTTGAAGGAATGTTGGATACTCCCAGAAAACGAGGAATCTGGTGACGAGATCATTTTATTAGCACTTCGGCATTTTTCTGGAGCAGTACAGTAGCCATCACTTTCTACAGGGCGGCTACTCAAAAGGAAAACATAAGGTGGCACCTTCTGGGTCCTTGAGCTTACAGCCTTCTTTTCACAAGGCAGACACTATGGATGAGAGATGGAGCTATTCCGGGACTCTCAGTGTTAACATCTGGCAGCTATCATGTCTCGGGATAATTTTTCTTATTAGAACAATAGGCAAGATTCATCAGGGTGGAAGAAAAGGTATGCGTTGAAATGAATACATGACATTACTCTTTGTTAAATTTGGAAAACAGAAAAATAACAAATACTTTAAGTGATAATTACTAAATTTTTAGAAAGCAGTGTGAGATTAGGTAATTATAGAAACCAACACATATGGAGATAATGTAACCAAACATTTAAAAACTGTCATTTAAAAAAAATAAATGTAATAATGCAGAAATTATCTGGGAAATCATTTATCAAGTGGCACATTTGAATAATGGGGAAAAAAATTCCAAACGTCCTATTTATCTTAACTTAAAAAAAGAGTATCTCAGTATATTTCTGGGAGAAATATTGGTTGTGCGTAACGTTTTTCTTTTTGCATATCGACATCATAGAATGTGCCAAAAAAGCCCCCCTTCTCGCCACAATTAACTGCTTTGAAACAGCATGTCATCTTGGGCCTCAGTTTCTCTGATAAAATGATATGCTTGGTCAAGGAGATGGGCTATGTTCTCCCCTCCACCTGGCTCTAGATTTCTCTGGTTGTAGAAATTTTATGTTAACGTGTCATGGCCCAGATCCACCTCCCCCGCAAACCCCAATAATTAAAGGAAAGTGGGATGTACTTTTGTTCCGAGTGCAGAGGTGGCTTCCGTGCAACACAGGCCCTGGCCACCCCTCCTCCTCCCAGAGAAGGGGCAGACCTTCCTGGTGCTGCAGGAGGGTCCTGCCCTTACTGGGTCCTGAAACGTTCCTGTCCCATTTGAATCTATATGCATCCACCAGTGGACAGAGAAAAGTGGTCACCTTTGAAGTATCTGTGGTTTTTTAAATAAAGCATAATATTTCCTAGGGTTTACTTTTAATTCCAGCTCTAGCTAGAAACACACATTAAAATTAACATCCACCCCAGTGTAAAGGAAACCTTAGTAACAAACTTTCTTCATTTCAGAATCTCTGCATCACAATTTCTGATCACTAAAGAATATTTCTCTTTTAGGTTTGCACAACACTACAGCATTGATAAAGAGACTGGCGTGGATTATAACATGTTTTTGCAGAACCTCCGTGTAAATAATGACTTGAACCTTCGGTATTCTGTAGGAAATCAAGGTACGTCCTTTTATTAAAGTATCCTTGGCGTGGGAATTCCTCTTCTGTGAATGTGTCCTGAGGAAACACTGTCAAATATGGAAAATGCATTATCCCCAAAGATAGTCACGGCATCATGATTTATGAGAACAACATAAACATTGAACAAAGGGAAAGGGTACGTCACATCCACATGGTATAGTGGGCGGCCACGAGCCGTAGTGGCCATGAAGGTCACGATAACGTGGAAAAGGTGTGTGGAATAGCAGCAAGCGATTGGAAAGAAATGCCAGAATACAGATGTAAGTGATATGTCTCTGGGTGTTGTTTGGTTCTTTCTGCTGCTTCTGTATTTTCAAAATGTCTTGATAATGAACATGTTATTCATTTAAAGGTGGGCAGATCTTGCTATGAAAGGGCAAATAGTTTCTACAGTCACATTGGACATGTACAGGCAGCTTAGAACCTTGAGAAGGAAGTGCCGTCCTTGCTTTGTCCCGGCCGCGTCAGCACAGTGCCGAGTTGTCCACCTGCTGGGTGGTTCTGGAGACAGCGGCTGCGTGAGGCAGAGCATGAGCAATGCAATCGCGAGTCTCCCTTGCAGCCCTTTGCTCACTTGAGGCAAGTGGTTTTTCCTTCAGGTTTATCGCCTGTGACTGGCTCATTCAAGATGGGTTGTCACTGTCTCATTTCAACTTAATTCAGCACAGCCTGTATTCACGGAGCACCTTCCATGATGCTCAGATCTGCCTCACTAGCAAGCTTACAAATGACAAATTCTCCGATTTCAGCCGGTTTCATTAACCAAGACAGCTAACGGCAGATTCCAGGACTCTCCTTTGTAAAGCCTCTCAAGTTTGGGGAATTACTAGACAAGGTAACCTTCCAAGGTCCTGTACTGCGAGGCCCTTCATTGGTTACAAAACCAAGTAATATACTCTATCTTTAAGAAGTGTGTGTGTGTGTGTGTGTGTGTGTGTGTGTATGTGTGTGTGTGTGTGTGTGTTAATATATACATATAATATAGGACAGGTATGTTGTGTGTATATATATATAGAGAGAGAGAGAGAGAAAGAGAGAGAGAGAGACATGCATATTAAATAGGACAGGTAAGATAAAATAAGTCACATAAAAAAGAATCATAGAAAGCATCTATTGTGCTCTATGTAGATACTTTATAAACCTTGATTTTAATTTTGATTTCTCTCAGTAGCTTTGTAAGAAAGGTGTTGTTATCCCCTTTTTCAGATGAGGAAACTTGGACTCATGGGTTATGAATGCATTTCCCAATGTCACACAGCTAATTTGTGGTGGCATCAAGATTTGAATTGTTCAGCTCCAAAACAAACTATTTAAGTGCCTTTGAGAGAAGAGCAAATGTCATGGGATGGTCACAGAAGGAAGAGGGATGGCTGCCTAAGAGCCAGGAGGCTCTTTCGCAGGACCAGGATCCATAGGACGCATGCGACAAGCATCGAGGGAATGAGCCCCTGGGGTGGGGGACGTGTTTGTCTGAAGCATGGGCTGTGCGGTTAGCCCGAGTGGGACCAAAGGTGGCATCTAGACTGATTAGGGAGGGTTCTCATCACAAGAAAGTTTATACACCAATTTGATAATCATAAGAGTTGGCTCCACGTATTGAACATTTGGTGCGTGCCAGGCACTGGCTAAGCATGTTCTGTACTGTCCCTTCTCATCTTCATTGCAGCTGTGTGAGGTGGGCACAGAGGCAGAGGACTGAAGAGATGAAGTGAATCATCAAACTGGTCCTAACCCCTGTCAGCATCAATCCTGGCATCTTTCCATACAGATCGTGCAAAGGAGAGACAGACAGAAAGAAATATATTTGTAAAAATAGGTTCATATAGATGCTATTTTACATAAGTTTTTACTTGAGTATATCAGATAAATAGAAATTGAAATGAAACTGAGGAAAATTTGACTATCTTTTTTTGGCTGCATGTAATATCACAGGTCACACTTTCCCCCGTCAGAACATCGTAGACTTTGATCCACTGTTTCTGGTACTAAGTCTGGCTGTGGAGAAGTCTGAGACCTGCCTAATTTTCTCCTTGGTTGTAACTGGTTGCCTTAAGAATTATTTATCCCTGATTTTTTCTGGTCAAGATGGTGGAGGAAGTAAATGCTGTTCTCACCTCCTCTCACAACCACATCAAAATTACAACTAAACTACAGAACAACCATCATTGAGAATCGCCTGAAGTCTAGCTGAACAGAAGTCCTACAACTAAGGGCATACAGAAGAAGCCACTTCGAGACTGGTAGGAGGGGCAGAGATGCAAAACAGGCTGGTTCCACACCCGTGACTGACCATTAAAAATTGGGAGGGACATCTTGGCTGTGGAGATCCCCCATGGAGGAGTGAGGGGTCCCAGTCCCACACCAGGCTCCCCAGCCCAGGGCTCCAGTGCCAGGAAGAGAAATCCCT
Organism: Rhinolophus sinicus; assembly: GCF_057876585.1. Taxonomy (NCBI): domain Eukaryota; kingdom Metazoa; phylum Chordata; class Mammalia; order Chiroptera; family Rhinolophidae; genus Rhinolophus; species Rhinolophus sinicus. Next base: position 6,659,031 of record NC_142501.1, read on the forward strand.
ATAACTTCTGTCTGTGAAAACCTGAGGAAATTGTGGCTGAGGGAGACAAAGGGCTGCTGCAGTCCCAGGTGCTCCTCTTAAAGGGCCCACACATGGACTCACTCGCTGATGGACTCACTCGCTCTGAGCTCCAGCACTGGGGCAGCAGCTTGAAAGGTGCCAGGGACATAAGGGGAGGAACTAAATTGTCTGGCTCCAGAGCGAGGGCTGGAGGGGCAGCTTTCTCCCAGACAAAGGAGCTGGCAGAAGCAATTGTTCCTTTGTTGAGCCGCCCCTCTTTCTGGCATGCAGATGCAGTCAGCCACCACATCTGAGTCATCAACCTGGCTAACACCGGTCATTCACCCAGGCCCTGGGTGATTTCCGGACCCCACCCCACCCCACCCAAATTTTAGGCCCACCCAAGCCACTTCCAGTGGCTTTTCCGTACAAACAGCCTGTCTTGGCTCATGCTGCAGACTTTCCTAAAATCTCTCAAAGCTTCACAAAACCCAAACAAGCAATGTCAGGCTTCTGTATGTCCCATACCTTTTTCTGAGCAGCTCTAAGCCCGGCATTAGCCACAGCCAGCCTCAGTTGGCTGGGCCTCTTGAGGCGCCTCCAAGCCCAGCACAGGTGGTGGCCATCTGTGGATTGCTTTGTGGCTCATGCCAGGTGACCCTGAGCAGGGCACAGGCTGTAGCTGACCTTGGCCTGTGGCAGGGCCCCTCCTGGGAGGCCCTGAGAACTGGCACACCCAGAGGCCAGTTCTGGACTGAGCTGGAGCATCACCAGGTTGCCTCCAAGGACCGCACACCTAAAGGGAAGACTGGGCAGGTACGAGAGTCCTGCTACAGCAAATCCTGCTCTGCAAGGTCAGCCCCTGCACAACAGCTCCTCCACTGTAGCCATGGCCAGTCCTCACAACCAGTCAACTCGAGGGTGAATCTCTTCCATTGACACGCAGACAACGGACAAGGGTCAACTATAGCAGGAGGGCACACACAACCCACACAAGGGACACACCTGGAACATCCAGCTCTGGTGACCAGAGAGACTTTGCCGCTGGGCCCCACAGGACAAAACTACATAAGACCACTTTACTAAGACTGAGAGGCATAGCAGCCCTACCTAATACATAGAAACAAACACAGGGAGGCAACCAAAATGGGGAGACAAAGAAACATGTCCCAAACAAAAGGACAAAACAAAATTCCAGAAAAAGAACTAAACAAAATGGAGACAAGCAATCTACCAGACGCAGAGTTCAAAACACTGGTTACAAGGATGCTCAGTGATCTCAGGGAGAACTTCAACAAAGAGATAGGAAACAGAAAAATAGAGATAGAAAACATAAAAAAGAACCAGTCAGAAATGAAGAATACAGTAACTGAAATGAAGACTACATTATAGGGAATCAACAGTAGATTAGATGAAGCAGAGGACTGAATCAATGATTTAGAAGATGAGATAGCAGAAAACACCCATCAGAACAGCAAAAAGAAAAAAATGCAAAAAAATGAGGATAGTTTAAGGGACTTCTGGGTCAACATCACACATACCAACATTCACATTATAGGGGTACCAGAAGGAGAAGAGAGAGAATAAGGAATTGAAAACCTATTTGAAGAAATAATGATGGAAAACTTCCCTAATCTGATGAAGGAAATAGACTTATAAGCCCAGGAAGTGCACAGAGTCCCAAATAAAGATGAACCAAAAGAGGCCCACACCAAGACACATCATAATTAACATGCCAAAGGTTAAAGACAAAGAATCTTAAAAGCAGCAAGGAAAAAGCAGTTAGTTACTTATAAGGGAGCCCACATAAAACTGTCAGCTGATTTTTCATCAGAAACTTTGCAGGCCAGAGGGGATTGGCAGGAAATATTCAAAATGATGAAAAGCAAGAACCTACAACCAAGATTACTCTACTCAGCAAAGCTATCATTTAGAATTGAAGGACAGATAATGAGCTTCCCAGACAAAAAAAAAAGCGAAAGGAGTCCATCACCACCAAACCAATATTACAAGAAATCTCAGAAAGACTTCTTTAAGATGAAAAAGGAAAAAAAAAAAGAATAATAAAATAGCAATAACTACCTGTCTATCAACAATTACTTCAAATGTGAGTGGATGAAATGCTCCAATCAAAAGACAGGAGGGGTGGCCGGTTAGCTCAGTTGGTTAGAGCATGGTGCTATAACACCAAGGTTGCCAGTTCAACCTCCACATGGGCCACTGTGAGTTGTGCTGTCCTTAAAAAAAAAAAAAAAAAAAAAAAAAAAAAAAAAACCATAGGAGGGCTGAATGGATAGGAAAACAAGACCCTTATATGTACTGCCTACAAGAGACTGACTTCAGATCAAAAGATACACACAGGCAGAAAGTAAAGGGATGGAAAAAATTATTTCATGAAAATGGAAATGAAAAAAAAAATCCTGGGGTAGCAGTACTTATACTAGACAAAATAGACTTTAAAACAAAGGCTATAAAAAGAGACAAAGAAGGACCCAGTAATCCCACTTCTGGGTATTTATCCGAAGAAACCCAAGTGCTACTTCAAGGGGAACTTGTGCACCCATATGTTCATTACAGAATTGTTTACAGTGGCCAAGATGTGGAGGCAGCCTGGGTGTCTGTCAATGGAAGAATAGATAGAGAGGAGGTGGTACATGTATACAATGGAATATTGCTCGGCCATGAAAGGGAATGGTTCTTGTCACCTGCGGCAGGATGGATGGATCTGGAGGGAATTGAGCTGAGTGGAGTATGTCAGACAGAGAAAGGCAGATACAATGTGATTTCGGTTATATGTGGAATCTAAAGAACAAAAGAAACAAAACAGAAACACACTTATAGATACAGAGAACATTTTGATGGTTGCCAGATGGGAGGGGATTGGGGAATGGGTGAAAAAGAGGAAGGGATTAAGAAGTACAAATTGGTTGTTACCAAGTAGTCATGGGGATGTAGGGTACAGCATAAGGCATGTGGTCAGTAATGTAATAACTATATACGGTGTTAGGTACTAGATTTATCGATGTGATAGATGGGAGGGTGTTGGGGGCAGGTGACAAAGGTGAAGAGATTAAGAAGTGCAAATTGGCAGTTACAAAATAGTCATGGGATATAAAGTAAAACATAGGGAATATAGTCAATAATATGGTAATAACTGGTAGTGCCAAGTGGGTACTAGACTAGTCAGGGTGATCACTTCTTAAATTATATAAATGTCTAACCACTATGCTGTACACCTGAAATTAATATAAAATAATATTGAGTGTCAACTGTAATTGATAAATTTAAAAAGGAGGGAAAAGGTGAAGGGGAATAAGAAGTTCAAACTTTCAGGTATAAAACAATTATGGGGATATAATGTACAGCTTAGGGAATACAGTCAATAATATTGTGATAACATAGCAGTGTCAGACGGTTCCTGGACTTATCATGGTGACCACTTCTTTAGGCATATTAATGTTGAATAACTATGGTGCACACTTGAAACTAATATAATATTGTATGTGAGGTGTATTTTAATAAAAATATTTTTTAAAAAAAGAATTATTTATCCCTGAATTTAAGTAGTATGGCTAGGATATGTCTTGGTATTGAGCTTTCTGTATCAATTTTCCAAAACACAATCTATAATCAATCTGCAAATTCAATTCTTTATGTCAAGGATTTCTTGGTGTAATAGTATGCATCTTTGAATATCTTCTGTTCTATTTTTCAGATTTTTAACTTCAGTGACACAAATTATCCTTCTGTTGGACTGCTTTTGTCTTCTTGTCATTTAAATTCTCTCAAACCATTTTATTGTCTTTTCCCTCTGTATTCACAATGATCGTCTTAGGTCTTTTATCTATACCTGTAATTTGATTTTCATGGAGGTCTATTGTATTCCTTGCTGCATCTACTTTATTACTTTTATAATGGTGTTTTCTTTGGTTTACTATATTACTTTTCATCTTGTTTTGCTGTTTTATCATCTCCTTTTACTGAATTCATGTTCTTAGTAAGATGTTCTGTGAAGTAATTTTGTACCCTGAGTTACATTTTCTTCCAAAATGGGATCTTTGTCTTTTTGCTTTATGTGTCTCTCTTTTCTTCCCTGTCCACCTACTCCCTCCCCTGACGTTTTTCCTGTAGAGTTTGCATAATTTCAAGACATTTGGATAAATGGATCACTTTTATTCCATTATACATCTTTAATATTCAGAATCTACCTTCAAGTACTATTATACTAATTCACCTGAAGTGTATGGAGTTTACAATGTTGTTTTCCCAATCTTCTCTCCTGTCCTATGTTATATTGCCATCATACATTGTGTTTTTACCTACATGTAAACACAAACTACATTGCTACAACTTCTGTTGTTCTGCTGAGATTTCATGTGTGTGCATTAATTAGGAGTATATTTTCCTTTACATCCTCAAATACTGATAGAAAATTTTTTTATCTGCTAATTCCAACATTTAGGTCATCTTAGAGTTTGGTCTTTATTGAATATCTTTTTTCTTGAATATGGATCACAGTTTCCTGTATTTTTTTTTTCTATTTCAAGTAGTTTTGGAATTTATCCTGGATATAGTATATTTTTCATTGTAGAGACTGTGGATTCTGTTATGTTCCTCTGAAAAATTTAAGTTTTTGTTTTAGCAGTTTACGTGGCTAGACTTAAACTGTAATCTCGTCTTCCCTGAGGGAGTTAACACCTGAAATATTTGCTGTTTTAGCCTTAGTTGAGTTTCTTGTTGTCTGCTGTACGCATCTGTAGTTCAGAAGTTAGCCAGAGATTTTGGCAGGGTGTATTCACAGACTTTGGAGAGCCTCCGCTATGCTTTTCTTTCTGGGCTTTCCTTCCTTATTTTTGAGATGCTATGGTAGTCCTAAACTCTGTTTTCTGATTCCTAACACCAATAAGACCCTGGGTTTATATTCAAATTCTAGCCATTTAGCATGGTTCCAGCAATGACTTGTCCTCAGGCAAAAGGACAAATAACAGGAAACTCAATGAATGTTATTCCAGTTTTCCAAGTTTATGTCAGTGGCTCTCCAGTGTCTTTAGATAGTTTGTTTATATTTTGGCCAGAGTTTATAATTGTTATCTGCTAAAGGGTTGGTTCAGTATGAGCCAATCTACCATAATTAGAAGCAAAGCTTTCTGGCTGCCCATATTGTTTTTTTGTTTTGTTTTGGTTTTTTTTTGCTTCAGTTTGTGCTGGTAATTTTTTTTGTGTGTGCTAATTTTTACTATCTTTTTCTTTTGCATATCTTATTAAGTATTGTAAGAAGGTAAGTTCTATAATACAATTTCAATTCACCATGGAAATCTCATTTTTTCCATTTTATCAATAATTAACAGCAGGCTTTTTTATTGGCGATACATATAATGATACATGTCACAATGAAAGGCATCTCTGATTTGATTAAATATGAGAGATATATCTAGTTATTCTTCTGTATGTTCCTGTTCCTGCAGCATTAGCTCAAGTTCTCATTGCTGCCCCCTAACTGGTGTCATTTTGTCCGTAGCACGGCCCTATTCCAATCTGTCTTCTATACCCAGTCTCAGAGATCATTTTAAAGTAAAATCTTATTCATGCCTATTTCCCTATTGAATACTTATTCTATAACTTTCTTAATGAAATTAAAAATCCTTCAGTTAGAAGGCAAAATCTTTTTGTGGGTGTTCTACATTAAAGACGTAGTAGTTTGGGGCCACATCATATTGAAACTCTACGCCATGGCTGTCAAAACAAAGGCCTGTTTGTTAGTGTGTAGTGGGAAAGGGTGAATCCCTAAAAGCAGCGAGCTGTCCATCGTACCCACTGCCATCCTATCAGTTCAAAATCCTCAGCCCCAGTGGGTGAATCTTATGGTAGCAGCATATCCTTTCTGGTTGATTGTAATGGACATTATTTTTCTTTAATTTTATTTATTTTATTGAGATATAATTGAATTAAAACATTGTGTTAATTTTTGGTGTACAACATAATGATTTGATATATGAGGTGAGACAATTAAGTTCGTGAACTCATCCTAGAAAAAGTGCTACATACCTCATTGATGAATGTCACTATGGTCACCTTCAAAGTACTCCCCTTGGGAAGTTATGCACCGACGCCAGCGCCTAGTCCACCCTTCAAAACAATTTTGGAATTCTTTTTCTGGAATGGTCATCAGAGCTGTCGTCGTATTACCCTTGATGTCCTGAATGTCATCCAAATGTCTTTCTTTCAATATTTCCTTTATCTTCAGGTAAAGAAAGAAGTCACTGGGGGCCAAATCAGATGAATAGGGAGGGTGTTCCAATACAGTTATTTGTTTACTGGCTAAAAACTCCCTCACAGACAGTGCCTTGTGAGCTGGTGCATTGTCGTGATGCAAGAGCCATGAATTGTTGGCGCAAAGTTCAGGTTGTTATCGTCTAACTTTTTCATGCAGCCTCTTTAGCACGTCCAAATAGTAAACTTGGTTAACTGTCCAGTTGGTACAAATTCATAATGACTAATCCCTCTGATAACAAAAAAGTTTAGGAACATCGTATGCTTATATTGCCAAATGGTTACCACATTAAGTTAACATCCATCACCACACATCGTTACAAATGGAAACTATTTCATTTGGACCATTGGTTGGCTAACTTGAATTCCCACTTTACTAACTTGCTTGGGAAAAGCTACGGAACCCAGACAGTTGCCCAGGGTATCAACCAAACAAAGAAACTGTGGCATTATGTGGAGCAGTTCAAAGGTCATTTCTACGTTTTGATTTGTTGTCTACCTTCTGTGTAAGCCATCAAGAAGTAGGTCTTCCTGTCTCACTGACCCAGCTTCCATAAGATCCCTCCTTTCGGAGTGAAAACCTTTCTCACATCTGCTCACTAGCTTCTATCTTTCTTATTTGCCTCTCCAGTCATTTTGGTTATTTGAAGCCTGATCTCTAGTAGATTCCTTGGGAAGTGCTCCTGGAAACGGTATTCTCTGATTTCTTACATCTTCACGACAGTTCGTGGCCTTCCCAGTTAAGAAATCAGTTTGTCTGGGTATCAAATCATGGGCTCAGATTTTCTATCCTCGTGTATCTTAAATACACTGTGTGTCCACTGAGACCCAGGAGGCACATTCACCATCTCATCCTCATAAGGAGCGGACCATCTGTGGCACAGGCACTATTTTCTGTCTCTTTTTGCACGAGGGAAAAAGCACAAGGTTGCGTGGTTAGTAGCTGAAGGTGGCAGAGCCAGTAATCAGGGCCAGGCAGTCTGTTTCCAGAGTCGGCATTCCTCCCATTTGGATTGTTCCAACGTTTCCTAGTTTTCACCAACTTAGGAAATCCCACCGTGAAATGCTTTCCTTGGCGCTCCAGCCTCGACGCACGTGGGCAGGTAAATTCTATACCGTTTCTCATCTTTCTAGATTGAAATTTTTACTTACTAGTGTTTTCATAGTATTTGTTTCTGTGTGATGGTCTTAGACTTTTTGGAAGATAGTCTTAAGAGAGCTTTCACTTTAAAGTACATGTCACTTATTTACATTTGTTCCAAAAGTTCGCTTTTACAAGTAGCACGTGATTCCACTCACCTCTTTACATACATTTTTATTTCTCATATGAATTCCTGCTTTTCTATTATCTATGAATGATCAGGATAAAATTTGTTAATATGTGTTCATTTTGGGGAGGAAATGTGTTATACAAGGACTAATTACCAAGAGCTATTTATAGGTTTGCTGCTGTTTTGACCTCTGTTAAGAGGGAGTCTCTAGTTCAGATATTTGCTGCTGTCCAGTCCCTATGAATTTTCTACATAGAGAACGATATTTTCTATTCATTTGAAAGCATAATTCTGTTTTTGCTAAGTTTGTGTTCTTAATAAGCCATCATCATCTTGCCATCATGAAAAACGCCATCCATCTGGGCACGTGAAGCAATGATGCTGGGGGACGATTTCCTTCAGCTGTGCTTACGTCATACCTAAGTGCCCCCTGAAGCGTTGGGTGTCTTCTCCACCCCGTTTCACATCAGCAGAGATTCCTTCAGAGGAAATTTAGGGGATACCGGAAGGTGGCAGGAATTATCAAGCTGCACTGAAGAACGGAAGGTGGGGTACCCCTGAGGGTAGGGAAGCCCCGGGATGTGGCGTCATTTAGTGTGTGGCCGACCCTGCTGTGGCAGCTGGAGCTGCGCGAGTTCCTGGGAGACGCCTCCCGAGGGCAGGCCTCCCACCTCAGCCAGCGCTCCGTCCTGCAGGGCCTGGCGTGGGGTGTCCCGAGCACCAGTGGGCTCCGTACCTGTGCTATGTGCGTCCCTGGGAACTGCCATTGGTGCGCCAGTGCCCCAGGCGACGGTGCGCAGGACGCCCTGTCAAAGCCGGGGCTGGAGACCCTTCCCATGTGCGCCCCACCGAGTCAGATCCGGTTCTGTGGCGAGTCAGACCCACTGGCGCCCCCCGCACTGCAGACCGAGTTCTGAAGGACTGACTGGCTTTCATTTTACTGTGTAGCCAGAGGGTCCACTGGGGGAGGCTTTTCCTTTTCCTTTGCTTCTCCTTTTTTTTGAGATAGGAAATGGAATTCCAGATGACTGGCAGTTTGTTAGCTGCAGCTGAGTGGTTATGTGTGCTTAATTTGAGTGAAGCTTATTTGTAGACATTTTAGGAAATAAATCTGGGAAACCATTTGTGATTCTGTGCAGTCATCTTTGAGAGAGAAAATGGCTATATTTTAGATTTATTCTCTTTTATTATAAAAGTAATACATGCTTTTTGGGGGAAAAAAGCCAGAAAATACATGAACACAAAATAACAGTTCCCTGTAATCCTACACTATATTCTTTTTGGTGGATTATCCTCCCAGACTTTGTTTCGGATGGATAGACGGAGGGATGGACAAATATACAAAGTAAGTGTTAAAATGAAAATTAAATTATGCCAGGTGTCCTTTATTTCAATCATGAAATAATATATATATCAAAGGAAATTTCCATGTCCATTAATTTAGACAAGCACTTTTGTTTTGAATATCTGTGTCGTATTTTATAAGCTCGATGAACCACAATTTATAAAAGCAGCCCTCTATTAATGAGCATTTAAATTGTATCAATGTTTTCCTCTCATAAACAACGTAGAAAGCATCCTTACTCAAATGCATCTGTTGAGTGGTCCTAGTATTCCTTTAGTATAAATTCTAGAAGGGGCCTTAAGTGTATTCAAGTACCAGGTTTTCTATACACAAGCTGGAACTAACTGCTTGCTTTCTTTATCCCTCCCTTTAATCCCTGCCTATGTGACAAGTGGGAAAAAAGTGTTCATTATACTTTTTAAATTACCAGTGAGTTTGAGCACTTTTTCATATGTTTATTGGATTTTGAAAATCCTTTTTGTGTGAGTTACCTGTTTATAATCTTGGTCTGTTGTTCTGTTGGGTATTTATATTTATCTCATTGATTCATGAGAGCGGCTCATATATTATGGATATTAACCTGTATTTCCCATGTATAGTATAATAGTTTTTCCCACTCATTTTTCTTTCATTGTTATTTGTGTGGGTTTTTTAACCAAACAAAAATAAATATATTATTAGACCTAGTCATTATTTAAATGATTTCTGACTCCAATGTGTTTCTTAGAAAGGACTTTTCGCACAAAGATTATGTATTATATGTATTATGTAATAGTCATCTTAATTTCCTTCTACTACTTTTATGGTGTTATTATTCTACTTAATGTACAATTTACTCTAAGGTTTATCCTAGAATAAGATAGCAGGTAGATTAATTTTATTTTTTTCTAAAATGTTCATTCATTTATTTTAATACCACTTATTACATAGTGCATCATGTTTTGGTTTATTAAAGTCTCCATTTTTACCAGACAGGCTATGATGAAAAGGAAACATAACATTTAAATGTACCTTTGAAAATATTAATAAACTAAATCTCTTTTGTTTTAATAGAGGTCTCATGGGAGAATCAACAAGTCAAAAATTCCAAAAGGGAGTACCTCCCCCATTTTGCTTCATCTGATGATGTCTGGAAAGACTACTCTTTAGATGACATTGCAAGGACCTTTTGCCAAGAGGTAAGAATGTTTTCCTAATGCCAGGGTTATGGAAAGTGTGGACCGAGAAAACTGACAGCTGTGGAAAACCGTTTCTAAAATTAGTTTTGAACCTACCTCCACCACCCAAACCCTGAGGGTTCCTCCATCTCCTAATAGCAATAATCCATTGCTAACAGTAATGGTGATAAGAGATGGATTCTTAAGTACCTCCTTTGTGCTACTCATGCAACCTTACAAGAAATATTTAAGACTTGTATAAAGACATGATACAACTTTGTTGAGTAAAATAAAGGAAATTTTGAATAAATAGAGGTCTTTTCTAGTTCTTGAATTGGAAGATTCAATATTAATACTCGCTCTCCCTACATCTGGATGGAGAGATACATACATTTTCTTTTGAAAGTTATAATAGAGGGCTTATCCTACCACGTGTAGAATACTTTATAAAGGTATAATAATTACAACAATGTAGCCCTGGTACAGCAATGGACATTCAAATTGATTTGAAACAGTGGTTGGATAATGGACCAATCTTTATGTGTGAATTTAGCAGTTGATGTGAGGCATTCCCGTAAGATGTGGTAGAATGGGGAGTGGAATATTCAGTAATTATTATTGGGATAATTCACTAGCCAGCCATTTGGGGGGGAAAACTTTGTAACCTTCCACTCTTCACACCAAAATAAATTCTATGTGCATCAACTATGTAAATTTAAAAATAAATAATGTGGGTGAAAATTTTTTAATCTTGAAACTTAGACTTTTAAGCATGAAGTAAAGCCCTAAAACCATAAAGGAAAAGACTGCTAAAATAGACTATATTAAAATGAAAAAGCTTTTGTACAATGAAACTTTGTATAAACAAATGATAAACTTGGCAAAATACTCGTGTGTGCCACATAAACAACAGATAAATAACAGCTCCTAAGATACACAGCACTTTTACAAATTATTAATATAAAATTTTCAGTAGAAAATTGTCAATGAGAAAAAAATGAACAGAAGCCAATGTTGATGAGGATTTCGGAGAAGGGAGCAGTTTAATATACTCTTGGTCAGTTGGTGACACTTGTTCTCTCTTGTTGTCGATGAGTTGCTTGTCTTCATGAAAACATGACCATTACAAAAAAATGTAAGCAATTCTGAAAAGTATAAAGAAGAAAGTAATAGATTATTCAAAATCCACCATCCAGAAATAGTCTGAGGCAACATTTGGTGAACATAATTCCAGGCCTGTCTTTATTCGTATATATAGAAGGATGGCCCATCAGTGGGTGGATGGGTGGATGCATACATAGAAGTAATCTTATAAGAAGAGACTCATGAGCATGCGCTCTCTCTCGCTCTCTCTCTCTCTCTTTCTCTCTCTCTCTCTTTTTTTTTTTTTTTTTTTACAAATAAGGCATATTTAATTTAAATTTCTTTGAATTTACCAGAAGTAAAGAAACGAGCATCATCACCTTCATAATTACCATTTCATGGGGCTGCCTACGTCGTATGTGCCGGGCAGTGTTGGAAGCGCCTCACAGGTGTTCTCCTGTTCAGTCTTCGCAGCCACTCCATGCATTAGGCACTGTATCATCCTGGTTACAGGGGAGGAAACTGGGGCACAGAGAGATTTCATCGCTTGCCCGAGGTTACCCTGCCAGTAAGTCCTGGAGCCAAGTTCAGACCCTAAAGTCATTGCTCACAATGCTGCCCTCACGTGAAGCTAAAGATGTTTATGAACTTGGGATAAACATTCCATTACCACAAGAGACATTAGGTCCCCAAAGGGACTGTGTTCAGAAAGCCATTAGGAGTTGGATAAATGACGGTGTTTTTGAAGGATGCCCCAATTACAGAGTGGGGGCTGGCTCTCTGCTGTGAAACCCACGGACTGGCACTTCCTGGCTTCCTTCCCACCCTTTACTCCCACCTCCCAAATTTGTTGTTTTTATTTTGTTCTTAGTCAGAGCTGATAATATTTACATTCTGTCCTGTTCCCATAATTCCCCCAGTTGTTTTGCCTTTGTTTTATTTTTACATGGATTTAATGCACATCACTGTATTTCAGTGTTTACCATAGTTTATGCCCTTTCAGAGTTCTTTATTTTGATTTGTTCTTTGGTTGGCTGATTTCATTGTCAAGTAATTTCCTTAAGAAAGGGTCAAGAGTGCCTTTTCCCTTTGTTTTCTCATTTGAGATGATCTCCCTTTTGCTTTTTTACTAGAACAACTTGGCTGGCTATAATTCTTCCATCATTGTTTCTTTTTCTCAGAATGTTGTATTTTCCCATTGTCTTCTGGCATTGGGTCTTCTTGAGAAGAAGGCTGAGGTCACCTTGTAGGTGATTTTTTTCCCCCTGACCTACATGCTTAAAGTATTTTTTCTTTATCCTTGAAATTAAAAAGCAAAACTAAGCTGTTTTGGCATAGTATTTTGCCCATGTTTCCTGGAGCTCAGTGTACTCTTTTGATGTACAGATTCAGGTCTTCTTTCATTTGAGGAAAATCTCCCCTGTGTCTTATGGCGGAAATCTTCAGCCTGCCTCCATCCTACTCTCCTTGCTTCCGTCTTCCTTCCGTCTTCTCTTTCTGCACTGGTATTCCCAGTTATCCTTACATTGGATCATCTTTGTCTGGCCTTGATAGCTCTCTTCTCTCCGATTGCTTTAATCATTTTCTCTTTTTCCTCCGCCTTCTTTGAGACTCTTAGAAGCCATTCCTTTATTATGAATTTTAATTTCAGCCTTGTCTCTTATTCTTGCTGTTCCTAATTTGTTTATTAGTTCCTATAATTATGTTATTTTTATTTTCTATTTTCTTAGCTTGGAAATACCCTGTTTCCCCGAAAATAAGACCTAGCCGGACAATCAGCTCTAAGAAATAAGACCTGGTCTTATGTTAATTTTTGCTCCAAAAGACGCATTAGAGCTGATTGTCCGGCTAGGCCTTACTTTTGGGGAAACACGGTATCCCTCTCATGTCTTTTATTGTTTTATCATCTTGTCTTCAAGATTTTCCTTTAATGAATTCATATTTTTATTTAGTTCCTTTTTATGATATGAAACCTTTGCAGGTGATGTGTTTATGTTTTTTTGTATGTTTCCTTACAGACTGGGTTCTTTGTCTTTTGCTTGATGTTTGCTTCTCTTTCTTTCTTTTCTGTAGTATGTTTGTGCAGTTGCAAACCCATTGATTTTCATCCCACTTGTGCTTAGGATGAGAATCACCCATATTAGGGATATGCCTGCATTATCGTTACCACTGCTGTACTGTTTTCCATTATCTAAATACACGCAAATTATATGCTTTCCTACGGATGGACGTTTGAATTGCTTCGTGTTTTGTGTTAATCCAAATGGTGTCACTTTGAGTGGTTGAGTGTATACATACCTTCTGGTGCGTATGTGCAAAGGTTCTCTAGAAATTACACCTAGGAGTGGATTGACTTGCTAGGTTGTAGCGAACCCACTCCTCAGTTTTAATTGATGGTGTCAAACTGTTTTTCAAAATATCAGTTTGCACTCCCACCAGAAGCACACGAGAATCCCTATCGTTCTGCGTCCTCACCAACACTTGGTATTTGTTGTTAGAATTTAGAATTGTTCCCAGCCCGAGGCAGATGAAATGGCATCTCAGCTATGATTTTCATTTTCATTTCCCTTTCAACTGATGCGTCGAATAGATTTTTACATTTTGCAGCCTTTCTTGAGAACATTTTTGGTTAAAAAAAAACACCATATTCATTTTTGACAAATATTTAATGAGTGCCTACAACATGCTGAATTGTACTTCATTCTAGGTAATTATCAGTGAACAAAACAGACAGTCTCCGCTCTCATGGAGACTGTATGACCGTACATCAGGGAGAGAGAGGTGAAACAAACACATTCATAAATACAATTTTCCTTGAGTGGTCTGACTGAAAAGGACAGGGTGCCATGAGGGACAGTAACGAGGGGAACCTCATTTAGACTGGGGACCAGGGAAACGTTTATAAAAATTAAATGTGTAAACAGGGAAAATAAGTGTATCTCTCACTTGTCCATCGATTCTATGATGGCATGCCATATGTCATTTAAAAGTGTGATGTAAATATACACTAATTCTTATGGGGAAAAAATTCATAACATTGTTAAATGAAAAGAGCATTTGTCAAATCTGAAAGTATAGTACGATCTCATTTTGTAAAATTATAATATCTGTTTATATAATTATGATGGGAGTGTGGGGAACACGATATCAAAAACTGGATGGTAAGATTCCCAGGTATCATTATGTCCTTTTTTATACTTTGCTGAATTGCTTGCATTTTTATCTTTTGTTTCATTATACACAGTAACAATGAAAAGTCCGAAAAGGTTGTACATGTCACAAAGATAACTGTTTCTGTTTCACTCCCTGCTCTTTTTCTGTAAGCTCTTGATGTCAGAAAACCTCTCCTGTGATAAACCTTACTGGACATTAAGATGTTAAACGTGGATTTCATTAATCCAGTAAACACACCAAGGCCCTACTCCAATGCTGGCTCTGGTTTCTCGCTACGAGAGTCTTCCCCGGCACCCCTCCTCCCTGCAAGAGGGCAAATTTAGCCACATTTTGGGTTAATTTTACACAACTTTCTAAGAAGCTTAGGCTGTGGTTCTCTAAATATTTTCAAAGATTTTCCCTGTAGAATTCCAATATTCCTGTATACTCTGAGGAAATTTTAATGAACCTGCTTCTTAGTCCTTTTGTGGAAAGAGACTCTTGTGCAAGTATTTCCACATTACAGCAGTTTTTTATGTTTGTTTGTTTCTTTGTTTTTAAGCTGCCTTTTATAGCAAGTTGTGGCTATTTTGTTTATCTTCTTATCCCAGTTAGGAGGAAAAATTGAATTCAGACAGGGTTGGAAAATGGAGAGGGTTGGAAATATTGGAGGATATTGTTATTACCCAATAATAAACAGCAGGAAAACCTTTGGAAATAAAACCAATCTTCATAGTGTTTTTACGAGTCATATAAAAATCAGTGGTTAACCTACTTTATTGCATTTTCGAAGTCCCGTAAGCAAAGCTCATCCACCCTGATTCTCTGTAAGAATGCCCCATTAAGAAAAAGCAGAATAATTAAAGAAACGTCCAATGCATACTGTTTATGCACTCCTTATATCAATAATTTCTCTTACCATAAAAGCTACTTCTATTTTTAATAAAATGTTGCCAGCTTTTTTGTTTGATTGACCTGACTTAATCAGGAGAAGAGTTGGGTGGGCTCACAGGAGGGGGATGGCTTGGAAGTATATTAAGGAAGATGTATCAAGCTGGCAGCTCCACTGAGTATTTTTAGCTCTGAAATTTGAGGTGGAGCTATTATGTGTGCTGTTTTTCCCGGACCAACACGTCTACCTTGTCAGTTGAGTAGCTGTGACTGGGGATATTGTTTTGTAGTTAGCTCATCAATTAAACATTTGAAGTTCAGTACATGCCATCGTAACCTTTTTGATCAGTTTTTGGAGAGGAAAATGTGAAGAGGTTTCGGTAAAAATAAGTGCTTGCACAGCTCCATGAAGTTGATTTCTGTGAAGGCAACACTCTAATTTTAATTCGTTGCAGCTTTCAAAGTCCTATGAAAGGGTTGAAAAAGCCCTGAGTGCAGGGGACCCCTCCAAATGTGGGTGCATATCTTTGAATTACCTCAAGATTGTCCTCGATACCTTTGTATACCGATTACCAAGAAGAATTTTTATCCAGTTAATGAAAAGGTAAGAGTCCCATTGTTTCCTTGACACTCCCTCCCCACCCCCAAACGTCAACCGTGAGGATAAGGAGCAGCTTCATTTATTTTTTATTACAGTATTGGAGTTTTTTACGATTGAAAATGTCAAATGCGTGCGAAAGTAAAGAGAATAAGAGAATGGATCCACTGCTGTACCCACTACCCAGCTCCGACCCTCCGCTCACAGCCAAGCATTTCATTTACATCCCTGCCCATTTGTCCTTAACCCCAGATATTTTTGAAACAAATACCAGACAGCATATTTCATTGAAAATATCTCACTATGTGTCTCTAAAAGACAAGAACTCTTTTTAAAAACATGGTGAATAAACCGTTTTCACACATAGTAGAGCTATCAATAGCAATAAATAGCCAGTCAGGGTTCACATTTAACTGATGATCTCAGATTTTCTTTTACAATTCATTTGAGTCAGGATCCACATGCGGTCTGTACATTTCAATGGATTGATTGGCCACAATTCTTTTTTAATCTCTAGGGTCCCGCTCCATTTCTTAATTCTTTCCCCTGTGAAGCATTTGTAGAAGAACTCTGGGTCGTTTGTTATGCAGGGCTTCTTACCATATAAATCTGACTGATTGCAACCTACAGTGACATAATGTGTTCTCCTGTCTCCCTCTCCCAACCCCCTGCCCCTCAATTGATAGATATACAGGCCCATGTGCAATCTGGGGCAAGAATATTGCATAGGTGGTGGCAAGCATGTGTGACTGGTCGTCTCTCTTTGCGTGACGTGAGCGGCCATGTCGATCACACCAGTATCTACTCATTGACTAGAGGTTGTAGAGAGACGAGATCCCATGTCCGTCGTTTCTTTTTTCATTGGTTGAAATACTTCTGTACTGAAACGCCCCCTCTCCAGCTATCTGGCAACAATGAGACACCATTAGCAGAAGAAAGGCAGGATATCTTTGGTTCTCTCCCTTCATTTGCCACTTTTCAAAATAATCAATTGGTTTCCTAGCATCCCCCAAAAATGAGCAATGAGTGATTTTTCTTAAAAATACTCTTAGGAACTCATGAATAGAAACATGTAATGTGTTTCCATTCATTACAGTTGTTATTCTCATTGATAGTCTATTTGTTCCATCCTGGCCAGTGGGAGCCTTTTCCTGTGGGCCCCCGAGTCTGTTGACGTGACCCTCACAGTCTCTGACAGCCCTCTTGCTTTCCTGTACGATGAAGTGCTCCAGCCTCTTCTGGTACTTCTCTTGCCCTCCAGCCTGGGATAAACCATTTCTCCAAGGACCCCTGTTTGTTTCCTTTTAGTTGGAAATGGTATATATAGACCAAAGTCTAGGTAAGGAATACTGTCTTTAATTTACCTGGTTTTCTGTACAGGTAACTCAGAGAACCTCTTCTCAGGGGGTGGAGGGTTGAGGCTCATGAAAAGATTGTCCTGTGAAACTCTGGATAATTTTTTTTTTTAATGTTATTTTATTAAATTTATTGGGGTGACAATTGTTAGTAAAATTACATAATTTCAGGTGTACAATTCTGTATTACATCATCTATAAATCCCACTGTGTGTTCACCACCCAGAGTCAGTTCTCCTTCCATCACCATATATTTGATCCCCCTTACCCTCATCTCCCACCCCCCACCCCCGAAACTCTGGATAATTGGTGGATACCTCGGGGTTATTTAGAAAGGGGAGGCATGAAAGAAGGAGAAGGAAAAATAGTATTAAGTTAGATCGGTTGGGTCTGTTTCCCACTGTACCCCCCCTTGCCTTCTCCGCACTCTGTATATTCAGAGTCACTGTGTATAACTGTGACTTCTAGAGTGAAAGGCCCAATTTGGCCCTAGGAGTGAATATTTCTGTGGCTCAGAAAACAGCTCTACTGTCCTGCCTATACGTAGCGAAATGTTCTAGGAATTACTTTCTTGGATAACTAGAAATTACATAGCCATTTCTTTTTATTTCATTTTCAAAATTATACAAATAATAGTTTAATAGCAATAAGGAAAATCAAAACCAAAAAGTCACCATCGACCTCACATAACAAATTTACTGTTTTCATTTTTTCCACATTCTCTTCGGCTTTTATGTATCCCCATACCTAGTTTTTACGTTTGTAATTCAAGTGCATCTATGGTTTTATGCTGTGCTTTTAAAATAGGAGTGCATATTACAGACATACTTCATACTGGCTTCATAGTCTTCCGAGTTATAAGTGTAATGGATGCATATTGAGTGCTTTTCTCTGCCAGACATTGTGGGAGTGTCCAAGAAGGCAGAAATCAATGGCAAATCATCCCAAGCCTGAGTGGCTTACCAGAGTGGTGGTGGCTGTGAAGATGATGACAGGTACTTAGAGTGAGCGTCTGAGGAGACCAGGGCGGCCAGCATTGTGGTCTTGTGCTCACTGGTCTAGCCAGGGACCGTTCACCCAGAATTCCTGGTGGAACAGGGAACGAGAGACGACAACAGCAAGGTGAAGTCCAAGCGCTAAGATTGTGAATTCTGCATTTGGCTGCCCCCGGTACACATTCCTGCACAGCGGCGGGGAACCCAATGTTCTCTCTAAAGTTATAAGAGAAAGTAAGAGGATGATTGGATGGACCACCTATTTTTCACCTATTTCTTCACTTTAGATGGTAATTGTTAAGAATTTACCACTAATTATGTCATCTCCTCAGAGAGAATCTGCTGCATTCGACCACGGAAGCGTTGGCCTAAGAAAAATGAATTAGACAGGGGACTAGTGTCAGCGCTGGGTGGCCCTGGGGGTGGCCCTGGCCATGGGCTGGTGCTGGAGTTCCTCCCTCCTTTGCTCTCCTCTCAGCCTCCCCCCATCCAGCTGGTGAAGAGCTGGATACCTGGTGTCGCTAGAAGCAAGCACCCTCGACCTTTGCACTCACAGCATCACAAGAAACCGTAATTCATCACCTAAATTTAGGTTTAGTATTTTTGCGAACTTGCCAGGATGAGTCCATGATTATATTGACAGATTCTGTGACTTCTGTATTTAGTGAAGTATTCACTAAATAACCTGTCCACGAATGTTCACTGTAGCTCTATTCATACTCGCCCCAAACTGGAACCAACCCAAATGTTCTTCAGCGTGTGATTGGAAAGCAAACTGGCAAACCCATAATGGAATGTTTCTCAGCAATAAAAAGGAACAAACTGTTGATACATACAACATGGGTGAATCTCAGAGACATTCTGCTGAGTGAAAGAAACCAGCCTCACAGGTTGCTCCTGTAGGATTCCGTGTTTGTGGCGTTCTAGAAAAGACAGCACAGCAGGAATGGAGGTGAGATCAGTGGTTTCCAGGATTAGGGGTGGGGAGGGCGTGACTCCAGAGGGGCGTGTGAGGGAGGGCATGATGTGGAGGAGCCCTGCTGTGTCCTGAGTGCGGTGGTTCCAGGAATCTGTGCAGGCACCGCTCAGACATACTGCGCCTTCGGTTCCACACTGCAGTGAAGTGAGTCGGAATCTTTTTGCTTTCAATTTATAAAAGCACAACATCTATGAAGCACAACAAAGTAAAGTGCAATAAAACACGGTGTCGCTGTACAGGTGTTTAAAACTCATAAAACTGTACACCAAAATAACAGGTCCATTTTACTGCATTTTAATTTAAGAAATAAAATTTAAGAACACATGCTTTTTAAAGGTAAAATTGTAGGAAAGAATAAAGAAGGATGTAGAATCTAAACTCTCGTGTCTACCAAAATGATTTGAGTAATGATTCTTACTGTCCAATTTAAGAATGGATAGTACAGAAAAAATACAGGCATTGTTTTAAGTTTGTCATTCTTTTAAATACTCAAGATCTAGGGCCTAAATTAAAAACACTAACAGCTTGGTAACGAGGCATAAAATCGTGATCCAAATAATATTTTAGTGGCTTTAAAAGCTGTTTCCCACATATACTTTTGAATGTAATCGTAGACTTTAATTGAACAGCTAACTTGACCTTTATCACTAACATCCTGTGCGTCTCAGTGTCGCCTTGCCTTGTATACAAAATAGGTCTATGAAAAATAACACCAGTGTTTAAACATGAAGAAGAATGAGGTTTCAGGAAGAGCTGAGCGGATGGAATAAAGGCTCTTATGACTTGCTACGCCTTGTGTGTTCACCAGAGACTGTACTTCATCCATCACCATGGGAGCAGACCTTCACTCAGAAACACCTCCTGCTGAGAATTTTCCCATTCATGCTGGTAACAGGAGAAACCTGGCAGAGCTGTGCAAACAGAACACATACGCCATTTAGCCCAGAAATACATACCCTGGGATGTATTTTCAGTTATTCTCCAAACCTTTTTAACCACGTGTCTAGGATCTCTTCTATTTAATGTGCCATTCTGGAAAAGGCAAAAAAATAGGAATGGAGGAGAGGTCAGTAATTGCCAGGACTGGGGGGTGAGGGGGGGTGACTCCAGAGGGGCAGCCTGAGGGACGGGGCGGCGTGAGGAGGCTGTTCTGTGTCCTGCTGTGGTCTTCTTAACCTGGGCATACCCTGGCCGGGGTCCAGGTGGCAAGAAGATGGCATGGGAGTTTATTGACGCATCTTTTACCCAGGTGAGGGCAGGATTCAGTGACATCAGTAGATGGGGAAGCCACTGTCTCTCGTAGGCCTGAAGGGGTGAGAAGCGGAGCAGTGCTGGCTAAGCACTACAGCTGGAGGAGAGGGTCTCCCTAGAGCAGACGGTCCCCAGGAGAAGAACGAGGCCACGGCCACACTGCAGCCCAGCACCGAGGGAATAACTAGCCCACCTCTCTCCCCTCTCCCCTGCCAGTCCCCTGCTGGCACCTCCCACTGGCCAACCCAACGGAAAGCCAGGGGCGTGAGGGGGTCAGTGGGAGCACCCAGCAGGGTGCCATGCAGAGCGGACGACGGATCTGGTGGACAAATGAAGAGCATCCGGCATCGCCACCCATTCTGAATCTCATGATCTTTGAGGCTGAAAAACCCTTGTCCTTTGTCGGGATGAAAACCTTGTATCCCCAACACAAGGAGCTGCTCAAAGGCCTGTCTCCCACGTGAAATCTAACATGTCAGAAAAATCCGCTTGTTATGTAAGGCGGCAGGGGGAGTAGGAAAGCAAACAACATACAGAAGAGCTGCTAACATTTGCAGTATTGTAACTGGTCTTGTGACCTAACTTGATAATCACAGTATCCTTTTTCCAGCATCCCTTCTAGGTTCCCCTTACTTTCTCCGCCAATATCTTTGCTGGAAAGCACTGCTCAGCTGGTGGGGTACCAACCTCCACTTTCACATGATCTCAGCTCTGGGTGGTCATCTGTTGAGTGGCTACCACAGCTGGCTTAAGGCTTATCATGCATCCTGGAGAACAGCGCTTAACCTCACAGGACATTTTCTCTCAGCTGGCTCTGTCTGTAGTTGAGCCACCCAGCCATTCTCGCAAGTCTGTTTTGGTGATGGCGTATGTGATGTGGTAAGACATGTGAATTCTGTGGGTCTGAGGCCATTGCTACACCTTCACCACAATCAGATGAGTCCATTGGTTAAAAACACTGTGCTGCATAGGACATCATGGTGACGGACAAAGCATTGTGGAGCTCCACCAATGACGGCAATGACAGAAGCGTCTAAGGCAAAGAAGGCCCACTGATTTCCATCTGGACTGTGTATGCTGTCAAGACAAATCACTGCCCCACCATGATGAAAGGGGTCCGGTGTCATCTCTGTCAGGTAGTTGGGAAGCCCACCTGGAGAAAGAAGCCGTATGAGGAGGCCTCAGTGTTGGCTTCTGCTGTTGGCAGACTGCGTGCTTAGCAGGCAGTAGCCAGCTCAGCTTTCGTGATGAGAAGTCCATGTTTTCAAACCGACGCCCAGCCTCCTTTCCCATCTCCATGGCCGTTTTTGTATGGAAGCCCATGAACAGGCACCAGGCTGCCTGGGGAACCTGACTGACTGGCCTCCTTGGGAACAGGTCAGCTTTCACCCTGCTTCTCCATCGTGGTCCCCGCCAGTGGGCACTTATGTGGGATGTAAATTCCTCCTTTGCCAACTGTGGTGAGACAGCAATTTACACCGGAGCCTGCTAGGCCTTCTGCAACTACTGTTTCATGCTGTATCCTCCACTCAAAACTGGAAACCTGTGGGTTACCCCAAAACGGATCAGAGTAGCAGGACAAAATAGTCTCCAAAATCCAGAAACACCTTTTAAGCACGTGCCTCTTTCTTTGTGACGGGTGGTACAAGGTGTAACAACTTGTCTTTTACTTTGGAGGGACTATTCCAGCATGCCTCAGACCTCTGGATCCATAGAAACTTCACCAGGATGGCAGACCCCTAAAATTCCATAGGGTTTATCTCCTCCCCTCTGACAACACCTATCTTTCTGAGGCCTCAGGGATATTTGTTATTTTGTTACTTCCTTCTTACGGGGTTCAGTTAATATAATATCAGTGTAATGGGCTAGTGTGGTGATTATAGCCCAAAATGCACAGCTGCTTTGTAAATATCTGTGGAGCCCTCTGGGCAAACTTGATCAGAGTTCCTTCACATTAGATGATGGAGGAAGCAAGTGAGTTGACATAGCCATGAGATGAGACTGTGAAGTTGTATTGCTCTCCCTGCCGTGTAAAGGGAGACTGCTGATAGGAGTAGGAAACCAGCATTCGCTGTGTCTGTAGCTGCGTGTCGGATGCCAGGGATGTTGATTTGCCTGTGTGATTGGCATCATCACTTGATTAACTTGGCAATAATCCACCTTATTTTCAAACACACAAGTAGTTTTTTCACTGGCAAACAGGTGGTTTAAATGGGAATCTGGTAGAAGTCAACCCCTTCCCCATACCCTCGTCTTCCTATTCTTTGATGATGGTACTGGTCTCTGCATTCACTGCAGAGAAGTGGTACCACTTCTTGTTTGCTCTCCTGGGAAGAGCTGTGTGTTCTCTTGACCCTTCCTACCATCATAGCCCTTATTCCTTGGGTCAGAGAATGGAAGTGAGGATTCTGCAGTAACCACAAGTATCTGTTCCCATTATACATTCTGAGACTGGAGAAGTCACCTCAGGAAGAGTCTGTAATCCCACATGACCCGCTGTGAAAGCGACTTGGCTGCGTCTGCTATCTCCACAAGCCTCCGCTCTGACCGATAGACCGTGCTGGCACTTTGATTCTCCACGGGTCATCATTAGTTCCAAGCCACTCTCATAACCCTGAGTGGTCTGAGTATTCCCTTAGTGCATAGTCACCTTGGCAAATGGACAAAGGACCTTCTGGGCAAAGTTTAAAGGAAGGTTCTCAGTATGTGCATACGGCTCTCTTGGGTTCTTCAAGGGTACCCAGACTTCTCAACTAAGGGGCTCTAGGCCTGTGAATTGGTTTAGGTCTGCGACCTGGGAGAGGCCATGAATTTCCACTTCAATAACTCAAGGCAGGCTTTTGCCCTAGAGTTTTACACACACACACACACACACACACACACACGAGTGTGCATGTGTCAGGCAGCACCTTGCTCTTTCTTAAGGACGCTTTGGTCAGTTAGCTTGTGCCAGAAATCTTGTGGGTCAAAGCACGCTGTGGCGTATTATGATAATTATATTGCCATGTATGCCTAACAGAATCAGTTCATCAGTCAATCTCTCTCTCTTGACCACGTACATGGTGTTAACAGCAGAAGTAGAAGTAATAACCATCTGTCAAGCATTCGTTGCTATAATCATAATCATAATCAAAGTGCTCTACAACTGTTAACTGCTAACAATATTAGTACTTAGTGATGAGTGGTGTAAGGCAATAAGACACCGTTCTGTGAGACTGGCTAGTAGGGCAAACCACCCTGGTTCTGGAAGTCTGGGAAGGCTTCCTTGACAAAGTAATGATTGAGGAGAGGCTTGAAAGAGGAGTAGAATGAACCACATAGAGTGTGGGAAGCAGGTGCTGCTGGGCAATGTGGCCGTTGGCTAAGGAAGCGAGTGTGAGGGAGCAATCACAGGATGAGCAGGAGCATGACCCTTGTAAAGAACTCAAGGACCAGGGACCAGAGCGCAGACAGCACAGGCAGCGTGATACGGGATGAGAGGCGAGTAGGGCCAAGCTGTGCCGGCTGTCAGTTACAGAGGATTTTAGTTTTTATCCTAAGAAGCAATGGGGAGTCATGAAAGATTTTAAGCAAGAGAGTGATCTGGTCACATTTGCATTCAAAAAGAGCAGGCTGGTTAAAGGATGAAATATATTGGAGGAAGGCAAGGGTAGGTACCAGGAGACCAATTAGGAGATTATTGCAATAAATCAAGTGAAAGAAGATGGTAGCTTGGCACCATGAGTGGATGTGTGAATGAATGGACAGCCGGGTGAATGGGTGCATATGTAACATAATCTTAAAGAAACTTAATTTTATTTCCCCACTGTTCCTTAAAATTGCTCAGTCGAATTAGTTCTTTTGCCCCCGATGAAAACATGAGCAGACCTTTTTCTGGTTGGTCTTGGATTATAATAATCACAATAGCCAGTCCCACAGAGTAGTCAAAGCTATAGACTTGATTTAAATGTGAATTGTGTTCACTCACCAGTTAAGGCCCGGCTGCAGGCGAGAATAAAGGGGAGCACAGATGACTTCTCCCTTTCCCCACTTTGCAGTTTGCTTCCTTATTTTGCAAACTCCGTTTCTGATTCCTCCAAGGATGGGAGTGCACAGAGGAAGGAGAGAAAGAAAGGGGAGCATGAAAGTTCTTACTTGACTGGTCCTGCCACGAGCTGGGAACTGCATCTCTGGGCCTAACGAGTGTCTGAAGGTGTCTCCTTTTGTGAGAGCTTTTGTTGGTTTTTGGATTTAACATTTGGACTGCACGTCCATCGTTCTTTGATGAGGGCAAATGCATCTCCATCTCAGCTGCTCGCTTGTACCCTCCTCAGTTCCTGGGAATCTGGAAATAGAGAAGGAAAACCTTCTCCGTGAAGGTCTGTTCATTCTTTCAGGAGGTCTTCTTGGTCAGGAACTGAGATGACCCTGTGTGTCTGTGTGTGCACATGCACATGCTGGCTCTCTCTCACATGGTCCACATCTGACCCACACGAAGCCAGTTCTGTCTCAGCCACTAGTTTTTAGCAATCAAAACAGGGTAGTTTGTCTCACACCCACTTTGGCAACTCATGTGTTGCTTAAGGATCTCGGCCCAAATACCTTCGCCACCGTGTGATGGAAGCATGGATGGTGCTCAGTGTGTAAGTAACACAGAACAGCAGGGAAGGGGATGTGATTGAACACTTGCTGGTGATCCAGTACTGCGATAGGGTTTGTTTTGTTTTTTTTCCAACCTATTAGCTCTAATCCTTATAGCAACCCTCCCAGTGAATACTATTATTCCCATTTTACAGATGAGCAAAATAGAGAATCAGAACAGTAAGCGATTTGTCTGAGATCGCATGGGTAAGGCGTAAAGGAGCAGGGACTGCCACTCTGGTCTTTCCCAATCCCAGGGGATGCTCGCATCGGTTTGCTCCCGCTGGCAGCTTGCAATTCTGAAATTCTTGGCCCCTGCGTCATGGGACCACATGACTTTGGCAATCTGTTTGTCACTAATTTTCCAATTACTTCTTCTTGCTAAGATTTAAAATCTGTACCATTTTTCAATTTCTGTCCTAACAACTACCACAAGCCCAGTGGCTTCAAATGACACAAATGTATTCTCTTAAAGTTCTATAGGTCAGAAGCCCAGCGTGGGTCTCACGGGGCTAAAATCAAGGTGTCAGCAGGGCTGGCTCCTTCTGGAGGCTCCAGGGCAGAATCCGTTTCCCACCGTTTCCATCTCCTGCAGGCTGCCGGCATTCCTTGGCCGGTGGGCCCTTCCTACATTTTCAAAGTAACCAATGTCACACGCTTTGGCCCTTCTCCTGTCTTCACATCTTTCTTGGGCTGCAGCTGGGAGAAAGTCTCCGATTTTAAGAACTTATGTGATTATATGGGCCCACCTGGACAACCCCAAATGCTCTCCCATCTCAAGGCCCATACCCTTCATCACACCTGCAAGGTCCTTTTCACCACGAGGTCACGTACACACAGGTCCCAGGGATTAGGATGTGGACGCCTTGGGTGCCTTTATTCTGCACACAGGTAACTGAGCTCTTCACATAATGAATTTGAAAGAATTATTTCATGGACATTAGACTTTTAATCAAATCCCTTTGTTTCTTCCTTCAATGTATGCTCCTACTGATGGAATGTAGAGACATGCAGATGTCTAATGAGTTTGATTTTTCCTTGCTTTTTAAAAATCAACTTGTAGCACTATTTTACTGAATTATTTTGTTTACCTTCGATTTGACACTTCATATAAATTCATTGCTGCCATTTTCAATTCAATATTGGAGATGTAATCCATGCAGTGTTATAGAAGTAATGTTTAAATAATTTTGTGGTGTTTTTTTTTTTTTAAATCCAGATTTGGACTCAAAACTACCAGTAAAGTCAACTGGAAGCAATTTCTAGCATCACTGTATGAACCTCCATGGTTGGAAGTTAACAATACAATTCCCATGACCAAAAAAACCAGGTACGTAAAAAAAAGAGCTAAATCTCAGTTACACGTGCCATAACATGTAAAAGGTTAGCGAATATCTGAGTTACTTTTTCTTTTATTGGGTGACAAATTAGTCTGCATTGAATAATTATAAACTTTTATATAGTGATTTACAGTTTACAAATTATTTCCCAGATGTTTTTCTTATTTAGAATTGCCTTACTCTGTAGGAATAAGTATTATTCCAATTTCTAGGTGAAACAACATGACAGCAAGAGGTCTTAACAACATCATATGCTACTTAGTGAGCGGTGGAGACAGAATGCTTCTTGTGCCGCCAGCATCACTGAGCCTTACGTGGCTATTTGTGAAACCGTAGGAACTTGCATTTGTTAAGTGTTGTACGGAAAGGAGCGCCCCGTGTCAGCTGACTGCCCTTCCACCCTCTGCATGGTGCAGACCGTGTGGGTCACAGGGAATTGTCACCATGAGTGCCATCATTTCTGTTTTCGTTCTAACGTGTAAATTCAGATTTACATTATCAGATGAACTGTCGCGGGGACCCAAACATGTGAAAAAGCACTCACATGACAATTTAGAGTTTAGACTTTGCTCTAAGAAGTATTTTGTTTATGCTGATGTGCATCCTGTATTGAGTGAAACATATAAATCTTAAAGAAAACAAAACCAAACCAGGCTTTATAATCCCGGCATGTCCATTGAAAGCACCGTGCCTTATTGTAAAGTGAAATATACTGCGGAGTGAATTCCCACTTCATGGGTCCGCTCCCTGTCTCGGAAGTTGTGAATATTTGGTGGACGCCTGGTTACCAGCTTTCCTTCCAGGATGCAGAGCCACCCACCCCCGCCCGGGCTCCAGCTCTGGGAGGCACATCTGGGAGTTCATATCTTGGGCAAAGCTACTTCTGCTTCTTAGTAATTTTCTTGTCTGATAGCACCTGTAAGAATGAAAATGTGAATTTCATTCACTTTTAAACAGTCGTTGGCAACTGGGAGCAACCTTGGCCACCCAGGAGACATTTAGCAAAGTCAGGAGACATTTGTGATTGTCACAGCTCGGGTGGGATGCTACCAGTATGTAGTGGGTGGAGGTCGGGGATGCTGCTAAACATCCCACAGGGCACCAGACAGCACCCCCCACACACACACATAGCAAAGACCTGTCCCGCCCAGCGTCAGTGGTACCGAGGTGGATAACAACTATTGCAGAAAGCACCATTCGTGTGGTGCTCGTGGGCTCTCGGAAAACCTGGATCCAATGAGTCACATGAGGAGCTCAGACTCAGGAATTCCCCTACTTTATATGTTTCTTAAAAGAGGTGGTAGGGATGTGTGTGTGTGTGTGTGTGTGTGTGTGTGTGTGTGTGTGTGTTTGCACAACTGGAGGAAGCTAAGATACCTGTCTATGTGCGGGAACAAAACCTCCCAAACAAATCTGAGAATCATTCAGCAGGAGAACTACTTCACTCTCATTCTTTATTTAGTAGGAAACGCTAAACTATCTACAGTGGTATCTTGCTTTTCGAATGTCTCTGTTGACAAACATTTCGGTTTACGAGCACTGTTAATTTTATGGATCTATGGTATCATTAAATAGTAAAATTCATGCTAAATTTGCAGTGTTAGGGGTTGATTTTAAAGGTCTGGAATGGATTAATCGATTTTGTATTACTTTCTATGGGGAAACCATGCCTCAGTTTTCGAACGTTTCAGAACTGGAATGGTCTTCCGGAACGGACTATGTTCGAAAACCGAGGTACCACTGTAATTGACAGTGAAAGGGGGAGTATTTTATGGAGATTCTGCAGCCTCCTTTCTGGTCAGAGTCCATAGTGAAGGTGGCCTTGACCTCCAGCACGGGGGATCGTAGGCCTTCCAGAGCACGTGCAGGAGATGGACCCTAGTGAGCTCGGGATGAAAGCAAGAGGCCAGAGAGGGAGAGGGGTCTGACAATATCGGTGGTCATGGCCATTGTCACCAGAGAGGGGAAGCTTGTGAAGGTCATTGTCCCCACTGCGTTAAAACTGGGGCTGAGTGTGCTGCAATACGCTGCCCATACAGGGCGGTGCTGGTCTCAGCAGTGGACGTGGTGTCTTCCCTGGTCTTTTTTGAGACCCAGGCACAGATTGGCAAGAAGGCTGGCCATCGCCAGCTGGCTTGGGCAGAGGAGAGTGCTGGCACAGCAGAGCTAACTGACACCTGGGGGAATTGCGTCCATGCCGCCTCCCTTAGTAGGTAGCACGCTGACCGAGAGACGGAGGGTGCCTGCACACACACGTTCTGCGTTCAGGGAAAAGAGCCATCCGCAAAGAAAGTGTTAGCATACTTTTTGGGAGGGTGATTTTGTTTTCTTTTGCATTGAGAAAGAACAAAGTTCAAGAACGTAATTCTATTCCTGTTTTTCTCTTAATCTTTTTGTAGCACCAACTCCAGAAATCAATCTCGCAAGGAAAATATTATCACAAAGTTATTTAGACATGAAGGTCACTACACATCATTGAAGAAAGCACTGTTGATCAGTAACACGGTAAGATTTTCTGGGGGAAAACTCATTGTTTCTAAGAATGCTAGGATGCTCAGAACAAGACCAATAAAAACTACATATTCGTTCATTTATCCATCTAACAAACACTTTTTTTGAGCTCCTATTATATGCTAGGAATTATTCTGAGTGCGTAGGGATACCAGGCTTGACCCGAAGAGTTGGGCCCAGTTGGGAGGACAGATGACATAAAACCTATTCCAATACAGTAAGACACATGCCAGGGGATGAGATCAGTGTGCGGCAAGATCATTAAGAATGGAGTGACCAGTCCTAATGAACTGCTTAATTAACGAGTAATCCAGACCTGCTGAGCCTTCCCCCCTCAACCCAGACTTTATGGGTTTATACCCAACATGTAGCCCATAACAGGAATTTTCTTAGTTCCTGAGTAGCCTATGTACTTGTTTAATTATACTGTAAAGGGAAGCAAATTCATGAATTTGCAACTTGCTTTTAAACCTTACCTCCTGTCCCACTTTAATGTTTATTTTAGAAAAGCAGTGTTTGGGTATTTTTGACACACAGCCACATTTCCCGGTTGGTCATGCACTGAGCACATATAACAACTGGCTCGCAAATAAATCGGCAGGAGTGCAGTGAGTTACGTCCCTCAGGCTCTGCTATGGCCGTGGGCAAAGAGGAGTTACTTGGCCTCAGCTTCAGGCTTCCCAAGCCCGCTGACTGAGGGGCAGCGTGCACAGTAGGGCAGCTCAGGCAGAGCCCACAGGGCCTGGCGGTTTACTCTCGGAACTGGCGGCCCCAGCCCTTCACCAATCAATCTACTGCACCATTGCTTGGGGTTTCCGAGCACAGTGTGGATTCAGAGACTTGGGGTTCTGTTGTCCTGGGAGAACTTTGAGCTCACATACCTGTTTGTGATTAATCTTTAGGCCAGCCTGACGTGGCTTTTCTGAATGAGCAGTAACAGTGAGCTCGGCCATGGACCTGGCCCTGTCCTGACTGATTTACTTGTTTTCACTCACTCCAACCTCTCAGCTCCTCTGTGGGGTAGATGCTGTTACTAGCGTCCCTTGATCCTTTCGTTTCATCCTGATCTGCTGGGGTAAGTGGGAGCATGGAGTGAAGTAACCAGCCTGCAGCTCGTGGTGATGTGGAGCCAGGATTCCCTCAGCTGCCCCAGAGCAGGCGGGCAGCCCTGGGCGGAGCTGCCTCTACTGATAGACGAGGGCTTTGCGTGTTTACCCACCTCAGCTTCTATTAGTGTACTGGGAGTCACTTAATTAGAAAGAGCGAAATCTACCTCTCTGCTAATGGAGGGCTGTCATCATGCTGA
This sequence comes from Rhinolophus sinicus, assembly GCF_057876585.1. Classification (NCBI taxonomy): domain Eukaryota; kingdom Metazoa; phylum Chordata; class Mammalia; order Chiroptera; family Rhinolophidae; genus Rhinolophus; species Rhinolophus sinicus. Next base: position 6,689,156 of record NC_142501.1, read on the forward strand.
CCACCCCCGGTATCAGACTATCTCACAGTCACTGATGTGAGATAGAGCTCAGCAAAGGCGCGGTACAGGGGACGAATGGCCCCACGCTGGGCCCTGCCCTGGTCCTGAGGCTGAATACACAGCCGATAACGAGCTCACCCTCTGGAGGGTCACAGAGCAGCAGTGACCATCAAATGCCTTAGGGTGCAGAGTGTGTGGTTTCTGAGTGGGACTCCCCCTTTCACCATTTGCTTTGGTCTTGGCCACGTTTTTGGGATCTCGAAGGAGAAGGAGAGCAGAGGGAGAGACCAGAAATAGGCAGGGGTGGGCTCTTGCCTGGCTGCTGAGGACAGCCATGGGAAACAGGTCTCGCTCCTGCTATAGAGGGGACACGGGATGTTAGAGGACTGCTTTCCATCTGCTCCAAGCCCCACACCCACGTGGCTTTGGTGCCACTCGGCCGCCAGGCACCCCGAGTGGACCCAGTCACCCCGGGTGGACCCAGGCACTTACATTTAAATCAGGTGTGGCTCACTTTCTGTCACCCAGAAACAGTTTGTACCCTGCCTGTTCACCGACTCTTATTCTCAGTGTTACTTGGAGCTCACATGATTTTATAAATAGAAAATCCAAGAGAATTGTTCAAAAAAAATTGAAATTAATAATAGAGTTTAGAAGGTCATTGGATACAAGGTCAATATGCAAAGATCAACAGTATTTCTATTAACTGCAATAAGCAATTAGAAAAAGAAGAATTTTAAAAATATCATTTCTAACAATATTTTAAAAAATCAAATACCTAGAAACATACCTAATGAAAAATCTGCAAATTCTCTACATTGAAGACTATAAAGATTGCTTGTAGATATAACCCGAATCCTTCTCAAACTTTCAGAATATATAGGAGGAACACTTCCCAATTCATTCTCTGAAGCCAGTATTACCCTGATAACAAAAACAGACACAGAGATCATAAGAAAAGAAAACCATAGACCACTATTCTTCTTGAATATAGTTGCAGAAATTCTCAACAAAATATTAGTGAACTGAATCCAGAAACATAAAAAGGATTCAATCCTATGACCATGTGGGATTTATTCCAGGATTGCAAGGTTGGTTTAACTTCTCACCAAAGCTAATTAACGTAATACACAATACTAATAAAATTCAGGACAAAACTGCATGATCATCTTGAAAGATGCAGAAAAAATATTTGAAAAATCCAGCCCTTATCCATAACAACCTTCAATAAAGTAGGACTAGAAGGGAAATTCCTTAACCAGATAAAAAGCATTTATGATAAACCCACAGCTAACAGCATGGTTAATGGTAAAAGACTGAATATTTTTCCTCTAAGATCAGAAAAAGCACAAGAATGTCAGCTCACGCTACTTCTATTCAATATTGTACTAAAGTTCTAGATAAGCAGTCAGGAAAGAAAAGAACTAAAAGGCATCCAGACTGGAAAGGAAGAAGTAAAACTGTCTTTGTTTACAGACAACATGATCTTGTAATTGAAAATTGTAAGGAATGCGCGCTCGCAGACACACACACACACACACACACACACACACACACACACACACAGAGCTAGAACTAATAAATGAGTTCAAGTTTGTGAGGTATAAGATCAATACACAAAAGTCAGTTATATTTCTATAAACTAGGAATGAACAATCTGCAAATGAACTTCAGAAAGCAATTCCATTCCCAGTAGCATTAAAAAAAAAAAAGAATACCTAGGGATAAACTCAACAAAAGAAGTGCCAGACTTGTACACTGAAAATTACCAAAAAAGTTGTAAATAAATGAAGAGACAGTCCGTATGTGTGGATTGGAAAACTATATTATTAAGATTGCAGTTCTCTCCAAATTGATCTATAAATTCAATGCAAACTGCATCAAAATCCTAGCTGGCTTTTTTTGCAACAATTGAAAAACTAATCTGAAAATTCATGTGGAAATGCAAAGGTCACAGAATAGCCAAAACAATCTTGGAAAAGAAGAATGAAGTTAGAGTGCTTAATTTCCAGATTTGGAATCTTAGGATAAAGCTACAGTAATCAAGACAGTTTGGTACTGGCATATTGATAAATGGGACATAACTGAGTACAGAAATAAATCCTTAACACTATGGTCAACTAATTTTTGACAAATTCAGTGGGGGAAAGGATCATCTTTTCAACAAATGGTGCTGAGACAATTAGATATCCACATGCAAAAAGATGAATTACCATACACCATACACCAAAATTAACTAATAATGGACCCTAGACTCTTAGAAGACATATGTGTAAATCTTTGTGACCTTTTGTTAGGCAAAGATTTCTTAGATATGACACTAAAAGCATGATCCATAAAAGAAAAAAAAATCAATAAATTTGACATCAAAATTAAAAACTTCTGTGCTTCAGAAGAAATCATTAAGAAAGTGAAAAAACAGGCCACAGACTAGGAGACAATATATGTAAATTATATATCTGGGAAAGGATCTGGATATAGACTAGATAAGAACTCTTAGAACTCAATAAGAAGACAATCCAATTTAAAAAGTAGGCAAAAGATTTTAATAGATAATTTACCAAAGAAGATATACAAATGGCCAATGAGCACATGAAAAGATGCTCAAAATCATTAGACATTAGGGAAATGCAAATCAAAACCACAATGAGCTACCAGTTCACAATCGATTATACATGGCTATAATCAACCCACCTGGACGATAATAAGTGTTGGTGAGGATGTGGCAATGGACCTCTGCCACGGTGCTGGTGGAAACGTAAAATGGTGCCGCCATGCAGAAAACAACACGGTAAACAGAAATTTACCATATGACCCAGTGGTTACTAGGTATCTGCCCAAGAGAAATAAAAACATAATATCCACACAAAGATGTGTGTGTGTGTGTGTGTGTGTGTGCGCGCGCACGCACGCAAATGTTCACAACAATTACTCATAATTTCCAAATTGGAAACAATCCAAATGTTCAACTTGTCTCAAGATAAAGTGGGGCACCGCCCATAAAAAGAAAAAAAAGGAAATCTTGTCATCCACAACAACATGGATGAATGTAGAGGGTATTGTGCTGAGTGATGTGAGTCAGACAGAGAAAGAGAAATGCCAGATGATTTCATTTATACGTGGAACCCAAAAACCAAAATAAAACAGAAACAGACTCATACATACAGAGAACATTTTGATGGCTGCCAGATGGGAGGGGGGGTTGGAGGGGGGGTGAAAAAGGTGAAGCGTTTAAGAAGTACAAGTTGGTAGTTACGAAATAGTCAACTACAATACAGTATAGGGAATGTAGCCAATAATATTGTAATAACTACGGATGGTGTCCAGTGGGTAAGATTTATTGAGGTGATCACTTCATAAGTTATATACTCATAAATGTCTAATCACTATGTTGTACACCTGAAACTAATACAATACTAATATGTCAACTGTAATTGAAACCTAAAAAAAAAATTATTTTAAAAAGGTGTGCATATCGGTACAGTGGACTTAGTAACAGAAATAAAAAGGAGCAAAATACTGATCCGTGCTACATCATAGATGAACCTCAGAAGCATTGTATTAAGTGATAGAAGCCAGGTGGAACATATATACAGATGCATATATGATATTTTATTTATATGAAATAGCCAGGAAAAAAGCAAATACGGAGACAGGAAATAGATTCGGTGCCTTAGGCTGGGCATGGAAATGGGAAGTGACTGTGAATGGACACAAGGTTTCTTTGGTGAAAATGTTCTGGAATTAGATAGTGGTGATGGTTGCACAATGCGATACATTTACTGAAAAATCACAACAAATTAGTTGCCAATGACTCCTATTTAGACACAAACTGATTATCGCCCCCAAACCAAAAGTGAGCACACACATATCCTCTAAATTACTTAATTTTCCCCAAGAGAACCTATATCCTCTCCAGATTGTGGACCCCAAAGTAATACTTGACATTTATACACTATTTTATTACTTAATAAACCCCTTTGTCGCATTAATATTCATAATATCTCTCGACGAGGTAGGGGTTCTTTATTTCCCCTGTTTTTCTAGTAAACAGTATCTCTCAATTTTGATATTTAATTTACTTATTGGTAATTTTTTATTCTGGGGGAAAAAGTTTGCCTCTCAGTATTTTGCTCATTAATATGTTTTCTTTATGCGGCATGGCTGAAATTTTTCTCACTAAGTAGTTGTCCATTTATGTAATTGATGAGGTTGATGGTAGTGAAAACAAGCATAATTAGTATTCTTAGTAAATTGGCAAGTTGTAATTGAATTGCCAGGAAGTTTTGTGTCCCATGTGACTGAGCCACATAGCTCTCAGGTGGGGTTGGGGCAGCAGGAGCTATTCAAGCCAGCTGTGACAGCCGGTAGATAGCCTGTCCCCGAGAAGGTGGGTCAGCCCATGCTTGAAAACTCAGCCTCTTTCCTCCCTGGGGGCCATCTCCTGCCCATGTTGCTGTGGAGAGCATTGTAGGAACTGTACGACCAAAGTTCTAGCACTCCCCACCCCCCCTGCTGTTGACACGTGTTACCTAATGATTGTCAATTAAGGTACTCTTGTTTCCTATCAGAATTCTATTTAGCTAAAGCTCACTCTTTATTAAGTGATGCTAAATATATGTAATGCGGTTTTTTCCTTTTTTCTTTTTAAAAATTCCCTCTATACTCTCATGCTCAGAAACTGGATAGACAGATAACGGGAGAAGAATTGCGACATATTATAAATTGCATGGTCGTAAAAATAAGTGATTCGGAATTTAAAGAACTAATGCAGACGCTTGACCCCGGGGGCACTGGACAGGTCAATGTCAAAACGTTTATTGAACTGCTCAAAGAGGACCCTAAAGTAAGTGCTATAACAAGTTCACATTTGATTTTCTATTTATGGCAGGAAACTGAAGTATTCTTAGTAAAATAAGAGATGATGGTGAGATATGGTTTAAGTAAATAAATGACTTCACGCTTTTCACTGCGTTAATTTTCATTTTTAAGTAAGAGGGATGTGTTGAAGGGTTGTTTGGTCTTAACTTTTAGTGTCTAAATCGTACGGAAGGATGATATTGGACATTCCTGCGAACCCATCCCTGAGACAGCAACTTTTTGTGCAGGGTGTACCTTCTTTTCTGGGCACTTCAGCTGTACCCCTCTTGCCACCATATCTCAGGGAGACGTGTTTGTGAATTGCTCTTCTGGTCTCACCAATATTTTTAGAATTTTTATGTGAGTTCAGCTTTTTAGAAAAATAATTGCTCGCTGCCTCTAGTGACTAACACTTGTCTTTAGTGTTTGTTCCTTTGACTGAAAATTTGACAGTTTTGTTATTAGAAATGTTTCCGTAATTTTAATAGCTATTAACATTTAAAAATTTTATGAACTTTAAAAAAATCAGGTTGGCTTCAGATAATGCAGGCACTAGGCATTAACAGTGTCTTATTGAAATGTTTGTTTAAGACTTTTTTTAGCAACTACAAATTAGCTTTCTATTTTAATGTTATGATTTCCTGAGTGCCCATCTGCGCAAGGTAATAACCACATCTTAAACCCACGTCATTTGGTCCTTCTTGAACTTCAATTCAAAAGTCCCAGAGCCCTTTCACACAGAGAAATGAGTAATTACTTTTTCTGAACTCCACTGTGGGGCAGACCCTGCGTTGGCTCTTGAGAATCATTACCTCTAACCATCACAGAAACCCTCCACGTGGCCATCTGTAGGGAAAACAGAGTTGGTCAGGCTGCCTCCCCCGCCATCTGCCGACCCTGACCTGGCGAGCCGCCGGCACATGAGATAAAATGTTGCACAAGCGCCATCCATCCTGAAGATGTTGTTGTATCTACTTATGTAAGCCCCTGGGCTGTGCACCACTTTTGTCTCTGTGTGTGTAAAGGGGTCCGGCCATTTTATGAGGCCCGATGTGTGGGATATGTGGGCCGTGCCCAAAGTGTGTGAGGGCTGCTGAGAAGTGGGACTATGGGTCCGTGCCCAAGGGCTGCCGCTGTGGGCTGCTGAGAAATGACGCTGCTGCTGGCTGCGGGTTGTAACCCAAGAGTGTCTCGCTGTGCCCGGCAATGAGACAGAAGCCCTGGCCGTGCCCATGAAGCCTGTGAATAAAGCACGTCTGCTCTGCCTTCAGCTCCACGCCTCTTCTTCCCGCTCCCAGAGTCGCAGACACCTTACCTCCGGGACCACATCCCCCTCGGACGTCATGTTTTTTCTTTGAAGCCAACACTGTAGACAAGTAAGCAATCTGCTCCCCTTCCACGTGGCAGGTGGAGTGATCTTTGCTTAGCAAAACCAGCCCCTGTCAGCCCTGGAGGCTCCCTCATCCCTCCTTGGCACGTGCTGCAGCTCGGGCTGGCCAGCATTTCCTCCCTTCCCCTCTTGCCTCCCCGGACTGTTCTCCAGGTCTCAGTGCATTAGCGTCTTCCCGGGGACCCTCACTGACACCGCTGAAAGAAGCCGATCTTGCAGTCACAACCTCACACACTTGTCGCAGTTACGGTGTCATGTTTTTGACTTCTTTTGACCATGATGGTGACATGGTTGTGCCTCCATGAAGACAGAGGCCTTTCTGTTTTCTCTGCCCATTGTACCGCAGGGGAAAGCCCGGTGCCAGGCTCAGTCACAAAACGATTCGGTGAGTGAATGCATCAATATGAATGAGTGAATGAGAAAAATTAGAAAACGCAGATATGGCAATAGAAGAAAATAAAAAGCATGACTAATTCTGACATCGAGGAATTGTTACTCACTCTTATGCTTTGTTGTATATTCTTCCAAGCCAATGTACCTACACACACATACTTCTTTTTCTGCAGCTTTGAGATATAATTAATATACTTAAACTGTACACATTTCCTGTGTGTGATTTGATGAGTTGGATACATACTTTCATATATAATATCTATTTTAAAATGAGATCATATAATTAATGCCTTTTTAGTCTATGTTGTCATTTATTAATGTGTTGTTAACACTTAATGTGAACAAAAAATCTGTATAATTTTTAAAGCTACAGAGTTATTATTTCCTGGTGTTATAATCTAGGTGTTTATTTTTTTTCCTTTTATACATTTTGCTGCAATGAATATCATAGTACCTGCTTTTTCGTATCACTATGATTATTTCTTTAGCATAAACTTCTAGAAATGGAATTATTGGGTCAAAGGATATATATTTTATTTTTAAATTTATTTTAATTGTGTTAAAGAAGCACATATGGATAAAGTACAGAATGCAAAAGGGCAGCAATGAAAAGTGAGTGTTCCTTCCGCCTCTGTTCCCTAGCCCCGCCCCAGGGGAAGTCACTGTTGCTCTAGAGTCTGCAGATTATCAAATTGTCTCATATTATTCCTTGTCAACACTGGCAGTTTGCTTCCTTTTTTACTTTTGCCATTTTGCTAGGCAAAAAAAAATGCCATCTTGTTATAATTTCTAGGTGATGGATTTTGTTCATGTTTAATGTACTTTCTTTTTTTTTAATAAGTGCAAGTTCAATGTTATTATCTTCATTTCCAGGTGGGGGTTAGAGGGCAAACTCACTCACTCAAGGTCTCAGAGCCACTGGTGAATTAGGAGCAAAGCTGACAGTCCATGTTTGTCGCCTTCAGAGCTCCTATGAGTAATTTGTGTTGACATACTTTCTCTTTCCCAATTAGACAGGAAAACTGGCCTCCTGTACAGACGCTAAGGCACCTCCCCTCCCGACTTGGGATTCAGTAAGTAACACTTCCCTCTGTGGTCCCAGGGGGCTACCACCCCAGGTTACAAATGTGCCGCATGGTAAATATGTTGGGTTTTTTTTTCGTTAGGTGGAAGAAATTGTTCGTGACGCCATTACTAGGAATCTTGTCATTTTCTATAATATGCTACAGTCCTATGACCTCAAAGACACAGGGCTCATTGATCGAAATAATTTCAAGGAAATCATGCGCATATTCTGCCCACTTTTAACGATGGAGCATTTATCAAAGTGAGTTTTTTTGGTGACAAATTAAATCATGTTATGTTTTTCATCAAGTCTATATTTATAATTCCAAACCTTTTTCTGCACGTTTGCTATATTCATAGGTGAAATAGATAATAGCTACTACTTACTGAGTCCCTCCTAGCATTGGATGCTTGTCAAGAGTTTGGCATAGATCGCGTGATCTCTCCCTCACCACAGCCATGTAAGGGAGCTGTTATTCCTTTTCATGGATGAGGAAACAGGCCTGGAGACATGCGTCACATGGCTAGTAAGCGGGGCAGCCTGGGTTCTGTCCTGTCTCCGTGACACCTGTGCTCATAATCAATACACTGTTTTACTTCCCATAGTGTCTGGCTGTGATCAGCCGCCCTCTAAACGGTGGCGTGAGTTATATTTTGGTTCAACACTTGCCGTGGATGAGCCAAAGCTGGCAGGGAACAGGGATGTTGAAAGAAAGGAGAGGACAGTGTGTGAAGGCCCCTGTGCCAGTCCTGCCATGTGTCTCTCACCCTCCACATCGAGGGGCATGCACCTGGGGCACAGAGCCTGGTGGCTTCCTTCTCTACAGATGACCTTGACAATCTACAGCTTGAAACCCCTCATTCTTCAGGGGATGCTGCTGCCCAAGTCACCCCAACCGCCCTGCTGTCCCCGCAGGCTGCCTGACCCTAGAGATTATTTGTGTTTCCCAGCATGTGGGCAAGTGACCTGGGAGATTAGGTGGAAATCCAGCTGAATCACAGGGGAGAAATTTACTCCAATTTGTCTCTCAATCCTGGTTGGAATGTTAAAAATCGTGTTGCTTTTTGTGCCAGCCCGGTGGCTCAGGCGGTTAGAGCTCCGTGCTCCTAACTCTGAAGGCTGCCGGTTCGATTCCCACATGGGCCAGTGGGCTCTCAACCACAAGGTTGCCTGTTCAACTCCTCAAGTCACGCAAGAGATGGTGGGCTCTGCCCCCTGCAACTAAGATTGAACACGGCACCTTGAGCTGAGCTGCCTCCCAGATGGCTCAGTTGGTTGGTACGCATCCTCTCAACCACAAGGTTGCTGGTTCGACTCCCACAAGGAATGGTGGGCTGTGCCCCCTGCAACTAGAAAAACGGCAACTGGACCTGGCGCTGAGCTGCGCCCTCCACAACTAAGACTGAAGGGACAACAACTTGAAGCTGAACGGCACCCTCCACAACTAAGATTGAAAGGACAACAACTTGACTTGGAAAAAAAGGCCTGGAAGTACACACTGTTCCCCAATAAGCCCTGTTCCCCTTCCCCAATAAAATCTTAAAAAAAAAAAAAAAAAAGTCGTGTTGCTTTTGTTTACGTTACACTGATTTAAGGTGGCCCGAAATACAACCGATCTACTGGGCATTGTTGACCATTTGTGTCTCCTTCCTGTGAACACTCATGTTTCATAACCATTTTTTCCTGTGTTTGGCTTTTGTAGGGGGAAGGGGTTTATAAGAAGAGGTGAAGCAGACGCTCTCCTAAGCAGGAGAGGCTGGCGTTTCCGTTTACCCAGTTTTATCCAACGCTTTCAGAAAGATTAGTGTGCTAGTGTGTGGCATAAACACGGGGAAGGGGAAAAAGAGGTGACAGCAAGTCAAGAGAGAGTCTCTGGAGGGAGCTCCGGGAGGGGTCAAGGCCTGGGCTGGGGCCGTGGGGAGAGGGGCGGGAGGAGGCGAGAGGTCCAGTTGCCATCCGCATCTGCAGGGGCTCTGGCCGTGTTGGCCTCCACAGTGTGCGGTTGAAGGGCGGGGCCCCAGGACTGATGGGCAGCTCACTTCTCCTTCCCTTGGGCTTCCCCTCAGTATTAGGGAGGCCTACTGCGTCCCATCCCACTGAGCTGTGCTAGCTCTACACACGTCCCTTAATCTCCAGGGCCGTGTATTGAGGGGGGAAAGAGAGGCAGGCAGCCGGCCTGGCCTGGAAGCCGTGGAGCGAGCACAGTGCTGGGAAGGGGGGGCAGGAGCAGGAGCACGCACTCCCCGCGGGTGGGCAGGGCCAGGCGCAGAACTCCAGAGCCTGTGATGCTTCAATCTGGAGAATAAGGGAAGGGCGTTTCTGGACAGGCCATAGCAGGGAAGAGCCCAGAGGGCTAGGGGCACGTGGCATATTGGGGAGCCTTGGGCAGGGAGTTTTCTAGGGGAGGATCCGTAGGGGGACGAGCCGAGGGACAGACTGGAGCAGGCAAGAATAACTGTGCCATGCTGGGGGGCTGGATTCATCGGGCAGACAGGTCTGCGCCAGCATCTGAAGATCCCAGTGCCCGCGCCCCGGCCACTGGCCGGGCCGGGCACCATTGTGTTAAAGTCCCCACTGGCTCTGAGGCACAGTTGTGTTTGAGGAGCAACCGGAGCCTGGAGGTGGCCTCACATGGTGATGGGGACAAGTTCCAATTTGCACTTTATAAAGATCACTCTGGCTCTAGTGAGGAGAACGGACTGTAATAGGGTGAGAGGAGAAGCACAGGTGCTTGAAACGATGACGTAGAGTCAGAGGGGTGGATGCTTGTGACAGTAGAAGGACAAGATTTGTTGCCTCTGGACTTGGAGAGCGATGGGAGAAGAGGGAAAGGAGGCCCAGCCAGGGCTGCTGGAGCAGTCGGGTGAGATGCAGCACCACTGGCCAGGTAGGAAACAGAAGGAATAAGCAAATGGTGGGGAGGACGCCGGAAGGAGACTAGGAGGACGTGGGGCCCAGAGAGGAGTCTGAGCTGAGCTGCGACTCCGGGGTCCTCATTATCGCCACAGTTTGTTCATTTGTTCCATTTATCTTGGGGCAGATGGTAGACCGTCTGAGATGAGAGGCCCGTCTGTGGGTAGGACCTGGCAGAATAACCAGTGACCTGGCTGGGGCAGCCGGCAGGGGAGGCTGAAAAGCTCAGGGCCACGCGACAGAACAGCGGTGCTGGAACCTAAGGGAGGGGAAGGTCTCCGGGAACAGGAGGAGGTCAGAGGTCACAGAGGATGTAAGTGGGGCGAGCAGGACCAGGTGGGGCTGGGAGGGGCAAGGTGGACCCAGCATGTGCCAGCGATGTTTGCAAGGGGCGTGGGAACACAGTGCTGAGCCAGGTTGGCGTGTGTGGTAGACATGTTCGCACATGCTTGTAGGTGGGAGGTTAGAAGTTAATGTAAAGGCAGAGACTGAAGCCACGAATCTGGAGAGAGAAAGCAGATGGGGAGCCAGGTTGGGAAGAGGGGCAGGGAAGGGCTGACAAAGGGTGTCACCCTCTAAGTTCTGTTCCTGTTTTCTCAATCCGCTGAGAGGGGAGGCTGAGGGTGGGACAGGAGTTGCAAATTGTTGAAGGTTTGGAGCAGCTTGCAAGGGGCTGGAGAGGCCAGCCTCGCGGGATCTCTGCTTCCTCGTCCATAAAAAGGAAGGTGGTGCCCAAGCTGCAGTCATTCATGTTCTCAGTACATTTTAGCCTTGTGATAGCAACTCCTCTTTTCTTACGTATATTTGTAAAAAGCAAAAGCCTTTTTCTCACCACCACACGTTTAAAACAGCATCCCTGGCATAAGGAAGTCATCCTAAGACCGGATATCATGAAAACAATAGGAGTGAATCCTAGTGAGATGCTTCAGCCTGCCAAAGGCTCTGAGCAAGCAACCTGCCATCTCTTGGTTAAAATGTAGTTTACTAAGTAGAAAAAAAAAAAGAAATATGTTAGATATCACTTGAAATAAGAGGAATGCAAATTTGCGGACATATGTTGAAAGATAGTACTTCGTGCCAGCCAGGAAGTGGAGAGCTAGGCCCTGTCTCGTGTGCCGGTGGGAGCGTAAACGATTAAGCCTCTTTGGATTTCAGTTTGGTGTAACAAGAACCCCTCTCCCTCAAATGGAGCTACGCTTTGTCTCTGTAGTTCTTCTAGGGTGCATATCACGAACATACCTGGAGACTCAGGATACCCTTGGAGTACAGCTGGCCGGACTCGCCAGGGCGTGACTGGAGTGGGGTGAGAAGGGACCGAGGGGGAGTCTAGGTTTCTGGCTCCAGCACGTGGGGACTGTGCTCAGGATTGCCATTTGAGACTGGGGGGACTCGGAGAGGAACAGTGTCAGGAGTGAAAACTGGGAAGTTCCGTTTTGGACGCATTAACTCGGAGAGGAGATTGGTGACACACCGCCACCCACAGTGGTTGCACTCTCTCCACCTCGCCTACCCCTGCCCCGCAGTTGCTCTCTACCAGTCACCCAGCTCCATTTTTCATGGCTCTTCCTATTTATTTATGTCTATTTATTTGTGCCACCACCACGGATGTAAAGGGTGGGGACTTTGTCTCTTCACCCCTGAAGCTGCAGTACCTAGGGGTAGAATAGTTCCCAACTCACTGTCAGGGCGAGCGAGGGAATGCGTGTGTGAATACATGGATGAATGAATGAAAGAAATCCAGTGTATTGGTCATGCAGGCAGCTGGGTATTTGAGATGGAAACCTCTCTAATCCATGAAGTAGCCAACTTTATCTGTCTCAACTACAAATCTGATCACATTCAAACCCGGCTTAAAACCCTGGGTGTCCTGTTGCCGTTAGGAAAACATTAGCCTCTTTCAGCAGACCGTGGTTTCCCTGGCGCCTTGTGACCCTCGCCCCTCTCCAGAGCTGGGGCTCCTCATCCACACGGCCTGTTTGTTCGCTCCCAGCTCGGCCCTGAACCAGCTGAGAACCTGGGCAACACCTTCTTGCACCTCTCTGAGCCTCTCTTTCCTCATTCAAATATTACTTACGAGAGTTGTGGTAGGGATCAAATGAGCAGATGGACATAAAGCCTTTCACCAAGCACCCAGGCCTCGCTGTGTTCTCAATACACGTTTGCTGCGTCTGCTCCTGCTGTTCTCAGCTCCTAGACTGAACTGCTTCCTGTTCCTTGAAAACCCGCAGCTGTCCTGCCTCTGGGCTCTTAGGCGATCTTTTCCCTGGTTCTGAAAGACCAGTTTCCTGGCCACTTGGCTCCACGCGGTTGGAGCTCACAGTTGTAGCTGTAATTCTTAGCATGGCGCTTAGTACACAGAAGCATACGTAGTCATCAAAGCAGTTGTAATAACCATGCGTACTTGATGACACGTGGCTTCAGAGCTGGTGCTGTGACTCCTGAGCACGTGTGTAAACCTTCATCATGCTCCCGTGGCACTGTTATTACAGCTGCAGTTTATTGGGCATGCAGACACACGGCGGGCCAGCCCCAGGGCCAAGGGCTTTCTGTGGATCCTCTGACGTGAGGTTCCCAGTAATACTCTGAGGTGTAGCTACTTTTATTATGTGCCTTTTGTACTGGGGCACAGAAAGGTAAGTAACGTGCCCCAGGTCAGCGGTTCTCAACCCCTTTCTATTCTTAAAAAGTATGGAGGACCTCAAGAGTATTTGCTGTATGGAGTATATCTGCCATTATTTACTGCCTTAGAAATTGTTGTGTTTTGCTGTTGCCTTGGGGAAAACGTTGGGATTTCAAAATAAGGCTTTGTTGGGTGATAATGAGGTGACGGAAATTATAGCAGGTATAACCAACGGCCACGAGTCACGAGCTAGTAAAGTCGTGTCAAGAACCTGAGTTCATCTCTGGAAAGCCACTCTTGCCCCTCATTTATGCCCTAAGCGTTTCTACAGCCTGAGGAAATATTAGCGAGCACAGCCTGGACGAGCACACGTTCCATCAACGGTTAGAGCCGACTGCGCTCACACGGCAGGAGCCTCTGAAACGTCCACCAAAGACACATGAAGAGCCTGAGTCCAGTCAGAAGAGACAAATGACGTCGTGGTCTTCTTACGGAAACAGCTGTGGACTGGCTGGTGCCCTGGACGGGGCCACGGACCACTGCCCGTGAACACCTGCCCTTAGTCACACAGCCATCAAGACATAGCTGCTGTTTAGCCCCGGGATGCTGGTTCCACAGCTGTGCCCGTCACTCCTATGCTCTCTGCCTGGGCATGCTAGCAAATGTTTCTTTTGGGCCTCTGGCTTTACCAAGTTTGCAACAGGGAACATGTACAACTTTTATGATTAGGAAAATATTAACACAAAAAACGGTGAAGAAGAAATAGATCCTGCCACATAAGTGGTTTCCTACATTTTCTAAAATACTTGCGTATGCCAAAATTCCAGTATACTCATAAGTACTTCCAACATTCCTTACCACAATTTCGGAGTAAAATGTTTTCTTTTTTGCATGTGTTAAAGCTTGATTGCAGTATTCTTTACAAATAATAAACTGCACATAGTTCGATGATACTATCTGAGGAAAGCCATCGTATGTATACATCCATGAGACCATCACAAGCTGTCAGTCACAGCATCAGCATTTCCATCACCCCCAAAGCTTCCTTGTGCCCTTTTGCAATTCACCCCACCCGCTAGACATCGGCTATCATGACAGATTACTTAGCATTTTCTAGGATTTTACATAAATGAAAGCACACACAATGTTGTTGGGTGTGTTTTTTTGGTCAGGTTTTAGTCACCAAGCACAATGATTTTGAGATTCATTCGTGGTGTCATATGTATTCACAATTGGTTCATTTTCACTACTGAGTAGTAGTCTGTTGAATGGTCTTCCCACACCTTGTGGATCCATTCATTGGTTAATGGACATTTAGCTTGTTTCCAGTTTGGGACTATTGCAAATATTGCTGTCCATATTGCACAAGTTTTTGTGTTGCCGTACATTTTACTCCTCTTGGGTAAATGCCTAGGGGTGGGACAGGTGACTCCTATGGTGAGTGTATATTCAATTGCCAGACCGTCTTTCCAAAATGGCTGCCTCATTTTACACCCCACCAGCAGTGGGTGAGAATCGTAGTTACCCACATCCTCGCTGGCACTCTGGAGGGTCTGTCTTTTCAAATTTCAGCTATTCTAATGGGTGTGTTCTGATTATTTTTAAAATTCAGACTTTGCAGTAAGTTTCAGGATGTTGCTTCAGGAAGAATCCTCTACAAGAACCTTTTGGCAGGCTTAGGAGTCCATGGGCCACCCACCGTCTTCCCAGTTATCGCTCCGAAGGATGAGCCGTTAAGTGAACGTTGCCGGAAAGAGGAGCAGCAGCCGGCCCTTGCCGAGAGGTAAAATAAAAGCAAATGGAAGCACATAGGAAAATCACAGCGCCTGTTGTGCAAAGGCAGTAAATATTTGTTGCCTAAATGGGTGTATTAATATTTTATTATTTAAATAAGAACGATGGCAAACTATCAGTATAGTGATTAGAGTCAGGGAATTTTAAACCAATCAGAGACCGTAGGAATTCCTGAACTGACCTGTTAATTCTAGACACGAAAATGCTGAGGTCTGAGAGGTTTGGGGACTTGCCTCAGGTAAGCCACAAATGTAATGGCCATCCTGCATCCAGGAGTCAGGACCGTCCACTCCAGAGAACCTGTCTGCCCTCAGCTGTTACACGTCTGCATTCACACCCATTTTTCCCCCCAGAAACTTAGCTACCTTACCACCGTTTAATATTTATTGCAAAATACACCCCTTCAACCTGTTAACATTTTCTAACATGATGATAGAATTATTAAAATGATTGCCAAATTGAATTGTAACAATAAAACATACTTAGGAAATCTATTAAAAATTGGACTGGTGAATATTCTAGCCCTTCTTCACTTTGAAAAATGCAAGTTTAATCTAATGAGAAGATATTAGTTTAACTTGCTTTTTCATAGCTTATAATAAATCCATAAGGAAAGGTAAAACATGGACATATTCAGCAGACTTTATCATATCCATTTTAAAAAAGTTCTTAAGTATAGAGCAATGGGGATAGTTTAATGCTATGCTAAAGAAATTTGAATATCTGGGCATTTCACTAGTAGCTGCTTTATAAATGGGTAGAAAGATGGTATTTTAAGAGAAAGGTTAAATATTCAGTGATGAGATATGTCTGCCTCCTAAAACCAGTGAAAGAAGTAATGGCAATTGAGCATTTCATAAAATGTGGTCATTCCTGGAGAGCCCTTAAAAGCTGACAGCAGGAAAGGGTAGTTAATTCTCCATGGTTCTCTCCTGGCTGCCCCCACCCCCACCCCAAACAGGGCCCAAGAGCCGTCTGCAGAGCTGAAGAAATAATTATTCTCCAATACCACATACACTCTCACACTCACACGCAGCACATCACGTAGAATCTGTATTTTACACATCAAGTTGATTTTGTAAACCAGCTTGGAAGAGCTGTGGCCTTCCCTTCCTTCCCGTGGACGTTTGATGACAGTTGTGATCTGGTTTCCCCTAAATAGCCAATTGAATTTAAACCTTTGTAATGGGCTCTGACTGTTAATTTTCCCAGATCACCAAAGTATCCTTTTTTAGCCGTGCCTGCCCAGTCACACGCCACATTCAGCCAGCTCAGCACACAGTTGAGCATCTTAGCACAGGGTTGACAGTGTTCTGCAGCCCCCACCCCAGCCTGCCACCACATGCATTACTGGACACGGTGCTGCTGGCCTCCAGTCCCGGCTCTGGCTCCAGCACCGGCACGCCCAGGCCGGTGAGAAATGCCCAGGTCACTGCACCTGTCTGAGCATTGGTTTGCTCGTTTGTGATAAGGGGCTGGTGAACCTCCTTGTTCTCGTGGGCTGAATTGAAAATGGGGGAGGTCCACAGGAAGCACCGTGCTGGTTCTAAACGCCTGCTTGTGATTCTAGAACTGTGTCCACTGAGGCTGAAAGCACCGTGACCAAGAATTTCACCAAGGACGAAGTTATGGAAGAACTCAGAAACTGTATACAGCAACAGGACTCCGCGCTCAAAAAGCGATTCCTTGACTTCAGCAGGGAACTTAATGGCAAAATTAAAGCGCACGACTTCAGGAAGGTAGGAGGATGGGTTCTCTATGTCTGCGTTTCTTTCTCTCCTGAGGAAGTTCGGTGGTTTTATGGTATTATACTCTCGTGCTTTAAAGGAGAGGCGTTAGGTTTTCAGTAAGGGGTTATTCCAGGACAAAGCAGATCTATTTCTAGGTATCTTCTAACACTTTGAATGGATTCTTTAGGCCAAATATGTCTTTGGCAACTTTCTTCAGAGAATGCTTTTGATATGGAGATGGCTGGTTTTTGATAGCTCAACTTTCTAACCTGAGCGTTCACTGATACGTTGTTTGCCCATCCACAGAGTATCTGGCTTTGTGCGTCGTGCCTCGTGGGGCAGAATAGGGGCAGGAATGAAGCTGCTGAGATCTCCTCCCTGCCAGCGAGGCGATCCCTCGATGCCGTGATAACAGGGCTGTGGTTTGTTCCTCCAGAAAATGAAAAACAATCTGGCAGTAAAAATGGGAAGCTCAGAGTTCTGATTTGCATGTGCTGATGGGAACTGGCGAGGCTCTGCCAGAAAGGACTCAGTTTGAAGGGTTCTGCATAGACTTCTCAGAAATTAAATGATTGCTTAAAATTCCTGTTATGATCTTTCTCGCTAATCATCTTCAGCTATTGTTGAGGAAAGCATTTTAGCTAATATGCAGCAGTGTCCGTGTGAACAAATTTAGAAGGGACTGAAATATATTTCCAAGAAGAGAATAATTATCTTAGTAGCTCCCATTTATCTAGAGCCCGCCCCCATGCCAGGTGCTGTAATAGTCTCTTTACATATCTTATTTCCAACCTTCCTGAGCATCATAGAGGATGGATGGAGGAGGAAGTGGGGCTCGAGGCGCAGAGATGGGGTTCGATGGCTGTTGAGACAGTCCGGACCTCCTCCCTCCCCAGACATTACGAGATGTGGAGGGCCTGCCGTTGTGTGAGCATGTGGGGGCACGGTGAGGAGGATCGATTCAAGCAATACTTAGAATAAGGGGCAACGGATAAGGAAGAGGGAAGAGTCAAGGGTGGTTCCTACATGTCTGGTTTGGGGGACCAGGTGGCTGGTAATTAGTCATTGATAATTCTGACGAGAGCAATTTCAGTGCAATGAATGGTGGCAAATGGGGGCAAATCCTTTAACTCTCCCAGGGCTCCTTGTCGTAGATTCTAGGTTCTAGGTCCTAGATTCTCTTGCCGCCCAGTTCGCCTGGCACCAGTCGCCACAAGCGCAGTGGCTTCAAGCGATCTTGATGCTCATTGGTCTTGATTTATAGAGTCTGTTCATAGGTTCATAGGAAACCAAGAATCAACTCGTCTGCCTCCAATTTTTCAGAGAGGCAAAGCGGCCACCTTGGGCAGGAGGTGGTGGCAAAGCTGGGACTAAGACCCGTGACCACTGACTCCGACGGCAGCTTCTTACCTCTTCTCCCCTGAGAACAACTTCCGGTCCATGAGCTCAGCTGCCGGTTCTTCCATCTTACGGCCTGATCTGCCACTCACAAGGCAGTGTCCCCCCGCTCACACCTCTAGTTCACATCCCAGAGGACTCTCCTGAACCTCCAATGTCAGGTGCCCACCTGCCTACTCGACTTCTTCGTGTGGGCATCTCAGAGGTGCCCAGATTCTCACCAAAGCCTCTCTCTGCTCAGTCAGGGGCGACCTCTTCTTCCAGATGCTCAGGGCTAAAATCTTGGAGTCTTTCCTGACTCTCCTCTTTCTCTCAACCCACATCCAGTCATCAGCACAGCCTGTTGGCTCCCTCCCCCACTGTCTCTTACCGTCACCTCTTGCCAGATTATTCCAGAAGCTTCCTCACTGCTCTCTCTGCCCCACCAGGGCGTGTTCTCAACTCAGAAGCCAGAGTGACCCTCACAGCCTCAGTCAGCGTGGACCACTCCCTCTCAGAATCCTCTGATGGCCCCCATGTCACTCAGATAAAACCCAGAGTCCTAGAGAGGGCTGGAGGGCCCCGCGTGACCCAACCACTCAGCACCGCTCTGCCTTCGGCCTGACCACCTTCCCCCAGCTCAGCGCCCTCCAGCCACCCCTGCCTCCTGCTCCCGGCTTTGCCCTGCTGTCCCCTCCACCTGGAATGCTGTTCCCCTGCGACCTGTACGGCATCCCCCTCACCTCCTGCAAGCCTCTGTCCAGCTGCACTTCCGCCATGAGGCGGAGCAACCCTGACATTGCCAGGCCAATGCCGCCTGCCTCACCCCAGTCTCCTTCACTCTACTCTTCACGGCGTCATCACTATGGCAGGCGTCTCTGCCGCACCAAGAACCTTTCGTTTGTTTCTTTGTTCTGCTGGTTTGCCTGTCTTCTCCCGTGTACACCGATGCTCCACGGCAGACGTTTTTGTCCCGTTTGGACAGTGACGCGTCCCAGGTGTTGGCGCACGGCAGGGTCCCACGGCGTTTGTGGGATGAGTGGATGAACGTGAAGAGCGACGAGAACCCCACCCCTGGGGCCCTGAGTGGGTGCACCTGAGGGTGGGGACAGACACTATGAAACTCCTCGGCATTCCTAGCCGCAAAGCTGCTCCCCACATCTATCCGTGGCAACGCCCCAAACTCTCCCGGTCGCCTCTCCTGTCCCCGCCCCCCCCACACCAGTTTCTCTGCATCCCAGCTGACCTCGAGGGCACCTATTAGGTTGGTACAAAAGTAGTGGCGGTTTTTGCAACGTTTTTAACATTATAAACCACAATTACTTTTGCACCAACCTAATTATTGTGTTGTTCTGCTGCTTCCTTCGGGCGGAACCCACGTGCCTCTGCCTCCCCCCATGTTCTGGCTTCCTGGAGATGTGCCCATGGTGAGGGTAAGGGGGATGGGAACCATGAAGGGACAGGGCCCATACGCAGGGAGAAAAGTCTGTTGTTTTGACACGGAAACTAATGACCAATTTTCTGTGAATCCAATTAAGCACATTGTCCAGTGGTTTCGCTCCTGGTGACCTTTGGGAAACGTCCCGCTGTGACCAAGTGTTGAGCTTGAAGAGGGACAGCCGTGGGGAGATTCTGAATAGTCTGCCAGGGACCTAGGATTGAACTTCCTAAGCTGATAACTTCAAAGCATTATGCAAATGTAAATTTTCACCATTAATTGAAGAGATTGTTTATAGGTCAGGGTGATTTTATGACCAGTGAAGCCAGAGCTAGAAAAACACAGGCTCATTCTGTAGAATGAAGTAATTTAGGTTCGACACAATGTGGAACGGCCCGATGTTAAAGGCTTGGGAATATTGAACTTCCGTGTCAAGGGAACCTTTGGAATCGACTCCTCTAGAGAGCTTTAAGTATCAACGAGTCATAACAATTCTGTATGGTAATACTGCAGTAATAATAACTGTGTGGCAATACTGCAGTAATAGTAACTGTGTGGCAATACTGCAGTAATAATAACTGTGTGGCAATACTGCAGTAATAATAACTGTGTGGCAATACTGCAGTAATAGTAACTGTGTGGCAATACTGCAGTAATAGTAACTGTGTGGCAATACTGCAGTAATAGTAACTGTGTGGCAATACTGCAGTAATAGTAACTGTGTGGCAATACTGCAGTAATAGTAACTGTGTGGCAATACTGCAGTAATAGTAACTGTGTGGCAATACTTCAGTAGTAATAACTGCAGTGGTGCCGACAACCATCCCTGACAGTGGCGACGGTAGCACCACAGGTACTGTTTGGTCAGGACTGTGGAAGTGCTTTACATCTGCTAGTTCTAACCCTCACAGAAACCCCGAGAGGTGTAGATGATGGTGTGCCCGTCACAGATGAGGAGACCAAAGCTCAGGAGGTAAGATAGTGAGTCAGTGCTGTTTAGCTGGGAAGCCATTCAGATGCTTGGATTTGAATCCATGCTGGTCTGTTAGCAGCCTCAGACACCTGTTGGGTGGAATATGGGCTGAGTGGGTGGACTACGGGCTGGCTGGTGGACTATGGGCTGGCGGGTGGATATGGGCTGGCTGGTGGGATACGGGCTGACTGGGTGTAACATGAGCTGAGTGGGTGGAATACGGTCTGGCTGGGTTGAATACGGGCTGGCTGGTGGGATACGGGCTGGCTGGTGGAATATGGGCCGGCTGGTGGGATACGGGCTGGCTGGTGGGATATGGGCCGACTGGTGGAATACGGGCCGACTGGTGGGATACGGGCTGGCTGGTGGGATATGGGCTGACTGGTGGGATATGGGCCGACTGGTGGAATACGGGCCGACTGGTGGGATACGGGCTGGCTGGTGGAATATGGGCCGGCTGGTGGGATACGGGCCGGCTGGTGGGATACGGGCCGGTTGGTGGAATACGGGCCGGCTGGGTGGAATACGGGCCGACTGGTGGGATACGGGCTGACTGGGTGGGATACGGGCCGGCTGGTGGAATATGGGCCGGCTGGTGGGATACGGGCCGGCTGGTGGGATACGGGCCGGTTGGTGGAATACGGGCCGGCTGGGTGGAATACGGGCCGACTGGTGGGATACGGGCTGACTGGTGGAATACGGGCTGGCTGGTGGAATACGGGCCGACTGGTGGGATACGGGCCGGCTGGTGGGATATGGGCTGACTGGTGGGATATGGGCCGACTGGTGGAATACGGGCCGACTGGTGGGATACGGGCTGGCTGGTGGGATATGGGCTGACTGGTGGGATATGGGCCGACTGGTGGAATACGGGCCGACTGGTGGGATACGGGCCGACTGGTGGGATACGGGCTGGCTGGTGGGATACGGGCCGGCTGGTGGAATATGGGCCGGCTGGTGGGATACGGGCCGGTTGGTGGAATACGGGCCGGCTGGGTGGAATACGGGCCGACTGGTGGGATACGGGCTGACTGGTGGAATACGGGCTGACTGGTGGAATACGGGCTGGCTGGTGGAATACGGGCCGACTGGTGGGATACGGGCTGGCTGGTGGGATATGGGCTGACTGGTGGGATATGGGCCGACTGGTGGAATACGGGCCGACTGGTGGGATACGGGCCGACTGGTGGGATACGGGCTGGCTGGTGGGATACGGGCTGGCTGGTGGAATACGGGCCGGCTGGTGGAATATGGGCTGGCTGGTGGAATACGGGCTGGCTGGTGGGATACGGGCTGACTGGTGGAATACGGGCCGGCGGGTGGAATACGGGCTAGCTGGTGGGATACGGGCTGACTGGGTGGAATACGGGCTGGCTGGTGGGATACGGGCTGGTTGGTGGGATACGGGCTGACTGGTGGGATACGGGCCGACTGGTGGAATACGGGCCGGCGGGTGGAATACGGGCTGGCTGGTGGGATACGGGCTGACTGGGTGGATTACGGGCTGGCTGGTGGGATACGGGCTGACTGGGTGGAATACGGGCTGGCTGGTGGGATACGGGCTGGCTGGTGGGATACGGGCTGGCTGGTGGGATACGGGCTGACTGGGTGGAATACAGGCTGACTGGGTGGGATACGGGCTGACTGGGTGGGATACGGGCTGGCTGGTGGGATACGGGCTGACTGGGTGGGATACGGGCTGACTGGGTGGGATACGGGCTGGCTGGTGGGATACGGGCTGGCTGGTGGGATACGGGCTGACTGGGTGGAATACAGGCTGGCTGGTGGGATACGGGCTGGCTGGTGGGATACGGGCTGACTGGTGGAACACGGGCCGACTGGTGGGATACGGGCTGACTGGTAGAATACGGGTGGGTATAATCTATGGCATCAAGCTTGCATGTGTCTCAGAGCTTTGGGACAGGGACCTGAATTTTAATAACAATGCCCCACTATCTTCCTATCATTTTGGCTGTGGGTATGCAATGTTCTTCATCTTCTCATCCCCCAAATCTGTGTCTCACCAATTATGTAGTGAAGTGGCTGCAGTTTCCTCCCCGGGGATGGGGGGGGGAGCGCCGACTCCCTGTACCTGCTGCCAATTAGGTGTGTGTACAGTTGTTGATCATTGAGATGGAGGCAGCGCTGCGTGTTGCCTGCGTACCTTGTGTTCTAAATTAGAAGCACTAATTATTTATCCTCACCAGCTGTCTATTGCCTTGCCTGTGGCGAGGGCAGAGGGGTTGGCCACCCAGGTCTTTGAGGGAGAGCCGGGGGAGTCTGGAGTTAGGCGGTAACTCTGAGTCGCCAAATCCATGGAGCCCTGCATTGTCATCCTGAGAGACTATTACAGGTTTTCACCACCGTGGTCAGGAAGATTTCGTCGGCTCTGCGAATTCTGTTTGTTAACAATCTGTCTTCCCCCCTTTTTTCGCTCTCTAATGTAGGAGATGTTAGAGTTTCTGATTAATGGGAGACAACCAGTGACACCACACTGACTTGACAGTCCTGACAGAGACAGAGCTATGCAGGTTTTAACGAACTCGGTGTGCGTTTCATGGTTAATGTGTAATTTCTGTGGGGGGCGGGGAAAGGTACTGTTTCTGGAATTGTGCTAGACCTGGTCGTATATTACATCATTCCTCACAACAGTCCTGTAAAGCATGTTCTTTCTCCCAGGAAGTCTCCCTCTCCCAGTGCTCTGGCCATTGTACCACATACCCTGTGACTTTTGCATGTTGTCATTTTGTTTTAAAAAATGAGTCAAGAACTGGTTAGTGTTGCAGGAAAACTGTGTTTGAACTTGAGGGTGATCTAGAATCTTTAAATTCCTTCTCTAAGTACTTTTTCTTCCCTTCTCCCTCCTTCACATGCTGAATTGGCAGCAGCAACCCCCAAAACAGTGTCTTAAATAAGAGAGGCAGGTGTTTTTCTCCCTCATGACAAGGAGTCCAGAGTTGTCTGTACAGGGCCAGTGGAGCCGCTCCACCGTGTCTTCTGAGACCCAGGCTGCTTCAGGTTTCCGGCTCTTTCAGTCTCGTCCTCACGCATGCAAGGTGGCTGCTGGAGCACCAGCCACTACACACATTTCAGGCATAAAGAAGGGGGAAAGGGAAGGGCAACAGGCCTGAGCTACGCAAGTCTTTCTTTTTTTAAAGGGCTTTCTTAGCAGCTTCTCCCAGCAGCTTCATTTTATTGACCAGGTCTGTGTTCCATGGATATGGCTCTATATACGTATATATAATTCTTGGCTGCATACATTACTACATCCAGAAAAAGCAAGGTGCTTTTCCCGCGGGAGACGGAGACAATATGTATGAGGCAGGCAAGTCGAACAGTCTCTGTCAGCCTTTTTCTCAGTACACGTTTTGAAGAAGGCTGTTGCACACTTGGTTAGGACTCAGCCACATGGGGACATGGATCAAACAGGGGTTTCATTGCGTGGTGCCAGGGACCCATGGGGAAGACAAAATGACAAAGGACCCAAGGACACACAAGCCAAGAGTAGTCTACTGGCGTGATTAGACTAACCGAGCTGTTCCCTCCCTCCGGAATTCGAGGGCGCGTTACAATCCCAGTTCCCTGTAATTGGCTGTTCCTGAAGGGACTCTTATTCTTCACCCTCAGTAAACACGCTGAGCGTTGTACAGCTCACTGCTGTTCTCAGTCCTGTCTCCGGAGGCCCAGCCAAGGCCTCTGGAGACAGACGCCAGGCTGCAGAGCTCCTCAGCAAACTTACCGATCACCCACCCCCCTCCCTGTGTCCTGGAGGCACGAGTCTGGGACAGCCCACCCCAGCAGCCCAGATTCCCGGCGCCTTACGCCTGCCCTTGCTTTGGAGTGGCTGAGGTTTCCTTCTTCCTCCCAGCAGAGCACCTCCTCTCGGGTGCTGGTCAGGCTCACAGTTCTGGGGGCCTGCCCTGTCCCCACCCTCCACCATCACTTCCTAATTGCATATGTCTTCCCCAAAGAGGGGGCAGGGACCCCATGGAAACCGAGCCCCAAGAATGCCGCTGAACGTCTCCCAGCCCTAAGGTGCAGATAAGCAAACCAAATGACTATGGTGACTGGGCAGATTACGTTTTTCTTTTTTTTAAAGTCAAGTATTAAATATTTTCATTCATCTGGTTTTAAATCTTTTACTGGGAGCACACAACTCTGGTAAATAAAACAGGTATTTTTAAAACTCTTCTTTATATATTATGTGAGGGGAAAAACACAAAAATAAGGGAACAAACAAACTTTCATAATAAGAGACCCATATACGCACCCAATGTCAGAGGCCCAGAGAGCGAGTGGGAAATCGCTAGGGGTCATCTCCCCACATTTACCCTTTTGGGGCTTTCAGCACCACTTTGCATTTTGACTACTGGGGCAGAGAGGAGCTTGGAGGCCCGCTCGGCTTCGCACACGGAGCACTGGTTCTCCAGCCTTGTTCAGGGGGCTTATGGCTAGGGTAAGAAAACCCTGAGGGAAAACAGATGAGGTACCCTGCTGCTGAGAATGCCTGGTGGGGACAGGATGTGCCAGTGACCCGTGGGGAGCTAAATCCGCAGACTTAGTGCTTTAGCTTCCTGTTACAGCTTCCCAGTCTTGCAGATGTTTTCAGGGGTGACCAGCTGTACGTTCGAGTTACCTCACATCTTCAGTGTTATTGGTCCAAGTCCCATATAACCATCAAAAGTATGCATTTATTAGTGTTTCTCTGTCTTCTGGCAACAACCCTCTGCCAGACGCCAAAGCTGGACTCTCTTGTGGCCGCTCTCAGAGCAGGAGCAGTTGCAGACCCTTGGTGTCAGCTGACACGCCCCCTAGGACTTCTGTGTTTGCCTTTGTGTTGTCCTGGCCTTTCTGGTGGTGGGGAGGGGTTCTGTCTCCTAAGTAACACAGTGTGGGGACTTGCATTCTGCTTTTCAAAAGTTTTCAACTTCAATTTTAGCCCCAAGAATTTCCAGCAGTCAGCAGAAGTCTGGAAGGGGAAACCAGCCTACCCCTCGTGTCTCCAATGTGGCCACACAACTAGCCAACACTCTGCTGGAGTGGCCCTCTGCCTGGCCCAACCCTATTTCCCAGCCTCACGTCTACTGCCACAATCCTCAGCTGTTCCCAGGGAAAATGCGGTTGCATAGGCTCAGTTTGCCTCTGACAGGTTCTTCTCACCTTGGAATTGTAATCCCTTTAAACGACATTATGGCTTCCTCAGCTCTCTGATCTGATCCCTTTTTCTTATTTTGTAATCGATTGGGCTTTTCTACTTTTTTCAATGAGAATGTTTTTTTTTCTGTTTTTTTTTAATTGTAAAAATAAGCTTATTGATGATAACGTCAGATAATTTACTCCCGATATTTGATATTACGAACTTCAGGGTCTTTGAGATACACGGGATCTTTGTATGTAACTGGCACAAAACCCATCATTTGAGCTCTTTCAGTCACTTTTGTAATTTCTTTTTGTTTCTCCCCACAAAGACCTGTTAGGAGCCTTCCATAAATGCATCCAGTAAATGGAGAAATAAACCGGGACAAAAGCTGCACAGTCTTATAATCTACACATTTTCCACCTAAGATACACTTTTTAAGAGGTTCCTTATAAGGATTTTCCATTGGAGTGGGCAGGTCCTCATTGCTGGTTACCTGTTTATATTGTGAACAACTTCTCCTCAGCACCATGTGATTTCCGCGATTTGGGATGCAGACAATAGCCGTTATGAAGTGGGTCAACTTTTTCCTCCCTAGACTACTGCCAACAGCAACCACAGCGACCATGGTTCCTCACTCCTCTTCCTTCAATGAGAATGTTTGCTTGCTATGAATTATTCCATCCTATCCAGAAGCAGTTGAAATTCGTCAGTTCTATTACCGTGTTTACCCCAAAATAAGACCCAGCCAGACCATCAGCTCTAATGCGTCTTTTGGAGCAAAAATTAATATAAGATCTGGTCTTATGTTATATTATGTAAGACCCAGTCTTATATTATAGTAAGATAAGACCGGGTCTTATATTAATTTTTGCTCCAAAAGATGCTGATTGTCTGGCTAGGTCTTCTTTTCAGGGAGATAATGGTAGTAACAACTTTATTTGTACTGTTATTTTTTTCTTGTATATCTGTTTTATAGTTCTTTATTTTTGTTGTTACCTTGATTCTTCTCTCCCTTCTACTTGATTGAGATTCAATTTCCTTTTTTCTAATTTCTTGAGATAGAATGTTAGATCATTGCTTTTTAGCCTTTATTTCTCTAATGTATGAATTAACGGCTATACATTGCCCTCTAGGTACAGGCTTAGCCATATCATACAAGTTCAGTATGTCATATTTTCATTATCATTTGATTCAAAATATTTCATAATATTCCTTTTGATTTTTTTCCCTAATGGTTTATTTTGAAGGAGTGTTACTTAATTTCCAAACAGTTGGGATTTTTCTAGTTTCCCTTTTATTATTGATTTTAAAGTTGGTTCCATTGTAATGAGAGAATACATTCTAAAGTCTAGATGACTTCAACCAATCCTTTGAGGTATTGGGGACTGGATTATAACCCAGCATATAGATAGTTTTGGCAAATGTTCCATAAACACTTGAAAAGAATGTGTACTCCATCATGGACCTTCAGTTTTCTAAGTATGTCATTTAGGTTGATTATATTAACGGTGTTTTTCAGAACTTCTATATCCTTATCAAATTTTTGCCTGCTCATCCCATTAGCTATTGAGAGAAGTGTATTGAAGTATATTGTGGATTTGTCTAGTGCGATCCACTTTTATTCTGTTGATTGTTGCTTTATTCACTTTGAAGCTAAATTATTGGGTATACATAGATTCAGAATTGCTGAAACTTCCTATGAATTGTCTCCTTTATCATTATGACATGACTCTCTCGATACAGAGTAATGTTACATGCCTTCAAGCCTATTTTTGTCTGATAATAATATAGTTACTTCAGCTTTCTTTTGATTCGTGTTAGCATAGTATATTCTTTTCTATCCCTTTACTTCAAACTTTCTGGGTGCTTATATTTAAAGTAAGTCTGTTTTAAGGGCAGCATAGCTGATATTTTAAAAGATGTAGTGCGACAGTCTTCTACCTGGAGTATTCAGTCCATTTTATATTTAATTACTGATAGGGTTGTTTTATATCTATTGTCTTACTGTTTTTTCTCTTTGACCCAGCTGTCTCATGTTTCTGTCTCTGCCTTTTCTTACCTTCTTTTAGATTATTCGGCTATTTCTATTATTCTGTTTTCCCCTCTATTAGCTTACTGGTGAGTACATTCTTCTGTCCTTCTTACTGTGGCTACAGTAGTGATTGCAACACGTACCCTTATCTTACTGCATGTAGTTAAATATAAACTATCTTTATCACTCCCCTAACATTGCTAGATATAAAAAAATATTCTAATTTCATTTATCCCTTCCAATCTTTTGTGTTATTGCTGCCATGCATTTACATTTTACATATGTGTTAAATCCCACAAGATACTATTATTATTTTTATAGGAAAAAAGCTGTCATATGTATGTACATATTACCCTTGCTTTGTTCTTTCCCTCTTACATCTTTATGTTTGCACCTGGGCTCATTTTCACTTTGCCTAAAGACCTCCCTTTTGTCCTTCTTAGAGTTCAAGTGTAGCAGCAACCAGCTCTCTGCATTTTCATAGTTTACTCAGATTTCCTTAGTTTTTACCTCACGTCCTTTTTCTGTCCACGATTCCATTCAGGATCCCACGTTACATTTAGCTGTTATGTCTTCTGAGACTTCTCTGGGCTGTGACAATTTCTCAGACGTTCCTTGTTTTTGATAATCTTGACAGTTTTGAGGATTACTGGTCAGATACTTTGTAGAATATCCCTCTACTGGGATTTGTCTGATATTTTTCTCTTGATTAGACTGGGAGTAATGTTTTGGGGAGGAAGAGCATGGAGGTAAAGTGCCCTTCTCATCACATCACATCACATCACATCACATCACATCACATCACATCACATCACATCACATCACATCAGAGCACGTGCTGTCAGCATCCTGATGCTGGTCACGTTGATGTTGACCTTGATCACCTGGCTGAGGTGTGTCAGGCTTCTCTCCACTGTAAACTTCTTTTCTCTCTCTCTTTCCATACTGTTGTCCTTGCTCAGCCCACACTTATGGAGGGGAAATTATTATGTTCCACCTCCTTCACGGCAGAATAGCTACATAAATTATTTGAAATTCTTCTGCATGGGAGATTTGTCTCTTCTATCCATTTATTAATTTATTCAATCATTTATTTATATGAGTACAGACTTATGCCTCATTATCCTTTAAATGTCTGTGTAATCCTTAATAATATTTCGTTTCTCACTCCTGATATTGGTAATTGTTTTTATCTTTTCGCTTTGTTTCTTGAATAGTCTGGCTAGAGGTTTATCACTTTTATTGATCTTTTTATAAAACAAGCTGTGTTTCATTGGTTTCCTCTATTGCTTGTCTACATTCTATTTCGTTGATTTCTACTCTTATCTTTATTATTTCTTTTCTCCTACTTGCTTCAACTTTTGGAGGGTTTAATTTGCCTGACACACCAGGGGATTTTTCTTGGAATGTTCACCTTGAGAACCTGGTGAAGTTCCTGGTGATAAAATCCAAGTGTGCCCCTCCCCCCAAGACCGAGCCCCCGGTTTCTCGTTCCTCAGCTCATCCTCCCTCAGCCTCTAGCAGTTTGTCAAAGAACCACGTACGTGTTCCCCCCAGTTTGTGGCAGCATTGGCTTCTGCTCCCAGCAATCTGCTCTTGGCTGTGACTCTCTGTGTTCATACCTGTCTCTCCAGATTTCAGATTTCTCTGATGGGTCTAAGAAAAGTCATTGATTTTCAGTTTGTACAGCTTTTTTCTTGTAAGGATGGAAGTGATGACTTCCAAGCTCTTTACAGATTGAACCTGAAAGCAGAATTCACTCTTATGTTTTAAAGATATTTTAGCTGGAAATGGAATTGTAGGTTGGCAATTATTTGCTCCTAGCATTTAGAAGATATCATTCCATTGTCTTCTGGTTTCTGTCAGTTCTGTTGATAAATAAACCACCAGTCTTATTGTTGCTCCTTTGAATGTAATGTATCTTGTTTTCTTCAGCAGCTTCTAAGATTTTTGTCTTTGTATTTCAGCAACGTAACTATTTGTGCCTGGTTGTGCCTTTCCTTGTATGCATCCTGCTGGGGTTTGCAGTTCATCTTGAAACTGTGGGTTGATGTGTTTAATCAAAAATTTTGTGAAAAATTCTCAACCATTATCTCTTTTCCTTTTCTTATGCTCCATTCTCCCTGTCCTCGTATGTTACACTGGCTCACAATATCCCACATGTCTCTTTCACTCTTCTATGTCCTTTCCATCCTGTTTCTCTCAGTGCTTCAGTCCCAGTATGTTCCATTGACCTGTCTTCCAGTTTGTTAATCCTATGTTCTGCTTTTCCCAACCTGTGGTAAATTTTATTCATATAACTTTTAATTTTAGTATTTTTTTCCATTGTGGGATGTCTATTTGCTTATTTTTAATATATTCCATATCTGTGTCTGTTCTTCTATTGTCTCAGCATATTCCTGTATTTTCTTAAATGTATTTATAACTATTTAAAAATCTTTTTTTCTGCCAACTCCAGTATCTGGATCACCTGTAGATCTTTTTCTATTGTCTCTTTTTCCCCTTGACTTTGGGTCACATGGTCCTCTCTCTCGGCATGCCAGATAGATTTTTATTGATTGTCAGATATTATGTTAAGAAAATTGAGAAGCTCTAGGTAATGGGTCATGCTTTCCTTTGCTAGGCAGATAGAATGGGGCCTGATGATCTTAATCCAGTTAGGGACTGAGTTGATTTGAGGTTGGATTGCAGTTTCTCAAGGCTCCATTTGCCTTAAAATGAAAACAAGAGAAAACAAAAAAAATCTGCTGTTCCTGGGGTGTAGCCTCTAAAGTTTTAAACCCAGAACCTATGTTATTCTCTGAGCCACTGCCCTTGAAAAATCCTGAACTCTAACCTTTGTTTCCTCAGGACCACAAGGTGACAAAAGAAGTTCCTTCTTCTTTTCAGAGGCTTTCTGCCATGATTTTTAGTCTTCTGACCCACATGGCTTCTGAATTCAACAAATATCTTGAGGGGAAAACTGGGCTCAGTTCTCCTCTTTTCCCTTCTCACTAGGAATCTGGCCAATCCAGTCTCTAATTTTGGTCACTGTAGTCCCATGAGTTTGTCACAAGCTCTGCTTGTCTCTCTCTGTGCTAATAGTGACAGTCTGCCCGGGCCACCAGCCCCCATCCTAAGCCTCTTGCCCTGCTCCCAGAATGGGTGAAGGGCTCACTTCTCCTCAGATTCCTCCTGCTCTCAGATTTTTGTACCTTTGAGGCCTGGTTGCCTCAGCAGCTCTCTAATGTGCCATTCAGATGTTTTTGTATTTTATCTGGCTTTTCTGTTTGTCCTCAGCAGAAGCATAGATCTTCTGCAAGCTGAACACCAACCCTTCACTTTTTGAAGGACATTCACTTCTTTTTTTCTTCTTTTTCTATCTCTGAACAATCTTTTTGTGTCTTTACATATTGATGCCTTTGTTTTTATTTCTATGGAATGGATTGCCAGCAATAGGATTGCTCGCTCTAAGATAATATAGTTTTAATTTTAACACATGTTGACTGTTTGTTTTTTTAAAAAAACAACAATACTGTAGTATACCATATTTTTAGTAGCTGTGAATGAAAGTACCTTTTCTCTAACCCTGTTAGCAATAGTAATTATCGCTCTTTAATTTTTGCTGGGCAGATACCTTTAAAGTGATTGCTCATGTTAACTTTAATTTGCATTTATTTCCCAGACTACTAGAGAATTTACTCTTTGGGAGAGGGTCATTAGGATTTGTTCTTCTGTGAGTTGCCTATTTATATCTTTTGCCCTCCTGTCAATTTATGAGATATTTGTTTACTATAGATAGACATTGTCATGTTTCCTGTTTTCATAAGAAGCCCAGGACTCCCAGTTTATCCCTCATCCTCTGGATTTTTACCCCTGGGACTTTCTCCTTCCTTAGGCTCTGTATCTCTTGTAACCTGATGCCAGCCTTACTCTCCCAGTTCCCGCTCTTTTCTGACACTTTTCCAGTTGCACCAGCTCAAGCCTGGCTCTCTCCTGAAGGCACTGCTGTCTCCCTCACTGAGATGGACACTTGACAAGGGCAGCTGTCTTTGTCCTTTTCATTCTCTGCTCTGTCTCCAGCATCTAAAACAGTGCTCAGCACAAAGTAAGTGTTCAATACATATTTGTTCATGAACCCAATCGATACTCAACAGCATTGCAGTGTTGTGGTTCACCACGTTGACTCTGGAGCCAGACTGCCAGGTTCAAGTCCCAGCTCTGCACTTAATAACTATGTGACCTTGGGCCTCAGCTTCCTAAAGTGGAGACTGTAGAAGTAGCTATGTCATAGGATTGTTATCAGGATTAAAAGAGCTAATATATATGTATTGGTTTCCTAGGAATTGGTAACAAATTATCACAAACTGGCTGGTTTAAAACAACAGACATTTATTCTGTCGTAGTTCTGGAGGCTGGAAGTCCACAATCTGGTGTCAGCAGAGTCTGCTCCCTCTGGGGGTTGCAGCGGACCCACCCTTCCTTGCCTGTACTAGATTCGGGGGAGGGGAGCAGCTGGCAATTCTCGCATTCCTTTGCTTTGTAGCTGCGTCACTGCAGCCTCTGTCCTCTTTCTTGTGTGTCTCTGTGTCTCCACTTGCAGTTCTCCTCTCTGTGTATCTGTGTCCACGTTTCCCTCTTATAAGGACACACTAATCCTGTATGACACCTGCCAAGGCCCTATTTCCATTAAAGGTCACAGTCGCAGAAACCAGGGGGTAAGACTTCAACATATCTTTTTGGGGGACACATTTCATCCCCATACAATATGCAAACTCTGTGAACGGGGCCTGGCACGTGACGTCAGGGACTGAGCCGTTGTTTTCCCTCTTGTCCTTGTGCCTTTCCCAGCGCCTAACATACAGTTGTTCAGAAAAACCTGGTGAATTAATTAGTAATTTGTCAGCTCCTTATTTTCTGCACTACCAGTGTATTTTCAAATGTCTCATTTGTCTTTTTTTTTCTCTTTTTTTTTTTTAGTGTATCTTTCGGCCATTAGAATATTTTAAGTTTTTGTACAACCAAATTTGTCTATCTTCCTACCTTTGTTCCTTTTTTCTTTTTAAAAAAAGTAAATTTCCGGGCTTGTAGTCTTGGTTAATAAAGTGTCATTCCTCTACCCTCCACTCTTCTTCCCATGTTTTACTGATAACCTCCTAGACTTTCTTGCAAGAATTTTTATTGTTTTGTTTTTAAAATGGAAATGCTTAATCCATATGGAATTAATTTTTGCACATGGTACAAAATCGGGCTGTTCTACATTTTCCCACTGAATGGAACTGTTACCTGTCTCATCTGTGAAATTCTCATTGTACTGAATTTCTACATCTGAAAATTCCCATTTTGTTATATTGATATACACCTATTTCTATACCAATGCACTATGTGTTTAAAAACAAGTCTTTCCTCATTTGTCTTCATTTTTCTGTTTTCTTAACTATTCTCAGGCCAGGTTTATATTTTCCCATGTAAACTTCATCCAATTACCCCCTCAAATGCATTATTAAGATCACAATTGGACTTGCCTGAAATTTATATCTTAAAAACCTACATGCTTTTGAAGCGAAGAAGAGAGAGCACAAAGGAGCACACAGGAGAGGACAGAGAGCCTGGAGCTCCTGCGGAGGAGGCTGCAGTTCAGTGTCACTTCTTCCTGCCGCATTTGACTTTGGGCTCAGGTTCGGGCATCAGAGGTTGTTTCCACTTGCCCTTTGAACAATAGGTCCGACTTCCAGGACGCGAGGACAGCGTCCTCTGAAGGAGGAATGGCTTGTCTGCTTTCATCTGCAGTCTTCACAATTTGTTAGTGAAGTCCTGGATTCATTTGCCTATGGAACACTCTGATTTTACATGTGTGCAAAAATGCGCTAGGTTCTGGATATTTGCGTCGAAAATGAGACACATCTGGTTGATTTACTGGTTATACCTGAATTCCCCTAGACATTGAAAAGTTGTCAGATCACCTTACCTTGTGTTCTCAGACTGAGACGGTCTCATTTCACCATTTTTGAAGGTTGCATGTAGGTTCAGCATTTTGTCATTCTGAGCCATCTAAGCACAATTGTAGTCTTGTTGGTTTCTACAGGGATAATATATTTTTAAGAAAACGGGGGCTGGCCCAGTGGTTCAGGCGGTTAGCGCTCCATGCTCCTAACTCCGAAGGTTGGCGGTTCGATTCCCACATAGGCCAGTGGGCTGTCAACCACAAGGTTGCCAGTTCAATTCCTCGAGTCCCGTAAGTATGGCGGGCAGCGCCCCCTGCAACTAAGATTAATACGGCACCTTGAGCTGAGCTGCCGCTGAGCTCCCCCATGGCTCAGTTGGTTGGAGTGCGTCCTCTCAACCACAAGGTTGCCGGTTGACTCCCACAAGGGATGGTGGGCTGCACCCCTTGCAACTAGCAATGGCAACTGGACCTGGAGCTGAGCTGCGCCCTCCACAACTAAGACTGAAAGGACAACAACTTGAAGCTGAACAGCACCCTCCACAACTAAGATTGAAAGGACAACAACTTGACTTGGGAAAAAAAAAAGTCCTGGAAGTACACAGTGTTCCCCAATAAAGTCCTGTTCCCCTTCCCCAATAAAATTTAAAAAAAAAGAAAGAAAAGAAAATGGAACCAAATCATCACTGTCATCACCATGCCTGCAGCGAAAGAGAAAAGCAAAAAGCCCCTGTTTTACAACTTGGTGATTGCCATTGACAAACCATCGGTCTGTCTGGAGGGTCAAGAGCTGGGCGCTAAGGCTGGCGGAAGGATGGCTTTAGGAAATGTGATGCAGTACCATTACTGACAGATTGGACAGAATTAGACCAGGTATATCTAGCCTGTGGACTGGTCCTTTTCAGCTTCTGGGGAGTGGTTGGGTTGTGATCATGGTGTGTTTCCTGTGGCCACAGCACTGCCACCCAATGTATAGCATCCCATAGACTCAAAGAGCTGGAAAGGGCCTTAGAGTCCATGTGCACATCCTCCCCCTTATCCCTTCTCCGTTGTTCCCCATCTCAGGGGAGAGAGCACGCTTCCCTGACGCGGTGACGTTGGCTTTTGTCGTGTGGCTTTCTTTGTCATGGAGTGTGGGGGATATGGCCCGAGCAGCTACTGTTCCTTCAGTTTGGTCCCCAGAACATATGCATGTGGAACACGCCTAAACCCACCCCGCAGCCCGGAGCCCAGCCAACCTGCAGGCTGAATTGGAGGCGCCGCGCCAAGCGCATCTGACATCAGCCAAATTGCACGTGACCTACAGACCCATGACCGTGAGAGGCAATGCTTGTCAGTCACCAAATCTTGGATGGTTTGTCCTGCAATAGCTGACTCACAGAGTCTATGTCCCTGCCGTAGGCCAGTTCCAAACATGAACACCCAGGCCCAGTCTCAGCTGTGTCGCCTGCATGCTGCCCAGGCTGGGTCATTTGAATGGGAGTGACACACTTCCCAGTGTGAACGCTGTGCGGAGGTAACCGCCATTGCCCAGGACGTCAGAGCCAGAAGCCTCAGGTCTAAGTCAGATTGTCACCGGTGCTGGGTTGTTTGTTGTCCTGACTGCCAAGCCTCCCTGGGCAGTGACGCCCAGTGCAGTGACGTGAGGGGCTCCATACTGCTCACGTGCGACCCTGGGCAGGCTCTTGCATCGCTGGGCTTCAGGCTCCTCATTCTAAGTGGTGAGAGACACTCTCAGGCTCTCTCAATATTATAAGTCATGAGACGGTGTTGTCTCGTGGCGTCGGGCTGACACGTGTTCACACCTTTGTCCCACCACTTGCAGCTGTGCTGTGTCTTTCCAGCACACGGACGGCTTACTTAGCCTTCCTAACCTTCGATCTCCTCAGTGTAAGGTGGGATCGGTCTTCCTTCCGTTGAGGAGTTGTTGATAACGTGTTAAATAAGATGATGTGTTAAAGTCACTCGGTACAGCAGCTGGCACCTCGTAGGTCCTCAGTCACATTCTCCCTCTTAGTGACGCTTGTGAAGCTTCCATTCCTACCTGGAGTCAGGAAGGAGCATGTACAGCTCAGAGGCCAGCTCTGGCCCTTGTCGTTAGGCTGTTAACACCGGGACTCTGTACTTGACATGCTCACCAGCTTTACCTCCCGTATCTGAGCTGCTGTCTCTGGACACCCCGCCACCGTCACATTCCCCAGGGGCCTGTATCTGAGATGCTCCTCTCCCTTTGAAATTCCATTTCATTCTTCCCGGTACTCCTGTCAGTCAGGGAACAAAGCGGAAATCCTGTTACTTTATCTGCATCACAGACCAAATACATTGCTACCTGTGTGACGACAGCGTCATGCATACCCCTCACGGAGGTTTGCATCCGTTTTGAAGACTGTCTTTCTGGGGCCACATGGACACTCAGACATGTGGGTCTGAATACAGGTACACTGCTACCGCTGCGACGTCAGTTCCAGAACATTGCAAAAACGTGAGGCACCCAAATTTTCTGGTTTCCCAGGGCATATGCAAGTTATATTTATTCTATATTATAGTATATTAAGTGTGCAATCGCGTAATGCCTAAAAATTTATATACCTTAACTTAAAAAATACTTTATTGGTAAAAAGTGCTATCATCTGAGCCTTCTGTGAGTCATATATCATCTTTTTGCTGATGAAGGGTCTTACCACAGTGTTAATGGCTGCTGACTGATCAGGGTGCTGGTTGCTGGAGGTTGGGGGGGCTGTGGCAATTTTTAAAAATAAGCCAGCAATTAAGTTTACCGCGTCAATTGGCTCTTCCTTTCATGAAAGGTTTCTCTGTAACATGAGATGCTGTTTGATAGCATTTTACCCACAGTAGAGCTTCTTTCAAAGTTGGAGTCAATCTTTTCAAACCGTGCAGCTGCTTTTCAACTAAGTTTATGTGATATTCTAAATCGTTTGTTGTCATTTCAACAATCTTTACAGCCTCTTCACCAGGAGTGGATTCCATCTCAAGAAACCATTTCTGTGCTCGTCCACAAGAAGCAGCTCCTCATCCGTACAAGGTTGATCATGAGCTTGCAGCCATTCAGTCACATTTTCAGGCTCTGCTTCTAGTTCTCTTGCTGTTTCCACCACCTCTGCAGTGACTTCCTCTCAAAGTCATCCATGAGGGTTGGCATCAACTTCCAAACTCCTGTTAATGTTGATGTTTTGGCCTCTTTCCATGACTCATGAATGTTCTTAATGGCATCTAGAATGGTGAATTCTTTCCAAAGGTTTGTAACTTATTTTGCTCAGCTATAGCCTTACAAAATATATTTCTTAAATAAAAAGGCGTGAAAGTTAAAATGATTCCTTGGTCACGGGCTGCCGAATGGATGCTCTGTTAGCAGGCATGCAAACTACATTAATCTCATGTCCATCTCCATCAGAGCTCTCGGGTGACCAGGTGTGTTGTCAATGAACAGTGATATTTTGAAAGGAATCTTTTTTTCTAAGCAGCAGGTCTCAGCAGTGGGCTTAAAATATTCAGTAAGCCATGTTGTACAGTGATGTGCTGCCATCCAGGCTTTGTGGTTTCATTTATAGAGCACAGGCAGCGTGGACTTAGCATAACTCCTAAGGGCCCTGGGATTTACAGATGGTAACTGAGCACTGGCTTCGACTTAAAGTCACCAGCTGCATTAGCCCCTAACTAGAGAGCCAGCCTGTCCTGTGAAGCTCTGAAGCCAGGTATTGACTTCTCTCTAACTATGAAAGCCCTAGATGGCATCTTCTTCCACTATAAGTCTGTTTTGTCTACGTTGAAAATCCATGTGTAGTGTAGCCACCTTCACTAATTATCTTACTAGATCATCTGGAAAACTATGGCAGCTTTTATCTCAGCACTGGCTCCTTCACCTGTACTTTTATGCTGTGGAGATGGCTTCTCTCCTTAATCCTCATGAACCAACCTCGCCAGCTTCAGATTTTTCTTCTGCACCTTCCTCACCTCTCTCAACCTTCACAGAACTGAATAGAGTTAGGGCCTTGCTCTGGATTGGGCTTTAGCTTAAAGGGATGTTGTGGCTGGTTTGATCTTCTATCCAGACCCCTAAAACTTTCTCCACATCAGCAGTGAGTATGTTTTGCTTTGTTATCATTTGTGTGTTCACTAAAGTAGCACTTTTAATTTTCTTCAAAAAAATTTTCTTTGCATTAACAACTTGGCTACCTGTTTGGTGCACGAGGCTTAGCTTTCAGCCTGTCTCAGCTTTCGACATGCTTTCCTCACTGAGCTTAATCATTTCTAGCTTTTGATTTAAAGCGAGAGATGTATGACTTCCTTTCACTTGAACACTTAGAGGCCATTGTAGGGTCATTAACTGGCCTGATTTCAATATTGTTGTATCTCAGGGAATAAGGAGGCCTGAGGAGGGGGAGAGAGATGGGGAGTAGCCTGTCGGTGGAGCAGTCAGAACACACATACTTATCGTTTAAGTTTACCATCTTATATGGTCACGGTGCATGGTGCCCCAAAACAATTATAATAGTAACAGCAAAGATCACTGATCACAGATTGCCATAACAAATGTAATCATAATGAAAAACTTTGAAATATTGCAAGAATTACCAACATGTGGCACAGAGACTTGAAGTGAGCAAATGCTGTTGGAGAAACAGTACCTATAGACTTGCTTGAGGCAGGGCTGCCACAAACCCTCAATTTGTGCATCATGGAACACCTGCGAGTTGCAATAAAGTGAAGCAGAACAAAAGGAGGTGTGCCTGTGTCAAGGAAGCATCTGCCGATGGAGTTTGAACTTTCTATTCAAGTACAAATCAGATTTATTTTGAATGTTCCATGTTCTTGTCCAGCCATAGTACTCTTATCTCTAGTACCTGAGTCATATGTGGTCAGATAGTCTTGGTGATTAGAATTCTCAGATCATCCCTGCGTTCTGATGCCTGTGGTGACTAATAGGGGAGAGGAGCTGGACTAGCAGGTATCGTTGGGATAGAGGAATAGAAGGTAAGGAGGGGGATTGTGTCTGAAATTCTAGAGACGGCTTGTTTGGTTTTGGGGTTTTGTTTTTGTGTTTTGTTTTGTTTTGTTTTTTGCCTGTTTCATTTTTTTCTGTGAAGGATTGTATAAGGAAATGAAAGTAATATAACACATTAAAAATAAACCCCAGAGTTCTCTTTGGTTTTGTCACAAATAACTTAGGCCAAAGACTCTCCAGGAAGGAATGGTTAAAAACGCAGTCTCCAGAGTCTGTGCCCTTGAGCTCCACCTTCTCCTCAGGTCGTGTCCCCTAAGTCCCTGGCTTAAGTATAAACATGAATCTTTTCCTTGGTTCTCCCTAACAGAGGCAGACTGATATTGTCAAAGGAAAAATTTACTCAATGGAGTAGTAACGGGAGGAAAACAGAGATATCATGGTTGATACAACAGAGAAACAGTGAAATGTCGGAGTCTGAAGTGACTGCAGTGCAGCTCTGAAGAGCTAGTCAACTTCGCAGTCCCCAGGCTGCCTCCCTTTCCTCCCAGCTCCTTTTGTCTGACTCACAGGGAGCTGTCCTCTTGCCCCGCCTCGCAGTAGTCTTGGTCCTCTAACTTCTTCCTACCCGCGCCTGAACGACCACTTGGCACACCTGTCTGCCTTCTCGGGTCAGACTCGAGATCCACCCAGACGTGTGAGTGTCCAACAGCCCCTCACATTGACATGTCTTCCTTTTCTTGCCATTTAACATTTACTGAGCAGCTACTATCTGTTCGTAGGATGCAGAGGTAAAAAAGACTTGCTGGTAATTTCTCTATCCACCAGAAATGTGTGGGGTGGCTGCCTGGTGTGAGGCCCTGTATGAGGGACTGTTTATGGCAGAAGCAAGCAGAAGAGGCTATGAAAGCTCAAGAGAGTTTTGTCACCCGGTCTGGGGAGGACTGAGAAAGCTTTCTCTGAGCTGGTGATACCTGTGTTTTAAGGATGTGTTTGCTATAGCATCCAAGTCAGCATTACTGGGAATTCCATTCCCAGTGTAGCTGAATAAGCTCCTACTAGACCAACCTTCCCAGAGATACCAGCTGTAAACACTGGACAGTGTTAAGTTAGTAAGTAAATAAATAAACAAATAACCAAGTACCTTAAGGCCCTGGAAAGTGAAACTAAGCAACCAGATACTGGAGGGGAGTCAACTCTTGGAAGATGGGAATAAAATGGGGTGAGGTCCCCATTTCTTAGAGCTTTTCACCTGAGTGAATGCTTACATAGGGCAGATTTAAAAAAAAAAAAAAAAAAACTGATAGAAAACCAACAGTGTTTCTGTCCTAAAGAACCAGAGGGCAGAGAGAAGCCTGGATAACTAATGCCACTGGAAAGCAAAAAGAGATTTTTTTAAAGGAGAGAGCCAGAGAGTGGGTGCTCCAAATTCTTTGTATAAATTCTGCCCAGATCTCTGGCTGACTATTAACCGTACAAGAACAGGGCAGATTGCAAGTAACCTAGTTAAGGATAAAAGAACTGAACTGAGATTTTAAACTGCTGCCCAAAACGTAGTCTTTTTCAGTTTGAGTGCAAACAAATCTGCCTGCTCAAACAAATGAACAAACAAAAAAATCAACATCCTTTGGAGAAATATAATAAAATCCAGAGTCTCCACACCATAACATTCACAATGTCTAGGATACAATAAAAAATTACTAAATGTACAGAGAAATAGGAAAACATGACGTTTCTCCAGAGGAAAAACTCTTGAGATGATGCAGATGTTAAAATTAACAGTTTAAGTCTTTAAAGTAACTATGATAATTGTGTTCAGTGATGTAAAGGAAAATGTGATGAATGAAAATTTAGGAAATCTCAGCAGAGAATAGAATTTATGAAAAGAATCAAGGGGAAATTCTAGAACTGAAAAATAAAATATCTGAAATAAAAAAATTCATCAGATGGGTTTAACCACAGAATGGAGATAACAAAAGGGAGAGTCAGTGAACTTGAAGGTAAATCAATAGAAGTTATACACATGAAGAAGAGAAAGAAAAAGGACAAAAAAAGAACTGCCTCAGGGACATGTGAACAACATCAGAAGGTCTAGCACAGGTATAATTGGAGTCATAGAAGGCAGGGAAGACTGAGAAAGAAGACATACGTCAGGAAATCATGACCAAAATTTCTCAGTTTGGGGGGAAAAGGCCAAATGTGTAGATTCGAGAGCTCAGAAAACCCAAGTGGCATAAATACAAAGAAAATCATAGACACACTGCTGAAAACCAAAATCAGACAGAGACTCTAGCATGTGAAAAATGACACATAAATGGGAACAAGGTTTTAAATCACCATTTACTGCTCATTGGAACAATGGAGGCCAGAGACAGTAGGACAATAACTTTAACATGCTGCAGAGAAAACAAAACAAAGTCTCTCATCCCAGAGTTTACATCCATCAAAAGTCTCCTTTAAGAATGAAGGTGAAATAAAGATGTTTTCAGATAAAAAACAGAAAGATAATTTATCACAAGCTGATCTTCACTATAAGAAATGTTAAAGGAAGTTCTTCAGGCTGAAGGAATTTGATGCTAGGTGGAGACTCAGGTGTTCACGAAAGAATAAAGAACATTGGAAATGCTAAATATTCGATCAAATATAAAGGCTATATTTTCTTTAAAAAATACATAAGAAAGTTTACGGCAAATATTATAACATTGTCTTGTGGGTTTGTAATATACCAGGTAGATGTAAGACAAATGACCACTGTAGCATGAAGGACGGGGGCCCAGTAAAGACTTAAGTGGTTGCAAGGTTTCTGCATTTTCTCTGAAGGGGTTAAGCATTAACTAAATAGACCGAAAAGTTAAGGGTATATATTACAATTCTTAGAGCAACCACCCAAAGCATGATGCCGAGGTCTAGCAAACCCGTTTGTCTCATACGGAGCCTGGGGGTGGTTCTCTCACCGCCTCGGGAGGCTCTGCCAGAGCTGGGCTTAGGAAGACTGAGTCACTCACTCCACTTCCAGCCGATGGGCACCTGCATGGGAGCACCTGTCTTCACCGAGAGCCCCCAAGGATGAGCAGGTTTACACTCAAACTGACGTCCCAGGGATGCAGTAACTATTTGGCGAATCAGAATATACCAGGCCACAATTTGT
This sequence comes from Rhinolophus sinicus, assembly GCF_057876585.1. Classification (NCBI taxonomy): domain Eukaryota; kingdom Metazoa; phylum Chordata; class Mammalia; order Chiroptera; family Rhinolophidae; genus Rhinolophus; species Rhinolophus sinicus. The sequence goes on from NC_142501.1 coordinate 6,730,913, forward strand.
CACTCTTTTTTTCTTTTTTTTTAAATTGGGGAATATTGGGGAATAGTGTGTTTCTCCAGGGCCCATCAGCTCCAAGTCGTTGTCCTTCAATCTAGTTGTGGAGGGCGCAGCTCACTGGCCCATGTGGGAATCGAAACAGCAACCCTGTTGTTCAGAGCTCACGCTTTAACCAACTGAACCATCTGGCTGCCCAGTTTGTCACTCTTTGAGGAACTTTCTTTAATCTGTTTTATAAATGTTGCAGTTTAGCCTTACGTTATATTGCAAATTGCCTCCAAGGGTTGTGATAAATCTGGTTGACTTGCTGGTGTGTTCGTCGTAAACATGAGAGCAGAGCAAGGGGAAGCATTAGAAAGAGGCATTAATGTTGGTAGAATGCTTAGCACCTCTTCTGGCGATTGCACTCCCTGGGTTTTGCATCCTTTGCAATGCTGCTCCGCGCCAATGGGACTGCACGCCTGCAACCACCGGACAGGCTGCTGGAGGCATGCTGTGCTTCCCTGGTGCCTCACAGCCCTCCAGGCAGTGAGACATTTGCCTACAGACATTTTCTTACTCTCCAGTACATATGTTTTTATGAAAGAACTAAGCAGGAGGAATTTGCAGTGAATAATTCATGTGTAATTGTTTTCAAAATAAAGTTATTTTTCAAAAGGAAGCAAGCAATCTATCCGTTTCAGAGTCCCACTGCTGCTGCCACGGGGCCACAGCTTTCTGTCTGAACACTTGCCCATCCTGGGCTGGGTGGGACAGGCTCCTCCGCAGAGCTGGGACAGGACACGTGTGCAGATGGCACAGAGCTGCCAGAATGCTCAGTCACGCACTGCCTGCCCAAGTGGCCCGCAGGCCTTCAGCATGGTCTGGGAATCCAGCACTGCTCCCCTAGCGCCCCCAGGCCACACAGCAACACCTGCACTGCCTCCCCTCTTCCTTGGCTCCCAGTCCTGCACCAGCACATCCTGTCCCCCAGCTTGTTTACTTCAGCTCACATACACACGCCGACCAAGGCCTGGGCCTGACCAGCTGGGCCCGTGCAGGTACCATGAGCCACAGCCACATTCAGTTTATTACTGACGTAGCAGCCACAGGTGCCAGCTCCCTGGGTCCTAGCCCCACACACCAAAAAGGACGAAACCAGAGCAGGAGCTGATAACTGCACTGCTGGTGTGGCTGCCCTGTTGCAGCTACGTGGGCTTATATTCTGCAGCTCTAGTCTGAGGAGGCCGGGGCGGAAGGCTCCTTATCTCCTCAGAACCCGGGAGGGGAAAAGAAACTGTCCATGGTAGACTTCTGGGGAGCTGGCCTCATCGCAGCCTCTAGAGGCTCCCGTCTTTGGTGTCCTAGGAGTTTCTCAGGTGTTCTGCCAAGACCCAAATTAGCCTCTGCCTGTGTGGCCAACCTGGATTCAAGCGAGGGCGCCAGGACTTCATAATGGAGACCCACCCCACTTCAGCCCCAGTGACCTCATTCCAATAGTGGAGTTCATCATAGTGGTTAATAAGAAGAACTGGGTTTGAACCCAGGTCTGTTATTTCCTAATAATCTGACTGGGACAACTCACCTAAACTCTCTTAAGCTGCTGTTTCAGCATCTTTAAAATGGGGGTAGTAAGAGTGGCTTATGATAAGGATTAAATGAGACTTATGGAATGCCTGTGAAGAACTCAGCGCAATGCCTGGCACAGAGCAGGCGACAAGCATTGCTACATGATGGTGATGATGAAGATGATGGTGGTGATGGTGATGGTGATGGTGGTGGTGATGGTGATGGTGATGATAGTGGTGATGGTGATGGTGATGATGGTGATGATGATGATGAAGTTGGTGGTGATGATGATGGTGGTGATGGTGGTGATGGTGATGGTGATGATGATGATGGTGGTGGTGATGATGGTGGTGATGATGGTGATGATGATAGTGATGGTGGTGATGATGGTGGTGATGATGATGGTGGTGGTGATGATGATGATGGTGGTGATGGTGGTGATGATGATGGTGATGGTGGTGATGGTGATGATGATGATGGTGGTGATGGTGATGGTGGTGATGATGGTGGTGATGGTGATGGTGGTGATGATGATGGTGATGGTGATGGTGGTGATGATGATGGTGATGGTGGTGATGGTGGTGATGATGATGGTGATGGTGGTGATGGTGATGATGATGATGGTGGTGGTGATGATGGTGGTGATGATGGTGATGATGATAGTGATGGTGGTGATGATGATGGTGATGATGATGATGGTGGTGGTGATGATGGTGGTGATGATGGTGATGATGATAGTGATGGTGGTGATGATGGTGGTGATGATGATGGTGGTGGTGATGATGATGATGGTGGTGATGGTGGTGATGATGATGGTGATGGTGGTGATGGTGATGATGATGATGGTGGTGATGGTGATGGTGGTGATGATGGTGGTGATGGTGATGGTGGTGATGATGATGGTGATGGTGATGGTGGTGATGATGATGGTGATGGTGGTGATGGTGATGATGATGATGGTGGTGGTGATGATGGTGGTGATGATGGTGATGATGATAGTGATGGTGGTGATGATGATGGTGATGATGATGATGGTGGTGGTGATGATGGTGGTGATGATGGTGATGATGATAGTGATGGTGGTGATGATGGTGGTGATGATGATGGTGGTGGTGATGATGATGATGGTGGTGATGGTGGTGATGGTGATGGTGGTGATGATGGTGATGGTGGTGATGGTGGTGATGATGATGGTGGCGATGATGATGGTGATGATGATGGTGGTGATGTATACTATCTTACCCCATCCTCCTGTTCATCATCCTTGACGTTTTTGGCCCTTAGACACATAGACACATTTTTGTTTAAATTTTTTTTATTGGGGAATATTCGGGAACAGTGTGTTTCTCCAGGGCCCATCACCTCCAAGTCATTGTCCTTCAGTCTAGTTGTGGAGGGCACAGCTCAGCTCCAGTTGCCGTTTTCAATCTTCAGTTGCAGGGGTGCAGCCCACCATCCCATGCGTGAATTGAACCAGCAACCTTGTTGTTGAGAGCTCACGCTCTAATCAACTGAGCCATCTGGCCACCCCTCCAGCAGCTCAGTGACAGCTCGTTGTCTTCAATCTAGTTGTGGAGGGTCCAGCTCACTGGCCCATGTGGGAATCGAACCAGCAACCCTGTTGTTCAGAGCTCGTGCTTTAACTGAGCCATCTGGCTGCCCCCCACATTTTGAACTGTGATTTTCTGACCTTTTTCTAAAAGAAAAATCATGTTTTCTCATTTAAATTGTGAACACTTGGAGAGCAGCAGGGATGGTGTCTTCTGTCCCCCAGCAACCCTTCAGTGGGGGGGGGGGGCTCACCTCCAGGCAGGTAGTTCTGTCCTGGTTGTTGACTGGCCATTGGCAGTCTGCCCTTTGCACAGCTCAGCTGATCTAGGATGTTGTCATCTGGATGATTCTGCTTCACTGACTGCAATGCAGGGAGGCATGTTTTCTCAGTCGCTCCCGCGTCCACCACACACACAAAATGGAAACGGTTTGTAAACAGCAGGTTATGTGTCATGGAGTGAACGGATCTTGGATAACTTTCAACGAGCAGAGGTGGCTAACAAGAGAAACAAGAAGGACTATGGATTCCCCTTCCCCCCACAGAGAAAACGCACGAGTATAGTTTGCAATTTGAAGTGTGGACCATAATGAAACTATTCAAAATTTTAGTTTTCCCTCCTCAAACTGCCTTGCTTTATTTTGTTCATGTTTCCTAGGATATGTGTGAGTATAAATGTAACTTATGAGACTTGAAAGCCACCGCTGTCACAGCACATGTGAATTTGGGTCCCTTGTGTGGCCCGGCGTCTGACGAGGTCTGCAGTGCTGACTTCAGCCCCAAATGCCATGCCTACCAGCCCCAGGCGGGGCGCCCACTGGATCCTTTGTTCACTCACTCGCTCAACAAACAAGCCTTGTACTGGGCCAGGGACCCAGGGCACCTGGGCCCCGCCCAAGGGAGTCTGTGGGCGGGGCAGACAAGTAACAATCAGGCTGGAGCAAGGGGCCATGGCGGTGAGGCCAGTGGGGGCTGAGGGGCTCAGCTGGGCATGAACACCAGGCCAACCTAACCGCCCCCCCTCACTCCTCTTCCTGTCAGGTACTGGAAGATAATGGAATGCCCATGGATGACGACCAGTATGCTCAGCTGACTGCAAACATCGGATATAAGAAGGAAGGGATGAGTTACCTGGACTTTGCAGCAGCACTTGCAGGTAGCTCCCGCCACGGCATGCCCTGCGGGGCCGCCTCCCTGTGTTGGCACCACAAGCCTTTCTGAGCTCTGCCACCCGGCCATGGGGGGTGAAGGAGCACACAGAGCGATGGACAGAGTTGGTTCTCAGACAGGAGCAGATTTTTTTGTCCAGTTTTACTTTTTGTCCAGTTTTATCTGACTGCTCTTTGGCCTTTCCTCTTCATTAAGTTAAACTGAACTGTGAGTGCAGTTTTACCTGACAGAACCTTCTACAGACTTAGAGCGCGGGTGGCTTGTCACATTTACTCCAAAGCCTGTGTGCCTTCAGTCACACCTCATGTCCTTTACGATTTTCCCCCTAAAAATAGATGCTGGTTACCTGTAATTAATGACACCCATGCACGGGCAAGACAAGTGTCTCCCTCCCTTCTAGCAGATAAGGACACAGAGATTCCAAAAGATTCAGTGACTTGCCCACAATCACCCAGCCACTGTCCCGCCCCTCTCCCCACCCCCGATGGTTGTCAGGAAGTGCGTCTTGTACAGTGCAATCAGGGCCCGAAGCTGGGTCCTCCCGTTTGTCACCTGTTCCTTCTCCTGCTCTCCTGGCCACACACCTGGCAGATGGAGGAAGGGCATGCAGCCCCTGCCTCTCTGCTGTGTCCCCTCTCCTCTCCCTCAGCTCCACTCTCACCCGTGCTGCTTTCTCATATGTGAAGGAAGTTTGGGTGGACAAATAAGCCCCCTAGAAAAGCTGCAGAAATCTTACAAATGTATCACTAGAATCTTCTCCTGTTTGGCCGCAAATGCACTGCAGGCTGGACAGGGAGGGGCCCGGAAGGCCTGTCTGCGTTTTGCGTCCTCCCTGAGCTTGGTCTGGGGGAGGTACTGGATCTCCACTGGAGAGACTAGCTGCTGGAACTCCTCACCAGGCAAATGCAGAGGCACCCTGCAGCACCCCCAGACTTGCACCTCCCTAAAGGGAGAGGGCTCCAAAAAAAGGGCAAGGCAAGAAGCCGTAGAAGTTTGAAAGTGTGACATGTTCTTTGGGTATGTTTCGACATTTTTGAAGGAAAATGAAAAGAAGGAAAAGGAATCCACACTTATTTCAGCGAGTGCTTCCAGGGTGCCAGGTGCATTCAGGCTTCAGGTGAGGAACTTGGGGCCCAGGGTGAGTAGGTCGCTCCCCTGAGATCCCAGTGCAGTGACTCCATTGCAGATGGGGACTTGACACAGTAGCTGTTGACTGCTCTCGGCTTCCTCCCTCCCAGCCTGTTCCACCCCCCCTTTCCTCCTCCTCTTCACCCTCCATCAGTCCTGTATCCCCACATGGTCAGATGTCCCGGCGGGGGAGGGGATGGAGGCTCCCGGGCAGCTCCAGGCCAGGGTTCCGGGGTGGGCATGCAGGGGGCAGGCGAGCAGCTGGGGAGGTGTTATCTGCCAGGCGTAGGAACCCGAGGGGTCACTGCAGGCCCAGGTGGAGCCGGGCAGAAGCCAGGTTCAAGACTGAACCCCAGGATGCTCACGAGCTCAGGCGCTCCGCCCACCGTCCATCTTGCAGACCATCCATGGGGATGGGGTGGTGGCAACATGTGCAGAGAACCATGTCTAAAACCAAGTCCCAGGTTTTTAGCCTGGCGTTCGACAAGGCCACGCTCAAATTATCCCAACCTGATGGAAATGGATTGGTTTTTAAATAGAGGTGACACTTCCTTGCTGAGTTTTAGGGGACAGAGAAGGCATAGCGCAGTAATTAACCAGCTGAGCTCTGGAATCGGAAGGGCCTGGGTTCAGCTGTTTGATCCATGAGCTCTGCACCCTTGTGGAAGTCGGGGAACCCCCTGAGCCTCCGTCGCCTCCTGTGTAAAGTGGGCATGATAACAGATTTCCTTGTGAGTAAACACGGCGTCAGAAGAGTCTGCCTCTCGGGTTGTTGAAAGGACCGAGCACAGGGTCTGGCAGCTGCGTAGTCAGGAAATGCCTGTTGAATTAATGAATGCTGATTGAATCACACATTCCTGGGTGTAGGCCATGATTCTTGGAATTCTCATTCTCAGCCGCTGGGATGGAGGGATGAACGAGGGATGTCCCTGCCCTGGAGGAAGGCTGGGAAGCAACGCGAGAGCGCGTGCGAGGGCACAGTGGTCAGCTGTGCTGGGCAAGAGCGTGGCCGATGGACGGCCTGCAGAGCAAGCTGTGCTTGTGTGACAGGGCAGGGAACTGTGTGCGGTTCGCAGGGTTGCTTTGTGTATGGGGTCCCAGCAGGACTTGGGACAGGCAGAGTTCCAGTGCTGGAGCAGAGGTAGGCGTGCACGCCGCTGATGGCAGTCTTCTGACGTATGTGATTGTTTCAGGTGCTAAAAGGAGCGAGCCGGGAGTGACTCCATGTCAGACTCCAGTTCTTTCAAAAAGTAACTTGGACAGCTGCTTGATGACTGCTGAAGAATGCCTGAAACTTTTCCCCCAGAGACTGAAGAAATTCTTCCGGGTAAATGATGACCTGTGTGCTGCTTGGCTTATCTGCCCCACCCCCACTGCAGGCCACTCAGCCAGCTTGGGCACGACCCCTAGAGCCCCATTTTGTCCTGCTCACCACCGGACACAGGGCGCTTCCCTCCACACACTCAGGCTGACCCCTTCTCCCCTTCCTGGGGAGGGGACCTAACTCAGTGATCCCCACCCCTCCCTGAAATCCCTCCCTGCTGACACTTTGCCAGGTCTGCCTCTCGAAGGCCTTAGAGAAGTGAGGAGACTCTCCTCACAAGTGAGGGAGGGGCGGGAAGGGCTGGAAAACCGATCACAGTGACTTTAGGGTCCGTTCATCCATTCCATCCACTCCAGTCATTCACTCACCTACCAAAAAAGTGTTGCACACTTACTATATGCTGAAATCTGCTAAATGCTGAGGATGAAAGACACGAGCCCCGCTCGGGAGCTCAGTCCAGTGCCTCTGAGATACAGATGGTAAACAGGCAGCTCAGACACACCGTTATTGGCCGTCGTAGAGGGAACTGTAGCGTGCTGTGGGGGCACAGGGAAAAGACCCTCTTAAGGAGGGCTTCCTGGAGGAGGTGACCAGTGAACCGACTCTTAAACCCTCAGCAAGTGCTGGGCAGCAAAAGAAGGGAACAAACAGTGGAAGAGGGAGCTTGCACAAGGCAGGTGGCAGGCCGGCCATGGGCTTTAGGGAAAAGCTCACGGCTCGGCGTGACTGAGGCATGGGCGGCAGGTGGCGGTTTGTAACAGATGAGACAGGAGAAATAGCAGCCCTTCAAGCAGAGGCAGGGGCAGAGTGGCCTCCGGTTTTGTGGTGAGAAGTAAACAGGTGACTATAGTGGGAAGGAAGCTCGCTTTACTAAGCCGCCTGGCCTGCGTGAGCTGCAAAAGAGGGTGGAGGCCCCAGATGTGTGGAAGCAAACACATCAGAAAGCCAGGAGGGCTGAGTCCAACCAAGGAGGGGTGGGAGCGCCCTGGGGCGCAGCTGGTGCTTGGGGGCAGAGGCAGCCGAGTTTCCTGTCCTCTGGACCCTCTTCCCCTCGCTGACCACCCATGGGAAGTTCATGTTGGTTACCAAGCTCCCATTTTAAAACAAGGAGATTTGTGATGACTGTCTAGCTTGGGTTTGCAGGATCGTTCTGACTTTGACCATTTTCTGTCCAGCTGTCCGGCCATGAATCCCAATGTTTGGTTTGAAAAAGTGTGGTTACAGACGTGCAGAAGGGCTGGCCCTCATTGTTTAATCCGATCCAGTGTCCAGCCAAGAAGAGCACAGAGCAGGCCGGGTTGTCTGGCGGTTGATAGCCTGGTTCTCCAAAGGAGGGAAGCCAGGCTAGAGGGAGAGAGGGCAGAGGTGGAAGCAGAAAGGCACCGGAGCCGAGGGCCCCTCTGTGCTGCTTAGCAGGGGGCCTGAGTGGCTCCGAGGGGTCCCAGGCCAGCGCCCTGCTGCTGCCCTGCCCACTGAAGCCCAGACTCCTCTTCCCGGCCTCTCCCAGCGGGGGTTAAGGGGGGAAGTAGAGCTCCATGCTGGCACCATTGTCCTCCTACCTTTATTATCAGTGTAGCCTGGCGGCAGTATTTCCTAAGATGATCTTTATTTTAAATAGTTAAATCATTGATTCCACAAATGTTCACCGACACTCATTCAGTCCTGCAAGGAACTTAGGATCTAGTGGGGGAGACAAAGTGAACTCCTAGTTGCAGGGTCTTGTGATCCATCTGAGGATGCAGGTCCCCTGAGTCCCCTGGGGGTTTGCTCATTGTCCCCGCAGGTTGTGGAAACGGGACCAAGCATGAGTGGGGAGGTACAGTTTCTCTTATTCATGAGAAATACATAAACATCTCTCCTCATCAATAATGAAAGAAAGGAAAAAGTTGAATTTGTTTAAAATACTGTTATTGCTGCCGCCGCCGCTGTTTGCCTGGTACTCTCGTAACCAGAGGAGTCCGCCTCGGCTCCGTTAGGTTCACAGACAGCAGCAGAGTCCGCTGAGTTAGCCACGTGCTCGAAGCCCAGGCCAAGGACCGTAAACAGTTGAAGGAAACAATTCATTGTGACCAAATAAGCAGCGTCTTTCCTCCCTGACTATGGGGAGGGAAGCGGGACCCGCTTGGTGACCTGGGGACGGGTTCTCTGTGGCCCCTGTGGGTTCACCTTCACCCCATGACTCACCCTCCGGACAGTGTATCTAGAATTCCCATGTATCCATGGACTCATGTACATTTTTCAAAACAAACAGAATCAAGAAACCCTCGTTCAGATCGGATCATTCTGTACATATGTGTCTGCAGCTGCACTTTTTCCTTCATCGTCTGTCTTGGACACGTGACCTCATACAGCAGTGAGGTGCCCCCGTGCACCTCACACGGGCCCTGTTCCTACCCACCTGGCCCACGGACCCCAGCGCTGCCCTGGCCGTGGCCTTCCGCTCTGGCGGCGTCCTGACCCTCTCCCCCTCATGTCACTCCACACTCTGTCTCACTTCCTGTGTTTGAACATTCTGTCCCTCTGCCTGGATTGCCACTCCTGCCCCTTTGACCAGCTCCTACCCACGCGCAGCTTTCCCAAGTCCTAGGCCCTTCCTCTGGGGTCCGCTGCTGTGTGTTCCCCTTCCAGCGCTCAATGGACGAGACCCAAGGCCCCAGTCTCCCCTGAATCATTCACCCCCATGACCCACGTGCCCGCCATGGTGCCTGTCACATGGGAAGTGATGGATATGTAGTCGCTGAGTGAACAAAAGACTTCATAGTACATGTCAGGCAGTGAACTAACTGAAAGGTTATAAGGTAGCTGTGAGGATGAGAATAAATGAGGCCATATATGTAAACTGATTTGTTTTCATCCCCACAACTACTCTATCCAATCAGTGTTAGCATTCCCATTTCACGGATGGAGAAACTGAGGGTGAGAGATGGGGAGATACCCAAGGCCACACCTTTGTTAAGTGTCATTGAAAGAACTTCCGTTTGATTCCGAAGTCTGGGTACTACCTAATACCATGAAAGGTCTTCCTTCTGGGAAGTTGAAGACTGAAATTTGGGGAACAATTACAGTTTTAAATTTGTGCAGATTATGAACATGGGGTCTCGTGGCATCTGGACTGTCCCTGGGGTCCAGGGGTTGAGGCTGGCACCAGAGCACTCTTCTCGCAGTTTTCAGTCTTTGACTGCCTTGTCACACCGAATCGCTGTCATTTGCTCGTGTGCCTTTATCCCTGCTGGGAGACCCTGGTGTCCGGGGCCCTGGTGCAGTCATCAGCATGTCCCGGAGATAGCAGAGTGCTTGGCATGTAGCAGATGTCCGGGGAGTATTTGCTGCCTCCTTCATCCCCAGCAGCTTCATTGCACAGACCTGTGTGAAGGTCTTGGAACTGGAGCCGTGGCGGGGAAGGATGAGAGCCCAGGTCCCCGTTTACCTCCTAGAGAGGGAGCAGACGGCAGACACAACTCTCCAGTATGTCAGGTGGGGGCATGTGCTGTGAAGAAAGACAAGGCAGGGTGAGACGCCCAGGACCAATCAGGTGGTGCCGTTGTACAGAGGGGTCAGGAAATGCTCCCTGGAGAGGTGCAGAGGTGGCAGGGAATTCCCGGAGGCGCCCTGAGGCAGGCTTGGCATCAAACAACAGCAAGGGGACAAGGAGGCGCGAGATGCGGGCACAGGGCTGGAGGTGCCTGCGGCCACGGTCGGGGTGGGGTCAGACCCGGAGTGCGATGGAGAACCGCTGGGTTGAGAGGAGGAGCAGCATGTGCTGACGTGAGCTGTGAAGGAGTCACTGGCTGCTGTGAGCAGAGGACGGGGCGCGGCTGGGAGTGGGCAGCCGCTGTGAGCGTCCTGCAGGAATCGGGGCCGTGAGTGCGGTGGAGCTCCTGGACGCTGGGGGGCGCTCTGGAGGCAGAGCCAAGGGACGTGTTGACAGATTGGTTGTGGGTGTGAGAGAAAGCAAGGAACAGGACGACTCCTGGTCTGAGCAACGGACAGAAAGGCAGAGCTGCCGCTTCCCAAGGTGGGAAAGACTGGGGGGAGCGAGCTGGGCAGGGCCTGGGGCTAGGAGTTCGCCTTTGGCCTTGTTTGGGCGGATAGGCAAGAGGAGATGTCCCAGGGCCATTGGCGATGTGAGATGGGAGGTGCCGGAAGAGGGAGCCGGCTGAACAGAGAGACCAGCAGCACATGACGGGCCTGCAGCCCCAAGAGCAGTGCCGCTGGCGCGGAGGCCGTCAGCTGGTTACGCGTCTGCCAGCTGGACTGGGGTGTCACTGGGAAGCAGAGGCAGCATTTTAAATTGCTCCCGACAGTGACTGCACGTGTTAGGTGCTGAATAATTTTTGGTGAATGAATAAATGAGTGACTACAGATAAGGTAGGTCTTCCCAGAAAATCCCAAAACCTTCTCATTAGTGAGTCATAGCAGGTCCTGCTTTATATTACAAATAACCTCTTATCGCAGGGCCTGGGGCTTGATCAGGTACCAGTGGAGATGAGAGGTGTTGGGACCACATCAGCAACTTTTCAAGCTAAGACAGGGGAAGTACCTATGGGGGAAGCAAGGCGTAGGCCCAGACAGAGCACGTTCAAATCCGACTGCCAGGCACGTGGTATGTGACCTCAAGCAACAGCCCTAATAACAAACAACCTTTCAGAGAGCTTACAACACCTGCAAAACACTGTAAGTGCTCTGCACGCATTAGTCTGTTCAGTCCTCACAGCCACCCGTGGAACTAGAGGTTATTCTAACCCGCATTTTACAGACGAGAAAATGGAAGCGTGGGGAGGTTATGTCCTCACATCTTGTCCAAGGTCACGCACTGCCAGTAAGTGGCAGAGCTGGAATTTGAAACTCAGCAACCCGTCTCCAGAGTGTGCGCTCAGCCTTGCAGCACGACCTCTCAACCTGCTGGCCTCTGTTTCCTCATCTGCAAAATGGAAATCCCGGTGCCCTCGTGCAGCACGCCCTGTGGCGCAAATGCCCCCGTGCGCAGTCCTCGGGCCCGGCAGGCACACAGATCTCAGACAGGGCCCGAGCGTCAGCGAGGCCATCAGACGCAGCACCGGCCGCTGCGCCCCTCGGGGTGAAATCCAGTGTGGCGCTCGTTGCCCTGCAGACGCTCGCAGACATTCCGCAAGTTAGATGAAAAGTTCCATAGCCAGGTTTTCATCTGGTCCAGCACTCTCTGTTTTCCTTCTGGTGCTGGTCCCAGAAGCATGGAAGGGACAGAAAGGTGTTTGTCCCTGTCCTGAGCTCCACGTGAGAGGACGGCACTGGAGGGCGTGGTGTGGAAGGCCTTCCCCCTCCTCACTTTGGAGATGAGTCGGTACCGCGGGGTTGCCGGTGTGCGGTCGGCAGCGTCGGGAGGCGGCTCTGACGTGTGCGTTCCGTTTCCAGGACCCCTACGCCGCCTTCTTTAAGATGGACGCGGACCTGAATGGCATCGTCAGCATGCAGGACCTCCGCAGGTTGCTGCAGCACTTACTGTTCAGCCTCAAAGACGAAGAGTTTGAGCGTTTCCTGGGCCTGCTGGGCTTGAGACTCAATGTCACCCTAAACTTTCGGGAATTTCGGAATTTGTTTGAGAAGCGGCCACTCAGAAGAGACGATGCACCTCAGAGACTCATTAGGTAAGAAGGTGGCACATTCAGTGTCTGGCACATCGGCCGGCGCCCCACCCAGCCCGGCCTTCCCATTGCCCACCAGGGCCAAAGGCTGCAGTGGCCTCCAGGGGCAATTGTTTTGTGTCCTTAGTTCAAGAAAATCACACAAGGCGTATGCATTCAATGTAGAAAGACTAGAAAACAGATGAGAAGGCAACCTGATCTAACCACCTGTTTTTGTATCTCCAGTCTGTGTATCAGTCCAGTCTTTTCTCTATGCACATAAATATATGCCTACACTTACATGCTTTTCTTTTAATAAATCTGGGGTCAGCAGTGCCCGGTGCTTTGGGAGATGCGAGAACCCCTTCCAGCCCTTTCCCTGGCACTGCTCCACCCCGACTCCCACCCACCCCAGGCCGGCCTCACTGGCGTCAAGGAGGAGAATCTGCGTCCCGCTGAGCTGTAACTCCCTTGGCCCACTGGGCTTTCTCTCCTTGAAGCAGTAACAGAGCCTCCCGCCGAGGCCGGTACCTGACCCAGTCGTCTCCCTGGTAAGATCTGCTCAATGCCGACATATACAAATGCAGTAGCCATTCAGCCCCTCCATGACCAGTCATTATAATACTAACCTTTGTGAAATGTTACTGTCCCCTATGATGACACAGAGTTATGTTTTCTCTACAGAGACACCGCACAGTAGTGACATTCACTGGGTTGTTTTGCCCTTGAGGCTCTCGCACCCCCAGGGACGCCAGACAAGCACGCCTTCTACCAGGCAGGGGCAGCCCCGTGGTGGGGAGCCCCTCAGCCCCTGTCACAGGGCCAGACTATGTGACACTTCACTAGGCTGCAGAAAGCCCTCTGGTCTTACCCTAATTTTTCCCCCTGAATTTGTTGGGTTTATTATTATTTTTCTATACTTAAAATCAAGCAAGAGTCTGCAGTCTGTTCCTGCGGGAACCGATCGTGTAACACGTGAGCCGGACACCTGCTTCCAAATGCTTAGGTTCTGAGGAGTTTTCACTTGAGACTTGATTGCTTAGCATTAAGACAAAACAAAAAATACGCTTCAGAAAGAATTTTCTGGAGAGTGTGTGCAGAATTAACATGGAAAATTTCAACCAGAAAGCACAATCTTCTCATTCAAATGAGTCAACTTTCTTCCTTGTATTTATTCGTGCGTTCATCAAATATTTACTGAGAGCAGACTGCGTGCTAGACTTTACCCCGGTTCGAGGCATTTTGCCCTGGTTCTAGGTGCTGCAGAGATGATTAAGATACTCCCATTGGATGTTGGACAGGTACAAACATAAAGAGCTACACAGACATTCAAGGGCGTCTGAAGGGCCACGGGCAGGGGAGAGGCTAAGCCTGCCCGAGGAGCCTAGGAAAAGTGGGGCATTTGAGTGGTGTCTTGAGGTATGTGTAGGAGTTCGCCAGGTGCAGGCTACCAGAATGGTAGTTCAAAGCCAGGGAACAGCATTTGCAGTGTCACAGAGGTGGGAATGTCGAGCACATTCGGGAGATGGGGAGAGGATGCGTGTGTAGAAGTGGCATGAGTGGTGAGGCGCGGTGGGAGAGGGGCCTGGAGGGGGGAGGGCCGCTGCGAAGGGGCTGGAGAGCCAGGCTGAGGCGTCCATACATGAGTTATGGTAGGCAGAGAGGATTTTATGTCACGCAGTGACAGTGTGCTGTGGGAAGATCCTGCGGCAGCTCCAGAGGAGAGGGTGGTGGTAAAGGAGGAGAGGCTGGAGCCCAGGGAGACCTGGCGTGGTCGTCAGTGGTCTAGTGGAGAAAGCGCTGAGATGTCAACCAAGGCAGCGCTTTAGAAGCCACACCCTTCCGTGGCCAGACCCGTGCCTGTGCTTTGTGGAGACACGCCCTTTAATACCCCAGCAGCCCTGCACAGGAGGGCGCTACTATCTGACCTTCCAGATGAAGGAACTGGGGCCTAGAGGAAAGTTAACGACTTGTCCAGAAGTGCCCAGGTGATGGGTGGCGGGGCAGAGATTTGAACCCAGGGTGCCTGATGGGAGGGGCCGCTTTCTCTGCCTAGAGACCTTGCCCTCCTTCACGTCCCCCAGCCTCACTCTTCTCCACCAGCCAAACCTGACGCCATCCTTTACTGGAAGCCATCCTGCCCTCCCGGTGGGACTCTCTGCCTTCTTTGCCTTGGCTTTTCACGGGCATCATCGAAACGCAATACTTTTGAAAACTTGAAGGGTTCATAACTTGGTCAAAGTGAGGAAGACCATCTTGTTTGCATCATAACAGCAACACGTTTTCATTTTAGATGTATAAGTACTAATTAGAATAGGATCCAATGACCCTGCCTCATTTCTACATTATTTATTCCCATGCAGTCACCTTATTTAAAACACACCTGCCTTGTCCGTTTATCTGACAACCTAAGTCAAGTACATTTTGGTGCATGTACATCATAAAAGAGGAAAGAATACTGCCATGTGTTTTTTAAGCAAAATTAGATAGTCCAGTTTGTTGTAACGAAATATTGTATGATCAACTCCTTCCTGTTGAATGAAAATACCAAGTTTCCCTTTTGTGCTTAGAACTACGTTAGTCTCTCATAAAGACCTTTGGCTTATATGGTCAGTTTCACCATCGTCAGTGGAATCAGGAGCGCTTTTCTCTCTCCGCATTCATTTCTGGGTCACCTAATAACTGAGACATCTTCCTATCCCAGTTTTCTTCTCTTTGCATGAAGCAGGAATTCTGAATTTTCAACTGTGTTCAGTGAAAACGAACACAGGACTACAAAGATGGTGTCACTGTGTCTCTTATACCTTCTTGAAACATGCTGTTATACTTTGGGCAGTCAGCAAACTGAAGGCTGATACGATAGCGGTGACTCATTTCAGTGTTATATTAGTCTGCTAAGCGGTTCCATCATTTTTTAATTGTTATTATTTTAGTCTCTCTTTTTTAGCATAGTTGGAAATAATGAATGAATGATGGTTGAATATTTCTTAGGATAAGGCAATAGATTTAGTAAAATTAAAATCAAGATCACTAAGACCACAGAATTTTCATCTAAGTTCTTTCTGTTCTAAGCTCTTAATGCTATCACTTTCCTTGTAGGCAGTGATTTAGTTGCATTCCACAAATTTGGATATGTTGTAGTTTTTATTTTCATTTAATTCAAAATATTTTCTAATTTCCCTTAAGACTTCCTCTTAGATCCATGGATTATTTAGAAGTGTGTTTTTTAATTTCAAAATATTTTCATAGTTTCCAAATATCTTTCTGTTATTGATTTCTAGTTTTAAAAGTTTGTTGTGGTCAGAGAACATACTTAGTGTGAGTTTAATTGTTTTAAGTTTGTTAAGGTCTGTTTTATGATCCTAGAAATGGCTTATCTTGGTGAATATTCCATGTTTGCTGGAAAAGAGTGTTACGTATCTGGCTGTTCTTCAGTGGAGGAGTGTTCTATAACATAAGTGTCAGTGAAATCAAGTTGGTTTGTATTCAGGTCGTATATATTCTTTTTTATTTTCTGTCTACTTGTTCTATCAATTACTAAGAGCAGAGTCTTGAAGTCTCCGTCAATAATTTTGCACTTGTCTATTTCTCCTTCCAGTTCTATCCGTTTATGCTTCGTGTATTTTGAAACTCTTGAGAAAAAATAGTATGTTATAGTTACAAAGATATTTACCTTTTCTGCTTCTCTTCCTTTATTTCTGAAGTTCCAAGTTTCTCTCTGCTATCATTTACCTTCCCTTAAAGAACTTCCATTAGCATTTATCTTTCAGTACAAGTCTACTGGAGATACATTGTCTTAGTTTTCCTTCATTGAGAATATCGTTCCTGCTCCTTCATTCCTAACAGATACTTTTGCTGGGTATAGAATTCTGGGTTGACAACTCTTGTTTCAGCACTTTAAAAATGTGCTGTCTTCTGGCTTCCATGGTTTGTGGTGAGACATCTTTAGTCATTCAAATGATCTCCCTACACCCCGCCCTCCAAGTATTGTGCCATTTTTTTTGCAAGTGGCTTTCAAGATCTATCCTTTATCTTTGGTTTTCAGTAGTTTTCGTATGATGTGTCTGAGCATTATTTTCTCTGAGTTTATCTTTGTGGGGGGGAGCCTACTGAACTTGTTGATTCTGTAACTTTATGTTTTTCATCAAATTTGGGGAGGTTACAGCTATTATTTCCTCAACTTTTAACTTTTTTTCTGTACCAATCTCTTTCTCCTCTCCTTTTGGTATCCAATGACATGAATGTTAGATCTTTTGATTTTGTATCACAGGTATATAGTCTCTAAGGCTATATTCTTTTCTCTTTTCTTCTCCGTTGATCAGGTTGGATTATTTCTGTTCTTCTATTTTCACACTCACTGGCTCACTCCTCTGACATCTCCATTCTGTCATTGAGTTAATCCAGGGAAAATTTTATTTCAGTTGTATTTTTTAATTCTAAAGTTTCCATTTGTTTTCTTTCTTTCTTTTCTATTTTTTTAAGCTTCTGTTTCTTTGCTCAAAACTTCTGTCTTTCCATTTATTTCAAGGACGTTCACCCTTAACTTCGTGGTTATAATATCTGGTTTAAAATATATTTTTAACATCTGGGTCATCTTGGAGTTGCTGTCTATCATCTTTTACCTTGAAAATTGTTGAAATTTTCCTGGTTCTTTGTATATAGAGTCATTTTGGATTGCATCTTGGGCGTTTTTAATATTATGTTATGACATTCTGGCCCTGTTAAAATCCTCAGTCGCGTGTTGATTCTTTTTTTATTTTTTTAAACTGGCAATCAATCCAGTCAGTTTCAGACTGCTAGTCCTGACTTGCCTTCTGTGGTTTCAACATCAGTTTAGTTTTCAAAGCCGTTGTAGCTCTATCTAGCCAGCCCATGTGTGCAGCACCCAGGCACCAGTTTTAACTACACAGTAGTCAAATTCTCAAAACTTTTGCTGTACTGCTTCGGGTTAGTTTCACATGTGCACGTCAGAGGTGAACTGGAACTTCCTGCACAGGTTTGGGCGTCCCTTTTTCCAGCTCTCTCCTCTCTATGATTTCTCCCCACGCTTTCCAGCTTCTGGCTGGAAAACCTTAGGTTTTAGCTTATCCATGCTGCTGTGTGTTTCCCATGACTGGGTCCACTTCCAGGGCCACAGGGTGAGAGAAAATAGAAAGGAAAAATAGTAAGTGGATTCCCCCAACGCTCCTTGAATCACAGTGACTGCTTTTCCCATTTCCTCTGGTTGGAGAGAAGAATTTCAGTTGTAGGTTCCTGCTTGGCCACTGCTATTGCTGGCACCATTACAAAAGTACAAGTTTTGTAACCAGAATTGCCTGGGATCAGGACAGAGAGTAAAAGGAGACGAAAAGGGGGGGGGGTCCCCCACATTCCTTGCACTGCAGGGGCCCTCCTTCCTAGTTCTTTGGTCTGAAAAACAGGCTTTCTTTGGAGCTTTTTCTGTCCCCATCCGCTGCACAGTTCCAGAATTAGGACTCCCCGTGAGCCTAAGCTGGGGATACAGGAAGGAAAAAGCCCGTGAAACTCAGCCTGTTTCAGTCCTTGTTCAGGTTTTCATGTCCCTGTCCATCAGTTGTCTGGTATTTCCTTTTCAGTGTCCTCAGAGCGTTAGCTTTTGTGTTCTGTCTAGAGTTTTCAGTTGGAATCAGTGGGAGAGAACGAGTGAGTGTGTCTCCTTCTTACCCGGGACCGGAAGCATCTCAGGACTCCTGCCCTGCCTCTACTGCTGCTCCCCGAGGTCACACAGCTGTGTCCTCATCACGCCGCACAGAGCCACTCCCTGGCCTTCTTAGCTGAAGTGTCCCCTCCTGCCCATCATTCTCGGTCACACACAGTGTCTGAAGTGACCAGATTCACTCATTGTCCCATTGTTTGCTGTAAGCTTCCTGCCACCACAGTGCGAGCTCCTTGGGGACATGGGCTCTGGCCACACTGCTCATCCCAGGGTCTGCAGGACCCAGAGCCACTCATCACACAGGTGTGTATGTATTTGTGACTCACAGGCTGGCTCATAGGAAGCCTGCATCTGATTGATTGTCAGGAGCGAAAGAGCCAGGCAACGGGACAGGAAATAAGTGACTTCTGGCAAAGGCCACAGGGAAACCTCCTGATCTCTCTAGAAGAGACAAGTATATGACGTGGGGTAAAGGAGAAATGGATGGGAAAATCAGTAGGAGTCCCTGGTTTGAGCGTGGGTCACTAAGAAAATAATCAAGCCTTATGGCCTAGAAGAGAGAGAGTGGGCTGCTGGGGGCTGTTTGGATATGTGCTTAGATGGTGAGGTCAGTTTGCGGTGTTGGCTTTGGAGAGAAAGAGAACGTGCTGCCCAGGTTCTCCTTGAGAGCACTTTTGGGGACGTCCAGGTGAGCCCTGTGGGTGCAGGTGGGATGTGGGAGGAGCCTGAAGGTGGAGGCGGGAGGACGTGCACCCTTAGGCCCAACAGTCCTTTTAGGCAACACCTGTGAAAGTGCAGCATAATCCCGCCAGGCTTCCAAAGCCTTGAGTGTAAAGCGGCGATAGAGGGTTAGACTGGCTGGCCTTTGGATCCCTTCCCAGCCGGGAAATTCCATGATTCTGTGACGTCCGGTAGGCAGTTGGGGAGATGGAACGGAAAAGCAGGTGAGGTTATAGTACTAATGTGGTCTGGACATGGGGTGGCAGTGAGGCCGTAAGGAGGAGTGGCCTCTCAGAAGAGTAAATACACTTTGGGTGGAAGGAGACAGAAGGTCAAGGGCGGGGGGAGCCAGCAGGGCAGGAGCATCCCCAGGGCTGAGGACACATGGTGACAAGGCCCTGGTGGACATGTCCAGCTCACGGTGTCATTTAAAGAGGCAACCAGAGAGGAGAGAGGTGGTTCACAGTGTCACGTGCAACCGAAAAGTAAGTGAAGACCCTTGGATTTGGCCATATATTATAGAAGAAACTGGTGAATATACAGACGGGGGGAGGGGGGCCTCCCTAATGGGAGCGGTGCCAGCCAGCTTACCTGTGTACCCCACAAGTGGGCATCTGCCAGGAGAGAGAACGAAGCTAGGCGAGTGCTCATTTGGTCCATTTCAGCAGTGACATGGGAACAGGGAGAAGATCCTACCTCATCTCAGCTGGTCCTCAGCAACGTGCCAGCTGAGCAAACGGGAGAGTTTTTGTGTGCCAAACCAGGGGAGTCAGCATTTATGTAATTCACCAAAGAAACACTGCTTTGAATGAGAAAGACGCTTTCTATGTGATACACGGGTCAACAGCACAGTGTGGATTTCTGGGGTAACGATGGTCGCCATGAACCTGGTGACCAGTGGGTGCTGGGCACTGTCCGTCACCCAGGAATTTGAAGGGTGCCCCAGGATAGCTGTCAGAGAGCAGCGGGATTTCTTAGGCTGTATTTAAAGGAGAAGCCACAGGAATTGCAATTATTACTGCTTAATTTTGTTCATTCCAGTTGCTGTGGCTGGCTTGCTGTGTGCTTTTAAAATGTGTGACCGTAGTGGAATGTTCCAGGAGAGCCCTCTTGTAGGTGGGAGCCGCAGGCTTCACTTCCCTGGACCTCACACAGTGCCTGGTCCTCATCATGGTGACTTACAATAGACATGCTAAGTGGCAAGGGGACCCTCAGCACGGTGCAAACAAGAGTGGCCCTGACCTCTACGAAACGGAGGTTCCAATGGAGCCATTCTATGAAGAGTGAAGTTAAACGGGGTGCCGAAGCTGGAGTCCCCGATAAAGAAGGGAGTGGCAGTGGGAGAGCCTGGCCGCGGGCCTAGGGAGACCTGACTGGAACGCCAGGGTGCCGGGACCTCCCTGTGCAGTTTGGGCAACTATTTAACTAACCTCTCTTCACCACAACGTGGTAACGTCAGCACCGCGTGGCGAGTGCCTGGCCCCTGCTGCTCACGGCAGGCGTTCGTGGTGGCCGTCAGCTCCCTGGAAACGCACTCAGTGCTCCGGCCCATGTGTCACACGCACTGGGCCGTATTCACAGCAGCACCTCTCTGAGGACAACACGAAGCTTTGGCCTCTGTGGTGTGGAGCACACACAGCCCCTCCATTTTCTCAACTGGCAGCGTGCTGGTTGACTTTTTTAAAAGGGAAACATGGGACTTGTTTGCTGTCCCCACCCTGGATTTCCCAGGTCCCCTGAGGAGAAATTCACACGAGGGTCTATATGGGGCCTTGGCCATTAGTTCCTCTTGTTCACCCTTCGGCAAGATGCACTGGTCGTCCACGAGCCTGTGAATCGGGTGGCTTCTCAGCATGTGCGCAGATGGGGTCCCGTTTCAGGGTGACGTGCGTGGTCCACTGGTTTTGCTGGAAGACTGTCTCAGTGCTCTAGTCTCCAAGGGAAAATGTTACAGGTGCACAGCTGGGTGTGGGGACGCTCCGGCTCCCAAAAATGGAGTCACACATGCCCCCTGGGAGCAAGGGAGCTACAGAGAAACAGGTCTCAAAGGTTTTACAGGTTTTCACACTCCCCTAATGTGTTTTAGTGAACAGAGGAATCCAGAGCACCCCAAATTCCTTCAGCCACAGTCTTCACTGCACCTCGCTGTGGCCTAGCCATGGCGGTGAGCACAGGTTCTTATTTTAAATGTCTTCAGTGCCCATCGTCCTGTGAGAAAATAAACAGAATTTTGATCACTTTCCTTCTTCAAACCTAGACATTGAACAGTAGCTGAGACTGAGAAATCTGTCAGCCGAGTCCCCCCCTCGCTCCTGACCTGTTTCGTATAGTCCGCTTGTCATTCCAACTTGTAAATGCAGCAGTAAAACTTTCTTAGTTGTTTTCTTCCAAAGACACTTAACGTAATATTGTGTTTTTCCCCCTCTGAGAAGAAATGTGCCCTGTTTGTTTTGTGACCTGCAGAAAAAGTTGAACAGCATTTATCTGAAAATAAACAGGACTTAGAAAATTTGAAAAGACTTCCCCACCATGCAGCTGGGGTGATAAGACTGTATTTTAAGAATTAAGTTAAACCAGAGGTGAAATAACAGACTTTAACAGTATCTTTGAAACAATAGGTGTAGGGGACCCCCTTGGGAGATTGAGGAGTCTATTATATTTAAACACAGTTGTTTGTTTGTTTGTTTAATTTATTTTTTTCTTTAAGATCAAAACAAAAGATCACGGATTCAGAACTAGCTTGCGAACAGGCTCATCAGTATCTTGTTACCAAAGCAAAAACCAGATGGTCAGACTTGTCTAAGGTAAGAAAGTGATTCTTTCCCTCAAAGGAAAGGAAATCTATTTCAATATTCCAAGGTTCCTGGGACAGTCAAGCTGTTTATTTTTAGATCCAGGCGCTGAGATGGGGAAACCACCTTGTAAACCCAATTTGGTGACTCCTTTTAGTCTTAAAATACTTTTTCAGAATAAATTCTCACATTCAAGATCAAATGATGCTATGAAAACTGTAATTGTACTCGGAGCTGCATGGGCAGAAATTCCCGGCTTTATCTCAGGTTTGATATGCATTGAAAACTTAAACGTATAAGCTGATGCCACACTTATTTTTACACAGTTACATACATGCATTTCCAAGAGGTATTTCTTCCTGTCTTGCCAAGACAGCAGAAAGCACATTGTGGAGACAAGTGCCCTCCGTGTGCAGGTGTGTGACTTCTGATTCTGGTGTCACGATGGGAAGCAATGTATCAGTGACAATGCGACAATGACAGCCGTACCTGCAGGACAGCAGATCAGAATGTGCAAGCCCGGGTGTCTCTTGAGCCTGAGATGTGGGGTCTCCACCTCATGGTGCAACACAGTAATCCCCGTTAGGAAGCATTTTTACAGCATCATGGAAGTATTTTCACATTGTCGTGAAGAAGCTCTCCACTTCATTTCACGTGGTCCTTTCCTTTCTGGGTTTGCTCTGTCTCGGCCTGGGCCCAGTGTGAGGTTCTGTCTTAAGTCCTGTTGGCTCCTGGGCTGCCTCTCCCCACTTCTTTGTTCTCCACAGTTGACTGTGCTGGTCCCAGCCGACAAATAAGGCCGGGCTTCCAGTGCAATCCTCTAGGCCGAGGAGTGCAGGGCAGGCTCCAGGCTGCCAAATGTAACCAAGGCAGTGCATGCCAGTGGGAGAGGATGGGACACGCTGTTTGCCATCATCTTCCCCGCCCTTTCTCCCAGCTTCTCTGGCCTTTAAGCTCACTCAGCTCTGATCTAGTAAAGAAAGAGCGGCCTTCTCCCCTGCCTGACCCACTGCTCTCCATGGTGCTGCTCTCTGTGGACCAGGGACCCCCGAGGGCCTCTTCCAGTGCTGTTCCCAGCTTCATCTGGCCCCACTTGGATTTACTGGTTACATATTGACGGCACATGCGTTTGTACCATGGTCACTCTGTTCCCACCTCACGGAGCTCCCAGGCCAGGGGAGGTGACAGTCACCGAGCAAAGGCAGATTATTAACAAAGCTGTGGGGAAGGTGAACAGGCTAGGCTCTTAGAGAGCGACTGGAGGGCTGCGTGCGAAAGTCTCGTTTCTGCCTAAAGTCCACCCTTCTTGAAACGCTTCCTCCCCTGGCTGCGTGACGCTTACCAGGCCTCCTCCCCTCCCTGCCCTCGCCCGTCCTCTCGGGTCGGGTTGACCTCTCCCTGCACATGGACCCTCACTCCTTGGAGGGCGTCCTCCATACTTGCCTCTCCACACCTTATTCCCACTGCCTCTCATGACCATCTTTCCCCTTGGTGTTCTGTGGAACCCGAACTCTGTGTGGAGGAGGCATGGGGGTCCCAAGCGCTGTGCTATTAAACCAGCAGCCTCAGGTCTGTCCAATGGAAACTCCCTCTTTTCTAGAACTGAGCCTGCTGGGAGTGTGGGGAGGGGAGGAGACACGAAGGGTTCCAGAGGGAGGAGAATCAGCGGGTCTGTGGGGGTGTGTGGAGGAGGGAGGGAAGGAGCCACTTTGTGCAGAATCCAGCCCATGCACCACACTGTCCCCTCACGGACCCCACACCTCCCTGGGACCCCCACAGGACCACATAACCCTGCACGTTTTATTATTATACCGGATACCTCTGTCACTCCCTTGGTGTATTTTGAGTAAATTACTGAAGAAATTAGTTCTGAATTCTAACCCTACAGAGACTGCGACGTCAATACGATTAGCGGTGTCCACGATGTGCCTCCCGGTGATGAGATAGCTGCTCGGGACATGAAATTTACCACCTTAACCATTTGTGTTTCAGCCGTTCCGCGGTGGTAGATAGAGTCACATTGTTGTGTTATGTGCTGCCAGCACTGAAAGGCACTTCGAAATCCTCCAGACCTAATTTTTTAAAGCTCAATTTAAGTTTTTAAAGTTGTGACTCTACAGTAGAATATAAGACTAATATCTACATATGTATTTTCATGTATATGTACTGTTTAAGTAGTCCCCACGTGTCCCAAAGTACACCCCACCGTGTTAACCACCCTCCAAATGAAGGACTAGAATGTTGTCAATCCTCAGACCAGGAGTCGGCACACTTTTTCTGTCAAGGGCCAGACAGGAAATGTTTTTGGGCTTGTAGGCCAGAGGGCTTCTGTCACAGCCGGTTACCTGTACCATTCGTTGTAGCACCTGATGCTCTCAGACTTCTCAACGGTTTCCTGTCTGGTGTATGTGCAACAGCATCTCACTGCAGCTTTAATTAGCATTTGTACTGTTGGTTGCTAACGAGGTTGGGCATCATTTCATTTGTTTGTTCATCCGTCAGGTCTCCTTTCCTATGACGTGCCTGCTTGAGGCGTTTTACAGGTTCCACACTGGGCTGTTTTTTTCTCATTGGTCAGTAGGGACTCTTGCTATGGTTTGGCTGCTCGTCTTGGGTAAGTGAAGGTGCTGTGAGTATCTTTGCCCAGCTTGTGTTCTGTCTGCACCCTTTTTATACGATATCTTTTGAAATAGAAGTTCTTTTTTTTTTTTTTTTTAATGTGATCAAATTGATTAACATCTCCTGTAGGTCTTATTTAGGAAATTGTACCCTGAAGTCAGAAGATATCTTACATTCTCTTTGAGGAGCTATAATTATGGCGTCACCTTCCTCATTCAGATCTCGATGTTTCTTGTGTCGTGAGGCAGCCTGCAATTCCAGGTGGGGCTCCAGCTGTCCTAGGACCAGCCCCTGGAAGGCCCATCCTTCTCCCCGCTCTGCAGCATCACCACCGTCCTGCTCAAGGCCATCGGTGTCCCTGGGCTCCTCATCCTGTTCCGTTGGTCAGTTTGTGTATCATGGCACCGGTATTGCATCTTTATAGTCACCGTAACTTTGTAATACATCTGACTTAGCTGCCAGGCAGGTCCCTTCCTGTCCTCCATGAGTTTCCGAAACAGTTTGTCAAGCTCCACAAAGGAAAAAAGACATGTGTTGGGATGTTTGGAAGGAAATGACATCTTGACTATTTAGAATCTTCCAGTGCATGAACACAGTGCATTTCCATTCACTGGGGCCTTTTGTAGTGTCTTCCAGCAGAGTTTCAGGCTTTTCTGTGCAGAAGCCTTGCAGTCATTTGTAAGACTTATTCCTAGGAATTTCTATGTTTGATGCCATTGTAAATGTTACTTTTAAAAATTCATTTTCTGTGTCTGATGTAAACACGTGGATGACTTTGCCTGTTGATAGGGAATCCACATTTCCTGCTCAGTTCTCTTATCATAATACTTAATGTGTGGATACTTGGTGTTCCCAGACATACACTCAAGCCATCCATGAATAACAACCGTGGTGCTTTCTCCTGTGCTATGGTTACACCTTTCATTCCCTTTTCTGGCTTAACTGCATCGTCCTCCAGGACAGCGATGACGAGCGGGCGATAGAGCTAGTCCTGCCTTGTTCCCGAGCTTCGCGGAGTGTCTCACTCTCTCACCACTGAGGAGACTGCATGCGGAGGGCTTGGCTGACATGCCCGTCACACCTCCACCTCGGTGTTGTGAGGAGGGTCGAGTGAGCCGTCACCTGGGCAGATGAGACAGTGCTGAGTGCCGTGTGCTACCTGACCTGCCAGGCTTTGTCCTCTGTAGTGCCGGACACACGCCCAGACGCCCTCTGCACCCCTCAGGGACATTAAAACGGCACCACGTCATCTTGTCGCGTCCCTCAGCTGGCGTCTCACGTCCCTCCTTTCCCCTGTCACAGCCGGAGGGATGACTGCTCGAGATGACCTCGAGCAGTGTGGGCTGCAGTCTTATTTCCCAGGCTCCAGCAGGCCTTTGTTTCTAACAGTTTTTGAGGCAAAATTGTCGGTCAGGAGAGGAGTCCAGGTCACACACCTGAGACCACCCATTGCCCAGAAACAAGCCCCATCTACACAGAATGCGTGTGTTTGCTCTCTCTCACCTTTAGAGGGACGGTAAACGTTGTCTGGAACTTAGATATGAAAGTAATTAAGCAGGTAAACGGTGAGGACGCGGTCTTAGATTATTCCAGATATTAACTGTCGAAAATCCTTGGTACCTCCATAAACACGTCTTATACGTCACTAAACGCCATCTCCTAATTTTGTAGAACTTTATAGAAACGGATAATGAGGGCAACGGCATTCTCCGACGGCGGGATATAAAGAACGCGCTGTTTGGCTTCGATATTCCCCTCACACCACGAGAATTTGAAAAGCTTTGGACCAGGTGAGTGGCATCTGAAGATTAGCTCTTTTCCTTTCTGACGGTCTTGGGTTTCTTGCTGCAAATTCAGCACCACCGTTCATCACTCCTAGGGGATAAAGTGGGGGCTGAGAACGGTGTTTTCTTGGCTGTATCTGTCCTGTGCCCTGGGTCCTTGTTCCTGTTCACCCTGGAGAGCAGCCTTGGGGAACAGGCTGGCCTTCAGAGACGCGGAGAACCCGGGGCAGGACTGACTACCAAGGTTAAACCGGAGAGGGTTCATTGCCAAGGAACCGGGAGTCCAAGCCTGGACTTTCACCGCTTTAGAGAACTGAGTCACTCCCCAAAGGCTTAACTCTAATATCGCTCAACAGAAAAAAAACAACACTCTCTCCCCATTGCCTAGAGATGAAAATCAATGTTGGACAACCATCTTACACATAAGTAATTTGTTGGAAGAAAATAACCAAACTTTTGACAACTTGGAGTGGTTTCCCGAAGGTCTCATAAACTGCAAATAATATCGTCTGTTGGTTACATTTTGCAAACTGTGTTTTAGACATGTCTGTTTCTGAATCCGGCCCCAGTTGCAGCATTCCCTGGTAGCTGTGTGAGGCGGGAGGTTACTAGCAGTGCGGTCTGCTTCCGAGTTCCAGACCCCTCTTTGAATTCCCTCCTTCTCCATTAGGTATTAGTTGCCACTTGCATCCCCCAGGAATGTTGCGCTAATAGTGTGCGTCCTCTCCGGGGCAAGCTCGCGAAGCAGTTCCTGTTCTTTTGTAGCTTTTCATCGTTTCCAAGTGGAGGGCTGAATGAAATGCTGGCCGAGTTTTTAATTAGGTGGGCTGTTTTGTGTCTAATTTAGAAAAGCAACTTGAAGCTTTGACAAAATCCTTATATTTTTTAGATCACTTCCAGCATGGGGCCAATTTCGTCTCCTCATCCATTTTCTTTTCCAATAGATTAAATAAATAGGTGCACCTGAGTAGCCAAAAGATTGGGGTACAGCGAGCAAACGTACGGGCCTCCCACTATGTGGACCTTTTGGATGATGCAAAGATGACTGGGTGACCCTGATTCTCGGGGTACGGCTGGGGGCAGGAAGCATGCACCCCAATACTGGGGTGCAGCATCAACCGTGATAAACGCAGAGGGGGGAGCAGGTCGGGCAGGATGGGAGACAAACGCAGGAGTGCCGGGCCATCGGGGAGTGGGAAGCAGTCATGGCAGGAGTGATGTGGAAATAGTTCCAAGACGTCAGGATGCGGAAGGAGGACTCCCTGGCCCATGGGACAGTCAGGGAGGCTCCCAGGGGAGACGGGAGACTACGGCCAGTCACCTCGCCAAAATCCTTGTTTGGGGCCTTATTAACCAGGCATCGGGAACAGTGACATCTGAGAGGCTCTGCGACATGAAGCCGAGCAGGAAGCCGTCCGGGAAGGGCCCGGGTGGGGGTGGGTGCTGGGGACTGCGGTCTCCATCAGGGTGGGACAGGACAGCCCCGGCGCTGGGTGCGGCCCGTGGGAACGAGAGGCGGAGGAACCAAGTGTCCCCTTGAGGGCTCCCGTGTGGAGAATAAACGCTCTCAGCCTTCTTCCTGCAGGTGGATGAAGCGAATTTCCATTTTCATGGGAGGCAGACACTCATGGTTGCTTTTGGCCAAAGTTTCTTCATGTTTTTATTACATTATTAAGTGTCCAAATGTCTAACCTGTGTTGAAACTGTTTGAAGTCAGGGTTTTTATCCACTTTTGTTTAGCTGACTGTACACCATGGAAGGTGAGTGGTTAAGCGTGAGGGGTCTGCAGCCAGATGTGTGGCCATGGCTCCAGCCTCCACCCCTTAGCTGTGTGGCCTATATCAAGTTACCTAACTTCTCTGTGTCTCATTCTGCTCATCTGCAAAATGGGGCTAATTACCTCTATCACCTAGGAATGCTGGGAGGTTTGGTTAATTAATGCGTATCAAATGCTGGCACCTGATACATTTAACAAACCTCCTCATTTCTTCATTCAGCAAATACCTATGAAACACCTGTTTGTGTGGTTCTTGCTGGGCCGGGGATGACGAAGATGAGTAAATAATAAAGAGCTCATCCCCTTACGATGTGCACGTGGTCTTAGAAGAGAAACACTTGTAAGTTAGGCGCCGTGGTCCCTGGGGGGCTTGACGAAGGCTTCAGAGACTTCAAGTGACTTTGAAGCTGAGTGAGTGTGAGCATGTGCGAGTCAGGGCAGCAACTGACCAACATCACAGTGTCTGGTCAGGGTCCCTCCGGGACCAGGAGTGCCACCACCCCCTGACCTTCTGTGTATACCAGCAGAGACGGGGAAAGAACACAGAGGTCAGCTTTGTCGGGACCAGGCCTGGGAACGTGGTTGTCACTTTGCCTCCATTCTGCTGGTCAGAATGCCTTCACATGGCTGTGCCCACCTCCGGGGAAGGCTGGGAGAAGCAGTGTAGGTGTGTGTCCTGGGGGAAAAGAAAGGGAGATGGGAGAATGCATAATGACATCTGCCACATGTGGAATTACCTCCACGGGGAAAGGGAAGAGAGCATTTGAGAGAGGAAACTCCAGGAGTACAGTAGTTCCTCTGTTTTCAAACATTTCCTTTGACGAACATTTTGGTTTACGAACACCGTGAGCCCGGAAGTAAATGCTTCGGTTTTCGAACATGCCTCAGAAGTTGAACATGTCATGTGGCTTCCGCTGAGTGTAAGGTCCTGAGGCCTAGCTGTCAGCTGTTTTTCAACGTTTCAGAACTCGAACGGTCTTCTGGAATGGATTACGCTCAAAAACCGAGGTTCCACTGTATATCCACTATCGTCCAAGCAGGAATGCAGAAACCACTCTAGTATTTACGGCCAAGTGTGGTAAATGTGACTGATTACAGAGGATTGTGGGACGGAACGGGGTCTGAAGGGGGAATGTGGTATTATTACTCAGAGGCCAGGAGGCCGGGCTGGAAGAGCAGAGCGGGGGTCGGTCACCCTGAGGTCAGAAAGCTGCCCCCTCCCCAGGACAGGAGGACAAATGGGAAATGGTGTTTCTGGGAGAACAGGGGGTTTCGTCCACCGCTGATGATGTCTCGGAATCTGCTAGAACTTCAGCTGGAGCCACAGCCCCCATAGGAGTGCCCCTGCAAACAGCCCTGCCTTCTGACCGGGCAGACCCAGAGGCAGCCGGTGGATAGCTCAGGAGACTTGCCAAAGGATGGGAGCCACCAGATGACTGTCCCCTTCTGGAGCAGGGCACCTGGGGGCCCAGGATACAGGCAGCCTGGGACTCACAGGACAGGGGGTCGCCCATCAGCTGAACCACGTCCTGAGGGGCAGAACAAGGTAGGAACCTGATCCCACGGGCCAGGTGTTCAGTAGGGAAAGACCTAGGCAGCCCCATGTTCTAGAAAGTTCACTGTGGCCACGGAGGAGGATGACGTGCAGCCGACAGGGCAGGAGGTGAATTAGGGGCTGTCTCGGTGGTCCAAGCGAGAGGGGGTGTGCTTTCCTAGGTGCTGGGAGGACTAGAAAGGAAATGACGGGTGTGCGAGAGATTCAGGAAGCGAAATTAGCTTTTAGCAGCCTGGAAGGAGAGGCTGTGTGAGGAGGACATCGGATGCCCTTGGATTCACCTGAGGACTCGTGCACAGAACTCAGGAAGCTCCCCAGGTAGCCATGCTCTGAGCAGGACCTGCACCCTGTCCCATGGCGCCGGGGGCTGAGCTGTGTGGCCTGGGGCCAGTGACTCACCTTCTCTGGGCTTCAGTCGTCTATCAAACGGGATGGTTCTGGGGACCAAATGTGTGCAGACTACCTGGCATACAGAGGCATAAGAATTAGAGCAAAAAGACCATATAGATTTGAAATTATTTTCTGCTTGTAACATTAATGATGCACATTCATTTTAGAAGACTCAGAAAATCCAAAAAAACACAAAGGAAACGACACCACCAATAAAGCAGCCGGAGCCCAGTCGGCAGAGAGATGAGCAGTGGGGACGTGGAGGTGTGTTTTGCATCCTCTTCCTGTGCGTTTCAGCGATGCCACTTGAGTTGCCCCCATGACCCTCCTGGCCTGTTCCTCTCAGAGTTTGCTGATAGTGACAGTGGCACTGGGCACACAGGCAGGGCCTGTACCCGAGGGGTTGTCACCAGGCGCCCCCTCCAGTTGCCCGTACGAGAGGGCCACTTTCCCATGGGATTGTGCCAGGTGGAGTGAATAGGGACCATGGCAGCTCAAGGGGTCTAGGCGGGTCCAAGTCCATTACCGGAATAGGAAACCCCCCAAATTCAGGTAGGTGCAAGCAGATAGGAAAATAACATTCTGCTCTTTTGAAAACATGAAATTAGAAAATCAGGCAGAATATAGACAAGTAAAAATTTTCAGCGTCCATTATCCACTCACCATTTATTAAGCACCTGTGAAGTGCACTGTTTCAGCGCTTCTGTTTAGTCTGGAGAGTCTCGTTGGCTGTGGAAGTAAATCAGTGGATTAACCCCCAAATCTCAGGGGCTTAAGCACATCGATGTTTTATTTCTTATTCACCCAAAGTCTGCTGCACGTCTAGTGGCTCTTCTGGACAGTTTTCTTCCAAGTGGAGTGGTGATTGGGGGTCTCAGCAGGGGGCCCCCAGTGAAGGGGGGGGTGTCCAGAGCAGCAGGGTCACACATGGGCTTTGGTGGGCTTCAGTCCGGAAGTGACACACTTCTGCCTGAGACCCTTTGTCCAGGGCTGGGCAGTGGCCCGGCGGGGCAGGACAGCGTGGGGAGCGTGCGGATGCTAAGTGAGTGGTCAGTGTCACAGGCTGGCTGGCTCACCAAGGATTGAAGGAACCAAGTGTTCAAGGCTGAAGGAGGCCCCTGTGAAAGGAAACCTGCTAACGGAAGCCAGACTAGAGTCCTGAAGACTGAGCTTTCAGGAGCAATACATTTACTTTGGTTCTGGAGAGACTGCTGGGAATAAGTTACAGGCCAGAAGTGCATTCATTCATTCATGCGTTCATTCCTTGGAGCAATCATTTAGCAGGGTTTTGGGGGAAGCGCTCTAAGTTGCAGGCCCTGTGCTGGATTCTCTGGTTCCAGAGATGAAGGCAGACTCCCCCCGCCCCCCCAGGTTGTTCACAGCTCAGCAGGGAAGACAAACACACAAACATGGTGCCAGCAGCAACTTGCCAGTGTGGCGATGGCTGTGGGAGCCACGTGGGCGCTCAGGGAGGGACCCCAGCAGATACGAAGCCTGAGTTGATTCTTACTAAGCAGCCATTAGCCAGACATGGGGGAAGGGCATGTCCGTGAGTGGCCATGAGCACAGAGGCCCAGGGATGGCAGAGGAAGGCTGCAGCTCATGTCGGAAGAGCTAAGACTTGGAGCCTGTCAGGCACGGGGACCCCAGGGCCAAGGTGTCCCACAGGCTCGCCACCCACGGCCCCGTAGGGCCCCAGCGCTCTGCGTACCTTCAGGAGCCTCATTCCGTCAGCTGGACTTCAACTATTTTGGATCTAAAACAAACTTTGCTGAATAACCATGAAGGCAGTGGATCATAAAAATGCACAGAAGCCTCAAGTCAGAAAGCAGCAGTCTCAGAAACATCCGCTTTGATTATTAGTTGTGAAAACCAGCTAATCAAGTGGACCTGCCAGAAAGCTGTGGAGATAATGCCCGATTTACGTACACTCCTTGGTATGGTAGGTAAGGTGTCTATTAGTATAAAGGGAAAAGGCTGTGAAAATCCCGTGTCATGTGCATCTGCTCATGTGAAGAAGACTTAGGACCTGACGTAAACAAGAAGCTAGGTCTCCGCTGTCGGCTCAACCACGGCAGTGCTTAGAAAGACCTCGTCGGGGCCGCCTGGAGGAACTCCTGAGCCTCGAGACAGAAAAGGATTTGAAAGGGTCGAATGAGCAGGGTCTGGCTTAGAAGAGAGACCGAGTGGGAAGTGATAAAAGACTTCACAGCAAGGAGGCGTCCGCCTGGAGACGACTGGTGGTCAGCTCTCGCTCAGCACAGAGAACGCGTTAGCGACTGAAGTTGCCTGGAACTGCAGCCTTTGCAGGAGTGGGTGTCCCGTCTGGCGTGGCTTTATCCCAGGCGAGACCACTGTCACTGCGGAGCTTAGGGAAGGGATGGTGGCCCGGCTGGGACTGGAGCAGATGGTGTCTAACCGTCTGTGATGACACCAGGGCTTGCTGTGTGTGCCTGCTGGGCACGGCCACCTCTGGCGCTTGGGCACTTTGCAGCGGTTTGAGGCATCAGGCCACCCGCACAGAGAGAACTCATGGCCCAAGCTGCACGAGGTGCCATGTCTACCTCCGCTGCCGGGCCTGGGCCATTGGTGGTTACCCCAGATCCTCTGCGTCTGGGTCAGTAGTGTCAGAAGGTGCTTCCGTCCCTGCTGTAAGAACCAAGTGCTTACACCGAGCCCGGGGACTAAGACTTTCTCAGCAACGCAAGCGACATGAACATAGTCACGTCATGTGGACAGCGGCAACGCTGTATACGCAATAAATGGGCAGAGTAATCTGATTACATCAAATTATTGGCCATCGCCATATGCAAATGCAAATTTTGATGGGTCCTCTGTTTATGTGCACATTTTTCCTGGCACATCTGTTGCCGAACCATTTTAAAATTCAACCTGTAGAAGCAAGTTGAGTTTTTGTTAATGTTACACAAGGATGACAGGATGCAGGGTGAGGTTATGTAAGCTGAGTTAACTCTGTTGTTATTCATATTCATAACAATATTTTCGTTGCAGTTGTCCAATCGTCTTCTGCTCCTTGGCAATGAGAATAGAATGTTTATGATCTGTAGTAATGAAGTAATTAACAAGTGTCTCTTCATTCAGTTCAAGTGTCTTGATTTCGAGTTTGTTGTTGGTGTCTCCTGAGCATAACACGCTAGGATGGCAGTCCCTCCTTAGGGACACGTGTCCTTCACATTCACGAGCTCGGCAGACACGCACTGGTCTCAAAGCTTTGCAGGGTGGGTCGCTGGGCATGTGCGTTTGTCCAGAACAATAAATAAGGTATGGCTTCTCCTTGTGAAACCTGCCGTCTCTCAGGGAGAGCAGACATGGACAGGAGCTGGAGGCAGGAGCAGGGTGTGCCTGAACCCTGAGGCGGCAAGCAGCAGCAGTGAACCCCAGCATGCACTCCCTGTGTGCTGAGCCCGGACGCAGGCCCTCCGTGCACTTCCCCTCAGTGCTCCCCATGCCCGAAGAGTCCAGAGGAAGGTGGGCGTACAGTACTTTTGACTGAGGAGGAGGGGGAGGC
Organism: Rhinolophus sinicus; assembly: GCF_057876585.1. Classification (NCBI taxonomy): domain Eukaryota; kingdom Metazoa; phylum Chordata; class Mammalia; order Chiroptera; family Rhinolophidae; genus Rhinolophus; species Rhinolophus sinicus. The sequence goes on from NC_142501.1 coordinate 6,764,069, forward strand.
TCTGAAAGGCTACCCAGGGGTCGTTTGTCAGGGGAGGGGTCTGTGCACCATTCTCTCAGGAACCCTCCTGTAGGGATTGGGAGCCCTGGGCATCGTTCGGGGGTGTCTTGGCCAGAATTGCATGACTACCTCAGCCTGGTGGCCCAAGGCTGGGCACGGGCGTCGTGCAGTTCAGAGAGAGATGCACGACCCTGGGTCACCCTAGAAGTTGGCAAAACGGCAGCCTTTCCCTTCCTTGGTACGTTGACGCAAAGCAGACTCCCCTTTCTGCAGCCATCACCTTACCACCAGCAGCAGGGAAAGCCATTTGGTGGAGGCTCTGGCCCCTTGTGCTGGAACATCATGACTCTGCTGTAGCCACAGGACAAGCCTGGGGTTCAGAGACCCCACAGGCCTCCTTTTGTGGGTGTGTCACCTTGTTCCGTTTTAGAAACAAAATTCATTGAATAAAGGTAGAATGGTCCTTTTGGGGATGCACGTACTAAGGTCGTGCCAATAATAGGCCCCTGGAAAGGTCTCCGAGGGTTTCCTAAACAACACTTACAGCTGTGCAGGGCTCTGAGCCGAGATGTGGGGTCACGCGCTGTGGTCAGTGGTCACCGATGAGGAAACCGAGCCCCGGAGTGGGGCAGGGCCTGGCCAGAGCCTGGAGTTCTCCTGTACTGCCTGTCGGGGTCGGGGCATCTGCTTCCCTCCTAAGGTAGAGTCCATGATGAAGCAGGTCCGGTGCTGATAGGAGGGCAGGAGTCACAGGGCAGAGGGAAGCAGCAGCCTGTGGGTGGGGAGAGGGAGAGGGAGAAGCCTCAGGCTCTGTAGGCTCCTTGGGGGAAAGGCAGCTGGGCCTTGGGGAAGGATGGATGAGTCCAACTCCTGGGGTCCCCGGCAGGTGTTAGCACAAGGGCACGAGACTTTTGTCCAAACTTCTTACCCCTTTGTTCGTCCTCTACCCGCCACCCCACCCCTTGAGGACAGGAAAGTCAGTCGGGTAAATAAATAGGTTTTCTTCATTGTTACTCAAATGAGACAAACACAGAGGGGACCGTGGGTTCTGCAGACCCTGTCTGCTCCATAAAGGAAGCCGCCCTCCTTACGCTCAGACAGCTGTCCACACAACAGCCTGCCGACGCCTATGCCCACCCCACCCTTTAAATACAGTCTTGGTCCTTGGAACTCAGTTCATCTGGGAAAAATCACATCTACATACACCATTTTTATCGAATAAATGAAGACCAAGATCTTTCCGTAAAAATAAGTGCTTTTTTTTTTTAAAGAAAATTGGCAATTTGCTTAAAAATTTTTTATTGAAGTATAATTCTGTTCTACTTGAATAATGTTGGGAGATAAGAAATGCTCCATTATGCCTTTTTAAATATTGAATTATAATTCAGAAAAATCTCAGTAATAGAAAATGACATAAAAGGTACATTGCCGAATTCTTATCTTGTTTTCCTTACTAGCCTCTCTCGTATGTAATTGGCATTGCTTCAAAGAGAAATTTGAATCAAGTGGCATTCATTTATTTGAGTTTTAAGATTGAACATGCTTTTTGAAGGATTCTCTTCTAAACCTTAATAGTTCCTTTACATGTAGGTGATCAATACAAAACTATTGAATGAATGAAAGGGTTGATCTAAATTTTCTATGGTCACAACTGTGTATCAGAATGTCAGGTGAGCGAATTTGGTTGCCAGCTCGTGGGGTGGGCTGAGACCCCCTTACATGAGGTGAGCTTTCTGTGGATTTGGGCAGTGGTGGGTTTCAAACTTCAACGTGCCATGAACCGCCTGGGGACCTTGTTAAATGCAGGCTCACATCAGGTCTGGGCTGAGGCCCGAGGCTCTGCACCTGTGACGCCAGGTGAGCCGGCGCTGCTGGTCTGCAGAGTACGCTGCGTGGTAAGGAGCTACGGGAGCCCTCCCGGGTCTCGTCACAACCCTGAGTACCAACACCGCTCGGCAGCTCCTGATGAGAGTTTTGTTTGTCTTTACAGGTATGACACCGAGGGAAGAGGGCACATAACTTACCAAGACTTTTTGCAGAAGCTGGGGATTCGCTATTCAGTGGACACTCATCGGCCCTATGCAGACGATTACTTCAACTTCATGGGTCACTTCACAAAGCCACAGCAGGTGCAAGAGGAGATCAGAGAGCTGCAGCAGAGCGCAGAGAAGGCTGTGCCAGCCAGGTGAGCTGGCCCGCCTGTGGGGCCAGGAGCTGGCTGTGTGTTCCACAGTCACCCTGTAACACATGCTGTTTGCAAGCAGCCGCTCCCAGTGCTGGTGAGGTCATCTTGAAATTGTAAGACTCGTTCACTGCTGGAGATTCTAGAAATCAGTGCTGAGTCACAGAACTCTACAGGAGTTCAAGAGCTATAAGCCTACCCCACCTTACCCGGTCACACAGACCCTGTGTCAGTCATATTTTGTAGGTTGCCCTTGAGAATTGTCCCTTTTAGGTGTTTACTGCATATTGCCGGCCCATCGCTGGCCCAACTAGAACGGAGTTTCATAAAGACGTGCCTGTCTGTACCCAGGGCCTGACACCTGGTCAGCATCCGTGAATATTTGTTGGATGGATGGATGGCTAGATGGGTGGGTGGATGGATGGATGAACAGACATATTCTTTAACTCAGTGCTTCTATTTTGGGGACTTTACCCCACAGACATAATGCAGAAGCGCCATCACAGCAGTGGGAAGGCCTGACTTGCTGTGAGTTCTCAACAAAAGGACCCCCTGCCAGTCCTGTGACTTCCCTGGCTTGAAAAGTGTGGCCCCAAAGAACATGACACAGTGTATGCCTCCTGCAAGTAGCATCATGAGACTGTGGGACATGCTGTGATAAAAGGCTAATTGGAAATGACATTTCAAACCCTCTGCGTACCGTGGTTGGAACTACGTCAGACGTATGTGTCTGTCCGTAAGGGACCAAAAGAGGTGCAAAGGGAACGTGTTGTATTTGGAGGGTGGGACTGTGCACGATTATTTTCAAAGTTTAAAACTAGCTGCCAATGTCCTGTCTTAAAAACTGAGAACCTGGGAGACAATTTTGCCACATCTTTCACGTGACCATAAAGTAAAGGACAGGTTTTCTTGGTCAGTTTCAGTCCCTGGTGGTCACCCGTCAGCTCTGCCCAGGCCGGGGACTCTGCTTCCAGCTCCACAGCGCTGCTCCTCATGGCTCTTAACTGTGTGTCTGTCTGTCTTTCATCTGTCACTTCAGCTCTCTGTCCCCACCACCTCAAATGAGTGAATGACTTGCTAAAGAATGCCCCCCAAAGGAAGTAAGAACCCCAAGGACAGAGAGATGAAATGGAATGGCTGAAATGCCCCTGAATTATGTCTAAGTTACTGAGTTATAAAGAGAATTGACTTTGTGAATTTTAAACTAAAAATATGCATAAGATTGTATAAATCAAATATGCCATAAAACTAATGCAAGAAATGGAATTTATCTTTATCAGACTGGGCTGGCCTCATTACCCACTCATGTCTTCCCTTCCCTTCTCTCCTGCCACGTGTGAGTAATGAGACTGAGAGGAAGCCCCCGTCCTTGGCACCCACACGGCACATTCTTTCTCTTCTGTGTTCCTACTTACTGTGTGAGTGTGGATCCGTAGCTGAGACAACAACGTGCCACCAGACGATGCATTTCTGATCACCAAGCTCAGTGGACTGACTCCCACGCACGCCGTCCTCTTGGCCACAATCTTACTCTCTTACTAACATAATCCTGATTTCGTACAAATGCGTGACTGACTTCTGTTTTCTCAAAGACGTCAGATTATAGAATGGCCAAGAAACTCTGCCCTTCGGAATGGCCCGCTTTTAAACTTCGGTGTCAGTGGGTCGTCCAGATAATCCGTAAGATTCAGTGTTGCCAGGACTTTTCACCTCCTCACTGCTACTGAAACTCTGAGAAGATTGATAGATGGGAGTCATGTTCGATGAACATGACCCAAAATGGTATATTTTTGCCTCTTAAACCTAAGGGAATTGATTTTGTTTTGGCGTGCCCTAAATATATTTTAAAAGTTAAGAAAGACTTTCTTTTGAACTTATTTTGCACCCCTTGCTCTTTTTGCCCGAGCCCGAGTTGAAGATTCAGAATCAGTGCAGCCAGAGGGAACGAGCCATGTAAGCACGGCCTGTTCTGAGGCAAACTGAGAGGTGGAGGAGCGACACCAGCAGTTCCGGCCGTGCCAACGGGCCAGGCTGTGTGGGAGGGGCTCTGTGGCCATCCCACTGGCCCTGACAGTGGCCTCTTCAGGCTTCTGTCTCGTTGTCCAAACCAGGACCGGGACAGGGACCCAGAGCCGCAGCAGCCCGTCCCTGAGCGTCGGCTCACACCGGTTCTGTCCGGCCGTGTGGCGTGGTCTGTGCTCTCAGCCCCCATTTCCTCTGCACACATTTCCTCTGCAAGGGAAACCAGTCCCAGAAATGCTGAAGGCCTCAATGTTCTAAGAACCTGGATCGCCAAAAATGTTTTGATTTTTTATACCTTCACTTGCTTTCGTTTTGAAGGACTAAGTGCAATACAATAGTTGCGATGACGAATAATCATTCTGTGACATGGGACTGAATTCCACACACACCTGTAAGGGAAGCCAGAATGTCACTGCTGTTGGTATCCATTCAGGGAGGGTCAGTGCCACTGGTATCAGATGTCAGGCAGCTCCCCCACTGGAGGGAGGGGGGAGGGAGCAGGAGACCCTGTAGCTTCAAAGTCATTCCCACTTAACATCTCCTCTTCTGGACTTCGGACTTTCCTGTTCCTATGGATGATTTTTTTCCAGGCGTGCTCAAGAAACTGCCTTCTCCACAAATACATGTCTGAGGTGGAGACCGGCAGGTCCCATGTTTACAGTTTCTAGCATATTCTTTACCCCGAGTAGAAACCCCACAGTCTGAGCCTGTCAGACAAGCACATTGGTCACTCAGTGTGATAGCAAGAGCTTTTTTAGAGACTGAGATCACTCGAGGTTATGGAATTTATAATCAGTCCACCATAGGTCAAGTGCAAGATTGCCCATTCTTAAAGATGTCCACACTCCCTTGGTACCTTAACAGTAACTATTTTGTCAGGGAAGAATTTTCCTGAAAAATGAAGGCATAGAAACTTGAACACGTTCTACAAGAAAATCACCCTCAAACGGGAGCTCAGGGGACACTGTGTTCCCTACGAGGGCAGAGCCTGGGGGCCCTGACTCCACCCCAGGCCGGGCGCTATCTTGTTCCTCATCTCTGCAGTGGGGGTGATCGCCACCCAGCACCCCTGCAGGGTTGGTGAGAAGAATGAATGGGAGAGGGCATGTGAGGAAGCTCCTGATTGGCCAGTGCCGTGCACAGATGGTGGCTGTGTCTTAGCAAAGTACCAGATAAAAAGTGAGGTTCCATGGCCCCCTCCTGCCGCCCCCCTGCAGCACTGACAGGACAGAGCCCCTCTGCCCTCCTCGTGCACACCTGCATTCCTGCAGGCCTTAGCACTGGCTGTTCGGGACCCCCCACTGCCTCCTTCACCTCCCCTTGCCCACCTGTCACCTTCCGAGTGACACCTATCTGTACCTCCCTGCTGGAAGTGCAGCCTCCTTCCACGGTGGGCCAGCCCCATCCCGTTCACCAGCTCGCTGCTAACCCACTAACCCCCGTGCTGGGCACGGATGCCTTCTGTTTAGGGTTGGCCCTGTCCTGTGGGAATGTAACTTCTAGTGGGGCCGGTTCAACTCACTAGATGTATCCTGACACCAAGAGTGGCTGCAGGCCCGTAACAGATGCTTCGTGACTCTTCTTGAAGAGAATCAAGGTGTATGTCCCACATATCTGTAATATCACTGCAGTGTTTTCTTGCTTGGTCCCGTTCTTAAAGTACCAATTCTAGTAAAAAGACAAGGCGGTGATCTCTCTAATGTAGTTTTGTTAATGATAATGATACAGACTTACAGCGTTTTCCCCCAGAAAACATTTCCGTGTCAATGTTACACCAAGGCTGCAAAACGTCTTCAGCAGCAGTTCTTAGACGCGCCATCAAATCACCATGTTGGAATGATCATGAAATGCTTGCTTGAAAGAAACTGTTTTCCTGATTTACGTGTGGGTCTGAAACGCACTCTCTTTCAGGGATAAGCTTAAGGACCGTTATCAAGCCATCAGCGAAGCGCTCACCAAACTGGATAAGTCCCAAAGTGGCTTCCTCTCCGTATGCGAGATGCAGAAAGTGCTGCAGGACTGCGGCTGTCCCCTGAAGGACGAGGAGCTGGCCGAGCTTCTAGACAGGTCGGCTTTGAGGAGCTGGCTGTTCCTCACAGAACTCGGTGTGCGGGTGCACTGCTTTCACTTCTCCTCCTCTGTCCACTCAAAGAGCCTTTCGACGTCCAAGGAACCTCCCTCCCCCTCTTCCGTTGCCCGGGCTGCATTGTAACGGGCTTGAGCTACCCCACAGCAAAAAGGGAAAGCAGCCTGACAGCTGCGTGACGTTTCCTGCTGTGTCTCAGCCGCATAATCGTCCCTTTCAACTTCAGTTTTCATTTTACCCAAGTTATTCATACACTTTGGCAGGACTCAGACAGCTCGACAAGGTTTATTCAAAACAGCCCCTTTGCCCTGCCTCTCTCCTCGTTTCCCATCCCCCGAGTCAACAACTTCCAGTACTTGTAACGGATGTCTTTGCGTGTTTAACTCCGTATTCCTAAGCGACACATTACACAACTGCTTCTTGAATTTTTTACTGTTAGGCTGCGTCTGTTGACTTCCTACCGGGAAGATGCGGATTTAACTTTTTTTCACCCCTCACATACCACCACCCACCTGACCCCCTCAAGCCTCTACCACCCCATGGAAACACACACAAACATCTTTGCAGGCTCCCCACATTGCTGCATCTCAATTTTGGGTAAATCAATAGTCAAGGTTTATATTATTGTGACGAGGCGATCACTTTCCCTTTCCTAGAGAGTATTTTGTTTGCCCTGTAGTTAATATTTATCTTATTTTTCTGTTTGCTTAGTTTCCACGTAATTGTTATCACGAATTAAACCCCTAACTCAACCCCACTGGTAAATCTCCTTCTTTTAGTGGTTGCTTTAGAATTTTCCATATACACTAACAATTAGCCTAAGTGCAGTTTCAGATAACAGTGTCACTTCATGGGTGGAGCAGGGGTCTTAGAACGGAGCAGTCCACAGCCTTCTGCTGTCACTGGTAGCACTGCTGTCATTCGCTGCACTTACCCACGTGCTGTAGTCACCCACGGGACTGCTGCTGTTACGTTGAACAATCATGTATTAGATCAACTAAGAGTTAGAAAAATAGAAGATGTTATTTTTCCTTCATTTATCCCTTCTCCGATGCTCTTCCTTTCTTTATGGCAATCCAAGTTTCTGACCTATATGACTTTCTTTCTCTCTGAAGAATGTCTTTTGCATTTCTTGCAGGGCAGGGCAGCAGACGATGAATTCCCTCAGTTTTTGTGTGTCTGAGATAGTCTTTATTTCTCCTTCACTTCTGAAGGATAATTTTACTGGACATAGAATTCTTGGTTGGTGATTTTCTTACATTCAACACTAAATATTTTAGTCCACTCTTTTCTTGCTTGCATGATTTCTGATGAGAAATACTGTGCAATTCTTATGTTTGTACCTCTGTAGATAAGGTCCCTCCTTCTTCTGGCTTCTTTCAAGATTTTTTTTTCTTCAGCTTTCTACAGTTTGAATATGGTTTGCGTAGGTGTTGACTCTTTGGTACTTATCATGCTTGGTGTTCTCTGAGCTACCTAGATCTGTACCATTAATTTTGGAAAATTCTTGGCCTTTATTACTTCAATTTTTTCCCCTCCTTTCTCTTTTTTCCTCCTCTGGTATCCAATTATGCAGCTATTACACTTTTTGAAAATGTCCCACAGTTTTTGGATATTCTGTTTTGTTTGGTTGTTTCTTTGTTTTCCATTCATTTTTCTCTTTGCATTTCAATTTGGGAAGTTTTTATTGACATGCTTCAAGCTCAGTGGTTTTTCTCCTTTACTATGTTCAGCCTACTGGTGAATCCATCAGAGGCATTCTTTGCTGTCATTACACTGCTTTTTATTTCCAGCAATTCCTTTGATACTTTCTTAAGAGTTTCCATCTCTCTAGTTACATTATCCATTTGCCCTTGCATGCTGTCTACATTTTCTGTTAGAGTTTTTTACATAGTTCATTTACATTTCCTGTCTGGTAATTCCCAAATATGTGTCATCTCTGAGTCTGGTTCCCATGCCTTTCGTTTGGATGGGAGTTGGGCTGTGTTTAATGTTACTGTAGCTGTTGATTTCCTCCAGCATCCTTGTTTTTGTCCCTTCTGTTCCCTTTGGGTTTCCCTAGGAACTCCTCCTTAAATAAAATCTATGTTTTTCAGCTCTTTCCATTGTAATCTATTGTTATTATTAAGTCGCTTCATATTTATATTGTGATTTTATTGGATAGGTTGTTTCCTGAAGTTTTTAATTTCCTTTTTGTTTTTCTTGAACTATTTCCCTTTATTTTACCTTGTCAAAGAAAGACAAATCCAGACTTAGTAAAGAGAGACTTTATTTGAAAAGACTTTATTGCAATAGGGAGGGGAGGGCTGTTGTTATAGGGGAAGGGGAATTGTTGCAATAGGGAGAGTACTCTGACCAGGAAATCTGTAAGCATCTCAAAGTTTAGGCAGAATTTAAAAAGCGAGAAAGAACTGAGTATGGGGGAATGAGATGTGTGAGTAAGTAGTGTGATCAGACAGTTGTGGTCAGAGTCTCAGGAATGGCCATTAAGGTGGGACTGCTCCACATTCCGACACTGGCTCAGGGTGAGGGTGGGTCAAACTCTGGGGTCTGTGGGAAGGAGACAAGCTTAATTAAAGTTGGGTCAAGTTAGCAGGTATTTTGTCCAGATTGGTCAGTAAATACAAACCTTCAGCTAATCATTTATGAGACTGGGAATTTGGAGATCCGCCTTGTCATAGGCAAACCTGGGGACACCCATGAGCCTTTCCCAAGTCATATGCAGAAAGGGTGGTTTTTTGCTGCAAGCCATTTCCAAGGACGTAAAGGGAGGGTGATTTCTTTAACTGCCATTGGTTTCTAGGAACACAGGGCTCAGGTACAGTATAATTTGTCAACCTTCCACTTTCCCCAGCATTCCGTCCCACTTTCGATTCTCTTGGGTTTTTTCCCTGGTGCCGTCCAACCTAGAGCCTGGCCCCATCCTCCTGTTCCCGTCTGCTGCCCAAGAGCAGCCTGGGCTGCCCTCACTGTTCTCCTGGGTGGAAGCCCCTGTTTCCAAACTCTCATGTCTTTTTGTCTTTTAATTTACATTCTTAGTTTGCTGGAGTACTTCCTGAAGTAATTTCCTTAGAAAGGGTGGATGGAAAGCAAATTTTCTGAGTTTTTGTTTATCTGAAAATTTTTTTATTCTCCTTCACACAGATTGCTAGCTTGTCTGCACATAGAATCCTAGGGAGAAAATCATTTTCCCTTGAAATTTGGAAAACATTGCTCCATTGTATTCAACAAGTCCTGTGTGTGTGTGTGTGTGTGTGTGTGTGTGTGTAAAAGGAGGACCATTTCATCTTCAAATGCCTATGTGGTCTCTTCTTCCTTGCACAGGTCTCCTCTCAGTAAATCTATTTCCAGCTGAACAAGAATTCATATGCATTCAATGAATAAATCATGGAAAAGTAGCACCAGATAAATAATTAACTAAATGATTATAAGAGCGTCTTTTAAAACATAGTTAGGCTTGATACTTTTATAAACAACAACAAAAGGACTATGGAATTTTTCAGTCCACCTTTCAATGGGGGTGATCAACTTTTTTGCGAATTGAAACCTTAATAAGGATCCATCGCTCCGTTGCTTGTTTCTTCTCAAAGACCTCTTGATGATAAACATCTCTGTTATTTGTAATTATATGTAGATTATTCTTTTCTAGATCCAAAATAGACTTTTCTAAATAATGCTGAGGAGATTAGCATATGCATTTGATTTTATTACTAAATTTTAATACCAAGTTGGCAGTTTATCCTGCTGCTGAAATAGAGCTGATTATCCTTTCCTCCTCGTCTCCGTCACATGGGCCAATGCCGTGAGGCCCCGGGAAGGCTGGTCTGCAGCTGTGGGTTGGAAACGCACAGCTCTTGGCTTGTTTTCTTTAGAAACATATCTGAGTCACTAGAAACTTCTCTCTCCAGCTTTCCAACGTTCCAAACTGTTCTCCTTTGACAGTCCACTCCATCCTGCTGAAAGGAAGTTTCGGTGTAAAAGTGCCAGGAGTGCCCAGAGGACTTAAGTCACAGAACGTGAACGCAGTTAAACTGTGTTTCGAATGATTTTACATCTTTAATAAATGCGCTCCCTGTTCTCAGGACACTTGGGTTTTTCTCTCACAGCATATTCTTTTAGAATTTAAAAGGGTTTTCTTCTGTTGTTGGCGTCAAGGGCAGGAAGGGGCCTCTGTTTCTCCATGGACGTCCTTGTTGACATAAACATAAAAACTCAGATGGAATTTTTATTGGAGAAAACACTAAGCTATATAGGTTTTGTAAAAATACCTTTTGAGTGCTTTCAGCTTGACAACTCAGTTTCAACCATCCTTGAAACAGACTCATCATATGTTTCACTGAGTACCTCTGTTTCCCTTCTCACTGTCTCTGGCCTGTTTCTCTTCTCTTCATATTCCCCTGGCACTTCTCGGTGCAGACCCTCGTTAGCTGAGGTCGCCATGACCACAACCCCTGCCTCCACCATCCCGTCTTGCCTTTGCCCCACCCCCACTGTCTTGCCTCCAGACCGTCTCTGACCCCACTGTCATGTGTATCTCCCCGTGATACTACGCTGCCAGGGTCACGTCCCTGCTGAGGTGCCTTCGTTTACCCGTCACGGACCAGACCCCTTAGCCGGGCTCCTCTGCCCATCTCCTACTCTCCGAAGCTGTGAGCCCTGTTGGCCAGCCTTCAAGTGTCAGAGCTTCAGGGCAGGACAGTCTGTGGCCTCCCCGGCTGGCCACTGTGTCCCTGTAGTCTCACCTCTCAGCGCCCTGACCTTGTCCCCTCGTAATGTAGCTTCTGAGTGTGCCCTCCTACTGTCACCGGTCATTGGTAGGCATGCACCCACAGGCCAGAGAACAGTGTCTTATCTCACATTCTCCACACGGTGCTGTGCTCAGCAGTGTTTGTTGAATGAATAAGTGATGTGATTTTTTTAATTAATATATTCTCTTCTTTCTTTTGCGACAAGCTGGGGGGTCAGCTGGCAGAATAATTCCATCGATTCCCTTGAATTCTTGCGAGCAATGGAGCATAGCAAGCCATCAAGACCTCAGCCAAAAGAAAAAGAAGAGGACGTGCCAGTCAATTTTGCCACGTTAAACCCAGAGGAGGTTCTGAGGAACATCCAGAAAGTGGTTGCCTCTTCCAGTCCGGCTTTGTCAGAGGTACGGCAGACGGCAAAGTGCTTTCATCCTGGAAACTCCGCTCTGGGACTCATGTCAGCCCGTGAGAAGTGACCTCAGCCCGCGCCCTCCTCCAGGACCCCCTCCGCCTCTCTCTGCTGTCCTTCAGGTGTCAGGACTCAGATGAGTGGGTCAAGACCACATTGTTCATTTGAGCAAATGTTTATCCAGTTTTGCTCGATAAAAAGCTACCCTGATTGTACCCCACCCAGCATGTGTTCTCGGAGGCAGAAGTGCTGCGTGTTTGGCAGATGCTGGGTCTGGGGTGAGCACAGGGGGTTCCAGGCAGAGGGCAGCAGTCAGAGGCCTCCAGGGGAGAACGGGCTCAGCACATCCGGCGAGCACTGGGCCAGGGAGATAAGTGACGTCAGGTGGACATGACGAGGTTGGCCAGGGCCAGGCTGGGGCAGAGACTCACCGTGAAGGCTGGCAGGAGCCAGGCGAGGGTGTGAGAAGGGCGACCCCTGAGCACGCTAACATTTAGGCTGACATCTGTGTAATACCGTAGAGCGTGCTGAGTGAGACCTGCTGTACGTGGGGGTGGTGCTGTGTGCTGAGCCAGAGTCCTCGGAAAATAACGCTGAGGCCCCACTGCTGGCGAGGTCATGGTCCCCCAGACGGGTCCACATGTGAGTTTCCCGGCAGCCGCAGTGAGGAGAGGAGATGCTGTCTGCAGAAGGCAGGTCTCGCCGTCTAACGACATGGGGATGAGAAGCTGGCAGGCCCTGCCCGACAGCCCGTCAGAGCAGGGCTGGCTCTCTGTCTGCACGTGCAGACTCACACACCCGCTCAGAAACCTAGGACACATTTGCTCAATCCCCAGCGTGAGTGAAGACCCCTCAGTAGGCAAGTAAGGCTCTGGAGTCCAAGTGGAAGGGATTCGTGGGGAGAGAAGGAGAAAGGCAGGGGCAGCCCAGCCAACTTGAGAATGTTCTGGAAGGCCAGCTCACTCGGCGTGTGTCTTGGAGAGCAGATGTTTGTTCTTTTTATTCTGCATCTAGGAATTCTTTTTAAGGATTTAACATTTATATGTCTTTATTTTGATGATTATCTAAAGAAAAATTAGTATGAAAATGATGTGGGTCATCTAGAAAACCTATCTGTACACCTTTCAACACCAGAGCTCATGCTCGAGACTGCCCTGGCTGAGTGGTCTGCAAACTCGGACGTGCACAGGGACCAGGAATAAGCTAAGTAACGAAGGGAGCCAGGTGGGGCCCAGCCAGAGGCACGGCCCTGGAGACAGGGCCGCTTCTCCTCAGCCCTGGCCGACTATTGCTGAGCTGAAAGTGGGCCCAGTGTTCCTAAATCCTTTGGGTTTTTATGAGAAGCTCTGAAGCCTCCTGATTTCCAAATGTCAGCACATATTTCAGATTTTTCAGAAGCCCTGTGCAGGCCAGATAAAGCCATTTGCAGGATGGCTTTGCCTTCTTCCATCTTAAAGTGGCACCACTGAAGGCCTGTCAGGGTGTTTCTCAGACTGGGGTCCATGGAACCTTTGGGAGGAACTCCTTAGGCGATGAGGTTTTAAGCGAGAAAGTGAGTTTCTCTGGCCAAGAGAGTGGCTGGTGGGCTGAGGGAGAGAGGGCATTAGAGGCCGTGAGCAGAGGAAGGCATGGTGATGTTGAAGGGGCAGCGATCAGAGAATACCGATGCGTGTGTGCATGTCTACCTATCACTGGAGACGTGCCTCGGATGCCTCTTGTTTCGGACATAACAACCAAGATCCTTTGTGCAGAATTTTATAGATTTCCCGCCTTTTCACATTTGATCCAGGCTTGGCAGGCTGAGCTGACACGGGGAAGCCACACAGACCACAGACCCAGGGAGTGCGGGTGCCAAGGCTGCCGCGTAGGTCCGCTGAGCGTCTCTCGGTGCTCATGTCACAGTACCGCCATGCCTCCTAACACCCTGGGAACCCAGAGTGCTCAGAAGGAGAATGTTTCTATGACCATTCTCCTTCTCTATTGAGATCCGCTAGGTGTCAGGGACCTGGACAGGTGCGCTTTCAGGTTGCCATAGTGAAACTTAGAAACATGAGTTAGGCAGTCCCTCTTTTTTATGACGAAGGAGCTAAGCTCAGAGAGGTTAAGGGCTTATGGGGGGCAACACAGCCACAGTTCAGACTCTGCTTCCTGACCGTGGGGCCAGAGGTTTTCCCACTCTACACAGCTACCTCATATTGCCACAGGCTAAATACAAATTTGAAGCTATGGAGTATTTTAAGGTTAATTTGATTACACATATAACGCCACCCATGGGCTGATGGGGTGTGCCTAATTAACTCTGAATGAGAATTAACTGCAAGGGAATTTGGTTTGGGGTCTGCAAGAACATTAAATTCTTACTTAAAAAAGATCTTAACCTACCGCTTGATACAAATTTCCTAGTGCAATAAAAATGAATGATTTTGTTTCGACAGATGGAAAAAAAATGTGCTTTCCTTTTATAGCACAGTTTTGCACTTTTTCAGTTTGACTACTGTACTGTTGGGTTGGCACTGTCTGCCCAGCCCCTCCGGCCCAGGCACAGGGCCGTGGGGGTCTTCCTGTAAGGGGAGGGCTCGCGAGCTCAGGCCGAGGATGGAGAAAGGACAGCAGCCTCAGTGGCCAAGCCTCAGGCTAGGGTGTAATTGGGGGAGGGATCCATTGACCCCTCCTCCTGGCCATTTCCAACGTCAGACTCCTAGCTGGACACCCCTGCCCCACCCCCTGCGTCAGATTGCACCTGAACCTCCTGTTACAGACGATTTATGCTCAAAGGAGCTAGAATTTAATGATCGAAAGACCTTGGGCAAGTTACTGGGGGCCAGGGGGCCTCTTCATTCCTCTTCAAATTCGTATCTAAATAGGAAGGGGTAAAGCAAGTTTCCCTCCGACACATACGTTCTTATGCTGTACACACATCTTACCTGTCACGATCGTGGTGTATTTGTTAAGTAATTTAGAATTTACATGGGACTTGCATGCACTTGATTTCATTTGCATTCAGCAGAAGCAGTACTTAAGAAAAATATTTTTGAAGTATTCACTTGACAGTAGCATCTGTCTTTTTTTTTTAGGCATTTTCTGCATTCGATAAAGAGGACACTGGGTTTGTAAAGGCTTCGGATTTTGGACAAGTTCTTAAGGATTTCTGTTACAAACTAACAGACAATCAGTATCACTGTTTTTTGAGAAAACTGAGAATTCATCTAATCCCCTATATAAATTGGAAATATTTTCTCCAGAACTTCAACTGTTTCCTTGAAAAGGTAAGGCTGTCTGCAGCACATAAGCATCTCTTTTGGAAACGGGACTAAAATTAGTTTTTGCAAAATGGATAATTGATGAAAACCACATTAGATAAATTAGCACCTCATGTAATCAGCTCATTCTAAATGAAAAGTGGGCATCAATTCTACACAGAGTACTAGAAAGTAAATATGTATGTTTTACTTCGCTTGAAATTTATTTTCTTTTCAAAGAAGTTTGTAAGCTTGCTTTTGTCTGTTTGGTGTAGAGTGCTCAGGAATCTTTTAGATCCCTGAAAGTGATCTGATATCCAGAGAAGAGAGTCCCACTACCTGTCAGGCCCTGAGCCAGCAGCAGTGGAGGAACTGGGATCCACTCCAGAGGCATTTGTTGAGGACCCACTATGGGCTGGGCCCTGGGCCATGTAGCGGTCAAGACTGGGGTAGAGGTAAATACGGAGACAGCGGGCTTAAACAGAGACATGTTCAGCAGGACCCAGAGGAAGTCAGGGAGGGCTTCCTGGAGGAGGGAGAGTGGCTGACCACAGGGCTTACGTTCCTTCCCGTGGCTGCTTCTCCGGCTGTACAAGCTGTATATTCTTAGCTTGTTTCTTGATCTCCTAATGTAAGTGGGCCAAGATCATAAGCAACAGTTACAATCTAGTTTCACCTAGCATGGGTTTCTTTGATCACCATTCTGTGCCGGGTGAGAATGGACACACGAGTAGCTTGGTCCCTGCCTTCACAGAAGGGCAGATGAAAACATCCATGTGAAGGATGCAACAGCCACATCACAACAGGCTTTACTAGAATATATGTAACTGTCCCCCTGTAGCTGGAGGCTTCGGTCATTTCCAACTGCCCGTTTTTATACGGCACGAACACCGAAGTTCATAAATACTTCTTCACTTACCTGAGACAAATTCTTGGACATGCGATTACTGGACCAAACAACATGGAGATTTTTAAGGTTTGAGGTTCATTATGATAATAACAACTGCAAACATTATGTAGCACTTTCTGAGAGTCAGGCACTCTTCTTAGTCCTTTATATAAACTCCTGTGATCCTTTTAATTATCACTACAAAGTACACGCTAGTAATATCCCATTGTGTAGATGAGGGCAGTGGGGCCTGGCGCCACTAAGTAATTTGTCCACAGCCACCCGATGGAGAGTAGCAGAGCTGGTTTGTGAACCCAAGAAGTCTCTCCCCCGACCCCAGGCCCCTAAACACTGCCATGTCCCCTGGGGACTGGGGGCTTTTCATCTTTGTCATTTAGATGGAGATGCCTAAACAATGTGTACTATTGTGTTGCATGTTTTAAATTTTTATATGTACAGAGGGTGCCAAAAACATGTATACACATTTTAAGAAAGGAAAAAACTGTATTAAAATTACGCTGATGGTAACCACTCTGAGTACCTCTTGTAATTGCCGAAGTCAAACGTGACTTGTATTCATCTTTTGTTATCAGTATATATTGAGTATTACAATTTTAATACAGTTTCCCTTTTTAAAAATATGTATACATTTTTTGGCACCCTCTGTATATGGCAGTATATTGAATTTTGTCTTCTGTGCTTATTTTTCTTGCTTAGTGTCATGGGGTTAAGATTTATCCATGTTCTTACATTGGCTTTAGTTCATTCACTTAAGCTGCCATTAAAAGCTTGTGTTACATGAACATCTTCTATTGAATGGACTGTTCAGACAGTTACCACCATCCTGTTAATGTACGTTCTTTGCGGTCTCCTCCGTTATGACAAAGCACCGGTCACTCTCTGTGGCTGGCTCCTTGTGCACACACGGGGCTGCTCTGAGGGGAACTGCTGGGCGGGAGGGCGGGCGTGCACCCCACTTCCCAGATGCTGCCACCGTAGGTGCCCCAGGCAGAGTGCGTGCCCAGCAGCCTTGGGTGACACTTCCTGACGCTCCACAGCCCTGCTGACACTTGGCATGTATTACCAGGCCTTTGCATTTCTGCCAGTCCGAAGGTTCGCAAGGCCGAACACTTTCGAATGTTTTCAGCCGTTCAGGCTTCCTCGTCTGTGAATTACTGACAGGGTTGCAGTCCTGTGTCCATATGTGAGTTGCAAATACCTTTTCCTGGTCTGTGACTTGCCTTTCCCTCTGTTTATGGTGCCACTCACTGTTTTTAATGTGAATTATACGTTATTCTGATTTTAAAAGAAGTACATATTCACTAAGGATGTTTTGCAAAATACAGGAAAGTGTACAAAAGAAAACAGTAACCTAAACCCCATGATGATGGTGTGATGACAGCAACAACGTCCCCACTAATGTTTAGTGACACCTCCCGAGCTCTGGGCCCGGCCCATGCATTTTCTCGCTTAGTTGTTGTCCCCACCAAGCAAGGGGATGGTGTTTCACAGGTGAAACAGACAGGCTCCGGAAGTCAGGTACCCACCTGGCCGCCTCAGCCGGGACTGGACACCAGGCAGGGCCGGCCTTGGAGCTGAAGTTCTTCCCATGTGCCACACTGCCTTAGGGATGGTTCTACTTTTAATGCATTTTCCCCAGCTTCTTACTGTGGTAAAATATACATAACAGAAACTTTACCCTCTTAACCCTTTTTTAATTTTATTTTTTTTAAGATTTTTATTGGGGAAGGGGAACAGGACTTTATTGGGGAAAAGTGTGTACTTCCAGGCCTTTTTTCCAAGTCAAGTTGTTGTCCTTTCAGTCTTAGTTGTGGAGGGTGCTAGTTCAGCTTCAAGTTGTTGTTCTTTCAGTCTTAGTTGTGGAGGGCGCAGCTCAGCTCCAGGTCCAGTTGCCGTTGCTAGTTGTAGGGGGCACAGCCCACCATCCCTTGCGGGAGTCGAACCGGCAACCTTGTGGTTGAGAGGACACGCTCCAACCAACTGAGCCATCCGGGAGGCAGCTCAGATCAAGGTGCCGTGTTCAACCTTAGTTGCAGGGGGTGGAGCCCACCATCCCTTGTGGGAGTCGAACCGGCAACCTTGTGTTCAACCTTAGTTGCAGGGCAACCTTGTGTTCAACCTTAGTTGCAGGGGGCGGAGCCCACCATCCCTTGCGGGACTCCAGGAGTTGAACTGGCAACCTTGTGGTTGAGAGCCCACTGGCACATGTGGGAATCGAACTGGCAGCTTTCGGAGTTAGGAGCATGGAGCTCCAACCGCCTGAGCCACCGGGCCGGCCCCCTCTTAACCCTTTTTAAGTGCACAGTTCAGTGGTAGTAAGTGCATTCATGGTGCTGTATCACCACCACCACCATCCATCTCCAGAGCTCTTTGCATCTTGCAAAACTGAAACTCGACCCGTTAAACACTGACTCCCCCGCTTTTCTCCCTCAGCCCCTGGCGACCTCCTTTCTACTTTGTCTCTGTAAATGTGACTACTCCAGGGACCTCTTATCAGGGAAATCAAGCAGTATCCGGCCTTTTGTGACGGGCTCATTTCCCTGAGCACGATGTCTTCAAGGTCCATCCCTGTTGTAGCAGGTGCCAAATTTCCTTCCTTTTTGAGTCTAATAGTGCATTGTATGTATAGACCATGTTTTGCTTACCTACTCATCCACTGGTGGGTAGACCCTTGGGTTGCTTCCACGTTTTAGCTGTTGTGAATAATACTGCCGGAATGTGGGTGTGCAAACGTCATGCTTTTTTTTACATAGTAGAGGTAACACTGTATATACTGGGGGTGCCAAAAAATGGATACAAGTGGACACTTTGGTCAACGTTGCTCAAGCAGCAGTTTGCCGTAATCGGAAGTGTCTGGACGCTGATGGGAACCACTTTGAGCACCTCTTGTAATTACAGAAGTCAAACGTGACTTGTGTTCATCTTTTGTTATTGGTATATATTGAGTATTACAATTTTAATAGTTTTTTCTTTCTGAAAATGTGTATACATTTTCTTTGGCACCCTCGGTAGAATCATGCGTCTTGCTTTTTTTCCCCTTAACACTAAATCGCACCATGTCACTTAAAGGTTTTCCAAACATCATTTAAAATGTCTAGATGACATTCCTTCAAGTCCCTTATTTATAAGCATTTAGATTTTTTTCCAGGTTTTGCCATTGTAATTTACTCTGCTGTGAATACTTTGTATATAAATCTATATCCACATTTTGGATTATTTCCTAAAGAAAAAAGTCCAAGTAGTAAAATAACTGGGGTCTAAGGATAGAAATACTTTTATTGACCTTGAAAGCAGCCCCATGATTTTAAAGTATTTTTTCTACTGGGTTCATCATATGAGATTGCCATTTTTAGAGTCATAAATGATTGAATATTGACGATTTCATATGGTTTAAGGTAATATTTGTAGAAGTTATTTATGTCCATTATACACAATTTAGAAGATACCAATAATTTTAAAGAGAATTAAAGTCACACCTAAGGACAGCCAGTGTTCACATTTTTGTATATTTGCTTCCAATCCTCTTTACTATACACACATCCTTTGGGGCGGGGTCAAGGGCAGACCGTATAGGCTGTTGAATTTGGGGGTTGTGGGGAGATTTCCCGACCCTTACAAGATTCTTTTTTTTTTAATAAATATTTCTTATTTGTATCAAAGTGATATATGCCCATGTAGAAATACAATTGAATTGTTGCACAAGCTGTAGAAACCGAGACCACTTGATCAACTGCTCACTGCAACCCCCACGACCCCACCCCGCCCCAGCCCTGCAGCCCTGCTCCCCACAGCACCCATAGCACCCACAGCACCCGCAGCACCCACAGCACCCACCGAGACCTGCTGCTCTCCAGCTGGGAGCCCCCTGATGCTCAGCGCTCACCTCCCTTCCGCCTCTTAAATAATCGCTCTTGGGCACTGTCGCTGACTGGCTGAGATGACAGGCAGACTTGGCTTCCTTATTCCAGCTTCCCGGCCTCCCTTCCAGGATCCCCTGGCACGGCCTCTGCTGTAGCCGCCTTGTCACTTACTCAGCTGTCGGTGCCATTTTCCATGATGTTGATGTTTCTCTAAAATGTGGATTTCATTGGATGAGTACCATCCATCCTGTTGTATGGATTCATTCACTCTTTCCATCAACCAGCGTCTCCTGTGGGGCCACTATGCACCAAGCACTGAACCAAACCGAAGGGTCCCTGCCTTCCAGGGGCTTGTCTTCCAGCGAGGGAGATGGATTAGGAATGAGAACATATATGTCAGATTCCAGCATGTGCTACGGAGAAAAATAAAGCGGAGCAGAAGGACGCCCTGTCTAAGCAGGGAGCATTTGAGCCGGGACCTGGACACAGCGCAGGGGAGGGCGTGAACCCAGTGACGCTTGGGGGGTCTGCCAGGGGACACAGCTGCAGACTTGGGGCAGGAGGGTGCCCCACTGGCCTGAGGAGTAGAGTCAGCGGTGTGGCTGCCGCAGGGCCAGTCAGGGAAGGGAGGGGCGAGCGGCCTTGTCGCCTGTGGTCTTGGCAATGACTTTGGGACGGCTTGGACTGCGTCACATGGAGAGGCAAGGGATGGTTTCGGGCTGAGGAGCGTGACCTGACTTACATTTTCGAAACGTCATGGAGGCTGCTGGATGGAGAAGAGACTGTGGGGGCCGAGGGCCCAAGTGGAGAGGCCGGCCACACACCAGGGGCGGGCGCTGCCGGCGCGGCACAGGTCCAGCTACATTTGGGAAGCGGGCAGACCGGCCTTGCAGATGCCCGCTCTGTGCTGAGAGAGGATAGGCAGTCATGGGCCCGGCTTCTCGGCTTTGAAGGAGGAGCAGAGTGAGGAGAAGTCTGCGGGGACGGGCGGCTCGAGGGGTGTAGCCCATCCTGTCCCCGCACTTCAGGCGTCGTCCCATTTTCTGCATTCTGATGATCACAGCGCGTCTTCATTGGGCAGGCACACATCTGCGCCCAGACCCTCCTGACGCCTTTTACATGTCCGACCGCAGCAGTTCTGTGCCAGAGCTCACGAGGCAGGGCTTAAGCCTCCACGTGGCCGCCACCGTCCCTGATAGCGGGTCACCATGAGTGTCTCTGCCAACTCGGAAATGACCAGAGCTCAGCGAACATTTCAAAAGCTTCGAACGCAGCCAGCTTGCTTCCCCATGCCCTTCGCAGTGCCAGGGGGAGCACTTTGCCGAACACTGTTGCCAGGAGGTTTTAGGGTGAACTGCAGTGTGAGTGAGGTGAGAAATGTGCTCAGTTAGAGAGAGGAGCAGGTGCTGGGCTGGGTGGGACTGGGGCTGAGGACAAGGGACGCAGCAGTGACACCGCTGGGACCCACTGCAAGGGCTCCCCCTGCTTCGCCGGGTCTGTGTGCATTTGGTGGTGGAATTATCCGCTATCAGCCCCCGGCCTTGGCCTGGGGTGTGGCAAGACCTTGCTGAGAAGCCAGAACTTGGAGCCAAGGTGCATCTACTGGGAGGCCAGGGTGAGCAAGGGGCTTCTGGGCTGAAAGGACGGCAGGAAGGTGAGGAGTGTGAGGCCTCGGTGTGGGGCGACCACCAGCAGTTCAGGGTGTGGGGGGTTTCTGTTGTCCTGCTGACCTGCCGAGGGTTGGGGTGCTGGCAGGGACAGAGCAGGGGCGCTGCGTCCCTTGCTTCAGATTTCAAGGGCCTCTCCCTGAGCCAAAGGAGGATCCCTGAGCCTCGTGAGCAGGGCCTGAGTGAGCTTCCTCCTGGGGGCTGCAGTAAGGAGGCTGTGTCATCCTGACGCTTTCTGAACTTTAATCCGGGGCTGCTGGTCTTCACAGAAGGCACACAAGTAACAAATACTAGGGAGAGTACACGCATCACACGTGACACCAGTCCTCCTTTCCCTCTGGGGATGCCCGGGCAGCAAGTAATTAAAAGGAGATTATCACCGTGTGATTAAGGCGGCCAGTGACTCTCCCATCGAAGATAGTTCCCGCGAATCATCCCTAGCCACAGGGAATCCGGGCTCAGAAAAGGAGCAGCTGGAATTGGACGCAGCACACACGTTTCGTAAGGCCTCGGGTGGACTGCAGGGACCCCGAGAGTAAAGCTGCACCTGCTCGTGACCCACTCTGGAGCGGGCACACCGCTAAATGTGTCCTCCCCACTTTAGTCCCCATGTGATGCCTGAGCTCTTTTCAGAATAGATGCTGTATTGTTTTCCGATCCTGCTCTCTTGTCTCCTCCTCATTCCTCGGCTTCATTGAGCAGCACTGAAGACCAGCAGCGTTTCTCAAAGTGCCGCCCAGGGCTCAGTCTGCGGGCACCACGTTATTCTCTGGACGCTGCTGGTGGGTTTGAGAACCAGGCAGGTCGGCCCAGAGGCCTGAGAGCTAATGGAAGACAAACGTGACTTCAGTCTCTTCAGATGGGAGCAAGGAATTTGCCTCAGTGGCTTGGTTAAAAAGTGAAATAAAGGGGGGGGGGGGGAAGAGGGGGACACGTCCTAGACGGCAGCACCAGCACCTTTTTCATAAGACTCCCGCAAACTGGGTGAAAATAGTATCTGAATTTCTGTCCTCAGCACATACCTCTTTTTTGCTTCTGAGAGAAACATTTTATATTCAAATGCTACGTGCAAAATAAAGAGTATCACCTTGTTTTTAGAAAATCATCCTGTTTAACATTTGTTCGAAATCTTAAAGAGCAATTTCACTCTCTTCCACGAATATAAAAATAACACTCAGAGCAGAAATAGAATTTTTAAAAGACATAGTAGAAACCCATATAAAATCTTTCTACTTTATTACCATGGAAATAATGGAATTTCTTTTTAACAAAGCATCCTTGTTCAATGCAAAGGGATTGTTTTGTCACATCCTAGCCAGCGGAGAGCCAATGAAAGCTTTCCTTCTTTGGTGTTTATAACATATGGTCTTTAAAGTCATCCGTGAGATGTTAAATAACTTGAAGATGGGTTTTTTTCTAAGAGACAATTTAAGATTGTAGTTTTCAGCCAAAGAGGAGACTGTAAAGCACGTCAAAATGTTTGTAATCTTTTATGAGCATCACATTTATATTAGCTGCCAACGGTGTTACGTCGATTTATCATTCTTTTCGTTGTAAATATAATGACGTCCATGTATTTTTAATGACTGTGATAAAGCATGGGGAAGTCTCCTTTTCAGGAAAGGGCTCTAAGATTATTGGAGATAAATTAAGTAAATAATTAAGATATATCATTACTGTTATTTACTCTTGTTCCCGATGGCAAGAAGGCTAAGTCCCCTTGATATAATTTCAGTGATTTTTAAAAATGTTTCCCCTACATGTCACTCACTTTCCACTTGCCAACGAAACATTTATTGCCTGTTGTCCTGGAGACCACTGAGGTTGTGGCAGGTTGTGAAGAACTCAGGCCGACTTGGCACTTGGGGTGGCCTTGGTGACAGGCCAGGGTGAGGGGATGTTGGGCCCTCCGTGCCTAAGCTGAGGCAAAGGAGTAGGCTCAGCCACAGCCTGCATGTCAGCAGCAGCCCACCTGACAGGCCTGCGGGCGGCACATGGCAGCCCTGTGGGGCCAGTCAGACTTCACGCGTCTACCTCTCCTCGCCGGGCCTGTGACTTTGGTGAGCTGGCTGCCCTGCAGGAAAGTAAAATTTGAATGAGTAAATTTTTCAAACCAAAACATTCCATGGCCTTGGAGGGCAGGGACTGGGTGCCGTCCACCTTTGTGTCCCAGCCATGGCGGGCCCTCCGCCAGTCCCTAGGAAGCTGCTTTAGGACCCTATACAGTTGCTCTGAAAGTCCACCTGAATTTGTCACTCCCTCCAGCATCCTCCAAATACTTTCCTAAGCACTCCCTCTGGACCCCGGGTTGGCATTGCTTGTTGATTCCTACCCTCCGTGGGACACTGTCTGTATGTTCCTAATCCACAGGCTGTGGCACAGCCAGGCCAGGCTGGCCCCATTCATTTGGCCCCCCAGAGCCATGACAGTCTCATGGACAGTCTAATTGAATTGGAATTTTTGGATCAGTTAAGCACTGGAGTTGAGCTGTACCATTGATTGTACAAGGTCATGACCATATCAGGAAGCCAAGAGTCAACCCAAGAAGTCATTGTCCCAGATAAGTCTTGCAGAGAAAATCCAAAGTACAGCTGGCGTTAGTATCTTGATTGTACCGTGTACCTATGAGTCTGACCCGTAGGTGAGCACTTTGTGTTCTGGCTTTAGGTGCCCCATTTGACTGGGAGAACCTTAACTGTCACCATGCAGCCAGTGTGATGTGTGCCAGGCCCGGGGCCAGCCTGGGGTCCAGGCCGTGGGAGGACAGACAGGTAAGCACACACGGTTCCCCTTGGGGTGATGGCTGCTCCCGCGGAAATGGCGGTGACCACTCCTGAACAAACCAGGAAGTGCCATCTCTTGGCTTTTACCGGGGCCTAAATCTGAATGGTCCACGCTGAGACATTAGAGGAAGGAGCAAGTCACCTACCTAGTGATTGCGCCTGGCCAGTTACTGTCATCTTCTTGTTACCGCAGTCAGACCCCAGCATCCAGAGGATGGTGGCTACGCTTTGCATAGATTAATGGGTAATCTTGCTAACAGCCCTGCAAGGTGTGGGTGCTGTCATTATCCATACTTTGCGGATGAGGAAACTGAGGGGCAGAATGGCTCCAGCATCCATTCCCGGTCACCCAGGAAGAGCCAGAGCTGGGATTTGAATCCCGACCAGCGCCAGGCCCATGCTCTCAGCTTCCTTCCTGTCAGATGGGAACCGGCCTCCTGGCCTTCCTGTAGGATTGTGGCTTAGACGGAGTTACTATGGAAAGAGCTTTGCATGGTCTCAAACACAGCAAACCCCACATGTAGGCATTCAGTATTCTATCCTGCTTCGGTGAGTGCGTGTCTGTTGTTAAATGTGTAGTCATGATGTGATTATATGGTGGAATTTATTTGGGTGGAAGAATGTATTTTAATAGTTTCATAAATGGCTTCAGCCATGAGTTTATTGAGTCATTAAAAGGTCGGAGGGTGGCTTAAATGTTTCCCTTTTATTTCCGTGCATTTTATGGCAGTGTTGTGCCACTGAAGGATTTGGGAATTGGGTGTTTGCGAGGGTGTCCAGCTAGATCCTGTGTGACTGTCGAGCTGTGTGGTGGACGTGAGCTCAGAGAAGCAGAGAAGGAAGACCTAACTGCGTGGTCAGGCAAAGTTGGGCACATACGGCTCCCTGGGGACTAGTACCGAGTCTGGATATGGGGAGATGGGCTTCGTGAGCGTAAGGCTCAGCGTGCACCCAGGCCCAGGTTGTGGGAAGCCCCACTGTGGGCATGGCGGGAGCCTGGGTTGAGGCGAGGGGGAGAGGGAGCGGATTTGGGGGGGTGCCAGATGGCGAAAGGCTCTGGGAGGCACGCTGAGGGCTGGGGCTGGGGCTGGGGTGGGGGTGTCCTCCCTGCCTGCCTGGGTGGGCATCTCAAAGTGTCAGCTTCTCCGGGCAGGGGTTGGTCTCTGCTGACCACTGCTCTATGCCCAGTGCGTGGGGCAGTGCCTAGCACATAGTAGGCCCACAGTCAATATTTGTGAGTTACCTACCGCATTCCTAGTTTTAGCAGGCTCTTGTGTTCTTGTGTGTGTGTGGTAGGCAGCTGGAAGCCGGTAGGAGGGGAGGAGCATAGCTTTGAAGTCAGACCACCTTGAGCTCCATTATCAGCTTGCAGGGGAATAGCCTGGGGGCCACGGGTGAGACCTGACCTCTCCAGCCAAGTCCCACTTACTTTATCTAAAAAATAGGGAGAACCACAGCTACCTTGAAAGGTGATGGGAGAATTAGAGAAATTTCTGTAATGCTCCACCCAGCAGCTGGGTGAAAGAGGTACAGTGTAGGCTGGCTGCCAGCACCGGGCCTCAGTGTTGCCAGCACCGGGCCTCAGTGTCGCCAGCACCAAGCCTCAGTGTCTGTAGCCAGATTGGGCCTCATGTCACCAGCTCCGGGCCTCAGTGTCTGTCGCCAGGACTGGGCCTCAGTGTCGCCAGGATTGGGCCTCAGTGTCTCCAGCACCGGGCCTCAGTGTTGCCAGCACCAGGCCTCAGCGTTGCCAGCACTGGGCCTCAATAAGCCCCTGTTTCAGTTGACTGGAAGCTTGACTTGATTCTAGCCTTTCCAAAGGAAGTTCTGGAATCTTCAGATTCGCTTTATTCATTGACACGGAAAGAATCCTTGCCTGGTAAGCGATCCCAGGTCTGGGCAGTGGTCATGCCTCCGGGAACTCTGGAATTGTACCTGGAATTCTGGTGTAACTCCCTCACTTCTGCAAACAGCATACTAGACTACTGATGCTAATTCATCTGTCACTGAGATCTTGAAACCTCCTAACAGACGAATGTCTACTGTTGGTGTGTATGCGGGGCTCTCGGAGTTGCAAAAATCGGTGTCTTGATCTGGGGTAGGGGTCTGTCCCAGTACGCGTGCACAGAGAGTTTCTATTTCATTTTCATCTGGATTCTTAACGTTTTATCTTTTTTTTTTTTTTTTTTTTTGACAGGCAGTTTTGCTGCTGTTGTTATTTTTAGCATTCATTTATCCACTGTAAATACAAATGATACAGTACAATTAATTTCTTTGCTAATCAAAATATTTGATCAAATGGAGCAATTTTTCAATTCTTAGAAGTAATTACACTGTTCTTTCAAAGGAAATGCAGGAATTCTTTACTGAGTATTTCTAATTAGGAGTTTTTGCTACCTGCTGTGTTTTTATTCTGTATGAAGTTTCAGGATTTTTTTTTCCTCCTATAAAGGAATCATGGGAACTACATAATTATTTCCCTAAATATTCAGAACAAAACTTAATAGAAGAATCATGCAATCTGATTAGCTAATTATAACCTTCATAATAGTTAAAAGAATACACTGATATATTTCCTGTCTGTCAGCCGGAATGGACCTTGCTAATAGACACAGCCACGGAGTCTAACCTGTTGCTCCCAGGCAGGTGACACCCGCAGGACGAAGGTCCCAAAGTCCCCTCGCAAAGTGCCCCTCATCAAGGAAAGCTGATGGCGAAAAAAGCCATCCACGCTGACCAGCCTGCCTCTTTTCTCTGTACTCAGCTCATCCCCCTTCATTTCCTCCTCCGTAACTAGAAATTCAGAACTGTCTCAGTCAGCTATTGCTATGTAACAAACAGCCACAAAAGCTGCAAACAATAAGCCTTTCTTCCACTTTCGCGTCTGTCAGGTGGCTGAGCTAGGCTGGCTCAGCTCTGGATGGCCTGACGGGAACGTCTCTGCCCCATGTGTCTCTCCCCCTCCCCCTGAACCAGTGCAGCGGCCACGGCGCCGTTACCTCATGACAGAGGGCTTGCCCAGCCATGCGAGTGCTTCTGAATTCTCTGGTCACATGTGCTTGCTGACCTTCCCTCGGCCACAGCAAGTCCTGTGGCTGATGGGGAAATATTCTCCCCCTCCTCAGCAGGGGAGCCCCACAGTCACATGGCAAAGGGTGTGGCTGCAGGGACAGTGGAAGAAATGGAGCCTTGAAGGCGACACACAAGGAAACGAATACTTGTGTGTGTGTCTGCACTTCTAACCCTGCCTGATTAGTTGGCAATTCAACCCATGCCTCCCTGTGATGTTCTCTCTTCTCCGTTATGTAGAGAAGTTGTTTAGGATACGATTGAGTGGAAAGTTGATTTCATAAGTCAGCCAAGACTGTGACTGGACAGAACCTGCTGACAGGGCACTAGGAGTCTCTGTCCTGGAACCAGTCCCTTAATACAGCTGTTGAAACAAGAGTGCAGTGAAACTCCGCTGGACCAGTCCTGCCCTCAGCCGAGTTCTGCTCTGCGTGGGTCAGGCAGAATTTGAGTGACTGGTGCCACTCCCTCCGGCTGAGCCCCAGTGCCGGGCTCTGCGCCTTCTTCACAGGCTGGTGTGAGGTGCTGAATGATGGCAGGTCTGGCCTGAGCTGATGGGGGCAGAACATGGGCTGGGGACCCAGCACTCTGCCTGCAGGGCTCGTCCAGTTGTCAGCCGGCAGCCATGTGCGCTGGGAGAAGCCCTAGTTAGAGTCAAAGACAGTATCAGGGGCACCAGGCTGCAGGAGGGAGAGGAGCCTTGGAACCGGGGCAGAAAGTGTGGGCTTGAAATGAATTCTGCACAGGCCCCCACCGCCTGCCACCCTCTGACTCCCACCTGGGCCGCCTCCCTCTGACCCCCACCCATTGGGGCAGCCACTGATGGTTTGCGCAATGGCAGGATTTGGAATCACAAGTGCCCACAGTAAAGCTGTGACTTGCTTTTTGATAAATGAGACATGTGGATACATTTAAAACTGAGAAACGCTCCATACAAGTGAGGTGTGATTAGTCGGCTCTTTGATGATTGTGTACTTCATATATTGCGACATTACTCCTTGTATATATTTTCCCAACATGATGGCGGTGTAGTCACAATGGGCACCAGGAATTTTCCTGTTGGCAGAGGTGGTCCATATTTCCCTGTGACGTCTAGGGGGACGATTGTTGGGTAAAACAAGGTTCTGTGAATACCCTTGAATACAGAAGAGAAGATTCCTTCAAAACATGTCAATAATTCTCCAATCGGGTCTGACCTATAGCACGTAAGATTCCTCTCCTTTTTTCTTTTTCTTTTTCTTTTTCTTTTTCTTTTTCTTTTTCTTTTTCTTTTTCAAGTAACCAGAACAGCCTTGCATGCACACAGCTGTCAGACGAGACGATGCGGCCCCAGGGGTGTGGGAGAAGGGGCCTCACCCCTGCCCCGTGTTCTCCTCTTCATGTTGGGGGGGGAGGGGTAACGCCTCTCCTGAGGGCACCTTTTCTGTAAAGTGTCATTAGTATTGGAAAGTGACATTTGCATCTGAAGACAGTGGTGTCTTTTCTGATTAGGAGAAACATTTCTTCTAGTTATAGAAAAAGCACTGTTTTCCCCCATTCCGATATAATGATCACGTGAGACGTGCCGGGGACACAAAAGCGCCAGACCAAGAGCCATCTGTTCTTCCCTGGCGTCTCCAGTCACTCGGAGCGAGGCTGGCGGTGGCTGACTGGCTTTGCTAAAAAGCAGGATGGGACCCAGAATGTGGGCGCCTGGCAGACTCTGAGCCTGAATGCCCTTGATGGAAGCGCCGCTGGGCCCTCTGGGCTGCGTGGGGTGGGAAGCAGTTGGGCCGCGTCCTCACTGTGGGTCTGGGGACCTCAGGTCAGTGGCTCCTCCCTCGGGTACCTAGGTGATGCAGTAGGTGGGGCTGGGGTTATCGGTGGTCTTTGCTTTGCCTTTGTGCCTTTTTTGGAGCTTCTAAAAAGTGAACACGCCATAATTTTGCAGGCAGCAAAGGAATGTCTCCAACTGGAGGCAAAACCACCTTCCTGAGAAGTTCCAGTCCCGCCTCCCCTGGTGCTGCCTCTGTTTCTCCTTGGGAAACACCTGCCTCAGTCTCCTGTCTCCCACCCTCCAGGCCAGGGTGGGGTGGGGAGGCCGGTGGCCTGGCCTCTGGCTGCCCTCTGGGTGTAGAGAGAAGCACTGAGTTTGCAGGCAGATGCCCTTAGTTGGTTTCCTAACTCCCTGCATTTCTCAGCCTCCGACTGGCAAGTCCATGGGCTGCTGAGTAAGGAGCATCACCTCGGGCCCTGGGTGCTGCGTCCCTTTGCACATGCATGTCCTTTGCCTCCCAGGTCACTCGGTTCCTCCTCTGGGAGGCCGGTTGTGCCCACAGCCCAGGTCCCCACTCCTCAGAGCACATGCCCCGTTAAAATCTCTGCTCACCTGTCAGGCTGGCCCTCTTCTCCCCCTTCCCTCGTGAGACTCCACCCACCTGGGCAGAGACTTTGTTTAAGGATTACTTCTTCCCTCTGCCTTCCCAGTATCTAGAAAGGTACCTGGCACATAGCAGGTGTTCCAGGGTGTTTGTGAAAGACGCAGCACAGTAATCGGGGCGTGTATTGAGTGGTCATTCTCTGTGAGTGCACTCTGTGTGTGTGTGTGTGTGTGTGTGTGTGTGTGTGTGTGTGTGTGTGTGTGTGTCACATGCCCACCATACATGCTCCCCCACCCTCTTGGGGCTCTGGGATTTGGTGTGACCCAGGCGTTCCTCTGATCCCTACACAGGTGGAAAGCGGGGCTAGAGTCACATCCAGGACTGTCCAAGTCACATCTGTCTGAGGGTTCTGAGACCAGCCTCCCCTCAGCACCCCTTGCAGCCAGACTCTCCCTACCCCGAACCTCAGGACCTCTGACCCTGAGGGGAGCAAGGCTCCAGCTCCGGAGCCCCAGTTTTCTGCCTGCCTCTGCCCTCACCCCTCCATCCAGAGAACAAGTGTTAAGACTTGTGTGCATGTATACACGTGTGTGTATACTTTAAAAAGATCATCCTCAGAGGAAAAGGATGGAGGGTGGAAGCAGAGAGACTGCTGCTGTAATCTGTATGAGTCATGCTGGTGCCCTGGACCGGGAGGTGACGATGGAGTGGTCACCTCCTGGATCCACACTGAAAGCACAGCCGTTGGGATTTGTGGGTAGTGTGCACATGAGTGATAGAAGGCTATGGCACAGATGACCCCAGGCCTAAGCTCCTGGGAGGAGTGTCCTTGCTGAGATGGAGACCTTGGGAGGAATGTGTTTTGAAGTTGATGAGTCAGGAGAGAAGGAAGCACCTTTCTTTGTGAAGCGCAGGTGTTCTGTCTGGCTTAGCAGGGACACCCTTACCCGAGGTTGTCTTTGAGGCAGCCATACTGGTCTCTTCTACTGCAAAGCTGTAACCTGTAGGCCTTGGGATGTAATGGCCCAGCCACGGGACAGACCTGTTTAACTAACAGTTGGGTAGGCGTCCGCTGATTTATTGGTGTATTTCCAGACTTACGGTAGCTATACCATTCTGATTGTATCACGTTTATGGCATTTTAATATCTGGTGGGTCACAAACTTCATTACTAGCCTTTTCCAAAAATTTTGTGGCAATTCTCACATACTTAGTTTTCTAATATCGACTTTAATATCAACATAATTCCCCCAAATATGCATTGAGAATTTCATCAGCATTTCATTAAATTGATAATTTGAGAAAGATTTTGTCTTTTGAAAAGGAGTTGTCATATCCAGGAATGTAGTATGTCTCTCCATTTATTCCAGTTTTGCTTTAATAACCTTCAATAGAATATGTAGATTTCTTTTTCTGTACCTTTCCTATGAAATGTGTCCCGAGGTACTCAATAGCTTTGTATTTAATGTGAATGTGGATTTTTTTCACAATACAATATCTAACTAGTTATCATTACTATTTTTAAAAAAGTATTGCTTTGGTTTTTGTTTGTTTTTTGTTTTGTTTTTTTGTTTTTTTGGCTTGAATACAGCCACTTTCTAATTGTATTGAGAGTTTTCTAGTTGTAGACTCGTATCCACAAATAATGATAAATCTTGTTTTTCAACATTTATACTGTTTATTTCATCTTCTTGTCTTATTTCAAAAGCTGGAGCCTCTGAAAACGTAGAGCACGCCTATCTTGTCTCTGATTTTAATGGAAATGAGCTAATATTTTATCCACTTAATATGTTTGGAGATCATGTCTGACACTCTCATTTAGGAAGAGGGTGTTGCATCAGGTTGTTTACCTCTGTATCGTTTATCGATTCTAGTCTATTCTATGCCATTTTATCAGGAATGGGTATTGAATTTTGGTAAATGCCTTTGTTGCCATCTGTTAACATGTGACCTTGGCTACTGTAAGGAATTGAGGAATTTGCTAATTCTTGAAGATTCTTCCCCTTCTATTTAACCTTAGTCGATCTTGATGTGTCATTTTTTCAATATGGTGCTAAATATTCCTAATGGCTTTTCTTAAGTTTTTTCATGCCTTTGCATTAATAGCTATAAATTAGATTGGCTTATATTTTTATTTTCAGGTATTTTCTTTATCATATTTTTATATTAGGTATTAGGGTAACCTACAATGAATTGGAGTACTACTATATATCCCTTTCTGTGTTCTGTAATACCATATCTTGCCGTGTATAATGTACTCTTTTTTGCCCAAATGTGTGAGGGAAAAATAAGGACGTGCCTTATACATGGGTAGTACTAATTCCATATCTATATAAATGTTTTTAATTCTTTTATTTATGCTTATGAGTTAAAAGTGTATCTAGAAATCAATAACGACATCCGTATTCAAAATAATACCCTGGAATATGACCATCGGTTTTGTTGAACTTACCACGAGCTTGCACCGATGAGGAGTTCTTGGCCTCCTATGAGGTGCAAATATCGCAAATTTGTTACCGGTACAGAAAATTTCTTATACCTGGTATCTGTTCTTGTGTTTTGTAATTTGTTACATAAAATTTCTTATACCATAATGTGCTAAAAAATAAATGCTAAAATTCCTTTATAGTTCAAAAAAACAAGTAACTAAATATAAACAAATAAAAATTTGAATTATAAAATTAAAATGAAAGATTTTTTTCCATGAAAGTTTGGGCCAAAGACCTGGGTGTGCATTATACACGGGAGGGAGTACATTGTACACAGCAAAGTATGGTAATTTGACTAATATAAAAATTATCTATTATTTAAAAGTTAGCTATAGCTTGCCCTTAAAATTATCTAGGCTTGACACCTTTTTAATGATCAGTCTTTTAACAGCTTTTTCCATTTCTTTTATGTTACCTGTCTATTCAGGCCTTTCTAGTACTTAAGTTAAATTTAGCGATCTATGTTTTACTAGAAAACTATTCAATTTCCTCTAAATTTATAGCATACTCACCTAAGTTTGCATATGCCACTTAGAATCCTCCCATTTCTGTTGCTAGAACAATAGTGTTTCCAGTTTGTTTTGTATTTTAACACTTTCAAAGAACACTCACATGTGTCTCATCATGCGTCTTATTGCTCCTGGATAGCTGGGGACACTGAGGGGAGGTGTGAAGTGGTTTCTGTGGGGCCACACAGCCAGCTAGAGGCAGGGTCTAGACTCAAACCCAGGACTCTCACTTCCCCGGCTGGACTCATCCACCTGTGTTCTTTCCAGTTTTGTTCACTTGGGGGCCGGCCCTCCTCAGACCTCAAGGGTGTGACAAGTGTAAGGACAGACTCTGAGCAGGACTTTACAACCGGAAGCGGGTCCTCTGTAATCCGAAGCCGACATGCCTTAGAATGTTTATGAAAATGCCCACGTACGTAGTAGCTATGGGAGGTGCATTCCAACTGTTGGAAAATACATAAGATGCATCAGTAATATCACTTTAAGTTTCTAGAATGAAAAAGAAAGCATTCGTTTACTTTGCAGATGGCCCCAAGTGGACGTACTTAAAAGCTTCTCTTAGCCTCTGGGTGGCTGAGGATGTGTTGGGCTGTGATTTGAGTGTGTGTGTGTGTGTGTGTGTGTGTGTGTGTTCACAGTTTTGCGGCTATTCTCATCCTGTTTGACACACTGTCGTAAAGCAATGTTATGCTCTGTCCTGAAGGATAGCAGCATGTAATACATATATTGCTGTGGAATTGCTGAAGGGGAATCGTGATCAAGTGTTAATACTAGTTGGGGGGATTAGATGTGGTGACCTGGTAAAGTCTCAGCACGGTGCTGGCACAGCGTAAGCAAGCGCTGTTAGAGCTGACAGTCACCAGGGGTTTTGAAGTGAGGAAATCCAGCATATCTCTGAATACACCCAGGAACAGGGTCAGCTTTCATGCACTGTCCCCACTGGGTTCTCACGGCCCAGCCCCTCTTGCCCTCCCACAACCCCAGCCTTCCCTCACTTCAGGAGCTGACCTGTTGATGCAGCAACCACAGGTCTAGTTTGGAGGCTTTTTTTCTAATTGCAGCAAGTAGCTGGATGTCCGAGCTACTCCCCTGGCCTCTGTCTCCTTGCAGGAGGCTCAGGACTCAGCTGCCCCCCACTGGCTTCATCCTGTGAGCCCCCGTCTCCCCAACCTGACTTCATCACGGGGCCCATTTTCCCCGGTGCCCCCAGAACAGACACAGAGATCCTGTCACTTTCAGCATCCACTGGTGATTGCTGAGTGCTTCCCCCTGCCCGTCTGTCCACCGCTGTGGTCACCAGGATGCTGAGCGTGGGCTGCTGTCCTCCTCGGGCCCCTCCTGGCTCACCTGGCCTCAGCCCTCCTGCCCGCATATACACCTAAACCTACCGAAAAGATCCCTGTTGCCCCTCTTTCCTCACCCTCCCTCTTCTCCTTCCCCCATCCGCCCCCCCCCCAAAGCTGTCCCTGAGCCCAGCCGAGGCCGTCCCTCCTTCTTGCTCCCCAGAACCATGGACAGCGTCACGGAGGCTCTGACAGCCCCTCCCAACACCCAGGCGTGTCCTGCCCCAGGAGAGGCCCAGCACTCGCCGGGATTAAGACCCGTGGGTCTCAAAAAGTGTCAGACTTAAGGGCTCACTTAGCCGAGCGTGGTGCCTCAGCATAATGCAGGAAGCCTTTCAGAGCCCCTGTGAGTCACTGATGTCCCCATACGTGTCCCTGTCGATTCCTTACCACGCAGAGCGGGTGCTCACTGTGTGTTAAACGAACCGAAGGGCAGGCTGAACGAGCAAATGAAGGAGAGTAAAGAGGGCCCGGCTGGGGGCACCTCCCGGGGCCCCACTCGGGGGCACCTCCCGGGGTCCTGCTCAGCAGTTGCCCTGCCTGGTAGGCCTCACTCATCGTTGGTTGCTCCCTCTTTGTGGCCTCTCGGAACCTGTGGCCACATCCTGTCACGACCTGCATCTGGCCCAGGTTTGTCTCCCGTCTCATCTTCCTTGCTAAGCTGGGCCTCGGGGGACCTGCCATGGGTGATGGGCCCAGAGCCAAGCGGTGATCCTTTATGTATTAAGTGGAACCATTATCCACCCTCTTTTTCCCAGACTGCTGCTGAGTGGGCTGAGAAAATGCCCAAAAAGCTGCCACCCAGGTCTCCCAAGGAGACGGCAGCACGAGAGATGCTGGCCCAGCTGCACAAGGCAGTGACTTCCCACCACCACGCCATCGCCCAGGAGCTGGAGAACTTCGACACCATGAAAACCAGCACGGTCTCCAGGGATGAGTTCAGGGCCATCTGTACTCACCATGTCCAGATTCTGACAGACGAGCAAGTAAGAACGCGTTTGGTTTGGTATCCTGAGCACTGTGGCAGGCGCAGGAGGCCGGCCGGCCATGCCCCAGCGTGTAAAGCATTTAAGACTGTTCTTTAGTTAAAAACACTTGAAGGTTTTGGGGGGAAGGGGTTTGTCGTTTTGTTTTGTTTTGTTTTAAAACTTACTGGAGACTCATGCAGCCTTCCGTTTACGTAGCAGGTGTGAATTGCACCATTTCAATGAGGGTGCAAATAATATCACTTTTATTTTAAAATCAAGTTAAACTTGGCTCCAGCTGCCACTGTCCTTCTCCCTCCTTCCCTGGAGCCTCCCTGGGCTTCTGTGATCCAAGGTGCGGCCAGCCCCGCCCCACACCTGGGCGCAGACAGGGGCCTTACAGGGCTCTGCCCCTCCCCCCACCCCACCTCCAGGCGCCCTGGTGCTGCGGCTGGTGCTTTCAGACTCCCTGGGGCTGCTGCCCCAACCATGCTGGTGACGCCCCGCCCCAGTGGGCCCCTCCACTGTCCAGGGGCTGGACACAAGTCACCCTTTCTGAGGTCCTCCAGCCCATCACAGAACCCACAGAAGACGTTCTCTGCAGCCTTCTCCCCAGTGATTGAGCTGGGCTCTTTTTAGCTCAAAGCTCCAGCTACCTGCTGCCCTGGGCCTCTTTGGCCCTTCATGGTCTTCCAAGGCCAAGAGCACCTCCCAGCGGGATGGTGTCCCGGCGAGGGCCTGCCTTGTTTACTGACCTCAGCTGATAACCACATTAAACAGCACAGGGGGGGTGCGGGGGGTGCCCAGGTTGCTTGTTCCTCACTGTGCCCCAAACACCAAAACAGAACCTGGTACAGAGCTGGGGCTCAGCACGTTCCGGTGAATGGAGTGTGTCCAGGGGGTACCCAGTGTGGGTACTGTCCACCCCCCCACCCCCACCCCCCAAGAGCCCAACTACTGAAAAGCCGGGTAACACAGCACCAGACATCAATCACGGAAGCGGACTTGCTTGCACCCTGGAAAATGTGCTGTTCCAGGCCCTCTCCAGTTCTCAAACGCTTCCCTGCCCCATTCCCAGAGGATAACTCAGGTGAAAAATGAAACCCAAAATACTTCGAAAAGCAACTCCACCCCCTCCTTCCTCCTGGTTCTGCCCAGGCTTCCTGCAGATCCCAGGAGGGAATGTTGCTCTTTCCCACCAGTGCTGGGTCACTCCAACCTCACGTCTCACTTTCTCTGAGTCTCAGGGGAAGGACGAAAGTAGTCACGGGAAGGGGGTGATCATGCCGCCCGCCCCATCCCTGCTCAGGCCTCTGAACTCACTACACAAAAGCATGACATCGTTAAAAACACTAATGAGATGCACATCAGACTTAACTTTCCTAAAGCGGCACCTTTTTCAGACAGTAGGATCATTTTTGCCAAATACAAAAATTCTGCTTCCAAATGATTCCGTCCTGTAGAGCATCAAAGTGGGCTCTGTCTTTGCAAATGCCGCTGTTACTATAAATAGGTAGAAGCCTTTGAAATTAATACAGTTTCGTTTATTAGTCTATGGGGCCACCTAATAAAGGTTTTACTAATAAAGGTTTTACTAATAAAGGTTTTTCATTTTATCTAAATGAGTACAAATTCACTCTAATTATAGATATAAATTAATGGCGTGCTGGCATAGCTAGCTGGCATTTAGAACAGACAATTTGATCTTAATTGTCCACTAAGAAAGCTCCGCCATCCCCAGCATACCAAGCTCCCCTCCCCCCCACAACAAAATCAAACACTTATTTTTAAACGCTGCTTTCTAAAAATACGCGGACACGTCTCAGATGCCGTCTGCAGCACCGAGAGCAGCAGAGTCTGGCATAAGTACCCTGGTTTAAGTTGGGTGGTGATTAGCGAAAATTGTGCTATATTTGGGAGGGATGCTTGTGAATACAGGCTGGAAAACGAAAGCCAAAGCCCCAGAGGTCCTTCTGCTTCTCTTCGCGTGAGTTCCTTAGCCGGCGACCTTCCTGGGTGAGTGCAGTGTCTGCTGCGGTAAAGGCACAGAACTTGCCCTCTTCACACACCTCCACCCGCCCATATCATTATTCAAGAGTTCACCAGAGATGCTGGGACAGCCCCACCCATGTTAAATAGCGTTCAGGTACAGTCATTTCCTGATTGTTTATCCACATTATAAAAACTTGTCTCATCCTAACAAAAATCCAACAGTCATGCATCTGAGGGCAGCTTTCTTGACTTTCAGCGCTCCGTAAGTAAGTAAAGTGCCCCATCTCTTGAAACCTTTTGACACAATTAACCTTTCAGAAAAGGAGAGGGGCTCTCCGAGCAGGTGGAGGGGGAAGCTGACGGGTCTTGGGGGTCTGCACAAAGCGTGTTATGAAAGGTTGTCAGAACTGGGTCCGCTGCATATTGAATAAGAAGGTGGAGACCCATGGGTGAGCGTCTCTGGGCAAGGAGGTTTAGCTCCACCCATAGTGACTGCTGGAGGACTTTGAATATGCAGCTATATTAGGGACAGGAACCATTCAACATTCCTGGACGCTTCAGATGGGGCATTTCTAAAACAGACACCTCTAGGAAGTGAGAAAAATACTGGCAGAGAACAAAACAACCTTTCAGGCAGGAAGACTTGGGTTTCAGTCCTGCTTCTGTGCTTGTCTAGCTGTGTGACCTGGGACAAGTTACTCAACCTCTCTGAGCTCCGGTGCCCTCCACTCTGAAATGTGGACCCCCAGCACTCCCCAGGCTTCTCTAGGTACCCTTTCCTCTGCAGTTCAGCCTGCTCCATGTTTGCTTGCTGCTGCCTCTGCCTGCCTCTGCCCCTGCTGACTCCTCTTTCTGGACTCACTTCCAGTCCAGGGAAGCCTCTTCTGGCCACACCTTTACCTGCAGGAGCTGGCCACACCCCACTCTGCCCTCCCCCCTCCACCTTGAGCTCTCCGTCATCTAGCCAAGCCCTTGGGACACTCTGGTGTGTTCACTGGCACAGAGTTGTCTGTCTTGGCTGCACAGTGAGTGCCCGAAGGCAGCGTGCCTTTTTCATTCTATTGGGGGCCCTCTGTGCACAGGGTGGTGATGTTAAGTCTCAGGGAACCAAGGTGAGCCTGCTCCCTGCCTCCTTCCAACTTGCATCCAGGGACCGTAGAGAGTTTCAACGCCAGGGGTACGTCATTTGTGTAATTATGACTCCCTGCTATGAAGGGGTGTGCAGCGCAGTGGCCTGGGCCAAGGGGTCAGGACTGGGTCCCTGAGCACACGATGCTGGTTCCAAGAGGAGACAGGAGAGAGAAAGCAATGCAGGCAGAGGGAACATGGCGGCAGGAGCAGCAGGCCAGGTGCGTTAGGTAGAGCTGCTGCCAGCCTGCCAGTGGGCACAACAGACGCGCCCTGCCCTCGTGGGGTCTGCGGGGCCCCTTTAGGGACAGCAAACACAGTAAGTAAGGTGTGTGTATGTAGGATGGTGGTGAATGCTATCGAGGCAAAACCTGGCAGGAAAGAGGGTGGTGACAGGGAACTGGAGCGGGAGCCCCGTGAGCCACGCCGGTCAGGACAGGCTCCCTGAGAAAGTGGCAGCCAAGTGAAGACCGGAGTCAGGTGGGTGGCTGGTGGCAGAGAAGGCTGGATCGGGGGTGTGTTTGAGAGTTGGGGCCCACAGAATTTGCTAATGGTTGTGTGTACGGGGGAGGAGGGAAGAGGATAGAGGCGCTGTGGACAGAGGTGGGGTGCTGGGGGCGAGGCTAAGGGAGGGGAGGCCGGGAGTTGTGTGTTCACTGATCTGCTTGCCCACTGTCACAGCTTTTATCCCACTCCTCCCGTGGTTCCCCGAAAACAAGACCTAGCCAGA
The DNA here is from genome assembly GCF_057876585.1 of Rhinolophus sinicus. Lineage (NCBI taxonomy): Eukaryota > Metazoa > Chordata > Mammalia > Chiroptera > Rhinolophidae > Rhinolophus > Rhinolophus sinicus. Next base: position 6,802,557 of record NC_142501.1, read on the forward strand.
CCATCAGCTCTAATGCGTCTCTTGAAGCAAAAATCAATATAAGACCTGGTCTTATTTTACTATAAGACCAGGTCTTATAATATAACATAATGTAATATAATATAATATATAATATAGTATAAGAGATGATATGATATGATATGATATGATATGATATGATATGATATGATATGATATGATATGATATGATATGATACCAGGCCTTATATTAATTTTTGCTCCAAAAGACGCATTAGAGCTGATGGTCTGGCCATCAGGTCTTATTTTCAGAGAAACACAGTACTCGTGGTTCACTTTTCTTTTTGCTGAAGTCCATGCTTCCTTGCTCTTCTAGGAAAGAGTAAACTGGAGAGCTGGTCTGTTTTGTCTTCATTCTTACAATATAGTTTGGCTGGGGATACAATGCTAGGTCCAAATTTTCTTCCCCGACACTCTGAAGAGATTTCTGCATTGTCTTCTGGCGTCTCTTGGTGCTGACGAGGCATCTGCGACCTTTCGCATGCTTTCTATAGGCGCCCTGGTCCTGGCAGGGCACCAGCCCGCTGTCTGTATCGTAGGCTGGTCCCTGCAGGTCACACTCCCACTGACCGCTAATGCCATGGGTTTCTTCACCATTTCAGTTCGACCTGATTTCCCTGCTGTTTTGAACAAGACAATACATTTTTTAAAAACAGTTTCCATCTCTGGGCTGAAATTCCTCATCTGTTCACTCATGTTGCAAACCTTTTCTATTGGACCCATTAACATATTAGCCATACTTGCTGTGAACCCTCTAAGGAATGTCCACATCGGGGTCTCTCTGAGTCCTGTGGATTGCTGTATCTCTTGGTAATGGCTGTTTTTCTTTTGTTTGCATGTCTCAACTTTTTTATTTTTTAATGGAATGCCAGACATGTGAAGAACAGTGGAGACCATGCTATAAAGAATATTTCTGCCGGAACATGGGCACACCTCTTCTTCTGTCTGACTGTGAGTGTGGGGTGTTGTGGAGTCAGTCTAGTTGGTAATTGAGCTGAATTTGAGTTCTGTAGTTGCTCTCCTTACCCTGAGCGTGCGCAGGCATCTGATCTGTCAGCGGAGAATCTGTGCACTTGGTGTGGGTCTGCGGTTGCCCGCAGGTTTCTCAGCATTCCTACTCCTCCCTCACTTTCAAAGTCCCTACATATCTGTCACACAGGCCGCTGTCATGCCGTGGGTGCCAGGCTCATGCCAGGGTGGGGGCACGTCTTGGTGTTCCTGGTCTAGCCTCAGCTTTAGGCAGGGCCTGTGCCTCTGGGCTTCGGGTGCCGCCTCAGTCCCCGCCCTCCATCCTGTCTGCCTTGTTCTGGGTGGGTCTTGAGCAAGAGGGTTTCCCACTCCTCCTCGAGGGCACACGGCGGTTGCTCATGCCCTTCCCCTGGGGCTGTGAATCTGTGCTGGGTCCTGGGGGCGGGGGAAGGGGGCTTCCTACCCCGTCTAGAGGCAGAAGGGTTTGCTTTTCTCCCTCTGCCAGGGGCCCTGGCCTTGAGTGGGTTTGCTGTGCCTCTCCCAGTAGCTTAAGGCTTTTGCTTTCTTGAGAGGAGGGTCTGGAGAAGTGGTGTGTGGCATCTACCCCACCAGTCACCGTGGGTGCCTGCGGCAGGGGCCCGTGGGGAAGTTTGTGAGTGTGGGCATCCCTTGTGTCTGGGCCTCCCGGTTACTCCGGCCTGGTACACTGGCCCACACTGAGCCTGTAGGGATCTGTAAACATTTTAGCTGATTTCTTCACGCCCTCCCACCCTCTCCAGAGCTCTGGCAGGGGTGGGAGTGGGCACATCTGGCTGTCCCTGGAGACTTGGGGCTCTGCAACCTCAGCTCTCTGATGGGCTCAAGAAAAGTTCTGATTTTGTAGATATTGGCTTTTTCTCCTTGTTAGGACGGGAGTGGTATTCTCTTGCAACTTGCCATGTCATAAGCAAAAGCAAACCCAAGGCTGTGTATTTTTAAATGTTCAGAAGGCAGCTGCTTCTCTGCACTTGAGGGGATGTTTCAGCTTGTGATTCTGCCACGGTGATGTGGAAACGCATTTCCTTTTGACTCATTCGCAAAACACCAGCATTTTGCCTGGGTTTCATGTCCAGCTCACCAGCCTGCAGTCTTTTGGAAGCCCTTTTGTGGTGCCCATGTCCATTCCTCCTGGTGCCTCTCCTGTCCCCACAGCCCCCACCAGCTGCCGTCCTGCATCAGTGTTTGGGGTGGAGCCTGTCAGTATTCGTGAGCCACGTGTGGGCTCCCCTTCCCCCACACACAGGGTTCCATGTCATCCTGTGACGTTTATTCTGCCCTTCCTGGTTTGGCTCCATGAGTGAAAAGAGGAAAAAGGTAGCGTTTCTGTGACCCAACCTGGACTTCACTTGCATCACAAGATGGAACTAGGCAGGTGGTCGGGTCCCTGCCTCACCTGTCTGAAAAGAGGCCCTTTTGTTGCCCTGAGTTTTGTAAGCATCCTCACTTCTGTCCTTCAGTTTTTCACCGCATCCTAAGCATTCACGCCCATCCTGTGTATTTATCCTCAATTCATGGCGTCCTCCCTACGTGTCCCCCCAATCTCACTAAAATGGATTTCAGGACAGCCCCTGGGGCAGCCTGCCTTGCTCCTACAGGCTGCAGCTTTCTCTTCTTCCGTAATATGTTTAGCACCGTCTCGCCTTCTTCATTGTAAAGGGTCTTTCCTTTGTCCCATTGTCCGATGGGTCTCTGGGGAGTCTCCAGCAGTTGAACAAACATTTATTGAGCACCACCTATGTGCCATGGCAGCCCCTTTGCAAGGTGTTCAGCATTTAAAGATGAATCTCAGAGCTTCCAGGCCAGGTCGGAAGACGTCACCTGCAGAGGTGGCTTCAGTATGATGTGGGAAGGTAGAGACAAGCGCCTGTCATCTTCCCAGTGGCACTGGAACTTTCCCAGAAGAGATAAGTGGCAGCACTGCCTCCTGTTTGGGGGTGGGGGGGGGGGTGTTACTGCCCTTGGGGATTGTGAGGTCTGTGGGTGGTGTGGTCACTTTCTCAAGGTCCCTCACTTCCACTCCACTAAGTAGTTTTCCCTCGTTGACCAGAATTAAAACAACATCAATCTACATACATGATAAATGACATCGAACTATACACACCCTACACCAAGGTCAATTTCCTGGTTTAAGGTTGTTACATAAGGTGTGACTTTGGGGGAAACTGGGTGGAGGGGACAAGGGACCCGTCTGTACCATCCTTGCGACTTCCTGCAAATCTATAATCATAAAAAGTTAAGAAAAGAAATCAAGAATATTGTCCCGAACGAAACCTTTTTCCCTTCTCAGAGCCTGGAGCTTTCTCCCTCCCTTCCTCGCCCACCGCTAACTACTTCATTTCCAGAATTTCAAATTGAGCCAGATATGGTCCCTTTCCATTTGCTTCCGGGAAGCCCCAGTGGAGCCCAGAAGTGACTCCACTCCTGCCGAGGCCAGGTGTGTGGGGAAGGATGGGAACGGTCCCTGGCTTTGCTGGTCCAAGGCTGCTGCCCCAAGCAGGTGCTGGAGGCTGGGGCTCCGCTGGGCCGTCGGGGCTGTAAAATACCAACTTGGAAGCAAGCTGCCTTTCTTCCTGGCTCCCTGAGAGCCCTGAAGCCATCACAAGCAGCTCATTGAGGGAGCGTTGGTCATGTTGCTGTATCCACGCCCCGGGACATCAGGCAGCACCAATACTAAGCCATAAACTTCTCTCCAGTTTTTCAAATGCCTGCCTTTTCATCTTCTGGGGAGGCATTGTTTGCCCTGGGGGTGAAATAAATCGTGGATGCAAACACAGTGGCTGAGGGCTGCGTCACCTGGTGAGCTGTTTGCAGAACTCAGGTGTGCCTGCAAGATGAGAAAGGAGTCTGGCTGCTGCCCTGGGACCCAGATGGGCCAGCGGTTTGATGTGCATTTTCTCCTAAAATGTTTGTCTCTGCTGCCGCTCAGTCACTGTGACTGATCACAAGATTTAATGGCTTTAAACTGCTCACTAAGGGCCCAATTCAATTAAAAAATGTCCTGCGGAAGCCATGAATAATCCTCTTGTCTTCTCTTTTTCGGGCTTCCAGAGGCTTCCACCGAGCGGAGGCCGAACGGGTTTTTTTCTTTTTTAATTTTTCTGGTTGGTGTGGGCCTTGGTCCCCCGCCCACGTGAGCGCTGCCTTCGCCAGCCTGCTCCCCCCTTCCCACCAGTGCTGGGGGAAATTCCGCTTGGGTTTGGCGCTAACCCTAGGGAAATGCCTTCTGCTTCTTCGCCAGTTCGACAGGCTCTGGAAAGAGATGCCAGTGGATGCCAAGGGGAGGCTGAAGTACCTGGACTTCCTGAGCAGGTTCAGTTCGGAGAAAGTGGCAACGCCGCTGGCCACGGGCGATTGGACCAAGGCCCACAGAGGGGGCAGTGTCCCCGAAGTCACGGACGGAACCAGGGCTGCAGTACCGTCGCCCACTGGAGACCTGAGAGCAGGGACAAGAGCGCGGAGTCACCCCTGTGTGAGTTCTCCATCCCTCAGTGTCACGTGTCACCTTGCACCTGGCCCACACACCCCGTGTGTGGGGGCCCTTGTGTTCCCACAGGGTGCGGTGACTGAGAAGCTGGCACAGGGTGAGCGTGGGTGGGGGTCAGAGGAGAGGCGTCCCCTGTGGGCCCTTCGCCTTCGCCGGCCTGGAGGGGGAGGTCAGTGTGAGGAAAAGGGGTGGGGGTGGAAAGGAGGTGTGGCGGGTGGAAGGGAAGAAGAGAAGGGTGCCGGCAGGAGACCATTGATGTCACCTGTGCTCCTGGCATCATCAGCAGGAAAGCAAACGCCCCTTGTAGGTGCCACTGTGGGCAGAGTGCCCTGCTGCTGTCACAGGGAGTCTTGTTACACCCGTCCTGCAGGGGAAGATTCATAGGCTCTAAGAGGTGTCCTCACGTGCTCGGGGCCCCTCAGTCAGACACGTAGAGGCCCGATTTCAAGCCAAGATCTGTGTGACTGCACAACGCTGGCCCTGGGCTGAGCCACCGGCCTGGGGTGGGGGCGGGGCAGCCTGGCAGAGGTCCTTGCCTCACCTACAAGGAGGACGCAGTGTCCCCAGGGGAGGCTGGTTGAGAGGATCCCAACCATTACCTAGTGTGCCTCCTGCGGGGTGAATGAATACGTGTTCATTCAGCCAACACAGATTTATTGTGCACCTACAATAGGCTGGGTCCTGTCTGTGATGTACTGAGACCTTTGTAGAGCTGAGCGTGAACACAGGTCCCTGCCCTTGTTGGGGGCGGGGGATGACGGGCAGGATGATGGGCAGGAAACGCTAGGGTAATGAGTAAAGGATTAGCAAGTTAAACATGGTGAGTAGAGCAGAATGAGGGGGGCAGGAGGGGTCCACGTCCCCCTCCAGCTGTAACATGTCACCTTACATGGCCGTGGGAGTCAAGTTTGCAAATGGAATTAAAGTTACTAATCAGCTGACCTAAAACAGGATAATCCCCATGCATCTGGGGGGCCCAAGGCAATCACGGGGGGCCATAGATGGGAAACACGGAGACAGCAGGGTTGTGTCATGTCAGAGAGATGCAGTGTGAGAAAGACTTGATCCGGCATTGCTGGCTTTGAAGGTGGAAGAATGGGCCACAGCCAAGGAATGTGGGAGCCACTAGAAGCTGGAAGAGGGCAAGAAACGGGTTCTCCCCTGGCGTCTCCAGGAGGAAGCAGTCCTGCCCACACCTTGACTTTATTCAGCTCAGTAGGACCCATTGAGGCTTCTGACCTCCAGGACTGCAAGAGAATAAATGGGTGTTGTTTGAAGCCACCAGTTTGTAGACCTGTTACAGCAGCCGCAGGAAACGCAGGCCTGGGGGGTCATGATAAGGACCTTGGCTTTCACTCCGAGGGTGATGGAGCCTTGCAAGGTTTTAAGCAGAGAAGTGACACTGTCTTTGGGACTCTGGAAAGAGTGCTGGGGATGTCATGTGTTGAAAAGAGGCCGTGGGTGGAGCGGGTGCCAGCAAGGCTGGGTGAACGCAGGGAGCTGGTGAGGAGGCTGCGGCAGTGACCCAGGCGGGAGGCACAGGTGGCTCAGGGCGGGCGGGGGTGGACCTGGTGACGGGCGCCCACACACAGGGTGCATCTTCCGGGCAGAGCCACCAGGACTTCCCTACAGATTAGATGTGGGGCTGGACGGAGGGAGGAGAGTCCAGGAAGCCGTCTGTGTTTGGGGCCTGAGCAGCGGGAAGAAGGGCGTTACCATCAACTGAGATGGTGGAGGCACCGGTGAGGCAGGGCTTGGCAGTAAGGCCAGGAATTCAGTTGAGTTCAGCACCATATTATTTCACCACATGTTGCGGAGGCGATCGAGGGGATATCCGGGCTAGAGTCAATTCATTCCCCGTTTTTAATGGAAAATGCAGTAAAACAAGACAAGAACAGCCTCGTACTTGGTCTACAGCGTTTCAAGGTATCAGATGCTCTGGGGTGAGTATAGCAATGGACGTCCCATGCAAAGGACACGCGAATGCCTTTCTCTGATAAGACTCTTCCTCTGGTGAAAAGTATGTCATTGTCACCACACACACACACACGCACACATACACACACACACACACACCAGAAATATAGTTAGTTAGCATCCCTCTACATTTGAATCTTGGCTATATATTTATTTCCAAGACTGTTTTAGTTATTATGATGTGGCCCCAATATAGCCCATCGATGGAAGCAACAATTAAAGAGCAAAATTGTAATACCATCTATGTTTTGCTTTTCATTTTATGTCTGAGCTAATACTGCCTGTGAAATTGTGCATCTCAAAACCTCAGACACATCTGTAGGTTTTTATTATTACTTCCAGTTTAAATCTCCGATTACAAGACAATTTTCTCTTCTGTCCTGCTAGACCCTCGCCGGTTCGACCCCAGTGCCAGGTCCCCCACTCCTGCAGAACTGCGAACCCCTAGAGAGCAAGCTCCGGAAGAAACTTCAGGGCTGTTGGCGACAGTTCCTGAGGGAATGCAAAGAGAAGGACACACGCAGGCAGGCGGAGATCACCTCGGCCGAATTTCTGGGTTCGTTCTGGTTCTGTTCCCGGGGTAACACAGTGTCATCCTGTCATGTCCACCCTGGGGTGGAGACCAGGGAGTAACACAGTGGGGAGCCGGCAGGGAGCCTGGCAGGCTGGTACCTCGATGAACACCAGCAGGGGGACAAGGGCCCTAACACACCTTGACCTGCGCGGAGCAGTTCCCACCCCCGTGATGGAGTCAGCACGCCACGACTTTCAGTGTCAGAAAGCACAGACTTGCTCGTGATCTCTGGACAGAATGCAAATGGTAACAGACTGACAGCTGAGGGAGGTGGGGCCAGGGGAGAGCAGGGAGGGCTGGGAGCACGCAGGCTCCGCCCACCACAGCTCACTCAACATCCACTCTCCCTGGTGACTCATTTTTCACCACGTAGCACTTTGATCAACTTTTCAAATTAAATCAGTTTGATTTATATTTCCAGTAATTGTTGCATATCGTTTATGCAACATTTTAATTACAGGAAGTAAATCTGACCAGGTCACGCCTCTGCTTATAGCCCCCTCAGCTCCCCCTCTTCTTGACTAATACGTAGACCTGGAAAATGTTTTTCTTGAGAACCTCCATTATTAATATGTTACTTTTATAACCATGGCTCAAAAATGCAAAAATGAAAGCAAGTAGAAACTACTTAAGTGGAGTTCCTACCAAAAAAAACACATAAATTAAGTATAAAAATAGGAAATCAGTAATAATCAAATGTCGTTATATTTATTTAATGTAACATGTTTTGCTGAAGCCAAATCACCAATGTTGGTTTTAATGTGTGTTGGAATTCCACTTGTTTTTTAGTTAATGCTTTTGATTTTGAGCAGGATGAACCTTAACTTGCTGTCATTATCATTATTGCTGTTTTTTTCTTTTTAACCATGAACTCATGAAAGCCACCAACCCATTATTCTGGTAGGCTTGTCTGATTTTAGCGGCACCTCTGAAATTCAATACTGTAAAACAAAACTTAACTTTCAAAAGTCATTCTGTATTCTCTGTGCACTCCTGAGGTCAAGTTGGAGCAGCAAGACACTTTGATGGGCAGTTCCCTTATGTCCCACAGCACCCGCCCCCGAAGGGGCAGAGGAACCCTTGTACATGCCACGTCTGTCCGTCAGCCTGCGCTTGGTTTGATGGCACCATCTATGTATACAGTCCACTCGCATCGGTTTCCGCATTATCCCCAATAAGTAACATAGTATTCCCCTGCTCGACATTTTGTTGCTTCCGTCATGTCCACTGGAAGTCTATTTATTCAACCTTAACCTAAAATCTTATCCTACCTAAGTCTCTTTTGATCGTGAGTTGTCCCTCCAAAAGCCGCTCGGGCTTTATAATGGGTCAAGGACGTGAGCACGCATGCTAGTGCAGACTGGGGGTGATTGTTGACCCTGCCGTGTGCCAACTTCAGGGCAGTGGGAGGACCCACCAACTGGCATCCACATGGTCCCAGTCAGAAAGCCAAGCTCCAGCCCTGACATTGCTTGGCAGCTATCTCTTAAGGGTGGTCCATGTATGTCAGAATAGGTTTTATACATTTTAGATCGTCACTGGCACGAAAATTCAAAATGTGTACATTTGTGCAACCTAATAGACTCGCAAGAGTACATCTCCAAAGCCCACTTGAAAACTGCTTGGTCAGAAGGCCAATCTGAATTCCTGCCCCACAGTCTGGCCCCTGCCAGCCCACCCCCAGCATGTGGAGCTCCCCTTCTCCCCTGTCCCCACCTCTGCCCTGACTCAGAGCCAGTGTTCTGGCAGCTCCTGTCCCCTGGGGATACCGCTCCCTGACAGCTCCCGCTCCCCCCCCCGACCTGCTCTGTGGTGGCAGCTCCCGCAGCACCCAGCTGTGGTCCTGTGACCACAGAGCTACTGTTCCTGCAAAACTGGGACAGCAGGCAAACATCCAGATGGTGGGGCCCAGCCGGCTGTGGGGTCCCCCTCCCTCCTCACTGCACTGTTTGTCGTGTGCCTGTCTGTTTCCATATCTGTCCAGCCACCGACCATGAGCCCATGAAGCAAGGGCCCAAAGCAGAGAAAACATCTCAGCAAGTGAAGGGTGGATGGATAGATGGACAGACGGATGGACGAATGAATGAATTGCTACCAATGGAATTTTTGTTTTTAGCTCTGGTGGAAAAATTCAACCTGGACATAAGTGAAGAGGAGTGTCAGCAGCTCATCGTGAAGTATAACTTAAAGGACAACGGGAAATTTGCTTATTGCAACTTCATTCAGAGCTGTGTCCTCCTGTTAAAAGCAAAGGAGACCTCGCTGATGCAGAGAATGAAAATCCAGAACGCACATAAAATGGTAGGACAATCCCTCCTAGAACATGTGTGGGTCTGGGCTTGAAAGGATCTCTTAGATTTTTCTCAGTTGATCGCAAATTTGGATCACCTCGCTTCATACAAAAGGTGGACACAGTGGCTGCAGAGACTCCAGGAGGGGCCACTGGCCAGTGAGGACCCGCCCGTCAAATGTCTCCGGCCTCACCGCCACCTCCTCATGGGCCCCGCTCAGATTTTCTCTATGCACATATGCTATACGTGCATATCTCACCTGTATGACGTATGCATGTACTCATATGATATACGTGCACATCACACTTGTATGATATATACATGTACGCATGATATAAGCATGTCACGCTTCTGTGGTACATATACATGTATACTATATGTGTGTATCATATTTGTATATGTGTTATACATATAAAATACGTGTATATCACACTTGCATGATATGCATATATACACACACAAATTATGTGTTTACGCACTAGTATGATATATGTATGTGCGCATATATTACATGTGTATGTAACTTGTCAATCAATCCTTTGCTGCCCTATGTCCTCCATTACACACAGGTCTGTGCAGTGCCAGGCAGTTTTCAGGTGAGCATATGACGACTGGGGTCTGCCCACAGGGCCCAGAGCCGGCCACCCAGTATGTCAGGGAGCTCGTGTCTGGGAGGCGAAAGCTGTGGGTACAGGTGAAGACACCGTCAGGCTTTGGGAACATTGCAAACAGCTCAAAATTTACTTTCTTGGAAATGATTCAGAGATTTCTTTCTGGAGCCCCGTAAGGGTCTGGAGACCCCAGACTGGGACCCCGTAGACTGGGTCCCGTATTCTTAAACTCGTTCAGGTGGCAGACAGCTGATTATCATGCTCTTCCCAGAGCACCTGGAAACATCTGTATGGCAAACAGGCTCCTACGATGCACGGGGAGCAGTAATAGGTCAGTTAACTGAAAAGGCACAGCTGGGGGATCATAGCAAAGTGAAACATAGTGTGTATCCACTCATCAACCGTCTGAGATGGGCCAGACCCTGTTCCCTGGGTGTGTGGGGGGGTTGGAGACGCCTTATCTTCGTTGCATAAACTATACCCATCATTTTCTCTGTTTCTTTGAAGACGAAAGAAAACCTAGAGATGCTTAATTAGCAACGGGAGGGCACTGTTCTGCATTTTTACCTTTTTTCTCAATCATTTGTGATTTTTTAAAAAAATTTTTTTAATTTTATTGGGGAATATTGGGGGACAGTGCACTTCTCCAGGGCCCATCAGCTCCAAGTAGTTGTCCTCAATCTAGTTGTGGAGGGTGCAGCTCAGCTCCAAGTACAGTTGCCGTTTTCAACCTTAGTTGCAGGCAGCGCAGCCCACCATCCCATGTGGGAATTGAACCGGCAACCTTGTTGTTGAGAGCTCACACTCTAACCAGCTGAGCCATCCGGCCGCCCCTCTGGCAGCTCAGCGGCAGCTCGTTGTCTTCAATCTAGTTGTGGAGGGCGCAGCTCACCGGCCCATGTGGAAATTGAAACGGCAGCCCTGTTGTTCAGAGCTTGCGCTCTAACCACCTGAGTCATCCGGCCGCCCCTCATTTGTGATTTTTTTGATTCTCACCCTCACCCAGTTCAACTGCAGTGTTTTCACTGACTCCCCTTTCTCGAGTCTTTTTAAAACATGAAGCAAAAAAAGCTTTGTCATGCCCGTTCTCCATCATCTGTAACCCTGAATTAAGTTACATTGAATTAAATAACAAGTTCCACTGGCACTGTGGATTTGGGGAACAAACACAGCTGATGGCAGCCACCTGAAGACTCGGGCAGGGACCAGAAGTGTGGGGAGACCTGGACAGCCCCCCAGCCAGCCCCCACCAGCAACAGAGCGAGGGTGGGTTAACCCAGAAAACAGCTCATTCCATACAGGAAGAGTCTACACAGTGAAACTGGTCATTTTGTGCATAGTTTCTAGTAAGCAAGAGCTAGCATCAAAGGCGCAGACCAAGTTACAGCAGAAAAACTTAAAATTAAGACAGTTCTTTGTGCTCAGCTTTCTGTGAGCAGAGAAAAGGTCCTCATGACATCGCCATGGGACCCAGGAGCATAGTTGGAGAACCATGGAGATGGCCTCTAAGGCCCCTGCCAGCTCTGGCCTTCCTCTGCCTCTCTGGGCCTCAGTTTCCCCTCCTGTAAACGATGTGAGAGCTGTTGGTGTCTAAGAGCCTTCGAGAGGCGGCTGGTTAGGAGGAGCGCCCCAGTACTCCCCTCGGAGGCCTCCCCTCCACAGAGGCCTCCCCTCCACAGAGGCCATCCTGATTCCAAACTCACTGTCCGTCCTCATGGAGGCACAGAACGTCTGGCCCGTGCCGCCTGGGGAGGGCCCCACTGAGACTGTGTTTCCGGGAAATTGATAGGTGCTCTGCGACAGCCTCCCCCAGGAGCCTGCCCTAGGAGAGAGCCCCTGTCCCTGCTTCGTCCTTGTCCTTACAGCCCCAGCCGCTCTGTACACGTGTGGAGCTCAGGCCAGCCATCCCCCGGAAGAGAAGCTCAAAGGGCCGTATCTCTGTCCAGTCCTTTGGTGCCTCCTCTGCAGCCCTCAGAGACACCTTCTAGGGAAGTGGTGGGGCGACTTGCTTGGGCCATGGTGGGGCAGGGACAAAGGCCGTCTGGGAGGGGTGGCTGCACCGCACTGGCAGGGGAAAACCCTTTCTCAAGCCAGGCTGGGTGTGGGAAGAGCAAGTGGGCACAGAATCCTTTCTCTTCTGTGCACACAGACCAGCTGATTGGCTAAACGGCAGCTAACGAAGCTGTAGGGTTATCTGGTGAATTTCCATCGTAGGTTCTAAATGATGTACAACTGAAAGCAATTTAACTTCGTGCTAATTTGTTTTATGAAGTGCCATGTTAAAATTAAACTTTCCCAAAACGTGTTACACATTACTGCCTACAGTTCACCTCTGTGATATTCAGACATGCGCTGGGGCTAAATCATACTAAAATACCTTGTTTTCAATCTTTTAGCACCTAAATGAAATAATCACAGTGCATTGTACTGTCTAATTGCTAGATATAATTACAACCTTGCAATTTAAAAAAAAAAAAAAACACTGCTCATTATGATAACCTACTAGAAATCTCTTTTTTCCTCAAATTGTTTTGAAGTTGGCCGGCTGGGTATGGGTGTGGCCGTCCCTGGAGTGCCATGGGCGGACTTCCTGGAGGAGGCAGCTGTTGGAGGCAAACAGAGCCTGGATCCATCCTGATCCTGCCACTTTGCCTCCCTGAGCCTCCATTCCTCAACCCTGAAATGGGGATGAAGAGACCCTCCTTCCTCCCAGGTTGGGGGAGTAGGCGAGGGAGGTGGAGATAGACGGTGTTTTCCAACAGCCCACACACGGGCTTGTGAGGAGCAGCAGGGAGGGCAAGAGTGTCATCGGTATTACGAGTTCTGCTCCATTCTAGATGGGGAGCTGCCAGTGGAGCACGGGCAGTAAGACGGGGTGAGGTGGGAATCGGGCCCAGGAGGGGAGCTCGCAGCCCGCCCTCCACTCCACGTAGGGCCAGCCGACCCATCTGAAAGCTCCTATCTCACCAACTCTTGGTTTTTCCTTTTCTCCAGGAAGAAGCTGGTGCCGAGACTGCTTCCTTTTACTCTGCATTACTGCGCATTCAGCCCAAAATTGTGCACTGCTGGAGGCCGATGCGGCGTGCTTTCAAGGCCTGCGATGAGGGTGGAACGGGGCTCATAGGTGTGGCGGACTTCCGGAAGGTGAGCCAGCTCTCGGGCATCTGTCACCTCTGCACAGGGATCCGGTGCCAAAAGCCAGCAGCCAAAAAATCTCAAAAGAGGGCCCCTGCCCCCTGCCGAAGGCCCAGGTGTGCGCTGCTGTCCCAGACCTCACTTCCTTGGGACCCCCAAGCTATCAAGGGCTAAGATCACTTGCCCCTCCCCTGCAGACCCCAGGTCCTCCTCCTGAAGATTTCTAGGACCCTGTGGGGACACTGGCAATGCCGACACCTGTGCCCAGCTGCCATCTCTGGGCTTCCTCTGGGGGGATCCAGGACCTGCGTCTGCCTCCCAGGACTCACAGAACAGAACAGAAACATTGAGGGGCCAAAGCGAGGTCCCAGCTGTGGCCACACAGGCCCGCAGACCCAGCCTTGCTTCACGGGGCCCCCAGGACCCCCAGCTGCCCCCCAGTGGCAGGGCCAGCTCCGCTCCCACAGCACAGGGTGGCTAAGCCCCTCTGGTTTCCAGAGTCACAACTTGGGTGGCTTTAATGCGCCCACAAGAAGGTACAGCATTGTCAGCGGGAACGTGGTGACCTGGCCGCCCCGCCACCACCCCTGGGGGGTACAGGGTCTTTTCTTTACCTCGAAGCTTTACCTTGCATGACCTTTGGTGTGTTTCTCCAGAGGAAAGAAATGGCCACCTTGAGGGGTAACTTAAAACTCCCACTTGTAGAATGCACAATACCTTGACTTCTACCCTGCTCTCCATCCCCACACAGCCAGTGAGGCTGAGAAAATAATCAAGGTCCAGACACTAGATTAAAAGTCACATGTTATGGCCAGAATAAAACAAAAACTCAGTCAAGCTATCAGAGACATAAAGGGGGAGGGGGCTGGTAGATGAGGGTAAAGGGATCCAATATACGGTGACAGAAGAACTGACTCTGGGTGGTGAACATACAATGTGATATATAGATGATGTAATACAGAATTGTACACCTGAAACCTATGTAACTTAACTAACAATTGTCACCCCAATACACTTTAATAAAAAAAAGGTTTTCAAAATCAGGTTCAATGGTATACCCACTTTACTTCATGAACAGGAAAAATAATCAAAGCATTTAACATAAATTAAAAGTTCAATAAAGCAAAAGGCACAAAAGTGATATTTCTAGTAGATTAGTGTGGTTCCAGGCTCTCGGTTCCAAAGTGCAGTTTCCAGGCTCTCAGCCTCACGTGGAAAGGTGCTGGCTCAGGTAGTAAATGGCCATCAACTGTGATGGGATGGCCATCAGCTGTGGCTACTTGGCCGTCAGCTGTAACCAGTGAGCCATTGGCCACTAATATAACTGCTGTGGCTACGCTAGTAGGAAAATGCGGGCTAGCAAGAAGATGGTGGCTGTGCTAGCAAGCGCGGATTGCAGAGAGGCGGATGCCGCCAGACAAACTATAGTGATGTGACTCCCCTACCTATGGCTCCGTGGGTGTTCCTTTTTGGCCTCGCCATATCCTGCGTTCTTATATGGGGAGTGGGAGCAGAGACCCCGCCTGACACCCTGCATGACAAATGGCGCAGCGAGCAGGGTACGTGCCGGCCAAAGCTCTGCAAAGGGCAGTGGAGCAGTTTGTGTGTCTGAACATTCAGGCTCAGGAAGACCAGGAGGAGCAGCTGCTGGAGAGCTGGACCCCCATGGAGGGGTGGGAAGATGTGGACAGTTCCCCAACCAGTAAAGGCCGGAGAAAGTGAAGGTCGTTGCGGCCCTGCTGGCTGGGAAGTGCTTGCTGAGGCCCTCACCCCCAGGTTGGGGAGGACTTGGAGCCCTCGCCCTGCAAGGAGGGCACACATTGTGAGGCTAACACACAGCCCTGGCGAATGACTATGGACTATGGAGATTCCTTCCATCCCTAATTTAATGGACCGCTTGACTGTTTGCTTGGGAACGTACCACCATGTAGTGGAATTGGCGGATTATGTTTGCTTTTGTGTCGTGACCGGCCGCCATCAAGAACATGTAAGCACCTTGATTGTGAGTCGCTGTTGTTCCAGCACGGTACCTGAGAGGCCCAGAGAGAGTGGCAGTGCCCTGAGAGCCCTGGCTGAGCCCAGGAAGTCTGGCTGTGCCCAGAAGGACTGGCGGTGCCCTGAGAAACCCTGGCTGTGTCCGGGGAGACAGGTGGTACCCTAAGAAGCCCAGGAAGTCTGGCTGTGCCCAGAAGGACTGGCGGTGCCCTGAGAAACCCTGGCTGTGCCCGGGGAGATTGGTGGTACCCTAAGAAGCCCAGGAAGTCTGGCTGTGCCCAGAAGGACTGGTGGTGCCCTGAGAAACCCTGGCTGTGTCTGGGGAGACAGGTGGTACCCTAAGAAGCCCAGGATGTCTGGCTGTGCCCAGAAGGACTGGCGGTGCCCTGAGAAACCCTGGCTGTGTCCGGGGAGACTGGTGGTACCCTAAGAAGCCCAGGAAGTCTGGCTGTGCCCAGAAGGACTGGTGGTGCCCTGAGAAACCCTGGCTGTGTCTGGGGAGACAGGTGGTACCCTAAGAAGCCCAGGATGTCTGGCTGTGCCCAGAAGGACTGGCGGTGCCCTGAGAAACCCTGGCTGTGTCCGGGGAGACTGGTGGTACCCTAAGAAGCCCAGGAAGTCTGGCTGTGCCCAGAAGGACTGGTGGTGCCCTGAGAAACCCTGGCTGTGTCTGGGGAGACAGGTGGTACCCTAAGAAGCCCAGGATGTCTGGCTGTGCCCAGAAGGACTGGTGGTGCCCTGAGAAACCCTGGCTGTGCCCAGAGAGCCTGGCTATGTCCAGGATATTGCATTCCCCTCCAGGCTCCTCGCACAGGGCCCCTCGCGGAAGACACTTGTCGCGTAGATTGTGAGGCGAGAGCCTGTAGGGGTGGAGTGTGGGGACAGAACCCCAAAAAGCAGTTTCCAGGCTCTCGGCCTCACATAGACAGGTGCTGGCTCAGGTAGTAAATGGCTATGAACTGTGGTTGGATGGCCACCAGCTGTAACCAGTGAGCCATTGGCCACTAATATAAGTGCCGCGGCTACGCTAGTAGGAAATGGGGGCTAGCAAGAAGATGGTGGCTGAGCTAACAAGAGTGGATTGCAGAGAGGCGGATGCTGCCAGCGAGACTATAGTGATATGACTCCCCTACCTATGGCTCTGTGGATGTTCCTTTTTGGCCTCACCACATCCTGCGTTCTCTTTTGGGGAGTGGGAGCTGAGACCCCGCATGACGCCCCGCACGACAATTAGTAAAGATCCCAAATGAATCATAAAAAAAAAGATACCAGAGAGATAAGGGGTTATGACCTCAACATGCACTAACAAAAAATGTATTCCTTGGGTCTGTCTCTGCTTCAACTAAACACTTTTTTTAAAAAAAGGAAAAATCTTTTCTTTACTAATCAGGAAGATGAAGAGCAGCTGCCTGCTATGGGCCCTTTGCTGAGGCTGAGGCTGAGGGGGCTGGACCCCTGAGCTGGAGCACACAGAGGGTGGGGTAGGCGGGGCTGGGCCCAGGCCTGACCCCCGGGCAGTAAGTGCCTGCAGCCCTCTGCCCTCTGCCCACAGTGGTTTCCAATTCACATTGTTCGTCTTGACTTTGGAGTCAAGTCGAATTCTCAGCCAGGCATTCTCCAGGCAAAGAAGGGAAGGAAGTTGGGTGAAGTCTGTTAGGAATTTGGGATGAGTAACAGCGAGGAGGGAGCAGAGCCAGAGTTGGGGACCAGATGGGTGTTGGGAGCCGTTCTTGGTTACCATATATGTAATCCTTATTTTTATGCACTAGGGTACCTGTCTATTAGGATTTGTTTCAGCTGCATACAACAGCCTGGAAATTCACAGCAGCTTAGACATGGTGGGAGTTTCTCTCTCACGTCAAAGAAGCCCAGGTCTGGCGTAGTGGCTGGGCAGTCAGTGGGGACGTCACTGTTTTGCTCTACCATCCTCAACACCTGGCTCGCTTCCCCAAAGTTGCCTCATGGTCCAACATGACCGCGGGAGCCCTGCCATTTCCATATTCCAGGCAGCAGAGGGGAAAAAAAGGAGAAAAAGGGCGTGTCCCTTTCTGTAGAAGAGGCTTCCCGGAGGCCCCACGTAACAGTCTCGCTTAGGTTTACGTGGCCAGAACACACCATACTTAGCTCCAGAGAGGCTGGGAACGGTCGCCCTTTAGCTGGATGCACAGCCGCCTGGAAGAACATCAGCGTTCTATTAACTGGGGAGGAAAGGGTGGTCGATCTCAGACGGGCAACTCCCAGGCTCCACCACAGGCGCAGGCGCTTGTCACTACTGCGCACCCTGACAACCCCTGCGCCCTGCACCTGCTGGCTGTGCCCTCCTCCCTGATGGCAAGCCCGGAGTCCCCACCTCGGTGAAGGCCCTGCGGCCAGGGCTCCCCTCCAACCCTCTCCTCTCTGTTCATCCCCCCCCCCCCCCCGTGGGAACCAGACGGCCTTATTGCCTTCAGGGAAGTGATGGTTATTAACCTCCGGGGGGCCTCTTCCAGTTTCACACCCACAGTGTGGACATGCAAGGGGCTGCCCTGCGGGGTGATGAGGGCAGAGAGAGGGGTGGGAAGCAAAATGTGTGTGGGGGGGGGAGAGAAGCGATGGGGGAGAGAGGGCTGCTGGGGGCGGCACTGGAGGTGAGGTGGCCGGGCTCCGGGAGGCTGGGGGGGAGGTGGGTGCGTCCCCAGCCCCTTCCTGGCAGCCGGCCTCCTTGAATGGCGCCAAGACAAGCTGGTCTCCTCTGTCTCGCAGGTCCTGAGACAGCACAGCATCAACCTGTCCGAGGAGGAGTTCTTCCATGTTCTGCAGTATTACGACAAGAGGCTGTCTGCGAAAATCCCCTACAACGACTTCCTGCGGGCCTTCCTGCAGTGAGCGCCCGGGGGGCCCGCGCAGACAGGGGCACCACGCAAACCAACAAAATCACGTGACTGGGGAGGGCTCATGAACTGTCCAGAGTGGCTCCAGAAACAACCCACACCCATGCCAGGTGTGCGTCTTTCCCGGGGTGAGCCCGGGCGAGGGGCAGCCCCGCGGCTGGTCGGACATCACGACGGCCTCTCCAGGCAGCCGGAAGTTACCCCTGCGCCTCAGGACCCCTCCCTCACTAGTCTGAGCAAATAAAAACGTTAGCCTTTGCAGAAATGATTCTTGAGACTTTAAGAGAACCACCAATGCTCAAATACTTTAAAACTCAGAATTTCTGGAGGTTTTATTCATGAGATCCTGCTGGGCGCCTCGGGGACACCCGAGGTCCCCCCTCCAGCCTGGGCCCCTGGTGCTTCCTCCTGCTCCATCAGATCCGTGCCCCTGCTGGGCTTGTCCACACGGCCGCCTCTGCCCCTGGGTCACGGACAGCAGCCCACGTCTACATCAGGCCCCACTGGTGCTTCAGGGATCAGCCTTCCTGGGGTCCAGCTGAGCTGGCCGCTGATCAGAAGGCCATCAGTGACCATCTCAGGAGAGACCCTTCGTTGGACATGACGGGGTCAGATAAGCTAAGAGCAGTTTTCATCTGCAGTTCTTTCCACCTATTGAGAAGCAGAGGGAAGTCAGATGGAGTGTGCTGCCTTCTGGAAGACTCTGGAAGGAACTGGGGAGAGGCAGGCGGGAGAGCTGTTCCTGGGCTGTCAGGGAGAGGTGGGGCGAGGAGCCCACACTGTCATCCGACCCCGGGAAGCCCCAGGCCCTTCCACACCGAGAGAGGAAACACCTCTGCTGCCATCTCAGCCCCAGGCCACCACTGCCACACTCCTCCCCCACCATCCCACCCCTTCCGCACCCCTGCGCAGGCCACTAGGCCCCAGCCTGAAGGCCCATGAGCATGTGAAAGTGTTCTGTTGGGTCACATTTGTCTCTGTGTGTCCTGTATTCCCGTCTCAGTTCAGACTGGACCCCAGACAGAGATGGGTGTGTTCACAGGAGGCTGCGACCCGCTTCAAACCGAGGGGAGGCCACCTCCATGGGATGCTCACTGCACAGACAGGCCCATACTGGGCAGTGACAGCCGTGCCGGGCTGACCCGACAGGTAGAGTCTGTTCCTGCAGCTGGGGGCTGAGGTGGGGGGTCTTCCCTCAGCTCCATCACATTTGACTTTTCTCTGATCCATCTAAACTGGGATGTCTGCACTCATTGCAATTGTGGAGATTTGCTTTCAGCCAGAGTGTACAGGCCCAAGGACCTCACCGAGGGGGAGCCGAATAAACACGTGAGCCCCACATGCTCGGCGTGCACTTTGCTTATTTTCTGAGGTAGGTGGCAGCTGGCAGCACCAGTGCCCCAACCACCAGGAGGGCAGTGGCCATGGCTGCTTCTCCCCTTCTCCAGGCTTTCAATGAGTTCTTAGGAAGCAGGAGCAGAGCTGACTGTCCTGTGGGTGCCAGGCCCTGCTGGCCACACTAGCCCACTTTGTCCCACCAGCCACACCACCTGGCAAGGTGGAGTGTCCACCCCTATTGTAGAGATGGAGACACTGAGGCCCATGCAGAGGGAGGGGAGGAAGCCCCATGGGACCGTGTGGCAGCCACGGGTACCCGGGGCGGGGGGTGAGGAAGTGGCTTCTTGCTTTCTGCCCTTCAGCCAGACTCCCAACTTGGCAAGGGGGGCATCGGGATGAGGCTGAGGGGGCTCTGGCAGGGCCGTGTAGCAGGGATACCCTCAACCCCAGCAGCTCTTCTTTCTGAGGGATGAAATCCCTTGGCCCCTATGTAATTTACCTCTCTGGACTGAGCCTCTGTTTCTCCATCTACAAAATGAAGATAATAACCTGTCCTGCCCTCCTACTGGGCCCATCCGTTCCTGGGTCCAGCCAGTGAGCTCATTCTGTGCCTGGCGCAGGAGCCAGACACAGACCTGCTCCCTGACAGTAGGTCACAGGCAGTCAAGCGAGAGGAGGGTCAGGGCTCAGGGTGGGGGGTGGGGGTGGGAGCCCTTAGTCTATGGGAGCCCAGTGAGCCCCGGCCTTAAGCTGAAAGCCTGGAACCAGGCCTCAGAACAGGATTTCAGCCAAAGCGGAGGAGGGGTGGGTCCAGTGCCCTGGGCGTCAAAGCCAGGAGGCTGAGAAGTCCAGGCCATTGCCTGAAGGCCTCACCATGCTCCCGATTGGGCAGCTGGCCCCTCCTTCTCCTTTTTCCTGGGTCCTGGATCCCAACCAGGTGTTCAAACTGAAAAACTCACTAATAAGATTGCCTTTGACAGCTGCCTGCATAGATGCCACGTGGTCCAGGAAAGAAGGCGTGAGTTTGAAGATAACATGTATGCAAAGTGGAATGCAAAGGGCGAAAAGTGAAAAAGATTCTATCATTGGCAAAATATCCTTCAAAAATGAGGATAATTTTATAGAATCAGAAAGCTTGAAATAGGTGAATTGAGATTAGCTAGTGTTAAGAACAGAAAAGAGAAAAAGAAAACTGAGCAGAGCCCGAGAGACCTGTGCGGTACCACCAGGCAGACTAACACACACGCAAGTGGGATCCCAGGAGGAAAGGAGAGAGACAGGGGCAGAAAGAGTATCTGGAGAACCAATAGCCAAAAGCTTCCCAAGTTTGAAGAAAAATATGAATCTACATATCCAAGGAGTTCAAGGAGCTCCCAGGAGGATAAACTCTCAGAGACCCAGGCCTTGGCCTATAATATCAAATGTATGACATCTCAATCGATGCAGAAAAGGCATGTGACAAAACTCAGCATTCATTCATAAGAAAAACTTGCAGCAAGCTGGGAACAGAAAGGAACTTCCTTAACTGAATCACAAGCACTGGCACAAAACTACAGCTGACATTATAGTGAAGGGCGAGAGTGTGAGTGCTTCCCGCTAAGAGCAGGAACGAGGCAAGGATGTCCTCTCTCCTCCCTTTTATTCAGCATCGTGCTGAAAGCCAGTACAATCAGGCAAGAAAACGGAAAAGGAACAATAGAAATGGAAAGGAAGAAATAAAATTGTTCCTTTTTACAGATGTCATGGTTGTCTGCATAAGAAATTCCAAAGAACCCACCAAAAACGCTAACTGCGTATTACAAGGTCAACATACGAACGTTACTCGTCTGACTGAGTACCCACAGGGAACGACGGTAGTGTGAAGTTGAAACAATATGCTATTTTAATCTCCCCCCAACGAAGTACTTAGGTATAAATCTAACAAAGTGGGTACAGACTCTGCAGGATAAAAAATGCAAGCATGGGTGAAAGAAAGATCTAAAGTAGAGAGGGAAATGGTTTTCACGAATTGTTGAGACTCAATGTTTCTAAAATATCACGTCTTTCCAGTTTGGTCTGTAGATTCTATGCAGTCACAACCCAAATCTCAGCAAGATTTATATATGTCAAGTTAATTTAAAAATGTACACGGAAGGTAAAGGAACTAGAATAGTCTGACAAAGCAACTCTGACAAAGGAGAACAAAATTGAAGGACTGACACTGCTCATTTTCAAGATTTACCTTTACAGTTATAATGACCAATAGAGTACGATATTGGGGGGAAAAGACATATAGATCAACAGAACAAAATAGGGAGCCCAGTAACATACCCACACAAATATAATCAACTGATTTTTGACAAATGTGCAAGGGCGTTACAATAGAGAAATTGGCAAAATTTCATATGCAAAAACATGAAACTTGACACATACCGTACACCTTATACAAAAATGCATTATAGACCTAAATGTAAGACAAAACTATACTCCTTCTACATGGAACATCAGAGAAAAGTCTGCATGCCCTAGGGTTTGGCAGAGTTTTTCGATACTACACCAAAAGCACAATCCATAAAGGAAAAAAAAATGATAAATTGGACTTTATCAAAATAAAAAACTTTTGCTCTGAGAAACTGTTAAGAAAATGAAAAGACAACCCGTAGACTGGAAGAAAAGATTTGCCAATCACAAGTGCTCAATTAAGGATTTGTATCCAGAGCATAAAGAATTCTTAAAACTCAAAAACAAGAAAACAACCAACCTAGTTTTTAAGGAAGAGGACAAAAGGTCTGCACAGACACCTCACAAAAGAATATATGTGAATGGAAAATATGCATATCAAAAGCTGTTCACATCATTAGTCATTAGGGAAATGGAAATTAAAACCACGGTGAGATACAGCACACACCTACTCAAATGGCTAAAAATTTTTTAATTGACAACACCAAATTCCGATGTGGACCACAGGAAAACTCAGCTGCAGGTGGGATTGCAAAGACATCCAGCCATTTGGGAAGATAGTGTGATTAAAAAGGGGCCAAACAAGGGAATTTTTCTGGTGATGGAACAATTCTCATAATACATAACCCAGACTAATCATGAAAAAATATCAGACATATCCAACTTGAAGGACATTCTACAAAATACTCAACTGGTATTCTTCAAAACTGCCAAGGTCATAAAAATACAGACTGAGAGACTGTCACAGACTGCAGTAGACAAAGGAGATGCAATGACTAAACGCAAGGTGGAATCATGGACTGGATTCTGGAACAAAGAAAGGATATTAATCAAAAGCTGTTGAAACCCAAATAAAGAATATCGTTTAACAAACAGTGTCACACCGGTGGTAGTAACTTCGTAGTTTTGATGACTGTACTGTGTTTCTATGACATTAAGATTCGGGGAAACGCGGTAGAAGGTGTAGAGGAAGTCAGTACTCTTTACAACTCTTCTATAAATCTAAAATTCTTTCCAAATTAAAAGGTTTTTTTAAATGGGGAGATCATGTCCTGTTGTTCGGGGCCCAGCCAGGCTCCTTCTTCCAGGAAGTTTTCCCTCATCTCCCTGTGCACTGGGTTTGGTCTTCCTCAAGGCCCCCAAGCCTGACCCTGTCTGCCACTCCGTGGGCCCCAAGCATGCGAGGCCAGAAGGGCTCAGCTCCCTTTCTGGGCTCAGACGAGCCTTCCAGAGGACACCGTGAGCTTCCAGGCGGCAGCGTCCGATTCCCAGACCTTGGAGATCTTCCCAGTCCGTGCATTCAATGAGGGCGAGACCGAGCGGCCCTTGGAGGGTCTCGGCCTTCCGTGAAAAGACCCCCAGCTGGTCAGGCAGGTGTGGGCCCCTGTGGGGACAGAGTCCCAGACAGCAGTTTCCAGACTCTCAGCCTCACATGGAAAAATGCTAGCTCGCGTAGTAGATGGCCATCAGCTGTGGCTAGTTGGCCGTCAGCTGTAACCAGTGAGCCATTGGCCACTGATATAACTGCTGTGGCTACGCTAGCAAGAGCGGCCAGCATAGAAAGAGCCCAGCAGCTACCAGAGAGCTAGACTCCCGTGGAGGGGTTGTTGGTTGGGTGGCAGAGAAGCGGTTGGCAGATTGTGGCTCCTGCTTCCTGTGTCTCCAACCCAACCGCCAGCAAGAGTATGGCGGTGTGACTCCCCTATCTATGGCTCTGTGGGTGTTCCTTTTTGGCCTCACCATGTCCTGTGTTCTGGTGCGGGGGGCGGGACCAGAGGCCCTGCATGGCACCCTGCATGACAGCCCCGCTGGGAGCTGTGGGTGTCCTGAAGGGAGAGCCCTGGGTGAAGCCCTTACCTACAGACGGGTCACCTCCACTCATTTGTTCAGGAGGCTCAGGCAGGGGTCTCCTGGAAGAAAAAGGCCTGGGAATTTGGGCCCCGTGGAGGTTCAAGCATCAGCTCCTTGTAAGCTGAATAGCACAAAAGAACAGCTGGGGCAAGTCTCCCTGAGGGTGAACTTACTGTTGGGGCAGAGGGAGAGGGAAGGGAGACAGCTCTCTGGATTGTCCGCTGGTTTACTGCAGGCAATAGGATAGTTTTCTGGGACCCCATCCTGTATCTTCCCCCCATATCATGGGGACACCTGGGGAAAGATGGCTGTAGTGTGCGAGAGCACAGAGTGCTGAACCACCAGGTGCCCCAGCACCCCTTCACTACTGGTGTGAACTCCAGACACGTCAGGGCTCATCTACACTGGAGGCAGCTGGAGGGCAGGCTCTGCAGCAGCTGCATCTCACCCGCAGTGCCTGCAATGCCGCAGCACCACCAGAGGTGGCGGCACCTCCAGAGGTGGCGGCAAGGTGGCGGCAGCTACAGAGGGCTCCTGCCCGGCTCCCCCTGGCCAGGAGCAGCCACAGGACTGCCTCAAGTCCAGGCACCACCGCGGCCCACAGGTGGGGAGCCAAGGCCCAGACAGGTTACTGTAGGCACGTGGGACATCCTGGTGCAGGCAGGGGGACTGTTTGGGGTGGGGGCAGGTGACACGTGGGCAGCCTGAGGACAGGAGCGGCTCATGAAGAGGCTGACCCCATTGTGGCATGCCCCCCGCTGCCCCTTCTGCCCTCTGCACAACCTTTGGGGAGGTCTCCCCCAGCCCCATGGCGTTGGTTATGACCCTTAAATGCAGGTCTCCAGAGAAGCCCCCCCCTCAACTGGACACCTCCCCTGCATAGCCCAAGGGCACCTCCAGCTCACGAGTCCCAAACAGAACACAACGTCCCTCCTCAAACCTGTTCTTGCCACTCTGTGCTCTGCCTCCATGACCGGCAGCCAACGTCCAGTATCACCCTTGGCTGTCCCTGACCCTCACCCCCACATCCGCTCTCCATCAATCCTACTTCCTAAACCTGTCACTGCCACCATTGCCACCTCCTAGTCCAAGCCAGGCCCATGGGAGGTGTTCAGTGAATGTTTTTGGAGTGGATGGATGGTAGGTGGATGGTGGATGGTGGATGGGTGGGTGAGTGGACGGGTGGATTAATGGATCAATGGATGGATGAAAATGGCAGAGCTTCTGCAGTTTAGGGAGCTTTGAACCTTATACCTGCCAGTGCTTTCCTTGGGCAACACCTGGACCCCTAGTTTGACCAGAGTTAGGTTGAACATATTTCTCCAGGAAGAGCCCAGAGCTAAGGCCATCTGGAGGCACTTGGCTCAGGGGAATCAGGCAGTCAGGTATTTGAACACGATAGACAGGGCACAGAAAGGCCCCCAGGCGAGCCACCTCTGAGGTCCCCACCGCCAGTCGCTGACACATGGAAGGTCTTCGGCCCCAGAACTCTGTCCAGGACTCAGGAATCCACCGGGATGACGCTGCTGCTCCCCCACGTGCCCTACACGACACCCAGAGACATACCCAGGAAGAAGCACCACGCAGACTTCTTTCTTTTTACAAAGACTTTATTGTCTGACATGCTTGACAAAAAAAATTACAGCCACAATCAAGTTATGCCAAAATGATTGAGGAGCACGCCATCATCTTTCATACCTCAAGGACTTTTAATGAATTTTTTCTTAAAGTAACAGCTGCCTTCATAACTTTTCTTTTCCACATAAAAATACACCATATTCTGAAGATACCTTAGGAAAAAAATTTTTTTTTAAGTTTCTAGATCTTGGTCCCCATAGAAATTCAGTAGAGGCAACAGAAAGAGCCTTGTGTTTTCCCCACCCCACATGTGCACACACGTCATGCGTCTGGGGCATCTCCAGAGACCTTGTAAACATCCCCGGCTACCAGGAACCACATAGGCCAAAGGAGGTTCCTGACGCCCTGCGCCCCTCAGAGCAAAGCTGGCCTCAGCCATTGCGGTGCTGCTGCCAGGCTCCCTGGATGGTGCCCCCTTCACCCCACAGGGAGCCCTGCTCGAGTAGGGAAGAATCACAGTCTTCGGGACGCTGGGAGAACAGGATCCCTCAGGTCTCCAGGGACTCTATGGGAAATGAACCAGGCAGTTTCTGAACAGGACCCTTAAGTAAAAGAGCCTTGGACCATGCATTGTCTTATAGGGCACAGAGCTTTGGGTGGTGGTTAAAGCAGGGGCTGTGAAGCCAGAGGCCAAGGTTCAAATCCTGCCTCTGCCCCTTTTGAGCTGTGCACCCTCGGGCAAGTTACCTCACCTCTCTGGTCTTAATCTCTTCACCTCTACAATGGGGCCAACAGTACCCAGACCTTGCAGGACTGGCTGAGAATGAAACGAGACTGCATCTGCCAAGGACCCACTAAATGCTGGTTCCCAGGGCTGGGACGAAGGTGAGGCAAGTCGGGCCCTCCTCTCAGGAGCACCATCTAAGGGAGGCACCCCAAAACTCAGTAATGATGGTAAATGATACTATTTCAATGTAATGTTTTTAAAAATCAAAACTGATGCAGAAAATCCATGATGAACAAAGTACCAAACTTTTAAATAAAGACAGAATCTGGCCATGCACATGCCCAGTCTGCCTCACTCTCATCAGGCCCCCCTGGTTCCCTCTCCCTCAGAGATTCAGCCCAACCCCCCACCCCCACCAAGTCCTGATTTAAAAAAGAAAACAAAGTCCCCCAATGTGAAGCTGCCAGAGCCCAGGGCCCACTGTCACGGTGCCACCTCCCGTTAACGGGCCGGCTGGTGCTGAGGCAGAGGCGCTGAGGCTTTCCTCGGCTGTGGGCACGCCAGGTAGCATCCGAATGGCATGAGAGAAATCACACAGAGGGATGGAACCCCCATTCAAGGACAGTAATGAGAAACACGGATCCACTTCATTAAATTAAGAGGTGTGTGTGTGTGTGTGTGTGTGTTGCACGTCCGCATGGACGTGGCCTTGACCTTTGGACCCTCCAGGCTGTTGAGTTCTGCAGAGCAGTGCAGCCCCCACGGGACCAGGGGTCATGCATGACTCAGGAACCTCCAGCCCGTCCCGGGCACTCAAATGGCTCGTTCTGTAGAACCAACCCCCCAAATCATCCAGACTCCATGTGAGTGCCTGGGATGCTCAGGCCATTGTTCAGGTCAGCAAAGGTGCTCACAGGAAGAAAACACGGGACAACACGAAGCAGCATCGTGCTGGCCTGGCCAGGTGCAGTCCGAATTCCTGAGATGTCCCCGAACGCTGCCTCGGAGGGCCTCCGCCGCGAAGCAGGCCTGCCCCCTCTCCAGCCTGGGGGAGAGGAAAGGCTCGTGCTCAACTGTAAAACCTCCCACCCACCCCCAACCCTGGGGCTGGCAGCCACATAGACCCTCGGTTAGAGGGAGATTTTGTGCAAGGACTTCCAAACATCTGTCCCAGAGCAGTGGCTTGTCAAACCCACGAGGGTGTTCAACTGAGAAGGATGAAGAGTCAGTCATTTCCCAAGCAGGGTGGGGCCACGGGCTCGTTAGGTCCTTTAACGAGGTACACATGGAATGTACACGCAGAAAATAGTAATGAGCACAAAACCCCTGACAGGGACCCACAGGGTCCCGATGCCAGGTGACAGAGGCTGAAAAGTCAGGGGTGATTTGCTTCATTCCAAGACCTCAACTCATCTGCTGGGCTGGTCCCCACAGCCACACATTGTCTGCATGGAAGGAAAGGTAGTTGGGGGTCCGTGCTCTCGGCCAGGCATAGGTAGCTGCTGTGGGAGGGCAGGGCTGGGACGGCAGGGACAGTCAGGAGTTCCGGGGTGTGGGAAGGTCAATGACTATGGGCGGATTCACGGGCTGGTAGTTCACGGTACACACAGACGCATTCACATAGGTGGTCGTCCCATCCGCCATGACACCATACCCTGGAAAGGAAGCGCACACCTTAGGGCTGAAGGGGTAGGACCGGGACCCGGAGCAGCGAGGGTGGCCTGCGGGGGTGGCAGTCAGAGGCCACTCAGCCACGCTGGACTGAGTGTGTCTGGGGCGAGCTCCTGAAACTCAACTCAGGCTGTTCATCCATAAACAGAGAGGACAATGACGGGTGCTCCTCCCACGCCTGCTGTGAGGAGCAAATGACACACTAAGCCACATAAAATGTTCAGGCCAGTGCCTGGAAAGCACAGGGAGATGCCATCGTTGACACCATCACCGTCACCATCACCATCACCACCATCATTGTCAGGTACCTTCTTCTCAGCCTCTGCCCCCGTCACCCCCTCCTCCCACCACGTCTGCTTGTTACAGTCCTCCCCACCCTTCCACTCAGGTCACCTCCAACCCCAAGGGAGACTTCCCTCCCCTGTGCAGGTTACTAGGTCTTTGGAGCCCCTGTTTTGCCTGTACAATCGCGCAGGGGTGTGGTTTGGATCATATGCAACCTGGATCTGATGGCACTGCGTGCCCATAGTAGGTCTGCAGTAAGTGACGGGCATATGAGTTGTCCGTCTGTCCCATGACCGCTCAGGTTCTGCCTTTGATTGTCCGTCTGCTGCCCAGAAGTCTGAGCTCCGTGGGCCAGGAGAGGTCTGACCACTCCTGACAACACCCGGCAGAGGCCCTCACGGAAAGCTCCGAGGCTTGTTTGCGTCTGGGCTGGAAATAGAGCTGATGTGGACGAGGCATATGTGAGCCCAGGGGCCCTGGCCCAAAGCAGATGGAGGTTGAGGAAGGTGGGGGGAAACCCATCGGTTCCCATGCCCCATGGGAGCCCGTGTGCTTCCTGGCAGGTAGGACGAGGCAGGGAGGCCTCTGCCACATGGGCTAAAGCTTCCAAAGGAGCAAAAGGAAGGGTCTTCCTAACTGTGAAATCAGGCTCTGGTGAGGAAGCCTGACATCTACTGTTGAAGCCCCACCTGCAGTCACAGGCCGGGCGTGGGCTGTGGGCCGTCAGCACTGGAGCTGACGCCACCTGTCACCATCACAGCCACCCTGCCTACTGTCCCTCGAGGCAAAGTGGACACCTCCCTACTGCTTACCCCAATGATGCGGACACAGCAAGACGTCCCAGCCCCCCAGGACAGAAGCCAGAATGCCGAGTCTGTATGTGTGTGTGGTCCAGGTGGGGGAGAGGTGCCACTAGAGCCTCTCAGGCAGGCAGGCAGCCCTCGCATTTACTAAGCACCTGCTGTACGAGAATGTATGCTGGGCCACAGGGTGCGAGCAACAAGACAGGGCCACCAGCCTGAGCAACGGGCAGTGTGCCTACCTAATCTCATGCATCCTCCATACCATGTGCAAATGTCCCCCCCTCCGAAAAGCCCCCTGCCTATCTCCTGAAGACCTCCCAGCTGGAGGTGCGGCAGTGTTGCAGGGCTCCAAGGACGTAAGACTGAACCCTGAATCTTACCTGATTTTGCATTCATCCTCCTATAATTGTGCATTTCAGCAATAGCTAATAGCCAATGGACGGACGAGGCGTTTACAAAGCACACATTAGAAGCAGGCTTATCGCCCTGGCTGAGAGACCAGGGAGGAGTGACTGGGTGAAGGGAGGCGAGAGGCCCCTGGGAAGGGCCAGCGAGGGAGGAGCCTCCGCATGCCCGGCCCCCCCCAGCCCCCCCCAGCCCCCCAGCCCCGCCCACTAACCTTCGTGGATGTGGCCAAAGACGTGCAGCCGTGGCTGGACGCGCCTCTGCACCGTGTTGAGCAGCTCCACGCAGCCCACCCGCTGCATCTTCTTGGGGACCCAGTCCAGGAAGCCTGCGTGGGGCGACAACAGGAGGGCAGTGACCCCGGCCCCAACCCCACAGACCCCAGGCAGCAGCTTTTGCAGCCTCAGAGGCACAGGGGCGCGTAGCATGCCCTAACCTCCAGGATGCTCCCCCCAACCCTGCCTTGGCTCAGCCGTTAGGGAGGGAAGGCTGGCTCTGCTGTGTGCCACCTGGGGCCGTGCAGCCTCACCCTCCTCCCCTCAGGCCACACAGACACACATGCTTACAAGAACCCAGAATGGGCCAGGCACGTGGGGCGGGGGGTGCTCCATAACTGTGAGCCCCCAGACACCATGCTCGGAGTGGCCTCAAGGATGGCCTCCACCCATTGCAGAGATAAGCAAACCGAGGCCTGACAGGGACAGGTGAGGCCCAAGGACACCCCAGTGGCCGGCAGCAGAGCAGAACCCAGGAGCAAGGCTTCCATGTCGGAAACTTTCTAAACAAAACAAACACAAAATCATGACAGTGAACTTGCTCCAGGGCAGTGCCGCCCGCATGGCCGGGCCTGGGTCCGCTCACACGGCCAGCTGCCCACTGGCAGCTGCTTGCTATGCTCACGTGGCGACACAGATGAACAGTGACTGATCGATCACCACAGACGGGCAGCTAGGTTCCTCTCGGGCCCTCTCTGTTTGGGTGGGTGCCAACAGGTTTCTGCAGGTGCTAGAAGGGGCAGGGGGCCCCTCGACTTGAAGAATTAGGCAGGCTGCAAACACACGCTGACCTCGACATGAGCGAGAGACAGACAGGGAGAGGTCTGATAAGGAAAGCCCTGTGTGCAGTTACAGGCCAGGATGTGGGACATGGGCAGTCGGGACGGGAGCTGCCATCACCTGTCACCAGAGACAGACAGAGAGAGACCAAGGCAAAGAGAAGGAGGAGGAGGCAAGAGAAGAGAGGCAGAAGTGGGCGGGGAGTAGGCTTGGGACAGACACCTGGGTTCACGCCCCAGGATCTGCTACCTACTGGCTGTGTGACCTTGGACAAGTCATTTAACTTCTCTGTGCTTCCGTTTCAGAAGCTAGGCTGGGCACACAGACATCCCCAAAACAAGAGCTGTATTTGTCTGTGAAGTAGGTGTGTGGGGCGGGGATCCATCCAGAGAGCAAGACCCCCAAACACACTGTTTGAAGGGATGGACTGAGGGATAGAAAGGAGGAAGGGAGGGAGGGAAGAAAAAACCTGCCCCACCCAGAGCCTCACTAGGAGCAACCGGTGACACTGAATATTGAAAGAAGTCACCTCAGTGTTCAGTGGGCTTCAGGTGGGGGTAACAGAGCTGGTTACAATCTGCTAAGTGTCGCCCCTAAACCCTGTCAGCGCCCTGGGACTCGGGGCTCCTGCATTTAAATAAATGGTGCCCAGGGGCACTCGTTGGGCACCTGGCACACAGTAGGTGTTCAGAGCAGCTTCTTCCTGCACAGATGTTTGAGCGAATGACTCTCCAGCTGTGCTGGGCTGTTCTGGGCCCCCGTGCACAGTGGCTCCCTCCTGATGACAGAAGGACAGTGGACTGGAAGGAGCAAGACTCGGGGCTGGGGGACCAGTGAGGAGGCCACAGAGGTCATCAGAGAAACAGAAGACACCGGCCTAGAGCAAGGTGGGGACAGCTGTGGTGGAGAGAAGAGGAAGAAGCTGGGACACAGTTTGGAGGTAGATTGGAAGGGACACGTTGAAGGGCAGGAAGTGGGGCGTGAGAAAAGGGGGCAGCAGCACGCCCAGCCCTGCCTTATGTGCTCCCCAAGCTCCAGTTGGTCATGTGTATAAAAAGGGCAGCTGATTCTGGCCTCCCCACGTGGCTGTGAGGAATCCGCAAGGTAGCAAGTCAAGGTTGCAGCTCGGGAACTAAGGAGCCCACAGGGCAACTTATCCCAGATGCCCCAGCAAGCGGGACTCAGAACAGGGCCCGTCGGGAGCTCCCTCGCACCCGCCCGCACTGCGTCCTCCCTTGGAGAGGGCAGGCAGGGCTGGGCGCTGACCCTTACCCAGCGGGGGCCCGTGGGTTATCAGGATGTCGACGCCTTCGGGAATGAGGTTCCACTTCTCGAGCAGCGCTTGGCCTCGCGGGAGGTTAAAGCCCCAGCCATAGAACCAGGGCTGCCTGCGGGAGAAGAGCAGGCAGTTCAGAGAGGGCTGGCGAGAGTACGGGGCAAGCACAGGAAGGGGAAGCAAGCCGAACACCAAACAGCCATCAGGACCGGCTGGATGCCTAGGAAGTCTGGTCAAGGTAGCGGTGGGGTCCGCCTGGACGTGGCCGGAATGCTGGACCGTGTGGTATTCTCTTCTCCTTTTCCTGTTCCTTAACTGCAGTCTGTTTCCCTGTGACGAACAAGTATTACTTATGTAATAAAAAAATGTTTAAAAGTTTAAAAAATCAGCTTTTGCCAATGATCTTTCTTGCTCCAAGCTTTTCTGAGGAAATCCAGAGAACATTCTGACCTGCCCACACCGTGGGAGAATGCTCCTGCGTCCTCCGTCCCACAGCTGAGTGGGTTCCAGGGAAAGGATGCTCATTCCTGCTTCCACCTAACACCCCCAGCCAGGGTTCCAGGTAGGGCCGAGCCCGTCCCCAGCTCTAAGGGGAGGGCAGGATGGACCCAAGCCAATTAACGGAATCCCACCTGTTGCCCAACAGGACCTAAACCCATAGATGCGAGTCATTCCCCTCAGTTAATTCAATGGTGAACATGTGGCCTAGATCATTCCAATTGGAGGGTGTCCCAGACATTTCATTCACTGATGAGAGAAGAGGACGCTATCATTCCTGTGCATAAACCAGTGAGCTGCTTGCCCTGGGAGCTGTCAGCAGCGTTTCAGCTGTCCCAAAGAGAGATGGCTGGAGCACACGTCCCAAGGGAGCCAGCTGGATCAAATTGCACCGGACACACACCGCACCGCTGAATTTCTCGGTTCTATGGGCCAATAAAAAGCCATCTGAATTGGGTTTTCATTTGCAACAAAAGTATCCTAAGGGTCATCCCTTAGGCTTAAGTCATTATAAGATTCCAAACTGCCACCTTCAGAGGAAGGCTCATTAATGATGGGTGAGGGGAAGGTGGGAGCAGTGTGATACCTCAAAACTCCACCCGAGTGAACACAGCCCTTTAGCATCACCACCATAACCATGATCCCCATCACTATCACCATCATCCCCATCACCATCACCACCATCACCACCATCCCCACCATCACCATCACCCCCATCACCACCATCCCCACCATCACCATCACCACCATCACCACCATCTCCATCATCCCCATCACTATCACCATCACCATCACCAACACCACCATCACCACCATCATTATTATGGACCCCTCTTAAATCCATCCATGGAGCCTGGATGAAAAAACTTTGGCCTAAGGCAAAGTTTTTTCAAACTGCATCTTGATGGGTCACAGCAGCATTTTAAAAAATAAGAGGAAAGGAAAGACTAGGAAACAGAGTACATTGTAAGGGCTACTTCAGTTAAATATATTTAAATATACACCCAAATCCACGTGTACTGAGTCACAATGTCAAATGCTTTTCCCGCCATGGTTCCTGGTCAGAAACAGCTGACAATCCTGCTCGAGAGGCACCCAGGCTGCTCCCGCTGTGCTACCCTGAGAACAGGACTCTGACATTTCCAAAGCCCGTGGTCCTTGGGCACATAAAGCCTCCTCTAGCCGAGCCAGGCAGTCACTGCAGGGCCTGGCGCTGCTCATACAGCCAAGCCCAGAGGTCCGCCCTCCAGCCTCCAGCCCCGAGAGCCTGCAGGAAAGAAGCAACGCATTTCTGGTACTGCCTTCCAAACATAGGATCCATTTTTCAAAATCTAATCAAATATTTACAAGACAGGACAAAGCTTCATCAGTATGGAGAGAAGGGATCTGTTAGTCCCGTGAGCCACAGCAAGGAGTGGCTTTTTAAAAGAGACACTCAGAAATATCAGAGGCCCCGGATCCACCCACAGTCAAACCCTTGCCTCTTCCACCTTCCCCTTGCCCAGCACTAATGAACCTTCCTCTGGGGGTGACCGTTCCCCCGTAGATGCACCTGCCTGGATCTTGGAAATACACACCTCGAATCCCGAAAAGCTGGAATCAATCCTGTCCCCAGAGATGCCACGAGAGGTTGCCCCACTTCCCAATATCACACAGCAGGTCAGAAGCAGAGCGAGGTGGAGAAGCAGGATTCAGAACTGCAGTTATTGTACCTCCTGCCCCCCTCCCGTCCCCCCTCATCCCATCGTCTTTGAGGCTGTCGGAGCTACCAGCCTTGTCCACAGCATGTGGGGTCAGGGGAGTGGGGCAGCTCTGGGAATGTTAGGTCTGGGCAAGGCAGTTGCCTGGTTCCCTCTAATGGGTGGAAAGGGCACTGAGTTGACATCAGCAGTCCTGGTTCTGCCCCCAAGCTGGTCACTTCACCTCTCCCAGCCTGGGTCCAACGGGATAATGACGCCTATGCCCCCAGAGCTTTCCCCATGAGGGCAGGGAGGGTCCTTCTTGCTGGATGCTGTACCCCACTGCCTGACACAAGGGAAGAAGGGGAGGAGGGAGGGGAGGAGGGAGGGAGGAAGGTTAGGAGGATTAAATTGTACCACCACTGTGAAAACACCTTCCTAATACCCAGGAGCTCTGTCAACGGGAAAAGGAGGTGTCCTGGCTTTCATTAGACTTGCGGGGAGCAGGAAGGGTCAAGTCATGCATGGGAATGTCCAGAGGAGACGTTTCCCAGGATGGCTGCTGGCTGGGGAGCACCCTCCTTAAGCTAGGGGCCTTTTCAAGGGCGGCCACAAGCAAGCAGCCAGCCGGAGGGTGGGGACCAGGGCAGCAGGAGGACGGACTCTTCAGGGTGACCTCATGAGGCCAGGAAAGGACACTGCTGTAGGAAGGGGCCACAAAGGGGTGGCATCCATCCTTCCTCCAGGCGACATGGGCATTCTTCATTGATCATTCGACCCTCTTCCAGGAAGGTCCTTTGGGGCCAGAGGTGACGTGCAAGGCTGACTGGGGTTGGAGGCAGGGGCTCACAGGGCTGTCATCCAAGCAGCAGGACCCGGCCAGCCCACCTTGGGGCAGCCGTGGTCTGAGTGAGACCCCCAAATGCCCACCCGAGATGCAGTGTGGGGGCTGCAGCAGCCACGGTCCCAGTCTCCAACACAACCTGGTGCCCGGACCCAGCCTCACCACTGAGGGTCCAGAGCCCGATGTCATCCCCACGACCCGGCCACATCACAGACCCCCGGGGGGCCCAATGAATCAGAATTCCGCCTGAGCGATGGAGGCGGCTTTATGTCCTGAATTTCTGTCTTTCTGTTCTAAAGTAACCATTGGAATAATTTTCTTACAGAATGATAGTTGCCATGACAACCAGAGCAAATTTTCCTTTTCTGAAACAGATGTCTCATTTAGTTGAAAATTAGAATGTGAACAAACCCATGGGAAAAATTAATTCAAACTTTAACAGAGCGCTGAATACAATGTAATCTCTCAGAGGTTAACCCCTTAACAGCTTTTTTGTGCGCTCATGGTAACCTTGGAATCCTGTCTAATTAAGCCCGCTTAGCCAATATAAATGACCTCCGCGTGGCCAATCATTAAACGGTTTCCCCCTGAAGCGTGAATTCTAGGTTCCCTAACGGCAGACGGGAGGGGGCGGTACTTGTCTATAGAAAATGGCTGAGGCAGAGCGCAGCCAGCTCTGGTTTTGTCTCCCCAGGTGGGGAGCACAGCCCCTGGCAGGGGCGTGTACCAAGTGTCTTTCAATTAGCCTGGGATACAGCCACCGCATTTCCTAGGGACACTAGGGTGTGGGGACAGAGCAAGCCCAGGATGCCCCTGGCCCAGGTGGGCCAATGGTATACCCTGGCCCAGGTCCAATGACCGGAGAGGCTTGTGGGGGGCTCTCTTGACAGGACACCAAGGGACACTTGCACAGGCATAGTCCAAAGGCTCTTCACAAGCCATGAGCCTTCACACTCCCCCCGCCCCGCCCCGCCCCCGGGGAGGCAGTTGCCATCATGGCCCCATTTTACATATGCAGAAACTGAGGTACAGAGAGGTACAGAGACTCACTTGCCCCGGGCTACTTGGTGACCAAGCGAAATAGCCATGGCTCAAACCCAGACAACACTTCCCAGAGCCTGTGCTCTCGGCTTCCATTCCACAACCATGAAAATAAGTGCAGGGGTATTGACTCATCCTCCTCAGGAAACTCCACTGTACCAGCTACTGTCACCTTGGCTCAGTTAATCCTCAGAGCTGTAGGGAGACCCCCATTTAAGAGATGAGGAAATGGTGACACAGAGAAATCAAGCAATGTGTCTGAGAACACACAGGAAGCAAGGGGGGAGCTGCACCAGAGTTCCTGGCTCCTGTATCCTGTGCCCAATGGGCGGCTGACGCAAAGAGGACCCTGCTGGGGTTGCCCAGCCACAGGCTCCCCCTCTTCAGTGGCAACTGCCTGCCTCTGAGTGTCCCCTGCCAGCCTCCTCAAGCCAGCCCCTGGGCCTTCCAGGTCTCCTCTGAGCCTGGCTGGGCAGGGAGGAAGCAGCCTGGGATTCTGGCTCCTCCCTGCCTCTCCTCTGTTGCCCATGTGATGTCTTTACTCCAAAGCCTTCCATGGCTCCCTGCTGCCATGTCCCAGCCCACCTTTTGGACCATCCAGCTCAGATTTCCTGCTGAGTTCACACTCCTCCCCCATCTGATATGATAATGCACCTTCTGTTTCCTGAATACAGCCAGCCTTTCCCCACCTCCAGGGTTTTGCTCGTGGTGTTCCAGACGCCTGAAATGCCCTTCCTAGCCTCCCCACAGAGTCCATAACTGGTATTTGTTAAGGCTTGGTTCAAGGGTCACCTCTTCCAGGAAGCCTCCCCTGATCACTTCCATCTCCCAAGCACAGGTGACCCTCTCCATTCTGGGTGCCCTGATGCTCGCTCCTTCAGGGCAGACCCAGGTCAAATCCCTCCTGCCCAACAGACAGAGCCTAGGCGGGCTTCAGGGAGGGTTTGTTCAAGGTGTGAGTAAGTGGATGGATGGATGGATGGATGGATGGATGGATGGATGGATGGATGGATGGATGGATGATAGAATGCACTGACAAGTGCTCTACCTGGCAGGCAAGCAGGTGGGAACTAAGCATTAACCCTCGCCTCTCTGTACCCTTCCCAGAGTCCCTGGCAGTCACGAAGCCCAAAGACCTACAGCAAGAACAAGAATAATATGAGAACTCTTGCCATCTGCTGAGAAGCCATTCTCACCCTCCCATCATCACCTGTCCAGGTGGAATCATGTGCCCATTCCATAGGTGAGGCCTCAGAGGCGAAGGCAGACCCTGGATGCTCACACCCTCTGATGCGTCCCAACTCATCTCCTCTGGAGAACCTTCCCTGTGTCCCCAGGGTGGGAGCAAGGGGGACGCTGAGTGTGGGGAGCTCTGCTGCCTGCCTGGCAGCTGCCCTCAGCCCCGTGAAAGTCCTTTGGGGGAAGAAGGGAATGGCCTGTTACAATGGACTTGCTGTGGGCCAGGTGTTCTCTCACTTCTGGGTGAAAGCTGCAGTTTGAGTGGGGTGGGACCTGTCCTCCAACAGCCTCCCTGAGCTCTCAGGCCAGGTCCGCTCCCCCTCCCCACCCCAGCCAAACACTCATCCTGATCCCTAACTTGTTTGTTCTTCCAGCCCTGGCAGCTCTGCTCCCACAAAGGCCAGGTTTCCTGAGTCACTTCCGGGGAACCAGCCACAGCCTCTGCCAATACTGAGAGCCTCCCAGGTGAGGACGACTCCTGTCACTGACCCTCAATTCCTCCTGGGACACTCCCGCATCCCAGGGAGGCTATGCTCCCATTCTGCAGCAGGAGAAACTGAGTCTCCCAGGAGCATTCAGCCTGACTCCTCACCCTAAAGGTGGTCCCCTGACTCCTGGGGACGTCCCACAGGTGGAACCTCCACCCCACTTGCCCAACTCAGATGGAGGTTTGCATTGCCTTCTCTCTGCATTTCTCGGACTGGGGGGCTGAGAGGGAGGTTGGGGGAGCTGCCTCCACAGCAGGGGTGCCAGCTCCACCCACCCGTAGGGGCTCATGGCTGCCAGAGAGGGGGCAGGGCCACACAGAGCCGGCAATGCGTCCCCCAGGACTGTCAATCACACACCTTGCCAGGGCACACAGCACTTAAGGCAAGTCGGCAGCAAGATAAGTGGAACCGAAGAATGGGCCCCTTTGTCATTCCTAATTAATTTCCCCCCACCTTTCCGACTGCAGAATCATTCATCTTTTGTTTCGCGGGGACTGCGGAGGAGAAGGCAGAAGATCCGTCTCAAACATTAATCTCATGTGGGATAGTGTGCACATGTGTGCAGGGGCCTCTGTAAAGAAAACAACAACAATGTGAAATCAAGGCAGACAAGGGCAGGAAAGGGGCCAAAGAGAAATCATCTGTGTGCACGTGTGCGTATGAGTGTGAGAGAGAGGCTCTGTGAGAGGAGGAGGTGTGTGTGCAGGAGACGGTGTATGAGAAAGTGTACAAGTGTATGTGGCAGAAAAAATGTGTGTGTGAGTATGTGAGTACGTGTGGTGTCTGTGTGGTGTGGGAGTGTGTTGTGTATGTGTGTATGTGTGTGTGTGTATGTATGTGTGCACTTGTGTGCACGTGTGTATGTGTGTAGTGTGTGCACGTGTGTGCATGCACGTGTGTGTGGTGTGGTGTGTGCACGTGTGTGTAGCTGTATGTTGCGTGTGTTGAAGCAGCAGAGGAGGGGGTTAGAGACGGAGGAGTTTCTTCCCTCCATCAGAATTCACCGCCTGCCTGTCACGTGAGGCTGACAAGTGTGAGGTTCCAGTGGAAGGGACGTGGGCAGCAGCGGGACATTGGCAGTGGACACTGTGGGGTCTGTCGGGGTCCCTCCTAACCTGTCTCATGCCAGCTAGACCAGCCAGTTTCCCAGGGGGAGTTTACGGTCGGTCCTAGCGCTGGCTTCACGGCTCCCCTTGAGCAGACAGCTTTCCTGACCTGATCTGGCTTCCCGACAGGCCACCTGTGGTGCCAGACCAATGGCGCTGTGTGGCCCACTCATCTCTCCCTTGCATGGTCCTGGGAGGCAAGAAGCTGAATTCTGTTTTCCAGATGCAAGACCCGGGGTCACGGAAACCACGTCACTAACAGGCCAGGAATCTAGGGCCCCGAAGGCCATCCCCGCTTGGGTTCCTCAGCCCAGCAGGGGCTGCCAGAGGGACGGTGCCAGGGGCAAGCCGGGAAGAAGTGATGATGCCCACTGGACTGGTGGAGGCTGGCTGCTCCCCGACCTGACCGAGTCCACCCACCAGGCTAGAACCCAGTGCTGTCTCTGCCCAGGGCAGGGATCTTGGGCCAGTCGCTTGACCCGCGCAAGCCTCACTTTCCCCCACTGTAAATGGGAATTAAAAGAGCCCTGCTTGCCTCATTGCTAGGCAGATTAAATGGGAAAATTCCGTGGCAGCTCACGGGGAGTTTGCTGACTGCAGGGCCTCCGTACTGAACGGGAGGGAGAGGCTGCCTCTCCCGCCTGAACACGTGCAAAGGCCACAGCCTCCTGCTAAACCTCCAAGAAACGGGAGAGAATGCACAGGGACTCTCAATGCACAGGGACTGCCAGCCTCAGGACCCAAGGAACGTGCGTCTTAATAGCCTTGAGGCAACAAGAGACAAGGCTTTGGTGGTTAAAGGGAGAAGTTGGACCCACCCTGGTAGAGCTGGGCCCCCAGCGGGCTTCAGGGAAAGAGTGGTCCAGGAAAGGAGCCTGCTGACCACAGCCACCTCCGCCAGAGAGAGGAAGACGCCGGGGACCTCTGACAAGTGTGTCCTCCAGCCAGTGGGGCCACGTGGCCAAGGAAGCCCTAAGCCAAGAAATAAATATAAAGGGATCCCTGGCTTGTGCACCCATAGACCAAAGCATACACAATTCTCTCTGTGTGGCACCCCCAAACTGGGTTGCCCAGGACACCTCCAGATAGACCCTTGCTGAACATGAGCATGCAATCCAAAATTACAACACCCCAAATACATCAGAATTATCGGAGAGAAATGAAAAAATAAATATTTTCTGAAAGATTAAAAAGATTTTCTTAATATAAAGAGCAAAGGATTCTGGGTCAGGTGCTTGGAGCTGAGTCTCAGACTCGCCCATCTCTCACGTTGAGGAAGGACCAAGGGCCCAGAGCACAGCTTGAGGGGTGTCAGTCCAAACTGGGCTCACCAGGTGGGCTTCCTGGAAAGGGTGGCAGCCTTGAAGCCACAGTAGCGCATGGGCTAGGGGCAGGGATTAATGGGCAGGGCCCTCCTCACCACTGTCACCACTGGCATCTGGCCTTAGCTGGGGACAGCCGAGCGGGGGGCTGTCTCAGGCCTCAGGACTGGCCAGGATCCCGCCCCACCTGGCACTGTGTTCCCAGGACTTCAAACACATTCTGGTGAGAGGCATTTGTGAGGCAAGGAAAAAGCTAGGGGGTCATTACGTCACGCTCTATTCCCTTTTCTCCAAAGGATATATTTTATCAAGTTAGAAAAGAAGCATTTTAGTACCTCTCTGTGCACAGGTCCAGGCAGGCCTCCCTCCTCCCATCCAGGCCCAGCTCAGCTCTGTCACTGTGGGACCTTAAGCAAGTCCCTTCATTCCATGGGTCTCAGTCTCCTCAGCTGTACAATGGACACAAAACCTGACTGTTTCGAAGATTTGAGCAGCTCAAATGCGGAGCCTCCAGGAAGAGGTGAAAACAGTTATTGGGACTTCTGTCTGTGGCACAGACAGGCAGACCCTGAGCTCCTGCAGGGGAAGGTTTACAGTTCCAGGCTGCCCCCACCCTGGAGCAGGGCTTCCTGCCCCCACCCCACCCAACCAGCCACTATGTGCATGTGGGGAAGAGAGGACATCAAAGGCTCATGCTAGAGCCCCCCACCCCCCAGCCTGGCCCAGGGGCCACACAGCCCCACCCCACACCCCCACTGGCCTTGGTCTCCCTAAGCCCCCACTCTGGGCAGCGGGGTCAGTATGCTGTAGAGATTTGGGGGTGAGTGGGACCTCCGTGTACTGAATGCCTACTGTGTGCCAAGCAATTTACACACATGACCTCCTCGAATCCTAAGAACAACCCTAATGACAAGGAGACTATTCCTACTGTCATTTCACAGAAAGCCAAGATTCTGACCCAAGATCACACAGATTGTGTCAGAGTCTGGCCTTGCACAGTCCTGGTTGTTTGCAAAGAGCTGGTCCCTGAGGCTCCTGGCTCCCTGAGAGAGAGGCAGGGCAGCCAACACCCCTGCCTGGCCCCACGGCCTGGCCCTGCCAGGAGGCAGCCAAGCTGAGAAGCAGGATCCGTGCCCAGACGCCCAGCAACGGCCCGGCAGCCACTTCTCAAAGTTTAATGTCTCAGCAGGTTTAGATTCCTCCTTTCAAAATACCAGAAGTAATTAGACCAGATGGACTAGCTGCGTGCCAATTTTGCTCTCTCCCTCACTCTTTCTTTTTTTTTAAAATCAAGGCCGTTTTCAGCTAAATGAGAACAAAAAATGCATCCAAAACCCATAAATGAATACGGTATGTATACAGAATTTTTTTTTTAACACTTAGGATTTTGTAACAGCTGAGTTCTTCCTCTTCCTCTGCGGTTGGTTCCCGCCCCCTTCCTCTAAGCTGCTCTCGTGAAGGCTCCATGCTGAGTCTGCACCTGAGGGGACCAGAAATGGCTTCTCTGAGCCCTGGAAAGTCACGGTGCCCTGGGAGGGTGGTAGCATAAACACGTGGGCCCAGTGAGACTTTCGTCCCTTCCACTGGACAGGTGGATGCGGTAATGGAGCTTCTGCTGGGGAAGGGAGGGAATGGAAGGGGTCCAGGGACCCAAGGGTGTCTGCCTCCAGCCTGAGGGTGACAGGCAGCCAGGGTAAGAGAGACCAGCACTGAGAAAAGGAAGGAACCAGAGGGCAGGAGGCTGGGGGCAGACCTGGGTGGAGGTCACAGACAGACTCAGGAAGACCAGGCCTGATTTCAACCGAGTCCCCACCGCCTGACTTGGGTGTGTCCGTGTGTTCATCCATCCATCCACTCACATTCTATGCCTTGGAGTGAGGTCCACAGAGGAGAGATTCGGGTCCCTACTCTCGTGGAGACTCAAACATTCTAGTAGGAAAAAGAGACCGAGAAGAATTCAATTGTCAGAGCAATTAAGACAGTGCGGCCCTGGAGCTGAGTGGACTGCAGGAGCCGGAGACAGGCAGACACAGACGCGGGGTGTAAGGTGAGCGCTGGGCAGAGCAGACAGGAAGAGCAGACTTTCTGTACCTGCTGTCGGGCAAAGTGCGTGTCGACCTGCAAACCCCAGATGGACCCGCACCTCACACTGTCCACACCATCACGCTGGGGGTCCGACACCCAAACGTGAAACGCGAGGTCCTGGAAGATGATGTGGAAACATCTTCTTGATTTCAGGGAAGGGAAGATTTCTTAAATAGGACCCCAAAAGCACTTGCCATAAAGAAACACACATACACATTCGACTACAGCAAAAGTAAGAACTACTGCTATCTGAAGGCACCGCTAAGAGAGGGAAAGGCAGGTCACAGGGGAGGAAAAGCGACTTGTCACATCACGCCTGACAAAGGGCTTGTATTCAGAATACATAAAGAATTTCTATGAACCAATAAGGAAAAGACAGACAGCCCAGTTCCTTTTTTTAAATGGGCAAAGACGGAAGCAAGAAATCCGAGTGGCCAACACAAGATGGCCTCAGCAACCATCGAGGGAATGCAGCTGCAAGACCCCGAGACCCCAGCACAGCCCACGTGGGTCACAACTTAAAAGCCCGGCAGCACTAAGTGTTGACAAGGGTGTAAGGATGCTGTGGGCAGGGGGACGCTGGCATAACCAGGTCAGCAGCTCCACCAAAGAGCTGCATGGTAGTCTATACCCTGGCACTCCACTCCTAGGTATGTGTGTACGTGTGTGCAGTGGATATACACTCAGGAATATATATCTATGTGCACTCCTCTTAGTAGTGCAAGAACGTTCCTAGCAATATTATTTAAATAGCACCAACAGGTGGTTGGATCTGGGTAGAATGGATAAATGAATCGTAGTATATTCATACAATGAAATCCTACATAGCAGTGAGCAAAGAACCGATTACAACTGCCCACGATGACATGGAAAATTCTTAAAAATATAAATATTAAGCATAAGAAGCAGTATATGATACAACACATACTGAATGAGTCTGGTTGTATAAAGTTCGGGAAACCAAACTATCCCCAGATTAGGGTGGCCAGATGACACCGAGCATGTCCCGTTAAACTTGAACTTCAGATAAACAACAAATAATTCTTTTAGTATAAGTATGTTCCTAATATCACATGAGACAGATGCATATTAAAAGTTATTCTCTCTCTGCCTCACCCACTCCGGCAGGACGGGTTGGTAATGGTGCCGGGTCCTGGGGGGGCAGGGGGGCCACTGCAAGGACTGAATGAGAACAGGCCGGCCAGCCGAGGACCTGTCCTGGGCAAAGGCTTTGTAAGCACGGGCTGTCAGTAGTGACGGCCCCACCACCACCTGTATCCTGAGCTCCCAGATGGCAGAGACGGGTCTCATTTCTGGGTCTCCAGAGCCTTGCAGCGGGTGGGGCACACGACAGCCACTGTGGGCCTCAGAGCATGTGGCCTAACAAGAAGGCGAAGCCATTCACATCTGACCCGGTCTCCCCAGCAGAGCATCTCTTGGTGGCAACACTTAGAAGAAAGGCCAGTTGTGGTGATCCTGAGTTTGCTCGTGGTTTCCCCTCCCTAGCTAGCTTGCTTTGGTGAATTCTCAGTATCAAGGCCAGCCTGGTCACCCTGCTGCCCTCCCAGGTCTGGCACCGAAAGGACTTCGCCCAGGGGAAGTCCCACTTCTTCCACAGCTAAGAAGTGGTGGCACCCCATCCCTCACTGCCCAACAGCCCAGTGTCTGCCGTTGATGTGACTTCGGGGGCCTGGTGGCAGGGCCCCACCTTCCCAGAAGTGCAGGTCCCAGAGGGGAGAGCAGAGGAACTCAGGATTAATTTCATGGTGTTACAGAAGCAGACGCAAGCAACTAGCTCTCAAAGTGGCAAGTTTAGTACAACTCGCCCAGCAAATGAGCCCAGGTCCTGTGTCCCACCACCTGCTCCCAGCCCCAGATGGGGCCTAAGGGGAATCAGGGTGGGGTTGCTACATGGAATGCCAGTTCATGGCCTGCATCGTGCACTGCAGACGACGTGCCTACATTTAGCCCTTGGCATTATGGGCTATAGAGGACATCAGGCCCAAGAAGAGTCTGGCATAACAGGTGCTCAGAGATGTGGCTCCTCTCTTGCCTCATCCACTATGGAAACCCCATGCCTCCTCTGGACCCACTTCTATTACCCCCTCTAACAGGGAGCCCTCCTGGATCTCGCCAAGCCTTTCTCAGCTCCCTTCTCTGTCCAGCAGCCTCTTCCCCTCCTGCAGCCTGGTGCTGAGCCTGACGTGGCCTGGGCTGTGGGTGTGCACCCAGCTGGGACGACAGGTAAGGGGGCTGAGGAGAAAGCGCTCCTTGAACTCAGGTCCTGGGGACCTGGAACTAAAGGGCTCAGAACTGCCCCATGCTGGAAGCCACAAAAGCCAAAAGCAGGGACCACTGGTGGCTCAAGCACAGAGCAGCTGGATGACAGCAAGGCCGACAGCCAGCCTGACTCAGGCCTCAGCAGCACCATCCCTTGGCCTCCAGCTGGCAGAGGGGACCCGAGGGCTGGCCTGACACCCCAGCCCTTCATTCACACATGAGGCTGGAGAGCTGGCTATCAAGGGGGTTCTTCGGAGCCCAGCTGTGGGGGTGCACAGAGCTGCTCTGGGGAGGAAGTGGCTGGGACATTGAGTGACTCCTGTCAGCTCCCATCCCCCACTATCCTCCGTCCTACATCCAGGGCTCTGGCCAAGGCCATGTTAAAAGGATGGAGTCTGCAGCAAAGAATAAGAATGATGCCTCTGCTCATGGAGAGCTTGGCACAGGCTCCGGGCTCAGCTGAACCCTCCTGACACCTTTGCAAACACCCTTTGCAGGAGGGGTACTGTCACTCCCATTTTGCAGGGGGAGGAAACTGAAGCACAGAGAAGTTAAGTGATTTGCCCAAGGTCACACAGCCCATACGAGATGAGGCCAAGATTTGAACTCAGGCAATTTGGTTCCAAAACCATGTTGTTAACCTCTATAGAATATAACTTTTTAAAACACAAAAGGGTTGTGTATGTGTGTGAGGTATATGTGGGTATGTAGGGGAGACAGGGTGTTGAGAACCACTGAGCAAAGAGATCCAGTCCGGACTCCCTGGC
Source organism: Rhinolophus sinicus (assembly GCF_057876585.1). Lineage (NCBI taxonomy): Eukaryota > Metazoa > Chordata > Mammalia > Chiroptera > Rhinolophidae > Rhinolophus > Rhinolophus sinicus. Next base: position 6,847,297 of record NC_142501.1, read on the forward strand.
CTGGCACCTGAGAGCCTGCACATCTGACCCTCCGGACCCTCTTCCCCATCTCATCCACTGCCCCACCTGACCTTACACTCCAGTCCTTCCCTCATGCGTGGCTCACCTCCAGGCCTTTGCTCACGCCGGCCCCCCGCCTAGAATGCCCTGATTTCTCGCCTAACCAGACTCCTGCTCCAGGTCTGGGTTCTAATGGTCTGCCAGACAGACTCAGCTGCCACCTCTCTTCTGTCCTTGGCACTGAGCTCATCACATCCTTGAATGCCCCACTGGTCCTCACCTGGGACCTCACAGGCCACAGGGAGGGTTCATGGAGACCCTGTATATGGGGAGGACAGGGAGGTGACATTAGGCACCTCCTGCTGCTCAGGGAATGTGGGACAGCCCAGCGTCTCCCCTTTGCTCTGTGAGGAGGCCTTGGCAGGATGGGACCAGGTCCTACACCCGCCCACAGCCTCTAGCCTCCAGATGGTCAGCATGTGCCATCAACCGGGACAGCCCAGGGGTTTGCCAGACACACTACTGCTGGTAGCAGCTCTTCCTGAAGTCCCTGCACCCATACAGGCCCCATGTCCCCCTAAATTACCCCTCAACCTCCCTGCGTGTGCTGCTCTGGGTGATGGCGCAGCCTCAGGCCCTGTCACCCAGCCTCCATGCCTGTGAATGCCATGCTCTTCCTTCATGTCTCAGGTTACGCCACCTCCTCCAGGGAGCCTTCTGGGATCAAGCCGTAGTTTCAAGCACACGTGGTCTCTCCCTCCTGTGTATGGCACCCTCCTCACCCTGCCAGCACTTGGTACCCTGTGGCTATTGCCAGCTGGACCTCTAAGGGCCAGTCTATCCACATGTAAAATGGGGACAATAAATCAGTCCCCACAGGCCTGAATAAGGATTAGAGACAATGCTTATTGAGACTTCGGCCCAGGGCCTGGCTTACTGCAATTGCTCAGGAATGATTTGCTGCGACCACCATCATCACCACCATCACCATCACCATCATCACCATCATCATCACCACCACCACCATCACCATCACCACCATTACCATCACCACCATCACCACCATCACCACCATCATCACCACCATCACCATCACCACCATCACCACCATCACCATAATCACCACTATCATCACCACCACCACCATCACCACCATCACCGGGGCCCCCGTGGACATGCTGACCATCACACAGAACAGTCATGACCCATTCCCACCTTGATCCCCACACAGCCAGGTGAACTCATCATGAAGCCTAATCACTCCGTGTCCCCAAAAGAGAATAAAGAGTGTACTTGTGATTTAAGTGACTGCCCGCTCCGAGCCCCACTTGCTTCTGCACACGCAGCCTCAGCTCGTCCACCCCCACCCCCACCCCCAGCACGGCTGCGTGCTCACCGTGACTCCAGGGCACTCACCATGGGGAGCCATAGATCCGGAAGCCCCGAACGGTGACCTCTGAGTCCTGCAGGTAAATGCAGTTGGTCAGCAGCGACTGCACATTCTCATAGTTCTCGGGCTTCAGCTTTGACACGGACGGGAAGTAGTAAAAGTCCTGCTTGATGAGGTCGGCCATGAACTCCTGGTCGAAGGTCAGCTCGTGGTTGCCGGCGATCACAATCTTGTACTCGTATGGCAGGCTGCCTGCAGGGCAAACACAGTGCACCGCTGCTGGCCTTCTGGAAGCCACAGCATGGCTGAGGGAAGGGGGAGGTGAGAGCCTGGCATCCCTGGCGCAGCTGCCCCTGCTGCCTGCCCCCCAACCTGTGCCTTGCATCAGAGGCAGCAGCAGCCCAACCACTGCCCCTGCAGCCTTCCTGCCCGGGTGTCTTGTGGGTGACAGGCCGCCAGCCCCCAGACCACAGGAGGGGCTCCTCCAGTCTCCGAGCTGCAGTGCTCCTGGCCTTGTCCGCAGGACTTCCCTGCCTCCATGTCTTCTGTCTGGGCCAGTTTTCCACTGGAAGGAGACCCTGCCCTGGACCCCCGGCCTCCCCAGCTCACTGACCCAGGCCCCTTTCTACCTGGGGGTCTGACTCATTAGCCTCCACGTCCCAACAGGAATTGCAAGTTCTTTGCAAAGCCCAGGTCAAACCTTTGGAGATCCTACGCTCTAAGCTCAGGGAAAACGAAGGTGCCATCCCCTCGGCCATGAACTTCTAAGTCAAAACAAAGTCTGAGTGCGATCAAAACAGAACCATCTGTGCAGACCATGCATTGAACTAGTGACAGTGTCACTCTGGTTTTGCTCGCTGTAATCCCAGGCCGTCCTTCCACACAGGAATTCTTCCCCATTCTTTCTCTGGGGCCCCACCTTGCAGATGCCCTAAGCAGGTATGTGCACCGCCTCCCACGTGCTCTGGCTGTGGGCTGGGTTCCAGGGTGGCCACACAAGCCTCAGTAAACCACCACCCACCCCTGCCCTCCACTGTACCCCTGGGAGCCACCCTGGCACATCCCAGACTCCCCACCTCCCACCAGCCTCAGCTGCTGGGCTCCCAGGCCTAGAGAAACAGTTGTGATGGTACCTGTTCCAGATAAAAAATAAAATACTGAAGGTGAACCTGGAAGCCCAAACCTTTCTCCTGGCCCCTCCCAGTGGGTGTGTCCTGGGTCACACCCACTAAGTACTAAGGGGCGTGTGAAGGTGCCATCCCAGCGCAGGGGCCTTGGGGATATGGGCATCCGGGCAGGAGAACCGTGACATTCCACATTTCACAGAGAAGCACTCATGGCCGATGAAGGGGACCTCTGCATGACCTAAACTCTGTGTTTTTAAGGAGCCAACACAAGGGACGCTAAACCTGACTGTGCTCTGTTTCAGCAAGAAGGTCACGTCTCTTGTCCTGAATTATGCCTAGTTAGAAGGATCCCGGATGGAGTGTACACATGTGAGCCCTACTATGTGCCAGCGATCATCATAGGCTCAGGACGCTGGGGTGTGGAACGAGAGGGGACCTTCCCAGGGGACCGACTCCTGGGCGCGCAGGGGGAAGAGCGAGAGGCTGCCTGAATAATGGAGATCCACACCTCAGTACACCTTCTCCGTTCCTGAGTGACCATGACCTTTACAAGGAACACACAGGGCCAAGTGCCCCAGGTTAGGAGCCAGCTGACCTGGGTTCAAATCCCACCACCATCCCCTCTCATCTGAGCAAGTCACTTAATCTGTCTGAGCCTCAGTTTCCCCTCTGATCAAGGTGGGTGTGCCTGGTGACTGCCCCTCCCTCGGGCCTAAGAACTTTCTCTGGCCCCCAGACTCCGCTGAGCCCCTTCCTCAGGGTGAAAGGCTAGAAACCGCAGAGCCTTCCCACCTTGACCGTGACCTGAAACTATCCCCTCCACTGCTTGAGTATTGCGTCAGGAGCTCTATTCCAGAAATAGAGCCAAACTGGTCTCCCTAACTGGGAATGGACGCCCACGACATTGGATCAGGTGCGACAGACATGCAATCAGACTTGGCTCCCGATACGCATTCTAGAAAGAAGCATGTTTTCCCAACCCTATGTAAGCTCCAGGAAGAGGGAACTGTGTTTTGTGGCCGTGCCATACAATGAAGTGCCATGTACTGTAACCACAAATCTAATTGCATTCTAATTGCAATGCAAAGGAAGAGTCCCCCAGAAACCAGCTAGAACCTGCTTCTCCACTCGCCCCTCACCCCCACAGTTGGGACCTGCACATCTGTCCTGCCCGGGGCAGCTGTGGCAAATGGCTGTGGCAAATGGCTGTTGGATGGCCACCTGATTCCCAGCCCAGCCACACAGGAGACGGGGAGCCTAGCAGCGAGAAAGACTTTTTCTACAAAACAAGCAGAAAACCATAATCGGCTCGTCATTGCCCCACCAGCCACCCCAGGGTTCTTTACAGGTTTGAGAAAACAGTGTCTTCTCTCTTCTTTAATGTTTATCAACTCTGGGAGGCACGGGACAATGATAGGCATGGGCTCCAGGCGCTAACAGCCCCGGTCCCAGACCCAGCTCTTCCACGAACCAGCTGTTTGACCACCTCCCTGTGCCTCGGTTTCCTCACCTGTACAATGGGAAGAAGGACACCGACCTTGCAAGACTGTTCTGAGATTACAGAAGATAAAGAACGGAAACGCACAGAGACTTGTGATGTTGAAGAAAAATGTCAGCTTCCTTGGACCAGAGTTTGCAAACTAGAAGCCTGCAGGCCAGACCTGCCCACACACATACTATTTTGTTTGGCAAAACTTTTTGGTTTTTTAAAATCTGAATTTATTGCCAACGTAAAAAATTTGAGAGATTCCCAATAAAATGTCATTCTTTCTGTGTTCTAAAAAATCAATCCACTTTACAGTCTCATGATCTCGGCCCAGTCAAGTGCTGCTATTGGAGTCTCCCTTACACGGATGCCACATCACTTTGTCCCCGTCCCCACCTGTCCCGACGACTCACATCCAGCCCATGTCACTCATTTTAAGGCACTGCCCTGCAGGCGCGCAATCCCTGGAGACATGAAGGGAACACATCTGGTCCCTGCCCCTCAGTGCTTCCAAGCAAGTGGTGGGGACTGACTCCCCAAGCCCACCTGCCTCCCCACCTCACCCACCTCCTATTTCCATCACACCCCACCCCACGGGGCCTGGCCCAGAGGTATCGAGCAGGCTGCTTGGCCCCCTAGCAGGACAGCTCCAGCAGCACAGGAGTAGATGTGTTTGCTTCACCCATCTCTGTCCCCAGCAGGGGACAACTAGGCTCTGAGGTCAGGAACCTGCCCAGGTCCCACAGCCAGTGACCAGAACATTGGTCCAGGTGACTCCACACCTCTGGGTCAGCAGCTGAGACTCCAAGGCCACCAGAGCAGAGCCAGCTGGGACCCGTTACCCAGCCCCTCACCACTGCCGACTGCTTCCAGGCTCTGACTCTCCACGTTTGCACTTCACACCACTCGTCCATCCCACTCCTAGCGCCTCTAGGGCTGCGAGAGCCAGAGCCGCACTAATGTATTTATGTCATGTCTCAGACTGGGGGTGTTCCTTAAGCAAATAAGCAAATTACTCCAACTGTACAGTCCCATTTCTTTCTGCAGCTCCCATCCACCAGGGGTCAGGGAGCGAGCAGGAAGCTGTCAGCTCTCCCGTTCCTCCCCCCTCAGATCAGAGAAGGGTAACTGAGGAGCTCCCCTCCCAGGGTAAGGGGGTGGGGGGACACGGCTCCTGTCCACAAAGCTAGGCCGGGGCAGCAGCCACAACAAAGGAGCATGGTGCCCTCAAATATTGTCTGGTCTCTCCCAGGAAGGTGGGTGCCACATGGCTTAGAGGCAGGGGCTTGTCTGTTTGTGGATGCAGAAATCGTCCAGCACCATGTCCTTCCGAGCTGGATGTCCAGCCACAGACATGTCTGTCCGGACGTCCACTTGGACTGGGCAACCGCCGGCTGTGTCTATAACCTTCACAGACACCTAAGTATTACTATCCCCGTTTTACGTCTGGGAAAACTGAGGCTCAGAGAGGTGGCCTAAGGTTACACAAAACAACCCACAGAGGGCAATGGGCATTTGATGATCTTTGTGGCTTGGCCTCATCAAACTCATCCTGAAGTGGCACTCCAAACCATCACACTACAGTGCATCTCAGTGGGGAGCTGGATGGGTGATGCATGATGGGTGGGTGTAGTAGGCATGGGTGGGTGGGTGGGTGGATGGATGGATAGATAGGTGGATGGATGGATGGATGGATGGATGGATGGATGGATGGATGCATTTATAAGTCAATCAATCCAGCCTGAGATAGCTCTGACTGTCTCCTTTATATCAACTGACTTCTGTCTCCCTGGAGCCCTCCATCACCTCCAAACTTTTCCTCCAATGGTCCTGATTGGGCGTGTTTTTCAGACCCACCTCCCTTGCCCATAACTCTGACTGTCCAGCTCTGAATCTCCTCCAATTGGATATGCTCTCTTGAAGGGGTACAGGAGCCAGAACTAAGGCTCTGGTGTGGCTTGACTGTCACAACCTGGGGTGGAGAAGTCTCCTCCTGTGTTCTAGGGCTGCTACCTCTGTTGTTACAGCCTAAGCCTGTATTAGCCCCCAGGTGCGCACACCTTCCTGCAGCTCTGACCAGCCTGACTCTGGATAAAATGCACAATAACCAGTGTTTTTGCTGAGCTGCATCTTTCCCTCCTGTATCTGGGCAGTGAACGAGGGAAGTGTTTTGGGGACTCAATGACAGACTGACTTGCAGGGGCTTCGTGGGTAAAATATTAGATGAATACAAGTTCTTCCATCCAAAGCCTGCTAATGTCCCCTTGGCCCCTTCTTGCTGCTGTCCTTCCCGGCAGCAGAGAAGAGGGCTGACATACAGGGCAGCCTCCCCAGCGTCCAGATGGGAGAGCCGGCCCTGACAAGGTGCTGGAAGTGCCTGAATCCCAGGACAGGGGGTCTTCTCTAGGTAGTGCCAACCCATCCGTGGGAAAGACATCCTGTCTGAAGGGCCCCCCCAGGAGGGGCTCAGTGGGCAGCGGCTCGGGTGTCTGGGCAGCTGTGCTGGCTTGGTGAGACTCAGAGAGGGGACAGATGGGTCCAAATGCCTTTTCTGACCCTCCTCCCCTAATCAGCACAACAGAATCGCAGAGTCCAGTCAGCTTATCCCAAAATCCCATCAAGCCAGAAACTCGCTTTCTTCCCTGAAGCTGGACCCTGTTGTAAACGCTCCCCCTCTCCACACACACACACACACACCAAGACTCGGTCATGAGGTCAGTACCAAAAGTGACACACACAGGTTGCAGTCCACACTACTCACTGGACAGAGGAGAAAACTAGCTCAGAGAGGGGAAGGGACTTGTCTGAGGTCACACAGCAAGACACTGACAAGCATGGACTTGAATCCTGGCCTCCCGCCTCGAGAGTGCTGAACGACGGCCATATCAGCCTCCGGGAAGACATGCCCCATGGGGAGGGGAATGGAAAGAGCTGCAGACACTAAGGAAGAGCAGTGGGCCTGGCTCGGTGGGCCGGGACGTGCGCTGATCTCTCAACCTTAGATCTCGGAGAAGCACCAAGTCCTCATGGAAAGCAGCCCTGCCTCCCCCGCTTTTCAGAACTGGTGGGCACTGCTACGCATTTGTATTCTGAGTGACGGTGCCCCGGCCATCTTCGCAAAACGCTTCCTTTCTTGTCAGACCAGTTCTTTGAGATCCTGGCATTTGCTAGCCATGGATTTCTTGATGTTAACAAGACCATTAAGCATTAATCAGCAGGGCACTAGAGGATGACCGTACGGTTTTAACTTTTCATCGGCCACGTCTATCCAGAGACATGCATCCCATATAGATTCCATATGGCAGAAATTGTGCGCAGAGTTCGGGGCACAGAGAGGGAAGCAAATGGAAATCTCTGCTATTTGTGCTTCCGAGATTACTCTCCCTCCAAAAGGTTATGATTCTTTATCGCTAACACTTACCCATCCCATTTAACAGAAAGTGCTGCCTCCAAACTGCGTAATCTATTAAATTCAACAAGAAATGCGCAAGCGTCTCGGTAATCTATGCCACTCCGGGGCGGCACACTGAGCCCGGCGGAGTTACAGCGTTCTCTAAGTGCCTGACAATCAGGAAAATGCCCACTTACGGCTTCCTCCGCCCATTCCCATCTCGCAGAACACAGCAGAGAGGGATGGAATAAAGACACGGCATAACGATCTCTGATTGCATTTTTAGTATGTCTTTGACAGTTCTGTGTTTAAACACTTGCCAATGTCTGGAAGATTCCTATTAGCAGACTTCCGGGTGTGGCGTGCGGTCTGGGATGACACTGGAATGGAAAGAGCTCCATGCATCAGCTTCCAGCCCCTTGACGCAGATCCGGTGCACGAATGCCGGGGATGCATTCAGCCCAGCACACGCAGGGACACGGCCAGAGGTGCCAGCAGGAAGGGAATTCTATCTGTAGCCTGAACAGGCAGGAGACATCGGAAGACGGTGCCGGCAGGGCTGTGCCTGTAGAATCTGGTTTTGGCTGCCCTGTGGCGAGCATGTCCCTATGCCAGGCTCTGTGATCAGTGATTTACATCCAATGCTTCTAGAGACCCCGGGAAGCAAGGACCATTCACCACACATCTCGGCCGAGAGGCCTGCGCATAGCGGTTAAGGGCATGAACTACACCGGGAGCCTGAAGCCTGAATTATCTCTGCCTCCTACCTGCTGTCTGGCCTGGAGTGAAACCCTCACTGCTCTGAGCCTCAGTGTTCTCCTCTGTAAAGCAAGAAGGTCAGGGTTATTCGCAGGGTCTGGCAACGATCACACGATCCCACGGGGCAGACGTAGGAAGCCCCTGTGCTGTACTTACACCGCAGACAGGAAATGTCTGGCATGAGGTGGGGTTTGTACTCACAGATCCCCAGAAATAAGAGGCATGCGGGGCTACGTGAGGGAGCCACAGGCAGGTGGATGGTCAGGAGGCAGAAGGAGAGAAGGGAAGCCGTGGACATGAGCCTTTGCTGGGGTTTCCAAAGGAGGGTGGCAGATGAGCAGGCTTGAGAAAGGCTAGTCTGAATAATGTTTGTAGGCTGGGGAAAGGGGTGCAGGAGCTGTCCCTACTTGTCTGCTAGCCAGCCCTGGGGTGATTAGGGCAGGGGAATGGTGGCCAGTGTGTGAGGGCCCCACACAAGAGGTGGCTGTGGGTGGGTGGGGTCTGCATCGGTTGGTTTGCATATGAAAGGGCCCTCAAAGGTGAGTCCTGTACTATCTCCAGAATTGGCTAACGCTAGGAAGGGAGGTCCCTTCAGAGCCAGCAAGGCCCTGAGATGTCAAAGCATCAGAAAACAGAAAATGAAAGTCATGACAATACAATTGGATATTAGCCATTATCATGGGTTGTCAGGAGGAATAAATTCTGTGTTCTGCTCCGGTCCAGAAATGTTGGCTGGGAAGACGGAGGACAAAAGAGAAGTAGGAAGGTTGGGTCACCTGCCTGGGGTCACACAGCAGCTGCTGGAGGCCAAGTCACCTGCCCAGAGCTGGGTGTCAAGACCACCGCTTGGGACAGATGTGTCCTGGTACAGGAGACGCTCCACCGAGCCGCAGGCCGGCCCTGCCACCACCTCGCCCACCCACACCGTCCTGCAAAGGAGGGTTCTGGATTCATAGCTCAGCATTGGTGCCCATATTTAAAAGGCAAACTCAATTTTTCTTCTGTTCCATCCTAATAGCCAAAATGTTTAACTTTCAAACATTTGTTTTTCCTGAAAAATGTTTTAAAAACAGGAACATTCCGTCCGTCCTAATCATCTTTAAATGCTTGTTTCCACTGCGACTGTAGATTGCACGTGAGTTTAGGCTAAGAGAGACAGCTGAAAGGTTTCTGTGTTTTTCCTTCCAAAAGTAAGGCCGCCTACAGCCAGAAAAATTTCATGGGAACCTCCCCAGAAGTCACAGCCTGGCAGAACACACAAGCCCAAAGATGGTTATGAAAGGTCCCTGGTGGCCCTCCCAAAAGGGCCAAGCTAGTACGGTGACCGTAAATGGAACATACATTCAGAACGTGAGGCGAGGGCACCGCCTCCAGGCCACGCCCTTTTGGTGCTCTGACCTCATCTCTCATCACCCCCAATTGACTGTGCACCCACCCTCCAGGCTGCTTAAGGCCTCCAGACATTTGCTAACGCTGTTCCATCTACCTGGGACCCCCTTCCTGCCCTTTTGTCTGAATCAACTCCAATTCAGCTATTCCGCAGTCGGCCCAGTGCCACTACCTCCGAGATGCCTTCCGTCAGCAGCCTGTCTTCACCTGACCCAGCGAGGGGAAGGCTGCTCCCCAACACTGGGGGTTGCCTGAGTGCCCAGAATAATGAATGAAAAGGACCTACACCTGAGGTACATTATCCAGGTCATATGCAAAGGATGAGGTATCCAAACATAGTGGAATTTTCAATAGCAACACCGGAAACTAAAAAAAAAAAATAACAATAATGCCTTCCAAATTCTGAGGGAAAATGATTTGCAACCCACAATTCTACACCTAGCCAAACTATCAATTAAGATAGAGGACAGAATGAAGACTTTTTCTGACATGCAACTTTGCCAAACATTTATCTCTAGTGCATTCTTTCTCAAAAAACTACTGGAGGGTGTGCTCCACCAAAATGAGGGAATAAACCAGGAAAAAGGAAGCCATGGGGTCCCGGAACCACGGGGTCCCTGACAGAAGAGAGGCAAAGGGAGAAGACAATGAAGGGAGGTCCCAGGATGACACCTGCATGCAGACGCGAAGGTCAACCAGTCCAGACGGGGGCAGGGGTTGGAAGCTCAGGAAGTTTGAGAAAAATGAGCCAACAAGTGGCCTAACACCGCTCACCACACTGCTGAGGGGTACAACGTAAAACAAGCATAGAAAACAATTAACTACAAAACAGTAAATACTTAGGAAAAACAATGAGTTGCACAATGACTATTTAACCAAAAACTATGATAGAACTACATTAAAAGGATAGGAGAAAGAACATGTGTATACAGGTGGAGAGCCTAGAGCTTTAAATCTGCATTTTTCACTGTAAGAAATTAATAAGTAATATCTAAAATTGAAAAACCAAAGAATAGCAATATCAGGTTGTCACTTAGAGACACCATGGTAATGAAAGCAGCAGCTGCCAGGGTTGCACTGGGAACGGGCCTCGGGCCTCGGGCAAGGAATGCTGGTTTCATCATAAGCCTTGTAGCACTTTGTAACTTAATGCACACGTGTATTACCACAATGCAAATACTTTTGATTAAATACAAAGAAGGCATCAAGAGGCCAGGGCCTCCTCACCCACTTCCTACATCTGTCCAGAGACAGACTGGCCTCTCACTTGCTCTGCCTGCTGCTAAAAATCTAGAACTCGATCAACTTGGGTCCAGTTAAGACCAATGGAAAAACAGAGCAGGCAGAAAACCTAAACTGGTTGAGTCCTTGGAGATTCTGAGGGCCTAAGTGCTGGGATGACTCTGGCAACCAGGTTCAAAGGCAGGTGACCTGGCCAAGCAGCTCCTCACCTGGCAGATCAAGGAGTCATTACTGACACCACAGGTGTTAGCTGTTGAGCGTCTGAGACAGGCTCTCTCATGCCCTATTTCTACTCTTCATAATAGTCCCACAAAATGGGCACTACTGTGGCAGATGAAGAAATTGGGGTTCAGTAAGTTTAAATACCTACATAGTTGGTCAGCAGAGAAGTGGGAATCTGACCCCAGATCCATCTATAGCTGAAGCTCATGATTTCTCCCTCTGTGTCACAACCACCAAGACACATTACAGATGCCAGAGCATTTGCATTAAACATTCCTAAGAGAAAGAAAGAAAGAAAGAAAGAAAGAAAGAAAGAAAGAAAGAAAGAAAGAAAGAAAGAAAGAAAGAAAGAAAGAAAAGAGAAGAAGAATATTGCCATATACTTGGGTCCTTACAATGCCTCCCCTATTATGAGGATCTCTCAATGACTTTATGTTAAACAACATAATATTTTGGAGAAGATCTTGTGGCTTCTGTAAACAAGCCTTTAAAGACCACTTTTAAAAGCAATACAGACGTGAGAACAAATTAAATGAATTCAGCAAAAGTGCAGGATGCAAAAGCAATGCACATAACAATTCATTGCATTTCTATACACAAACAATAAATAACCCAAAAAGGATACTATGAAAACAATCCCATCTGCAACTGAATCAAAAAGACTAAAATACTTAGGAATAAACTTAACCGAGAAGGTGAAAGATTCGTACATTGAAAACTACAAATCATTTGCTGAAAGAGATTAAGGAAGACACCAATAATGGAAAGACATCCCATGTTCATGGATTGGATGATTTCATATTGTTAAGACTACAATACTACCCAAAGCAATCTACAAATTCAATGCAATCCCTACCAAAATCCCAATCACGTTTCTTTCAGAAATAGAAAATCCATCAGAAAATTCATATGGAATCTCAAGGGACCCCAAATAGCCAAAATAATCTTGAAAAAAAAAACAGAGTTGAAGATCTCACACTTCCTAATTTCAAAACTGACTATAAATCTACAGTAATTAAAACACTATGGTGCTGGCATAAAGACAGACATACAGATCAATGGAATAGAATAGAAAGCCCAGAAATAAACTTTCACATATGTGATCAAATGATTTTCGACAAAAGTGCCAAGACCATTCGATGGGGAAAGGATAGTCTTTCAACAGATGGTGCTGGAAAAACTGGATATCAACATGAAAAGAATCAAGTTGGACCTTTATCTTGTACCATAAAGAAAAGTTAACTTAAAATGGAATAAAGACCTAAAGTAACTTGAGCTGAAACTCTTAAAAGGAAACATAGGGAACAAGCATCATTGACTATGGCAGTGATTTCTTGGATATGACACCAAAAGTGCAGGCAACAAAAGAAAAAATATATCAAAATTTAAAACTTCTGTACACCATCAACAGAGTGAAAAGACAACCCACAGAATAGGAAAAATACTTGCAAATCATATTTCTGAGAAGGGGTTAATATCCAGAATACATAAAGAACTCGCAACTCAACAACAAAAACAAAAAATAATATAAAAATGGGCAAAGGACTTGAATAGACATTTCTCCAAAAAAGATATACAAATGGTCAACAACACATGAAAAGATTTTCAACATCACTAATCATTAGGAAAAAGCAAATCAAAACACAATGAGATACCACTTCAGATCCATTAAGATGGCTACTATCAAAAAACAAAAATAAAAAACAACCAGTGTTGGTGAAGATGTGGGGAAATGGAAACCCTGTGCACTGTTGGTGGGAATCTAAAATAGAACAGCCCTGGGGAAAAACAGCATAATTTAATTTTTTTAATTTCTCAAAAAATTAAAAATAGAACTAGAATAGGATCCAATAATTCTACTTCTGGTTATAATATCCCAAAGAATTGAGAGCAGGGACTCAGACAAATCATAGCAGCATTATTTGAAACAGCCAAAAGGTGGAAGCAACTCAAGGGTCTGTCGGCAGATGAATGCAAAAACACAATGTGATATATCCATACAATGCAATACAGTTCAGCCTTAAAAAAGAAGGAATTTCTGACACATGATACAACATGGATGAAACTTGAAGACATATGCTCAGCGAAAGAAGCGTCACAAAAGGACAAATCGTGTACGGTTCCACTTATATGAGATCCCTAGAGCAGTCAAATTCATAGAGAGAGAATGGTGGTCTCCAGGGGCTGGGGGGTCAGGAAAGTGGGGCGTTAGTGTCTAATAGGTACAGAGTTTCAGTTTGGGAAGATGAAAGAGTTCTGGAGATGGTGGTGGGGATGGTTGCACAACAGTGTACATGTACTTAATGCCCCTGAACTGTGCACTTGAAAAAGGTTAAAATGATAAGTGTTATGTATATTTAACCACAATTTAAATTTAAAAAGAATAGCAGAAGAAGAGAGCTGAGGGCCCTAAGTTTTAGACAGCTACAATTGGAACTGTGGGTTCGTGGGACTCTTAGAGTCCTAGAAATGCCGTTTTTAGAATCTTAAAACCCTGAAGGCCAGGCATTTTAATATGGGAAGCAAACAAGCCTAGAATTTTAGAAACCACCTAGGTGTAGAGATGGGAAGGGACTAAGCGACCATTTGAGTCTTGGCCCCTTCTCCCCCGCTTTCATCAAAAAGTCCTAATTGAGACTTCCTTCAGGCCAGGCAGGCTGTACCTGCTTCTACCTCACCAGAAAACCCCCAGCCTGGATTTCACCTGGGGTCTGACGGCCCTGATGGCTACAGGGCCAGGTATTTGGCCCTCCTGTCACTGAACATTTTTTCCAAAAGGTTCCACGGGTGCCTTCTGGTGACAGACAAACCATTTAAAGGGGGGAAATTGGCTCAAAGCAATGTTCTTTGCAGCAGCAACTGAAATAAGTATTTCAAACAATGAAGACTAAAGGTTCCTATTTTTAAGGTATTTCTTAATAAAATGAAGTGTTTTCAAGCTAAATAAACATTTTGTATATCAAGATACACTAATGTAGGGCCAGCCCGGTGGCTCAGGTGGTCGGAGCTCCGTGCTTCTAATGCCGAAGGCTGCCGGTTCGATTCCCACATGGGCCAGTGGGCTCTCAACCAAAAGGTTGCCAGTTCGATTCCTCCAGTCCCGCAAGGGATGGTGGGCAGCGCCCCCTGCAACTAAGATTGAACACAGCACCTTGAGCTGAGCTGCCGCTGAGCTCCCGGATGGCTCAGTTGGTTGGAGCGCATCCTCTCAACCACAAAGTTGTCAGTTCGACTCCTGCAAGGGATGGTGGGCTGTGTCCCCTGCAACTAGCAATGGCAACTGGACCTGGAGCTGAGTTGCGCCCTCCACAACTAAGATTGAAAGGACAACAACTTGACTTGGAAAAAGTCCTGGAAGTACACACTGTTCCCCAATAAAGTTCTGTTCCCCTTTCCTAATTATATATATATATATATATAGAAGATACACTGCTGGGCCCTGTGCTGGGAGCTGGAAACAGAGCGGTCACGACATAGCACCTTATCTGGCATCTAGTGTGGGAAAGACACACACAAGAACTTTGAGATGTAATCAAACAATATGGTGAATGTTGACATTTAAAAAATTTACTACAGTAAAAGACACATTACCTCTGCAGTAAAAAAAACACAAACTGCCTCAAAATATTCCCTCTCGCTTCAAACACACTTATCCCATTCTTGCCACTTTCTGAAGCAGGTCTGGAAGTCCTCTTTTGTGAGGGTCTTCAGTTGTGCTGTCATGGCTGCCTCGATGTCCTGAATCATTTTGACTTTGGGAAAGAGCCAGAAGTCCCACTGTGCCAGATCTAGTGAATAAGGTGGCTGAGGACACACCATAATGTTTTTATTTGACAGAAATTGCTGTACCAGAAGTGATGTGTGACACGGAGCCTTTCCATTGTGATCACAAAATACGGTGAATGCTGCTGCCGAGTGCCATCCAATGGAAAGGCAGGACCTTCAATAAGGGAAGTGGTGCGTCAAACCTTAGTAACAGTGAGTGACAAGTTTCAACCTGTTCAGTGCAGTCAGTCAGGTGTGAACTACTGTTGAGAGAAGGTGTGTTTTAAAGTGTGACGTAATCATCCTCCATCATGACAATGCTCCATGTCACACATCGCTTCTGGTATATGGCAATTTCTGTCAACTGAAAACACTACAGGTATGTCCTCATCCACCTTATTCACTGGATCTGGCACCGTGCGACTTCTGGCTCTTCCCCAAAGTCAAAATGATTCAGGACATTGAAGCGGCCATGACAGCACAACTAAAGATACTCACGAAAGAGGACTTCCAGAACTGCTTCAGAAAGTGGCAAGAATGATGGGATAAGTGTGTTCGAAGCGAGGGGGAGTATTTTGAGGGGAATTAATGGCAATGTGTCTTTTGCTGTAACAATTTTTTAAAATTTAAACATTCACCGTATGTTTTGATCACACCTTGTAAGTGGGGGTGGTTCCAACTTATACGGAACCTTACACAACAATGAGTTTTCCTTTCTCTGACCATGATAAGAAAGGGTCATCATAGAAATAGGTGACGTGGATGAATAGCAGCTCCCCAGGCAGACAGGACAGGGAAGGGCATCCTAGGAAGAGGAGGAGGACTCCACACAAGCAAAGACATGGAGATGAGAAAAGCCAACGTGTTTGGCAGAGGACGGGGTGCGTGGAGGCAGGCCTGGGGGGACAGTTGGAAGCACACTCGAGTAGCCTGGACGGCCATGCAAAGATCTGGACTTCACCCAGGACACAGGAGGGAACCAGCGGGAGTGTTAAGATGGGGAGGGGCAGAGTTGGATCAATGAACAAAAAACTTTTTTCGAACACCGACATGACAAATGTTAGTCTGGAAAGTGACTATTTTGAGAGTTTGGGACGCTACCAAAGCAGGCTCCACTTTGTCAGCTCAATGCTTCCCCTTCACTGTCATGGCTGTCAAACCAGCCCCGAATTAGCTCCAAACTGCCACCTTCCGCAGCTCTTAGAACTTCATTTGCATCGTGCATTCTCAAAAAGGTGTGAAATTCTTCTTCTCCTTAAGAGAAATCAAAGAAACAAATCTTTACTTTAAAAAAAATCTGCCTTTCTTTAAAACAAATTTCAAAGAACTAGATCCTAACTTTTAAATATCTGATTAAAAAAAGATGGTGGCCTCCTTGGAGGATATTAATAATAATAATTAAAGCTACCATCAACAGAGCACGTACTTTGTGCTGGGCACTTAGACACATTCATAAAACAAGCACAACAAAAGCAATAGCCTCATTTACTATGTGTTTATCCCATGCCAGGTCCTACACTGAGCCCAGACCAATCTCTGCCTCACTGAGCCCTCCCAATCCCAGCTCCCTGTTACAGATGAGGAAACTGAGGCTCAGAGAGAGGATAAAACATGCTCAAGGCCCGGTGACTGGGAAGAATGGAGCCAGGATCCAGACCCACATGCTTAAGCAAGGTCCCAACTGCAGTGCCTTATTCAGTCCTCAGAACAGCCCTACAAAGAGGGGGAGTGTTACCCCCACTCCGTAGATGCATACACAGAGGCACAAGACGGTTATGATTTTCTCAGGGCTGTCCAGCAGGCATGTGGCCGGGCAGGGCTGGAGAGGGGTCTGCCTGCTCCAAAGGCTGCATCCTTTCCACTGGCCCCTCTCTCTCTTGAAGAGGTTGTAAATAGTAAATACACACGGAAGGCCTGCTGGCGCTCTCCAGGGTGCTGAAGATGCAAAGGTGTGCAAGACAGACAAGCTCCTGCCTTAGAGAAGTGGACCTTTGTGGGATACTGGCAATAAAGGAATAAACGAATAAGTACCAGGTCAGATGGGGGTAACAGGTATGGAAAAAATAAAGCCAGGTGAGGGGGACAGAGAACATCGGGGTGGTGGAACTGACCGATGCAGGGCAGTCAAAGAAGACTTCTCTGGGAAAGTATCTGAAAGCCAAGACCTGGGTGACCTCTGGGAAACCACATCCTTGCACTGGGTCTCAGTCTCCTCATCTGTAAAGTGGGGACAACATTACTCAGGACCCGGGCTGCTTGTTGCGAGGAAGAAGTGAGCAAACCACATGAAGGCACCTTTAAACTGTAAAGAGCTGTCCAGAGGAAGTCATTACGGTGAAGCCTCTGTGGGACTTGCATACGAGGCTTTGTAGCACAATGTGGTTTTCCCACATGAAATGTAGGATGTTGGAAGTTTTCATGTCCCATCAGCAACTTGAACAGGACTTTGTTTAGTTGGCCGTGCTGCTATAAAGCATGGCTCCTGAATATCAAAACTATCTTGGAAAGCAGGAATTTGCTGATAAACGAAGGGCTTGGGTTCTCTGGATACACAAGGGAAGTTCCCACATAAAATCATCACCTTGGGTGTTAAAAATAATAATAAACTTTTAAAAGGTCATAGACCTTGGGCTAGAATCCTGATTCTACCTGTATGGTGCTGAATGACTTGGGCAAGCTCTTCACCTCTCTGAGCTCAGTTTCTTCATGTTGCAGAGATGGTAATAGCAAAGGGGTGTCTAGCTGTGTTGTCCCATCGATAGTCCCCTGTGGCTATTTAATTTAAAATTAATTACAACGAAATAAAAGACAAAAGTCAGTGTCTCGGTCACACGAGCCACATTTCAAGTGCTCAATACCCACAAGACGCAAGTGGCTGCCACACTGAACATCGCAGGTCTAAAGCCTTCCTACTTGTCACCTAGGAGTCACCCCCCCCAGACCTACCAAATTGGGATCTGCACTGTAACAAGACACCCCCCACTCCCAAGGGATTCTCGTGCACCTGAAGTCTGAGAAGGGCTGGCTATGAGGGTGAAGGGAGAGACCAGGTGGGGAGACACGAGAAGGGGCAGCTCTGTAATCATGACAAGTGCTGGCAGCTTCTGTGCCCTCTCTAAGTGGTCACCACAATCTCCAAACCAAACAACACGGAGCTGCCGGAAAGTCTATGCTGAATCGAGGTGCAGGAGGCAGGCGGAAAAGGAGGTGGGGATAGGGACATCGTGGAATCTTCCAGACATTTCAGAAGTTTGTGGGCACACGAGGACAGAATATTTCAATTCTGTGCTGGCCAGGATTTTCTGGCTTGCTGACTATTCCTGTTTTGGAATGAAGTCCAGCATGAAAATGACATTTTAAAAAACTCACAGGCTTATTTCATATCCAAACACATCTCTCCATGTTTGTAGAAAAAAAAGAAAGAAAAGAAGCATACAAGAAAGAAAATCTTGCTTCCCCAGTTCTTGAATGACCAACCAGCTAATTCTCTACCAACCAATGATTTCTTCTGATGGTTCCCTTGCCCAGCAGGACAGTTAACAAGTGAATATGAACTTCCACGTAAAGAGGAAGTAAAAGGCTCATGGTAGGAAACCCAGCAAAGCCTCAGAGCACCTGTTCTTTTTCACACATCATCTCTCATCCATACACCCACCAGCCTGGGAAGAAGGCAGCACTTCCATTGTAGGGATGAGAAACCTGAGACACAGGTCAGGTGAGTCACCTGCTTCCATCTCACACCTGGGAGGTAGGCGAGGGTCCGACTTGGCCACAGGCTACCACTTCACCCTGTTCCCATCGTGTCGTGGCATCTCCTTGTTTATACGTCTCCGGAGTAGGAGTCTTGCTTGTTTTGCTGCCTACCACATGCTCAGCATCTAGCACAGAGTCTGGCACAAGGTAACACTCAGGAAATGTTGGTTGAATGAACGAATGATTGCAAACCAATCACGTTGGCAAGTAAAAGCTCCAGCCTCAGACCGTCCATTAACCTGCCCCTTCAAGCTGGAAGGCCTGCACCCACCACTCACTTGTCCAAACACAGCCCAAATGCCAAGACGCCCCTCAAGTGTCACCTCCTACATGAAGCCACCTGACCTCTCCTGCTTGGTCACCACCCCCCACCAGGCCTCTGCTTCTCCCACTCACCTCCTCAGGCCCTCCCTGGCCCTCCAGCCACATACCTCTCTGCTGGTCCTCGAATGTGCCACCAACACTCCTGACGCAGCTGCTGCCTCTGCCCCGGATGGCCCCCCCAGACATGTGCATGCCAGCTCCCTCCATGGGTCTCTGCTCACACGTCACCTTGACAGAGGATCCCACCCTGTCCCCTTATCCCGATCCCCCCACACATTACAGCTCTGTTTTCCATGGCCTGTCTTCTGTTTGCTCCCTGCTGCATCCCAGTGCCCAGACTTACGCGCAGCACATAAAAAGTGCTCAGCAAACATCCGTTGAGTAAATAATCAAGTGTAAACTAGAAAACAAATAATAATGATGATGGTGACTAGTCCACGGCAGGGTTAAACCCAAGTGAGAAGTGGGACACCTGACAGCAAAGATATGAAGACGATGACAAGAGGGGACAGGGCAGGTGCATGCCGGGGACCTCTGGGGAAGAATGGAGATGTTGATTAATCTTCGACTGAGTTAAGTCGGATATGCTTGTTAAAAGTTGTGAGTCACCACTACACAAAGCAAAGCGGAATGTACAATTTCCAAGCCAGCAGAGGGGGAAAAAAGAAACTCCAATCAATCCAAAAGAAGGTAGAGAGGGAGAGACAGAAAGCGCAAAAAGAATGACAGAAATGGATGTGTTTTATATACTGGGAAATACTGAACAAATTTTCATTGTTATGGTTCCAATACAAAAATCTTTACCAAGGTCGTTCTACACGGAAATGACCAGGGCACACATCTGGTCCTCAAGGGCCTCACAGCAGAATGAAATGGACGTCAAGCATGCTACAGGGGATGGACCAATCGGAGGGGCTGGCACATTCCCTCCTGCCAATAATCAGAGCCATTCACCAACGCATCTCCCTTTTCACCTTGGCCCCCAGGAAACTCAGGCTCCAGTTTCCAACTCAAGCAGCCCAGTGAACCCTGAGTGTTGATATTCTAGGCCCTCCCTCTGAGCTGCTCTAATTTCTTATTTTTTTCGTTCTTGGCTTTTAATTTATCATCAACACTCTACCATTTTACTATTCTTATTGTTTTTATAAACCATCTCAAATTCTTTGGCACAAAATGGGATATAAATAAGGAACCAAAAGAGCCAAATGAATCAGAAAATACACACACACACACACACACACACACACACACACACACACACAAAAGAAAATACACAAAATAAAACCAAGAAAGAACTTTCAGGGAGCCCAGACCTTTCAGAGAAATGCATCTCTA
Organism: Rhinolophus sinicus; assembly: GCF_057876585.1. Lineage (NCBI taxonomy): Eukaryota > Metazoa > Chordata > Mammalia > Chiroptera > Rhinolophidae > Rhinolophus > Rhinolophus sinicus. The sequence goes on from NC_142501.1 coordinate 6,867,480, forward strand.
CCTTGTTTAAATACCAAGACAAACAAACAAACAAACAAATAATTAAATAAATGAATTCTTTTTTAATTTAAGGCAGGATTTTTAGGATGATAGTCTTTAAACAACCCACTGCAAAACATGTTACACACACACACACACACACCAGTGGGTCTCATTTCATTTCCAAAGCCATTCTGTTGTAAATAGATAATTAGCACTTAAGCACACCTTTCAAGAGGTTTATACATTAACATGAAAATACTATAATTATGGCTGCCCAAAATCGCTGGACTACAACTTAGCATTCTAGAATTTTCATCTTTATTAGAAGTTAATTTTCTCCCTTTTAGTCCCTAAAACCTACTTTGGCTTTACCAGGAATTTTTTATGAAGAACATAGAAAATTAATTTTTCAGTGAATACCGTTCGTCCATTTTTTATCTGAGCATCGAGCCCGCTCTCTAGGCGACCAGCTGTTGATCGGTCACGTTTGCTACTGCAATTACGCACGACCAACACCCCTGGACAGCAGTGGCCTCTGAGCAGAGTGACAGTGGGTGACACGAGGCTTGGAGCCCAAACACACTTTTGTTTTCAATATTCAATCTCGAGTCTTTGCGAGAATAACGATGTGTCTGAATCAGGCCATGGTACCCACGTAATGAACAAAGGAACAAGAATCCACTCTGGGTTCACTGCATACGTTCAGTGATGGTCATGGTCAGCTCTTAAAAAAAGAAAAAAACGTTGTTTGGATATTTTGATTAAGTGACCACATCACAAAATTTGTTTTCTTTTTTCATTCGTTTAACATACACTTGTTGAGCACCCACCTCATGCCAGGCCCGCTGGGCTCTGTGGATACCACCCCCACCCCGTATCTCTCATCGGCAAACCCTGTTGATTCCGCCTCCAAAGCCCCACACTGCTCTCGGGCGCCCTGGCCACCACCGGGTCCAGTCCCAGCTCCCCTTGCCTCTGGGCGATACCTGCACCGGCCTCTCCAGGTGACAGGCATCCTCTCAGGCCTGCTGCAGCCATGCTCCCCCCAGCAGCCAAAGGGGTCCCTCAAATCACAGAGTCCCTCCATGGCCCTCCCCTGCCTAGCCCTCCACCACCCCCAGAATAACATCCACGTCCTCACCCTGCTGGTCAGCAGACCTGGCCTCACTCCCTGGCCTCTGATGGGCCTCCGGCTGCACGCCAGGCAATTCAGGGCTGGGACCCTCTCAGCTCAGGACCCTCTCGGAGGGGCCTTCCCAGGCCGCCTTCCATCAAGAAACCCCCACCTCGCCTCGCCCTGTTTGTGGAGCTGATTCATTAGTCCAATCACCTAAAATGATCTTGTCTGTTTATTTTGCTTAATGCTTATCATCTGTCTCTGCATTCGTCTTCAAGAACCTTGGGCAGGGGCCACATCTGCGGGTCATCACCGAGTCTCTCAAACCAACCCAGTGAACACAGTAGCCCCCCAAGACATGTGTTGACTGGGATGAATGTAGACCCCTCCCTTGTCTCCCACAATCACAGCCAGAGGGAGAGAGGAACCCCCACACCGGGTCCTGAAGCCAGAAGGAGTTCACAGGGGTGGACTGTTTCACCCCTGCTAGGAGGGGGCTTATTATCACATGGCACAAACGTCACTTTATGGGTGCAGACACTCCGTGGGGACAAGTGAGGTCACCTGGCTGGTGAGGGGCAGAGCCAGGAGTGGGCCCCAGGCGCCCCTCACTCAGTGCTCTGTCTGTCCCCTGCTGTGCAGTCATGACCCCAGGTCAGCACAAGGCCTGTCAGACAGGACCCGCTGGCCAAGCTGAGGGGTTCACACCCCTGCTTATTGTGGCCATTCCCAGGAAATCTCCATCCCACCTTCACCACCCACCCACCCGCATGGGGCAGGAGAGAGGAATGGCTGTGCCTCAGGATACCCTAAAGTGTCCTGCCCCCGGCCTGGGGTGTACCCCAGAGCAGCCCCACATGGGTGGACTACGTAAGGAGAGAGCCTGGCCAGCCGGGGTGAGGCCACCCAGGGCCTGATACATAAAATACGGCATGCCCACCACAGAACACTGCAGGCTTTGTGACAAGTACTGAGTGTAGAGATGAAAATGAGTGAGGTGTGGCCCGAGCCCAAGCACACCCAGGTAAGAAACAGTCTGTGGGAGGAGGGGACCACTCGTGTCCCACTGGGTGGGGAGGTTAAAAAAAAAAAAGCTAAAGGAATGAGACAAAAGCAGGGACTTGCCCGACCTGCCACGGGGAGGGGCAGAGCTATGGGGAGCAGAGAGTGGGGCTAACTCAGCCTCCCTCATCCAGGTTGGCCTCCCCCGAGAGGAAAGGGAGAAGCGATTGAAAGAAACCTCCGAACTTGGGACACGGCTGCCTGAGGGGAGAGAAGTGGCTGGGGGGGTGAGATGAACCTCTCGCTACATCGGAAAAAATCATTTCCCACAAACAATTTCTGCACCTGGGGGTGGCCTCCTGCTCCCGCATGGCCCGCCCTGCTCCTTTCCGAAGCCCCTCACCTGCAGCCCATCCCATCGGCTCCTGGTGTAAACGGCAAAGAGGCAGAAGGACTGTCAGCCCATTTCCTCAGCCAAGCCCTGTGCCCGACCCCCTCCGTTCCCCTGTGCCTTCAACACTGGCAAATGAGGCAAGAAGCAAGAAACCGCCTGGAGTGAGTTCTCCATTTCCCTTCCTCCCTCACAGATTTTAATTAAGGGTTTACTTGCAAAAGACCCAGCTCTATTTAACTAAATCCTTGGACCCCTTTTATATTGTCTCATATATCGTTCTATGCTAGGGCACCAGTAAAAAGTTAATTATAACTTCTAAATACTCCATTACCGGGCCCTCATCTTCCTCCCCTGCCTGGTTCTGCTGAGGGTACACCACTTAATTAACTGGTTCAGCGTGTGCTCTAACATACCTCTCCATGCTTATTCGACAAGCGCCTGCCAAGCACCCCTCCGAGCCAGGCCCACCTGGGCTCTGAGGACCTGTGCTGACCAGGGCGCTGTCTCCACCCACAAAGGACTCACAGGATCCCGCAAGAAGAAGGGGAGAGTGGCAGGCTGGCCCACCAGATGCCCAAGGCAGCTTGGCAGGTGATATAAGTGAGTGGGCAGGGTAGATAACAGGGTGGAATAACAAGAGATGGTAGCTGACATCAACCTCAAAGGGAAGGGAGAAGAGACCCGGAGCTGTGGTTGGGAGGGTCTCAAACACCACACTCAAGGGATGCACCCTCCTACATACATAGCTTCTAGGGATGGGTCTGAGGTTTGAGAGTTCAGTTTGGGACAGAACAAGTCTGAAATCCTGGTGGACAGCCAGGAGGAAGTGTCTTCTGAGAAGACTGAATATACACCAGCTGGATCTCAAGGAAAGGTCTGGGCTGAGGACAGCGAGGGAGGCATCCTACAGGTCTGGATAGGAGCAAGAGCTGGGGCTCTGAGTGATTACCATCCAGAAAGAAGGTGGTCGAGAAGCTCGAGGTTGGCCCTGGGAGAACCCACCTTCAGTGAGCAGAAGGAAATAGGAACAAAAGGAGATGGAGAAGGGGGACGCAGAGAAGGAGGTGGCATGGAAGCCAGGAAAGGAGAAGCCAAGTTGGAGAGGGCAGCATCCTGTCCAGTGGAGAGGCGAGGAAAGAAGGGCCGAGAACAAACCTGCCGATGGCCTCCGGGTGGTCACTCCCAAGGCCAGGGCAGGGGTAAGGCTTCGGGAGCTGCGGGGATGGGAGTGAGAGCTGAGGCTACCAGCTTCTCCTGGAGGGGGGCAGGGGAGGGGGCAGCCTGGCACCTGCCAGTCACAGAGAGCTGTCTGGTATCTTGCAAATCCCAGCTCAGGAACTGATGGTTCTCGAGGGCATGGCTGTCACTCAAAGCCAGTGGCAGAATTCTCTTGCCTTGGGGAAGATGTGGGTGGTGTGGAGGCCTTGGGGTCACCTGCTGCTTCTGCAGCCGGCATCCTGGAAGTGGGTGCAGCTGGCACTCAGCCTCTCATCCTTCCCGCAGCATCCCTGGCTTCCAGGGGAAGCCCACATGCCCACCTGGCATACCTGGCCCTTTTGGTCCACTCCAGGTCACCTGCTGGCCTCAGCTCCTAGCCTCATCCTAGAGACCCCAACTCAGCCTTTGCCCCTGAGTCTTCTCAGACCCTCCTCCAGCCCTGTGTTACAACAGCCATGTCTCACACTGGTCCGCTCACAGCTATCAGTCGTGCCCCACCCTGCTGGGGACACAGTGACCAGCTCACAGTATATCAGATGCCACTCCGGTCCATCCTGGGTCCACAACTTCTGTCCAGGGCCGACCCTGGCCGAGCATTGGCTGGCGTTGGGGATGAGGCTTTGACTCTGCCCTCTAGGGGCTGACAGTGGGGGTGGGGCACAAGGACACACATAATTCCCTGCCACTACGAGGTGAGGGCCACCACCAAGACCTGAACAGGGAGCTCTGGGTGCCCCGTGGGACGAGGGACCCAGCAGGTTGGAGAGGCTTCATGGGAGGTGACAATGGAGGGCGGGAAGTACTCTGTCCTCTGGCCGGTGGAAAAGAAAGAGCGGTCCCAGCTGGGGGACAAGCATGAGCCAAGGCCCAGAGTGGGAAACTGGTTCTAGGAATGGCAAGTGGAGCCGGCCTGTGTGGCTGCAACGCAATGGCTTGCTGACATTGAGACTGGTTGATCGGTTTGTTTTGTGGGAGGCTCAAATCAGGGAGAGGCATGTTGTTCCACAATAATAGCCCCCACTTCCTGAGGGCTTCTCCTTGTGCCCAGAGTGTGCTAAGCACCGTATGAGAACCTTACTCTTCCATCCTCTGCAACCCTATGGGGTAGGTAAACGATTCTCCCTATTTTACAGATGAGGCACAGAGAGGTTGAGTGACTAAGCTAAGGTCACACAGCAAATAAGAGGGGGTGAAGACAGGTCTGCTTGACTTCCAGGCAGGAGCTCTTCAGCCTCATGCTGTCCCGCGTCCCTGCGCAGGCACGACTTACTGATCCACGCAGTCTGTGGGCTCCATGCTGCCTGTCCATCATCACATCATTAGCTGTGGAGGAGAGGAGCTTCCAGCACATGCTTTTCCATTTCAGCAGGTTTTGCTTTTCCTTTCACTCTTTATAGCTGGGAAGCCTGTCCTTAGCATTTTTCAGCTGCTCACTGGGACGTTGACAAATCAAGCTGGCATTTCTATTGCATGAATATATTTGGGATATGAATGTCCAACAAAGGGATCTGCTCAGAGGGGCCCTGTCACTCCCAACCCAGCCCCCTCCAAGGAACACAGACCCAGACAGAAGCCTGCAGATGGGTAAAACGTGGACACCGCTCCCAGCCACGCTGAGAGCAACGCACAGACGGCAAATTAGAATCAGCGTGAATTCAGCCACACACAGCCCCAGTTAGGTGCCTAATCTTGTCTTACAAACAGGGCCTTTTTTCATTTTTTAAATCTCCTCTTGTCTGTCTGGAGGTAGCCCCTGGAATCGGATTTTAAGCGCTTTCTGAGATCAATGAATGGGGAGGAAGTAGGTTGTGAATTTCAAAGCTGAAACTTTCTCTTTGGGGAGAACTTCTCCCCCAGAAGAGCTGGGCCAGTGGGCCTGGGAAAGGGGCTCCTGGAGAACTTCTGATGGGCTGGGTGACATCAGGACCGAAGCCTGTATTGCCCCCGTCCCCATCCTGGGACACTGCACCAGACACCAGAGAGGCCAGTATTTCATTAAAAACAATGAGACTTTAGTGTGGCATTTAGCTGATGCTACCAAAATAATAATACATGCTCTCTGTAAAAAAAAATCAGTTGGGGAGAAAAAGAGAGAGAATCATGAAGAAAATAAAACGGTTCCAGCACCAGACATGAACTCTGGAACACGGCAGAGCCCTTGTCCTCACTGGCCGTGCTGCTTCCACTCTTGCTCTGTAGTCCAGGCCTTTGAGCGCCGTTTGAAAGGTCCCTTCCCTTCACAAACCTCACAGACCTTCATCACGCCTAGAATCCACCCCAAACCCCTGGCCCCGGCCCGCGGGGCCGATGCAAACTGGCGCCACCTCCCCAAACCCTCCTCGCTCGTCACTTCCCTTGCTCTCTGTTCCCACCTCTGGCCTTTGCAGGCGCTGTGCCCACAGCCTGGAACGTTCCTTAGACGTCTGCCTCATTCCCAGCCTCCATGCCTCTCCCAAGGTCACCTCCTCAAGAAGGCCTTTCATGTCCACCCAGCTAAATGGTCAGTCACCGTCGTGTCCCCAGGGCACTGCTCCACAGACAGCTCTCTTACTGCTTATGTATCTAGAAAGCTACTGTCTGCCCATCACCGAAATGTGAGTGGGGCCTGTCCCTCACTACCCGCTGTCACCCCAGTGCCTGGGACGTGCGTGGCACATAGTGAGTTCCCAGTGAGGTAGACTGAATGGACGAGTGACTATTTCCTCCCAGTCTTTTCTGTGTGTGTGTGTGTCTGTCTGTCTGTCTGTACCACTGACATAGCTAAGATCATATGTCAACATTCCTCAGAAACTCCACGCACGTACTTTTACGTACAACTTCTATCATTCTCTCTGCCTACACAACCTCAAGCCCCGAGTCAAATGTCCCCAGTTCTGTGGGACCGACCCATGACCCCTACCTCTACACAGATCTGCCAAACGCCAGTCCATGAGGGAATAGTAACATCTACACGGCACTTTGCAGTTTACAAACTTCATCACCATCCCAGCGGAGCCTCAAAACAACCTTCGGAGGTGGGCAGGGCACAGGGAGCCTGCCAACCTTATTTAAAACAAGGCCCCTGAAGTCAGAGAGGTCATGTGGCTGCCACAATCCCCTGGGCAGGAAGCGGACCCAGGGTGTCCAGCCCCTAATGCCACAGTCCCCACCTTTAGTTTGAATCAGAGAATATTCACCCTAAGAAGAACCAGAGAGGCAGGCGGAGGAGAAGCCAAGAGCTCGGCTCCGGAGTCCGACTGCCTGGGTTTGAATCCCAGCTCTGCTACTTACAAGCTGTTTGACCCTGGGCAAGTCATTTCCCTTCTCTGGGCCTCAGTTTTCTGCTCTGTAAAATGGGGGTGACAGTAGTCCTGCCTCATTCTGTTGTCAGGAGGATTAAATGATTTAATAATACACACAAAGGGCACAGAACAGCATATAAAAACAAGAGAACACATACAAGATGTGATCAAAAACTATGGTGAATGTTTAAATTTTTAAAAAATTTATTACAGTAAAAGACACATTGCCATTAATCCCCCTCAAAATACTCCCCCTCGCTTCAAACACACTTATCCCATCGTTCTTGCCACTTTCTGAAGCACTTCTGGAAGTCCTCTTTCGTGAGTGTCTTTAGTTGCGCTATCGTGGCTGCCTCGATGTCCTGAATCATTTTGACTTTGGGGAAGAGCCAGAAGTCGCTCTTAAGGTGCATGAGGTCACACCATAATGTTTTTATTTGACAGAAATTGCTATACTAGAAGGGATGTGTGACATGGAGCAATATCATGATGGAGGACAGACACTCATGAAAGAGGACTTCCAGAACTGCTTCAGAAAGTGGCAAGAACGACGGGATAAGTGTGTTCGAAGCGAGGGGGAGTATTTTGAGGGGGATTAATGACAGTGTGTCTTTTGATGTAATAATTTTTTTTTATTTAAACATTCACTGTATCTTTTGATCACATCTTGTATTAACACTCAATAAACACTAGCTCTCTATAAAAACAGACCTGTCCCGATACACCTCTACATACCTAATGAATGCACAACCCACCTCTCAGCCACGAACACCACATCCCTGGGGACAGAACAGCTGGCCCAGAGGTGAGTCTCACTTTGTGTAGAGGACAAGTCCCCCAAAAGCCACTCGCAGATGGACTTCTCTAAGCCGGCTCCTACTGAAGCTCTCACTCACACACAAATTCCCTGTGGCTCAGACCAGGACAGAGAATGCTCCTGAGTCTTCAGTCTGAGGCCCCCCACCCACCCCACTTGAGCAACAAGCACCAACATCTGCAACCCTTCAAGGCAGCAAAGGGGAGGAGCCTGGTGGAAAGAACCTTGTATAAAAGGAAGACGACCCCTTTGTAAGTTCATACTTCCCACCCTCCATAAGTCAGGCAAATAAGTTAATCCAACTCATTGCAAATTATGAAGAAGGCCCCTAAATTCCTACGAACACACTGTATTTTGCTATGTATAATGCACAGTTTTTTGCCCAAATTTGAGAGGGAAAAATAAGGATGCACATTATACGTGAGTAGTATCTATATAAGTGCTTTTAATTCTTTTATTTATGCTTATGAGGTAAAAGTGTAACTCCAGAAATCAATAACGATATCTGCATGCAAAATAATACCCTGGTTTTACAATCATCGGTTTTGTCGAACTTACGACGAACTTGCAACGATGAAGAGCTCTTGGCCTCCTATGAGGTGTAAATATCCTAAATTTGTTAACCGGTACATAGAATTTCTTGTACCTTGTATCTGTTCTTGTGTTTTGTCACTATTTGTTACATAAAATTTCTTGTACCATAATATGTTAAAAAATAAATGTTAAAATTCCTTTAGAAAAACAAGTACCTAAATGTAAACAAATAAAAATTTGAATTAAAAAATTAAAACAAAAGATTTTTTTTTCCCTGAAAGTTTGGGCCAAACACTTGGGTGCGTATTATACACGGGAGCACATTATACACAGTTAAATACAGTCGTTCTGACTTCTACTAAGGCAGGGAGAGAGAGAGCTTCCTCAAATGCCATCTCACCCTGCTGGCCCTCCCAAGCCCCGGGTCAGACCCCACCCTTCTTTCCAGGCCTGTCACCCTCTTCTCCTCCAAACCGTTTCTCCAGCTACAATACCTCAGGCCTCTTCTCAAGTATCCACTGGTACCTCTGGCCTCAGCTGTCCCCTCGGCCTGGTGGCTCCCTTTCCTGCACAAACTCCTAGCCCCTCGGTTGAGGCCCGGCCCAAAGTCAGCTTCTCCCCGAGGCCTCCCCCACCAGGAGAAAGCTGTGGTCAGAACCTGCACCGAGACCCCAAGCACTTGGCACCCACCCCCATTGCACACGCAGGTGTTCGTTTGTTCATTCATTCATTCATTCCACACTGAGGGGAGCGCGTGGAGGGCTGGGGGGGTACATCAGAAACAATCCCCATCCTTGCAAACCTCAGTGCAGGGGGTCCAATGAGGATCCGAACAGCACCCACCACAAACAGCTGCTCCCAAAATTCAACCAGGGAGTGGCGGTGAGGAGCGTGCCACACTGTGCCTGGCACACTGAGCCTGGATGACGGCAACTCCTGTTATTGGCCTTGCACACAGGCTTTTGGCTCAATCAAGTGAGGCCTCCCCTCTTTTGAGACCCACAGCAGGGGGGATAAGAAGCCAGGCTCAGAAAGGGTCCCTCCCAGACCCAGAGGTAGCCCGGAGCAAGGTGAGAAGCAGGGGGCAGGCCTGTCCTGCAAGAGCCCTTCCCCACCCCAGCCTTCACAAGGTTCATCCCAAACCGGATTAGAATTCCCATTTGAAAAATCAATATTGAAAGCTCGGAGTCTGCCACGTGGAGAGGAAGGCCTTGCTTGTAAATATTTGCCTCCACTGGCAAAGCCAGGGCTTTCGCTTGCTGCAGCAACCAGCCAACAGCACAGCGGGACACCCCTGGGGAGGCGGACTGTCTGGCGGCCAAGCGGGGCTGCGCAGGGGGGTGGGCTAGCCCGCACCCACACCTCCGAGACAGTGGCCAGTGCGCCAGACCACGCAGGGGCCGTCCATCTGTCCCCCCAGGCTGTGGCAGAGACGACTCGCTGGGAGGTTTCTCTGATTCCAAGCAAGTAGCTTTTCCCAGGGGGTACCCCAGGTTTATGTCTTTCTTATTTTGGAAGAAATAAAAAAGCCAAAGACAAAACCCTGGGGGTGTGCTTGCAAATCATGGCCCACCACCATGGGACAGCGCTCACTCACTGTGCCAGCAGCTGCCCACGGGAGGAGCCCACAGCTGGTCCCTTGGGCCCCTCACTGGGGAAGCCGTCTCCATGGCGGAGGGTGGCTGAGCCCGTTACATGGCAGCTGAATACCTACCCTGGCATCGCCATTCCCAGAGAGTCATTCATGCATTCACCGTTCAGCCACTCGTTTATTCGCTCATTCATTCATTAATTTCATCCATTATTTATTGAGCACTGACTGGGGGCTGAACACACAAGTGGACAAAAACAAACCTGGGCAAAATCCCTTTGGGAAGGAGTCTCCCGGGCCCCAAATCCCCACAAGCAAATGGCAAGTCACAGCTGAGACAAATGCTGGGGTAGGAGACTGCCGAGGTTTGAGGGGAGAATGAAAGGGGTGTGACCTGGTCCGGAAGTCAGGGAAGGCTTTCCAGGGGGCTGGACAGGCAGACAAAGGCTGGGGGGAGGGAGAGGGCAGAGCAGGGAGAAAGGGCAGCTGCGCACAGGGGCGCCCAGCACCTACCAAGCCACTCGTTGAATTTCTTCACCTCGCTCGGGAGCCCCAGCTCTGTGAAGTCCCCAGCGTGGATCAGCACGTCACCATAGGGCATCTGGATGGGGTCCGTCCTCGAGTGTGTGTCAGACACACAGACAAAGCGGGTGTAGCCGGGTGGCTTGGGGGCATCATGAGGCACCGGGTCCACCCTGCAGTGGGGAGAAGACACTGCAGTACAGGCCATGGAACCGACAACTCACCGTCCCAGCAGCTCGGATCCCACCGACCCCGCCTCGGGCCGAGCGCCCAGCCTTCCCGAGGGCCCACCTGCGTCCGAATCCTGATTCTCCCACTCACTAGCTGGGCAGAACTCTTCTCCCCCTGAGCCTCAGTCTCCCGTCTGCAGCATGGGAACCTCAGAGGGGTGCTGTGAGAGTAAAAGGAGGTAGCAGGTGGGAGGTACAGCAGGTACAGTGCCCACGACTGCACCCACGACCGCTGTTTGACTAAAGCAGCCTCCGCCCTTCCTCCATTATGACCCCCACCCCGGGGCCTTTACAGATGCTTTCTTTCCCTACTCACCCCCCTCCTGTGAAATTTCAGCACCAGATAGGCTAGCTATCTGCTCTTGGACTGTGTGCATATCTGTGCTTTGTAAAAAGATGAACATGACTTTTTCACCCCCCAAAAACCAGTTTTTACCCCCTTGGGGGAGCTATCAGCCCCACTGAGAATGCAAGGACTGAAGTCCACGGTCCCGTTGAAAGAACTGAGTTCCCACTGCCGTGCAAGCAGCATCCAAGGACCGCCATGGATAAAAGGCACGAAAGACAAGCGGCAATTTTGCAAAACTGTGAGGTGGTCTGGTCATATTGAAAACAACAGCTTTCCAGGGGTATATAAGAAAATGGTCCTGGAATCAAAAGACCAGCGTTCAAATCCCAGCTCTGCCACTTGTCACTAATGTGTGACCTTAAGCAAAACCTTTGGCCTTGGTTTGCTTGTCTGTAAAATAGTGACCGCACTAAGCAAAAGTACCCAGCAAATTCCAACGTGCTGACAGATGTAAGTTCCTGTTCCCGGGGGACCCCTCGCAGCCCGCTCAATTCCCAGTGAGGACATTGAGCAAGTGGCCAGGTGTCCCAGGGAACAAATGCAGACCCAGGCCCCCGCCCCGGCTCAGCCCTCTCCCCACCACCCTCTGCCTCTCAGTTGAATGATCTTGCCAGGCTCAGAACTCTTAAAAACAATGCCATGACATTTCAACAAGCAGCTCTGTCCAAATGAGTACGCTGCTCGAGGAGTTGTGTTTAAATCTAATTATGCGGCAAACCAAAAGCGGTACCATATCAGTTACATAAATACTTTTAAAGACATCTTTCTAATTATCCTTTTTTTTTTTTTTTCAGACAATATACACCGAAGAAATTTAATTAACACCTTACGAGAGACATGGGTCCAGCATGCTAATGTTCAGGGAGGATTTGCACGCTCAGTCCTCTGCAGTCAGAGGCCCCAAGCCAGCCTCTCCCCAGTCACGGTGCCGCGACAGGAGGGGGCACACCAGGTCCTTTTCTGGGGCTGCTGAGCCCAGTTTGAAAACCAGCAGGTTGGAGCTGGGCCCAACCGGGGAGGAGAGGAAAATTCCCAGAGTTCAATGATGACCCACAGGGGGGAGCTGGAAACTCCTCCTCTTCCCTCTTTATTCATTCATTCTTTGACTCATTCATTCATTCACTGGTTCATTCAGCACAGCACATTCTGACCACCTACTGTGTGCCAGCCCTGAGCTCAATGCTGGGGCCACGGGGATGAATCAGGCCTGATTCCAGGTCAGGAGACGCCAGAATGATAGTGGAGACAGACTTGGCCAGGCCGTGACAATAAAGCCACCAGCTTTGATGGGGCAGCACAGGCGCTGGGGCCCAGAGAAGGCCCTGCCCCAGCCTGGGGTTCCCTGGAAGCTTCCAGGAGGAGGTGGAGCCTGAGCTGGTCTGGAACCTAAAATCTGCCTCCCAGTTCTCCCCACAACTCCTCAGTTCTCTGGGTCTCTCCCTCCCTCCCCCGCCCCCATATGACAGGCCTGGGAACCCACCTGTGCACCCTGCCCGCCCCGACACAGCTGACCACACCAAGGGCAGCCATCACTATTGGCCAATCAAATTCACTCATTCATTCATTCATTCACCCGCCCACACACAGAGGTGAGCATACCACAAGGTGACAGAAACTAAGTCAAAGAGACAAAGAGAGACCAAGAAGGGAGAGGCAGGGAGAGAGATGCCACCCGCAGGGCCGCCACCAGTCCCCACAGTCTCTGCCCCTGAGAGCCCCTCATGGAGGGGCCCCTGGCTTCCCATCTGCCGTCATCGAGCCAGGAGCAGCATGAGCTACTCGGGCTGGGCCTGCTGCTGGGGCCCAAGCTCCTTAACTCTGCTCGTATTCCCTCCACCCCGAGGCTTCCGAGCTCAGTGAGGATGCAAACCTAATCATCCCCAGAGAAAAAATAAAGACTCTCATTTCCCGGCACTGCCCTCCGGCTATGTGGATTGTAACAAACGCTCAACCTTGAAACTGTAACAACAGTAATGGTTTTGATGATTCAGACGGAGAGCTCATTAAGCGCTCAGCACGCTCCGTGATTGGCTCTCTTCACCCACACAGTGAATGACGGGCAGGCAGGGTCCTAGGGATGTGCCCATTATACAGATGAGGGAACTAAGGCTCAGAAAAGACTGCCTTGCCCAGGATCTCAGCTGCGGAAGCTGGTAGAGCTGAGACTGGAAGCCGGTTTTTGGTTTCAGACTCACACCAAGCTGGAGTACTGCCATTTCATTCAGTCAACCTACGGACAAATTCTTACTGAAGGCCTCTAAAATGCCAGGCACCTGCTAGCAGCAGGGATACACCTGTGGCCAGGACACCCACGGAAGCCACCTCGTGGAGCTCCCAGAAACCCAGCCTGGACTTGGGAGCCAGAAAAAGAACAGGAAGAGTCCAAGTATGGAGAAAGGGGGAGGGGGTACACAAGAAGGTGGGAGGGCAGGGGACGCCACCCTTCAAGTGAGGTTCCAACTGCAGGTCCAGCCACGTGACTGGGCATCAGCCGTGGCATTTTGGAATGAGACAGACCTCTAGTCCCCTCCTGTCATCCTACAAGTGGGGAAACTGAGGCCCAGAGGAGGGGCAGCGACTGGCTGGCTCAGTGTCGCACAACTGCTTGGTGACCTTTTCCACGAAGCACTGGCTCCAACGTGACCCTCAGCATAGTGCCCTCCTGCGTCCCCGTGCCTCCCCTTCCTTCCCACCTCTGGCCTTGCTTGTGCTGGTTCTCCAAGTTCAGGGGTTGTGCCTGCCACCTCCCCCAGGAGGCCCTCCTTGATCTCGCTGTTCTTCCTGGGCCATGCTCCCTGCCTCATCCTGCCTCCCTTTTCTTTCTTCTTCCTGTCCGCTGTGCTAGGCTTGAGGGACCAGCCTGTGCTGGTGGACGGGAGAGACACTTAGGAAATTGTCCCACGAATGTATAATCACACGCTGTAGCATGAGCCATGGAAAGGGAGTCTGTGAGTGCCTAGAGCTGAGGTCGGGGGCTGAGGAAGGGGACGAGACCTGGTCTGAGGAAGCCTCCACCAAGGAAGTGACATCTGGGTGAGAACTGAAGAATGAATTGGTGTTAGCAGGGCAAAGAGTTGGGGAGGCAGAGGGAACAGCATGTGCAGAGGTCTGAGGCAAGAGGAAGAATGAAAACAGCTACTGCACCTTCAGGAGAGGGATGCAGGATGAGAGCTGCAAACAAGTGGAGCCCGAGTTTAGTCCTCTCCTCCTGCCTTGCCCCTTGGCCCCCTTCCTGGGCTCAAGGCTGACACTCACTGTCTCCTGGAGACCTGTCAGCACATAGGCGGGATAGGGCCCACAGCGCCCCTTCTGAAGCCTCAGCCTCATTAAGAAAGGGGATCAGTGCACCCTCCTGACACGGCTGGGAGGGCTGGGAACAGGTACACAGGGCTACTCCAGGCCTGGCACACAGCACAGCTCCCTGGGCTGCTACATTCTTCAGGAACCCCCACAGCCCGACGTGCTTCAAGGGTCTTTAATCAGGATGACTCATCTCCCCCAACAGACCCCTTCGAAAGTTCAGACAGAAGAGGTGCTATGCCTGGCACCAGCCCCCCCCAGGCACCCACAAGGAGGACACCCAGGACAACCCTGCCCCGCGAGCACTACTCTCGCCTTCTCACTGACCGCCAGGCCACGTCCACCTGCCCACCCAGGACAGAAGGGCTGGTGCCAGCAGGGGCTCTCCCAGGCCACCACAGGGTTTCTCGGCCCCCAGCATGAGGGTCTTCATTCTCAGGTCCTGAAACCCAGAGATTCATCACTCAAGCAAAGGCAGCCTCATTACCGCCAGGGTCTCTGGGGGCAAATGCATAAATCACACAGCTCAATTGGAGGCTACTTTGGGACTGTCACTGTTATTATTAAATATAAATTGTGGATTTATTAAATAAGGCCCCCTCACTCCCTCGCCCCGGAGACAAAGCCCAGGACAGTGATAAATCACGTTGCCGGGCAGTGGCATCTATCCTCCTGTCTGCTGTCTTTTCCTCGGTGAAGACGTGCCATGGAAACCCGCAAGGCCACCTCCACAGCCTGCACACTTCCCTGTGCTCCGGGCCTGGGGTCTGAAAGAGGGAAGTGGAAGGCAGCAGCCCCCCAAGTTCCTGCATGGCGCTGGCAAAGTTGTGTTTCAAAGCCGGGCTGGCCCGAGTGGGCAGTGAGGGAGCACCGGATGAGGAGTCCAGAACCAGGCTTGGTGCCTGCTCTTCTCGGGCTTTGCCCAAACCTCCGGCCGTCTCTGAGCCTCACTGCCAATGGAAGCCCAGAACGCTGGCCAGTGTCGGGAGGTGGTAACACAGAGCAGGCCAGGAGGGATGGGAGTGGGGCAGCTGGTGTGAGCCTGCTCTGACCACTCCAGCTGAGTGACCACAGGAAGCCAACAAACGTTTTCTCCATCGCACTCCACACTACCAGTAGCATGTGCCATTACACACTTTTATGACGTGTGTGCTGTCTGCCAACCCATTGAGGGGCTCAGCTCAGTGCAGGCAGGGGTTTGTAAATAAGTGGCAGAGCTAGGATTCAAACCCAGGCAGGCCAGCTCAGAGCACATTTCTACCCAGCGTGCTATGCAGCTGCTCACAAACATCTTAGACGGACAGACAGATGGATGGATGGATGGATGGACAGACGGATGGATGGAAGAATGGATGACCGACCTGCAGTTGCTCAAGGGTTAAGTGGGGGAAATCACCCTCTTTCATTTGCTCACTCACTGCCCTTGCTCGGGACACGGCCTGTCCTGCTCCTGCTCGGGGCATCTTCCACCCAGCGAGGCATTTCTGTAGTTCTCAGATGCCCCCTTTAATGACCATCTCTATCCCCCACTAATCCTCATCTGGGTCTCAACCTAGAAGTCACCTTCTCCAGAGGGTCCTCCCTCAGCCCCGTGGCTCCTCCCCTATGACTTCTGGTTACCCTATGTCTGGGGGCTCCCTGGGTCTCTGCCGAGCCCGGGCAGAGGCATTGTGAATGACAGCTTTGTGTGGCACTACATGGCATCATGCCACTATGTGCAGTGCCCGGGGACCCTCTATGTGGACATGCACACGGGCACAGACACACACATAGCCCACCACTTTGCCTCAGGGCCCGGGGCTCTCACCCATTCCCGCGGGGGCAGGAGTCCAGCCTGGCATCTGAGGACCACAGGCATGGGCACTGCCAGCCCTGGAGGACTAACCCCATCGACAAAAGAGAAAGTCTGGCCCCGGGAAGGCCTCCCTCCCGGCAGCAGCCCTTCCAGGCCTCCAGGTCCCAGAGACTAAAGAATAAGCGTGCCTGAGACCCAGGGCCTTGAATCCTGCCCAAATCCACCAATCTGGCCCCAAATTGGAAATGAGAGGCAGTTTGCCAAGTAGAAATCTACCAGAGAATTAAGTAGGCAACTACTAACAACACCAGCCAGCCCCACAGCCCCCACAGAAACGAGCGTTTTCCGGGGTGAGTGCCATAGGGAAGAGGGTGTCCCAGTGCTAGAACCCACCCCCAGGCCTGGTGCCCGCCTCCAGAGCCCTTTCTCCCATGAATAGTGTCTCTGTGCCCACCCTTTACAAGAGAGGACAGGTCCTGCGGGAGCCACACAGTAACAGGAGGCAGCAACTTGCCGGCCCCACCTCTAGGCTGGCACTTAGAAACCCCTATGGCTGCTTCTCTAAGTGGCCCATGCACCAGACTCTCTAGTATCCCCAAAGGGACAGCTGCTAGGACCCCACCTACCGCTGCTCCCTGGAGGTGGTGCTCTAGCCTGTGCCCTCACAGGGGCCTCTGACCCAGCCTGGTGGTCAGAAGGGCCTGCTCTGGGCCCCTCAGCCTTGGAGCAACCCCCATCACAGTTCTGACCTCTCTGTGCTGTCATGGGGAGCTGTCGGTCTCCCCCTCCTGAGGGCCTCATCAGTGACCCAGACCCAGCACAGAGACACCCCAAAGGAGCTGAAACAGGATTCCACGACACAGCAGACAGCTGTCTGAACTCTCCGGTGGAGGCAGGTTCATCCACAGATGCCACAGCAAAAGTATGCTGAGTGTGGACAGAAACAGGCTGTGTCCTGGGCCAGCTCAGGTGCTAACCAGCTGTGTGCACTTGCACAGGTCACCCACCTGTCTGGGCCTGTTTCCCTGCAGTGTGGGGATGAAGGAGGAAGAGGGTCTTCTAGAAACGCAGGGAGCCACTGGGACAGGGCCAGGAACTTAGCCCTCTCACCCTGGGCCGCCTGCACCTCTCCAGACCTCAGAGAAAATCCAGGTTGGAGAAAGGGTCCACACAGGGTCCCAAGCCTGTGCTCTTGCGATGGCCTCACCTCTGGGGCTCCCTTAATATTTTCCACCAGCCTCAAGGGGCAGGTGGCAGAGCTCCCCTTTCCTTTTGGAAAGTATCTCTGCTTTTTCAATGGAAGCATGGGGTGGGGGGGCTGGACAGAAGGGAGGGGAGGGCGGAAGGCAAGACAGCCAGCCCAAGACCAGGGTCCCCACCTGCTTTGGGGTCTGTGGCAAGTCCCTTCCCCTCTCTGGGGCTCAATCTCCCCGTCTGCACAAGGAGGAGCATGAATTAGACCCGGGGTCTCCAACCCAAATACCAAGAGGGGGCAGCTGGAGCTCAGCCCCCCAGAGGTCGCCATGCGGACGTGCGGGCCTGGGGTTGCCAGACCTTTTGGGTTTCTCCAGCAAAGCCAGAAGTCTGGATTTTTATGTGCAATCACCTCATTTTTAAATATTTGTAAAACATTCTCCAGGCCAAATGAAATAGGACTCCGGGCCAGAATCGGCCCACAGGCCATCACTCCAACTTCTCACACATCCCTTCCAACTCGGAGCCTTGGTGATCCCGGTTTCCAGAATCGGTTCAGTCAACAAGCATGAACCGGTCGGGCCCAGAAGCCAGGAGCCCCCCTGGCGTCTGTCACCACCCACCCCGCGTGTCCCCGGGTCCCACAGCGAGCCGCCCACTTACATCTGCACATGCGGTGGCTGGAAGCGGCCCTGGTTGATGTTGTAGAAGGTGAAGGCCTGGGTGGGATTGGAGCTGTACTCGTCCACCTCGATGAGAAGCCGGCTGTGCTGGTGCCTCCGGGCGGCCATCACATGGGACTGGGAGAACGCCATGCCCAGGCCGCAGGGCAGGAGGGCCAGGGCCTCTGCTTTCAGGATGCCGGGATCCCACCTAGCGCGCCACATGGACCTCCGCTGGCCAGCCGGGCATCTCCTGCCACCACTGCCACCACGGCCGCCCGGCCCTGCGCCAGACCTGGGAACAGACTGAGGAGATGGAGCAGAAGCGGGCGACAGTTATCTGTTTGGGATTTGCTTTATTTAATGTCAGATGAAGATTTACAAAGAGGGAGAGGGAGAGGGGAGGGAAAAAAAACACAGTCGTACAGCTCAAAAACTCATTACAAATCTTTCCAACTCAGCAGTTTGATGAATATACTTTGGTAAAAAAAAAAAAAAAAAAAAAAGGAAAAGGAGGGAGGGGATAAAAAAAAAAAAAAAAACCCACAACGCTATGGACAGATACATGCCTGGGCCAACATGTTTAAATACTTAAGAATTTTTTTTTTTTGGCCTTCGACAAAATCCTCCACAGCCCATGGAGTGACCATGAGATGGGGCCGGACAATGGCTGATATTCTGCAAACAGGTAAGGGGAGTTTCACTTTTCGGGACTGGGGAATAGGAAGGATTCGCCTCCAACCCCCTCCCCTCCCCTCCGCTCAGACCCCTAAACACACCCACTCCCACACGGCCCCACACCCACACACCCCTGCAAGCCTGAGCAGGTGGAGACGGTGAGGCACAAATTCCTTCCTCAACATCAATTTTGCCTAAAGATACCCATTAGCAACTCCCACCCAGAGAAGGGATTTTCCCAGACAAACTGCCATCCACCAGCTCAGCTCAGAGGGTGGCCGGGGTGGGGAAGGAAGGGGAGGAGGCAGGAATCTACCTTTAAGAAAACCTGCCCTAATGCCTTATAAGGATCTCAGGAATTCTGTCAAACCTCGAATCCACTTAGAATCACAGCTTATGATGCTATCTTTCCTTTTCTTCTCTTTTTTTAATTTCTTTCATTGCAGAGTGGGGTTTGTGTTTGTAGATAGTGGACTGAAATGTCCCTATAACTGATTCCAACTGGGTGATGTGAAATCCTGGCAATAGAGCCCACCCTGCCCGACCCACTCACACACTGGACACGCCGGCCAACGCCTCCTTCCTAAGACCATCTATTTTTGTCACTCTGTCCCATAATTATTTCTTTAAACTGCATAAATAAGAAAGGCCTTGAACATTTTTGTTTTGTTTTGTTCCCATTTTGGGTCATTAAGACCCTCCAATGATTCCATTTGCATTGCACTTAACCAAGGAGAAAATAACATAATTTAAACCATCCTGGACGGTCGTATCCCAGTCACGTCAAACGAAGAAAAATTCCCTTTGCTTTGTGCATGGAAGAAGAATCGACACAGTCAGAAAACAAATTAGATCAAGAAAATGACAAAAATTAGAGACTGGAGAACATTTTAATTACGCGCAAAGGAGAAATGGATTATTAATTTTTTAAAAAATCTCGACAATCATGCCCATACAAGGTGCAATAAATAGCAATCTCCTTCTCCTCACCCACCCACCCACCCCCAAAATTCATCCTGATTCACAACACAGTTCCCTCCTCTCCACTTGGGAAGACAACAGCAAAACAAATCTGCTTTGCCCCCCAGGACGCACTTGTTTCTAAGAGTATGGGCTCCCCCAGCGGACACTGTGACAGGCCTCTGAGGTGGAGGAATCGGGTGTCCTGTCTGTAACCTCGGGAGAGGCCTGGGCAGCAGACACCAAGGTCCAGGGCTCCAACAGCCCAAATCTGGACAAGGGTTTGAGCTCCAGCATTGCACTGACTTGCTGTGTGACCTTAAGCCAACTTCCCACCCTCTCTGAGCCTCAGCTTCCTCTTCTGGAAAATGGGTTTAAAAATCAGAATGCCACCTCCCAGGGCAGCTGTGAGGGTTAAATAAACAGAAATTCTGAGCACAGGGCCTGGCAAGTACCAAGTGCCCAGCTAGTATTCACTGTTACGGTTAAAATCACTATTCAGTTCGGTTAGATACCTGTGGATCGAAGGCCTGCTGTGATCAGGTGCTGCCCAGGGACGGGGGCATCTGTGGCTCCAGGAGCCCGGGAGAGTCCAAACTCCCTCAAATGTGAGCTGACCACATCACGTCCCTACTTGAAATCCTCTGATGAGGACCCATGGCTCGTGGACCCTGAGCAAGTGGCTTAGCCAGCCAGACGCTGTTTCCTCGTCCACAACATGGAGAGAAGACTGGTACCTACTGTACCTCATGCGTCGTGAGGACTAAATGAGGCAGTGCTTGCAAACTGCTTATCACAGAGCCCGGCACACAGTAAGTGCCCAATAAATGTTAGCTATTACCGTTGTTATAGTATCGTCAGCACCCAGGGCCTCTCCCAGATACTTCATAAATACTGAATTAGTGAACGGATAGGAGGAGGGAAAGAGGGATGGGGCGTGGAGGGAGGGATGGAGGGATGGACAGAGTCTGTGTCTTGCCAGCCTCTTTCCCTGGTGCCAGGACAGGCGGGCAGAGGGTGGGTGGCAAGAGGGCTCTGCAGCAGATTGAAGCGTCATCACCCCTCTCCCCCTTTGCCACCCCATAAGCCTGCAAGGAGGCTGGCCAGGCGGGGCACAGACAGCCCTTGGAAGGGGTGGGGGGTCCCAGGAGCCACCACCCACCCCTGCCCCAGGAAGCAGGCGCCTACATGCCAGGAGTCGGCCTGCAGCGGGGAGAAGCGCTCGGCACCAGGGGACTCAGCCAGAGAGGCAGGCAGCGAGCACCCGGGAGGCGCTCACAGTGAAATGCTGCGTTTTACATAAAGGGGGTTCGCAATGGGCCCTGCTCAGAGAAATCCGGGAAACTGGGAAGCAGAGCCTTCTTTTAATACCCATTTAATATTTATGGAGCTGTAGCAGCAGCAGCAGCCACCGTGCAAAGAACGCAGCAGATCCACGGAGGGGGAGCAGCGATTCCCCAACAAACAGCTTTTAGCTGGGAAGCATTTACACCTGGTCCACAAAATAACAAAGCATGCGGACAACGGGAGGGGCCCTGGGGCCCGCTGGGGAGGGCATCGGGGCTTCCATTGCCACCGCCACTCTAGCAGAGTGACCTTGAGCAAGTCATAGATCCCGGCTGAGCCACGGATGCCTCCTCTGCACCAGTGGGTGGGAAGGAAATGGAACTAGAAGAGGAGGGTGGAATGAATTAATTAATGCATTTACTTATTCAACACATATTCACCACAGCATGTAGGGCCGTCACTGTTCCAGGGGCCAGAAAGCACAATAAAAAAACAAACAGATCGCTGCCCTCAAGGAACTGGGATGAGGCTGGGGGACGGCAATAAAGAAAACCTAAGTAAATAGAAAAGATACTTTCAGTAAGAATATGCACCTGCAGAAGGTAGAACAGGGTGATGGAGTGGTGAGTAACGGGGAGAGGAGGATTGTTACTTTAAGTTGTGTTGTCAAGAAAGGCTTGTCTGAAGAAGTGACGTCACCTCGAAAGCAAAGACTGAGAGGGAGCCAGCCACGCCCAGACCTGGGGGAAGAGGACCAAGGCAGAAGGAATAACAAATGCAAAGGCCCCAAGGCAGACAAAACATCAATAACATCTTTTATGGTTATTGTTCGCGGCCACTGGTGCGCTTCTGCAGTGGAGAAGAGACTGGACTTTGAGGTCAAGGGAAGCGGGGTTCAAATTCAGTCTCGTGCTGCTTAGCTGTGCGACGCTGGGCAAGTCACTTAACCTCTCTGTGCTCCCATGTCCTCCCTGGGTAACAAGGGGATGAAGTGAACCTTGTGCCTGCCCCTCCATAAAGATCCCAATCAGCCCAGACGGACAGGGCTGAGACATTCTTGAATTTCCGGGTTGAAAAATGCTTGCTGAAAAATTCCCTCCACTTTTTAGGGCTCACTTTTCAAGTCTTATCCTTTCACTAGGTGGTTTCTCTTCCCGTTTTCCCCTCAAAGGCATTCTCGCTGGTCCTCAGGTGCCAGGAGTCCCACCAGACCAGGCTCGGGAAGAAGAACCACAGCACGGAGCTCGGGAGCTATTAGGCGCCAACTGTCTGGACAGCGCACATCTAGGGAGAGGCCAGCTCCAGGCCCCGCTGCTCTGGGTAGCCCCAAAAACTTTGTCTGGACTCCTGCTGCTGCATCGCCAAGGCCAGCACCACCGCAGCTTCCAGAACAAATGTCCTAAAACACACTTCTGGTCAACCATTCCCTCCCACACACTGAATCTCCTCAGGGGCACCCTGCTGCCCTTAGGTGAAGCCCCAGCTCCTTGGATCAGCTCAGGAGGCCCAGCCCCCAGCCTCCCTTCCCTCTCAGCACTCAGCCCAAGCTCACCACTAGGGGTTTCCGAGGAGTCCTGCCTCCGAGCCTTCACACACACCGTTCCCTCCACCTAGCAGGCTCTGTGCACCACCTGTACCTCTGAGCACACACATCTCTTTCCCAGCTCGGGGACCTCAGGGACATCTCCCCCAACCCCTCCAGGCTGGGTCAGGCACTACTGCCCACACCTCCCCAGGGCGTCTCTCACCAAAGTTCCCAGCACAGAGTCTCGTCCTCTGTCTGAGCTGAGTGAGAAACCTATGGATAGAACAACACATGAACGAATGACTGAGCGAGAGCGAGAAACTGCCCAGGCCCTCGAGTCTCACAGCCCAGATTCAAAAGCAACTTTCACGTCCTCAATCCCGGTTTTTTAACAGTAAATACGCAGATACTAAAATCTCCCTGCTAGAGCCATTGAGAGGATCACAGGACACGGTACCTACAAAAGCAGATGGCCGAGGGCCCAGCACACAGTAGGTACTCACTAAATGGCTATTCCGCTGTCATTGAAAAGTTCGGATGAAACCCAGGAGCTCTGTAGGGAACTTCCAAGAATTGAGCAGAAATTTTCAGAGCAGCAAGGACCCCCTCCTCCCTGAAGGAAGTCCGGGCTCCCAGCCCTCTCTCTCCCACCCCATTCCTGGGTGAGTCACCGTTGTTTTACTCCCAAAGGTGCTGTGGTTGGATACATCCGGTACCATCAGCCCTTGACTAGTTTTCCTAGGCAAGCTCTTTGCTGCCATCCCTTACCCGGGGCACCGCAGGGCACTGGTCAGCCCTGAAACATCCACTCCGAGGCAAGCCCTGTTCTAGGACCTAAATGACTCAGATGTGAAACTGACCCTCCAAGGGCTCGGGGCCCAGCGGGAGCAGCCAGATCAATCAACAGAGCAGCTCAGAACGCTGTTATGTGGAGGTGGAGGGCGTCTCTGGGCCCTCAACAAGGCCCCCACCAAACTATGAGGCCAGCCAACAGGTGCGAAAGGCTCAGAAAGGAGAGGCTGAGAAGGGCCACGGCTCACACAGAGCATCTTAACAGCAGGTGGGTTTTGCAAAGGAGACCTTGGGTCATTCCAGCAGCCCTCATCGGTCCAACAGATACGTGCACGAAATCAAGGGGCATGTGTGCTGCCGAGGGCTGCTGATCAGCCCATCAAAGTAGATTTCCTCTGCCAAGAGGCTCGCGGCGTCCACTTCCACCCCACACGGGCTCCTCAGAGCCGGGTGGGCCCAGGCAGTTCACACCTGCTGTCCCCCGTCAGTCATTATTCCCAGCATCCTCTCTAGCTCTCACAAGTGTCCCCATTATGATACTTGGAAATGTCACAAAGGGTAAAAGTCACCAGACTCAAAGCCAACTTGAGGCTGTGAAGGCAAGCCCCCTCAGAAGGCATCCATGTTTCTCTTTCTGTCATTGGCACATCTGTAGCCATGACTGTCTCGTCTGAAACTCGGGTGACAATCAATGACAACACGGGGACGATTCGTCTGTTACACAGGAGAAGTCCTGTAGAAGCGCCTGCCCCACCATCCTTCCCCGCTGCAGCGCCTGAGGGAGCCAAACCCTGGAAAGCTTCCTCCAGAATTACAACCCATCTTTGCTCCTACTTCTCTTTTCCCTTAACCGACTAGGGGCAGCCATCAACTGGCCAGCCCAGCCTGCAGGGCACTGTCTCCAGCGAGTGGAGAGAAAGCCGGCTCCGGCTCCGCAGAAAGCACTGCTCACTGAGGCTTTGGTTGATAACTTCGTTGCAAAGTGGCCGAATGTGACAAGAAAACCACCCGCACACCTCCTAGGCAGTCCTCCCAAGCAAAATGCAGGAGAAGTACTATTTAACAGAAAAGTACCAAGGTGTGGGGGGTTGGCAACAATTCTCTCACCAGCTATGCTTCCACACGAGCTCAAAAATCACCTTTAAATTGTATTTTTTTTCTTTGTTTTGCTCATGCCTGAAAATATGCAGTTGATCAGTCAATAGTTGGAAATGTCATAAAGGATAAAAAATAAACAGAGGAACTCAGAGGAAAGGAAAAAGAACAAATAGCCTAGTGGGGGGGAAAATCAGAGCCAATCCCGCTATGTCCCCAAAATGTTTGACTTCTTTTATCAACCGTGGGTGTCCAAGGAAGGAAAATCCTGGCCCGCCAAAGGAGTTGATGAGCTAAGTCGATGAAGAAATCAACAAATATTGAGAAAATTAGCCCATATCCTTGAAAAAGGATCAACCATGAGTGACTTTAAAGCATTTACCACTTAAAAACCTTTTAGCTGGGCCCCTTTTGAATTATGACTACATGAGTTTAAATTACACTTTCTAATTCCTGTCCCCCACCCGCCGGAGCAGCGGCTGCTGCTTCATTTTCCAATTATGTACTTTTATTTCAGAATGATGAAGAGTGCTACTTACTGGATCATGTCCTGTCTGCCACAAATAGCTGCTCACTTATTCCTTTAATTTGAGATAGGAAAGCAGTCAGTTCACCGGGCTGGTCTTCACATTCTGAATATGCTCCATTCTCACAGCGCCGAGCGAGGCCCAAGACGCAAAGAAACCCAGAAAGCCCGGGCTGAGAAATACGTTTGCAAACCAGTGCTCTGCTCCATAAATTATTATAATTATTGGTGCTTTCTCTATCCATCTAGCAGATCAGCAATCCCATAAATAATAGCGAAGAGAACTGATTTTTCTTCAGCAAAATGCTAGGTCCCAGTTTTTGACATAAAGCACTTGGAGACCCATGTATCTGTGGAGTCGAAATCGGAAGCTGCTCAGATCCGTTTCAAACACACACACAGACATGCCCACATACAAAAGGAAATAAGAGGCAAATGTGTCTAAATCAGCATTCCACATACATGTCAGGGCACACTCGACATTTATGGGGCTTTGGGACATACATGGCTGGGGCGGGGGAGGCAAGAGGCTCTCGGTGGCTCAGCGTTCAAATACAATTTGCAAAGAAAGTGAATGTGGATTTACAGTTCTCATGGAAATCTATTAAACAGATGTCACCGTAGCATAATCAAATCGGCACGATGGTAATTCTACACTTAAGTCTGAGACTGGGGTTTTGCCATTTTTATGATCAGTTTAAGTGTATCATTTTGTGATTGTGCGGGAATTTGCAATTAAAGATCAAACCTCCGAAGTATGATCAATTAACTAATGTGTCTGAATGACAAACTCACAAAAGCAAAACTCCATTCTCCACACCCCCCACACACACCCACCCGCTTTGTGTGAGGAGCCTAGGGTGGGGGAGGGAGTGTGTGCCTGTTCTATGAACACTGCAACACACTTCGTCGTGAAGGGGAAGGCAGGATGCGGGCAAGGCTGACACTTCTCAGGGAGCCGGTACAATAAATATATTTTGCAGCCTTGCAGGCTGCAGTACTGTGGGAAAATGCTAAAGAGTGAAATGAAGGAGAAATGACGGGTGTGTTGAAAATTGAAAGCAGGCATCATTTTCTCCTTAAAGTGATGAAATTAGCACGGGTGATGCCAGAAGTCTTTTCATATGCATCAACGCTGAGCCTCAATCCTTCTTGGAAGGGAGGGATGGAAATGTGAAGACGTGCAGTAGAAGCGTACTCCCAGGTGTGGAGCTGCTGGTGAAGAGAGGGTCCTTGGTTCTGAACTCCACGTATCACCATCAACCCGTGGGGAGACTTTTTTTTATTGAAGCTGCTTCTATTTATGATGTATGACCAGGTTCTCACATCAAGCTGGCCAAGTTCCCATCCAAGAAAACCCCCAAAGAGTCATTCACAGAAAGGCATGGAGAGACCAAAGAACTCTCAAGTCACTCTCTGAGTTCAAAATTAAAACATATCATCTCGATTTAAGATTTCTTTTCATGAGATTGGGCTGCCCTCGCCGGCCAGAGTTATTTTGAATGGAAATAAAGCATAACTAAGTCTTGTCTCATTAGGGGGACAAAAGTCAATATAAGGTAAAACGTTTGTTTTGGCAGCAGAATAGCCAGGTCTCCAGGGACAGCCCCAGTGAATCAAATTAACCAAGGAACTATTTATACCTTCCCTTTAACACCACCCCCAAAAAGGGGGCCTGTCTTCTTTTCTTTCCCTTGGGGTTGCTTCTGCTTTTTCCTTTTCTTTTTTTTTTCACTTCTTCGGGCCCAAGTCAAACCATTCCAGTGGCAGTCTGGAGAAGATGCCAGCGGGTGGTCTCTTTGCAGGGGGACATCCACACCCCAAGAACCACAGCTACAGGGAACCGAGCTCAGAGTGTCCCAACATAGTCTAAACATAGGGTATGGTGCTGCGTGAAACACTCCCCTCACCCCGTCTTCTCCCTGCCTTCCACCAGTGTTTGGCATATCTGATCCTAGAGGGCGAGGGGTTTGGCCAGAAGGAAGACCCCACAAACAGCCTGCCCCCTCATCTGAGATGCCATGTGATCACAGAGCGAGCCCAAGAACCCATTCCCGGACTCCTGCAGCTGGGGGAGCCCCTTTCCCCGGCAGCCCTAACTCCAGAGGTGCAGGCAAAGGTACCAATTGCTGAACAGAGAGATCTCAGGGAGAAGAAGAATAGGAAGGGGGGATGCTTGAAAAGACCCTTTTTCTGTTCCTAGCGAGGGAGGGGCGATGGGAGAGACATGTCACATTGTCACATTAAAGATTTTGACAGACAATTCAGGAATAACGCAGAAATTCCACCCTGAGCTACAGCTCGCCACAACTTGAAAGGCATTAACTAACCTCCACTAATTGCATGTTTCTCTGTGCATAATATTTACTTGTTAAAAGTCTTTGCCTGGTCGATTAATTTCCTCTGTCCCCGCTATTCATGATCAGTTCACAGGCCCAAAACTGGAAAAATGAAGTCATTTTGATAGATTAAAAGACGGCTGTACTTTGGGGAGGGTTTTCTCTTTTCTGCTAGCCTGGAACCCGCACCCAGGATGCTGATTTTTCTCCTTGAGTGCGCCCCTTCAGTGAAATCCTGCTACCATTCTTAATTCCTCAGACAAGTGCAGAGAGATGTGTCTTGTGTGAAGTGAGCCCAGGGGCGGCCATCGCTGCCTGCAAGGGGGTGTAGCAAGTTCAAGGGAAAACAAATGAACTTAAATTACTTTCATCGGATGAAGAGTTAATAGTCTTGTGGATGGACTGGGAAATTTGTTTTAAAGCAGGCTTTTCTTGAATGGTTATTCTATATGTCGTCTCTGCACTCCTGACATTTGGGCTCTAGTAGAAAGACCCCCAAACCTCTGTCTTTTACCTAAATTTAGATCTGGTCTATCTGTCCACAATCACAGCCCACAGGGCATTGGTTGGGGTGGAGGGGGGGGGCAAGTGATTCTAAGGGCTCATACAGCAGTTACGTCCGAGATATATACCCACATATGGGGACACTCTGAGCCTGCCCACGTGGACATGGCAGGGATCTAGTTCAATCCAGGTCTTCCGAAATTCCTGGGGCCTAGAAATAAATAGGAAGGCGGCCGCACGCTGAAGCACTTGCGAATACATGATCACACCTCTGTGACTGCATTATCGCCTTTTGACTAGCCATCAGCCAATTAACGTACCTCCATCGAGTGAGCACTCAAATAGATGTAACCATTTCACAGAAGCCCATCTTGAGAAAAAAAATTTTACAAGTGTTGTGGGGCTGCCACTCGGAAAGCCAATTTGCAGGGAGCCAGGCGTCGTGAAGCAGTTTATTATGCACGGCTGTCACACGGTGGTCCCCCCATATACCGTGCCTGGCTCCAGAATGCCTCTGATGGTCACCAGCTGGCTCTAAAGCCCTGGACCATTCTCCACCCCCAGAAGCCTGCCTCGCCCAGCCAAACCCACCACCCCGCCCCAAATGGTCTCCCAGTTCGTTGGCTCCCATGGACCAAGACCTGCCTTCCAACTTGGATGTGGCAGTCAGCCAGTGGCCTCCCTGACGTCCCCCAAAGCATTTCAGCCCATGTGACAAATTATTCATGAAGTTGGTTTAATTTTTTAATTTTTTTTTTTTTTTGCAAAGACTAGTCAGGGTCTTGACGACGGAAGTGTTTGCCTGAGCCCCCAGCATGGCTAACCCCTGCTAACAAGTCTCCCAGCACCATTCAAGTCCTGCAGAGCCAGCCAGCTCAACCACTCACTAGCCAGCCCACTTTTGTCCCTGGTTTAATTTCATAATTGTTTGCCACTTAACAAGCTCTCCTCTGGGCCATTCAACAGGGGCCTTGGAAATGGGGAGGGGGAGGCAACCAAGCTCCTGGAAGGGAACTGTGAGAGGGTCTGACCCAGCACTGGGGGACAGACATCCCAGAGAGGTCAGCTGGAGAGACCTGGGGTCCAGTTCCAGTATGGGACCTCCCGATCCCACCTCAGGCCACCCAGCAGAGTGGAGGGGGGGTGGGAGAGGGGGGAGGAGGTGAGTCTAGGACCCCAAGCCCTGGTCTGCCACAGACACCTGGACACATCGGTTCTCTGTCTCCACCAAGGCAGAGGGAGACTGTGCATGAATTCACTCTCGTATAACAAGTCCCAGAATAAACACACAAGAGACAGAACTGCTCCTTAGCACCAGCATTCCATGAAATATTGCCTGTGAGGGCTGGGACCTGTCTGCTTAGCCACTGGATCCCTGGGCCGGGCACACAGCAGACAGCGATAAATACATGTGCAATGAGTGGATAGATGGATGGCCGATGGAGTTTGCAGCAACGCCTGGCAAAAGTGACCACCACAGCGTATCAGTCCCCCTCCCTTGTCCCCAAGTACCAGCAGGGGCCTCGCTACGCACAGTAGGCTCTCAACGACCACGGGCTGCTATTGTTACAACCATCACCATCACTCGCACCCCACCAGTCCGCTTCATCCACCAGCTACTCCGCCGGCATCAGCAGTGACTGGAGAGATGGGGAAAAGTTTCGCTGACCCCTCGGCCCCCGTCAGAGTCCAGCGCCCCGGCTGAGGCCCCTCCCGGCGGCACCCGCTCGGCAGGCAGGGCCGTGGGGGTGCCCACCCCGGGCACCCGCACCCGCCAAAGGCAGCCTAAGTAACTTTGCGGGCGTCCCTGCGAAGCGCCGCGGGCGTCACCCCGCTCCTGTAGAGGGTCCCGGCCGCGCCCCCGCCCGCCCCGCGCCCGCCGCGCCCGGCCCGCGCCCAGCTCGCCCCCGGCCCTACCTGGCCCCGGGCTCCTCTTCGGCGGCCGTGAGCAGCAGCGCGCACGGAGGGAGGCAGGGGCCCGGCTCCCGGGAGGGAGGCGCGCAGGGGCGGGGGCTCCTCCGGCGGCGGCCGCCTCGCCGCGCGTCCGAGGCAGCAAGTGGGAGCCAGACTCCTCCTTCGGGGGGCGGGGGGCTCCCTGCCGCCCCCTCCTTTGCCCGCCAGCCCGCCCGCCGCGCGGCTCCGAGCCTCCCGGACTCCCCCGCCTGCCTTCCTCCCCCGCCCTCCCTCCCCGCCTCCCCTCTCTCGGGCGCCGGGAGGGGCGCGCTCTCGCCCTCGGTCCCGGGTCCGGCGCGGCCGCCCACCGGGGTCCCCCGCCAGGCAGGCCAGGCCTCGGCCCTCGGCCCCCGCCCGGGCCCGGTGCCCGCATCTCGCCGCCAAGGGGAAGGGCGCGCGGGAGCGGCCGGGCTTGAGGAAGGAGGAGCAGGGCCCGCGCTGCGGAAAAGGGCCGGCGGCCGCTCGCCGCTCCCGGCCCCTCTCCGGCCCGCCCCCAACCCGGGGCCAGGCCGCGCGTGGGGTGGGCGCGGTGGGCGGGGCGGGGGCGCTCTCACCTCCGGATCCCGGCTGCCGCGGTGGGCACCGCGTGCTGGGGCTTGCGCGGCTCCTTCCGGGGCGCCGAAACCCCCCGCCCGCGGCCCGGACCCCCTTCCAGGGCCGCGAAGGCACCCTGCTCGGGACCCCTCCCGCCGGGAGTCTAAGAACATCCCCTCCGCCCCCTTTCAGGGAGACTTGGACCCCCGCTCCTAGGATGTATAGGCCAGGACCCCTCCTGTGACCCCATCTCTCCCCCACACCCAACCCCTGAGGTCCCAAGTGTCCACTTCCCATTACAGTGGGTGGCGGCTGGGGCCTAACCCAGAGTGGGGCAGTGAGTAGGTCAGGACCTGGGAACCGGACCCCTGGTTTGAAGAAGGCCCTGCCTTATTAGGGAGAGGGGAGAGCAACACCCCAGCTGGGGTGGGCTTACCCTGGGGAGTTGCAGAGGCCCCATGACTTCCAACCCCTGCCACTGATTTAGACAGGTGTCCACAGGGTCTTACAGTGAGGGCACAGGGCACAGGTCAGGCCCAGGCCACCCAGCTGAGCGGTGCGGAGGGGGTGTGGCACCTCCACACGTTTTCAGGTCCTCCTCCTCCTAACACACTCACATGGCCCTGTGCCTCCTGCTCCTGCCTTCATCACAGGTCAGACACATTCCTGGAGGACACCCTGTGTGGGTCCTCAGGCCTCGCCGGCCTGGGCGAGAGCCTGGTCTGGTAGGAGGCAGACAGGGACACAGAAAAATCCCCCTCACAGGTGCAGAACAGGCAGTGGGGACAGCTCCCTGGGGTGGCTTCCTGCAGGTGGACCCACCCCAGCTGAATAAGTGTGTGCCACGGAGAGAAGGTATGGAAAAGGCATTCCAGGTAGAGGGAACAGTGCGTGCAAAGGCCTTGGCATGTTGGGATGGCAGCTCCAATGGAGCTGGAAAGAGAGGAAATGCGGGGAGGGGGGACAAACGTGGGGGGAGCGGGAGGGGGCGAGCCAGGAGCCTGATCAGGAAGAGCCTGGATGCCTGCCTAAGGGGTGGACTTTTTCAGTGGGGTCAGTCACAGAAGGTTTCTGAACAGGGGCACGACTTGGTCAGGTTTATCTTTTTACAGTTTGCTCTGGTGGCCCTGACAGAAGGCCAGGGGTGGGGGTGGCTGACGGGGGAGATGATGGAGGCGTGGACTGAGGCCCTGAGGCCGAGAAGTGGGCAGGGGCTGGCCGAGGGGGCCTCAGGAGGGCAGCCTCTCCTCTTTCTTGCCTTTGGACCTCACTTATCTCACCCTATGCTGGGGTGATTCTGGGGCACAGTGAAGAGGCCTGGCTGGAAATATAACCTCAGCCAGCTAGTGGGCAGGACAGGTGAAACCCCTGAGTGGTGGGCACAGTACTGGCAGGTCCCTATGCGTCTCCTCAGGAGTAGAGAGCTGCCACATGGTCTCCCCACCCCCGCACCCCCCACCCCCACCAGGCCAGTCCTGGGAAGCAGGTTCCCCAGTGCCCTCACCCCGCCAGGCAGGTCCCCACTCACTCTGCCACACAAGACCTTTCCAGATGCCCAGCTGGAGTCGGCCTGCCCTCTGAGGGTCAGAGCCCCAAGGCAGCCAATTCCCAGGTCAGGTAGAAAGGAGTGTGGGAGCAGTCACCTGGGAATTTAGGAGAGAAACCCCCAGTAAACACACAGGCCTATTGCCGAGGAGAAGTTTTGGTCAGTGGCCCAAATCCACCATCAGCTACACTGCTCAGGCGCCTGCAACATCCGTTTGGCACCTCTGTCAACCTGGGAACCGTGTATGCCTGGCTTGTGCTGAATGGCCAGGGGTGCAGGGGGCACCCAGATGCAGCCCGTGCCATCCAGCCATGGCCAGTGAAAGGCCAAAGGGGAGACATACCCATAGACCAGCCTGGATGAAGTGTGGAAAGGGAAAGGGAGAGCTGCCCGCCCCGGGGATGGAGCAAAGCCTCTGGGAGAGAGCAGACGGCTGGGCCTGGAAGGAAGGGCAGAATGTGGGCAGAAGAGATGAGCCTGGGGGGCGTTCCCGATGGTAGGAACACAGGTGCCCAGGAAGAGAAATGCAGGGAGGACAGAGATCCCTGAGGGATTGGAGCATAAGGCAGGTCACACAGGTCCTTGAGTGCCGCACTCAGCAGGCCACGGGAGCCCCTGAGGACATTTGAGCAAAACGCTCTGAAGTGTCCCAGTGCCTAGGACAAGGCCAGTATCTACTGAGTGAGTGAGCAAATGAGTGAATGAGCAAATGAAGGATGAGGTCTAGTGACCTAAACCCCCCTTAGCACACAGGACCTCGGACCAGGAGGGTCCTCAAATTCAGTGGGGAGCAGCTTTCTCCCCCTGGGGCTGCAGCTTTCCCCAGCACAGTGTTGCCTGCCTGGGAGGCAGGGCTTGGGCTCAATAGTCCAACAGATTCCACCTGCTGCCTGCCAAGGATTAGGAGCCCCCAGAGGACATGTGGTTCGGTGTAGTGGAGAATTTGTGGTCCCTGGGGCGAGAGTAAAGTTCTTGTGACACTTGTCCTTCAAGATCAGTTTTCTCCCCACCTCCCATCCCACCAGCCCTCCCCTCAGCTCCCAGAACACTGTCTCTTACTTTCCAGGGGCACGCGTTTTTTGAGCACCTACCATATGCCTGGCACTCAGCACTTCCTTCAGAACAAAGCACGAGCTTCCCGCCAAAGGAGACTGCCCTTACCTGCACTGCCGAGTCCCAGGCACTGAGCCTGAGCTTGGTCCACACCTGACCTGGTCCAGGCTGCTTCCTGGAGGTCGGGCTCCCTCAGGCTCCAGCACTCCATCCCACGGGGCCTGGAGCCCAGTCGGTGCCCAGCGAATGGGCTCTGAAAGAAAGGGAATGAGGAGTGCGGGGTGGGCAGGGTAGACCCACTCCTAAAAGAGCAACCAAGCTGGCAAACACAGCAGACATTCTGCTTTTGGAAAAATTTCATAACACAGTGGTGCTTGTTCATGGAGACTAATAGAAGCGGCACATGATCCCACACTGCTAAACCAGCCAGGGGGGAGCTCATTAGCTGAGAAGCATTTCCCAGGTGCCTACTATGTGTTGGAAGCTGGTGAGAGGGGGAGGAGAAGGCAGGCTGTCTGCCCTGGGACAGGCAGGAGGTCAGCAGGTGCTCGGGACACCAGGAAGAAGAGGGCAGTTGGGGGCAGGGAAAAGGGCATTGAGGATGCTCAGAAGGAGGGGATGTGTGTGCTCCCGAGGAGTAAGACTTCACTCCGAGGATAAGTGGGAGAGGGCAGCCCAGCAGAGGGACCAGCCTGGGAAAGGCTCAGAGTCTCAGAAGAGCGCAGTGTGATATCCCCTGGCCAAGAAATTCGCCTCCCAGGAAGGTGTCCCAAGGCAGTGACTGCAGGCTGTTTCTAATAGCCCCACGTCAGAAACAAGTTCAGTGCCCAGCCAGAGGGGATCGGTTTACAAAATTCTGGTGTGTCCAGGGAATTTCTGGTCACCAAGTCATCTCGCTGAAATGTGACATAGGGGGAAATGACGGCCATACTCATCACACATTGGACAATCGAGGAAGGAGTTTACTCAAGAGTGCATCTGATTCTGTGTTTTGAAAAATGAGAACTAGGAAGAAGGAGACAAAAGAAGGTAGGACATATGGAGAGCAAAATGTCAACCCTGGGGGTAAGATTATGGGTGATTTTTTACTTTATTTGTGGAAACCTTTGTCACCCCCAAATTTTCTATGATCTTCAGAATATCATGAAGGATGGGGAGGTGTGAGCCGAGTGTGGGGTACAAGCAGGGCAGGGACTGGAGGCGTGGACAAAGGCCCAGGGGGTGGAGGACCGATAGTGCCCCACTGAGAATGTTAGACTATCTCATCTCGGGTCCTCCACAGTGCCTGGCTCATAGCCACCATGCAGGATATGGCTCTTCTTAGCAGATATTCACTGGGCTCCGGTAACGTGCCAGGTGCTGTGTCAGGTCCCAGGAATCATGCTGGCACGGGAAGCCAGAGGATTTCAGGGAAAGTGGAAGTCTGCATGGGCTGGGGGTCTGGGGAGAGGCTCTGTGGAGGAGGTGACCTGGGCTGGGGCTGGGAAGACGAAGCTGGGCTTTGCATCTCCCCCTGCCTCCAAGGTCTCTACATGCCACCACAGGTCTGTCTGGATTCTGACACAGCCCAGAGGCAGGTCAGTTTCAATCCAGCTGTCGGACACAGGCCTCATCCTGCGCATTTCTCTAGGCCCAGATTCCTGGGTAAAAAAGCCACACCCTATCAAGGGACCCCAGGTCACACCTACCTCTGGTCCGCCTCTGGTATAGCTGGCAATGACTGCCCCACATCCTGAACCATGCCTTGACCACTGGTTCAAATTCTACCTCTGCCACTTACAGCTTGTGACTCTGAACCTCAGTCTCTTCTTCTTTTTTATTGTAAAGCCAATATAATAATCTCTATTTCGAGGGCAGTGCACATAGAGTGCCTGGTACACAGTTGGCATTCAGCAAGTAGTGGCTATTAACACTGTCATAGTTCTAGATATCAAGTCTTGGCATCTGGATTCTAACCCGGTTCTGCCACTAACTTGCTTGGGACCTTGGGACATTTTCATGTTCCTCTGAGCCTCAGTTTTCTCACCTTGAAGAAAACAATAATGTGACAGCTCTCTCCTGGGCTTGCTCAAAGAGGAAAAGACAAGATGTGGAAAGGCTCCAGGAGTTCACTTCTCCTGCCCCCAGTAGCTGAGGTTCTGGCCAGGTTGTGTTCAAATGAGCCCCCCACCTTGTTCTAGGGTGTTCCCCACTTAAGACCCTCTGGCCAGCACCCAGAAAGCCGGACACAGAGAAGAACCTTGTATAAAAGCAGCTTCAGGACACAGCTGCTCATCCACAGGGGGCTCCACCAGACAGATTGGCCTGGGGGGTGAGGCATTCGTCACTGGACAATTGGGCCAATGTCGGCCTCAGTAGTGGTGTCCTCTGCCCCAGACAATGCTGCTCCAGGGTTGGAGTCCCCACAGGCGCTGGACAGAGGCCAAGCCACCCCCTGCAGGCTGTGGGAAACAAAAGGATGCTGCAACCCAGCTCTCCTGGCAGAGGGGTCGGCTTCTGGTGCCACTACCGGTCACCACTAACGGGGTGGCCTAGGCTCCCAGCATCCATGGCCCAGCCCCACACATGCTGCCTGCAAGCCCTTATGGTTTTCAGAGAACTTTTTAGGATTCTGTGTAGCTGGATTATTTCTCACAACAGCCTGGGTGGGACCTCAGCGAGGGCACCCTTCCCTGTGAAGGGAGACCAGAAGACCCATTTGACAGTGAAGAAACTGAGGCTCCAGGTTTTAAGACCTGTCCCTCTAGTCTGTGGTAAATATGCAAAGTTGGGACTGCAGGGCCCATCTTCACACTACAGGACATCTGTTCTCCCCTCCACCACCCTGCTCTCTCCACCAGGTGCCAGGCCAGCTCCTTCCAACCCCACTAAATGCCCTGACACATCTAGGTAGCATCCCAGCCCTGCCAGGGGCTGTGCAGCTCGGCTGAGCTGTCCAGGGTCCTGGCCACGCCCCGCCCTGCCCTGCAGCCTTCTCCCATCCTTCCACCTCTTCCAACCTCCTGGCTATCAACGGTGAAGGTGGGCGGCCCCAGGGCCCTGTCCCTGCACTGCCTGCATTCTCTGAGGATTCTTTGATAGCACACTTCAACTCTCAGAGCCTTGGTGTCCCTTTCTGGAAAATGGGTACAACATGGGGCAGGCCAGGGCATACCATAGGGGGAAGCGCTTGAGCTGTTCTTGTTCCTCCTCTCTGGCCGAGGCAGCGGCAGAGAGCTAGAAGCCAGGGATGGAATGGTGCCAGAACTGGGTGTCACCCCAACCCTGTGAGGTGACACCCAGTTCTGGCACCAGAACATCTGCCTCGTTGGGCTGTGCCAATCACATGAAATAAGGACTGTGACCTGCCTAGTGCTGACGGTGACTCTCAGCAAGTACAAATCAGTGATGGTCCCCAGGAGACCCAGCCAGCCCCTCCTTGACCGCTGGTGTCCCCATACTAGTCACTGCTGGACCCCAGCTCCCTTCCTACTGCCCAGCAGGCATTCAGCAGACATTGCAGCAGGTGTACCAGACAGAGCAACCCCAGGAAGCACCCCCACTTTTGTTGGTGCCTGAAATCCTCCCACTGGGGAGCCCTTATCCTTACTGAAAGGCAAAATCCCAGCAGGCATTACAGTGGGGGGCCTGTGCCAGCCTCCACATGCACAGCCCCCCTCCTTTGGAACAGAAACCCCTCCCACATTCCTGCAAGGGCCCTCATGCCTCTGCTTGCATGTCTCCCCGCCCATCATGCCCCCCTTCCCCAGCGGCCTGTTCTATCTTTGGAGTCTTACCTGTCAGAAGGTTCTTCCTCCTCCTGAGCTCATAGCTTCTTCCCCACCTTGCTCCCTACCCCACCTCCAGGCTTGCGCAGCACCCTTGGCTGCCCCCAGCATGGCTCTGAGGAGCCCTGGGGCCATCAGCAGAATTCTAGGAGCTTACTTTTCCCGATTCACGGCCCATCCTGCAACTGTGCCTCAGCTAACCTGGCCACACACCCTCTGCCTATCGCGGCCCTTTTCTCCAGATGAACCCCGGGTTCTTTCCCCCCTCCAGGTGTGGCACCCAGACCAGTGCTGAGACCAAATGCAGCTCTGAGGCAGGCAGGGGTGGGATGAGGGAAGAAGCCAAGTGTTGGGCTGCGGCTGGGGCAGTCATTCACACCCTAGTCTGAATGTGTCCAGCCCTTTTCCCGACCTCAGATTTGAGTCCGAATCATCCATGTTAGGTAGGAAGAGCTCTCAGTGCCCTTCTATTCCAACCTCACCCTATTCCCCCACTGTAGAAACAGGAGCTGAGGCCCAGCTTGAGAAAGAAACTTAGGAGAGGGAATACTCTGTCCACAATTTAAAGGGAAGGAGAAATGGGTCCTGGAGAGGAGAATGAAAGGGGAGAGGAAGGGGACTGAAAACAGGCTTTTATGATTCCTCCATCCACGACTGTGATGCCAGAAGCCCAGAGGCTGCTTATAAACCTTACTGCTCAATTCATCAGGATTATCCCCCATTTTACAGATGAGAAAAATGAGGTCAGAGACGTCGAGTGATTTGGCCAAAAGGTGCATTGCAACTGGCCACAGGTCTTCATGACCCCAACCTCCCCATGCTTCCATCCCCGACACTGCTCTGCAGGCACGAGGGGGAGAGAAAGATGTGCACGCACGTGTTGTCCCCAGGCCACTGCCCCAGTGAACATCACTCCCTCAGCCTCCCTCCTGGCTCCCATCTTGTGCTCCCCTGCACCGCCCAGCTGCTGCAGCCCACGCACAGAGGTGACAAAAGCTCCTGTGTTGGAGCACATCAATTATGCCTTTAATCCTCATAACCACCAGGAAAGATAGCATTATGAGTTCCAATGTACAGATGACAAGATGGGGCTGAGATAATGGACTTGGCCAAGGTCACACCTTGAGTCCCTCATAGGGCTGGAGTGACTCCCAGTCCTGGCACCATTCCATCCCTGGCTTCTAGCTCTGTGCTGCTGCCTGGGCCAGAGGGGAGGCACAAAAACAGTGCAAGCGCTTCATCCTATGGAATGCCCAGAGCAGACATCACTAACCAACTGCAGGGTTCTTTCCTGCACCCAGGATGCAGCCTCAGAATCCTTGCACAGGGCTCCAGGCAGCCACTGCCAAGGGCTGGCCCAAGAAACATTGTCTCCTTGCCCTCCCAAAGGACCCTCTGGACTCGCTGAGCTCCTACGTGCCCATGGGGCAGCAGCAGGCATCTCTGCCCTGCCATGTGTAACAGAGGCAGTCACTTCCCTGCAGGGTTAGGTCTGGAGCTGACCCAGGACACACCATGGGTCCCCAGAGCTGCCCACCCTCCACACTGCCCCCTGTCCACAGAGACCTTCTCACAGCTTTCCGAGCCCTCAACCTCCCTACCTTGAAGATAACCTCTCTTTGTACCCTGCTGAGCCCTGGAACGCACACCCCCCACCCCCGGCCTAAACTCAAAGCTACAGGCCTTCCTGAAGCTCCCTCTCAGAGGCGGCCCCTCCAGCCTCTGCCTCCCTCAGAGACCCCTCTCGCCAGTACCCCGCTTCTCCACATCCTCAGGCACCCCCAATGGACCAGCTCTACTCTACCTGCATTTATACATACACAAGTTTCCTGACCTAAGAAATAAGACCTCTGTCTCTCCCACATCCCCTTCCAGCTACTGCCCATCTCTTCCTCCTCTTCACCAAGCTTCCTGAAAAAGGCCTCTGCACATGTGATCTCCACCTCCCTGCCTCTCCGGCCCTCTCCTCAGGCCAGGGCATGGCCACCAACAGCCACCTGATGCCCACAATGGTCCTGCTCATCCCCAGCCATGTGAGCCTCTCCCAGGCAATCAGGACTGAGTCCAGCCTCCTGGCCATGGCCCTGGCATCTTCAAGTGCTGGTCCTGGGGACACCTCTGCTCTCATCCCATGCCCCGCCCCCCCTATTCTCCAGCCACACCTACGAGTTTCCTTCTCGCTGCTTCTGGGACTCCATGCTGGCTCAGTCCTCTGCCCCCACAATGAATAACTACAAAAGCGACCGCTTATTATTTAGAACTACTCTGTGCCAGACATTGAGCTAAGATGGATTAGCCAATCCCAGCCTCCATCAACCCTATTTATCCATTGACTTCAAAAATACTTACTGAGCACCTACTGTGTGCCACACCCATTTGTGAGCACCAGGGTACAGCAGTGAGTTGTGAGGTAGATATTATTGTTCCAATTGTACAGGTGCAGCAACTGGGACTCAGAGAGGCTAAGTGACCCACCTGGATTCACACAGCCCTGAAGTGGGCTCAGCGTCCCACACCCACTCATCCCCTCACACCGTGGCCTCCCTGTGGGCCACCCACTCCAAATCAGCCCCAGAACCCTGCCCACCAGTGCCCCCCCAATTTGTCCTCCTCGGGAGTCCCCTCCCGTGATCTCTACCGCGTGTCAACCGCCTGGCTGCTGCCCCCCCAGGAGCCACTGCCAAGCCGTCAGCTGCTTTCATCGCCTGCAGGCGGCCAGCGGAGCAGCAGCAGCTTCTTTGGCAAACGCCCACCTCTGATCACTCTCCAGTGGATTGTCGGGCACAGACACCTGGCCACAGGGCGGGCGCCCAGCCCCAAGCCCACAGCTAGGAAGTGACGGCAGGGTCAGCACTGGGCGAACCCTGACCTTCTAATTACACATCAGGAAACTGAGGCTGGGGGCTGCCGCCTGTGAAATCGTCTAAATTAACCAAATCAACCCATCAGGGTGACAATCAGATGTCTGTGGAAGGTAGTTTAGTTCCCTCTGCTGGATGGCTCTCCATTCAACTGCCCTCCAGCCACTCAGAGCGCAGCGAGGGTGGGCCCTTTTACAGAGAGGGGTCCTGCCTTTCACCCAGGCCAAAGGCCCCTGTCAGTGCTCATAGCACCCACTCCGGATGTCTGGCTGACAGTAGCCCAGAGGGGACCTGATGACTAAGGATGCTTAGGGGTGGCAGGGGGCCTGGTGGGGTTCCACTCGGTCCACTAAGCAGTCCTGCTTCTCTCCATGCCTGGGCACTTGCCTGGCCCTTCAGGACAGCTGTGCGTGGCTCCTAGAGGCTGGACCTCTGTCCCCATCCTGACTCTGAGCCCCCAGAGGCAGCTGAGGGCTAGGCAGGAGGACACCTGACTCCACAGGGGCCTCAGGAAACTGCCCCACACCTTTGGCAGTGAGGTGAGGATAGAAGAGCCGAGACTGGTTCTGGCATCACCTCTGTCGGCTCCCTCCTGGTTCTCGGAGCCTCTGCTTCCTCCTCTGCCAAACCGATTCTGATTCTTCCCAGTCAGGCTAGTGACAAGTGAAAGGGCGTGACAGACACTGGCCCCTTCCCTTCCCTGCCCTCCTGCTGCCCCCCTTTCAAAGTGAGAAAGCTGTGACCCTGGGGGGTGCCCTGGAGAGAAGCAAACGCAGCTGGCCCACCCTGTCTGGGGTTTCCATCTGCTACTTTGGGGCGCCATGGAGGAAGGCAGGTGGTGTCAGAACCAGCAGGCCGCAAGATACCTGCTCCAAGCAGGAGTCAACAGGGACCCACTGGCCTGGCAGTGAGGGAGAACAGCATTCTGGAACAGGAACCACGTCTGAGGAGTGTAAGGAAAAAGGCTATTCTCTGGGAGGGCAGTGAGTGGAAGGAAAAGTCGAGAAACAAGCACGTGGAAAGGAGAAACCCACGGGGCTCAAAGGACCGGGGACCTGCCGCCATTAGTACCCACCTGGCTAGCCCACTCCTGGGCTTAGGTCTCCCTGTTCTGGATTCAGACTCATAGGAGAGAATCCTATTGGGCCGCTTGGGTCAGGTGTCCAATCTGGACCAATCAGCCTTGGTGGGGACGGGGTCACATAAGACAGTGAATCTGGCCAATCCCAGAGAGGGGAGAATCAGTGGGTGTGGCAGCCACTGACAGGTGGCTTTTCATTTTGCAGGTGGGAAGTTGACAGACCCTCAGGACAAAATGTCCCTCAGTAGTGTGTGTCAGCTCCCTTGGACAAACCCACAGGCCCTGTGGTGGAAGGGCGCCAGATGTGCGGCAAGAGGAAGGAGGAGAGGTGGGTGGGCAAGGCCTAATGGACAGGAGCCTGCGTGGAGGCGGGCAGACTTCAGGGCGTGGAGCAGGACAGGCACGACGAGGTCCCTGTTTTGAGCACTGGTGCTGGTCATGGGAGGCCAGAAGGTGATCCCGGAGGAAGGAGAGAGTGGCTACAGGACAGGGATGGAGGGTTAACAGCATGACCCAAGCCACTAAGGTCAAGTGGAGGTAGAGGAAGCTGCTTGCCAGGCCTCCAGGACGCACGGTGGTGCTTTCTGGGTGAGCTGGACGATGGAGGGAGGGAAGCCAACTAGAGAGGACGAAGAGCTCAGTTTGAAACAT
This sequence comes from Rhinolophus sinicus, assembly GCF_057876585.1. NCBI lineage: Eukaryota > Metazoa > Chordata > Mammalia > Chiroptera > Rhinolophidae > Rhinolophus > Rhinolophus sinicus. Next base: position 6,908,620 of record NC_142501.1, read on the forward strand.
CTTGAGCAGGAGGTCCTGTGAAGTGACTTGGGACAGAAGGTAAGAAGGTGGTGGCCAGACCCAGAGTTCAAAACACTGGTTTTGAGGATGCTCAACGATCTAGTGAGAACTTCAACAGAGAGATAGGAATCATAAAAGTGGAGACAGAAAGTACAGAAAAGAACCAGTCAGAAATGAAGAGTACAATAACTGAAATAAAGAATACATTAGAGGCAATCAACAGTAGATTGGATGAAACAGAGGATCAAATCAGCGATTTGGAAGACAAGGTAGCAGAAAACTCCCAATCAGAATAGCAAAAAGAATCCAAAAAATTGAGGAGAGTTTAAGAGACCTCTGGGACAACATCAAGAGTAACAACAGTCAAGTCATAGGGATGCCAGAAGGACAAGAAAGAAAGTAAGGGATTGAGAACCTATCCGAAGAAATAATGATGGAAAACTTCCCTAACCTGGCAAAGCAAATAGACATACAAGCCCAGGAAGCACAGAGAGTCCCAAACAAGATGAACCCAAAGAGGCCCACACCAAGGTACATCATAATTAAAATGCCAAAGGTTAAAAAGACAAAGAGAGGTTGTTAAAAGCAGCAAGAGAAAAGCAGTTAGCTACCTTTAAGGAAGCTTGCATAAGACTATATTCTGCCTATAAGAGACTCACTTCAGATCAAAAGACTCACACAGACTGAAAGTAAGGGATGGAAAAAGATATTTCATGCAAATGGAAACATCAACAACAACAAAGCTGGGGTAGCAATACTTATACCAGACAAAACAGACTTTAAAGCAAAGGCCATAACAAGAGACAAAGAAGGATCCAATTATCCCACTTCTGGGTATTTATCCAAAGATACCAAAACACGACTTCAAAAGGACATGTGTGTCTGTATGTTCATTACACCACTATTTGCAATAGCCAAGATGTGGAGGCAGCCTGGGTGTCCATCAATGGATGAATGGATCATACAAGTATGTACAATAGAACATTACTCAGCTATAAAATAGAATGAAATCTTGCCATCTGCAACAACATGGATGGACCTAGAGGGTATTGTGCTGAGTGGAGTAAGTCAGACAGAGGAAGACAAATGCCATATGATCTCACTTACATGTGGAATCTAAAGAATAAAATCGATAAGCAAACAAAACAGAAACAAACTCATAGATACAGGGAATATTTTCATGGTTGCCAGATGAGAGAGGAGTTGGGGGGACGGCTGAAAAGGGGAACAGGATTAAGAAGTACAAATTGTGTCGTGCGGGAGACCCTGCTCGCCGCGCCATCTTTCAGGCGGGGCGGCCTGCGGGGTCTCTGCTCCCGCTCCCCACACAAGAACGCAGGATATGGTGAGGCCGAAAAGGAACACCCACGGAGCCATAGGTAGGGGAGTCTTACCACTATGGTCTCACTGGAGGCTGGGCCCACTGGACGCCGACCTGCCGTCCGCTTTTCCGCCAACCGACCGACCGACGACTCTTCTCCACTCTCTCGACTCTGTTCCACTCTCTCGACTCTGTTCCTCTCTCTCGGCCCTCCTCTTCCGCTCTCTCAGCTCTCCTTTTCGGCTCTGCTCGGCTCTGCTCGGCTCCTCGGCAATCCTCGGCAATCCTCCGTAGCCGCAGCAGTTATACCAGCGGCCAATTGGCTAACCGGCCACAGCCGACGGCCATTCACCACCCGAGCCAGCACCCTTCACGTGAGGCCGAGAGCCTGTAAACTACTCTCTGGGGCTCTGTCCCCACAAATTGGTAGTTAAAAAATAGTGTTGGGATGTAAAGAACAGCATAAGGAATGTAGTCAACAATATTGTAATAACTATATATGGTGTCAGATGGGTACTAGACTTATCGGGGTGATCACGTCATAAGTTATATAAACGTCTAATCACTATGCTGTACACCTGAAACTAATATAATTTTGTATGTCAACTGTAATTGAAAAATAAAAAATCATTGAAGAAGAGGGAGGAGAAGGAAGAAGAGGAGGGAGAGGAGGAGGAGGAGGAGGAGGAGGAGGAGGAGGAGGAGGAGGAGGAGGAAGGTGGTGACCACAGAGAAAAGGGCCTGAGCTGCCACTGGGCACTTGGGCGTGACTGCCAAGCACAGATGTGGCTGTGAGGTCAGGAGAGTGGTCAAGATCACCTGAGATGCCTAGAAAGAAAAGAGGCCAGGAATGCGTCCTAACGAACCAGCATTCAGGAAAGGAGTGCAGGAAGAGGCGCTCGCAGAGAAAATGGGGGCGCTGGGAAAGTAGGAGGAGACAAGGAAAGATAAGACCCTTTCCAGAGGGGCGATCGGGAGTGCCCACCAAGAGAACTTGGGCTTAACAACCAGCAGGTCAAAGGAGACCCTAAGGAGAGGTTCCCAAGGGGGCTGGGGTGATGGAAATGAGAGGGGGAGACACCCCTCCTAATGAGGCATCTCTTTGTACCCCTGATTCGCCATACTTGGGAGCAATTATGTCGAGAACAATGACGCCAGTGTCCATCGGGGCAGAGATTTCTTTGGCTAGAGCCACTATCTGAAACAGGAAAGAGCTGCATTGTGTTCCCAGGGCCCCCTAGCAAAGCTGAGGTTATTCCCATTTTACAGATGGGAAAACAAGTGGGAGCAGAGACACACAGCACATCAGAGGCAGAGCTGGGACCAGGACCAGGGACCCTGGTTTCCAGCCCAGTATTCTCTCCTCTTGACCCTGTCCATGCTCCAAGAGATGCTATGACTGAAGGTCATGGCCATGGGTAGGGGTTGGGGCAGGGGGGGAGGAAATGCAGCTCTGGTTAGACGTCCTCTCCCCACGCCTCAGCTCCTCCATCCAGGAGCCTGAGCTCAGCCTCTGCTTGATCACGATACCCTCTCTATGCTCACCTGGTGAGGCCAGGAAGAACCCCACTTTGCAGGTAGGTACCCCAGCTCTCATGGACAGGTCTCAGTTGAGAGCCAGCCCCTGTGAGTCCTAGGGTGCCCACTCCAGTCTGTCACCAGCATCTGGACTCCAGGGCACAGCTGCCACACACACAAGCAACTTCAGAAAGGAGGTGTGAGGGCAGATGGGCTCTCAGACAGGGGACAATTCCAGGGACACCGTGGCTTCCTGGAGCCAGCACAGGCTTTGGAGCTTGATGGGGCCAGGTTCAAATCCAGGCACTGTCACTTGCTGCCTGAATGACCTTGGGCAAGTCTGGAGCCCATGTCAGAGCCTTAGTTTCCTCATCTGTAAAATGGGGTTTATATATCTACCTCCCTGGACTACTGTAACTATTAAGTGGGTTGCCCTTCGAACAGTTGCCTGGCACAAGAGGGAGTAGCCCTGTTTATGTTGGGGATTAACTTTAGAACCAGTGAAAGAGATCAAGATGGATCCAGAGCAGGATCTTCTCTCACACAGTTGGCGGGAAAGAGCAGGCGGGCGCTCCCACACTCGGATGCCACAGTAAGCCCGGCAGTGCCGTGGGACCTCCAGGCTCCCAGATTTCCTATAAATACGACCCAGTATTTCCCACCTCCTTGCTGTGCCGTCGCTTGGTGTGCCTGCTTCGTACCCATCCATCTGCACCCTCTGGGCTGACATGTCTTAACATGGAGCTGGTCATGTTGTCCCAGCTGAGCTCTCTCTGACAGTGGTCATTGGTACCACACAGACGGCCCCTTTGAAGCTTGTGTTCAAAACAACCAGCCATCCACAGGCCCGGCAGGCCTGAGGAAGCCCAGTGGACCCCCCACCACTCTCACCTGGCACCGGTGGCGGGCGGACAGGACTGGGCAACCACGTGCAGGAAGCCAGGTGTTTACATCACAAACAGAAGCTGAGGGGAGATTGTGCCTGGGATTCAGTGTCAGGGAGGTGCAGACGCCCAGGTGCCAGGCAGCGTGTTTGCCCGGGTCCCCAGGGATTCTCACTGTCTCCTGCGGCCCAGAGCCTGATTAGCTCCATTGATCGTCCCAGATGAGCACGTGCTGCCTGTGGGTGGCGGGATGCTCTTTATTTCCCCATCATCGGGGGACCAGCCTGTGCGTGCTGTCCCTCAATGAGCTGGCGTCCTCCCAGCTGAGGGCCTGGCCCTGGTGAGCAGGTAAGCAGAGAGGCCGGCTCCCTGCTCCCAGCCCCAGCCCAGCCTCATCAGCCCCCCTCCTGCCTGCAGCTTCACTCCTCTAATCCACTGTCCACGTTCTGCCCCAGAAAACTACATGCCATCCCGTTAACAAGCTGCCCTGTGCTCAAGCTGGTGGGTAGAGGAGCTGGGTTCCTGCCCAGGGACAGAAAACAGAGGCTGTGAGAAGAAGATGCCAGGAGCCTGTCAGCCCAGGCGCCAGACTCCCAGCCCCACCTCTCACCAGCCGGGTGACCTTGGGCAAGTCACTACACTGCTCTGAGCCTGTTGCTTCATCTGTAAAATGGGATGATGCTAATCGTAGCCTCCACCGCGTAGGCCAGCATAAGGACGAAGTAAATCAGGGCAGGTGAAATGTTTAGAAATCACCTGGCGCAACGTGCGAGTTCAGTGATGTCACTGTTGGTGCCACCACTGTCATCATCGGTGCTAGGTACTGCGGATCCAGAGGAGAGGGCAATGGTGCTTTATACCCATTGCCTCCCTCCTCACAGAAGCCCTGCTAGGTGACCATTGTCAGAGCCGTAGAATAGAAAACACCAAAGCCCCCAGGCCAGCCACGCGTGTGGAACCTGCATTTGACCCACCTGGCCTGGTGAAACACCCGGGCAGGAGGCAGAGAGACATGCAGAGCGCTTTGCCAGAGAGGTGGCTCCCCGGGGACTCCGCAGGAGCCAATCCCTGAGTCCATGTGCCTTAGGAGGCCCGCGGCCCTGTGGCCACATCTCAGGAGAGGCCAGGGCAGCCATCCCTCCCACGGGCCCACGTGGACTGGCCCAACTGGCCCCACCCCCTTGGAGAAGCCACTGGGCTTCCCAAGGCTCCAGCCCCAGTGGACCCATGCCTTCCAGCACCTTCCTTCCAGGCTGGTGAAGTGCAGTCTGCACCCAGCTCACTTCTGTCATTCACACACAGCAGGTGAGTGGAAAGCGGCCATGAGGAATTCCTGTCCTCTCTGAGAGCCCCCTCCCAGGGGTCTCCTGCCCAGAATTCCCTTTAGGCCCAGCTTGTGTCCCGTCGAATATCTTGAGCCCCGGGACCTGGCAAGATGATGTATCTTTGAACAATCAGAAAGGAGGAGGAGACGCTGGGAGAAGAAACGCAGGCACCTGCAGCCCAGCCGCCGGGACCCAGCCTCGTTTCTGGTCTGGGCAGTGAGAGCCACAGCACCTGCGGGAGGCCCAGGGTCCTGACGGAGCCTCCCTGAGCCCAGGTGGCCTCATTTGTAAAACGAGGCCCCCGTTACAGGACTGTGGGCCCAAGATTGGGACTGTGAGGCGGCAGGTACGCGGTAGGTGCTCAGCAGAAATGAGCTGGGCTGGTTGTCATCACTCCCCTGAGCCCTCCTGTGAAAAACGCTTTGTGGGCGCTCTAGTCGTGCGGCAGTGAACATAAAGCTGCAAAGAAGGGCGGGCATGGGGGGACAGAGGCCTGGCAAAGAGGGAAGAGCCCAGGGGAGGGGTCAGACAGACAGGTTCAAGTGCTGACTCCAGCCTGTAAGAGCTGGGTGACCTTGATCAGGTCATTTAACCTTTCTGAGCCTCTTTGCAAGAATAAAATGGGAAAAGGTGCATGAAGAGGTCTAAGAGGTGCCTGCACACAGTAGGAACTTAAATGTCAGTCTCAGTAACACTTCACTCCTTGAGCCTGCGAACAGTTAGTCGAAGATGCTCGTTCAGCTGCTTATGCATCCTCGTTTGTCCTGTGTATCGATCTGTTTGTCGTCTGTCTCACCTACAGCCTCTCACCCAGCAGTGTTTGCTCCATCAGAGCCAGGCCTCCTCTGCTCAGTCACTGCTGTGTCCCTGGTGTTATGAACCCAGCACACAGTTGGCGCACAGACAATATTAACAGCGTGAATGAACGAAAGAAGGGACGAAAGAACGGACAATGCATGTCAGAACCCACCTGGCCTGACCCTCCCAGGCCCGGCCTGGCCCACTGCCCCTCCCCCGCCCCGGCTCCCTCCGGCAGCTCTAATTGGCAGAGACCCCCTTGAGGGCGCCCCATTGTGGAACCTGTAATTGTGGTCTCCTGCCTCTTTCCCCCACCCCAGTCTCCCTCTTCAGCAGAAAGACAGCCCCGGCCCTATTGTGCAGCTCCTGTGAACACAGGGATGACCTCACCGGGGCCTCCTAAGATGGGGCCCAGGAAGGGAGAGGGGGTGGGAACAGGGGTGGGGGTGGCCAGGCACAGGTTGGGAAAAGCCTGGAGGCTGTGGCCCGGGACAAAGGGCCAAAGGGGAGTGAAGCCCTGGGAGAAGGAGAGGGAAAGAGAGGGAGAGAGAGAGAGAGAGTTTCCAGGAGAAAGACAAGGGCTCTTTTCATAAAGGGAATAATTGGGGGGTTGGGTGGATTAATCCATAAGAAAGGGTCCCTGGGGAAGAGTGGGATAGAGGCCCTGTGCCGAGGGGGACTTTGTGGACACAGACAGACGGACGAACGGACCTGGGCCTGGGAGCTACCCATTGTGTGGCCTGGGACCAGTGACTTCCTCGAATGTAAAATGGACAGACAATTACAGGGCCTTCCACATGGGATTATGTGTCTATATTAGATAGCGGATGTCAGGTGCCACGCACACAGTAAGTGCTCAATAAATAATCATTTCTCCGCCCCCTCTTCCCCAGACTGTCCTCGTCCCTCACCCTGCCATCTCCCAGACTCAGCTGCCCACCCCAGTGCTGACCCCCGGAGCCCAGAGCTTGACAGGGCCCCCTCCCCCAGCGTCCCCTGAGCTCAGGACCAGGTAGGCCTAGGAGGACCTATGTCCTCATGGGTGAGCCCAGGACAGGTCTGCCTTGGGCCTCTGGTCATTGCCCCAACCCTGAGCACCCACACCCACACCCCAGAACCCTGCCTGAGGGTCTCCGAGGAGGGGAGCACCTCTCTTTGCCATCAGGTCCCCCTCTCTAGGAAGGGGGACAGTGCCTGGGTCAGCACGCTGTGGGAGAGCGGGGACAGCTTATGCAGCTCCAAGCGCCACGTGCTGGGGCGGCAGAGGGTGGGGTGTGAGGGCAACAAGGTCCCTGGCCAGCCTTCCCACCCCTTGGTTATGAATAACAAACATTCTCATCAGAGTTTATCAGCATTGTATCATTTTCGAGAAAAGTTATTTTCTGGATTGAAGTTCTTATGTTGATTTCGTTTCTTGTCCGGGTTTCTATTGAGTGGGGTTAACCTGTTTCTAGTTTATTATTTTCATTTTCACTTTACTGAACTCATCTGCTTTGGGATCAATATTTTCCCAAATGACATTTCCACTGAAGACATCGCTTCCCGAAGAGTTTGTCAGCAATGTCGCATTTTGGCCATCGTAGCTTCTGCCACTGTGGGTTTCCTTAGGTGGCAGGTTTTTCTCTGCCAAGGACCAATGTGGCAAGTTCTGAATTTGGTTGAAAGGTTTTGTTTTTCCACCAGCCCCTAAATCAGTCCGTTTTCCTATGTATTGGGTTCAATTTGGGATTGATTATTCTCCCAGGGAGACTTCTCATGCTCCGGGTTTGTGTTAACTCCTTGCAGCAACGAGCCTGACAGCTGTGAAGGCAAAGGGGCGGGCACATGGCAGGTGGAAACACCTGTGCCTGAAGGCGGCTCGGGTCTTGACAGCAGGACCAGGATTGGATAAATGTCCATGACAACCGACGACCCAGTGCTGGGACTACTAACGACCCAGACTGTGGGGATGAGGGTTTGGTCACCTGCCCGGCATGGAACTGCCACCAGCCGAGCTGCAAGCCTCACCTCAGACCCCTGATCACTTCAGGGGGTGGCTTCTACAAGGACCCCCAGTGGTGCCCTTGAATGCGGGCAGGACCTGCGACTTGATTCTAACCCACGGACTGTGGTAAAGGTGACCCTTCTATGATGAGGTTACACAAGAGGGTGACTTCTGTCTTGCTGGCACACTCCCTCCCTTGCTGCTGGCTTTGATGAAGCCACCGCTATGAACTGCCATCTTGGAGAGGCCCCTGTGGCTCGGAGCTGAGGGCGGCCTCCAGCCGACAGCCAATAATATGATCCCGCCAACAACCGCATGCGCTGAGAAGTCAGGTGAGGCTGCAGACACTGAACCGACACCTTGACTGTAGCTTTGCAAGAGCCCCTGAAGCTGGGGGGACCCAGCTGAGTCACACCCATGCTCCTAACCCACAGAAACCGCGAAATAGTAAATGTGTGTTGGTTTCGTGGTCATTTATTATGCAGCAAGAGACAACCAATACACCAGGCAAACATAACGATGACAGGAGTAGTAATTGTAGTAAGATACATTGACATTATTGAGTACCTACTGTGTGCCAGGCACCACTTTAAATGCTTCACACGCATTGTCTTATTTATTCCTCACACTCACAGTAGCCGTCTTATGGTTACTGTTTACAGAAGAAAAAACAGACTCAGAAAGGTTAACAGGACAGAGCAAGACACAAATCCCAGAGCCTGGCTGTGTGCCAACTGGCTGGAGAAAGGGGAGGCAGCCTGGAGGCAACCATCAAGTTCCCTTTTTCTTCCCAGACCCGTCCCTTTTCCTCCTTAGGTACAGACACCCTTTATCTGGTCACAAAAGTGATCGTACGGACACAAATGCACCTGCAATATCGTTCTGCAGGCATATTTCCCAGAAACATAACATCAATTTTACCTGCACTGTTAATAAGCATTTAATTCCTTCAATTGTCTTGTGGTCCATTTGCAGGGGAAACTGAACTACCTGATCATTTCTCACTTCACCTGCCGTACGGGAAATAGATTCAATTAGAAAAATCTATTGCTAATTTGAAAGCTCTGATTCTGTAATTTCCTACAGGGAAGACATGTAAATTGCGTGTTATTTAACACCCTTTCATGGCAGGTGAGTTCCGCAGGGGGCAATTATCATCCACTCTCCACTCTTCTTAGATTCCTGACAAGGGAGGTAGAGGGAGGAGGCAGGAAGAGGAGGAGGGAGAACAGGGAAATATTTTGAAAGCCGGTCTCTCAGTGGCTTTAGGAAGCACTAAATTGGAAGGGCCTGGGCATGGTTGGCTGGTTCGGTGCCCACCTGCCTCCCCATCACTGGGCAGCTGACTGTCACACAGGCCAGAGCCCCCAAGCCTCCTGCCCTTTTCCTAACCATCCAGAAGCTGGAAAATCACTGAGAGGAGGGGAGGGAGCGAGATAGTCAGGACACCTAGCTCTGCACTCCAGCCTCTGTCACCAGTTGTGTGGCTTGGAGCTGTCACTTTACCTCTCTGGCCCTGGTCCCCAGCCGTACATTAGGGAAAAACAGTAATACTCCCCAAAGCAAGCAGCTGGGAGCCTCACACCTAATATTGAGTGTAAAATAAAAATGGGAGCTTTGCAAAACACTGTCCCCATGAAGGGTGCTACCAGTGGGAGTCAGACCCTAAAGCACCTACCCTGTTTCCCGGAAAATAAGACCTAGCTGGACCATCAGCTCTAATGCGTCTTTTGGAGCAAAAATTAATATAAGACCCGATATTATATTATATTATATTATATTATATTATATTATATTATATCATATCATATTATATTATATTAATTATATTATATGACCCAATCTTATTTTACTATAAGATCGGGTCTTATATTAATTTTTGCTCCAAAAGATGCATTGGAGCTGATGGTCCGGCTAGGTCTTATTTTTGGGGAAACACGGTACTCAGGGTCTGGTTTCCACCATCTCCCCACCCCCACAAACTGCCAAGAAAGTCTTTCTCTAGTGAGACCCAAATCTTTCTGGCCAAGGGGCCTTTCAAGATATGACTGTTTTCTTCCCACACAGTTGTGGCAAACAGGCTCTGTGTATCCCCATACACACACACACACACACCACACAATCTGGGTAGTTGTCTCTGGAAGAACGTTCAAGAAGAACCCAGGACCAGAGGGGGCCTCTAGGGTGGGGAGCTAGGGGGCGGGGAAGGACAGAGAGACCTAGTTTTTACTTTATGCCCCTCTGTACTACTTGGGTCTCCTTCCTTCCTGCCTTCCTTCCTTCCTGCCTTCCTTCCCTTTTATATCTACCCATTACCTACTCAAAATGTGACTTTACACATATATGCATCTATTCGTTTCTAACAAATGACACGTGTGACCCAGGGCTCCTCCCTCCTTCCCCTGACCTGGAGCCCTCTTTCTGACCTCCCCTGCCTCATTCCATCATTCAGGTCACATTTCAGCACCTTCCCCAGACAGACTGGGCACTGAGGACGGGTCCCTTCTACCTGGAAGTGCCTCTTTGCTGGGCCTTGAAGGAGAAGCAAAAATCCACTACTCCCCCCCAACACCCCCCAGGGAGCTGTGAGCGGACACCACCCCTCCAAAAAAAAAACCCGAATACACGTGCATGGGGCGCCGGGGCAACCCACCGCCAGCAGCAGGGCGTCCCGGGGCCTACAGGCAGGGGCGGGCGCCACCTGCTGGGAACAGGTGAAAGTGCGTCTGCTGCCTACTCCACCTTGGTCTTTGCAACCGAGTCTGTGCTCAGGGCTGCAGCCAAGGACCAGCGGGGCGCAGCATCCTCCTTCCTCCCAACAAGTTTCTCAGAACAGCTGCTTCACGTGCCTTTCAGCCACCGGACGTTTTCATATGTCAGAGGTGTGTCAGATACTCTATAAATCTCCATAAACTCCTCAAGCGTGTACCGCGGGCCAGCTCCTGGGCTAGGCACTGAAGACACGATCCCTGAGGGCTGTGGGGGCAGGAGGCCGGGATTAAACAACTTGTTACCTGCAAACCATTTGATTATAAGCAGAATCATGCTTAACGAGGAAGGACAGAGTGCAACATCGCTTCAATTGCCCTCCCTGCCTGTTTGGCAAAGTAGGAAGGATGCAATTGCTATTTTTACAGGTGAGGCTCAGACAGGTGGAGTGGCTCCCACAGTGCCAAACAGCAGGAGGGAATGGAGCTCAGATAGGAACCCAGGTCTGCCAGGCCCCAGGAGGTGGGAGGCTGCAGGGGCCCCAGCTGACCCACTGCTGGGCTGCAAAACAGCCCCTGAGTCCCTCCCAACAAGGCTGCAGGGAGCAGCCATTTTTCCCAAGGCTGGTTTCAGTGGGTTTCCACCATTGCTAGGAATCAGACCAGGCCCCCTGCAAGAGCTGCACTCTTCTCCCTACTAAAGGGATGAGCAGACAGGACACTGAGTCTCCAAACGCTGTCCCCACCCCACCCCACCCCCACTCCCTTTTCATGGAATAAGCCCACCATTCCTCAGGAGAGAAGAGGGTCCTGTTAGAGGTGGAAGTGCCTGGGCCACTTGAAGTTTACTCTCTCCTCCCCAGCCTCAGTTTCCCTCCTGCCTAATGAGAGGTCAGACTGAACAAAGACCTAGGAGGTGTTATAATCCTCTTTGCCTGCCTGCCTTCATCAGTGCGTGCAGAGACGCACAGACCCTCAGGGGTGCTGGACGTCCTCAGTTTCCCCAAGGTGACCTGTCTTTGGAAGACCAAAGCCCAAATGGTTTGGAGACTGTGAAGGCAAACAGGACACTCTGGCCACAGGACAGCCCGGCCTCCCTTTGGGACAGTGATGCAAACCGGTGGCCCTGGGAGGGCTGGGTGAGCCAGACCCGAGGCTGGTGCCTCCCTTCTGAGTTTTGGCCCTTTACTATACCTGCAGCCGCTCCTTGAGCCGGTCTCCGTAGGCCCCTTGTGGGTAAGCCATGCACTTCTCTACAAACACGGTGGAAGCGGGGGCAGGTCGATGTATATATGCATATGTGTATAAAAACCCAGCTTCCAACCTCCAGGGCCGCTGTCTCTCGCTGTTTTCATGGCCAGAGTCCTTTGGTGTGTAGGTCACCTACTTCGTCCATTGGTGTCCTGTCATCGTGGGTCCGATGAGGGTGATGGCAGCACCTGCCTCCTAGACAATGGAGGATCAGATGAGATGATCCCCTACAGGAGGACAGAGCACTGAGGCATTCTTGACGAGTCAGCCCTGATGGTGAGTGTTGCCCAGGCCAGCCTGTGTCGGCCTCCCCTAACGTGGAATGAAGAACGTTGATTGTGCACACATCAATTACCTTGCACAATCCTTGGCCCTTTTACACCCATTGTCTCACCTAAGCCTCACAGAACTCCTGCTCCCATCCCCATTTTTCAGTTGGGGAAACTGAGTCCCAGAGAAGGCGAGTGACGTTCCCAGCGTCAAACGGTGCTGGGGCAGCACTGAATTCAAACTGGGAAGTTCTGGAATCAAACCCTGGTCTCCCAGGGAAGGTCAACGTTAACTCATCAGGGAAGCATCCTTGAACCCGGACCGGGTCCTGGTGGAAAATCAGAGCCCCTGAGCCACATCACAGGCAGCACCTCCCCACTGGAACCACACGGGGGCAGCAGAGCCCCAGCCAAGGCCGGGCCTCGCTGAGTGGTGGCTCTCCCACTTCCTCTCTCCCTGGGACCCTCGGGCCAGCAGGAAGGGAGCCCCAGGCATTATGGCAAGACCTGGCACAGAGGGAGAAGTATACAGTCTTGTTTAATCTACATAGAGTTTTTCAAAAATTATAATTGGTTGCCAGCACTTAAAAATCAGGAGATTTCTTAGGACCATTTGTGACAACATGGATGGATCTTGAGAGTATAATGCTAAGTGAAGTAAGTCAGACAGAAAAAGCAGAGAACCATATGATTTCACTGATATGTGGTATATAAACAAAAAACAACAAAATAAGAAGACAAACAAATGAGAAACAAAAACTCATAGACACAGATAATAGTTTAGTGGTTACCAGAGGGTGGGGGTGGTGGGAGATGAGGGTCAGGGGGATCAAATATATGGTGATGGAAGGAGAACCGACTCTGGGTGGTGAACACACAATGGGATTTATAGATGGTGTAATACAGAATTGTACACCTGAAATCTATGTAATTTTACTAACAATTGTCACCCCAATAAACTTTAATAAATAAATTAATTAAATAAATAAATAAAAATTAAAATAAAAAATCAGGAGATTTCTTACCCAAATTCAGGTTTCTAGGCTTTCTTGAAAAAATCAGAAAATCTGAGTGTCCACTGGTTCCTGCTGGGCTGGACAGTTTTATCCCCTTCTGCACCATTGTCCCCTCCCCCACACACTTATTTATGTGACCCTTAGGTTTCAGGAGGCATTTGCGTTTGAGACCACTGGGGACTCCCCAGCAATGATGTCCTGTAAGGCCGGGTCTCCCAACCTCAGCACTGTTGACATTTAGCATCAGATAATTCTATGCTGTCTGGGGATTGACCTGCACATTGCAAGGAGCAGCATCCCCAAGTTATGACAACCAAAATGTCTCTAGATATTGACAAATGTCCTCTGGGGCCATTGCTGCAAGGCTTTAAACTTGGTAGAAGGCCTGGGTTTTCCCCCTCTCTACACACACACACACAAACACACCCTGATTGTCCTGGGGGCAGCCTCCCCGACCTAGAACCTTCTCCAGCCAGTCCCCCACCCCCATCAACACTGCAGGTGCCTCCCCTGGTTCCAGCTCACTGCAGGACCCACGCCCTCCCCCAAACCCCTCATGTACCCTGAGCTCCAGGCCAGGCTGGGTCCTGTCCCCCGATAAGGGGCACTAGAAGTCTGATGGAGCAGCTGGCCTCCTGTGGCCCTGGCCATTCTCTTGGGTCCCAGCACCCAAGGCAACTCTGCAGAGGTGAGGGGCTAGATCCTGTAGCAACTGCAACTAACGAGCCTCAAATCCTACACCCTGGTGCCTAAGGCTGGCCTTCAGGAGTCCAGCCAGGTCTTCCAGGCCACCAGACACCACACACCGTAGTGAAAGGGAGGGAAAGGGCCAAGAGTCCTGGAAGGTCACTTTGCTGGCACAGGACTGAGGAAACTTGAGATCAGTGGCCTGACAATCATGGCCAAGTTCCAGCCAGGACGTCTGAGACCTGGCCCCAATCATGGCTCGAGTAAGCAGATGGATGGATGAATGGATGGTCAGACCATGTGCTGCCCCACAGCCCAGGACTAGGAGGGGAGACCCATTCAGCCCCAAAGCAGTGAGACACTGGCTACGGATGAGAACACCGAGGCTCAGAGAAGCCAAGTGATGAAGCAGGAGACACACAGCAAAGAAAATGTTGGTGCCCGAGCCAGAACGCAAATGGGCTCCTAGTCCAGTGACACTTGCCCCGCCCTTCATCATGAGCCCATTTTCTATTGGGTTGTTTACTTTTTTATTGGTTCTCAGGAATTCTCAAGATATTCTGGATCATAACCCTTTGTTCTTACATATTTGCAAGCATCTTCTACTCCATGGCTTGTCTTTTCCATCTATTTATGGCCTTTCGATTTTCTAAACATCTTAATTTTAATGTAGTCCAATTTCTCAACTTTTCCTTCATCTTTCTACTCAAGGTCAAAAAGATACTCTCATCTAATGACATGAGCATGTTTTGTATGTTAATGTGATGAATTATGTTAATTAATTTCCTAATAATAAGCCAACCTTGTCTCCCCAAGATAAGCACGATTTAATCACGATGTGCTCTATTTTTCAATTATTGCTGAATTCACTGCCCTGATATTTTAAAAGAATTTTTGGATCTATGTTCATGAGTGGGATTAACTTGAAAATGTTTTCTAGTGTGCTGTGCTGATTGTCAAGCTTTTGCTAACCTGATAAAGTAAGCCGAACTTTTCTGGGTGAATTGAATGTTCCATCATTATATACTGACCATCTTATCTCTAACTTTGCTCTTCTCCCTTAAAGACTATTTTGGTCTTTCAGGAATATTGCCACAGCAGTTTTCTTTCAGTTAGTATTTGTCTAGTATGTTTTTTTCCTATACTTGGATTTCCAACAGTTCTGGGTCTTTACGGTTGACGTATGTCTCTTATAAACAGAACATAATCTAGATATTTTTAAAATCCAGCCCAACAATTTTCTTTTAACCAAAGAGTTTAGTCCTTTTACATGTCTTACTGATGGTTTATATGTCTAGATTAATTTCTATAGTCTTATCATGTATGTTCTATTCACTCTAATGTTTCCAGATCCCAGCCCTTTTTCTTGCCTTGCTTTCAATCACTTGAGATTTTTATCTTCTTTTTCTTACCCTAATTTTTCTAATTGTTTAGAAATTATACATTCTGCGACTAGTTTTTCGTGCTTACCCTAGCTATTTTAAAACACTTAGCACCTCAGTGACAAAGTCTAAACTTCATCAATAGATTTGCCCTGCTCCCAAGTAATTGAAGGAATTTGAAAACTTTAATTTTGGCCATCCCCTCCAAAATTATATGGTGCTGTCCAGTATTTTAGTGCTACCCTGGGTTTTTCCTACCATAAATTAGACATTATTATTGTGGAGTCCTACAGTCCAGGTTTTTGTAGTTTCCCTCCAAATGTTTGCCAGTATCTTGGCCAATTTTTTTCTTATGGGTCTGGCCTTTTCTCTGGAATAATTTTAATTCTGCCTGAAGTATATTACATTTAGAATTTTCATTAGTAAGGATCTTTTGGTGGTAAAATATCCCAGTTTTTACTTGTCTGCATATGTCTTTATTTCACTCTCATTCTTGAAGGGTAGTATCAAGCTCTAAGTTGGCAGTTTGGTTTTTTTCTCGACACATTGAAGCTATAATTCCACAGTTTTGCAGCTTCCATTGATGATAATGAGAAGTCAGCAGTAAGTCTATTGATCCTTTGGAGATCATCTTTTCTTCTCTGGTGCTTTTCACGTCTTCTCTTTGTCTTTGACGTTCCACGACATTTGACGTGTCTGTGTATGAATTTCTTTTATTCATTAAGGTTGAGATTCACTGCACTTCCCGGATCTGAGGTTTGGTAGCTACAAGATTATCAGCCATTGCCTCTTCCTATAGGACCTGTTGCCTGTTCTCTTATCTCCTTCTAGAACTCGGAATAGATGTACATTGGGCCCTCTCTTTGCTGGATAATTCCCTTGGCTTGACAAGTTTACAAACCTTCTCTTTGGCTGTATGTAACCTGCTGTTCAATCTGTCCACGGAGTTTCAAATTTGAAGTATTACATTTCTCATTTCTGTAGGTTTTATTGGGTTCTTTTTGCAAATCTGGCTGTTCTTTACAATCTCTTAGTCCCTGCCCATATTTTCAAACTTCTCTTTTATTTCTTTAAGAACACACACAAAAAGTTCTTTGAAATTTGTTCGTAGTCTGCGTATGATCATTTCAAATCTAAAGTCACTAAGTATTTGTTTCTACTGCCTCTTGTTTCCGCTGGTTCTTTTTCTCCTTGTGAAGTTTATTATTTTTTACTGTGAGTTGTTCATTTTCTTTGGACCCTTATTTGTGGAGATTCTGTAAGGCTGACATATAGTTGAATTCCTCCAGGCTTGCTTCTGCCAGCTGACTGGGAGTACGACAAAGCAGGGGCCACTTTCAGTGATATCCTCCACTTGAGTGTGTTGGAACCACACAAGTGGCATGAATTCAGACAGAATCACGTGAGGGCCAGCTTGTGATTACAATTTCTCAAGGGAGATCATTTTTCTCACAACTCAACCCAGTGTCAAAGTCAGAACAGGCAGGTTTGCTTTCTGTTCTCTTCTGTGGAGTGAGGTTGACTTTCCATTCTTTCCCACACCCTGGACATAGCCATTTTGAACGCTAGCTTTGAAGGGGTATCCAGGTGCCAAGCCTTTGAATGGTGCCCAGCATTTATCTCCTGTTCCTTGTATCTCACACAGCTAAGAAAGCAGAAGGTCAAAGGCTTCCTCTCACCTTCACTTCATTTTGGAGAGCCATCATTTCCCTGCTTTCATGTCCATGCAGTGATGTGTAAAAAAAATTTTCTTTTATCTAGCATGTTAATGGTGTGTGATCTGGTAGAGTGCGTCTCTGAGAACCTCCCAGAACTTGCATGGGTCTTTAGCCTGTTCTCTTTTAACCCTACAGCATGCCGTATTTACCCATGGGTTTGTTGTTGCTCCACTCAAGACTGTGGGGTCTGAAGGACCAGGAGGAAGGGAAGTCCAGTGACCTCAGCCCTGATGTGGACGGAGAACAATGCCACCTGAGAAATGAGTGGGGAATGTAGAATAAATGAATGAACAAATGAATCATCCTTAGTACAGCATCTAACCTGCTTCACCTACACAGTCTGTGAATTTCAAGGACCATCAGTGCCCTAGGCCTGCCGTATGGCCGCTCCCAGTGAGCTGGAGAGGAAAGATGGCATTTGTGTAGGATATTTGCGTATCACTCACTATTAATCATAGCTTCTCCTTGGAACTGAGGACCACATTTCAACCAGGATATGGTCACAGAAAGCTTCAAAACTGACCAGTGAAAAAACAAGTTTTAATGCCACAAAGTGAAATACTTCTTGCCAGTTGGAAGCATACCAAGCAAAGTTGGGGCCTGTGGATTTTAGCAGCCCTCACCAGAAGGCCCGACGGACGGGCGTCAAGAGGCTGGCAGAGAATACGCTGGACTATCTCATGGAGCGTGGATGTCTCAACCCTCATCTTTCTTAAAATGGAACTAATCCTGGTACCAAAATATACACGGGTCTTTCAAACCTTGCTTCTTCTCCCACCTACCTTCACACTTCTGACTCAAGGGGGAAAAATAACCCCCAGGCAATTCATCTTCTTCAAGGGCTGCCGCAGGCAAGCTTACGTATTTTTTTCACAGCTGAGTTATTTCTGATCCTGGTCTTGGCAGAAAGAAATATAGAGCAACAGTGGCTGGGAGACATTGGAAAGCTGTGCCAAGCCAAACACTGTCTAAACGTCTACATCAGACCCGCCAACCCTGTGAAAGTGTATTTTAACTTTACAAAAAACACCTTAAAACTTTCGTGGCGTAACACCAGTGCAGATGAGGGTCAGAAAGGAAACTCTCACCAGTGATAATGCCCGCTGGCCACTCAGTGTCCGAACATGTGGCCTCAGGGCTCGTGAAGAATCACCAAACATTAGCGAGAGGCAGGCCCCAGAAACCCCTGGTGACCGTAAAGCTCAGAGGTAAAAAGCAAGCTTGTGAGTTGGACAAAACTGGATCTGACGCCTTCCCCACCTCTTCTCAGCTGTGTGACCGTGGGAAAGTCACTTACCTCGAGTCTCCATTTTTTCTGAACATAATACAGGTGACGCTAATAAACCTGCCTCATAAGGTTGTCATGACAATCAAATAAAATTATGTATGTAATTGTATATAATCACAGTGTTTAGCAAGTTCCTAGCACATGCTAAATGCTCATGGTATGACAGATGCTGCATGTTTATTGTTGTATCAACCATATGAGATGATGGTGATGGAGGAGAAGAAATTAAACTTAACAGAGAAAGAGATATGGTTAAAGTCTATTTACAAAGCAGTAGCAGAAGCAGGATTAGAGCCCATCTGCACTTCTAATCCTGTGTTCTTTCGCCATTGCCTCTTTCAAATACTGTAGTCATTCTTTTACTATTACTGTTAACTGAATCTCTGAAATGGCTTAGTGCTCACTCAGTTCTCCCTTGCTTCTGTTTTATATCATCTTTCTAAGGTAATTTAGGGGTGCCCATTTCGCAGATGAGGAAACTGAGGTACAGAGAAACAAAATGTCCTAATTCCAGCAAATCAACAGCAGAACCAGGATTTAGACTCAGATCTCCTGGCTTAAGATCTGCCTTCTTTGTAGGAAGGTCAACCCTGCTTTTCTCTTCCAAAACATCAAGCTACTATGTACTGAGGGCAGGTCCTGTGCTCACTCAGGGGACTCCGAAATGAATGGGACCCACTCCTTATCTTGGGAAGCCCACAGGCTAGTGGGACAGACAGACATTTAAAGACATGGAAAGGAGCTTCCAGCAGAGGTCACAGACTCAACCCCTGCTTCTACTGTTCTTCCCCTCCCCAAACTCTATGAAAAGGACACTAAAGGGACTTCTTTGAAAGCCAGAAACTCAGAAAAAATGGAAAGGATGCAAGAGTAGACAGCAGCAACCAAACTTAGGGAGCTGAAGAGCAGAGGGACTGACTCTGCAGGTGAGAATCCTAAGCGGATACTGAGGAAAGTTAAGACCCAAATCCCCAAAAGTCTTGGGGGATGGGCTGTACCAGGAAGTGACTGGCTTGGCAAAAATGAGGACGACTGATCATCTGTTCAAGGAATAGTTCAAAACCCAGAATCTTCTTCCCAGTTCTAGGCAACCAAGCGGTAAATCTCCACAACCCTCCCTGGCAGAAGCCCGGGGGTTTACACTCTGGAAAGGGTGAGACAGAGGACCTCTGGACAGGTGTATACAGGGCAGTGAGACTCCTAGGCTATTCCCCACCCAGGTCCTAGGACACTGGCGACCTGGCCTTCACCCTCCAGGTAAGAGGTTGGAAGAGCTTTTTCCAGGGAATTTAACCGGTCCAAGATCTCCAGTTACAGATACTAACATTTCCCAAACTAAACGGCCCAGCCGCATGGCTCAGAGAATCTCACATCACCAGGCCCTACCCCCGCTTTCAGGAAGACCCATCAGCTCTTAGTCCCCCCAAGCGAGCGCAGGCAACCAAAAATGATCAGACATGGGAAGCGAGCAGGGCACAGGAAAGGTGGAGACCAAACAAACAACAATCAGAAAAAAGCAACTTGGAAGAAATAGAAACTATCTGGCTGGGAGGGAGCGGGAAAGAAAACTTAAAAAAAAAAAAAAAAAAAAAAAGGCAAGAAGGCTAACAGTGACATTCTTAGAGAAAAAAGAGAAGATATTGTACCCATGAAACAAGAGCAGGACACTACAAAAACATGAACGTTCGGATAATTTTTAAAAAGCTTTGGAAATTTAAAAAATTGCAGCTATTTAAGCACCCAGGAGAAGAGTTGGATTATAAAGTTAAAGAAATATTCTAGAAAGTACAGCAAAAGCCCAGAGGTAGAAAATAGGGGGTATGGTGGTTATGTGTCAACTTGACTGGATCACGGGTGCCCAGATATTTGGCTAAACCTTATTTTGGAGTGTGTCTGGGAGGGTGTTTCCAGATGAGATTAACATTTAAATCAGTAGATTGAGTGAAGCAGATGACCCTCCTCAGTGTGGGTGGGCCTCATCCAGTCAGTTGAAGGTCTGAGGAGAACAAAAAGGCAGGGGAAGGAAGAATTTGCTCTCTCTGACTTACAGCGTGAGCTGAGACATCAGTCTTCTCCTGCCCCCAAACTGGAACTTATACCATCAGCGTTCTGGAACTACATCACCGGCTTTCGTAGGTCTCTGGCTTGCAGATGGCAGAGCTTGGGACTTAGCCTCCATAATTGTGTGAGGCTAGATAGACAGACAGGGAACCAACAGGATAGATAGCTAGATAGAAGATGGATAGATGATTGATTGATTGATTGATTGATTGATTGATTGATTAAGAAAAATAAGATATGGACATAGATGTAGATTCTATTGGTTCTCTTTCTCTGGAGAACCCTAACTAACATAGGAGGGGGGAAAATGGAGCAGTCCAAGAGGTAAGACATCCCATTAGTAGACGTTCCAGAAAGACAGACCGACAAGAGAAAATAAAAGGAAAAGATTCATCAATAATTTGGGGAAGTTTTCAAAACAAATCAACTTAAATTTATAGATTGCAAGGAACCACCACGTGCCCCTCTGGGAAATGCATAATAAAAGAGATCCAGACCAGGGCACATGATCATGAAACTGGAGACACTGAGACAAACAGACGACCCCGCAAGCTTTCAAGGAGAGGGAAGAGGTCACACATGAGGCAGAGGTAGCTTTGGCCTTCTTGACAACACTGGCAGCTAGCAGGCACAGGAGCAATGCCTGGGAAGTGCTGAAGGAAAAGTATTTCCCAGCTCCATTTCTTTACCCAGCCAAGCTGTCAATCAAATGGGAGGACAGAAGGGAGGTATTTTTAGACATGCCAAGTCTTGAAACATTTACAATCGATCCTCTTTATCCACAGATAACTTATTTCTGAATTCATCTCCTCGATAAAATCTGTTGGTAACCTCAAAATCAATACTAGCACAGCTTTTGTGGTCATTCGCCATCGTGCACAGAGTGGAAAAATGTGGAGCCACCTCGGGCGACACTCTGCCTTCTTATTTCAGCTCTCACACTGCAAACAAGTGTCCTTTTCGCAGTCTCTTTAGCGCCACATTTTTCTCATTTCTGTGCTTTTTGTTGGTGACCTTGCTGTTTAAAATGGATGGTCCCAAGCATAGTGTTGAAGGGCTGTCTAGTGTTTGCAAGGACAAGAGGGTGGTGACGTCCCTGACGGAGAGACAGAGCACATGCCTGTTAGATGGGCTTCGTTCAGGCATGAGTTACAGTTCTGGTGGCTGTGAGTGCATGTTAATGAATCAATAATATACATTAAATCAGGCGTCTTTAAGCAGAAAGTACATATAAAACAAGGTGAGGTGCTGATCAGTTAATGAAAGTAAGTTGAGCGCAGAGAAACTCAACCCTGTATTTCCTCTGGGAGCAGTGGCTCCGTATTGGCTGATTCAGGATTTGTGGTGACTTGACAGAATGTAACCACCGCGAATCATGAGAATCAATTGTATTAGCCTTACACTTGTATTCGGGAGATTACTAGAGAAGACACTTCACCAGCCTGAGGGATAAATCAAGAAAGAGGAAAAGATGCGATACAGGAAACAGGAGAGGCAAGGAGAGCTACCAGGTTGCTGGGAGAGGGAGGTCCCAGGACAGCAGCCCAGCCCAGGCCTTGGGGTCGGGGAGGGGGAGCCAGGTCACCAGGTGCCGGCTCCTCCAGGACAGAAGAAGTCTTGGTGCATCGAAAAGTCCTGTGAGGAATGTTCAGAACTGAATTAGCAATAATTGCACAGAAAACTAAGCAAAGGAGAAACAAGGCAATTATTAGCTGGAGTGGGGGCAGCACGAGGCAGGGGAGGTGGTCATAGAAAAGGCCTTGTCTCCATCTTAACACTTGTGGAACACTTTCTGAGGCCCCGTTTGAAGTATTTTCGTATGACTTCACTCACTGAAAGCTACAGCCCAGCAAGGCTGGGTGGATGGCTGTTATCATGGGGTTGAGAAACTTGCCCAGGGTGACACAGCTAGGAGATGGCACAAGGAGGGCTGGCATCCCCGCAGGCGGGTCCGGATTCCATGCCCTTCATTTACCAAAAACGGACATGACCATCATTCTAAGACTTTACGGAGAGGTCTGAGGACGTGGGAAGGTGTGTGTGTGGAGCAGGTGAGGCAGGAAACAGTGAAATCCTTGCCTTCCAGAATGAGAAGTCAACCCACAAGGCTGACAACTACAAAAGCAAAGATTCAGTCTTAGAAGCACAGAGATGAAATCCAAAACAACTAATCAAAGGAGGTGAAATAGTTGCCTGTGGGGAGGGCATATGGGAGAGGGCGGGGAGGCTGGCGGCAGGGAGGCTGCTGCTTTTCTTAACACACCTTGTAGAATGATTTGCCACACATTTGATCAAAATAAAAGCGAAAGATAAAGAAAAAGAATAAACAATGTTCCCCCCACTTCCTAGATAGAGCCCGGGCAGGGCTGGGGCAGGGAGTCGTCCCTTTATTTCTTGATTCCCTGTGAGCCTTTGACCTGGTAGATGCCCCGTCAGCCTTCCAGCCTCACCAGGGCCATCTCCCCGTGTGAGTTATGGCCCCGGATTGGTTGAAGACCCCGAGGGAATCTTCCGAGACCCCATCTGCATCAAACTTCCACTTACTCAGAAGCTGCTGGTATTGACCTATTGATGTCAGTTGCAAATGAGGGGTCCTCCTGGGAATGCTGGGCCCGGCCCCTCATCTCAGAACCACGCTCCCTAAGAGCAGGGCTGCCAAGGGCTGACACCACACACACTAATGACACGGCACGGGCTGATGCGTCAGGCCCTCAAGAGACACTCCCAGCACCTGAGGTCACAGAGATAAAGTAGAACCCAACCGGGAGGTGCCACCCCAGACATGTGGGACCCTGTCCCATCTCACGCCCCCACCCTGCCCAGATGGGACTCCCTGCCCCTTTCTCCTGATGTCCCCACACTGACTCACAGTTATGGTGACAGCTTTTACTGAAGATTCCTAGGTGATGGTCCCCTGATTATTTGAGACTGAGTACTGGACACATGCTACACACACACACACACACACACACACACACACACACACCTCTTCCTCTTCGTGTCAATCTCAACAACTGAAGTTGCTGCTGACCAGACAATTCAATTCCATTCCAAAAGGGAATTTTAGATCCTAAAGACGCTTCTTCCCTCATGGCTATGACAAGCCTGCGTCATCTAGGCTGTCCCCTCTCAACCCAAGGGGACACCCGGCGGGTGGAATGGATGCTTCTTGCCCATTTCACAAGGTTCTTGTGAGAGCCGAATGAATCATGCAGCCTGGGTATTTTGGGAACGAGAAGGGTGAGAAATCCAAAGAATATTTTGAGAAACACAAGCAATCAGCCCTCTGGGATGTTAAAACAGGTGATTAAGCCCCTGATTAAACATGGACAGGACAGAAAGGAGAACAGGAAGCATTCTCCCGTGAAAGACTTTAATACACGGTAAAGTTGTCTTCTGTAGACAAAGAACAATGGAAGGAGTAACACAGAGAAAATCAGTTTAGATGCATTCTTCACATCTTCCACATAGACTGAAAATAGAAATGGTTTATGAAGCAAATCGAATGTTGAGAAGACTGGCCAAAAATACAAATGAATGTTGACCAGATCTCTGGAGGAATGAGAAATTTCCAAGCTTTAACATCACTGAGGAGATTTTTATTTTCCCCTAAGGAAACGGAGCATGGATTTGAATATATAAAAACAACAACAAAATTCTTCTGTGCCTCCGAAAAAATTAGCAGCCGGGGGAAATAGACTGACAACTAAGTGAATGGTGAAGGGTTAATGTCAATAATCTATGAAAAAAACTGTATTCGTTTGTAAGAAAAGCTTTAAACCGACAAGTTTTTCTTTCTTTTTTTTTTTGCAACTTCATGAAATGACACCAAATTTCATCTGGAAAAAATAAACATGTGAGGCTAGCCAGGGAAATTCTAAAGAAAAACAAAAGTAAGGAGGGAGGACTGGCTTTACCATACATTAAAATATATTATCGAAATACAATAATGTTTAAAGTTTAGTACTGGAAAAGAGCTCAATGTTCAACCTAGTCCAAAGTACAGAAACCTATGGAGACATACATGGGACTTCAACCAGGAAAAAAATTAAAAAGGAGGCATTTCATACCAGAGGGAAGAGAAGTGTTAGTCAAAACATGGCATTGAGATAATGGGTAGGCGGCCATCCGGAAAAAATAAACTTGAATCCCTACCTCACCCCTTATAGCAAAATAAATTCCAGATGGGTCCAAGATTTAAAGAACAACAAAGAAAATTTTTGAATCATAAGAATTCATAAAGAAAACATAGGTGAAGTTCTTTATAATCCTGGAAAGGAAAAGATCTTTCTCAGCAGGAGACCCAGAAGCCATAATAAAATTCATTTGAGGAAATACATGAGTGAGAAGTCCAAAGATTATCTTTAAAAAGATGAGGGATAAGCCTTCGCTGGTATTAAAATACGTGATTGATGAAGAGCAGAGAAACAGTCTTTCCCACATAAAAATAACTCAAATGACAACAGGGTCTTCTCCAGCTAATGAACAGTGAATAAAGGAAACTGGGAGACTATGTTAGAAAAAATATGTTTAAACCTATTTTCACATATACTGAAGAAGAAATTATTTATAAAGTAAATTAAATCCTAGAAAGACAGGCCAAAAAATGTAAGTGAATGAATATTGACTAGCTCTCTGGAAGGGCAAGGACCTTCCAGGCTTTCAAATGATTGAGGAAATCAAAAAGGGGAAGAAAACTGATTCAACTATTTAAAAAAATATCTTCTGTATCAAAGTTTCAAAGTTAAAATTTTAAAATTTAAATTTCTAGGTAAAAAATATAAACAAAATCATAACAAAAGCTAAACAGAGATGGACGTTTCATAGGATTGATTGCTTTAATTTAGAAAATGCTCATACAAGTGAGAAAAAGGCACCTTATCTGAGCGCTTTCCCTCCTCCTGTGCTTTGTTCACCTGCAAATCTCCCACCCATCTCTAACGACTCCTTTGCACAACTGCCTGTGCCCTTGTACATAAACTACAGTGTGTCATCTGGTATAAGAATCAGAGGGCATAGGGTTAACAGGGAAAACTGACAAGCCTTCATCAAAGCTTTGTGGCTTGGTGAATCTCGAAGAAAAATGGGCAAAAGCTATATATGAAAAGGAAATTACCAGACAAAGAATTTAAAATGAACAATAACTGTTGAAAAAGTTCAACCTTACTCATAAAGAAATACAACTAAAAACGATTAGTTGTTCTTTAGTTACCTATGAAATTGGCCAAGATTTTAAAGTTTGAAAACCCCCAAGTTTATGGAGAGATTGCAGTCTCAAACGCAATTAGGGGAATAGAAATCGGTCTACTCCGCTCCTTTTAATGGCTGTACAATAAATACTCCATGGGTGAATGTAGCAAAATTGATTTCACCAGTCTCCATTGATAGACATTTAGAGTCACTGGTTCTTTTCTTCCCCCAGTATTAGGTATAAAACGCAGTATGTGAAGAACATTCATGTATATACATCTTTGTACACATGTGTGAATATATTTGTACAAACAATTCTTGGCAATGGAATTGCTTGGTGAATGGACTTTGGCATTAAAAGTTTTGATAGATATTGCCAAACTGTCTTTCCACAAGGTTACAGCAATTTATACTCTGACCAACTGTGTGTGAGAACACCTGTGTCCCTGTACCTTCTCCAGCACCAAGAATTATAACATTAATATAGTTTTGTTAAGTACGTTAAAAAATAAAAGAAAAATAAAAGAAAGACAAGGACAGGAATGGACAGGAATTACAAAATGTGGTACAAATGTAAGAAATTTTTCTTAGTTCTGCCTTTGCCATTTACCTGCCATGAGATCCTTGGCATATCCCCTCGCCATGCTCAGCCTCAGTTTCCCCATCTATAAAATAAGAGGAACAAATAACAAAGAGTGAGTGGGTCTTACATGTGAGTGCCCGGGGATGGCAGGGGCAGGTGAGAGGCAATCCCTGCCCACAATTCCCTCCCACACACCAGAGACAGTCACATCAGGGACTCCAGCATGGCCCAGCCCACACAGACAGGGCTGTGTCTCATCCCCCAGCTGTGGCTGAGGCAGGTCGGCAAGCCAGTTTCTACTCTGTCGGGAGAAGTGCTTGTTTGTCTGCCCAGGAGATAGGGTACGCCCCAGGGCTCCCGCTCACGGTGTCTTCAATATAAGCCATCTGGTCACAGCCCTTGTTCAAAGGCCATCGGTGGCTCCTCATGGCCTGCAGGAGCCATGCTAAAACCTTTGATTGATTCTGGCCTTGAGGCTCTAGGTTCCAGCCCCAACTCCTCTATGGAATGGCCAGACACACAGTCTCCACTTCGCACAAACTGAGCTTTGAACATACACTTTATCTGAGCGCTTTCCCTCCTCCTGTGCTTTGTTCACCGGCAAATCTCCCACCCATCTCTAACGACTCCTTTGCACAACTGTCTGTGTCCTTGTACATAATCTACAGTATGTCATCTGGTGTAAGAATCAAAGAGCGTAGGGTCAACAGGGAAAGCTGACGAGCCTTCATCAAAGCGTTCTGGCTTAGTGAATCTTAGAGAAAATATAAAAGCATGCATATTCAAAATAGGGCATAGTAAAATTACAGTCAAGTTTGGAGCTATACATATATATATATATATATATATATATATATATATATATATATATAATATATATCTCGGGCTGGGGAAGTCTGGAAGGAAATACAGTATATCAAAATGTCCTTATCTTCAAGAACCTTTATAATGATGTCATGGGTGACGATAATAGCTTAATTTACAACTTACATGTATGACTTTCATAATCAGAAAAACAACTGCTGGTTTTGGCACATTACTTAAATCACGAGAGATGGAGAACTATTTTCATGCAGTTAAAGGCAGGCTCTGGACACAAGTGGTTGAGGTCAGGTTCCCTACCCTCCCCCCACACATTCCATTGCTCTCCTGCCCTCTCTCCCACCACTACAGCCTCCCTGGAAACTGGGCTCAACCGCTGCCTGTATGCCCATGGTCAGAGGAACTCAGCTAGACCCCCACATCCCAAGAGGCCCCTCCCTTTGCCTGTCAAAGCTTCCACCCCTACCCCGGAAATCAAACCAGCCCTGACCTTGCTGTATGGTCCTGTGTGAATTTGGCCAAGTGACTCCTTCCTCTGTGCCTCAGTTTCCCCATCTGTAAAATGGCCTTCACAGTAGTACCCACCTCCTTTGTAAACAAGTGTGAGACTGAAACGAGTGAAGAAGAGGGCTGAACCCGAGGTCTGGCACGTAGTAGGTGCTCAATAAACAGATGCTATGGTCATAGCAATTATTACTATTTGTTGGACGATGTTCAAAGGGGACAGACAGGCAGTCCCCTCAAATAAGTACTTATTTAGGAGTCCTCTGGACAGAGGCCCAGAAAACCAGAATGTTAAAAGGATAAATAGAGTCTCCAAGAGCTGGGCAGTCTGGGCCTGCGGGGGAGGGGACTCGGCGCAGAGAAGGGTTTAAGCCTCGAACAATGGGCGCCGTCTGAACTAACCAGGGCCGCTTCTTTGAGTCGTGAGAAGAGCTATTTTCTTGTTTAAAGCCTTAAAGAGCTATTAAGTTGGGCAAATCACTGGTAAAACAGCTGGAAACCTAAGTAGCAATTTAAACAGCGCATTGCCCTTCCCTCGCGGGTGGAATGCGAGCCGCCGCAGGCTTGTCTCGGGCCCTACATTGTCTGGACTAAGCGGATTGAGCGGGTCCTCTCCGCAGGCTCTGAATGCAGCCCGAGCTTTATTTAGCAAATCCACGATTTCTCCCTACCCCCTCCTCCTCTGCTTCTTTTTTTTAAGTGAGCCGACGGAACTCTAATTTCCCCCCTTTTCTCTCCGAGCCCCCTTGAATCGGCCCATTCTTTCATTCTGTGAACTAATGAAGGCCTTGCAGAGTCCCTGCTCAGGAATGGGCCCGTAAATAAAACGTGTTTCATTGATCAACTTCAAAAAGGCTTCAGCGGGATGGGGGTGGGGGTGGGAGTGGGGGTGCGGGGAGGGGGGAGGGTCTCCGGGCCGCGGGGTGGGGGTACCGCGGGGGAGTGGAGCGCATGCGGAGGCTGCGCCCGGCTCCGAGTGACAGCGCCGCGCTGGAGGAGGGGGCCGCGCACAAAGTCTGTTTCTGTCCCTGCCATCGTTTGTTTGTTTTGTGGCTAGCGATTCTGCAGGCGCCGGGGCCAGCCAGCCTGAAGCCCCGCCATTCACCCGCAGTGGATGGAAAGGAGGGCGGGGCCGCTTTAAATGTTTTATTTTATTTTTTCTTAATCTCCCCACAAATAAAAATTTGAGCCAACCAAACAGAGCTCTGGCCTTAGAGCAATGCCTCCAGGGAAACGTGGCCTTCAGCTCCAAGTTTCCACTGACATCCGTTCCAGCAACTTCCCCAGGCCCTGAGAGCCCCCAGAGGCGGCGGAGGCGTAAGGGAACCAGACAGGGTCACAGCGCAACGGCCCACCGGGTGGGAGTCTGCAGTGTGAGCGAGGAGGTAGTGTAGCCCAAGGACAGTTGAATCCCTGCCTTCAACAATATTTAGTGAGCACCTACTATGTGCCAGGTGCCTCAACTGCTTAACTGTATTTTCATGGATTTTTTTAAATTACAAAAACAGTGAATGCCAGTTGCAAGAACAGTTCCATGGCACACTACCGGTACATAGGAAAAAAGTCAAAGTTCCCGCAGGGGACCACCAATCACTCGCCCTGGAGGAAACCACTGTTGACATTAAGATGTGTCACCTTTTGAGACTTTCTTTATACAAATACACACACAAGCGCAAAGCCTGGCCTGCAGGCATCGCTTAGTAAGTCTCTTTCTAAATGAAGTGAATCCTCCTGCACGTCTGGTGGGCACCAGTACAACTGAACAGTCCTTTTTTTTTCTCTAACAACTTTGGGGGGTCCATCACAGCCTCGGGCAGGGCTTACTTAACCTTTCTTGGACTCTGTTTCTCCGTCTGCAAAACGGAGGATCTGAGACTCCTGATCTCAACCTTTGACCATGAGGCTCAAACAAGATGATGGGTGTGAAGAAGTCTGTAAACTGGAAGGTACTGCACAAACGCCCATTGTCACTGTCACCGTGACCTGACCTGTGAGACTCGTTATCAAAGAACGCGGCTGACCTTGGGGGCAGGGCCGGAGAGCCCAAGACCCTTGGTCAAGCTGTCTCGGGGCCAGTCTGCTTTACTCCCCTAACATTCCTGGGAGACAGGGTGTCAGGCAAGAATGGCATAATGGCTCATTGTGCATGGAGAGCTGCCTGCTTGGTAGCCTGTAGCCTGGCGTGGGCGGCTGGGGGCAGACCTTTATCACAGTCACACAGCTCCTCCTCCTTTGTGTTGGGGACATTCTTGGAGTTGAATGAGACTAGGCCTGAGACCGGACAGGGAGAAAACGGCAGGCATCTTCCATGCAAATGGCAGACCGGGGCAAGGCCCCAGAGGATGGGAAAGCTGTGGTCTCTAGGCCAAGAGCCCCTGACTTCTTGCTCCATCCTGAGACCCACCCAGGGATGTCGCTGACCAGCATTATAGCCTCCTGATTGTGTACCCGTGCTGTCGCCAATTAGCCTGGGAGAAAATGTTTGAGCGGATTCCAGGCTGATGTCTGCACTGCCACACCTATCCTCAGTGCGTACTCTGCCAGGCCAGCTGCTGGGCACTGGCGGCAGAAGGAAGGAAAGGGGACTAGTGACCCTCTGATTCATTCACGGGGTCCCTGCTCTACACCTCATATCAAGGCTCCTGCCCTGTCTGCAGCCATGAAGCACTTGCCTGGCTTCCTGATGGTCCTGTGTGGGTCTTGGGTTTTGAGGGTTGCTTGCAGCTCAGGCAGGTAGCACTCTTGAGCAGGTAGCCCTGGGAAGAGTGCCAGGTAGTGACCCCAAAGGGCACAAGAGATGGAGAGGGCTCGACAGGTTCAAGAGATACTTAGGAGGTGAAATTGACAAAACATGGTAACACCTTTCTGAGAAGCAATCTGGCAATAGATATAAAGAGACGAAAACTGTTGATCCCCTTCCACCCTGTTGTTCCACTTCCACAGATGTATTTCATAGCAACGATCAAAGATGTGCATAAAGATTTCGGTGCAAGGATGTCCCACTCAGTGTTGTTTATAACAGCAAAAGATTAGAATCAGCTTAGACTGGTCAAATAAATTTATTGTGAATCCCTGCAATGGAATACTACCTAGCTAATTTTTAGAAATCACATTTTAAAAAGAAGACTTAACGCTTATTAATTGGAATGAAGTGAGAGCAAACAGGTTGCAACGCTGTACTCATATGTGTTGAATGGAGCTTGAAAAGCATGCTGAGCAAAAGAAGTCAGACGAGAGAATACATCATTATGCACGACTGCATTCCTATAAAGTTCTAGAACAAGCAAAACGCATTCATGGTCAAAGACATCAGACCAGTGATTGCCTGAGTCAGGGGGTTGGGGCAGGTGGAAATTTGGGGAGTACCGTAAATGTTCTCTTCCTTGATTGTGGTAGAAATTACACAGGTGTGTGCGTTTTGTCAAAACTCACGGGATGGTGCAGCAACTGTGGAAAACAGTACAGCAGATTTACCACATGATTCAACAATTCCACTTCTAGGTATACAGCCAAAAGAATTGAAATCAGGAACTCGAACCAATATTTGTCCATCCATGTTCATAACTGCATTATTCACAATAGTCAAAAGGGGGAAACAACCTAAATGTCCATCCACAGATGAATAGATAAATGAAATGTGGTATATACATGGAATAAAATATCAGCCAACCCTAAAAAGGAATACAATTCTGATACATATTACAACTTTGATGAACCTTGAAAAGATTATGTGAAGTGAAATAAGCCAGACACAAAAGGGCCAATATTGTATGATTCCACTTACATGAGGTACCAAATTTTTAGAGACAGAAAGTAGAATGATGGTTGCCAGAGACTGGAGAGAGAGGAGGGGAGAATGACAAGTTATTATTTAATGGGCACAGAGTTTCAGTTTGAGATGATGAAAAACTTCTAGAAATGGATGGTGTTCATGGTTGTACAACAACGTGAATGTACTTAATGCCACTGAATTGTACATTTAAAAAATGGTTAAAATGGTAATTTTACGTTATGCATATTTTACCACAATTTTTTAAACTTGTTAAAAACCTCATCAACTATCCACGTAAAATGATATATTTTATGGTATGTGAATTATGCCTCTAAAAAGATAATTTAAATAAAATTAAAAAACAAAAACACAGAGGTCAGAAAAATATGATGTCATGTGTAACACGATCTTAATTTTAATTTTGTAAATGTATATACCGTGTTTCCCCGAAAATAAGACCTAGCCGAACCATCAGCTCTAATGCATCTTTTGGAGCAAAAATTAAGATAAGACCCGGTCTTATTTTACTATAAGACCGAGATAAGACCGGGTCTAATATAATATAATATAATACCAGGTCTTATATTAATTTTTGCTCCAAAAGATGCATTAGAGCTCATGGTTCGGCTAGGTCTTATTTTCGGGGAAATGTGGTATTCATAGAAAAAAGATGGGAAGGAAATATAGCCGAAATACGTCTTTTCTATGCTGCGCAGATATAACTGTTTTTTTGAGGGGGGAGGTTCATTTTTGTGTGCAGGTGTCCTTGCACACATCAGCATTTGCAGGACATGGTGAGTGCACACTTGTCCCTGCACTCTAAGCACACCCCACAGCCCCACCCTCCCACCCCCTAGGACCCCACAATGCCGTTTAAGTTTGCAGGCAACACAGGTCGTCCTGGTTCAGGGGACTTGCAACAGGCTCCATTAAAAAGAGAAAAGTTCCAAATCCACTCTATGACTCTGAGACAAACTTCCCACCATTCTCCCGCCCCACCCCACCCCATCCTGGCACAGTGGCTCCTTTAGATATTCAGGTCCTAATACAAGCATCAGCTCCTAGGAGACACCTTGGCAGATGACCCCCCACCTACAGTGCCCCCACCCCACTGTTAGCTGCATCCCACCTCCCTGTGTCAGTTCTCTGCACAGCCCTTGTCATCCCCTTAGGCTTTTCTTGTTTCTTGCTGTCTGCCTCCCCCCAATGGACCGTGAGCTCCATGAGGGCAGCGATCCAGTCTTGCCCGCCCACTGCTGTGTCTTCCACACCTAGAGCAGTGCCTGGCACAAGGCAGATGCTCAATAAATATCCTTTGAAGGAATGGCCCACCTTCACCCAGCACATTATAAGTGTGATCTGATGAGGCTCTCACGCCCACTCTGTGAGGAAGGCATTCTTAGCTTGGTTTTATCAGTGAAGATACTGAGTCACAGAGAGGTAGAGTGGGTTGCCCAAGGTCACACAGCAAGTAAGTAGCAGAGCATCGATTCAAGTCCTGATCTGCCAAACCCCTACTCTTTCCTTCCACCCCTCCATTGAACATCTAAGACTGTAGCACAGAGGGAGAATCAAGGAACCCTGGACAGGAAATCAGGAGCCCACAGATCTTTCACATCCTGATTCTTGTTGGCTGGGTGACCAAGGGCAACACTTTTCATTCATTCATTCATTCATTCATTCATCATTCATTCATTTCTGGTTCTGCTATGTGACGTTGAGGAAGTCATTTAACCTCTGTGTACCACATTCCATACCTGTAAATGAGGATAATACCGTGTTTCCCCAAAAATAAGACCCAGCCGGACCTTCAGCTCTAATGCGTCTTTTGGAGCAAAAATTAATATAAGACCGGGTCTTATTTTACTATAATACGTGTAAGACCCGGTCTAATATAATATAATATAATACCGGGTCTCATATTAATTTTTGCTCCAAAAGACCCATTAGAGCTGATTGTCCGGCTAGGTCTTATTTTCAGGGCAACACGGTAGTGCTTACTTCATCTGGCGGTTGTGGGACTACATGAGTTAATACATGTACAGTGTTTAGAACAAGGTCTGGCACATCTTGTTCGTCGGTGGTGTCATTTCATGGAAACACCCCCCAACTCTGCCCATTGATCAAACAGGACTATTTTGGCTGCAAGTGACAGAAACCAGCATAACTATCTTAAGAGCGGAAAGATGATTCAACGAGAGCCTCAAACACTGTCAGGTCCCTCCCTTTCCATCTGCTCTCCTCTACTCTCTCTCTCTGCTTTTTCCCTCCCCATCTCTTTCCTCAACTTCTGACTCATGGACCTATTCTCTTGGACCAGCTGTGCACACTGTGGTAGATCCACAATTCCAGGCAGCTCTGGATACCCCCATCCTTACTGCTTCATGCCCACAAAGGGAAGAAGACGCACCCCATAACCCCACTTAGAGAATCCCAGGGAAGGCATCTAATTGGTTTGGCTGAGTCACATGTTCTTGTCTGGACCAATTATATGGCCAGGGACATAGGATAGAAGGAGTGGCCCAGCTAGAGCCACCCATTTACCACGGAGGCCTTGGGTTGAGGTCTGGAAGGGAGACTACCATAAGTGACCAGGAAGTCTAATTAACCTGTACATCTCAACATCTTGACCTAAGTGGAAGACAGATCTACTAACCAGTAAGTTCCAGGTTTCAAAGCTGAACCAGTGCCCATGATAGGGGATCATGCAGGGCCAAAGGGCCCCAGGTGACCCACTCTGGGTACCTGAGAATGGCAGTCCTGCTGGCTGGCCCACAGGATAGAGGTGGCTGCGAGAATGTGGGCAGCTGAATTCATGCCCCAAGATCCTGAGCAGGGGGAGGGCTCTGAGGATAGGGCACCTGAGCTGAGCCTTGAATCGGTGCCTGCCAGGCACATGGGATGGGAAGGGCATTGCAAGAGGAGGGAATTCCTGTCAATGTGTCTGTGAACTTGCAGCAGAAGTCAATTTTACAAGCACACCCTGAGGTGATGGGTGGACACTTGCCTGGTGAAAAGCTAAGCTCCACACAAACTTGGTATAAAGGAGGGCCTTCTCAGTGTCCCCGTGTCTCTTCTGCCTCCTCGGTCCGGGGGATATGGGGGTGTGCCTAAGTGTCTCATCACTCCCCACTTTCCACTTCTACACAATCCTGACCAGTACCCTAAAGTGAAATTTCGTCATTCCAGATGGAAAAAGAATTTTGGACCCATTAGCAAGATGAGAAAACATAAAACTGGGTAGCACCCAAAATCAACCACATGAATTGTGAACTGTTACAACTTTTCTGGCCACTGTGCAAAAACCGCTTTTCTCAATATCAAAACCATAAAAGTAAGGCATTACACGAGGCGCTCCCAAATGCACTTTGAGCCTTACGGGGGGGGGGGGGGGTTATTAACAAGTGATGATTAAGAGTGCGTCTTCAGTAGTCACGCAGACCTGGGTTCAAATAGCCACCTCTGCCATTTGCTAGCTCTGTCCTTGTCCCAGGCAAGTGGCCTAAGTCTCTGTTGTTTTTTTCAGGGTAGGGGGGTGGTTTCTACCTGTCAGAATTAAATGATGCAATGCACAGGACATCGGAGCACAGTCCTGGACACACAGGGACACTCGACACAGGTAACTATGCTATACTTCGGAGAGGAGGCAGGGGAAGGTCAGAATACACTGAGTGCTGAAACTCAGGTGGGTCATTTCAGAGGACTCTGGACCGTGAGTGGGAAATATCCAGGCTCCTGGGGACCGAGATCCTCATTTGACAGGCGGGAGCCTGAGCCAAGAACCCGGTTTTGTGGGGCCCAGGTTCACCAAGGGATTGCAAAAAAGACTACCCTCGAGGGTCTAAAGACGTGTGCAACACAAAGAGATAGCATTACAAAAGTTCATTTTTAATAAGGATGACAAAAGCCTGTAAAGTCATCGAGATTGAGGCTTAACATCTCTATAATGACATTTTATGCTTGCAGAGAACAGTATTTTCTCAGAGAACTTTCACAACTCTTATTAATCAAGAGAATTATTCCTGAGGAAATAATTTTTTTTTTAAGTCAGGTGTGCTTACATTGAGGCCTGGGGTCAGCAGGCTGAGTGGAGGGCGGCAAAGGCTCTGTACACACACCAGGCGCGCGCACCTGGAAGGAAGGGAGAGGCAGGCGCTCACCTCTTCCTCTCCCCTGCCCTCTTCCTCAGACCTCTGTGAAGTGTCACCAGGGGGAGCCAAAGGGCCCAGGAGGATAGCACACTGGCCGTGCTGGGCGGCCCAGCTTCCCCACAGGGCACAGAGGATGGAGGTAGCCAGAGAAGGTGGGCAGCGATTCACTTCCCAAGGCCCCATCAAACACCAAAGAATCTATCCACTCCCTGGAGCAACATGAATTCTCAACGAAGTGATGTCTGTCTTGTTTCTTGTCCGTTCATTCACTCATTCTTTCAACCATCATTTCTTAGGCCTCATCTGGGAGCTGTGGCCCCAGATGTGGATCAGCTATGAGCCCCACCTTCGGAAACCCCTAGTCTGGGAGGAGACAGACATAAAACCCAGGGTAAGCTGGATGCTGACTAGGAAGTGCTGGGCTCTGTGGGAGCCCCAGGGGGCCCTACACCCTGTTTGGGGACAGGGCTTGGGGCGTGGGCAGAAGAGGAGCAGTGAGTCTTATGAAGAAAGACACGAGGGGTATCCCTGGCAGAGGGAAGCATTCTGGCAAAGCCTCAGCAGTGTGAAAGTGGGGTGTCTCTGGGACCCCCTTTACCAGTGGTTTAGCGAGGATGGGGCTGACCACTGGGGAGGACACAGAGTGCCTTGTGACGGGGAGCCATGTAGTGTTCCCTCCCAAAGTGACTGTCCAATTCATCCCTGTGCCTGCACTCTCCCAGCTCAGTCTCAAGACGTTGCAAGACGCCCCTTGGTAGAGTCCCAGCATGCCCCCAGGTACCCCACTAGCCCATCCCACCAGCACAGACACCACAGTCTCTCTGAGCAGCCCTCCATGGTGTCATCGTCACACGTGGCAGTGCTTTACAGTTTATGAGGTACTTCCAGAACATTCACTCCTTGGTCCTCACCTTCTCCCGTGGACCTTGGCACATTCTCTTGTCCATCAGGAAAATTGCCTCCTTACACCTCGTGCCCAATTCTAAGGGCATGTGCCCTGGGAAGCCTCCCTGGCTGCCACCAGAGCAGAAGTGACCACCTCTTTCTCTGCCACGTCCTTTTGTGCATTCGTAGGGGGCTTACAAGTGTGTCTCCTCTCCACCTCCCTCCACCCCCGATTCCGTAACTCCTCTACACAGATCACGATCTCCTTTTGGAAGGAACCACCTTTTCCATCTGCACATCTTTAAAGCAGGCAGGCTGTGGACTAGAACTTGGTATGAGTGAGAGCTGCCCCCCACCCCCACCCCGCTGCAGGGGTCCACATTCTAACAGGCCATCACCCTGCCTCCACTGCTTCCTTGATTTGTGGGAACAGAGCCTGGAAGAAAGTCCCTGCTGCCATCAAGCTCCAGGGAAGGGGTGGGGGTCCCTGGAGAACAGGCATGTTAAAGGACATTGTTTCTAGTTGGTTAAAGTCCCCTGAAAGGACCTTCTCCCCCTCCAAACTCACACTTCTTGCCCTGTTACCTAATGCACAAGACAACATGTGGTTCTGGGGGAGCTTTCTTCCCCCAAAACCCAAAGCCACAAAATCCGGATGAGGACAAAATAAAGCCTGATAATGGAGTCTCCGAAATTAAGCCACCAGCCAGGAACAACTGTGCAGAAGGAAATGTCTGGAGTGATGGGGGAGGGTAAGGCTTACTGGAGGCAAAAAGCAGCACTTCCTTCCCTTCTGATTTCTAGACAGCGAGGCTGGCCCTTTATGGTCCCCCCATATGGGGGACACTTTCCCTCGGCCATCAAGCCAGTGCCACAGCTGTTTATGATGCAAAGTCACATTGGGACACAGATTTAACTTTCCAGGGCTGTAGAGATGGGCTGCAGAAGGTTGTGTGAGGGTCTGTGCAGGAGCGTGTGAGTGTGTGTGTCAAACGTGTCAGTGAGAGGGTGCATGTTTGAGCCTATATGAAGTGTGTGACTGTGAGTGTGTGAGAACCTGAGCCTGCATGTCTGTGTGTGTGTGTGTGTGTGTGTGTGTGTGTGTGTGTGTGTGTGTACATGTTGGGGGCAGGGAAGGAAGCTGGTGTGGAGAGGGAAATTGGGCACAGACTGGTGCAAGCGTAGTGGACAAAAAGAGGAAAGTCTTCTCTTTGAGTCAGGCCCCAAGAGCAGGGTAAGAAAAAAGGAGCTCTTATTGGTGGTTGTCAAGGAGATGGGCCTTGGGGTTTGCTGAACTTTCTTCCCTTAAAGCGTCCAGACTCCGGCTGAGAGGGGCCATTTATTTCCAGGCACGCCTCACGGGTGGGGGTCTCTGATCCAGGCCCCAAAGGCCATCAGGCATCAGGTGTAGATCCCAGGCCAGGCCAGAGCAGTTCTTGGGTCCAACGACCTCAGCGGTGATGCTCCTCCTGCCCCCAACCCACTACCCAGCCCTGGTGTGTCACTGGGGCGCCCCGGGGGCGTCGCATTCTCAGGGCATCAAACTGCTGACAGGTCACCGCCTGCCCCCGCGCACCGCCCCCCCCCCCCCGCGCCCCCGCAGATGGGCTGCGCCGGCCGCCGTCCAGACTGACCGCAAAGTGGTATTGTCCGACACCGAGCTTTCCCCATGTCCCTTCCAGACGTGGATTTTGCGGCTGTCCTTTAACAAGCACACTTATGGACCGCTGTCCTTCGGAGAGTGGTAAAAATTTCATTTGTTTTGAATGTAAATTTTTAAACTGATCTTCACGATGTTTTCCTGTCTGGCTACTTTGCCACTGCATTGCCAGCACGTGGCACACAGTAGGTGCTCAATAAACATTAAACATTTACCAAATGGATAAATGTACAATCCTGCTTTGCGCGTTTGCGTTTCTTGTACTACAAATGGATGCCGCCGGGTCTTTCTCGACCTATGAGAGCCAGCAGGCAGGCCCTCTCCTCACCCCTGAGTGTGTGTGCATGCTGGGCGTGGGGGATGCTTCCCCCGGAGGGGCGGCCTGGGGGGGAGAAGGGCTCAGGGGGCAGCATCAGCTTCCGAAAAATCCCCAGCCTAGCGGAGACAGTGCACCCCACAGCCGAGCTCGCCACCCCGGGCCCCCACCCCCCACCTGCCATCCGCCCCGAGGCGGGGTGGCCCGGACACTCATGCCCCGCCCCTCCCCCCCAACGCCCCCCCCACCACGCCCGACAGCGGGAGTCCATTGGCGGTGGTTGGCTGCACCCCGCCCCGACGGCCATGAGCCAATGAACGCGCGGCTGTCAGCTCGTCAGCGGTGCCGGCTCGGTGGCTGGGAGCCCCAGCGGTGGTGGAGAAACCAGCAGTGAGGAGCGCTCACCGAGCGGCCGGTCGGGGGAACCCCCGTGCCCCGCTCCTCCCCACTCCCGGCCCGACCAGGGCGCAGCGAGCATGGGCGCAGCGGCCGTGCGCTGGCACTTGTGTGTGCTGCTGGCCCTGGGCGCGCACGGGCGGCTGGCGGGGGGCAGCGGGCTCCCAGGTAAGCCCGGACCCTGTGTGCTGTGGGCCGTGGGTACCGGGTGGTGGCCGAGGGGTCCTGGGCTACCCCCCCAACCCCTCGCCGTCTGGAGGGCCGTAGCCCTTGTTCTGTGCCCTGTCCCGCCTCTTTGCAAAGTAACTTTTGGGATCCGCGTGGGGCGCCCCCTCCCCGAAGCCCGGGTGGCTCCGGACTCTCGGAGCCGGACAGGCCCGCAGCAGGGGCGGGGTGGGCTGAGGCCCCGGGGAAGGAGGAGTTCGAGGGCGAGAGGAAGAAAGAAAGCGCGACTGCTGGCCGAGGCGGGTGCCGGTTTGCACCAAGGGTGAGAGGGAGTGGAGACCCCAGAATCGGTCGGGCGCTCCCCCAGGGGAGAGAGGGGCGCTGGTGGAAGAAGGCTCAGAGAGGAGAGACAGGGAGGGTGTGACCGAGGGGAAAGGACACAGAGAGAAAGGGGTGGTAGATGGAGGGACAGATGGACAGAAAAGAAGGCACTGAGGGAACACAAAAGGACACAGGAAGAAACCCAGAGAGACAGGCATGAAGAGCAGAGAAGATACCCGAAGACCCAGCGGGGAGAAGAAGAGACCAAGGGAGGGAGGAGGCAAGCAGACAGCAGGAGAGAAACACAGATCAAAAGAGGGAGAGTGGGGGACGGACTAAAGGACAGGAAGGCAGAGGTGAGAGGCAGAGAGCAGGACTGGGGGTGCAGCCAGTGGGGAGGGAGCAAAACAGAGGGAAAGAGAAGGATGGTAATGGCTGGAAAGCGATGGACAGATGGACAGTCAGGTGGGGGGGGGGGGGAGACGAACAGTCCCAGAGGGACGGAGATGGATGGCAACCAAAGGGAGAGGAGACCAGACATGGGACATGATCCGAGGGGAGGCCCAGGAGAGGAAAGGAAGCCTGAGACAATCAAGGGGGTGCCAGGCATCTGGCCTGGCTTGAGACCGGCAGGAGAGGTGAGATGGGGGCTCCCGGGGATTTCACAGAGAGCCTTGAACCCCTGCCCCTTCCCCTCCTGCCCGCCTGGTTGTCTGGAAGGGGCTCTCCCGCAAAGCTGAAGTCCAGTCTCTCCTCCCGCCTTTCTGTCCCTGGTGGGGGGAAGTCAGGGGAGGGTCCTGCCTGCCCCTGCTGTTCTCTGTGGCTTTCTCTGGGCATCCCCTGGCTGCCGCACTGGGCTCCCTGAGGTCTGTATTTGGCCATGGGAGTCTA
The DNA here is from genome assembly GCF_057876585.1 of Rhinolophus sinicus. Classification (NCBI taxonomy): domain Eukaryota; kingdom Metazoa; phylum Chordata; class Mammalia; order Chiroptera; family Rhinolophidae; genus Rhinolophus; species Rhinolophus sinicus. The sequence continues at coordinate 6,948,486 of NC_142501.1, forward strand.
TTCCTGGGAGTCACACCCTGAGTGAGGATGCCAGGCCATTTCAACTATTCCACGGTGGGAGCTGAGCGGGGTTTTCACGCCCCCCACCCAAGCTGGGCCCTGCTGTCCATAGCACCACTTGGTTCTGGCTGTCTCCCTCTCCCAGGCTTTGGGGCCCTTCAGCCCTGCTTGGTGGTTCCTGTATGTGCCTCTCTTCACCTCTCTGTCTCTCCTGTATGTCTGTGTCTGTGTCCACCCACAATCCCCACCCTATGGGAGACTTGCGCTGTGAAACAAACAAAAGTCCAAGCCTGTGGTGGGAGGGTTAGGCTGCCCTGCAGAGGAAGCACCCAACCCAGGCCAGGGAGCATGGCCAGAGGGCCTCATCGGAACAAATGGCCTGTGGCTTCTCTCCCTGTCCTCCAATTTACCTGCCCTCTCCCCAGCCCCCACCTAAAGACATATTTAAAAGGTGTTTTAAAAGGTGCCTCCACTGCCCTTGGGCTAACACTCATTCATTTCCATCCTGATGAGGACACCTACCTAGGTGGGAAATTGGGGGTAGGGGACGCAAGGGGCGCCAAGCCCTAGACAGTTTCCCTCCCCTCATTCCTGTGCACTGACCCTTGGGAAGTGGGAAGAGCCGGATCCGTGGCCCATTTCCCCTGCTGGTCTTTTCTCCAAAGTGGCCCCAGTCCTTCCCCCTGGAAGGCTGCAGACTGGCCCTCTCTGGCCTCTGTCTTCCTGCCTTTGAGTCTGTGCCACCCCTGACAGGGGTCCCTCTGTCATCATTTCCCCAGAAGGGGATGTTCTGCTGGCCCCTGGTCACCCGATGGCCCCCACTCCACCTTCCTTTGGACAGCTGTAGAGGGTGGTCTGCTGACCTGAGCAGATACAACCACCCTGACAATGATGCCACCTGCTGTCTGTGTGTCCGTGGGTACATGTGCATGCGTGCGTGTGTGCGTGCGCCTCAGGGAGGTGCTCCTGTGTTTCTTTCTTGATGCCTTCTTCCTTTGGGGGACTAGGGCGAGAGACGAGGAGTCCCAGAAGGAGCAGTGCTTCTCTTAGAGCGGCTCCCCTGTGCACACTGAGCGCCCTGATGCCAGCCAGGGGAGAAATTCAGAGTGGACGTTCTTGAGGACCAGGCTAGAGAGAGGCTGGAAGGCATGAAGAGAGGAGGGCTTTCCAGAACGTCCCCAGGCTTGCCCCTGGGTGACAGTGGCTGCAGACAGTTCCTTGTGCTGCTCTTCTGGGTCCTTCTGTCTGTCTGTCATCCATCTGTATGTCTGTCATCCATCTGTATGTCTGTCACTCATAGCTACCAGTAGCTAGAGTAACCTGGCATGTAGACAAGCTCTGGATCTGAGCTCCAGTCTCTGCCACTGATGAGCTACCGATCTACAACAGGATTCCCTGGGCCTCAGTTTCCCCATCTGCAACCTATTTTATAGCTAAGATTCTTCGGGCTCTGCTATCCTGTGCTCCGAGGGTCCTCTCCCTGTCTGAGCTGTGTGTGTGTGTGTGTGTGCGTGTGTGTGTGTGTGTGTGCACGTGCATTGGGGTGTATGCACAGATACACAAGTCTATTTTGCATTGTTTTGCCCACAGCTGTTCCAGACTGAAGGTGTATATGTGTTGGAAGTGGGAGGTGGGGAGTGCCAGGACCCTCAAAACCTACAATGAACTTGACTTTGGGAGTTGGAATATGAGAACCATTTTCTTACCTAGGAAAGAAGATGGAGAGAGCAGAGCTATGCATGAGCCAGTTAACCCAATTGAGGGTATGGCTCTACTGCTGGGACACACCAGGCTGGGGACATGGAAGACACATGAAGGATCCTGTATTTCCATAGCCTAGGGACTGGGTGGGGCCCCATGTTCAGATCGCCTGCATGAGCCTCCTGGCTTGGCCTCTGCTCATTGCTCCCTGCTAGCCTCAGTTTCCCCATCTGTAACCCAAAGGGGATGGGTCTGAATTTCTTCAAGGATCCTTCTGGCTCTAAATTCTAGAATAAGGGGAGTGGAGGGGAGTTGAAGCGATTGATGCTTGTGGGGAGAGCAAGACACGCAGAGAGAGGCTTTTTCTCACTGTGCTCCAAAGCCTCAGTCTCCTCATCTTTTTAGTGGGCATAATAGATGGACTTAATGGGTTGTTGTGAGAACAGTGAGACCCAGCATTTTGGTTGTCATGTGACAGCTATTACTGTTACTTACCAGTGATCAATGAGAGGGCGGAAGCCGGAAGGAGCTCCCTGCCTGACCCTTGCTGCCTCCTTCCCAGGCCACGCCTCACCAGTGTTTCCCCACCCCCACCCCCACAGGGGCAGTCGACGTGGATGAGTGCTCCGAGGGCACCGATGACTGTCACATTGATGCCATCTGCCAGAACACGCCCAAGTCCTACAAATGCCTCTGCAAGCCAGGCTACAAGGGGGAAGGCAGGCAGTGTGAAGGTGAGCCCAGCCCAGCCTCCTGGCCAGACCCTGCGGCTGCCCACCCCATGGAAAGCCGGCAGAGGCTAAGCCTCCTGTGCTGCCCCTTCTCCCCGACCGCCATGAGTGCCACAGCACAGGCCTCTCTCAGCCTTGGGAGGGAGGCTGTGGGCTTCCTGGGAGCCTGGGTTGCTTTCCTGGGGTTGGAGTCCTGGGGTGCCTAACTCTCCCTGGGTTTGAAAGTTTTGTTGTTTTTTTTAAGAAATTGAGATGAAGCTTTCAATGATATATTTGTCCATCTGTCCCTGACTGGATTGTGTGGGGTAAAGGCTTGGTGTGACTTTCTCAAGGTCCCTAACCAAATCTGAAACCACCCTGTGTGGCCTGCAGCTTCTAAAGGACATGCCCAGTAGCCAGCCATGGCGTTTGTGGGGCTGGCTCAGGTACAAGAGCTTGGGCAGAGACCCCTGGATTTGTGCTTTCTCTCCAGCCTTCCTTCTCTCTACCTGGGGTCTGTCTCTCCGGGCTTGCTTCCCTGCACCTGGGGTGTTGGTTTGACCATCTGGCACGGGAAACTGCCCCATGGCAGGCTGAAAGTCAGAGAAAGAAGAGCAGCCTCGGCTGTCTCTGGAGCCAGGTCTCTCCAAACCAGACAGAACCTAGGAGAGTATTTTTCCAGGAGCGTCTGTGTGGTCTTTCTGACACTGCAGGTCTGGGGCAGGGCCTTGAACTACCTAGCACATGACTGATACGCACCCTGGGTGAGAAGCATCAATCCAAATCTTCCCCATCTGTCCCCACTTTATAAATGAAAACTGAAGCTCAAAGAGAAGAAGCATCTTCTGCAAGGTCCCAGGTATCCCAATGGCATGGCCAGTACTCACACCTGGTTCTCCTAATTTCCACTCCAAGGCTCTCTAACATCTCATTTTCTTCTCCCTGAACCCTGCCCCTTACTTTTTCAAAGTGTGAGATTTGTGTTAGGAAAGCAACACAAGAGAACTAGATGGGTGCCTGTTCCTTCTGTGTAATGCTTCATGGAAGCTGGAGTTGTGTAGGAGAAGCTGTGACACCTCCTTGGGACGCTGACATTGTTTATCCATCTCATTTGTTGGGCATCTACTTAAGGCTGAGTGCTGGGCAGAGGACATCGACCTGGAGCGTGCCTGGTTTGGCCACATGCTGGCTTTGCTTGGGGCCCAGAAGCCTGAGGGGGAGCTGGCGCCTACCCACAGACCTCTGGAAGGAGGCCAGGCGGGAGGCAGATAGAGCAGGATGTCAGCAAGAAGCCTGGTGGCACGGGCTTGCCCGGCTGCTGGCAAGGCCGGGAAGTTAGCTCGGTGGTTCCAAGTGGCACATGTGTGGCCCTGTATGGCCGTTTTCTGACCCTCTGCTCCCCACTCCAGGCCCAGTGCTATGGCAAGGGAGGGCTGAGGGCGACCCGTCTCCAGCAGTTTAAGCCACTGACCTAGCCCAGCTCCTAGCTCCCCTCCTGCCGGCCCCTGTCCAGGGGGCCCACGCTTTGTCTCCTACCTGGCTCCCTGACGTCCTTCGGAGTCCAGCATTAGCTCTCCACTCTGTTGAGCCCAGGTTGGGAGTCCCACCGCTGGCTCACGAGGCCTGATGTCCTTGGTGTGAGAATGTGAGAGGAAGAGACTTGTGACTGTGCTTCTGGAACTTCCAGGGGCCTCCCTGGCCCTCCAGCCTGGCTCCATCCTCTGCCCCTCACCTCCTGAAACACTGAATAGCACTTGTGCCCTGGCCACACGTATATACGCTAGGCCATTCCATATTTCTGAGCCCAGCTCAGGTTTTCCTCCTGCCTGGAGCTCCTTTTCTACCATCTGTGTTCTGGCTAATTCCTAATCATGCTTTAGATTTGCCTCCTCTGGGAGGCCTTCATGGATACCTCCACCCGTTCCCACAAACACACGCACAGCTGCGGGAAGTACCTACTCTGCTCCCAGAAGCCCCTGCGCCACCCTCCATCATAGCACTTCTGTCTGCGTTGTAAGAACAGGTCTTGCTCCCCTAGTAAACTGTGAGCTCATTTATTGAGGGTCTGCCACGGGCTCAGTGTTGGGGCCACCATACTGAAGCTGTCAAACCCGGGCTCCCAGTGAGCTCCTGTCATGTTTGTCCCCGTGTCCCCAGCTCCTGGGGCAGGCCTGGCTCGAGCAGAGGTGTGCAGGAAATGTTTAGTCTCAGTTGGCTTTCTTTTGCCCTGACTAGAGTTCACATGAGATGAGGTGCCTGTAAGATGCCCGCAGAGGGGATGTGAGGGTAGCGTGGAGTGTTGAGTGCTGGCTCCGTGAGGGCTTATTCTTGCCATGGTGTCGTGTTGACCCTATCTCATGAGAGAAGGCAGCGGGGACAGGCCTGGCCCTGGGTTGCCACCCCGGTGGGAAACTTTGGGTAGTCTTTCCCTCTTGAGCCTGTTTCCCCTTTGGTTATATGGACCCAAAATACCCCCCACTGCAGTTCATTCTGAGGATCAAATGAAATGCAGTTCTGGGGACTGGGACCTGCCAACCACACTGCCTGGCACACAGAAGGCGCTCAGCATGCAGTATGCACTCACAATACAGATGATGGGACCATGACCGTCATTGTCATTGTCACCATCACCTGTCCTCACAGTGGCTTAAAGCTCAAATGACATGAATGGTGAAGACATTTGGAAAAAAGCACTCTGTGCGGCACACCTCAGAGGTGATGATTCTGGGGTCACCTGGTCCCCCTCTCAAGGAGCTTAGCATCTGGGTCGAGCTGCAGGAGCTGAAATTATGTTCTCAATGGAAATTCTTAATGACCAGGTGAGGGTTGTGTAAGTCAGCACCTGGTGAGTTGCCATATTAACAGTATGGAAAATAACCGTCAGGAACCAAGAGGAGGATGCCGTTTGGCCACTCGCTCCAGAGTGAGTGCCGTGGCCGCTGTAGGTGGCCACTGCCTGCCCCCCATGTAACGCCAGCAGAGGCTGAGCTCCAATTCCCCCCACCACACCATCCCCCGACCTCCGTGAGTACTGGTCTGGGTTCTGGGGATCTGAGTGGGAGGTGGGGAGTGCCAGGACCCTCCAAACCTACAATGAACTTGAGTTAGAATATGAGAACCATTTTCTTGCACTGAGATTTTCTCATCCCTGGGGACCCACTGACAGTCGCCAGTCAAAATCGATGGAGCCTGCTGGGGTGTTCACCGAAGGGCCATCAGATCCCCCCACGGGCTTCCCTAGGACGACCATGCAGAGACTTCTGGAGGCTTTGAAAGCTGGAGGGGCTGGCAGGCCACATGTAGTGGTGGCCTGAGGGAGCGTGGAGATCACCCAGAGGCTCACTTCTTGGTTTACAGATGGGGAAAGGGAGGCCTGGGAGGGCAGCGGTCTTCCTGGTTTTGGAACTAGAGCCCAGCTTTGGTGGGCCCGTTCCTCCACACTGCTTTTCTGCAGGTGGCTATTGCCATCTCGGCCCTGTGTTCTGAGGACAGGGAATGAATCTATCTAGTTGAGCACAATGGTTAAAGCAGGGAGCAGACTGCTAGGGTTCACATCCTGCCTGGGTAGCTTGGACAAGCTACTTAACTTGTGTTTGTCTGTGAAATAGAGATAATAGAAGTACCTACTTCATAGAGACAGTGTGAGGAATAAATGAGTCAGTGTATATACAGCATTTGAGCACAGCCTGGCACATAGGACACACTAGGTAAGCATTAGCTGCTGTTACCATGGTGACGATGATGGCATGGATGGTGATGGTGATGTTGATAGTGGTCGTGATGCTGACGATGAGGGTGAAGGTCTCGATGATGGTAATGATGGTGGCATTGATGACATCACTGGCAATGATCATCATGTTGCTATTGACGATATCACGATAATATTGATGACCATAATATTCATTGTATGAAAGTGGGTGTGGCTTTGTCTTTTTCCATCAATTCCCTGGATCTGAAATGGCTGGGAAATGTGGTTATCTGGTTCATTGACGATTCAGATAAATCCTAGGCATGTAAACATATCCCTATGGAGACTTACAGACATGTACGCCATTCACAGATGACCATCTACCAAGAATGTACAATGAAAATTGCAAGTGACAGAAAACTTTCCTTGGTTCCACGAAACCTACTCCAGGGATAGCAAATCCACTGCCACCTCCCCTACAGCAGACATCAATAATCCATCACCACACCCTCCAGACAGCCACTTCCACTTTGGATGAAACCCGTTTTTCCCTCCATGGACCCCTTTGTCTGCAGGTCCGGGCTGGCATGGGGTTGGAGTTTTGGGGGACACGAACACCCTGTCCTAAGACCTCGTAGACTTTGCTGGTTACTGTGATGGGCACAGAGGATGAGTTCTCCGCACAGATGCCTGGAGAACGTGGCTCCCACGGTCTCCCTAGTTGTTGTTCACAGGAAATGGACCCAGCGTGTGGGAAGTGGGAAACCCTGTGTGGGCTGACTGAGCCTCTTATGCCCTTAACTGTGTCACCTTGGAACCCCTGCTGGTTGTGAAAACCCCTTCAGCAAAGCCAGCACTGGAGACAGCCCACTCCCCATTCCAGGCACAGTTTCTGACCACATTGTCAAGGCCACGTGCTGTGTGGCCCGTGCACGTGGTGATTGGGCCTCCACCTGTACAGCCACTTCATCTCCGGGGGCAGCCTGGGGCCCATGTGGTCAGCTTAACACTGGCAGGGGTCTTGCTGTAGCCAGACTGAGGTGCCTTAGACTTGGGAAAGCTCTGAGCAAGGCTGAGGCTGAATCAGTGTCTTCTTGAGGATTCACACCTTGACAGAATCTGAGGTCACTTGGAGGAAGTGAACTCATTGATGTACACATGTGGAAGGAACTTTAAACGGTGTCCCGGGCAGGCCCCATGTTTTACAGATGACCACCCCTGCTTGTTGCCTTCCCCAGACCCATGCACATCTCTGTTTTGGTCCATGTCACCCTGCATGTATGTTTTCCTGTGTCTCCTCCTGGAATGTGGACCCCTCATGGGTAGGGTCTGTGATCTATTCAGCTCCGATCCCTGGGTCCCAGGACTGGCACAGGGCCTGGAAGGCATCTGTTGAGTGAAAGCGTGGATGGTTGGGTCCCAATGGTAACCTCCTCCAGGAAGCCATCCCTGCTGCTCCAGACCAGTGAGCTGTCTGTCACCTGTGAGCATTCCTCTTTCAGAGCGCCCGTCCCAACTGGGTTGCGATGATCTATGTGACTTTACTCAGGGCTGGGCCCAGACCTATTGTCGGTGGACAGTGAGTGACTGTTATCAATTCTGGGGATATCAGGAAAGGCCTCCCAGAGCTTCTCAACCTCTGAAAGTTTTACAGATGAGGAAACTGAGGCCTGAGAAGGGAAGGGACTAGCCCAAGGATATCTGGTGTGGACCAGCGGCAGAGTTAGGTTGGGGAATTGGGCCCAAGGAAGTCAGCCTCTAGCCAGATCTCCCAGCTGAGAAGTGACAGGACCTGGATTCCAACCCCAGTCAGCCACGGGGTCCCAGCAGGAGGCCAGGCCCCCATCAGCCTTTCTGAACAAAGCGGGAGGAGTTCCTTAGCTCTGGAGTCTTAGAGGGGGCAGCAGAAACCCTCTCCTGTGTTCACACTTCTTGCTGCCACCAGCTCCTCTGAACCAGGCCTTGTGACTGTGAGGGGCTCGAAGTACATCAGCCATCGTTTAACTTAGAGACCACATCCCTCGGGCTTAGCCCAGCACTCAGCTAACCACTTTGAGCTGCTGTCATCCTCTATCCGACTCTCCCTAATCACATACCACCATCACTGTCTGTCTTCCAGTTCTTCAAACTCACCAGCTCCTTCCTACCCCAGGGCCTTTGCATAGTCTGTTTCTCCTGTCCTTCTTCATTTAGCCAAGCCTATGCATGTCCAGCTCACCAGACCCCTTGTGCTTGAGTCTTTAGGGAGTTGCCAGGGCCAGCCCTGCACTGGCCTCCTGGTCTGAATTAGTTGGGTCTGTTTGTGCTAATTCTGCCGGGGGCAGCCTGGGGGTGAGGAGGGGGCATTTCATTCCCTTTAAATGCTCAACTCATTTAACCTTAATTGCTTTGTTTTCATAGACATTGGCTAAGGAAAAGGACCAAATTATAGCTTGAATTGGGTCTTACTAATCTTAATTAAAAGCTCTAGTTTATAATCAGGACCAGGCCCCAAACGAGGAGCAAATGCCCTCAAATGGCTTGTTTAAATAACTAAGACCCTCTGGATAATCACTGTTTAGTCTGAACCAGCAGCGCACAGCACCCCTTCCGCACAGCACCCCTTCTATGTGTACTTAATTTTTTAGACCATTTAGTCAAGTGGTTTATTCCACTTGCAAGTCCCAACTCGGTCCTGTTCCAAAATGCTATAATTAAAACTCTTGGGGGCCGGCCCGGTGGCTCAGGCGGTTAGAGCTCCGTGCTCCTAACTCCGAAGGCTGCCGGTTCGATTCCCACATGGGCCAGTGGGCTCTCAACCACAAGGTTGCCAGTTCAATTCCTCGAGTCCCGCAAGGGATGGTGGGCTCTGCCCCCTGCAACTAAGATTGAACACGGCACCTTGAGCTGAGCTGCCTCCCGGATGGCTCAGTTGGTTGGAGCGCGGGCTCTCAACCACAAGGTTGCCAGTTCAATTCCTCGACTCCCGCAAGGGATGGTGGGCAGCGCCCCCTGCAACTAAAATTGAACACGGCACCTTGAGCTGAGCTGCCGCTGAGCTCCCGGATGGCTCAGTTGGTTGGAGCCTGTCCTCTCAACCACATGGTTGCCGGTTCGACTCCCGCAAGGGATGGTGGGCTGTGCCCCCTGCAACTAGCAACGGCAACTGGACCTGGAGCTGAGCTGCGCCCTCCACAACTAAGACTGAAAGAACAACAACTTGAAGCTGAACAGAACCCCCCACAACTAAGATTGAAAGGACAACAATTTGACCATTGTTCCCCAATAAAGTCCTGTTCCCCTTCCCCAATAAAATCTTAAAAAAAAAAAAAAAAAAAAAAAAAAAAAAAAAAAAAAAAAAAAAAAAAAAACTCTTGGGGGAAATAAATTTTTGTTTTGGCCACAGCATATCAAATATATTATTATTTTCCCCTTTTTGTGAAAAGGGGAAAAATGACAACCTTATGGGCGTGGGAGATCACAAAATTAGCATGTGTGTAATGAATGTAAATAGTCACTTCCTGAATTTTATATCCCCGGGGCCTACTTGTCCGTCACTGAAGTTAGGTAGATTACAGGGCATGCTATTAAGTGTTTTAACAAAACTCCTAATAACACACTCAGCGATCCATTTAGTCTAACATCAGAACAAACCAAAAAAAAGTTAAAACCAATTGGCCTTCTTAGGGAATAATGTCTACGACCTTATTAAATCATTTTCATCATGATTATTGCACACTTTATTGAAACTCCAGATAAAATTCTGCTTTTTGGGAGGTCAGGAAAGGCAGTAGGAGGTAGGCAGGTGGGGGGTATTCTTCAAGTCTTAAAACGTGCAATTATGCACACTAACGTGTGCCCTGCTGGAGATGAAAGAGCGCAAGTCCAGCAGACCAGCGGGCAGGAAGAAATTGTAAGTGACTTGAAATTCCAAGCTGCTGTCAGCTGGCCATTAGGCAGTGTTTGATTGCAACGGGTTCCAGCTCTGCCACAGAGTTTAGGCTTCTTGGAGCCCATGACTGTTTTTAGAAGGAAAAATGGAAAGCTCGTACTGTTGGTATTTAAGCTTTGGAGGCAAGTTCGCCTCCCTGAGCCTCAGTTTGCTCATCTGTAAAATGTGTCTGCTGGACCTGATTCACTTTAGTGTCAAGAGTATTGGCTGAGCACCTACTGTGCGCCACGTGTGGTGCCGGGGCCAAGACATGCTTTCCTGGCCTTACTCTTTAGTGGGAGAGATGAGATGTTACAGGGTGTGGAAAGTGCTGCAATGGATGCACAGATCAGGTGCAGTGCAGGTGAGGAAGAGAGTGAGTATCACTGCCGAGAAGAAATTCAGGAGGGCTCCCTGGAGAAGCATCATCCAGCCGAGTTAGGAACGCAGAGTGGCAGCGGGTGTCTGATGTTGCTTCCAGCTCTGGTGGTCCATGGAGGCGTCTGTTGCAAGGATGCAGAGGCCTGTTTTCGCCTTTGCAGACTCAGTATATCCAACAAGTGGCTTCACCTTCCCAAGGCCTGGTTCTTTCCTCATCCAGTGGCAGCAGTGGCACCTGCCTCCCGGAACGCACGTTGGAGCAGAGGTTGGAGGAGAGAGCGCCTTGCGGTACACGACAGAGTGCTTGAAGGCAGCTCCCGTGCCTTTCCGTTCAACTCTTTTTTTCTCTAAATCCCCACTTCTCCTAGGGTTATAGAGTCTCTGCCCCCACCTCCCACCCCCCGTATTTCCAAGCTCCCCAGACAGTAGGCCCCTCTCTGTCCCTTCCTCCAGGCTCTCTTGCCTCCTCTTGGCCGCTTCTTATTACAGTGGCTGTATTTGTTTTTCCATCTGAGGAATGCTAACCAGAAAAAAACCATTATTTCTAAGAAAATAAACTGCGAGCTGTTGGCCTTTGAATGCTACTGAAATGGATGACGGCCTTCCCCAAAGGCCTTGAGACAAAGAGGGCCGAGGGCTTGTGAGTGCGGGCAAGGTCAGGGGGTCTCGGAGGGGGCTCTGAGGGGGTCCTCCAGATGGGCCAGGACTGCAGCCCCTGGGAGGAGAGAGTTTAAAACCCCAGCCAGCCAGCTTGGGCCTTGGGCCTGGGTAATAATGGCTGCTGATGCTGACCACACCCTACTCCCTTCAAAGTCACCAAGATGTGCTCCCCTCTCTGGGGGCCGCCAAGCCTGCTGTCTGGTCCTCCTGGCCCTTAGGTCGAGGGGTAGAAAGCTGGGCATAGGTCCATGGAGACCTGGGTGCCAGCCCTGTGTGACCTTGGGCAGGTCTGTGGACCTCTTGGGCCCTTGTGTGCTGACTGCAAAGTTCAGGGCTGGGGCCAGGAGACCCCAGGCCCCTTTGGACCCCCATGGTGGGCAGCCCCTTCTTTGGGGCTCCTTACCACAGTGCCACCAGTGCTGGCTCAGTCTCTTGGGGTGGCAACTGGGCCCCAGCTGGACTGTTGACTGCCTAGCCCTTCCCATGGGCAGCACCGCAGGCAGACCTGGGCCTGGCTGATGCGTTGGTAGGTGAGGATGTCCTTGTATGAGGTGTGTCTCCCTGTGTCTGGGTCATTCTCCACCTCCATGCTGGTAGCGCCTTGTGGCCAGGGTCTGGGCTTAAGGCGAGGGGCCAGCCTGGGGAAAGGAGGGAAGAAGGTGTGGAGGCGGCTGGATACTCAGTAAGAACCGTGGACCCTGGATCCCTCGGTCACTGAGCTGTGTCGGTGTTAGCAGGGTACAGTCTGGAACCAGCCTGCCTGGGTTCCAATATTGGCTTTGCCACTTACTCGCTGGGTGATCTTGGGCAAGTTCCCTAAGCTCCCTGAGCTTGTTTCTTTTTCTGTGATGAGGGAGGTGAAGGCCCTCCTGCCTGAGCTATAGTGAAGGCTAAGCCACCTGCCATCAGACAGTTCCTGGTGGGGAGTTGCCACTGCTGCTACTGATGGGGAGAAACTGCACTGTGGATTTGGAGAGAAGGAAATCAAACCACCAGGCCAGCTCAGGCCCCACCGCCGCCAGAGCCCACGGCGGCCTGTCAGGTGACGGGAGGAAGCCTGAGCAGGGAGTCTTGGGTTCAAGGTGCTGTCAGCCCTGACTTGCTGATAAGAGTAGCTCCTCAGTCCCTGTTTGGGGCTCAGTTACCCCTTTATAAAATCCAGGGGGTGCATGGGAGGAGTTCTAGGATCCCAGCTAACGCATTCCAAGTGCTGGCTTAGGCTTTCAGGCAACTACACGCTTCTGATTATTCTGCTGAGTTCCCAAGAGATTGGGTCTGTAGAGTAGCCCCTTAGAACCTGCAGTTTGGGGGGGTCTACGGCTTCTCCCATGCCTTTCACTAAGGGGACCGGAGAATGACCATGCCTATAATTGGTGGGGACAGAGGGGGCCTCGACTCTGGGCTGGCAGGCCCCTCCTCACTTCTGGGTCAGCTTTCCCTTGACTGGGTTGCTTCAGTGTCCAGGAGATCTGATGCCAGAGCCTGGAACTAGCCCCCAGGGAAGGGTTCAGGGTGCTTTGGAGGGAGGGAGGGAGTAAGCAACTGGTCCTTTGGGATTGGTAGGCAAGTCCTGCCTGGCGTGTGGGAGCCCACCAGGAGCCCACACTGGGCAGGTGGCATTTGAGGTCAGTTCACAGTGGGCATCCTTGTACTTTCTCTGCATCCAGGCAGAGTGCCCAGAGACCCAGCCAGCACAGTGGAGAAGGGCACCCACAGCGTTAACTCAAAAAATATTTTTTAAACAGCTTTATTGAGATGTAATTCACATACTAACAACTCATCCATTCAAAGCGTACAGTTCAATGCCCTTTAGCGTATCTGTACAGTTGTGCATCCATCAGCAGAGTCAATTTTAGGACCTTTTCATCACCCCAAAAGAAACCCTGCACCCCTTAGCCATCACTCTCCAGCCACCCCAACCCCAGCCCTAGGAAAGCACTGATCTACTTTCTGTCTCAATAGATTTGACTTTTCTGGAGACTTCCTGGAAATGGAACCCTATGATATCTGGCCCTTTCTGACTGAGATGGCATTAGCTTTGAAGTCAGGTGGGCTGGTTCCACTTGGATTAGCTGTGTGACCTTGGGCAGAGCGGCTAACATCTCTGAGCCTTGGTTTCCCCTGCTATAATATAAAGATGTTGGGACCGTCTTCTCTGGGTGCTCATATGTGATGGCCTGCATCCCACCTACACGCCCTGGGGTCAGTCAGCAGAGGCCAGGGTCAAGATGATTCATCGTTTCAGTGTTGAGCAGACTTTTGTTGCGTATACTCTGCCACTTCTGAGGCTTACACTGAATGGATGCAGTTCTTGCCCATGGAATTCAGCCTCCAAGGACGCATGCCTAGCAAGCGTGAATAATGACAGTGTCTTTTCAGGGGGCCGTGAGGCCCAGAGGGTGGGGAGAAGTCATGTCTGCCAGGGGACCAGCAAAACATTCAGGGAGAAGGTGATTCTGGGGCTCAGTCCGCAGAAGTACGTCAGTGTCCGTGAAGGAGACCCCTCCAGGCAGAGGGAACAGCATGAACATAAGTGTGGTGGCATGAAGCTGCAAGGGCCACTGGGAGAGGTCAGCAAGCAGCTCGAACCCCGTGGTTATCTTGGATCACAGGTTGGGCAGGCCGAGAACCTTCCCACCCCCTGGCTGAGCCATGGTTATTGTGTGCAGTTAGGAATGAAAAAGTATATAGATTTGTGTTGGTTTTGCATGACCTTTGACCTTTCCCATAATTAACTGCTGGGCCCACTTCTAGCATTGTCTCAGCAGAAGGGGAACCTGATCGATGGATGCCAGGGGTCCGCAGAGAGCGGGTCTCATTACTCCGTCATTACAAACCCAGAGCTTAACCCTGTGCCACCAGAGCTAGGGGGCTTAATCCTTCCTGCTAGGCTGCCCTGCCAAACTACCTTCCCGTGAGCGTAATTAGCCAACAAACCGGATTAAGATTTATTCACCAGTAAGGACTCAACTTCCTAAGCCATACATCTCTCCCAGAATGGTTGGCTGATCTAAGGAGTGCACGGTTTTCCTAAAGCCCCCAGACAAAGGCGAAGACGTGCTAGCGCGCCCAGCCAGCGAGGGAGTCTTTGTTGGAGCATATGGTCTCCACTGTCTGCAACGAATGCCGAGAAAAATGCCAATTTCAAGGGGAAATGAGAAGGCATTTTCAGTAATGATCTCTGATGGTCGGGGGAGGGAGGGTTAAAAACCCTTATTTTTCACGTTGTGAGGGATATAAATGTCAACTATATTGTGCCCCTGAAACTAATACAGTATTGTATACCAACTGAGACGTCAATTCTTTTTTTAAAAATCCTTGTTTTGAGAACCTTTCTAATCAGCCCTGATTTTTAGGAAAATGCCCTGAAATAGTATTAAAATAAAATAAAACAGAGCTCTGACTCATTGCAATAGAATCTTTTAGAACCTAGGCACCAGAGAATAAATATACATTTTATGGAGCTGCGAGAATCAATTTTGAATTAAATGAAAGAAACCAAACTCATCCCACTCGGGTTCCAAACCAGTGTTGTTGGCTCATAGCCACGGCTGTGGGATCGTGCGCGCTGCCATTTTAATCTAGGAAAAGTGGAACTTTGTGACCTTTTAAAAACCCCATAATGAGCGGCTCCCCGTGCTGTTTTTCTCTGCTCTGTTGGATGTTGGGAGCTGTTTTCGGTTGGGAATTGAATTTTCATTAAAAAAACAAAAGAAAAATCCACAGAAGCAGGGACACGGAGCTGCTGGACTTCTCATCCTCAGCACTCGTCAGATCTTTTGTCCTCCCGCTTCCTCCACTTGTATGACGTATGACGTGTCCCTGTCACCACCCCTCCACCTCAAGGGTAGCTACAGACCTTGGAAATAAAAGCAACGATGTGTAACATCTCCTCCACATCGTCTCCTTTACAACTTTTTGGAGCATGAAGCTCGTGTACCCCAAGGAAGTGGCTCTAACAGGTATCAAGGCCATTTGAACACAGCCACTGCCGGGGGTGGGGGGTTGGGGGGGAGCCTGGAGACAAGGTCCTCAGCCAGGCTGTGCCTCAGCCCCCACATCAGTAAAGTGGAAGGAGCTCACACCTGCTTCTCAGGCAGCTCCCTCCTCCAGTCTCCAGCCCCCTGCCCCCTACCCCACCCCACGCACGCCACCCCCACTCCTCTCATTCCATGGCCCTCTCCCTCTGTGTGTCTGTGTGATTTCCCATGGTGCTCTCTCGATGCTAACATCCTCTGTGGGTCTGTATCTAAATTTCCCTCCTCTTATAAGGACACCAGTCATTGGATTGGGGCCCACCCTCCTCCAGTCTGACCTATTCTTAACTTGATTACATCTGCAAAGATTCTATTTCCAAATCGGGTCACATTCACAGATACTGGGGGTTAGGACATCAACACATCTTGGGGAGGGCTCAATTCAACCCACAACAGTCCTTTAAAAATAAACATACAACCAATTAAAACAAAGTTTAATGAGACCAAAAAAAAAAAAAAAAAGAATAAACATCCAGCAAGCTTGGCTCTGCCCTGCTCCCGTCCTTCATCCTCTCCCCACCCCATCTGCCTCTCCCCTGCTATCTGGCTTGAATGGTCCTTAAAAAGTGGTAGGAGCCTGGAGGGCATCTTGGAGGCCTGCTGAGGCCCCTCCATCGCTGGTAGCTCTTGGATATGTTTATTACAGTAATAAATCCACTTGCTTTGGCACCGATTTTTTTTTCAGTTCATTTGTTTGTGTGTTTATCTCTTATGTATTAAAGGAGGAGGCACACATGATCTTAAAAAACAAAAATTCAAAGCACAGGCACGGAAAATAAGGGGTGGGGGTCAGTCTGTGAGCCCAGGATGCTGGGATAGAGCAGGCTGGCCTCAGAAGCCTGGGGGCGCGCTCAGGCCAGGGATCGGAGAAGCACTGATCATCCAAGAGATACCAGATGTGGGGGGAACTCCTGGGGGATAGATTATGGGAAGGGATGTGAGCATTAACCGTTCCTGCACCCTTCGGCACATTGGTATCTACTACAGGGACTCAAAGGAAGGAAAAGCCCAGAGTTGTGTTACTGACCTTTCAGTGATCTCTTTATAATGCCGTAAGAGTATGGTAATCAAATAGCTTATCATTCGGATGGCGAAAAGAATGCTGTGAATAATTACACCCAGACAGCCGGCAAAAACTGGAACTGTGCCAGGCAAAGTGGGGCGTCCGATTATCCTCATCAGGGGAAGATACATTGTTCTCAGAATTTACCACCATTAAAATAGCTGGTCCGCATGCATTTCCTGGATGTGGTGACTGTAACCGAGTATGTTTCCTTATTTGCTTTGGCCTCTGGGAAGCTCAGAACCATGTTTGTGGCCCAGCTTTTGAAATTGTGCTGGAATTCCCAAATGTATTTCTGCACATTTCCGCCAGCTTTCTCGTAGTCTGCAACCCTCATTTCTTTTCTTTTTTTTTTTTCATCCTAACATCTTATTCTTTTTGAAAATCTCATTGTATGTGTTTTGTAAGCAGTTTGCATGGATGACGTCTGAAAGAATTGATGGGATGAATGTATGTTTGGATGGATGGATAGGTTGGTGTTTGTCTAGATAGATGAATGAGTGGGTAGGTGTGTGGAGTGTGTGTGTGTGTGTGTGTGTGTGTGTGTGTGTGCATGTGTGTGTAGCAAGTACAAGGATGAATGGATGAACAGGTCTTCAGATGATTGGATAATACTTTCTTGGCACACAGTGTAAATGTGCCGAGGGTGAATTAACATGTATACAGGACTTTGCCAATGCCTAGCAAGACGAGGGCATTCTAACTTATTGGAAAGGACATGGGCTTTGTAGGCTGAAAGACCTTTGTTCTGATCCTTGCCCTACCACTTACTACATGACCTTAAGCAATTACCTAACCTCTCTGCACTTTAGTTTGCTCAACCATAAAATGGAGTTAAGATACCTCCTCCAGAAACTTGCTATGAACGTTTAATGGGCCTGTGCGTGTTTCAGGAGGAGATGACTATAAACTTTCTTCTGAGGTACAATGAGAGAAAGAGAGAGAGAATTCTTTCACCCAAGCATAAAATAAAAGCCCTGTCCCTCATTCTTACTGATCAACCTGAGTCACGTGCCCGCCCTGGGACCAATAGCAGTTGCTCACGACAGGCACTGTTTGGGTTAGACTCCACCCTCAGAGTCGGGACCAAGCTGCCTTCTCCTGAGAGTCACCTGCTTAAATGAAGGAAAGAATGGAGGGAACAGTTTGGGGGCTTCTGGTTCAGATCAGGTGAGAGATGATGCTGACAGGTAGTGGAAATGAATGACCAGTGGCCAGACTGTAACCATGATAAGGGTGTAGGAAAACCATGCTTTGGTAATTGATTAGATATCGGTGGAGAGGTGGAAGGATGACACTATTCACCGGGAGGGGGACCCCAGGAAAGTGCAGGCTGATGAATTAAAGTTGGGCCGCGTTGCTCTGGAGCATCTCTAGAAGATCCACAGGGAGAAGTGGTTGGATCGGTGTACCTGGGGCTCTGGTGAAATGTCAGGGCTGCAGAAATGGGGAAGTAATCCATATCTCAGCCTTTACAAACCCATGTGCCCTTTCAAACATTAAATCTTACATCCTCCTTTAATGTTATTTCAGACTTCTGCGTGCATTAAATATATGATTAAAAACAATTCAAATGACTTGCAGGATTGAGTCAGTTTCCCAGCCGACGCTGCTGGCCACGGCAGGCCCTTTGGAGGTCCAGGCTAGTTTATTTTTCCCCTGTTGTGCCTGGGTGGGCGGGCACAAGAAGTCAGCTGCATAGGCCCAACCTCGATTTTGTGCTGCTGTTTTCACTGAAGTTATCCCCTCTGCTGGCAGTGTCCCTGGCTGGCAGGTGTCTAGACTGCGTTTGGCCACCTGCAGAGTCAGGGAGCTCACTACATCCTGAGACAGCCTCTGCCATCCTGATGGACAGTCCTACCCGTGAACATTTACTGGCGCCCATGGCTCTTCCCCACTATGTGTAGCTCTGCCCTCCAAATCAGCCTGGAGCTGGGTGTCTCCCTGTGCCAGCTCCTCAGGCACTTGAGGGAGCGGCCAGACTTGCCTTTAGTCTCCTCTCTGCTTCAGGCTGGCCCTAGCCCAGCTTTCGTAAAATCCCTCTTCGACAGGGTAGGGGACAGACAGACAGCTTCTTCCGTAGTAACGTCTTGCGAGGCACTTCTGGTTCTGCTTTGCTGGGGCACTTCTGGTTCCACTGTTGGGGGGTACTTCTAGCTGCCCCCTTTCCTGCTTCTTCACACTGCCTGTGGAGGGAGGGGTGGGTGGGTGTAGGTTGAGACCACAAGCCCAGGAAGCATCGGCCCAGCAGAGCCAGAGAAGGGCAGGCACCCCCCAGGCAATGCTACCGGTTGTCCGTGCCCTGGCTCTGTCCTGCTCGACACTCCCAGAGACGTGGCCGGGCTTAGGCCCCCTTGGGCTCTAGAGCCAGGCTGCACTGGTTCGAATCCCACTTGTACCATTTCCTAGGTGTGTGTCCTTTGGCAAGGTTTTGGCCTCCCTGTGTCTCAGTTTCTTCAGTGTCCTTGTGACATTGGAATAACGATGACAGTGCCTCTGTCACTGAGTTAGTGTGGGATTTGAAGAGCTAAAGGCACGGTGTTGTCGGCGGCCCTGGGGTATAGACGCAGGTCGTTGAGCATTAACTAGGCGTGTTCCTGTTATGTTCCTGT
Organism: Rhinolophus sinicus; assembly: GCF_057876585.1. Lineage (NCBI taxonomy): Eukaryota > Metazoa > Chordata > Mammalia > Chiroptera > Rhinolophidae > Rhinolophus > Rhinolophus sinicus. The sequence continues at coordinate 6,967,248 of NC_142501.1, forward strand.
TCTTCTCCACATGGCTCACATCTCTCTGGTCTGGAACTCCAGAACTGATAGCCCCTTGACCTCTGATGGGAAATGTTGAAAAAGACTTAAAACAGCCAAAAAGGTGACCTTTACAAAGGCTATTGGCCATTGTTTACGAGACAGAAGGCTTTGTTAGAATAGGAAAACTGGAGCCGTAGAAATTCAGGCTTCAGAGGCTGATGTGGAAGTAAACTAATTGTGGGGAGTGTATGGACTCTCTCTCATTCCAGAACTGACACTTTTTGGTGGTATGCGAAGTTCATTTTATTTAATACCCTCTGCTTCCCAAGTAATGAGCTCTCCATCTCTGGGAGGCTTTCGAATAGGCTAAAGAGAGTCAGTTTGGGGGGATTTTACACAGGGTCCCCACATGCTGTTATTGTTAAGAGGCTTTCGAGGGACACTACTGAGTGTGACTCTTGCCTGCTTCGCTGTGGTGGGAGCTGGCAGGCGCCCTGCACGGCCTGCCACGTGGCCCTGCCGTCAAGGTGCTGGCCAGTCGTGCTGCAGAGCCAGGCTCTTCATCCTGGTACCTTTGGGTCCTCAGGCCCCAGCAAGGACTCTAGTGACTGCCTGTTGGGTGATCCCCTAGCCACTCATGTCCAGGTGGCTTTAGCAGTCGGGGCAGAGGGGACCCCAGGCTCTTCTCTGACACCTCTCCTGCCCCTCGTTTTGCAGACATCGACGAGTGTGAGAATGACTACTACAATGGGGGCTGTGTGCACGAGTGCATCAACATCCCGGGGAACTACAGGTGCACCTGCTTTGACGGCTTCATGCTGGCACACGACGGACACAACTGTCTGGGTGAGTGCTGCCGCCGTGCCCTGCCCGCGAGGCACGCCTGCCTGCTTCTCAGCTCCAGCTTGCAGGGTTGGGGGCTGTGGGAAGGTTTGCTCTCCTTTACCTCCTTGTGTTACTGTGCAGGGGCTGCCATAACAAAAAAGCACAGACTGGAGGTGCTTAAACAACAGGAATTTATTTCCTCACTGTTCTGAAGGTAGACGTCTGAGGTCAAGGTGTTGGCTGTTTGGGTTTTTTCCTGAGGCGTCTCGACTTGGCTTGCAGATGGCCACCTTCTCACCAGGTGTTCACATGGTCCTCTCTCTGTGCACACACATATTGGTGTCTCTGTGTGTGTCTTAATCTCCTCTTATAAGGAAACCAGTTGTATTGGAATAGGGCCCATCCTAACCTTTTTTAACTTAATTACCTCTGTAAAGGCCCTGCCTTAAATACAGTCACATGCCAAGGTCCTGGGGGGTTAGGGCTTCAATGTATCAATTTTGGGGCAGCACAATTCATCTCATAACAAGGATTCTTAGATACCTCCAGATTCTCATGGTTCAAATATATGTTTTTTAAGCCAGTTGCTTGCTGGATAAAATTGGAAAAATGTAGAACAGGGACAAAAAACTGAGCACACCTCTTCCTTATGCTGGTATATTTCCTTTCAGGCTTCTCTCTGCACCCAGGTGAGATTTCACTGTGGTGGCGATCAGGTGGTCAGCATGGTTTTGTTCCTTGATTTTCCCTTTGACGTCATGGCCCCATTTTCCTAGTTGCTGCATAGTCTGATAAGTGACTAATAACCTGGGGCTGCTATAACAAAGGAACAAACTGAGTGGCTTCAACCACAGGCGTCTCTTAAACAGAAAGAATTTATCTCTCACTGCCTGGAGGCTAGACGTTTGAAGTCAGGGTGTCAGCAGGATTTCTTCTTTCTGAGGGGTCTCAGGGAGAACCTCGTCCAGGCCTCTCCCAGCTTCCGGTAGCCTGGCGTGTTCCTTCACTGGTAGGGTCGTTCTCCCTGTGTTTTCACATAGTCTTTGCTCTGTGCATTTCTATCTCTGTGTCCACATTTCCCCTTTTTATAAGGACGCAGTCATATTGTGTTAATGACCTCATCTTAACTCGGTCATCTGCGAATACCTTACCTCCCCAAAAAGGTTGCATTCACAGATACTGGTGGTGAGGACCTCAACATCTTTGGGGGGGATAATTCGAGCCATAACCGAGGTGGTTTGCAGCCTAGAGCAAGAGGAACATCTCATGGCTGAAAGCACGTGGTCTCTAAACAAGTGCCGGTCCCCTAAGCACTCATCGGCCACTGGCTGCTCAGGAACCCGGGGCACGACGGCTGGAGCCCAGGGCAGGAGACCATGGATTTGGCAGGAATGGGGCAGTGGCTGTGGCTGTGGACCAAGCTCTGGGCCTTGGTCACTTGTCATTGGCGAAGGGGGGATGTGAACAGCCGCTGTCTCATGGCTGTTGTGAGCAGTAACCGAGATTATGCATGGACGGCTGACCAGTGAGCCCAGCAAAGGGTTCCCAGGACTAGTAGCTGTGACTGTCATCGGGACCGCTGAGCCTCGGACTTCCCCACTGTAACACAGGGACCGTGATGCTGCCTCCGTCACCAGGTTTGTGGGAGAATGAAGTGACTGGCACTTAGTAGGTACAAATAATCAACCAACAGGCATTAGTATTACTCTAGGTGACCTGGCCACGCTTTGGGGTTGGACATTTGGATTGTTTGCTTATTTTGTTGATTTGTTTGTTTGTTTTTACCATCAGAATCTAGAGATGATTCTGGAAATGAAACTTTTTTTTCCTTATTTTTCCCTCAGCAGTTCTTCCCAGAAGTGGGACTCCTGGGTCAAAGGATCCTTCGGCTTTTTTATGGCTTTTGGTGCAGTGCTTCCTGCAAGGAGTGGGCTCCCCTGCCACTGTGCCCGCTTGGGTGCTGGTGCATCGCATAGGGAGCTGGGTGTGCCCGTACTTGTTCCTCTTTGTGGGGTATTACCTTCGATTCCCTGCCTGTTTTTGTTTAATGCCTGTTGGATCTCAGATGAGCTTGTTATGGGAAACAGATCTGTGAACATGTAATGACACCCACAATAAGTGCTGACACGGACGTCTGGGCAACAGGCTTTTGAAGCCCAGAGGGACCTGCAAAGAGCTACCCTTGCATGGAGAGATGGTGGGGTGGACGTGGGACTAACTCCTTGGTGGGGGGAGTGCTAAAGAGAGGGGGTTGCCCTGAGCAGGATCTCCAGATGTCGGGGAGCAGCTTGATGAGGTGAGGGCATAGCCTGTGGAGACAGCGGTGTGTGGGTCCCTGGAGTTGGCCTCAGGGTGGGTGGCAGGAATGGTGGGAGGTGGGGCTGTGGAAATAGGCAGAGCCTTTAATTAGATTGTAATGAACTAGGGTTGTACTACATCTATTGTGCCAGAAACCAAGTTAATTGTCATCTAAGTGTTATCTATTGAATCCTCCCAAAGCATAAGCCCTTAGCTTTGCCAGTTGTTTGCCCCTTTTTCAGATGATAGGGAGTAATCCATTTGTCCGTGAAGGCAGAGCTGACAGTCCCTTTGAGACAATAGGCAGTATCACCCAGTGGTCAAGAGGACAGACCTTGGGGATGGCCAGTTCTGGGCTCCAGTCCTGGCTCTGTAAGTTACCAGCTGTGTGACCTTGGCCGGTCAGTTCACCTTCGTGCCTCAGTTTCCTCACTTGTGAAATGGAATTCGCAGTCCCTGTTTTTTAGGGTTCTTACAAGATTGAATGAGATCGTGGGTGCAGCGTGTGTAGCGGAGTGCACTGAGCACTCAAAACGAAACAGGCATCCATCTGGCCACCGACTTTCAGAAGACATGTATTGAAATGGGCTGGTTTGACGCCTCTGAGACCTTGTGGGGTCCAGAGCCTTCAGTCTGCACTCCCTGGGCTGTGTCGGAACCCAGGCTGCCCTCCTAGCCACAGCACCCCGCCGGTGTCTGTAACCCCTTGGGTCCTTGGCTGGGGCAGGTACCCCAGTGCCTCCATACTAATAGTAGAGCCTGTGTGGGTCTTTGTTTCAACAACATGATTTTCACAACGGATTCTTTTAGACTGATTAATTTAAAGAACTGGGTAAGACTTCCCCTACCCCCCCCACCCCCCAGCACCGATTGCCGCTGCGGACGGCTCTACGTCACACATATGGCAGCCGAGAAAAGGCTCTCTCTGTTGCCCCCTCTGCTTTTGGCTGAGGGCAGACCCTTCCCAACAGACTCTTTTTGTCTGGGCTTTTTCCTTCTCAAGACAAAACTCCAACTCTAGAGAAGTCAGACCGTGGTTCCATCCGGGCGGGAACTACACTGACCACGTGACCTCTCAGAGCCTTAGCCATAAAATGCTGTAGGCATGAAAATGCCAGGTACAGTGGCGCGACCCCAGAGGCTTGATGAATGTTGGAGGAAACAAATACCGCTGTAGGAGGAAGCTGGGCTTGGACTGTGACAGTGTAGCCTCAGATCCTGGCTTCAGCACCAGTTACTCAAACTCTTCAAACTTGAGTTCTCCTAACTCTGAAAGGGGTGGGTAATACCTGTGACAGTTAAATATGAGAGTGGATGTGGAAAGCTACACGTGCTGGTGGAAAATTCTGCAGGTGCCAGATATTGTCACCCTCCGGTTGCAGAGGTGTCGAGCTGGCAGCCCGTGGCCCTCACGCAGCCTGCACCCGGGGCTCATCCCCACGGTGTCATCGTCCTCGTCATTGAATGATTTGTCAATGTTTAAACACCAAGGGATAGCATATAAATATCTATGTTTCCAACACTGTTCCTGCTTGGTCACCGTCACCTGGCCCCTGATATTTGTGAGTTTTTGTCAGGAGTACAACGGAAGCCCCATGGCTACATATGTAAAAGTCAATACGAAGCTTCAAAACTAGAATATAATTCAACGAAGTCTACCTTGAGAGGTATTCCTTCCTAATAACCTGGGAGGCTAGACCGGGATTTAGAATTCCAGGACCCTTGGAGTTTGTACCCGAAAGTGGTAGTGTGGGCAGTGCCCACTGCCACCCCCTTCCTCGCCCCTGGCTCCATCCTGGGACACACACCGGAATGTGCAGGCACTGGCTGTCTGCCCTCAAACCGCCTTCCCTTTTGCTACTGCTTGGTCCTAAGTGTCGTCTGTCCCTCAGAGAACAGACAGGTGTGGAGCCGTTTGGACAGGGAATTTTAGGGTCTCAAGTACCCAGAAAGTGGTCTAGAAGGTTGGGTGTGGGTTCCAGGTGCACATGACCCCCTGTGGAGTCCTTACTCCAGAGGGAGGGCTGCAGCCATCACGGGGGGCAGAGGAGGGACTCCCGAAGTATAGGGCCCAGGGGCAGGGGCGCCTCTCCGTCTCGGTGTGGTTACTGGTGCCAACTGGCGGGAGCTGTGCTGCAGCTGTCCCCTTTGGGTTGGGGTGGACTCTCCCGTTTGCTACGAGCCCCACCACCCCCTGCTGCTCACAACCCATCAGCTTTGGTCATTTAACTACCTGCTGTGTCTCAGTAGGAATCGTGTTGCCTGATGAAGCTTCCAGCGGAAGCCTGCCCTGATGGGTGTTGGCAGCTGACTGATGGTTGGAAGGTTTTCGTTGTCTTGTGCAGTCCTGACCAGTTCTGGTCAGTCACTCTGAGCCCCACCCCACAACCCATCACCCACCGGGGACAGTTGGGCCCATTTGCATCTCCTGTTGTTCTGTCTCCAGAAGTCTGGGCAAGAGTCTTGTCCGGTTGTAACATTCCACTCTCAACCACCGTTGAATTCCAAAGGGATGATGGCTGGACGAAATCCTGATTAGTAGAGTTTGAAAAGCATTCGGAGTTAATTAAGAGAAGCGAGGCTGATGGCTTAAGGATTATTTTCTTGCTGAAGTTTTCACAGTTGAACCTTTTCTTTTCTTTTGAGCAAACGAGATTATTTTCTTGTGGAGATGGCTGGCCTGGGACTGTGTCCTGGAGGGTGGCCAAATCTGTCCTCCGGGGAGCAAAACCCTCTCTCTATTTGACATCTTTATTGAGGAATTTCTCAAATATAACAGAAAATGACACCAGAGGGAATTGAAACCATGATGAGATCCTTGCTCAACCCCAAATGACTGCTTTTAGCATTGTAATTACTTGAAATAGCAGTAGTTCTGTTTGAAAAATATTATTCCAAACGCCATGCAATTGGACATAAGAGCAATATTTAGGCTAATAGAATCCGATTTTTTTTTCATCCTAAATGAAAACCAGCAGTGGATAATTTTTTCCCGTCTCCACAAAGCAGGACTCCTTTTTCTCTAAAGCCATTAGTTCACTTAGCCAGATGTTTTCTTCCACCCCAGTCTCTACCTTGACTTACTGAAAAATATGTCTCTCACGTTGCTCACAGTTTGAATTTTGGACTTGGCTGCTCGGCACTTTTTGTTCCCTGATGAAGAGAAGTCATCTGTAGCCAGGTTGAGCAGGAAAGTTGTTTTATTCACCAGATCACTACTTTCCCATTAACGTTTATTGAGCACCTACTATATGCCTGGCTTTGTGCTAGGTAGATAGCTCCACTTAGGTGAGATGAGGGGACTTTGGTTGAATCTCTGCTGTGTGCCGAGATGCCCAGAATGTTGTGCTCATGTTGTCTCATTTAGTCCTCACAGCATCCATGGGCAGAAGCCATTGGTATCCCTGTCTTACAAATGAGGGAACCGAGGCTCAGAGAGGGAGAGTGGCTCACATTAGGTTACACAGCCAGCAGTGGTAGAGCTGGGAACAGAGCCCAAGACTGTGCATTTCTTTGCCAGTTCAAGCCCGTAAGCCACTGCCCACCCCTGCCCCATGGCTCCGGGAACAGTGCCAACTCTGGGAAGCTGGCTGGGTTCAGGAAGGGACTTCCTTCGGCGGGATGTTACATATGCATCCCCTGCAAGTTTGGAAGTCACTGAGGGTATCCAGAAATCCCAGTATCTGCCAAGCCAGGCTGGCGCGAGGCATGCCAAAGGGCAAAGGGCAGGCACTCCCGAGAGTTCACCCAACGGTGGGCACCTCCTCCCCACAGCTGAGACGGCCTCCCCAGGCCAGGCAGGCAGGAGCTCCCCGCCCACGGGTGTTTGTGTCACCCCCGAGCTTCCTTCCAGACCTTGTCTTAGCCCCAGTGACCACACAGCGCCCTGTCTCGCGGCTCCCTTCACTCACAGCAGCTCCCAGTTCATAGCCGGTTAGCTCACAAGACCCCTCAGGCTGGGGCCCTACCAGCCTCTTCGCCCCTTCTCTCTCACAGAGGTGCCTCTGGCCCAGCCTCCCTTAAACCCATCGAGTCCCTCTCCACGTCCCTGCTCATTACAGCTGTGACCCCTCACTGAGCCTGGGCCTGGTGAAGTCCTGCTCACTCGTCATTTGAGACCCAACCCGCATCTCCCTTTGCTCCAAAGTCTTCTGTGACGCGTTATATACACCTCCACTGTGGCTCTGTGCCGGGGTCCCCTCTTCCTCCCCTGAAAGCAGAAGTTGTCTCATTTATCTCTTCGTCTACCTCTTCGGGCCCTAGTGCGTGTCTGGCATGTGGTAGGCATATGATAAATATTTGTAGAACGAATGAATAAACGAATCTGTAAAAGTGCCTGTAGCCTGGGTCCTCCATCCCAGCGAACCCCCATCCTGGCACATGCAGAGATGAAGGTGAATTATATGGGGCATCTGTCGCAGGACTCCCAGGTGCGTGAGAAAGATATGTTCACGACTCGAATGACAGAGCCTCTAATTCGCAGTGACACTAAAGCCTTCCTCCTCGTCTTCGTGCATTTGTTTATTGCAGCAAATTGTTCTGAGCACCTGCCATGTGCCAGATCCAGTTTGACGTGCTGAAGATACAGTGAGTGGTGAACAAAAGCAAAAACGTCCCCACACTTAGGAGCTTACATAGTAAGGGAGAAGCCGGTAAACATGCAGCTCACTAAAGTAAGTTCAGTCAGGCCAACTGCAGTGAGAAATAATACAACAAAATAAAGTGATAGATAGTCATGGGGGAAAGGGTGCTGGCGTTGGATCGGATGGTATTCTAATACTATTGCTGCATGAAAAGCCACCCCGCACTTGGTTGTATAAAACGCGCTTTTATTCTGCTTGTGGATTCTATGCGTCAGGAACTCAGGCAGAGCTCAGTAGGGACGACTTGTGTCTGTTCCACGTGTCTGGGGCCTCAGCTGGGAGGACGTGAAGGCAGGGGCTGGAATGGTCTGGATGCTTCTTGGCTGATGTCTAGTGGTCGATGTTGGCTGTCGGCCAGAACACTAGCGGGCAGCCTGCCCTACGGTCTTTGCACATGGGCTGGTGTGGGCTCCCTCACAGCATGGAGGCTGGGTCCCAGGAGACAAGACACGAGTGCACAGAACTTCTGCAGACTAACCTCAGAAGTCACTTCCCCCACTCTTGACCGGTCAAGGTGCTTACAAGGTCTGCCCACGTTTAAGGGGAGGGGACACGATGAGGGGGCCTCAGTGAGGAGGAGGAAGCCACTGTTTCAAAATCTAGGGAAGATCTTTCCTCCTGGCAGAAGGGAAGGACAAGTGCAGAGTCCCAAGATGGGGACAAGCTCCTTGAGTCTGGCAACAGGTCAGTGTGCCTGGAGGGGTCAGGAGGGAGGGGGGGAGAGTGGAGATGAGGTTGGGAAGTGGCAGGGCTGGGTCACAGGGGCCCTGGAAGGGCGTTGGGATTTTATTCTAAATTAGCTGGGAAGCCGTGGACATTTTCACAGGGATTGACATAGTCTGATTGACATTTTAATTAAAAGGGATTTGCTTTTTGGCTGCTAAGTAGAGGATGTATTACAGGGAATAAGAGAGATCACTGTGGTGGCCTGGGTCAGAGATGTGGGTGGCCGAGGCCAGAGTGACAATGGCGGAGGTGATGAGAAATGGTTGAATTCAGAATATAATTTGCAAACAGAGCCAACAGGCGTTGCTGATGGATTAGATGTAAGAGGTACGGGGAAGAGGAATGGAGGCTGACTGCTAGCTTCTCGCCTGGAATTTCTGCCCAGCTGTGTCGGGTGACAAATTTTAGAGGGGGGAGAGGGGTAGACCCAAGAGTCAGTTTGGCCAAGTTCAATCTGAGATGATCGACAGCCATCCAAATGGAAATAATGTACAAGTTCAGAAGGCTAGAGTAGTCAGGTCAGGGTGGGGTGGGGTGGAATGTGAGAGCTCAAGCTTCTGGATGGCATTGAAAGCCAGAGAGCCTAACATTCACTCGTTTCATAAGGATTTCATGAGCTCCTGTCCTGTGCCATGTCCTGGGCTGGGAGCCCGAGATTAGGGGATGGATGACGTATTACCAGCCTGCCCAGCTTGGAATCCTGGCTCCATCACTTACTTACTGGGTGGCCTGGAGCAAGTCACTTCTCTTCTCTGGGCTTCAGTACCCTCACCTGTCGGGTGGGGTTAATAGCAGTGCTTCTTTGACAGGGACATGAAAGACCGAATAAGCTAAGCTTTGTAAAGCACACACCGCAGTGCCCTGCTCCACGGATGTGAATTAGCTAATTATCACGTATTCCTCGTGTGCAGAGTCAGGACACTTTTTAGAGGAGATGGACGCATTTTCTGAGCTGGCAAAGATGCAGGGGACAAGCCTGGGCTCTGGGCTGCTTATGAAGCCCTCACGTCCCACCTGGGGCTCCCGCCCGGGGCCCCTGTGCGCCACCCGCCCAGGCACAAAGCTCTCCCAGCCGCTTGCATTGGTTCTTGTGCTCATTCATTGACATGGGGTCACCCGGCATCCGGGCTTCCACTCCCAGCTCTGCCACTTACTCATTTTGTGACCTTGGACGCACATCACCTCTTCCCGAGTCTGTTTTGTTCTCTACAACATGGGCAGATCCCTATCTGTTAGCGTCAGATGAGGAGGTGGACGAGCAGGTGACACCAGAGGCCACCACGCAAAGGGAGGAGAGGAGAAGAGAGGGACTTGGGGACTCCGACAGAGCGCAGGAGCCCAGCTGCACACGTGGGAGGAAGTCACCACAGACGTTCAGATGTTTCCTGGCACAGCAGTCACGGCTCTCCCTGTGCTGGGCCGGTCCCTGCCTGGATGAAAGGGCCGCGCTGCCTCCCCCCTTTTGAAGGCACCCCCTTGCATCCTGGAGGACAGCTGGACACAATGTGTTGCTCCCTTGAACCCTTAATGAAGGCTCGAGTTGCCTCTGTTTATTTGTCTTTATACTTCAACAGCTCAAAAGCGTTTCTTGCTGGGGAAAAAAAATGCTGACCATTTTAATGTAAAACTAAACAGCTTTGGACAGTCATATAGTTACTCCATAAACACCAATATTCTTTAAGGTAAACTCGAGAGATTCCTTCCTGTTCTCTTTATTTACGCCCCCTGCCCCCCCTGCCCCACTCTTGGCCCACATTCAGGTGATCTAAATACGCTTGGTTGGAGGGATTTTCTGTCGAAGGACAGGTCAGATTCAGGCCCGCCTCTCCTCTCGCCTTTTAACAACTTTAATCTGATGGAAATTCTTTGGCCTGAGAAAAAGAAACACATTGGATGCTGTGTTCGTCTTTATAAACCGGCTTCCTTCTCTCCCCACATCGCTCCAGAACCAGGGAGCTGCTGGAGTCGGTGTAGGGAGGTGGACCGATGGAGACTCAGGCCGGGGAGCAGTGGCATCCTACAGCCTCATGCCCGTGGCCAGCTCAGCGCTGGGGACAGGGCTGGGGTGTGGGCAGAGCAGCAGGGAGCTTCTTACAGCAGGGGCCAGGTGGGTGCTGGGGGGAAGGGGCCGTGGGCCAAGAGTCGGGACTTGCTGGGAACCTTGGGAAACTCCCTGCCGTTCTGTGCCTCAGTTTCCCCTTTATATGTGAAATAAAGGGATGGGATTCAACAGTGGTTTTCAGATCTCATGGGGTTTTGTTCACGGCAGCAGAGCGGGGACTTGGAAATCAGACACGTCGAGCCTTGGCTCCCAGCTGCCTTCCCAGCAGTGGTTTGGGGCAAGTCTCACTTTTCTCACCCCGGAAGGAGATGCAGTGGTGTTCCCGGAAGGGGGCTACCCAAAGTGGCCTGTGTGGAAGCGTGGGGGCACCCGTTGGCATCAGGGCCGTGCTCGGCCATCCTCCTTCCCGCTCTCCCTCTGGTTGTATGTTCACGTCAGGGGCTGTATCACCATATGAGGCCTCCCTTCCCATTGGTCGGACTGGGCTGAATAGGCCCACCTCTGAATAGGTCTCGATTTGGTGGCTTTGGGCAGAGAATGCCAAATCCATAAACAGCAAAGAGAAACACCCAGTTGCAAAGGGCAGGCCAGGCCAGCAGACACTTTCCTTCATCTTTCTTGTTTGCAGTCTGTGTGCCAAAGGCTTGGTCAGAACTCTGAGAATTAAACAAAAAATAAGTGTCTTGTGAAGGCTCTTTAAAAATATTCTACCACCAGAACATATGCCCCAAACCAGAACTGAGCCATGTGCCTAAAAAGGGGCATTATCTACAAATAAGGGTGTCCCAGAGTCTCTGGCATAACACTCCCTCTGCCAACAGTCTTGCTTATTTTGGACTGGCCTGGGCCCTGGATGGCGTTTGGGGTCACCCTGGACGTTGGCTGGGCCTGGCTGCGTCTGGACGGATGCTGCAGTGACCCCCCTCCGCAGCACCAGCAGGCCTGGTCCCGGCTGTTTGCAGTGGCCATTAGCCAGCCCCGTGTATGGCCTGCCCCAGCACCCCTCCCTGTCACCCACCTTATCCCAACCACATGCAGCTGGAAATAACCGACTGGCAGAGATGCCCTGTGCCCGGCTGGCATGCCTTGTTTTTTGGGAGGTGGGTAATCATGGCAGACCCCAGCGGCTTGGTCTGGGGTCTTTAGCAAGACCCCAGGTGCTACCTTAACGGTGGGACAGGATCCCACAGGCCACCTTGGCTTATCCGCTGGCTGCCAAGGGGTCAGATGCTAGTGAAGTCATTTGGGACAAGCCTTGGTGGAGGCCCCTCTGGGTAGGATCCTCCTGGGTCCCCTGTTGCCAGTCGGGAGTCTCGCCTCCTCAGCTGGCAACTGGCCGCTCGTGATCAGGACACTGCCTGCCACTCCAGCCTCGCCTCCTCTCAGTACGAATGTTCAGCCTGCCCCCAGGCACTCATGCCCTCTGTGCTTCCCCCTGCCTGGAGAACCTTCTGTCTCCCCCTACCTGTTCCCAGTGCCCCAGTTTGTCCTTAGTCACCTCCCCCTTGGCCCTCATGGGCAGGGTAACTTCCTCCCCTCCCTGCACTTGGACCGACCAGAATCACCATACTCATCACGCAGAGCTGAAGAGGTCTGTTTACTGATCCATCTTCCACACATGGAATAATTATACAGAAACACTCAGAGAAATCAATAGAAAAGACAGAAAATAATTCCGTCATTAGCTTGCCACCCCAACAGGTCAACAGTTTTTTGTGTCCTAATGTTCTTGTCCTGTATCATCTGTGTGCAGACCTGACTTTATATGGTTACGATCATGCATTGGTGTTTGTGTGCTGCTGTCCCGCCGGTGTTCTATCAGAGCTTTTCTCACTGTGGATGTGTAATCGTGTAGCCGAGATGTGGGACTGGAATCAAAGCCCAGGATGTGGGAGCCTGGCAGCCCGTGGGTGCTGAGTGAGAGCTGCTGCTGCGGCTGTCTGGTTAGAGTAGCAGAAATGCCTCGGAGAAATGATTTGTAACCTCTGGGTCAGCAAATGCCCCCTGAGTGCCCATGTCTGCCAGGTCAACGGGTCCTGAGATGATTTCAACATGACTCCCACCCTTAGGGAGCTCTGGGCTGTGTGCAGAAATACTCCCAACATGGCGTCCTTGGTGTAATTAATAGGAAACCAAGTATTTGGAGCAGGGGTGGGGACTGACTTGTCCTGCCAGCAATGAGTGAAAGGTCATCAGGTGGGGGTAGAGATGGGGTGAGGTGAGGAGGGGCGCCATGTGCAAAGCCTAGAGGTGGGAAAGGCTCAGGAGTAGACAGTGGTCTCTGTCAGCAGAGCCAAGAGCTCTAAATGCTCTCCGGGTCTGAGACCTGGAGATTTAAACCTGCAAATGTAGCAGTGTCAGGGAGTGGGGACAGAGTCCCAGAGAGCAGTTTCTGGGCTCTTGGCCTCTCGTGGGAAGGTACTGGCTCGGTTATTGGATGGCCATCAGCTGTGATCAGATGGCCATCCGCTGTGGCTGGGTGGCCAGCAGCTGTTACCGGTTAGCCATTAGCCACTAATATAACTGCCGTGGTTATGCTGGGGGGTTGGTTGGCGGGTTGGTTGACAGAGAAGCGGACAGCAGATTGCGCCTAGCAAGTGAGGTTAGCAAGCGTGGATGGCGGATTTTGGAGTGTGTGGATCCTACTTCCTGTGTCTCGCCCGGCCGCCAGCGAGACTGGGGTGCAGGAAGACCTCTCATTAGTGTACTGACAGATGTTTGCTTTTGTGCCTCCGACCCAGCCGCCAGCGAGAATATAGTGGTATGACTCCCCTATCTATGGCTCCGTTGTTGTTCCTTTTTGGCCTCACCATGTCCTGCATTCTTGTGCGGGGAGCGGGACCAGAGACACTGCATGACACAGGGGTCACCTTTGGCTGCATATTAGGCACGTCACAGACTCAAGCCTGGCTCCCAGCCCCTCCTTCATCAGCCACTAGGTCCCCACAAGCTGCTCCAACTTCACCGCACACATGCACGCACACACTGCATCTCACCACCAAACACACCTTTCCCTGCGCGGATCCCCACGCCGCTTAGAGGCTCCCAATCCCGCTGCTCACCCCAGTCAGCAGTTGCCCTGTATCTGCCTCACTACCTCTCTCTCCCGCCGGATGGGCAGCTCTCTCAGGGCAGGCCTTGACCTTATGTTCATGGCTTATTCCCTGAACTAGTGCGAGGCCTTGCGTCCTCGGTGAGTGAGTGAGTGAGTGAGTGAGTGAACGAATGCATGTGGCTACTCATGGATGTTTTCTGGGGGAAGATGTAGGCGTTAGAAAGATGACTTCAGTTGAGGCAATTGCTCATGCAAGCTCAGTTTCAGGGGGGAATCAGATTAATGGGGTCCAGCTGTGAGTGAAGTGTAACGCTCACGGCTTTGACCCGCCATGTGGAGGAAATAATGCCTAAAGTGTGAAGGGCTGTGGCTGCCCTGGGTCCCTTCCCGGGGAGATTAGTAACAGGGTGGAGTAGAGACAAGTGCGTGAGGGATAAGGTGGGCGGGGGTCACCTGCCGACCAGACGGACAGCAGGTAAGAAGGGCGGTCAGGACTGGGGCCCAGTGCAGAAAGTGCACTGACAACTTTAAGTGAGGAAGGGTGGAAAGGCCACGTACAGAGTGACGCATTACACCAGGAGAAAATCGGCACACGAAGAGAGGAACAAAACAGACGTTCATGACCGTGCTTGTAGCTAGTGTACGATTATTGATCCTTTTTTTAACTGCTTTTCAAAATTCCTCATAAATTCCAATTTTTAAATAAGCAAACAGTTTTATTGGGAAAGTGATGGTAGCCATGCTGGGTTCTTGAGGGGAGGGAAGCCATGGAAAGGAACTTGAGCTGGGAAGGGTGGGCTTGGCCATGGGGAGGCCTGGTGGGCTTTCCAGTGCTCAGCCAAGCTCAGGGCCCCCTGTGCCACAAAGCTCCCTGGTGCCCACACTCAGCCCTCCACCTCTGCCCTCTTGCAGCCCCTCTCTTAACTGTGTTGACTCTTGGCACAAAATCGTTTCTCAGTGGTGTTGCGGTCACATGACCCATCCGGGCCTGTTAACGAGGGGCTGCTGAGTGGGGGAAGGAACAAGCCAGCTCACAGGCAGCCCTGCTAAGGAGCCATCGCAGGATGGGGGCAGGAGGCCATGCCTCTGGGGTGTGCTGGGGGCCCCCCACACTCACGAAGAACTCCCGCGTGGGTGCTGGCAGGGAGGAGGTAGAGAGTGGGTCCCAGGGAAGCTCCCACAGTAGCCGGCAAGTGGAAAGTCCTGGCTTTTACACTCACCAGTTTGGAAAGTGGAAGAAAATGCTGAATTTAGTCGAGAAGAATTGATGCCCAAAGGTTCAGAATCCCAGGCAATACTCCCCAAGGCTGGGAAGTTAATGCTGGGAGTGAGTCATTCGATCTGGCTGGAGTCAGGCGTGATGGAATGGCCAGAGGACCCGGGCCAACCGGGGCAGCCTCGGGGGCTCCTGGGCTCAGTGGAGTTTTTCCCAAGGCAGCGGGTCGCCCTGCCCACCCCACCCGCAGCCCGTGGAGGTAATCACATCCAGCTGGGCCTGTTTTATTTCTGAGGATGTTCATCAAGACGCCTGTCAGAGCATTTCCCCTTTCTTTTCTTAGAGCTTCTCGCTTTGGTTCCATGATTTGTTTGTTTGGTTTGCCTCCCTTCCCACTTTCCAGTCCTCCATTCTTATCCCCATCAAAAGAAATTTTTTAAAACGCCAGTGCCTCCCACAGATGTCCAGCCAGGATCTCATTCACAGCTGTACTGTCAGAGGCCCAAGGGTGAGGATGCAAAATCGTCCAGGTCCCATGCTGGCTCTGTCACTCCCGCATTGGTGACCGAGGGCAGGCCACTTGGTGCTCAGGGCTCCTGGTTATGACACGGCTCCCGCCCGGGCTGAGGCTCATGAGACCATGGGATGAGCATGCCTGGCACACAGCAGGGGCTCGGGCATGTGGGTGCCCTTCCTACAGCCGCCTCTCCTTCCCACACTTGAGAGACTAAAGGAAGAGCTGGTCTTGCCGTAAGTGGCCTAGACAGAGGTCATCGAAGTGTCATTTAGAGGTCACCCCACAGTCTCCAAACCCTGACCCCTCCGTCTGCTTCCTGGAGCACTGCCCAGTTATAGAGGCTTCCGTTCACTGATGATCTGGGTCCTTGTACCAGTGAAGGCGCTGACAAAGCTTGACACGTTCGGCCTCACTGACGTGCCTAGAGCCCCGTGCGGTTCCGTTCCTCTACTGAGGACCACAAGCGCCCAGGGTGCCAGTGTTTGAGGACATCTGCTCCTCTCCCTCCTGATCTCTCCACAAGCTCCCCACAGGCAGGGCTGTACTCACCCCACGATGGGGCTCACCTCAGGCAAGGCTGAGGCAGCAAATATATGCGCACAGCTCTTCTCTGACCAGCCCTCACTTGCCCCCCTGATGAGCTAATGGCCTCTGCCACCTGGGGAACCACCAGCCAGTGCCCACGCCATCAGTTGTCTAGAGCTGCCTTCCTTGACTGGCTCCTGGAGCTCCAGGGCCTCACTGAGCAGCCCCTCTGGGGCCACACAGCTCATGCCTGATGGGACAGGCCAAGAGCCAGAGCCTCTGGCCCACAGGCACCTCCCCAACCACGTTCCGTAGTTCTCAGTCAGTCACCCGGTCCACAAACGTGGGTTATGTGCCCCTTGAACGTTTAAAACCCTGGGATAGGGCGATGCTCAAGACAGGCGTGGCCCCTGTTCTCAAGGACTCTGTGTTCTCTGGGGAGGCACCAGGTAAATGGAAGTGCCGGGGAGATGGTGGGACGATGTGATGGGGTGATTTGTCTGCCGCGTTAGGTCCGGTGGTGAGGAAGAGCCTCCCTGAGGAGGTGACTGAGAGCTGAGGTCGGATTGAGGAGGAGCCCTCTGTGCCAAGATCAGGGAAGAACATTCTGGTCAGAGGAACAGCAAGTACAGGCCCCGAGATGGGGACAGAGATAGCCGTGGTCCAAGCACAGCAGGGCCGCCAGTGAGCAGGGAGGAGGCCGGGGGAGGAGTGGCAGGCAGTTCACTTGGGCCTTGTTGGCAGGGAAGGGAGTTTGTGTTGTATTTGAAGCGAGCGAGGAAGCCTTTGGGGCTTTCAAGCAGGAGACTAGCACAACTGGTTGACACTGAGCAGTCACTATGTAGGGCGGTGGGACAAAGGTGGAGCAGAGAGGCCAGTGGGGAGGCCACCCCAGTCATCCAGACTAGAGAGCAGGGGGGCTGGTCCCAGTGATCCCAGGTCAGGAGGTGAGATGTCATCATACTCAGGGGTTTATTTGCAGATGGCGCTGGTAGGACTGCTCCTGCTAAGGGATTCGATGTGGGGAGTGGGGAAGGGAGGGATCAAGATCGCGTCCAGGTGTTTTGGCTGAAGCCCCTGCGGGTTGTGCTGCCCTTGGCTGAGATGGGAAAGCTGAGAGTGGGGCCAGGCTTTGCTTTGTTCTGCGTGGACTGGGTTAAGTTTGCTGGCCATCCACGTGCGGGTGCCGGCTCAGCCGTGGGTGCCTAAGTCTGGAGCAGGTGGGGCAGACAGGCCTGGAGGTAAATAGGTGACTGGTAAAGCTATGGGACAGGGTGACATCTCCCGGGCTCCCTAGAGGAGCCCAGGCCTCACCAGCACGGCCCCACAGGTGCACTGAGCTCCCAGGGGAGAGTGCTGTCTTGAAGGCCTTCGGGTCCACAGAATGAGAGACTGTGTCCCTGCCAACCACATATCTGGTGAGGTCGAAAGGACTCTTACCACTCAACAGTAAAAAAGACTAATAACCCAATTTTAAAATGGGCAAAGGATTTAAATGGACGTTTCCCCAAAGAAGGTACATGACTGGACCACAAGCCCATGAAAAGATGCTCCGCGTCCCTAGTTAGGGACATGCAAGTCTGAAGCGTAATGAGGCACCACTTCACACCCACTAGGGTGGTTATGATTTTTTAAACACACAAGCAATGGAAAATAAGTGTTGGCGAGGCTGTGGAGAAATTGGAGACCTCCTGTTTTGCTAGTGGGAAAGTAACCTGGTGACTAGCCACTGTGGAAACCCATCTGACCGTTCCTCAGAGCGCCAAAGCAGAAGTGCCATGTGCCCACACGGTGCCACTCCCAGGTGTGGACCCAAGGGAATTGAAACACGTCCACACACAGACTTGAGCGTGGTCGTTCATAGCAGCATGTGCCATAATAGCTAAAAACTAGAAATAATCCAAATGGCCATGAACTGGTCAGTGGATAAGCTGGTCCAGCCGTGTGATAGGGTAGAGTTCGGGCATAAAAGGAAGGGAACACTGACGCAGGCTCCAACACGGATGAACCTTGAAAACACTGTGCTACGTGAAAGAAGCCAGACCCAAAAGGCCACCCATTGTATGATTCCGTATTTTATGTGAAATGTCCAAAATAGACAAATCCGTAAAGATGGAAAGTAGACGGGTGGTTGCCGGGGGCTGGGGGAGGGGAGAATTGGGACTAACTGATACTGGGCATCTTTTGGGGGGTGATAGAAATGTTCTAGAATTAGGTCATGGTGATGTTCATACAACCGTGTGAATATACTAAAAACCACTGAAGTAGACCCTTTAAGATGGTGAATTTTATGTAATGTGAATTATGTCTCAACAAGAGTAAGTGACCGGAGAAATAAAAGAGGTGGAATGTGCAGAGCATGAACGGGTGGGGCTTGTCCCACAGCCCCGAGCAGGCCACATGCACGGCCCTGTGTCCAGTGCTGGGCCAACATTAAGCACCTGAGAGGGGGTCCCCCCACCCCCCCCGTGGTGAACAGGCCAGAACAACGAGCAGGGAGCCGTTCCAGGAGCTGGAGCTGCTGCACGTGGAAACCGGAAGGCCAGGGCGAGACTGAGCACTGCCTTCTGAGGCGGCCTGTTGTCCCTTTTCCAGTTGGGAAGGGACTTCACCAAACCCCAGAGGCGCTCATGCCTGGGATTCCCTGGATGCCAGCAGGGGCCTGTTCATCATTGCTGACATTTCTGTGTGGAATGTGTGTGCTAGGCCTGTGCTAAGTGCTTTGCCTCCCGTTACTTCCTTTAATTCAACTTCAGGTACTTGGATCCCTGTTTTATAGAGAAAGAAACCAAGGCCCAGAATGGTTAAGTGACCTGCCCAAGGCCACACAGCAAGTTATTCACTGAATCTTGTACCCCACCTGGTGTGACTTAAAGGACAAGAAACAGGATGGATACATAGCGGTCACAGGGAGACCACATGCGGGTCATTGTAAAGAGGAGCGGTCAGCAGTCGCAGCTGGGCAGCAAATTCCAGTCCTTAGAGATGTTCTGTGCTGCTCAGCCGTCGCTGGGGGACCACAGGCAGCCGTGACCAAGGGAGGCCCAGATGAGGGATGTGGTGACCAGACCCTGAGGGCCAGCAGACTTCAGCAGAGCGCTGGCCTCCGTTGGGCTGGCTGCTCAGGTCTAGATGTGAGCAGTGGATTTGCAGGTCAGGAAAGTCTGCCCACCACCACTCGTGTGCTTCTTCTCCCAGCCCTGATCTTGGAGTCAGGCCCAGCCTGAGAAGCTCAGTGACAGATCAGGGCTGCAGCGGGGACCCTGTGTCTTCCACACATAGCCGACCTGCTGGGGAGTTAGGAGCCTCAGAAAAGGCCCAGCTAATGCCCAGACCAGGAAGTAGACAGGTCCCGGGAGACCCCAGTCATACCTCCTGCCTGCCTGTGCCAGCATCTCTGACAGCTTAGGGAGTGTCCTGGATCTGGCAGAACCCAGGCCCCAAAGCTCTAAGACCCATGTGTATTTTACCCGAAATCTAATCCATCTGGTTCTCATTTATTTACACTTAACTCATCAAATGCAATTTTGCAAGAGCCGCTCAATAGCCAAGAGGCTTTTCGGCCTAAGCCTCCCTTCTGAAAGGAGCCGGGGAGGGCTGGGGCCTCAGCCCTCAGGGGCCGGGAGAGAGTTCTCAGGGTTGGAGGTTGAGTTTGGTTCCTAAGATGGCTGGCGCCTCTGCCTCTGCTCCAGGACCCTTGGTGGGAGCTGGGCTGCCAGAGCCGGGCACAGAGCCTGACACACAGTAGGCTCTTGGCAGCCAGGAAAACATGGGTGGGGTCCGGACAGAACACAGAGTCTCTGTTTCAAATCGTAAAACATCCATGGGAAACACAAAGCAACCAAAGCTGGATCCAGAAGTAATTTTTAGTTATTATAAATAACTGCAAACCTGGATTCTTGGTCCAAGGTAGGACTAACAGCCAGCTATTAATAAAAACAAACAGCAGCACCTTGGGCCAAAAGCAGGCCTCGTTGGCAAACCACAGTCCTGCCTGCAGAGGCCTTTCGGAAGCACATTGACCTCCAACCCATTGGTGTCTGCTCTGGAAACCCACCTTGCTGGAAAACAGCCATTTCCTTTATAGCCCTTGGGCCCATCTCAGACTTGACCCTTCAGTGTCTGGCAGGGGTGGGGGTGGCCACTGTCTGTCCGTGAGTGGTGGTTACACTGAGCAGAGATGACTAGGGGTCACAGCTGATGTCTGTGTGTCCCCATCGCAGCTTCCAGACCTGTGCTTATGGAGGGTGCCGCCGAGGGAGGCGGGGGCACCTGACCCCAGAGACCCCATTTGGACTTGATCTTTGGTGCCAGCGCACTGTCCCTGTTCTGTCTAGAGTCCTCATGGTGGCCACGGGGATTGGGAGAGAGAGGCTGGAGGCCAGGATCCAGGAGAAGTATGTCCACTGTGCCTGTAGGGAGAGGTCTCGGCCCAAGCCAGGGCCGTGCCATGGGCGTGGAGGTGAAACAGATGGGCAAGGTGGTGAGGGAAAGTCAACAGCCTTGGTGACCGCTTGGGTATGGGAGGGGCCGCAGAAGGGGGCTTCGCAGACAAGACGCTTCTCAGGCCTGGATCGCTGGGTGGGGGCCGAGCAGAGCTGGAGCTTTTGTCCTCCTTGGCACCCTAGTCCTCCCTTCCCTCCCATCTTCCGTCCTCCCTCAGCTGTGGCTGAATGAGTGCGTACTCGCTGTGCACCGGGCGCTGGGCAGCAGCCTGCAAGGAGCTGTGTTTTATCGCAGACCACACTGGAATGATCTGTTTCTGAGGGTGTGTGCCAGCCCCAGCAGCCAAGGTCCCCCGCGTCAGGAAGCGGCCGCAGTTCAACCTCCTTCCCTTCCAGCACCCTTGTCTGCCACCCCACCCCTGGCCCAGAAGACTTAGGAGCTCCGTCAGCCCCAGGGCGCGATGCCTTCTCGAGCGTGAGTTGGCTGGTCTAGGCAGCCCGTGAGAAGCCCGTGCGGAACCCGTACAGAGCTGCGGCCTTCAGGGCGCTTTCTCCATGTTACATGCTTTAGTGCCTTTGCTGCCAATTGAAAGGATTTCCTGAGAAGAGCCTCCGCTGGTCTGCCCCAGAACCCACGGGGCCTCCTCTCTGCTTTGTAGCTAAGTCCCTTTGCCGAGGAGCTCTCTGGCTTCTGGGAGTATTCAGCTGTGGCCATAAATAAAGATGAAGGACCTTGAGCTGGATTCAGAAGCATTGCACTTTCCCTACCCCGCCCAGAGCCCCGCTCACGGATCACGGATCACGGGTTGGAAACAAGCCTGCTCAGGGCCCTCCCTGCACACAGTGGGAAGGCTGTGGAGAGCCTTGAATGAGCCCCCTTTACGTCCCCCAAAGGAATCAGAACAGTGCTGTGCTCCAGTGGATTGGCCTTGTATGGTAGTGAGCTCCCTGTCCCTGGTGTGTGTAAGCACACGTGTGCCATTCGGTTTCTCCTGCTGACATCTGAGCACCCACTCCACCTGACCCTCTGCTGGGTGCGAGGATCTAAAGGAGACTCAGGTCTGTCTTCAGCCTAGAGCAGAGACAGGGTGACCAAGCTCTAGGTCCAGTGCAGAGGAAGGAAGTCGTGAACAAAGGTACACCTGGTCTGGGAGGCCGGGGCAAGCGAATTCTGCTGGGCATCGGGAAGACTGAAGAGGAGAGGGCTTTCGCACTGGGTTTTGGAGACGTGAGCTCTTTCAAAGAAGCCGAATCGCGGAAGAGCAGAGTAAGGGCTTTGGACCCAGACTCACTGGGCTTCAGATCCTCCTTCTGCCTGTTTTCTAGCCTTGGGCAAGTCTCTGCCTTTCTCCAGGCCTCAGTTTTCTCACCTGAGAATTGGATCACTACGAATAGTGCCTCTGGTGTGGAGTTGTGGTGCAGATTTGTTACGAGAGTGCCGGAGCCAGGCCTGGCCGGCTGTTGTTGACGACAGGGAGACTGCTAGCCCCACCCAGCCAACTTCGATGCTCATCTCTGGGGTGCTTGGCGGTGGGGAGGAATTCCCGTGGGGCCCATCAGTGCATGGAACAGTCAGTTTCACGGGAGAGAAGAGAAAGGACAGTGTGGGGCTTCCCCGAGGACATAGTCTGCAGTTCCTCCTGTACAAGGCCTGGGCACCTCCCAAGGCCACAAGCCAACGGCAGAATTCAGATTGTCTGACTGCCAGATGAAGGCTCCCTCCTTGCCCTGGGGCACCTCTTGTAACAGAATGTGCCAAGTGCTGGGGGGTCAAGGAACAGAGTGCTGGATTGGCCCCCTCAGGAGGTCCAAGAGGCTAAGTATTTCCCAGAGTGCTGTGCTGGGCCCGGTGAGGGCGTCCAGGTGAACCCAGTCTGTCCTAGGCCCGTGGGCGGCCATCTCACCGAACCAAGTGCCCCAATTGGTCACTCTTCATACTTTACCGTGGGTCCGGTTTGGAGGTCTGGGACACAGGTGTGAGGTGGGCCTCAAGTCCTCTATCCAGCCTCTGGAGAAGTTGGTTTTGACCGCAGGCTACCCAAAGGGATTCTGTAACTGATTTCCTGCTCAACTTGTGGGGGAAGCCTGCTTGGAACATACTAGAAAAGAGTACAGAGGGAGCAGCCCCCTCTTCCCTCCTGCTTAATCTTGGGGCTTTATCGTTTGGGAGTGGGCAAGAGAAATGTTTACGTGGCCTTGCGTTTGTTTCATTATTCATCAGTGCTGGCAAGTCATTGTTCCCGACTCGTGTAAACAGCCCTGTCCCAAGCCCCAGCCGCGCTGCCAGTTCATTGGGCTTGTAGATGTGTTACGCCAACTGCCCTTTGGTGTCTGGCTTCCAGCGAGGGGAGGGAGTGGGTCGGGCCAGACGGGGCACCCAGGGAGCCATCTATGGTGGGGTCAAAATAGCATCTCCACACCATGAATTCAGCCTTTGAGGGCCTATAGCTGTGGTGCTTGTTTTACCAACTGAACTTTTACTAGGGCTGGGGAAACTGAGGTCCAGAGCAAAGGACCTGAGAACCATGGGAAGAACAGCAAAGGATGTGACGTGAAGCGGGGTCTGCACTGAGCTACCCATGTTCAAACGCCTATGTGTGTGCCCACATGTGGGCACTGGGGCCTCTAGGGGGTCTTGTTGAGCCAGAGACAGGACTGACCAGGTACACTGGCACCTTTTTTATGTTACGGCAGGTTAGTCCTGGCTTTGCGTTCGCACCTGGGGTTCAGCATGGCAGGAGCCGGAGGCCTGTACTCAGGAGTTGGACAGCAGGCTTGAGTCTTGCCTTCCCTCTGAGCAGCTGTGTGACTTTACTCAAGTTGCTTCAGCTCTCTGTGCCTCAGTGTCCTCTTCTGTAAGATGGAGTCAGTAACACAAGCTATCACCGGGGTTGCTGCAAGGGTCGAGTGAGTTGGTGTGGTCGTGAAGCCCATTCCTGACACATCACAAACACTTGAGGAATGTTAGCTTTGTGTTGTTAGTAAGAGGATGGATAGGACACAATGCTTGGCTTAGAGCTGTTCATGGCGGGGGATGGACCCCCAGAGGCAGACACCCTAGGGTGGGGAGGGGAGGTGCTCCCAGCAAAGACAGCACTGGCACCGGGCAGGGAGCCATCAGTCAGACTTGGCTGAGTAGAGAAAGGCCTTCGGAATCATCCGTCCCCACTTCCTCTGGGACCCCACTCTCAGGCTCCTCGCAGCGAGAGCCACATGTACCATTTCAGCTGTGACTGTTGGTGGCTTTTAGAGTTCAGAGCTCTGCCTCCCTCTTGGCGGCCGCACGGCTGACATCTGAGCTTGCCGGAGAATAATAACCTGCCTCGCAGTCGGCCTCAAAGGTAGCCGCATGGTCTCTTGGGGGGTGAAGGGGTCTGTTTTCTCGAAGGCTGAGGAGGGTCCAGCTGACACACGCAGTGCTAGAGCTGAGACCTCTCCCGGTTCAGGGCAGGCCCCTCTGCCTGACTCTTTACCTTTTCACAGCCTTTTGATTCCAGGAGTTATGTTAAAAAGAACTATATATAAAGCTCAGTGCCAGAGGGGGTGTGTGTGTGTGTGTGTGTGTGTTGGGGGTCAGGGTATTGGCTAGAAGCAGCCAGTAGCTTACGTGCCTTGGTGGTTTCATATATTTGCCTATTAAAATGACAATACAGACATGGCACATTAAGGTTTAAGAAGCCCTTCTTTCATTAAACAAACTGACAGTGTAGGGGGTTATGACTTTGGTAATTGAAACATGCTGTTCTGTTCAAGACCAGAACTCCATAAAGACTCTTTTCAGCCAATAGCACCCTTTGTGCCAGCAGCCTCTGGTCAAAAATGAGTGTCGGCCCTGAGGTCTGTCTCTCCCGGAGAGTGGGAAAGACCGTTTGGCAGCCTTCCTCCACAGTCTCACAGCCAGAGAGGTCAGGGCCTTTTAAAAAACCTCCCCACTCTCTGGCCTTTTGAAATCAATTTGCAAGGCAGAAAGCCTGGGGGGTGGGTAGCAGGCGGCCCTGTATTCCAGACTCTCCCTAGCTGCAAAGTCTTGTGCTGCTGGTTGTAAATCTGAGGTGTGACTGAAAAAAGGCGGGGGGATGATGGAATTTGGTTGGCAAGGCTCTGTTTGTTGGGGGTAGACAGTGTAGGCTGCCCTGGGGGAGGAGGGGCATCCAGCGACAGCAGTGAGAGCCCAGGTTTGGGAGTCAGACCACCAGGTTTGAATCCTGCCTCTGTGGGACCTTGGACAGGTGGCTTTGCCTCTCTATACCTCAGTCTCCTCATCTATTAAATGGGTTACTACCTGGATCTGACTGACAGGGTTGCTGTGAGGGTTAGAAGAGTTAATACGGATAGGATGCTTAAACAGTGCTGGGCACACAGGAGAGTCAGGGTCAGCCAGCGTGACAGCCATTGTAACTGTCTAGTGTGCGGAGTGCCTCGCGAGCACTGTGGTGGAGTGTCTGTGCAGTACCGCCTTGGGGCACCACTGGGCACCAGAGGGCAGAGCAGCGCTGTGGGATGGCTCCGGGGAGGACGTCTGGGGAAGTGCTGTCATTCTCCCCTCCAGCTCCAGGTGTGACTTCTGTCCCCTTCGCTTCCTCTTCTTGCAGATGTGGATGAGTGTCAGGACAACAATGGTGGCTGCCAGCAGATCTGCGTCAATGCCATGGGCAGCTACGAGTGTCAGTGCCACAGTGGCTTTTTCCTCAGCGACAACCAGCACACCTGTATCCACCGCTCCAACGGTGAGTCTGCCTGTGCTGATCAGGCACGCCCTACCCCCACGGAAACAGGCGGCCCCTGGAAACCCTCTTCTCCCCAGCTTGATTCTGGGGCCTCAGGGTCAAGGCAGGGAACCTTGGTGTGGCCTGAATGGCTGTTTTGTGCTCCGGTGCTGGTTCTGCGGGGAACTCCTCCCGGCTCCTTCCCTCCACCCGCTCACCAGGGCCATTGGTGTTTCTGGTGTTTTTATTTGGAGACAAGGTGGGGCCGCACGTGGGCAGATGTGACCAGAGAAGCTGTTTTCCTTTCTGGGCCGGGGGCTGGCTGTGGCCAGGAAGAGTGGGGCCCCATTCTCCGTGGTCCCCTTCCCCAAGGGGGGTCTCGAGGCCTGACCAGGCTGAGTGCCAATTTCTCAGTCTCTGTGAGTCTGGCAGCATCCACGACTATCTGCTGTGTGTTCACCGAGTCACCAGCCAAGGGAGGGCCCTCATGGTCGGGAGCTGCCCCCTGGAGGCCAGGTGGGATGGCAGGCGAGCCTGGGGCGGGGCGAGGGACCTGGGAAGACTCCCAGCCAGCTGGACTGCTTGTAGCCTGGGACAGCCCAGGCTGGGACAGAGCTTGGCCTCCAGCCAAGCCCATCAGGTGAAGGTTGTTGGAGTCAGGCAGTGGTGGTCAGAGCTTGGGCCCAAAGCAGCAGGGCTGTGAGGTGGGACGGAGTGGCTAAAAGCCAGGACCTCATGCTTAGCAGCGAGGGGCTTCCAGGCGCAGGGAGCAGCAATTGCAAAGGCAGAGGCATATCTCGCTTAAGATATTGGCGACATCCAGACTACCGGAGGCAGGCTGTGTGCTGTAGCAGAGCAGTCTGTGTGCTGTAGCAGAGCAGGCTGAGGGCAGAGACAAGGGCCAGTGTCCTCGGGCCTGGCTGCTCTGTGTGCTCAAGGGAGTAGATGTGGAAGGAGGACAGGACAGCCTCACGGGTGACCATGGCCTGAGCCCCTCCCCCGTTGCTGACCCCTGACCAGGAGGAGGTGCTGGAGTGGCCTGGTGGGGCCTCTTCTAGGGACTCTGAAACCCAGCTTCCTCACCCATGGTGTTGAACCGGCAGGGTCTTTGGATGCGGGGAACGAAATCCTGGGTGCAAAGTGCCCAGCGTACGCTGAAGCTGACAGAGGCTGTGGGGTGACGTGAGGCCTGGGCATCATTTTTATTTGAAAACAGTCCCTGAGGAAGACAAGAGAAAGCATTTAAAAAGCACAAAGCCCAGGGTCATTAATCAGAACTGCTTTACTAGACTCCTCAGGATTCTTAGTGTTTGTTTAGGCAGTTTCCTCAAAGACAAGAGGAACTCAATAATCCCCAGCACTGCCCTGTCCCCCTGTCCCCAGGAGGACATAAAGGCCAAGCCCCGCGGTTTCTTGGCCTTGCTCCTGTCGCTTTGTCCAGACTTCCCCGGCAGCCCACGCAGGCGGCTCAGTTTGCACCTATGAGACCTTCCAGCTGTGGGGCTGTGGGGTCGGGCTGCCCCAGATGAGGACCCTGAGCTCAAATCGAGTTTTATAAGAAACAGATTTATGAGGAAGAGAGCGAGTGTTGGTGGTGGGAGGGGAGTCCTGCTTTCATCAAGGAGGGGGGTTTACAGGGCGACTGCTCCGAGCAGGCTGTAAAGTCCCCGCGGCCAGGGCCACCTAAGCCCCTTTGCAGCCAGCTTGTGTGTGCTCTGTTCCTTTGAAGAATGACTTTCCCATGAGTAGGACCCCGGGGAAGTGCAGGCTGGCGCCCAGGAAGGGAAAGCCAGCACGATTTGACGGTGGCCACGTCCTGTTCATAGCGGGTCCTGGTTTGGCCTGTAAGCATCACTGGACGAAGGCTGTCACATAGCAGGAGTCAGCATCAGCCAAAGAAGTGGGGTCGGGGGGACGTGATCGTGTGGGGAGCAGTGACAGTGGCTGTTGTGGGGTCACGTGCTTGCTCTGATCCGGGCCCTCAGAGCAGCCTAGTGAGGTGGGGATATTATGACCTGGTGACAGATGAGGAAGCCAGAGCCCAGTCACGTTAGGGGACCTACCCCAGGTCACACCCATAGGAAAGTGGCAGAGTCAGGATTCCAGCCCAGGTCACTAGCTGGGATGTGATGAGGCTGGTAAGGAAAGAACAGGCTGGTGGAGGAATAGAGAGAAACAGGCCGGCGCCAAAGGCCTCTGTGAGGAAGCCACACATGAGCTATAAACGAATGACAAGCAAGAGCGGCAATGGGAGGAGCTAGGGGGAGGGGTGCCAGGCAGGGTATGTGCAAAGGCCCCGAGGTGGGAATGGACCAGGCTCGTGTGCAAAGCAAGATGAAGGGGAGGATGCTGGAGCACAGGGAGCCACGGGGAGAGAAGCCCAGGGTGAGGGGAGCTTGGCAGGGGCCAGACCCAGTGAGGCCTCCAGATTGAGGCAGGAGTTTGGATTTTGTGCAGAGGGCAGCCTTGAGAGGCTGGTTGAGCAGAGGTGGGGACATGACACTGGTGGGGAGAATATAGGACTCATAGCAGAACTGAGATTCTTCAGCAGCTGGGCCTCAAAGTAACTGTGCAGTAGAGTCTTGAGCCCAAGTGCCTCACCCCACTCAACGGCCCTGGGTAGCCCGGTCCGGATTTTTATGTGAAACCAGGGATCGAGATTTAACCAGAATATGGATTTGGGGGCCTCAACCCCAATCTGTGTTAACCAGCATGTCGGTTAAAGAAGGCCCTTCTCCCCTTTGGATTTTTGTGTGAATCTCCTCATTTTTAAATCCGGGTAGTGAATCAATCTAAAAAACAGCAGACTTCTTGGATACTCCAGAAGGACACGTGGCAACATTTCCAGGGTTCCCAAAGGCCACGTGGACGGTCTGAAGCGGACAGGCCGAGTGCACAGGATGTGGGCCGACCACTCGTTAATGCCTGTGTGTGGAGATGGGGCCTGTATGACTGGGCAGGCTGCCTCCCTCCTGAGCCTCCCTCCGTCGTGACAATTGCCCACAATTGCTGTGATTGTGTGTCAACCAGAGTAATGAGTGTTAGAACTCAACATCAGGCCAGGTCGAGGGTGCTAAGTCTCCACTGGTTTTGCACCTCAGTGGCCTCCAATGTTCATGACTCCTGGGAGGGCCAATGAGTCCAGCGCTATTTGGCAAATCAGATTCCTCATGTCACCGGATTCTTCCTAAAGCCCGTCAGCTCTTTGGAGCCTTCCCTGAGCAAGAGGAAAAGCACGCAGGCTGGTTTTGATTAGAGGTGGCCGGATGCATAAGCAAGGTCAGCCAGGGTCAGTCCAGGCTCCTGGCCGAGAAATAAGACCAAGGAGCTCAGCCCTCTGAGTGGCCCCCCTTCCCAGGCGCCAGCACAAACCCTGGTCCCCAGCATGTGGATCTGGCCAGGCTGGGATTGGGAGCTTTAGGTTCCCCCCTCTCCATCTCCACTGCCAGGCAGCCTCTGCAGTCACTCAGACCAGTAATCCCTTCCAGGCAAGTGAGGGTTCCTTTAGGGGAAATGCTTTGAAGAGGTCAAGTGCAGTGGATGCCCTGGGGTGGTGGTTCCCATAAGCTGCTTCTTCAGAACTCAGGCTTGATTTGGGGACACAGGCTGTTTTGTTGTCCCAGGCGCTGGGCGGGAGGGGCCCTAGAGCTGTTGGGATCTGTGGCTTATCTCCCTCTGTTCAGCACTTCAGGCCTGGTTCTGGCCCCAGCGCAGCCCACACTTCCCTCCCTCTCAGCCTCTGACACAGCAGGTGAAAACAGTCCCACCTCTGCCCCACGGCCTGAGGCAGCCAGGCCAGGCCAGGCCAGTCCTAGTCTCGCTGCTCCCCCCCCCCACCCCCCCATGGTGGTCATATGCCCGGGGGGCCTCTCTAGTCTCAGAGTAGATGGGCCACCAACAAGCCAGCACCTTCAAGTTTTTTCCCTCTCCGTGCCTACTCTTTTTTCTTAAACTTACGTCCTCTCTATGTACTCTGGCGTGGCATGGTGTGGCATGGTGTGGACTGTTGGGTGGTCAGCGTGGACCCTGAGCAGCAGTGCTGAGGGGCTCAGCCAGCGGCCTGTCCAGGTCAGAAGGAACTTGGTTCCGCCTGGGGGCTGGGAGCCTGGGGGAGGTGGAGAGGCATCCAAGAAGCCCCTAAGAGCAGGTGGCCTCTGAAGTGCCCGACTGGTGGAGAGTGGGCAGGCAGTCAGTGGGCAGAGGGGTAACATATCCTGGGGCTTTGGGGGGAGTGGGTGGCAGTGGGGATTGTGGTGGGCAGGAGAGGGGGAGAGGCTAGCCAGTCCATCTGGAACCAGACCTTGGTTAAAGTAATGGATTGGAGACAGCTGACCTTGAAAACAAACTTGGAGTAGGGCCAGGAAGACAGAGAGGCAGAGACCGCAGACAGAGGTGCAGTGACACAAATGCAGAGCCCATGTTCGGGCCTGAGTTCTGGGATGCTGTTTGGAGCAGGGAGGGCCCTCAGACACCACCACCCTCCAGGACCATCTGACTGAGGGGGTGATTCCATGGCTGCCCCAGGGCCATGAAGACTGGCAGGTTGGGGGCCAGTATTTGCCCTGATATCAGGTCATTTCTACACACGGTGCGGCCTCGCTGGAGGGCAAGAGAGACTCAGGTTTGAGCCCCTCTCCTGTGCCTAATGCTTTTCTTATATGGTGGCTTTTGGTTTTGTTTCCAGCCTAGCCCAGACTCCACACGCTCTGCCTCTGCACCACCGGTGCCCTTCTCTTTTCACCCTGTGGGTTGTCCCACTGCTCTGTTCTGCCCAGGCCCTTCATTCAAGCCAGGCTGGCCTCGCACCTCTGGCCAGGGGTTCTCTGACATCTGAGATTTCCACTTTGTTCTGGTTGCCCAGAAGAGTCAGTGTCCCAGCAGGCTTCCTTGGGTCCTGGAGCCTGAAACTAGACCCAGAGCTGGTGGAGGTGAGGGGGTCAGGAAGCTGTTTAGCAGGAGTTTGTACTTTGCTGTGAAAGTGACGGGGCGCCCTCAGTCCTGGGGTGGGGATACGATCCACATTTTGGGAAGATCACTACCTACCTTGGGCTGGAAGCAATTTGCTGAGAGGCAGCACTGGCAGCCACTGGGGTCTGGAACTCATGCGGGGACCGTGTGGATGGAGAGAGGGTAGCTGTGGGGAAGGCAGCAGGAAGATGGCAGAGGGGGAAGGTGACAGGCAGAGCAGGCAGGACCTTCTGCCTCAGGTTTACACTTTGGAGAGGCCTGTTACCCGCGTCACATAGGTGTGGAACATTTCAGTGATTGGCTCTGGACAAGGTAGGGCCTCGTTCTTTTTAGAATGAGGGACCCTGAAGGGGAGCCTGGAGCCTGGAAACTGGACTAGCCAGTCTCTGCTGTTCGTGAGGCTGAAAATGTGGGTCCTGCTCCACACTTGTGGGGACAGAGCCAGGAGTGCAGTTTCAGGCTCTCGGCCTCACGTGCAAAGGTGCTGGCTCGGGTAGTAGATGACCATCAGCTATGATTAGATGGCCATCAGCTGTGGCTAGCTGGCCGTCAGCTGTAAGCAGTGAGCCATTGGCCACTAATATAACTGCCGTGGCTATGCTAGCAGATAATGGGGGCTGGCAAGCGGATTGCAGTTAGCACGGTGGATTGCAGTTGGCAAGTGAGGTGGGTTGGCAGAAAAGCGGACAGCAGGTTGCGGATCATGTGGCTCCTGCTTCCTGTGTCTCCAACCCAGCCGCCAGCAAGACTATAGCGGTGTGACTCCCCTACCCATGGCTCCGTGGGTGTTCCTTTTTGGCCTCACCATGTCCCTGCGTTCTTATGTGGGGAGAGGGACCAGAGACCCCACATGACACCCTGCATGACAACACTCTTGTTCAGTGTTCCGGATCACAGATGTCCAGGGACGGCTTATATGAAGTGCAAGTGCCCGGCCTCCTTGCCTGGCCGGGTGACTCAGGCCTGGCCCCAGCCTGGGGCCTGAGTAAATCGCCGGGAGTTGACTGGTGAGCAGAAGCTCAGGAATCTGGGGTTCCATCAGGGGTCAGGGGCGTGGGTACTTGAGTGGAGTCTGATCTCCCTGCATGTGTTCTGGGGGCTTAGGGACAACAGCATTCTGCTACCTGTGCTGCGCTTGTGACCATGTGACCAGGCTGGAGACAGGGGCTGGGCTCCTCCCTCCCACCCAGTGGGCAGCGCTCAGAAGCCCCACGTTTGTGCCAGAGCACATCCTCCCAGAAGCCACAGGCTGCAGGGGTGGCAGACACGAAGACAGGCGCTGACCGCAGTGTGTGGAGGTGTCTGGCAGAGGGGTCCTGCGGCCGCAGGAGCCCAGGAGAGCGTGCTCATGCTCAGTCAGCAGACACTGTGCCTGCTGAGTGGCAGACTTCGGGCTAAAGCATTCTTTCCAGCCAGCACCCAGACGCCTGCGTAGGTGGAGTAGAGGCCTGCACAGCACACCCACTCGTCAGCTACAGCAGGAAGCCTTGAAGGAGGCCAAGCACCCTTGCCCTTGGGACCTGACCCACTGCTCAAAGCCCACACCACTTCGGGGCGGACTACAGGGGGCTCCTTGGCAAAGGTCACTGGGGAGATTTTGGGTGCAGATCCCCGGGTCAGGGCAGAGAGCCTGTGGTTCTCACCGTAGGAGCAGCCTCTGGGGGCAGCTACCCTCTCTGCCCTGTCCTAGCCCTTGTTCTGCCCACCCCACCCCCACCCCGGCTTCTCTAGGCTGGTCCTTGACCCATCTCTGGACTTTGTTCCTGCCACTCCTGCTCTCACTTGCCCTTGACCTGTAGGCAGACTGGACACCGCCCTTTCTCCATCCCCCATCTCAGCCAATAGGTGCCCCTACGAGCCCCCCACCCCACCCCTCTGCAGCTCACAGGGCTTTTACACTCCTGGTTACCTGGATGCTCACACCTGCCCATGAAGTATTTCAGTGAGCTCTCATTCTTCGGCTCCAGCCCCCTTCCAGAATCGAATGAACGAGCCTCGCGAGCCACACCCGCCGCGTGTCAGCTTGGGAGCCTATCAGTATATTTGGCCGATAGGATCCCAGTGGCTCCCAGGGCATGGTTCCCACATGGCGGATCCAGACCAGGCCTTGACCTGGGGCCCCAGCGTGGCTCCTGCAGGCCCAGGGACATCCCCTTCCCTGCTCTAGATCTTTCCATCATCAGCTGTGGGTGTAGGGCCCCTGTGCTTGTGGGTGGCTAGGAACTTTCTGTTTTAAATGAAGGAGACTGGTGTGGCCATGCCCCAGCCTCAGGGCGGCCCCCCGGCTGCTCCTTGGGGTGGACTCGTGGTGTGCAGGCTGTCCTCGCCCCCCCGCCTGCCCCAGACCAGGTGGGCGGGAGAATAAACAGCTCTCGCATTTATCGGGAAGATTTATGGTGCTGCTGGCGAAGGCCTGTCCTGGCCCTGTGCAGTCCGGAATGGCCCTTGACGTGGGGACAATAAATCCAGCCTATTATTTTTTTACGAGCCTCCCACCCCATAAACAACTCCTTTGGCTGTTGGTAAGCCAGCCTCATGCCCTTCTCCTGGCCTGGCCTCCAGCCAACCAGCCAGGCAGCCCTGTGGGAACCCCGGTCCTTATTTCACGGTGTTAGCACTAGGGGTTTCCCCCACGCTGCAGACCCTCGGGCCTCCCGGAGTGGACAGTGCAGGAGGGCAAGCACCAGGCAAGAGGTAGCTGTTCCAGGCCCTGGCTCCCTTCTCGGCCACAAGTCCTGGGGTCTCCGTTTCTTATCTCTCTAATGGGACAAACATTAGTATTCACTATAGAATTGTTTATGAACTAAAATGAGATAATATGTACACACTGCATCCCCTGGTGACGTGCCTGGACCTGAGATCAGCAAAACTGTCAGCTGTCACTGGGCATCCCTCTGTACCAAGCATGTGTCCAGACTTTGACACAAGTAATCGGGTCCTGAAAACAACCTTGTGTAGTATAGCCGCTATTATCCCCATTTCGCAGGTGAGAAAATGGAGGCAAAGAGATTTGTCCATAAGAAAGCAAAGAGATTTGTCCATAGTGAGTAAATAGCACAGCCAAGCTTCGAACCCCAGTCAGACCGACTCCTAAAACCAAAGATACCGAATGACCAAGTGGATGGAGGGCTGGGAACAGGGCCGGCCTCTCCACCCTCTGCCTGGGGCCAAGCTTCACCCTTTCACTGACTTAGTACAGCAGCTGCCTCCGGGTCTCCCTGTCTCATCCAGGTTTCTGACGACAGCCAAGCCACGGTTCTAGACATGCTGGCCGTGTCATTCCCCACTCAGGGCCTTCTCACAGCTCATGTCCACACTGTGCGCACCGTGGAGCAGCCACAGCTAACCCTTGTCTCTGCCACACCAGACCACCACCTTCCCAGGCCTTCCACAGCACGTCTCCTCCCCAGGGCCCCACACGTGCCCTGTTCTCCCTGTGACCAGGGAGCCCTTTACCAGTGATGGGCTGTGATGGGTGCTTCTTCCTCTGCCGCAAGTGCCGTTCCTCATCCCCTCAATTCCTGGAGAACTCTTCATCATCCTTCAAAACCCAGCATGCTCTTATCTCCTCTGGGAAGCCATCTCTGACTCTTAGGCGGGCCTGTTTCCTCTTGACATGCACCACGTGGTTCTGAGTGGCTCGGCCCTCTCTCTTAGGGGATAGGTGTGCGAGCTCCTGAGTAGGGCACTGATGTTTCTTACGTCTAATACAGGGCAGGGAGCAGAGGAGACATGCCAAAGGGAAGTGAAAAGGGGATCGGATCCATCTCATGAGGGAGATAATGTCTGAATTGTGTGTGGCATCAATTTCACAACGTGCTTTCACATCCCTCGGGCCGGGCAGCATGCACAGCCCCTGGGGAGGACGTGCCCAGTGCTGTGGTCTGGCTGTGGTCTGGCCGGGTGCCCTGCTGCTGGGCTCGCCTGGGCTCGCTCCTGCTGGGCTCGCCTGGGCTCACTACCGTGCAGCCTGCAGGTCAGCTCAGGCCTCTCCAGCAGGAGGGCCCAAGTTTATCAGAAGTTCAGGGACTCTCCCCCCTCACATCCCCCTGCCTGTACGTGAGCTCGTGAGCTCCTCCGTCTTGTGCAACACACGTCCTCCCGCGGGCCTCTTGCTCCCAGGGTCCCCGTCACAGTGGCTGACCCAATGTGCACACACACAGGTTTGTTTACCCGGTGAGGTGACAACTCAGTAGTCTGTTCCAGTTAGAATAAATGGTGGCACTCGCGGAAGTTCCCAGAGGTGGTTCTACCTGCCCTTGATACAAGCTCTGGGGAGAGGGGAAGCGTCTTGACATTTATGGAGTTCCTGCTGTGTACCAAGCCTCTGGTACGCTTTCATCCTCAAAGGCCCCTGGGAAGTAACAGCTGCCACCCTCCGTGCGTAGAAGGGAGCGGAGGTGCTGGCAGGGCAGCAGGCACAGCTGGCTGGGCACAGAGCCAGGACAGAGCCCGTGCTCTTTTCCACAGCACAGGGTGGGCCGCCGTGTGCCAGGGAGCTGCTCTTGTCCTTGGAGACGTTCCTGCTAGCCCTTCCCCGGTATTCTTGTTGGCTTCTCCTCCCGGGTCCCCAAGAGCTGCTGTGGGAACACTCTTGGGGCCGCCATGCTGGCCCTCCCACACCTGGGCTCCCTCCATCTGATCACCTGTTAGGAAGGAGAAACAGACGTGTCCTTGGTCACGGGCAGGCCGGGGCCGGGGACCTGTGTGAACTGATGGTTCCCTCATGGCTTCCTTTAGGGTCCCCTTGGTGGGAGGGATAAGGTTGCCAGACAAAATACAGACCACCCATTTAAATTTGGATTTCAGATAACGATACCCTTTTAGTACAAGCATGACCCGTGTAACGTGTGGGACATAGGAAGTAGCTGCGGTTTACCTGAAGCCCAGATTTCCCTGGGCACCCTATGTTTTTATCCTGTGCTAAATCTGGCAGCCCCGTGGAGGGAAGAGCATCTTCAGCCTCCCAAGCCTGAGAGGAGTGAAAACTCAGGAGGCAAGACAATCTCGCAGGTCTCTGTGGTCCCAGCCACCTGGGCCTCAGACAGGCGTGGGTGTGCTCATGGTGACGCCTAGTGGTCAGCCAGGGAACCTCAGGGGGCGGGAAGAGGAGGGAAGGTGAGTCCTGGGAAGGGACGGAGGGGCCTGGGGTCCAGGGTGAGGTGTGCTCTGACGGGACAAGAGCTGTAGAGTCAGCCAACCAGGGTGGGGGGCAGCCTTTACTGGGCAGCATCTGTGTCTTGAGGGGGCTATCGGGGACTCTGAACTGGGGACATCATCTCTTTATTACCCTTTAATGATCCTCCTCCACTTCAGAGGAGGAAACAGAGCAATTGCCAAGGCCACACACCGTAGAGCAGGCTGGAGAGTGGGTGTGAAGCAGAGCTGCTGGGGCCGGGCCGCCCCCTCGGTGATGCCGACCTCCCTGTGGCACATGCTGCCATGTGGGCCTCGAGCTGTCAGACAGGCTTCCTCCCATCTCACAGAGGCAGCTTTCAGGGACTCCCAGGGATGGGACTGGTCAAGGCACCAGGGGTGGAGGGACCAAAGGGATGCTGGTGTCCATCCCTGCTTTCTGAGACGGCAGGCCCAGCCCACCCCCTCTGCGGTCATCGGGAATGCCGGAGCCAGCCACAGACTCAGCTGTCCATCTGTCCACGTGCACAGTGCCTGTCCACCCAGTAAGCAGCCGAGGCAAAGGAGTTGGTCTCAGCTGAAAATGCACCTGGGGTGGGCATCCCGGCAGGCTCTGTCCACAGCGTCTGCACAGGGCCTGCACAGTTGGTACTTAGCAAAGGTTCATAGAAGGAGTGAGTGAACAAATGGGTAAGCTTACGCGCCAGGGCAGTTGACAGCCCCTGAACCAGCAGTACCTCTGAGCCACCTCCTAATGTGACAGAAAGAACGTGAGAGTCAGGTCCCGGGGAGCCAGGGGATCGGCAGTCAGATGGTTACGTGCAGACACGGTGCTGACTGATTCATAGCCCCGGGCAAGTCACTGTCCTGGGCTGCAGCTTCCTCAATGGAAGAGGAGAGGCTTCATCTGGATGCTCTCTAAGTCCCTCCAATTCCAGCTTTCCAGAAAACTGGTCATTCTGGCTGTTGGCCTGTAAACTCAAAGTACAATGGCTTCATTTTGGAGCCATGCCCTTTGTCCATAACCAGCGCACTTAGGGACCAGCCACCCTACAGGTGTGTGTTGAACTCCCACGACAGGCTCAACTGTGGTCTGGCCTCTGCGAGAGCAGGGCAGGTAAAGGGGTCTCGTCCTGGGGAAGGGCCTGGTGTAAAGCAGATCCTACCTAATTATTTGTGGAATCAGCAATGGGCAAGTGAGTGAATGGCCATGGAAGGTGTTGGGAGTCTAATCCCACGAGGGCTGGACGTCTGTGGCTGGACCAGCTGGGCGGCGAGTGTTGAGAGAAGGCAAGGTGACTCTTGGAAGGGCCAGTCCTCCTGGGGCCCTGGCAGGGGCCACTGAGCCTGCAGAGGGATTGGGGAGGAGAGCAATGAGGAGAAGAGTGGCTGACGGGGCAGTGAGAGTCTAACAAGAGGGGAGCAGAGCAGAGTCCCCTGAGGGCCACTGAGGCAGCTGAGTGGACACCGGGGCTGGTGGGCTGTGAGCTGATCATTTGGCTGAAGGGCTGGGACCCCTTTGGGACTGCTGTAGAAATGGCCACAGGGGCCGGGGGCAGGTCCCTGCTCCACCTCTGTCTGGGACTCAGCATTGTCACCGATCAGGTGAGCCTGCTGACGGTACCTGGCACTCAGAGTCGTGGAAACAGGGACATTTGCAAAGAGCCTGGCATTGGGCCTGCCATTGAGGAGCTCTGGGTAAGGGGAGCCCACCGTCCTAACCACTCCCATTTCCCAGGTGGGGCTGCCCCTAG
Organism: Rhinolophus sinicus; assembly: GCF_057876585.1. Classification (NCBI taxonomy): domain Eukaryota; kingdom Metazoa; phylum Chordata; class Mammalia; order Chiroptera; family Rhinolophidae; genus Rhinolophus; species Rhinolophus sinicus. The sequence continues at coordinate 7,004,106 of NC_142501.1, forward strand.
GGACGCAGCCTGGGGTGGGCTGGGCTCACAGTCAGCTGGGGGTCTCGTCTGGGGCAGCCAGCTGCTGGCACCTTGGCCAGGCCTGGAATTCCCCAGGAGGATGTAATTTGGGGGGGCAAAGGGTGGGGAGCAGAGTCCTGTTTCTGCTAAAGGCTACCTGAACACCACCCAGGTGCAGATGCTGTTGGCGTGTTATTAGGGGATCGAGGCAAATCCAGACTGGTGGGCAGGCAGGTGGGAGAGTAGGCTCAGGGCTGGCACTGCACTGCAAGCGGCAGCCAGGCCTGGGCCTGTAGACGGACGGTGTCGGCCCTGTTCTGATGCAGAGGTCAAAGCCCAGAGTGACCAAGCCCAGGCCCCTCACCAGTGCAGTTGGGTTCAGTGAATACGTCTCAGGCCTTCACTCAAGACTAGGTACTGTGCAGAGTATGGGGGGCAGGCAAAGACATGACTTGGGCTTGGGCCCTGGCTCCTCAAGGAGCCATCGGTCTGGTGGGGGTGACCCAGCCGATCCAGAAGTTGCATTTAGTGTGGTGGGTGCTATGAGAGAGGGGATGCGGGGGGCCGTGGAGGCCCAGGCCAGGCCCTTAATCCAGCCCAGGGACTTACAAGAAGGGTAGAAACAAGGAGGGCTTCCTAGAAGAGGTGACACCCAAACAGAATCTCAAATAACTAGTCAGAAGCTGCCACTCAAAGGAGGGAGGAAGTGTGTCCCAGGCAGAAGGAACTACATGCTCCCAAAGGCCCCAAGGCGAGAAGCAAGGGCAGGCAGTGCAGGCCGACCACAGTGTCCTGTTACCTCGGGGACAGCCGCGGCTGCCCTGCCCCTTCCCAGACCCTCTGGAAGTCCCCTGAGAGCACAGGTTCTAAAGTGAACCACCACGCACATTCGCCTGCCCCACTCCGTGTCCCTTGGGCAAGTTACCAAGCCTTTGTTCATCCTACTCTCCTCACTTGCAAAGTGGGGATAATTGCATCTGCTTTGAAAAGTGGTCACGAGGCTTAAAGGAGATTATTCCTGTAAAGTGCTTAGTGTACAGTAGGTAGGTTCTCAATGGTGGCAGCTATGGTTCTCATCAGCCGGCAGCCCATTCTGCAGCCCAGAGTTGCTCCCACTGGGTCTTGCTTCAGGTCTGCCCTGTAGATCCAGCCCCTCACCTCACCTCGCCTCACCTCTCTGTGCCTCAGAATGGAGTCAGGGGGTAACACCATGATATAACAGCCCTGCTGGGTGGTCGGGGGAATTAGTGAGATAACATACCTAAAGCATGTGGAACAGCGGCACAGAGGCAGCTGGGGGCGAAGGTGTCGTGGTCATCTCTCCCACCAATCCTGTCCCTGCGCTGTGCCTGTGCCTCCCCTGCCCCCCATCCCCGGGGCAGGACCTTTCTGACGCTTTCTTCAGCCCCTCTTTGAAGCATGTGGGAGCCCGAGTTTGTTTTTCCCTGCTAGCCTGGACAGCTTGCTGAGTCCCAGCCTCTTCCTGCCACCCCACCCCCCAAGGCTCCAGCCTCTTTCTGGGCTGCATAATTTACCATTGATGAGGTGGAAGGGGAGGGAAATCCCTTCCTCCCGGGTTGGGGGGGGAGGGCAGAGCAAGGTAATTGTTCCCTTCTCCCCACTCTGCTGTTCTGATGCCTTCCCTTCCCTCGTGTTTAAGGGACATGGATGCAGAAAGTGATGTTATTGATGAAGTCGTCATAGCAACGACCCTTGGGAGGCACACATCCCAGCTTTGTTGTCCTGGGCTGGGCAGTGAGAAAGACTGGCTCCTCAGCTCCCCAGTACAGATTGGGCTCCCGCCCTCTGCCCTGCTTTAGATGCATCTGCGAACTTCGCTTTGTAGAAAGTGCAATGCACTCGCTGGCTGAGGCAGGCAGATTCTACCATCATCTAACTCTGGGTGCACTCTGGTGAAGTATCCAAAAGTGATACGAGGTCTTTGGGAAAAGTAGGCCTTGGAGCGGAAAGGGCTGCGAGGCCTTCACAGGGCCCAAAGAAGGCAGGCATCCAGGAAGGGCCCATGAGGAGAAAGCACTGGGCACCTGCCTCTCACCCGGGTGTGGCCCTGGCACATCTCTCTCCCACCCTAATCCAGCCTCCATGCGTTTGCTTGTGAAATGGGCATGGCAATTCCCACTTCTCAGGCTTATGGTAAGTGTTAAATTAGATGAAAAGTGTAGTCAGAGCCCAAGACCCTGCATCACACACATCTTCTGGAAAACTCAGAGAAAGGGGCTCTTAAATGTATCGCAAGTCCAGCCTGCCTCTGTCCCCACAGCGGCTGCACCCCTCCAGGCTCCTTCGTCCCATTCAGGGTGGTAGCGGCAGCCTCCCACTTGCTTCTGTCCTGCAGTCTTATCCCTGCAGCTCACCTTCCACAAAGCATCCAGAGAGCTTTCTAACACATAAGTGTGTCACGGCCCAATTTACAACTTTCCATGGCTGTCCCCGGCCACGATGAAGTCCCTCCGGTCCCTCCCTGCACCCTTAGCCAGCCTCGCTGGCCCAGGGAAGGGGCATGCACGCTAAATGAGCACCTGGAGGCAGGTCCTGTGACTCCACTTTTTACACAGGTAGAAACTAAGGCTCAGAGAGGTGACATGGTTGCCCCCAGTCATGCAGCAAGTGGCAGAGTCTGAACTGGGACCTGGCAGCAGTGCAGTGAAGCATCTGTGTCCTCATTGCTCCCCGCCCCATCCTGGGCACCAAGGAGACACTCAGTCCGAGTTTGCAGGATGTAATCTGATTTGAATGGGTTGGATCAAATTAGATTCGACCAGGCGGGCAGCATGGCCTGGCCTGACTGGCACTGGGCCCCTGAAGACCAGGATTTCTCGGAACGACTCTGAAATCATATCTCATTTCCCCTCAAGGAGGGGAGATAAATGGGAGGGGGGGTGGTTTCTGCTAAACTCTGGCGTCAGTGCGGTTACTCCCTCGTATCAGGACTGGGCCCTGGGCCGTGGGAGAGGCTGCACCTGCCCCAGGGCAGCTCTCTTGTACCCGGCTTCCAAGAGCAGACGAGGTACAAAGCAGAGGGTCACGGGAAGATGGACTTTGAGGCAGGGCCCATCAGTTCCACAGACCTACAGAAACCCTTGCTTGAGAGGCAGCCAGAGTTTGGAGAGGCTACAGGTGTGACACATGTGGTCAGAAGCAAGGATTCCTGCGAACTTGATGGTTCTGCAGGTGAATGGAGGCGCTGCCCTTGTACTCAGTGAGGTTGGTGGAAGGTCAGAGAGGAGAGAAGGGTTAGGTGCTTCGTTGGGGCACTGCCCAGAGAGCTTCACAGAGGAGGCGGCACCTGAATTGGCCTTAGAATTTAATAGGCTTTTAAGTTCTAAGGACAATTAGTAGTAACAGGTACCATTTATTACACTAACTGTGTGTTGGGTTCCTAGTTCTGTTCACCCCAAGAAATGCTTGATGCCAGGGAGCCATCTGGGTCCCACAGTGTAGCACTGACCCCAGGGCAGGGGAGCCAAGGCTGGGAGCCCAGTGACCCGGGTTCCAGTCCTGCTGTACCATCTGGGACAGGCTCCCCCTATCTCGGGACCTCATTTCCCCCATATGTAAGATGGACGGGCAAAATGGATCCATCCAGCCCTGACCCTCTGTGGTTCTGCCAGCCACGAAGCCAGTCTTCTCCTGGCTGCAGAAACCAGTGCTGCCCCAGAGTGGAGAAGGTGGTGGCAGTTCCTGTGCCTGCAGCTGGCGCGGAGCTGCATGAGTTACCAGCAGAGAGGAAACCATATCTCCCCGCCCCCCGGGCTGCACTGTTGTAGCCATCTTTGGGATGGTTGCTCGGGTCATTTTTAAGTGTGATGGCAATACTCTGGTGACCACCATCCCAGGGACAAGGTGACTCCGGAAGCACTCAGGTTGAGCTGATTCCAGCCTCACGGGAGCCTGGCTGTGGGTGGCTGATGTTCCCAGCTGCTCGCTCCACATCAGACTGTTTCCCAGGACAGTGGCTGCTTAGGTATGAGAGCCAGACCTCTGCCCCAGAGCCTTATGGAGGAGGGCCAAGGTTATTCCATCTCCCCTCCCTTCCCAACGGAGACAGAGTGTCCACTCCTCGGCGGGACCTGTATCAGGCAGTGAGGCCCCTGAGAAGGCTCAGAGCTCAGCCTGCCCTTAGGGGCCGATCAGAGTCCCACAGAGCAGAGGGGGACAACACAGCCACCACAGCAGTGCTGTCAGTGAGGGGAGCACAGGGGTGCAGAGACCCTGGACTGGTCTGGGGGCCAAGGAGCTTCATGCTTCAAACTCATCATGGCTCGTTACTAATAAATCTAGATTCTCACAAAGGAAGACCCCCTGGTGGCAACTCATGATGTGGGAGAAAGCTCTGTGATTTCTAAAGCTTAATACTCTGTCTAACGGCCCCAGTTCAGGGCCATATCTTCTCCCCAGGGACCAATTTAGGGTTGGTAGTGATTAGCAGGGCTTCTCGTAAGTTGTGCTTCTTTGGCTGGGAATGGAAAGTCAGCCTCCTTCTCTCCATCACATTTCAGCTTGAGCTTCAGCAGGGGCCCTGGGGCTCTCCCATCTCAGGAAGAAAGCACAGACCTGCCTGAGTGGCATCGATTTCCTGTGCCAGCTGTGGGACAGCCTGGAAGAGGAGCGTGGGGTGGTGGCCGGGGAGACACGGGGAGTATAACCCAGGAATTGAGAAGCTCTGAGGAACTGGTGGAGTTTGCGAGAGGCCCCGGATCTCATTCATGGATAACAGGAGAAGCAAAGGGGTGGATGGGTCACCCAGGGGATGGTCAGCCGGCAGCATGGGGTTGCAGGCCATGGACTGTGCATAGGAGGCCGTGGGAGACGAAGCTGGGAAGCAGCTGGAGCACCAGCTTCTTGTGCGTTTCTGGGCACCAAAGAGCCACAGAAACCACGGGGGCAGGGAGTGAGGGGTGTCCCTGGGCTCCGCCCATCATTGGTGACAGCCACTGATGACAGCCAGGGAGGCTACTCAGTGGGTACGACCCACTGGCCAAACCCTTGTGAGGGCAGGAGTCTCTCAGAAGACCTGACGAGGGACGGAGTATGTCTCCGTGGCCCGAGATAATGCCTGTACCCACAGCTTCCTCTGCGGTGGGGCTGCCTGGCCTAGGCACAGCCCCGTGAGGAGCTGTTCTTTCTTCAGATCTGCCAGAGAAGGCGCTGGCCTTCAGAACTCAGTGCCCCCATAGTAATTGAGTACCTGCCACAGCTGGCACTTCCCTGCCTGTCAGGCACAGACTGTCCTGCCCATTTTAAAGATGAGGCTCGAGAAGGGAAGCAGTTTTCTGCGAGATACACCACTAGTAAGGAGGCCAGACTCATACCCACATCAGCCTGGCGTTACAAGACTTCTAAGAAACACATGTGCCGGGCTGGCTCGTCCTGGCTCCTGAGACCCAGCTCCGACTTCAGTGGTATCTCCCTGGTGGCTTGACTGGAGCATTTACGCCACAGAAATGGGCACATGCTACAAATCAGCCCCCACCCAAGCCTCACCCCATCCCCGCCAGTTGCTAACCATTTATCAGCACACGACTCTGCAAGTCCAGCATACATGCTGTTTGGGACTTTAGTGAGTGGCCTATGAACTTGCAGCTTCCTGTGAGGGGCCTGGCACGGAACCGCTTTGCTGCTTCAGCTGTTGATTAGTTGGTCATACTCTGGCAGCCCAACGATTTGATTTGAATAAGTAGGAAAATCACGGTAAAGGCATAATAAGAGGACTCAAATCAGGTGACAGCAGAGGTCAGCGTGCTGAGTGAAATGCAGGGCTCGTTCATTTCAATTCTTTTGTTTTATTTAATTTCAGACTTTTAAAAATCTTAATTAGCTGCCAGGGTGTTTCTGTTTTTAAATAGATGTTGATTCTCAGCTGCCCCACGCCCATGCTTGAAGCGCAAGGCGTCAAGGTTGAGCTGTCCCCACTTGAACAGGAGACCTGTGAGCTACCTGGGAGAGGAGGGCGCCTGTGTGTCCGTGTGTGGGATTCCTTCCCGCTGCCTAAGGCCAGCACCTCGCAGTGGGACAGGAAAGTCAGGTTCAGGCGTGTGGGGGCGGACAGCAGCTCTTCCTCTCAGCTGCCTTTAGCCTCTTGATGGACTTGTGACCTACAACCTCTCACTTGACCCCTGACCTCATAAATTCTAGAATCTCCTCACAAATCACCAGGAAGATAAACAACAACTGGGGTCAACTGAAGGGGTCCAAGCCACTCCAGGCAGTCAGCGAGGGGAGATCAAGTCTTCTGGGGTACGGGGGGTGTCCAGGATCTGTGGGTGACAAGAGAGGGACCCTTGTTCTCCCCATCACACCAGTGCCCTCAGAATGTGTTTCTGCATAATTCTCAGGGAGCACTGCCTGGGTGGGGTGCAGAGGCCAGGCCTCTGGAGACTTGAGGTGAATGGCCTATAGTCAGTGTCTTCGAAACCCATGGGCAGCCCAGCTCCACACTCAGCTAGGCCTCTGGGGCGGGAGGGGGATGGGGCTTTCTAGTCCGAGGCCCTGTCAGTGCACTGCGGGGCCTTTGGGTCAGGCGTCTCAGTCACGGTCCCCTCGTCTCTGAAGGGGGTGCTTGCCTTTATAGGAGATGAGAAACCCCAGATTGTTGTCACTGCCTGGGGTTTGGAGCCACAGTGGAGCCTCTGGGAGCCTAGGAGGAGAGGCTAGACTGAATCAGCTGGCCCTTTGAGGGACGGGGCTTCCAAGTCTGGCTGAACAACATGCTGGAAGGGCCTGCCAGGCAGAGCCACCGTGAGCAAATTCCAGATGCAAAGCCTGCTGCAGCTAGAGAGTGGAGGGACTGTAGCAGGCAGTGGGGGGGCCCAGCCCTGGCACGTGTGGCACTCTCCCCCTTCTGACGGGAAGTCAATTGCTGACTGCCCTTTTAAGATAAAGCCTCGGAGAAAAAGGTACCTAAGGTTTGCGTACATTTTTTGCTTCAGAAAGTAGCTGCTGCCAACCAGAAGAAATCTCAGGTTAAGAACAGGAGCACAGTGACCTGTGTGCCCCTGGACCCAGAACGAGCTCCGTGAGGGCTGAGGGAGCAGCGCAGGGGTGTGTGGGTGGAGCTGGAGGCCAGCGTCCCGGGGCGCAGGGCTTTGCACCGGGGGTAAGGGTTCTGCGGACCCGGGGAGCAGTACGATGCCAGATAGACCCCCTTTGGTGTGTAGTTCAGGGCATGGCCGTGGGGCTGGCGAGGATGAGCCTCTGAGGTCCCATGGATGTGACTTGTGCAGAAGTGCAATGAGAGGTGGCTAGGCAGGACTGACGGTGCCTGTGGGTGTGACAGCTGGAGGCTTGCGGGCATGTGAGCTCAGCGCTGCAGCCCACCCACTCAGCCCCGACCCATCAACACTCCTCTTGGGGCCGAGCCTGAAACGAAAGCTCCACCTGCCTCACAGGAGCGCGTGGCATCCGGTGCAAACTGAAAAGTGCTGTGCTCCTCCGTCGTTTTCAGGCCCCCCACACCCGCTTCAGTGGGGACGCTGACTAAAGCCATGACCAAAAGCAGTTCCACAGGCCATACCCCGTAATCTGACCTAGGTCAGGGGCGTCACTCCGTGGGTCCCTCACTGCCACTCACTGTGTGGCTCTCAGAGCGAGGCCTGCCCACTGTGTCGTTGGCTTCTCCCTAAGGGACCTCCATCTGGGTGGCTCGGTGCACACCCCTCTGTGGGTACATGCGGTACGTGTGCTAACAGCAACCCAGGAACACTCCATTTAGTTGTGACGTTTCATTGGCTATCTCTTTTCAGCCTGAAATCTTCTCTCTCCCTCTCTCTTACCGGTCCCCAACCCTCTCTTATCTGTCTCTTCCCAGAGGGTATGAACTGCATGAACAAAGACCACGGCTGTGCCCACATCTGTCGGGAGACGCCCAAAGGTGGGGTGGCCTGTGACTGCAGGCCCGGCTTTGACCTTGCCCAAAACCAGAAGGACTGCACACGTAGGTAGATGGAGGCAAATGGGTCAGACATCCCCACGCGTCTCCTGCCATTGCTTTGTGGGAGGTCTGTCCAGTCTGCTGGACGTAGCCCAGGGAGGGATCTCAGCCCCTCGGGGTGGAGAGAAAGGCAGGGCCCCCAAAGGGGCCTGGGTAGGCATGGTGGATGGGGCCATGAACCAGGCCTGGGGTTTTCCCACCAGGCATAGTACCACCGGCACAGCTCTGGAGCTGGGTCCTATGTAGGGCCCTGTATGATGGCCCTGCCAGTGCTGCTTGTACCCCCATCTCCTCCCCGCAACCCCAGAGCCCCAGGGGCCCTGAGCTCATGGTGTCCAGTGGGAATGGTGTCCAGTGGCTATGGCACAGGGATCTACAAGCTCAGGACTCTGGTGGGCCAGCCCTTGGGAACAGGATGGTATAAAGAAGGAAGGGAGCTTGGTGCTATAGGGTCCCCACCTAGGCTGTGCTGACCTTATTTCCAGGATCGAAGATTAGAACTCGCAGTCCCCCCCACAAGGCGCACTGGAAATGGGGCTACCTTGGGAGATCTGGGTGGAATGAGGCCTCTGGCCAATGGGGGCCATTTCCGGACCAACTCAGGGGTCATTTCAGGACCAGCTCGGAGGTCAGCCTGCAGGGCTCAAGTGTACTACAGCCTCTTGATGTGGTCACCCAGCTGCCCAGTAGGAGTGGCAGCCAGCAAACGAAGTAGGACAATGGCTGACACACTCAGCTAGTCCTTCAAAAGCCGCGGCCCCAAGCGTGGCCTCCATCAGCTGGGTGGAGAGTGGTGGGGTAAGGCCTCCGCTCACTGGGCAGCTGACACCCAGGCTGATGTAATGTTTGCCCCATGTGTGCCAAGAGCTGAGGGAGGCGGCTGTCAGCAGGCCCATCCCTGGCCAGACAAGTGCTCCATACCAGGCCCTCTTCCTGACACAGGAAATAGTATGAAGGAGCCCAGATCCAACTCCCAGCAGGGAAGGTGGTCCCAGCCTGGCTACTGCAGTGGGAGCCTGAGGCTGACCACCTCTCATTAAGAAAACGACCTTGCTCTTTCCATCCTTCATTCTGTGGAGAAGACAGCGGCCCTTGTTGGTCCACCATCCTTAGTCGCTGTGACTCTCACTGGTCATCCACTCTCCCTTAAGTGCCTGCCACACCTTTCCCAACTCATGCCCTCCTCAAACAGTCACCAAGGTCTTGGGGACCCACATGCATCAGACACAGTCCCTGTCTCCAAGGAGCTCATGCTGCAGTCCCTACTCATGATGCATCCATTCCCCAAAGTGAAGACATTTTCAGTGCCCAGGTGTGATCCGAGATGCGGACCAGCCTCCCTTTTCTTTCCTGGTCTTTTCCTGTGGGGTCGTAAAGAGAAACATGTACGCTGTCACCAGGAGTGAGACCATCAGGGAAATGCCCAGCTCGGCCCCAGGACTCCAGCCAGGCCCTCCTGATCTCTCCACCAGATGGATTTCATTAGCTGCAAAGAGAATTCCTGCCTCCTGACAACCTTCCGAACAGGAAATGAATGACTCCAGCTCTCCTAGTCCCCCTGTCGGGTCATCCGAGCTTCCTCGGGACAAAGGCCACGGACAGACACATGTGGAGTGGGCAGGCTTGTTGACAGGCTCTGTGGGAAGCAAAACACATTCCTTCAGTCAACAAGACTGGCTGACGCCCAGCTCTGGCCCCGCCCTGAGCTAGGTGTGGGGGAGAGAGCTGTGAACCGCCACGGAAGGGAAGTGGCCGGGGCTGACTCACTCCGTCACTCCATCTGGGGCCAGTGCTACAAGGGGACAGTTTACTCAGAGAGCATCTCCTGAGGGGCTGACCTGGTCTGAGTGGTCAGGGGCAAGGCAGGGAGGGCCCTGTGAGCAGCTAAGATGCCCCCTACCGCACCCCGACACAGAAGAGCCAAGACCTTGCCCAGAACGTTTGCTGGTGAAAAAAACGTCCCACCCTCCCTGCTCAGGGTCTGGCTATTGCCAAAGTGTGTGGAGAGTCAGTCACAATCCTAGAGCTGAGGAATTGGTGACGGCCTTGCAGCCTTCCTGTGAAAGGACTGCACAGAGAGCTGTCCGTCCAGTCTTGGCTCCTTCTGTGTGGCTAAGGTGTTAGTGTACAGTTAGCTCTGAGACTCCCCCCAGCCCTTGAGGTCACTTGAGGTCCAGGAAATTCTAGATGTAGAGTTGGGATGGGAGCTGAGGCCTGGCCCAGCCAGCCTCGATGGGCCAGCAGGGCCACGGGGCTCTGCCCCAAACTCTTTCATCCCTGCAGAGCCCAGGACCCACTCCAGGGCCAGAGGACATTTTCCCCATTCTTCTCTCTGTCTTCCGAGAGCTCCGGGCTCTGGTATTTATTTCCATGTACAAGCTCAGCCCGTGGCGTCCATAAGATGCACAAACACTTCAGACAGGCCTGCATCTTCCTTAGAATCACCGGTAGGGCACAGCCCATCTCCTGGAGCCCAGAACTTGGAAACGACTGGCCGCACTATTCTCACTGCCTGCTCTCCGGCTCCACCTGCCCGCGCTGACATGCGGCTTTTCTCAGGCTGGGAAGGCACGTGATTCCCGCCCAATGTGGCCTCTGCCTGGATCCCTCCCTCACCTGGGATTTATGCTAAGCAGCTGCCCCCTAGAACCCTGGGCTTCTCTGGCGCTCTTCCTGGGCGGAGAAATTAGCTATTTTGGAGATGATAGTGTGACTCCAGGCTGTCAGGCTCCCCGGGAACACTAAGAGAAGAGACACTTCTGTGCAGCGGGGGCCAGAGGATTTTGTGCTCAAAGGCCCCATTGAGTTGCCTGAAGTGGTCCTGCAGGTCCTTGAAATGTCACCCTGGCAGTTGGGTCCCTCCTTCGGATGGTCATTAGCTTCTTGTGGCAGAGGCAGCCTGCTAGAGCCTGTGGTCACTAAGGACAGCATCTGGGACACAGAACAGGACCCATTCTCTTGACGTCCTCCTCACCAGACACCGTCACTCAGGACAGACGCTCTGTTGGTGAAAGGGAGACCACCTGGGAAAGGTAGCTGCAGAACGCGGTCCTGAAACGCTTGAAAGCCCTCACCAAGGAGTTGCCACCAAGTGACCTCCCTCCGGGACCAGCCCTGCTCATGGGTCACCCTGACAGAGTGTCATTAATTCAGACTCTGCCAATTCAGAATTTTTGTCACCTCTGACCGTATAGTTGGTCTGAGATTAATCTTTGCGTATTTGATCAGCATCAGGGTTTTGCCAAGTCAATGAAGAGTGTAGATAGAATTGCGGACAGATGAGTAAGGGATCCAAGAAGACGCCCTGTCCGTGAGGCCCTGGTGTACAGGTGACGGCCACCCTGTCATACTGCCAGCAGAGTGAAGCAGGAGCTAGAGGAACCCTTCCCATGGAGATCCTGGATCTCCTAGCAAGAGCCCTCACCCGGCAAAGTGATGACAGCACGTTTCCTTTTCAGTAAACTTGAATGTATCATTTGCCCTATTTCCAACTGGCTCCTCTCTGTCCAGCCACCTTTTCAGTCCACCCAGGTCGTGAATGCTGTAGGACACTTCAAGATTTTGGGCTGAAGGGCACCAGTGCCTCCAGGCCCGAGGCACTGCAAACTACGTAACATGTTTACATAAAAGGTCATTTTCAAAATGGCACCTGAGGTGACACTAATTTGCCTGCATTCTGTCTGTCTGGATGTTGCCTTGGAAGGATTAGAACTTTGAGGGGACAGAGTCTGAGATGGCTGCTGGGACTTGGGGAGAGTAGACATCTGTGGGGACATCCTTGCACACACCCCAAGACCTAGGCAGAGGAAAGACAGCTCTGCAAGAACTGAAGAAATGACTGTCCCCTCTCCCCATGGGCCCACCTCCCCCACCTTGTAGAGTAGGCCTGGTTTTCATAGATGTCTGTCCCATGGAGACACGTTATTTTAGTGTCTTTTGCAGCCTAGGAAGGATAAAATTATCTAGCTTATCCCTTCCTTCAACTAACACCGTCTGAGTACATCAGCTGTGTGCTAGTTCTGTCGAAAGCCCAGACGACCCAAGTCCATTCTCTGTCCCCAGTGACCTCTAGGGAGGACCAGGTCACTCTAGGGAGTGAGCGCTTCCATCCAAGACCCTCGAGGGGCTGAGGTCTGGGAACGGTTGCCTAGTCACAGATTGTCTTATGCCCTCGTTTTCCTCCCCCGTCCCTTCAAAGAACCACCAACACTGAGAAACTAATCGTTCTTGTCGTTCTGTTTATACACACGTATGTACACTTTGGGCCTCACTAGTAACCTGTAACTATGGAAACGGAGGCTGCCAGCACAGCTGTGAGGACACAGACACAGGCCCCATGTGTGGCTGCCACCAGAAGTATGCCCTCCACTCGGACGGTCGGACGTGCATCGGTAAGTAGCACCTTCGCCGAGCACTACACCCTTCACCACCCTGGCCCCCCGGGTTGCGCCGTGGGTCCCTGAAGTCAGCCAGCACCCCGGGGTGTGCCGGTTTCCAAGAAGGAAGCTTAAGGGACATAAGAAAGAGTGTCCCCAGGTACTGATGGGAAGCTTATGGAGACTTACCCGGGGTCGTTCGGCCACTCTGGACCAAGCGCCTCTGCTTTGTGTCACTGCAGGTTTGCTGTGGGTCCTCGTCCCCGACAGGGGAGGTGGTCCCAGGCAGGGGGTCTGTGAGGAGGAGGAAGGTGTGCGTGCCTCAGGTGGGCAGCTTCTGTTCCTGAAGCACAGGTGCTTGCTCCCCTAACATGGAGACACACAGCAGACTCATTTCACCTCATAACGGCCCCATTAGTGATGTGAGCGGCCCACACAGTCTGGAAAACCAAGAGGTTTTCTCAGAAAACTACTATAAGTCTTCATGTCTAGAATACCAGGGGAGATAGACTGTGTGGCTCTGGGTGGCGGTCTGGGTGTTTCTAACTGCTTTCCCTTCCAAACTAACGGGGGCTCTCGCCAGACTTTGTCTCCCACCTAGAATCCCTTTTTCTCAGCAACGCCGTCTGCTCACCTCACCTGTTACATATTCGAGTCTCCGTTTGAGTGACATGGAATCATTTCCTCCCTCCTTATTTTCAAGGGAAAGCTTGAATATTTGTGATTATCTCGTGCCATAATCACTAGCGTGTTCTTTCCCCGCTCAAAAATAACAGCAAATTTTTAACTGAGAAAAAGGAATTTCAAGGTTGGTGTCCATCCAACTTTGTTCATCCTCCTCTTTCTCTTCAATGTTGACAAACTTTAGAAACCAGTAATAATCGCTTATCGTAGTTATTTTTTTTTTTAAGTACCTATTTCTTATTACCAACTTGGAGATATTTCTTGAAGGACTTTCAAGTAACAAGAAAAGGGTTGGCAAGCAAGCAAAGCCATGAAGCCCAGAGTTTGCTGTCCCATTCTGTCCCCTGTGACTCTGCTCCCGGGTGCCTAGGGGGTCAGGCAGGGGGCGGGGCCTGCGGTCCCACGCTCGTCCCTGGCTGTCGTCCCGGGTGCTGCCACCTGCGTGGTTCTCCCCTCCTCTGTGTGGTCTCTCCTCTCCAACAGCCGTTTTGGTTCATTTTATCTCATTCCTCCTGCTTTTCTGGTGATGGTCCCTGATTGCCTGTCTTGTCTGATAACTGACGTTCATTAATTATTTTCAGAGCCAAAAGCCAAACCAAACCAAACAACCAAAAAAAAAAATTCAAAGCAAAACCCGGTCTCAGACCAGTGTCTCTATTGCAGCCTGATCCCATCTAGAACCTCCTCTCCCGCCTCTCTCCGTCTCTGCTGTCCTGCCCGGGCCCCCTCAGGCCCGTGGGCCCCCTTCCTGTCTCGTCTGCTGGGGTCTCCCTCGGTGTTTGCGTCTGCAGTGGAGCCGCCTCTGCCGGCCCCTGGACCGGTGCAAACAGCTGCTGGCCAGACACACCCAGCCTCGTCTAACACATCTTGTATTTGTCCACCTGACTCATCCTTTCTTATTTTTTTTATCTTTTAGTGTCTGCTGCATGTGAAGGCCCCCGCTTGGATCTGTTTTCTAACATAACTCCCCTTGCCCCCTCTTTTCCTCTCCTCCCCTTAGAAATCCTTTCCCAGACCCAGCTCCTGGGCTGTTGCTCCCTGCTGGCCAGGAGGCCCTTCCATCTGCCTGCTCCCTGCTCCTCAGGTTCTCCCCCCGCCCACAGGAGCAAATGTCTCTGCACACCTCCCACTGACCAAAACGAAAAACAAAAAAACCGTGAACCAGCTAACCTCACACGCTCCTCCATGGGAAGCACCCGGACGGAGCTTCCTGCCCAGAGGCCAGAATGCGCCCTGCCTGGCCAGGCCGTCTCTCTCTGCACGCTCCTAAAATGACTGACCCCTCTTTGCAACCCCTCATTGAGCACTTGAATGTATTGCTCTAGTCCTCTATAGACAAGCAGGCAACCAGCGCTGCCCAAATCAATCCCCTGGTTTTTCTGTCTATTCGATCGGATCCATTGTCATGTGCGTGTTTCTTTCTCCATATGTCTTGTTCTTAATTTTGCATGAGTGTTTGACATACTTTCACGCCCTTGAGACAGGGCGTCTGCTGTCCAGGCGCACCCATCACCGGACCTCGCGGCCCTGTCCCCTTGTCCTTGCCTTGTCCTGTGCCTGCCTCTCCAGTCCGAGCCAGGGTGTCTGTAATGGCCTGTGTCTTCGTGAGCCCCGCGTGGTGCTGTCTGCACATGTGTCCCGTCTGCTCTGACCTCAGCTGCCTCCTCCGTGTACAGAGGGGCCCTGTGTCCCATCTGTGTCCTTCTGTGGTCCTCCCCTTCTCTTCACCCCACCCCTGCCCTGCTGCCTCTTCGCTCTGCCCTGAACATGCCACCTTGGAGGTGCCTGGGTTTAGCCCCTTGGCGAGGACGCCGCGCCAGCCCACGTGCTGTGCTGGCTTTGTGTGCGCCACGCCGAAAGGCTGACTGTCTTGGGCCGCGGGAAGTGGGCTGTCATTAACCAGTGGCTCCATGTTTGTCCCTTACTTGTGTTTTAGAGAAGGATGAGGCTGCAATTGAGCGCTCTCAGTTCAATGCCACGTCAGTAGCTGATGTGGACAAGCGGGTGAAACGGCGGCTCCTCATGGGTAACACTTTTCTTCCACTTCCTTTGTTGTCCTTGCACTTTTGTTCATGTGTGTGTTTCTGTGTGCGTGTGTGTGCGTGTGGTGTGTGCTGGCGTGCGGGGCATCTGTGCGTGCTGGCGCGTGGGGCTGTGAGTTTGTGCAGGCGTGTGGGGGGCGTGTGAGGGGGCTGTCCGTCTGTGTGCGCGGCCCCGTGTGTGCCGTCATGCGTGCCGCGCGTGAGTGTGGGGGCCTGCACCCCAGATGTGAACTCACTTTTTCCTTTTGAAAGGTTTTACCCTTCATCAAACACGTGTATTTCTTTGTTTGTGTGTTTGTAGCAAAGAACCCAGGCCCACTGTCTAGCGGCCTCTGCGTGTAAGGGGCATGTGCTGTGAACGCCTCGCTACTTGCAGGGAAGGCCCACATTTGCAGTTAGGACCTCAGCATCAGCAGAGCAACAGTGAGATGCAGACACAAAGGAGGCGTTAGTGTAGAGCAGGCATTCTGACAGCAAGGTCCTTACCCATCTCCTCGCTCAGGAGAGAAGCCTCATCCAGGGGGAAAAAGCCACGTCTAGATTTGGGACCAGGGAGTCTTAGGGGCACCCAGTCCAATCCGCTTGCTTTATGGTTGGGAAATCTGCTGCCTGTAGAGGGGGGACCGATTAAGGTCATCTGGCAGGCCGGGTAAAAGCAGGACTCAGCCCCTCCTGGCCCCAAGGCGCCCGTCTCCCTGAATGACCCCAGCCAGAGCCTGCTGGGCTGGTGGCCTTGGCCCATGTTTCCACCGTCCCCCCTCAGGCAGCCACTTGCCTTGGCGGTCTGCACAATGTCAGCTGCACTCTGAGCACGGCCCCTGGGCTGGATCCAGACTCTAGGGAGGCTCACCCAGAAGCACCTGGTACCACTCAGGGTGGCTCAGGGGGCTGCTGGTGCCGCTGATTCTGTGCAGTGAGGAAGAGGAAGTGACTGCTCTTCCACCAGGCTTAGTCTGCACGATGGAAAAGCAAGTCTGCCTCCTCATTCATTCATTCCTGGTTCTCAGCTGGTTCCACATTTCTGGGGTTGCTGGCCCCTGGATGGCACCAGCTCCCTAGGCCTCTGGAGCACAGCTGCAGGATCGCCTGGGATTGTCACATCCTTGTTTGTGGTACTCTGATAGGTCACACCAGCCTTGGGAGCTGTGAGGCCAGGTGGTGCATTTCCCACGTCTCAGTTGAGGAAACTGAGGCTCATTGGGGTGCCCTGGCTTGCCCGGGGTCCCACACTACCCTGCATAGCTGAGCTTAGCCCAGAGCTCATGGCAGTGTGGACCATCTTAATTGTCGGGGTCACAGGGCCATGGAGGTCAGATCCTGACGGTTCTGGAGAGGTCCGTCCCTCCGGGGGTCCTCATATGGACCTGGCAGGAGCCCTGGCATCTGGGGAGGAGGGAGCTGTAGATGGGGCAGCCTGAGGGATGTGGCCCTGCGTGCTGGGGAGTAGGCTTGAGGCCCGCACTCCCTGCTGGTGCTTGGAGGAGCGGGGGAGATCATGGGCTGGCTGACGGTTCACACTGGACAGGACAGGCATCGCCCTGCTTCTCGGGCAAGAGCACTAAGGGCCAGCGAGCCCAGACGGGCAGATGGGACAAGCTCAGGCTGGAAGCCCGCTGTCTGCCAGTTCTCTGGACAGGGCTGTCTCGTTGACTTGGGCTGTCTGGGTTGGCTTGGGAAGGTCTCGAAATGGCTAATAGGTGGGCTTGGAGTTCCCACCAAGCAGTCATGTCCACTACCTTCCAGGAACATATGAGTCAGCATTATGGATGTTCTAGAAAGGTGGCTAGAAGTGGATGATGGGAACCTAGCATTGCCAGTGCTCTGAGGCCATGCTGAGGCCCAAGGGGGCCCAGACCCCGCCGTCTCACTTACTATAGGAGAAGTAGGCACTCTGCTGGGGCCAGAGCTCCAAAGCAGGACAGGACCGAGAACCGGGCTCCCAGGTGCCCTGTACCCATCCCAGCAAGAGCTTGGTGGCAGAAGAAGGCTGAGTGAGTAAGCAGCAAGCAGGTGGGTGGCGGGGTAGGAGGGTTGGGGGAGAGAAGGGCCTCTGCACTTGTTTTTTCAGATTCGAGTCAGTGGATAATGGCCCAGAGCGAGATTCGGAGCGGGTCAGGGAGGTGAGGAAGGAGGCCTCACCCCTGTGTGGGAGGCAGAGTGGGCAAGCAGATCGGGGGACTCTGTGCCAGGCCAAGGAAAGGGATGACGATGGCCTCCCCTGCGTTCCCACCTCCCTGATTATAGAAACCAACCCCCTTAGAGCCTATGCTGCCCCACAGGCAAGAGCCCTCGCCCTCCTGTGGTCCTCCGACAACGCTGCACCCGGGGGACAAGGACCGGCAGCCAAGGCCCCACGCCCAGAACTGGGTAACCATCCTCAGAGGCTTCCCTGAAAGGCACTGTGCTATCCGGAGCACAGCTGAGCCACCCCCAAGAGCTCCTAATCCTTAGCACCTGTCTCTTCTGAGCGCAGCCTGTGTGGGCCCTAAGTAGTAGCCCCCAGTGAGATGTGGCTGCTTCCCGGCCATATTAATAGAGGCAAGGAATGGAGAATGAGGGAGGTGACCAGTGCTGACCAGAGCATACCTGGGGCCACATGCTCAGAGCCCCATCCCTGTGTGGAGACGGCAGCCTAGATGGCGAGGGGAATCAGAGTTGGGTCAGTGTCATTGGCCTGTGGGAGGGAGTGCAGGCAGTTTATCCCAGTGGGTGCTGGGGCTGGTGGGCCACTTCAGTCCTGTTTGGGGTCCTGGGAGGGGACAGGGTAGAACAGACAGAGAGGGAAGGAGCTGGTTCTGTGGCCCAGGAGCAGATGAGGAAGGTGAGACACAGAAATTCCACGTCAAGGTCAGACCCTGGGCTGCCTGGCTCCAGACTCTGTGCACTTGACCTCTGCACTGGTCAGCTCCCCACGGGAGGACAGAGATGAGCAACTGTTGTGAGAAAAGACTGGGGGCTGGAATGCCCAGGAATGATCTAATGTGAGAAGTACCAATTGTAGTCACAGTACGGGGTTCCGCCAGAGCAGGGCACATGCGCTGCAGTCACCTGGTGCCTGAGATGACCTGGCAGGTGTCTTCCAACCCTAGATACCAAGTATCTCCTGTACCGATGGGGCTTATTTTTAGGGTGGGTAGGAAAGGATTAAGAAGTCTCCCTTTGCCCTCCAGAAGTGAGTGGGGACAGGGCAGCTCTTGCCAGCCACAGGAGGTTCCATGAGCCCACGCCATCCTTGCTACTCTCTGTGGCGACTGACCACATGTCATCAGCAGACTGGTCCAGGGTGAAGCCCCTTTTCCATGTCTGAAGGCGGGTAAATGGCCTCCTACCGCAGGCTTCATGCTCCAATTTACCTTCCCCCAAATGGAGCTGGAGAATTTAGGCTTTATCCACTCTTCTAGGCCGTTTGACTCGGAGTTATTTCAGAAATATTTTGTGCCCAGACTGCAGAGGTCACAGGCCCCTTCAGTGTCTGCAAGTCATTTCATGAGGCAGCCTCACCTCTTAACACGGCTGAGAGCCAGGACCGAAGCAAAACACAGAGGACACAGAATATATGAGCTAAAACCTGGGCCCTTTACCCACATTGGAGCCTCTCAGTTCCTTCCTGGAAACTGCCTGCTGTTTATTTACAAGCACTAGCATTTTGGTTACAAGGTTCCTAAGTCTGGTAACTGACAGAAATCCTGCAGCCTTGCTCCTGCTGGTTATGGCACTGGCTGCTTTCCTGGGGTCCCCCAGGCTCCACGCCTGGCAGCACCGGAAGTAGAAGAGGCTGTGTCTGTTAGAAACCAGTGAGGACACGGGGCTCTGAGGGGTGAAGCGGCTCACTCAGGCCATGCAGCTGGTCAGGGCAGGCCTGGATCCTGCCTCCGTGGAGGAAGGGGCTGCAGAGGTAGGGAGCGCTGCAGGCGGTAGTCAGTCCAGAGTGTGGACAGAACACAAACCTCCAGAGAGCTGGAGGGGGAGGGTGTCCAGCACAGCGGCCTGGAGCCATTTAGGGCCAAATGGCCCTGCCCCACCTTGGCGTCTCAGTTGCACCCCAGTAGTTGCTGTTTATAATTACCCCCAGTCCCTGAGCACAGACTAAGAATGGGCAGTTACGTTTACTTTAAAGGGGCCTCAAAGTATGTAACCGATTTTGAAGTCCCATTAAAATCAGTTAAAATATTTGGATGTGAGGGTTGGAGTGATAAATTTCAATGTTCTGGCGGACTTTCTGGTGTGAAACATGTGAGTGACAGGCTAAGTTTGCCCCAGGCTGCCTGGGGCCCACTGACAGCCAGCCTGATAAGACCCGGTGAGTCATACCTGTCAACCCTGGGTCTTTAATCACCTCCTTTCCCCCAGGTATCTGTGGCTTAGATGCCTGTTAGTTTCCTGTTGCTGCTGCTAACAAGTTACCACAATCAGCGCCTTAAAACAATACAAATGTAGTCTCTTCTGCAGGTCAGAAATGTGGCTTGGGGCTCACAGGGCTAAACTCAAAGTGTCAGCAAGAGCTGCTTTCCTTCTGGAAGCTCTAGCGGTGAATCCATTTCCTGGCCTCTTCCGGCTTCTAGAGGCCCCCACATTCCTCGGCTCCCGGCCCCTTCTTCCATCTTCAAAGTCCACAGCACTGCATCTCTCTGTCCCGGCTTCCATCACCACAGCTCTTTCTCAGGCCTCCTCCCACTTTTAAGGACCACATAGGGCCTACCCAGGATAGTCTCCCACCTCAGAGGCCTTAGTTGAATCACTCTGCCAAGGGTCACGGAGCATGAAGACATGGATGTTTTAGGGGGTTGTTATGCCGCCACCACGGATGGTTCAAACTTGGGCAGGGAGGAGCCTCCCAGGTTGGTTGCTGTGAGCTCCACTGAGGCAGAGCCCACATCTGCCCTCTTCACTGGCTTAGTCCCAGAGCCAGCAATCTCCCAGCACAGGGCAGGGGCTAGACGGTGCAGGAAACCCTGCCCCTGCCCCCTTGGGTGGGTTTCCAGCCTCCACAGTGGCCCCCAGCGGTGGGTGCCCACTGCTCCCTCAGTCTTAGTGCCCTTCAGCCCAGCCCCTCCAGCTGGCCCTTGTCCCTCTCCACTTTGCAGTTTGCAGGGTGCTCTCCCGTCAGCTCTGTCCAGCCAGTCTCCCCACAGCCTGCGAGGCAGCTGTACCCACTTTACCGATGAAGAAGTGAGGCCACGACAAGGGGGGAGGCACGCCCCGGGCCGAGCAAGCAGCGAGCACCAGGCTGAACCTGGGGCCGAGGCTGCAGACGCCCTAGTCCAGGGCCCTGAGTCAGGAGCAGAGCAGGCACTCCAGGCAGAGTCTCCCCCTGAAGGCACCAGACCAGACCGCTGATTCCCAGCAGCCCGTTCCAGGGGCCCCGGAAGCAGAGGTGCCTGTGGTCCAGGCCCAGGGACCACAGTAACTGTGGCCACAGCAAAGTTAACCTTTAGCCCCAGTTTTCTCTGGGCCTTGCACTGCCCTCAGCCTTCCCTTACCTCACAGCCACCCTGAGGGTTGGTGTAAAGTAACTCCCATCTCACAGATGAGGAAACTGAGGCACAGAGTGGTAGCTAGGAGTTCCTCTCCCACAGCTGGCACCTGCCCATCTCCTGCACCGCTCCACCTCTGAGCCCAGCCTCCCTTCCATCGGATGGGCATGATGCCATAATATGGCCACCTAGCTGGGCTCAGAGGCGGTGCCATGACAAGAGTCCCTGGGGCCTGGCACATAGGACAACACTCAGTAAGGGGAGCTGCTCACAGCAGTTCCGGGAAAGGGGACAAGGGACTGGAGACCTGGAAGGCCCGGAAAGACCGGGGGGAGCGAGGCGGTTATGGTAGTAATGGCTGACAGTGGCAAGTGCAGACTGAGCCCCACGCTGTCCCAGCCTCATGTAACCGCACAGCCACCCTGAGAGGTCCGGCCGATGTCATGTCTCTTGACACACACACTCCTGCTTCTCCCCCAGCTCCTGGCTCCTTTGTCAACCCAGGGGCTGCCGTCCTGCCACTCCTTTCCTGTAGCCACCATCTCCAGGGTCCCTGGGTCTCTCCTGACTGCACCAACCTGTGTCCCAGGCCACCTCTTCCCACTTCTAGTTCCAGACCCACATATTCCGTCACCTCTCGGAAGCCCTCCTCCATCTGTCCCTCAAGCCCTGTATGTGAAGACTGTCCCAGGCTTCCTGCCTCAGTGGCTCATGCCACCCACCACTCCTTACCCAGGTGCCATCTTGGACAGTTCTACTGGGCAAAGCTTCTCCAGACCTAAGTGGATCTTTCCTGCCAGCCTCAGCCACACCTCTCTCCCTCCTTCACCAGCATCCTGTTTTGTTACAAGCCTAGGACCCCCTGATGGGGCAGAGGCCAAGTCTATGCCAGCTCTGATGGCCCCTCAGGGCACCGCACAGGGTCTGGCTCAGAGAAGAAGCACGAAGGCTTCCTAGAGGAGGTGCCCAGGGATGGGCAGGGCCTCACTGCTCTTTCTTCACACAGGCAGGTGTCTGGCTGGGGAGAAAGGGCAGGACCCAGAGCCTGGACCAGCCTAGCAGTGGGAAAGGGTCAGGCAGATCTGAGGCAAGGGAGGTGGTAACACGGGGTGATTCCCCAGGCCAGGTGCTCAGCGGGGGCCCTGCCAGAGGGAGAAGGTGGGTGGACCCTGGGGCCTGGGCAGGCACCCTGTCCTCGAGGCCCAGCCTCCCTGCCCACAGGGCTAAACTCCAGGCACGGGGCTCTCTCATTCAGGAAGAACCAGGGTGGTCAGACTTGACCCGTTGCTGAACTGTCCCAAGTATGGCTAGTCGGCTGGGGTCCCCTACTGAGGCCCTGAGCTCCTGCCCTTAGCTTAGTCACACACACACACACACACACACACACACACACACACACACACACACTACAGGCTGCTAAAAGAAGGTGGGTCATGGTGACTCAGCTACGTGGAGGGGTAGAGTGGGGTGGAAGCAAGGTGCCAGGCAGAGCAAAGCATATTAGGGAAGAGGAGGAGGGGCAGGGCACTGGCGGCCCCAGATGGGGGCACTGAAGCTTAGAGAGGCTGTGACTCACCCACAGCCCCTATGAGTTGGGCAAAACCAGGGCTCCTGGCACCTGGGCCCTGGCACGCTCAGGGACCAGACCTGGATGGAGGGAGCAGCCTGGACGCTGCCCTGAGGGCCCAGAGCGTGCACCCCAAGTCCCTGGCTTCCTTCAGAGTCGGAGGCCTGTGGCTCTCCCCCTTGCTCTGGGCCTCAGAGGAAATTTGAATCTGATTCTAGCCAGTCTGTGGGCCCATCTCATAAAGTATAAAACCCTTGGGGACTTCGCCTCCCTGGACACAGCTGACACAGCATACTTTTGAATGCCACTTTCTCAGCCCCCCAGAAGCGAGGGTGGAGGTGAGGGCAGGGTACCGGGAGCTGGGTACGTGTTTCCTCCCCACCTGCAGGTCATGTGTGCGCTGCCTCCTCACAGGCAGGCCGCTGTGGACATGTCCTCCCAGGCCCTGGGGCAGGTTCTATGAGGTAAGACTACAGGCCAGGTGGGGAGGTCCCCTGGTGCTGTATGGACAGTGAGGTCGGGTCAGAGAAAATCTACCAGGAAACGCAGGCTGAGCCCGGTTGCTGGGTTTGGAGAACTTGCAGTGGACGGGCTATGGGAGGCGCCACACCCAGCAGAGAACCCAGAGGGGAGAAGAGGGGGGTGTGGCTGGGGTACAGGCAGGAGGGTGACAGAACGCAGCTGGAGGCCAGAGGCAGGGGCTTGCAGTGGGGGGAGCATGAAATGGGGTTACAGAGAGGGTGGTGTGACTAGATGGGCCTGTGGGGATGACCCCTGAGGACCCTGAGGGAGAGAATCGTCTCCATCTCCTGGCAGAGGTGGGCCAGCCCAGGGAGGTGATGGTTTAGCCAGAAGCCAGACTCACATGGCTCTTCAGAGGCAGGTGTTTGTGGCTTCTGGGGGGGGGGGGGGGCGGGGAGGGCGGGGGCAAGGGGCAGTGAACTAGGCATTGGGACACCTGACCTGCCCTGCCACCTGCCCCTGGATGGCCTCCATTCACCTCTCAGAGCTGTAAAGTAGCAAAGCAAACCCTGGTCCTCCAGGCTCTGGGGTCTGTGACAAGGCCCCACTGGGACAGTGACACCTGTAGAAGCATCGAGAGGTGATTCTGTGCTTTGCCCAGTTCTCAGGCTTTGTATAAAATGCCACCTGGTTTGTGGCAGGGCCCTCCCCAGCCTTACTGGGACGCAGGTCCCCTAGCCTGCACCAGCCAGCCCCTGCTCTGCACTGAAGCAGAAAGCTCCCCTGTGCCACAGCAGCTCCCCCACTCAGTAACGGAGTGGGGAGGTGAGCCCCACAAACAGAAGGTGGCCCTGCCCCTCTGCTCCTCACAATCACCCCATCCCACTGGGGGCTGGGCACATGTGACCCTGACAAGCTCCTTCTGGGCCTCAACCCTCATCTAAGAGACTATTCCCCAGCCTTCCCTGCCCCAGCCTTCCCTGCCTCCAGCCCCCTCCCTGTCCTGCCTTAACCCTTTCCTAGGTTCCTTGGTCCCTCAGGATTTGGTCCAAGGTGACCCCAAAGCCCTTTGGGATGTGACCTGAAAGCCCCTGCCTCGTAATCATCCCTGTCCCATGCCACTTCCTGATGCTTTTGCTAGCCCCCCTGCCCTGCCTTACTCAGGAGGGCCCCCGGGTGGTAATACTGATTGTCCACTGTAGCCACAAATAGAAGGCACCCCAAAGAGCCCGGGCATCTTTATTTTTTTTTAACCAGTACAATCCTATGTCCAGCTGCGATCTTTGGAGGAGCCCCAGTGTGTAGAAACGGATGAAACCGATCAAACACCTGGTCATCTGCCTACTGGTTCCCTTTGCCCCTCCCTCCTTGGAAGTGAGGGCCCACTCCTTGCAAGCCCACCCTGACTCCTCAGCGCTTCTCTCCAGCTGGTTCCAAGCAGGGCAGGCCAGGCGGTGGCTGCAGACCAGGTGCCAGCAGCTGGCTGTTGACCGAGAAGTGGCCAGAGCTCAGGGTTGCTTGCGGCGAGATTTCCTGGTCCAAGGAAACGAGGAAGTCGGGGTGGTGTCAGGTTGCTTAGCCAGGCGTATCTGTGTTTTAGGAACTGTGGGTTTGTTCCTACAGCAGGGACTCATGATGTTTTGTGAACAGTGACTGCCCTTCCGGTTTGTTGTCCCGACCCAGGCTTCGGAGCAGACCTGGGTTCCGTTAGTCCATCACCACACCAGAGTCACCTCACATCTCTGAGCCTCGGTTTTCTCTTGCAAAAAGGGGGCTGTAGTCTCTACTCTGAAGCAGTGTGGGTGGGATGCTTGATGTGTGGCCTAGCCGTGTGTACAGCACATGGCAGGTGCACGGTCACATTCCGATGTCCCCAGCACTGTGAGGGTGCCATTCGCTGTTCCAGATGAGAAAACCGAGGCTCAGGAAGCTGACCTTCCTCGCGCTGCTTCTCCTTACGAGCCTCCCGAGCCGTCTTTTGTAAACACGGCATAATGGTCCACCCTCCTCCTCCTGAGGCTTGCCTCGGACAGACGAGAGGCTGTGTGCGAGCCCCTTTGCATGCCCAGCTCTCCTCCACTTGGAGACTAAAGGCAAGAGTCAGAGGCCAGGGTAAGGGCTCACTTCTGTGTCCTGCTCCTGCCACCTGCTTTAATATAAAATCTCAGTTGCCCTTTTGGATGAATGAGCCATTTGAGATCCCTCAAACCAAGGAAGAAACCTCCCTGAGGTCTGTTCTTCTCTCTCCTGCTTGGTTGCCTCTTTGCCCTCGGCCCACACCCCCTTTAGTGCAGACCCAGGTCCAGGAGGGTTCTGCTCTCAAGCACCAGTGTGAAGACCCCCAGCCACCAGGCAGGCCCAGGAGAGGGCATTACCCCTGACGCTGTGAACCTACCTGGTGCCTCTGAAAGATAATTCCATGGCAGAAACTTACCTCGCATCACACTGCCCTGAGCAGGGACGAGTTCCCGGGCAGAGGAAGGTCACAGGGTGGTGTGGTCTACAGTCTTGTTCTCCACACCACTGGGCCAAGGTCAGTCAAGGCCCAAGGGGCCTCGGTCGCCAGCTGTGTGCTGAAAAGGAAGAGTCCACGACACAGCTTGCTGCCTCCAGGCTGGCGTGGGTCCCTGGGGATCATGGGCCCATGGGTCTGTTGCCTCAGAGAGCAGTGCTGGGCGCCAAGTGGGGCTTTCCCGGGCCTCCTTTCCCACTTCCCCCTCAGACCCCAGCTTGGGTGCCCCCTCCCTTGTCAGGGCTGCAGTCCTGTCCTTTACAACTGCCCTGCCACCAGCTTCAGTGACCCCCTCCCTCACACCCACTGTCACCATCCTATCAGCCGCCAGCACGTCCCCCAGGACCCAGCTCCCTCCAGACAGCTCTCAGGGCCGAGGTGGAGCAGGGGGTCCAGGCAGAGGTGGAGAGGCAGTGTGGTTAGGAGCAGGATGCCGGCACGCCGTGGACGAACGGGATGAGCCCCGCTCCATTCCCTGCTCAGTGGCTGGGGAAGCCGCTTCTCCTGTCTCAGCCAAACTCTCCTCACTTGCCAAAGGGACCTCATGACGAAGCCCAACGTGATTGTGGGGCACAGTGAGGGACACAGGCCTGCTGACAGGGCGACCCCAACAGAGGTCGGTGGGGAAGAGCAGGGCCACTGTGTAAGGGCCTCTCGCCAGGGAACGTGGCTTTTGTCCCAAAGTGACGGGAGCCGTGGAAGACTCAGGAATCATCTGAGAGACAGGATTGGAAGTCAGATAGTCAGAGCTGGGCCCGGAGAGCTAGTGGTTCGTCCCACTTCACAGCTGGCTTCAGTTGATCCTGGTGGCAGAAGGGTAGGTGGGCCTGCCCTGATTGATTGGGCTGCACCCGCCACCAAGATGAAACCTGCAGGACAGGTGTCTGGGCTGGCCGGGTCTCTGGGTCACTGGGCCCACACCTGGCCCACTGGATCAGAGCCCCTGGGGTGGGGCCAGACACCTGCACTGTGGATAAGCCCCAGTGATTCCCAAACACTCCACAGGCAGGAAAGCCGTGGCCCAGAGTAGGGAGGGTCCTTTGCCCAGAGCCCCACAGCACGCTGGGAGCTAAGTGTGGCACTGGGGCCCCTGGACCCACGACCAGGTCCTGAGGTGTGCGCCCCACCTTGGCCCCACTCAGGTACAGTGCTGTTTGCTGGCATTCTCCTCAGCCTCCTAGCCGGGTGAAGCCCACTCACCCTTCAGTCCAGCTCACCTCGGCTTCCCCTCGCCTTCCAGTGCCCGTGAGTCTGGCTGTGGCTGCACATTCACGGGTCCCTGTGCAGTGGGGGTCGTCTCAGGCACCCTCCCCACCAGGCCTGACACAGTGCAGGGGCTTGGCCACTCGCTCCATCTGTTCCTCACGGGGCTGCCAGAGTCTTGTTCTTTTACCTGCCATTCAGCAGAAATCGGGTCCCTTTGTTGTGCCAGGGTGCTGGGGTCCTCCTGACATGGCTCTGCCTAGACAACGAGTGGTCGGTAGGGGAGACCACCACACAAACGGAAGCCCAAGGCCTGAGAGAGCTCTGGAAGGGTGCTCCCGAGTCATGAGGGACTCGTGAGGCGGAGCCGAGGGAGCCATCCTGTGGAACCATGGAGCCCCTGCTTGGGTGTGATGGGCCGAGGGGCAAGAGCTGGGTCCAAACTCCTGAGAGAAAGGCGTGGCCCGGGCCCTGTTCTGTCTCCCCGAGCAACCCTTCACCCAGAGGCCTGGCTCAGGTCCGTTTCTTCTCTAGCGCCTCTCTTGCGGCCCCCCCAACACCAATGAGTCCTTCCCAAACTGTTGCTTAGACAGAAGAGTAAACCCCCTGCTGCCCGATAGGCTGTGGCCTCGGTGAGACCAGGGGGTGTGTGTGGGGCACAAGCCCAACACAGAGCAGGAGCTCAGGGGCTAGGTGTTGACGGGGTCAGAACTGGCTGCGAGTGCTAAGACTCCACGTGCATGGCTTCTAAGAAACGGCACCGCGGGTGAGCATGTCAGTTATGACACTTTACAGAGTGCTGCCGTGTCCACATTTTGTCTGGGCCTTGCGAGAAAAATGTGGTAAATACCATCTTCTCCGCATCGCACATCAGGAACCTCAGACTCTGAGAAGTGAAGGGACCGGCCCAGGTTCATAGGGCCCACAGCTGATGGTCTGTCCACTCCACTGTCCTTCACGGGCCTTGCTGGACCTCCCCCAGACCTAGGGCGGGACAAGCAGGCAGTGTCAATGCAGGGCATCCTGCTGTCCTCCTGGCCCCTCTGTCCGGGCTGCACGGCAGGTCCAGTTGAATGGCCTGCCTCCCCTGCCTAGCAGCTGTCCAGGATCTGGCCCAAAGCAGGGGTCCCTCAGGAAAAGACCAAAGGCCAGCCTTTTAACGTGTCTGGGGTTTTCCCGCCTGCTGCAACAGGGTTTGCTCCTGGGCCCCTTCCCATCTTAGACCCCCTAGCCCATGCCTGGCCTCCCACCCTCTAGCCCAGCCCTGTGGGTAAGGGGACCGGGCCCCATGGGCGCACATCTCACCTCCTCGGGCCCCCACCCTGAGCCACCCTCGAGGATCCCTGTCGAGGGCCCAGCTTGCTGGCCTACTCTGGCTCACCCATCACCCTGAAGCCTCAGAGTCTTGGTTTCAAATACCAGCTCCTCCCAACGCCTGTGTGACCCGGGACACAGGGCTGGCTTCACAGGTATGTGACCCAGGCACTCGCCCAGGCTCTGCCCTTAGAAGGGCCCACCGTCTGCTGCCTATCTTGAAATTCTTAAGTTTTGGGCAAGTGCCTTTCATTTTTATTTCACACCGGGTCCCACAAATTACGTAGTAGATCCTGCCTGGACAAGTTACTCAACATCTCTGAACCTCAGTTTCTCTGCCTATGAGAGGAGCCCCCCTACTGGGGCTGCTGTGAGGCTCCTGGAGGTTAATGGATGAGAAGGTGCTTTGTCAACTGTAAGGGACTGTGCCCTGGGAGGTTTGTTCCCCTGGTGGCTCCAGGTGGACAGGGGAGCCTTTAGAAAGAACCGGTAGCTCTCAAGGCGCGGCGGCTTCAGGGAGAGCCTGGAGGACCCACAGGGAAGCCCCAGGACGAAGTCCTTCAATCGCTGGACAGCGCTCTGGGCTGGGCTGTGGTTTTGCCCTCGCCCCCTTCACAGCCCCAAAGGGCTGGCCGTTGGACTCGAGCCTCCATTCCCACTGTGCTTCTGGCTGGCTGTGGCTTCACGGATAGGCTTCCAGAACCACATGTACCCTTAGCCCTTTCTGGCCCTGGGACGGGGTGGGAGCTGGGATGAGCCCTCTCCTCTAGCCTCTCTCGGGGCCAGAAATGCCACCGCTGCAGCCCCAGCTCACATTTGCTGCTTGTATTTGGTGTGACCCTGTTGTCATGGGAGAGGACAGAGCGCCTGCTTTCTGAATCAGACAGAAGGGCACTAATACCAGGCCTGGGTGGCCTCTAGTCCTGGGGAACAGAGGTGAGGCTGGCTCTTCACGGCACTCAGAGATGGGGGCCGGGCGGTGACCCAGGCTCACCGCCATGCAAGGCAAGGAGCGCCTTAGCAGCACCCAGTAGCCTCTACCTGGAAACTGCCACGGACAGGCCTTGGTCCCACCCACGTCAGCCTGTCCTGTAACTGTGGACCTCAGTCGACCTCCCTCTTTAGCCCAAAAGCCCGGGGAAACTTCACCGTCACCCTTTCCCTGTGTCAGTACAGTGTCCATTTGTTAGCCTCAGAGCAATACAGCTAAGGTGGGCATGGCAGAAACTACCAACCCTGTGCTGTAGGGGGACTGGGGGCCCAGGCAGATGCAGTAGCCTGCTGGAGGCCCCCCACCAGGGAGCGACATTGGGAACCCGCTGATTGCTGGCTGCTTACTCCGCTCCCCTCCCCCAGCACAGGGCCTGGCAGAGAAGGCCCTCTCTGAATGTTGGCTCTTAGCACTACTGCACCAGCCTGAACCCACTGGCTCGCGAGAGTGAGGCCATGGTCTGCAGGAGGAAGGACCACGGGGAGGCCATGAACGTCCCATAGGAGGACACTGGTGACCGGGCCTAGGAGGGCAGCAGTAAAAGCAGGGGCCGGAATCAGATGTCAAAAAGGTAGCAAGACCAGCCCTGGGCCCCAGGTGAGGTGGGGGAGGGCACATCTGAGGATGTGGCCTGGGGGCAGAGGGCAGGTGGATGAGGGCAGGGAGCCTGGAAGAGGAGCCTTGGGGGGCAGGGGAGATGGTGCGTGCTTGGCTGCACAGGGCCCTGGGGCTGGGGCTGGCTGGAGAAGGGGCTCTGAGGCTGGCAGGTGGGCTGCAGTTAGCCCAGCCGGGGCCCCCAGCTCTGCCACTTACTGGCCACACAGCCCTGGGCAGATTCCAAGCACTGCACCCATTCCTCACCAGAGAGGTAGAGGGCACAGAAGCCATTCCACAGAGCTGCTGTGAGTGTGGGGGACGAGGCCTGGAAGGCTGAGGTGGGCCTGGTGCAGATAACCTGCCAGACAAGGAGTTGGCGGGGGGGGCAGTCAGTACCCAAGAGCAGCCCACAGGCTCCCCCCAAGGGGAGCTCCCCCTTTCTCAAAACCTGAAGTTTAGGCAATAGCTATTGTCTAGGGCAACGCAGGAGACTAAAGTGAGCACAATGCAGGAAAGAGGGTGGGTAGCCATTGAGACTTGACCTCAGCCCCCTCTCGGCCTCCATCTGTCTAGTGGGCAGGTTGCCAGCAGGTCCCTGAGGCCCTGCTCTGGAGTCGCCTGTGGGACTCCAGAAATGGGAAGGGCCTACGAGACCCTTGGAGCCTGTCTGGTCAGGTCCGTGTCTCAGGACCACAGCCCCAGGGTCCATGCTGCGCCCCACCTGCACCACCAGGGAGAGGCCTTGTGGTCATCCTGCTGTCCCTGGGGAAGGCCACCCAGCCGTGCCCCAGCCCAAGCGCTCAGACCCTGCTGCGCCTCTGCCCCCAGAAAGTTCCCCTACCTCTCCCAGGACCTGAGCCTAAGGACCTGCACCTTAGAGCAGGCAGGTGCTCTGCCCCCTTCCCAGAAGGGCTCTGCCACATGAAAGGCTGAAAAGGCACTCACGGGTGGTGTCCGTTGGCTCTTTGATTTGGGACTGGGAGGTGGAATTTCCCTCTTTGGTTGTAACCCCGGGAGAGGAAACTAGCATTTGTTAAGCAACTACTAGAGGTCAGAACCCAGGCCAGGCGCCAGTAAGTGGGGAGTTTGTTTGATCACCTCTGCCCTGGATGAGAAGGCTTGTCATCCTCATCTGCCAGGTGTGATGCTGAGGTTCAGCCCCAAGGGGCAACCTACCTGAGTCACTCAGTGAATGACTGAGCCAGGATTCACACCTTGGCTTGCCCAGCGCCACTGCCCCTATAGATGGTCCCGTGGGGAGATGGGAAGGCATGAACAGGCCATGTGCCAGTCAGAGCTCGGCCCGCGCTAACGCAGAGGCCAACCTGCACGAGTGCAGGGAAAGACAGTTGCTTTCTTTCTGCATCTGGGGAGATGGTCCTTGAGCTAGACCTTGAAACATGAGCAGGCAGGAGGCCTCCAGCCCCTGGGCCAGCACACACAGGGCAGGGAGGCTCACAGAAGCTGCCCACACCCCGCTGGAGGGCTAGGGTTTGTGGAGACACACTGGAAGACAGGCCAGAAATGGCCAGGAGCAAGGAGACTCCCTTTCAGTAGCAGTTACAGCCACTCCTGTCATGGTGAAGACATTAGCCTCGAAAAGAGGGCTGGGCGGCCCTCTGTGACAGGCAGCCCTGAGATCATTACAACACCCACCACAGCCACCCCATGAGTCATAGACGCACACTCACGCACACATAGAAGGGAAAGAGCGATTTCCTCCTCTCCCTGCTCTACCCACCCTTCACAAGACTCTGAATTTGGTCTACATAGCAGCAGAGACTGTTGGTAACTGGGGGTATGTATTCATATAGTCATTACTCCTACAAACTCCTCCCAGAGACCTGAAGGCAGCTCGCTGGAATCAGCACAGATGGACGACAGAATAAACGGGAACTTGGGGAAAAGGCCCACAGGGCCAGGCTCCCAGGGTAGGCTAAGGGAGGCAGGCAGGAGATCTGAGGGGCCCATTGGCTCCACGCTTCCTAACAGCCAGGAGAAGACGGAAGCCCATGCAGGCACAGTTCCCACAAGATCAAAGCACACCAGATGCTCCAAGAAACCCAGATTGAAAGGCTCAGAGGTCCAGGAGCTGGGCCCCGCCGTGTGCGGGCCACCTGAGCCCTGGTGACCCGGCTCTGCCAGCCCCTTCTGTGGGCCTGGGGAGGATCACTCTCACCACACGACAGGTTCAGTGACCTTAGTTATGCCCCAGCCACTCCAGCCCCTTTGAATTTGCAAAAGAGAAAAAAAAAAAGCCCCAGACAAGCTTCAAGTGGACAAAAACCAGACGACTTTGGCGTATCACTCAGTGAGAACAGATGTTGGGCCGAGAGCCGCATGGAGTGATGGATGGTGTGTGGGCTCTGAGAACCTCCCCCTGTGACTCCATGGCCAGGGCCACGGCCATTCCATGCTGACAGTTTGGGAGCCCAGGGCACACCAATCTGGTCCGGGTAGGGCGAGGGTTTAGGATTCTGGCCTGGGCAGTGAGATAGCAGCCAGGCCGATCTCAGCACTGGCCCCCTGTTGGCAGTGACCGTTACACAAGCACAGCCCTCTGCAGTTTGCAAGCACTTCTCCCGCCCATCAGCATCATGAGGCTCAGCAGCAACCCCGCAGGAATGGTGTCATGCTCCCATTTTACAGATGGTAGCATGGGGCTCAAAGAAACCCCGCAGCTAGAGGGTATCAGCCAGAATTTGAACTCAGGTCTCCTCTCAGGAGATCCCCCCCATGGATGGGGTGAGGAGGTGTCTTCTGTTTGAGGAGACTGAGCAGATCTGTTTCTTTCTCTCCCCAGAGACGTGTGCAGTAAATAATGGAGGCTGTGACCGTACGTGCAAAGACACGGCCACCGGCGTGCGATGCAGCTGCCCGGTTGGATTCACGCTGCAGGCTGACGGGAAGACGTGCAAAGGTCAGCACGGAGCCACTCGGTCATGTGCCTTCCTCCACTTGCCGGGCCCACTGCAGAGCAGGGGCTGCATGGTGGGGGGCGTGGGACCACGTGTGACTGCAGGGCCAGGAAACTCAACAGTCACCTCCATTTCTGTGGGAGAGGCCGAGAAGAGGGAGGGTTCACAGCGCGCTGCCGCACAGGGTACCAGGGAGCTACCTGTAGGTTCCTGGGCAAGAACACAGGGTTCTCGTATCAAAGAATTTGGCTGCATGTGGGGTGACAGGTGCCTCGGCGATCCACGTGGCTTCCCAAAGGGGTGCGGCGTGGCGTGTTTCCTCACCCCCATCTTAGTTGTGACAGCATGGTACAGGGTGGCTTGGGAAGTGCAGGTCTGTTCACACAGCGGTGGGATTGTCTAGTGGTCACTGTTAGCAAACTAAGGACACTGTGTGTCCTTGTCACTGGACGAGTGACGTTGTGGGGGGACCTCAGCTGAAAGACGGAGGAAGCAGAAGGACGTCTGTGTACAGTTGGAAGACGAGGACCTGGAGGGTCTGAGAATCCTTGCCCTGGGAAGGGGCTGGGAAGCGAGAGCGGGCTGAGCTTTGGAGACTGAAGGGGCCAGCCCTGCAGCGTGGGGGGGCCAGCCCAGGCAGGGAGGCAGGCCCACACACCAAAGCCCCCTCAGGGAGTGAGGTGTGGCCGCTCAGCGCCCCCCCAGAGCCTGGCCCTTCGAGGCCTGGCTAACTTGGCCACCTTCTTCCTCCCACCTTGCCAGAAAACGAGGCAGGGCTGGAGGCAGCATGGAAACGGAGAAGCACTGGAGCTTCCAAAGTCCTGTGAGTGAAAATATTCACAGTGGAGGCTTCGGGCGATTTAAATAGTCTGCGGTGGGCTTTTTTTAAGCCTGTAAAAATAAGGAGGTCACAGTGTGTGACCTCCTTCCTGCCACTGTGCTGGGAAGGACCTAGTGACTGTTGACAGAAATAACAGTTCTTCCGCCGGTTTATTTGAAAATAAAGCCTTTCTGTAGCTGCCGCTCAGCCCATTCAGCGCCAAGGTACATTCCTGGCGGGCTGGTGGGCAGGCAGGTGGTATCTGAGGCCGCGCCATGTGGATTTGATGCCAAGAGGACAGCCAGCGGTTCCCCCCCCCACCGGCCGTCCTCACAGCCCAACAGTGTCACAGCCTGGCCCCTTGCCCTTGGAGCCGGGACAGAAGAGGGTAGAATCAGACCACTCTGTCCCCCTCCAAGGCTCAGCAATGACCCAGGACCAGAGGAGTGGGCATGGCTTAATTCCTGAGGTGAGGCCAGGCTTACCTGTCTGGGCCGGAAAGTGGTCTCAGCTGTCATGTGGCCCCAGAGCACCTGAGAGGTGGCTGCCCCAGCCAATCCCTTGGTCACCTAGGGGGCATCCATCTCCACATCACCCCTTCAATGTCTGGGGGAGGTGCTAAGGGCGCTGTCCACACAGCCCCAAGCTCCCCATCTTTCCTGTGGTTCCTCTTGAAACAGTCAGCCCTTTACCTTTGGCCAAGCTTCACCCCCTCTCCCCTGGAGTCAGGGACTCCTCTCCTTCACTCATGTTCCAGACGGGTGTTTCTGGGCTCCTGTGTGCAGGTGCTGGGGAGACAAGTGAATGAAACATTCCCCACCAAGTGCAGAAGACAGATTTTCATTTTTTAAAATCACCAAGATAAACGTGTTGGTGTCGGATGGAGAAGAACCACATGGCAGGAGAGAGGGGCCCAGGCCTGGCCTGGGCTTGAGGAGACAGAGAGGGCGGAGGGAGAGGCGTCAATCAGGGCAGCACTTCCCGCAGCAAGTGACTGCTGTGCAGAGGCCCAGGGTTCAAGGGCCCAGAGGCAGCCAGTGTGCCCGGGTCCAGGGAAGCTGGGCCAGGTAGCACAGGGCCTATGAGCCAGGGCAGGGGCTGACCTTTCATTCTTTGAGCCTTGGTGAGGCCCCAGAAGCGACCGGGTGGGGGCAGCGCAGGCCCAGGTTTTTATTTTGAGACGATCCCTGGCCACTGCTTAGATGGGGGCTCTCTGTGCAGGGTCAGGAAGAGCCATGAGGCAGCTGCTGCCGTCACCCAGGCTTGAGACAAACAGTGGCTTGGGCCAAGCGGTGGCAGTGGAGGTGGACAGGAGTGTTCTGGATAGTGTAATAAATATTAGAATTTGAGGATCGCGGACCAGTCTAGCATGGCATTATATGAACCTCATAGCATCTTCCGATCAGGGAACTCTGGAAACCAAACCTCGACCTCCAGACCCCGGGGTTTGCTGTCTGAGAGCTTCAGGCTCACTGCCTGAATCCCCCGCGGTCTGGTTGGAGAGGTGCAGGTCAGGGGGTGGGGGTTGGCAGGGGCAAGCCCCGCTGGTGGTTCCCAGCAAACTGGAGGCCCTGGCCCTGGGGTTCCAGCTCCTCAGTCAGCGTGCCCGCTCTGGTCTGAGCAAGGGCCCAGAGGAGGAGATCAAAGGAGTGATTTCAAAGGGTCAGTGTTTCTGAAAGCCAAAAACTCACTGTCAAGCAAGACCGATGGCTGGAGGGTAGAGGTAGCAGAGGTCTCAGAAAACCCGGAGCCGGAAACCCTGGGCTGGCAGTGATCACACGGCAGGTGGAGGCAGGCGTGGGAAAGTGGGGGTGTTCTGCCTAAAACATGGGGGCCGGGGGGTGTAGTCTGGAGGATTTGCCCCAAGCCCTCGCTTTGTTTCAAGAGTGTGGATGTTGCAAGGGTCCAGTCTCAAGGCTCCCTGTTTGGTGCTGTACCTACTTGACACTGGCAGGCACCTTGCTAATTGGCCCTTCCGAGAGGAGGGAGGGCTGGGGCCTCGACTCCCGGAGCTGGAGCCTGGATTTCCTCAGGCACACCAGCCACTCCTCCCAACACCTTCCAGAACAGTCTGGGAGAACCCCACCCACCTCCTGTTTCCTCTTCTCCCTCACCTGCCTTCTGCCAGGCCAGCCTAGCCCAGCAAGCAGCCTGCGCTCCCCACTAGGGTGTGGCCAGCCCACTCCCCCAGGACGTCCCTCTACTCCACTCCCACCAAAGCCCTCACGCACATGCCCCGGGTTGCCAGGCTGTGTCCCCCTCCCCCCCCACACACATTGATGCTGAAATATTGACAGATACATTTGAATGATCCACATGATGGCCCAAGACCCCACCCTTCTCTCAGCCACCCAAACGCATGCATCTGTTCATTCAGTGACACTCCTGGGCAGGCCTCATGCTGGGCCCTGGGGCTCCACACCGGAGCTGGATATCCTCATCTCTGTCCTCGAGGCCCCTCTCGTCACCCTGAGGGCAGGTCCAGTGACAAGGAGAGCAGCTAACTCTGGAGAGAATGTCACGGAAGGCTTCCAGAGGGGCAGTTGTTCCAGGGGGCAGGCTGGAGTGGAGGCTGCACCCAGTGGGGCGGCCAGAGTCTGGGCTGCCAAGGCAGGAGCCCAGCATGCAGAAAGAGGAAGCACGGCTCCCAGGCCCAGGCCACAGAGGGAAGGGCCGCGAGCCTCTGCAGAAGGGGCTGGACATTTACCCAGGGCCAATGGGAGGCCACAGAAGTCTTGTGACCAGATAGGGGACTTCTGGCCACCTAGTGAGGGGTAGGTGCGAGCACAGTGGAGAAGGAAGGGAGTCTTAGAGGGGCAGGAAGTGGAAAGAGGAGCTGCACCCCCGGGATGCACCCCATCCGAATGAAGGTCGAGGGGCTGTGTGAGCCCAGCGCCCCCTCACTATATCCTGGGCTCGAGCTGGGGGATACTTCCCCCTGTCTGACCCGCAGACAGCCCTCTACACCAGGCTAGGCCTCCAGCACACATGCCTCCTGCTTCCTGTCTGGTTGCTATGACAGCCCCTTAGCTGACAGGCCCATATGGGGAAGGGATGGGATTGGGGGTTCCAGAAGGCCTGTGGCATTCCTGAGGAGGCAAACCCCAGGTGCATTCAGGCTCACCAATGATGCTATGAGAGGTGCCTGTTAAAGCCGGGTTCACAGATGGGGAGCCTGGGCTCAGAGAGGTGCCTTTCCCTGCCCAGGATTACACAGCTGGCGGAGGCAGAGCTGAGCCCAGGCTCCATTCTCCTGCCAGAGGCTTCTAGCCTGAAATTCCCGTCTTCCTATAAGCCCCAGGGGAGGGGACGATGGAGGTGCCCGGACTCTCCCTGGACAGGTCCTCACTGGACTTCACGTCTGCTTCCCCTGGAGGCTGCAGGGCCAGTGTGGCTCATTGGAGAAGGCCCCTGGGAGACAGCAGGAGCTGGGCTCACATCTGGCTTGTGTGTCGCTATGATCCCCTCTGTAAAGGGGGAGATCGGGCCCCCAGTTGTTGTGCGGATCACACAAGACCTTGCCAGAAATGCTTGCCCTGCATCAGCACGAGATGGTACCCAGTAAGTGAAGTGACTACCAGGGCCCCACTGCTTATTCCAGCCTGGGCTCACCCTTAGACAGCTCTGTCCCCAAAACGTGGGCTTGGGGATGTATGCGGACCTCCCAGTGCTGTGAAGTCATTGCTCTCCGTGATCATTTCAGTGTGCACACATAGAGCCCCGCATGTGTTCAGAGCGGGGAAGTCCCCCGGCCCATGGTGGCAGAGCCAGGGCTCGGAGCCAGGGCTGCTGAAGCGCACGCACCCCACTGCCTCCCTTAGTGGGGAGCACCTCAGGTTGCCCTCCCTTCCCACCCTCCTGGTACCAAAATCTCCTGAATATGCAGACAGAATGGGTCTTTGGGGTGGAAGTGCCTGGGGTGGGGGGAGGCCAGCCAAGAGCAAGAGATGCAGGGCTCGCCCACCGCATGCCCTGTGTTTCCCAGAGCGCAGTCCCACGAGGCTTCCAGGGTCGGCCCCTGCGAGGCTCGCTGAGCTGTCCACTCCCAGGGGCTCAGGAATTGCCTGCGTTGGGTCTCAGCCTCGCTCTCTTTAAACCACCCCTTCTCCCAATGAACTTGACCACCGAGCGGGCTATTGTTTTGTTGTTGGGGAACTCTGCTTTAGGACTTTGAACAGGTGTCATGTCCAGCCTGTTTGGTTTGAGGAAAAAGAAGCGAGGGTAGCATCTGAGAGGCTCTGCCAGAGACTGGAGTCGCTGGGATAGGACCCCTTCTTCTCTGGGGGAGCTCAGTAAAATGGGGGCAGCCTGACCTTGATCCAAGGGAGGTGGCCACTTGCACAGGACAGGGGCATCCAGACCGTCACGCTCAGGGCAGGCTCAGCGGGCGCTGGAATCTGAGCGGGCAGATGTGCTGTGATGTGGCCAGAGGCCAACGTGCAGTGGTCCTTTCTTAGAACAGAAAGGACTGCTGTTCTCCCTGCTGGGAGGGCCTCTTCCATCACTTCCTTTTCACCGCCTCCAAGGCAGGGTGCGAACCCCATCCTGGAAGTCATCTCTCACTTCTGTCACTAGTGCTAGGTCACGTCTGGAGGAGGTGACCGGGGTGGGAGGCCGGGGGCTGTGGGCCCAAGGGGAACTTGGGAGTAGGAAGAGGCACCTCAGGGACAGAGTCTCTAAGGACAGTCTGCCGGGCTGGCCTGAGCCAAGAGCAAAGCCCAGATGAGCATGGCAAAGGGGGGTGGGGGGACTCACACGGGTCAGGGAGAAGTTCAGGAGGCATCAGCCGACAGGCCGCGCTGTGCGGGAGAAAGCTGCCGTCACTGCAGGTATGGGACGCTCGGGAGGAGGACATTTATGGCATGGGTCAGGCCAGGTGACCTTCACAGTACAGCCATAATTCTTTAAATACTGAGTAAAGAATTGGCTCAAACCAACAGGCGCGAGTTGGAATAGGGTAGCAGGAAAAACTAGACTGAACACCCCTCCTCCCTCTCCCAGCTGTAGCGTCTTCAACCAGGTAGAACTTTACTCCACCTTTCTAAGCCTCAGTCTCTCCATCAGTAAAATGGGCCATAAACCTACTTTTGAGGAAGAGTTCATTGAGCCCTGACTAAGCACCAGTACCTTATGGATGTTGTTTCGTTTATGCCTCGTGGTGTTCTTCCAAGTAGATGCACTTCTGATCCTTGTCTGACAGACCTGGAGCCAAGGCTCTGGGAGTCCAGCAGCTTGTCCAAGGTCACAGCCATCAGGAGGCAGCCTGCTAGCCCCGGCCTCGCTGCCCTCCAGGCTGCTGCCCTGAATATGCGGATGAAAGGACGGGGTAGACATCCTTGTCCCTGTGGCCTTTCAAGACGCAGCAGATATCACTTCCTCTGCCTTCTGTGCCATGAATGCCAGGCTTGCCAAGTCCCAGGGGGAAGTGATGGAACCCATCCTCCTGACCCCCACCGCTGTGAGCCCCCCACCTGCGTGGTCAGTTTCAGGGACCTGAGGTCAGCCCTGGGCAGTGGGCAGCAGGCCAAGCAGGGAAGGGAGGTCTGGGCCGTTGTCCCCCACCTTGTGGCCCGAGCCCATTTTCCTGGCCCCTCCCTCTTGGCTCCACAGACATCAACGAGTGCCTGGTCAACAACGGAGGCTGCGACCACTTCTGCCGCAACACCGTGGGCAGCTTCGAGTGCGGCTGCCGGAAGGGCTACAAGCTGCTGACCGACGAGCGGACGTGCCAAGGTGAGCCTGCTCTGTGCCCCAGGCAGCCATCGGGCCTGGGGACGTCCCCATCCTCATTGGATCCCTTCCCCTCCCAGGCTCCTGGGAGAGGAGGTGAGCGTGGGGTTGGGCCTGACAGGCTGGGCCTGACAAAACAGGTAGTTTTTGGGTCTTAGCACGTACTCCTGGCTTCGCTGCCCTATATGACTCTAGGTGCCCTCAGAAGCCATCTTGTCCAATCTGTCCCTTTTATGGATGGGAAACCGAGGCC
This sequence comes from Rhinolophus sinicus, assembly GCF_057876585.1. Lineage (NCBI taxonomy): Eukaryota > Metazoa > Chordata > Mammalia > Chiroptera > Rhinolophidae > Rhinolophus > Rhinolophus sinicus. The sequence goes on from NC_142501.1 coordinate 7,043,000, forward strand.
CAGGGAGGACTCAGCACGTGTCCCAGGTGGCATAGCGAGTCAGTCAGTGGCAGAGCTCATCAGCTCTGTCTCTCCCCTCCCCTCCTCTGCCCTCCCCTCCCCTCCCTTTCCCTCCTCTCCCCTTGTTGGTGCCCCCAAGCCTCCTCCAGTGGTTTCCGAGGTGGGATACTGCCACCTGGTGGAAGACATAACACATTGCAGGCACTCTCCAACAGTCCCTCCTTAGGGTTCCAGGGCGCCTGCTGAGCTGGAGTGATGGGTAGAGAGGTCTGCGCAGAAGCCAAAAACCAGAGCCTAGGACAAGTCCAGCAGACATCCAAGATGCAGTGAGAGCCCAGAGGATGGGCAGTGGAGAGAGAAGTTAGGGAAGGCTTCCTGGGGAGGGGATATTGGTGAAACCCTTGAATGATGAATAGCCATTTCCCAGGAGGGGTCAGGGAGGTCAGTGCACCAAGGAAGGGGCACCGCTGGGCTGAGGGAGTTTGGGGACCACGGTAAGCCGTGTGGGTCTGGATGAGCCATGCAGGAGACAGGGGTGCCCTGTGGGGCCAGCTTTGGGGGCGAGTGTGTGGGGAAGGGCCAGTCCCATCACTGATTACTCTGTCGTGGTCTCGTCGGTTCATTTCCACGGGATCCCAGCAGTTGCAGGCTGTACGTGGCCAAGTCTGTCCATGGGACTTGCAGCTTCTGCCTGTTAAGACGGCTTGGAGGCTGGCCCTGGGGCAGCTGGAGGCCCTGAGGGGCGAGGGACGTGCTCCTCAGAGGAAGGAGAGAGCAGGAGGCTGGTAAGGGAGGGTCCAGGGTCAGCCCGTCCTGGGGCTCATTATGTGACCTGGGCTACTGTCTTCCTCTCGGGGCAGAGGGTCCGCTGGGAGCACGGCATCTGTCCAGGCCCCAGTCAACACCCCTCTACACTGTGACTTTAGTTTCCCGTCTGCCTTGCTGCATTCTGTGGAGGGCCCTTGACTTTGTGTCCCCAGCTGCCCTGTGAGAAAGGCGGCGGCTGCCCAGGAGGAGGCAGTGATGTGTCTCTGGGCTCTGGCCACGTCTTCTCCCTCGTTTTCCAGGCTTACCTCTGAGGCCCTCGGGCTCTGGCCATGCCCCGACCCTGCTCCAGCACCGCTCTGGGATCCCCAGCTCCAGTAGAGAGGGGTCTAAGCTCCTTTGCTTGGCACTCATAGTCCTTGGCATGGGGACCCCAGACTGCCCTAGCCCCCTGAGCTCCACACAATCCCCTGGGCGCCCCATGTTGCACCTTCCAGCCTTTGCCTGTAGTGCACTTCCCTCTCATTCCTTCATCCCAAGCAGGCCCCATCCCTCAAGGTCCAGCCCAGGTGCCACACCTTCCAGGAGGGATCACAACCCCCGAGAACCCACAGTGTAATTCCTTCCTTGTGCTAGTGTGATTACAAACACGCATGTATTATGAATATGTGTGTGGTCACATGAGCTAATATAGTCAGAGAATGAACTCCAGCTACAGCTACGGTGCCCGTGGAGAGGCAGGAGCCTCCCAGCAACTGTCCCGTGGAAGCCGTGTTCCTGATGTACGGCCAGGACAGACTTAGCTCCTGTGAGCACATGGTTTATTTCCCCCTTTCTGGTAACAAGCACTCTATGCCCCCGTTTCCCTTGTTTCCCTAGCTGCCAGGAAGCTCAGAATAAAATGTCACACACTGTCAAGGCTCCCTTGTTATCCATTATGGGTAGCATATCTCTCCCCCTCCCCCCTTTCTATTTGTGCCATTTCCCTCATTTTCTCAAGAGACATCTTGGGGTGATGAGAAAATATACTTTGATCAGTATCCAAGAAGCCTGGTTTCATGTCACAATTCAGCTGCTTCCCCAGGCAAGCCCCAGGCAATTTCCTGCAGGTGTGGGTTAAAAACCAACCCTAATTACAGTGGAATGTGAGATACTAAAATGATGGAGATTGATAATAACCCTGTCTATTCAAAATATTCCTACCCTGCCCGCCTCCAGAAAATCACGTGAGATGGCTTCTAACCCAGAAAGGTGGGGTTAATGGCAACAAAATGGAAAAGGGGGCCGCGACAGGCAGTGGGGCCCAGGGGCTGCCTGTGCACAGATGTATGTCGTGTGACTGAGTGACAGGCGAGCCCTTGCACCACACCCTGAAGCTCCTCCCCAAACTTTGTCTCCCTGTGGCCACAGACATCGACGAGTGCTCCTTCGAGCGGACCTGTGATCACATCTGCATCAACTCCCCGGGCAGCTTCCAGTGCCTGTGTCACCGCGGCTACACACTCTATGGGACAACCCACTGCGGAGGTCTGCAGCCCGCCCGCCAGGGCCACCTTCCCCCTGAGGCACGCGCCTGGCCGCACGGCCACCTACACTGCACCCCACACCCCGACCCCGACCCCGACCCTGACCGGCCTGGGAGAGACCTAAGCAAGGCTGGGGCCTGATGCCCGAGGGGCTTCGCCAAGGGCAAGGCAGGAGGACAGGGGGGAGGAGGGAGCGAGGAGGGGGGGAAGCGGGGCGGGGCAGCAAATATCCACCAGGTGCCAGGCCTCTGCCAGGTTGTGGGCATAGGCCTGGAAACAGCAGTTACAGGGGGCCACAGTCAGAAAGGGGGGTAGCCCCTACGTAGAGAATCCCAAGGACAGTTCATTCCATTGGAAGAGGGTGAGGACAAAGAAGGGCAGGGTAGGAGACAATGGGGGGTCCTAAAGGAGGAGTGTTAGGGTCAGGAGGAGGGCGAGCATTTCCGAGTGCAAAGGCCTGAGGCAGAGGGAGTGCAGAGGGCACACGAGGCAGCCTGTGAGGCTGGAGCCCCGTGAACATGGTGGGAGGTGCAGACAGTGAGGGCACAGGGCTCCGGGAGCCCCTGAGGCGACTTGGGGTTTTATTCCCAGTGAGATGAGGAGCCACTGGAGGCTTTAATCAGGGGTGTGACACGGCCAAGTTCATGTAATGAGATTGCTCTGCCTGTTACATGTTTCAGAGAGCGGAACCCAGGCACCAGTGGGGAGATGGCCCCAGGCATGGGAGCTGCGGGAGCTCGGGCAGGGTGGGGAGCGATGCAGAGAAAGGCGAGGTTCTAGATGTATGTAGACGCCACAGGCAATGGGACGTGAAGATGTATTGGCGGGGAAGGTGGGGTTGCCAAGAATGGCTGCGTGGTCCTGGGTGTCTCTTCCTTTCCTGTGACGTAGGGTAGCCACCCTCTGCCTGCTGTGTGGCTGTGATGGTCCAACAGGGTCAGGCAGTGAAGTGATGAGACACAGCTGGTGCTGGGCACCCCTGAGGTGGGCTGCAGGTTCTCCTGGAAGGACTCCCCAAAACCTGAGCACCGGCTTCCCTGGGCCTGCTGCTCCCTGGATGCAGGCGGCCCAGGAGCCCCCAGCGTGAATGAGATGCAGCCCTTTCTCCCCATCTCCAGCTTTTAGTCTTTGGTGGTGAAAGGGGGGAGGGCCTTAGAAGTGACTTCTTTCAGCCTGGTGCCTATTGTACAGGAAGGGAAACCGGCTGGGAAGGGGCTTGCCCAGAGTCCCCCAGTGAGATGAAGTACATCACCCCTGCCCCACATGACCTGATGGGAACTTTAATTTTGTGCCATTTCTCTGCCCTGCCCCCCAGCCTGGGCAGGAGGGATGTGTGCTGGTGTCTGTGGGGGCCTTGTGTGTGCACACACGTGTGTGCATGCCGGTGTGTGATGTGTGCAGCTGTGCACCTGTATGCAATGACAGCATCAGGCGAGCGTCAGGGGTTCTCAGCCCTCCTGTCCCGGGTGGGCGCTGCCCTGCCAGCCCCGAGCGTGTGGCCTGGGCTGGGGGTCCAGCCCCCTCCTGCCCTCACTCCCGCCTGTGCTTCCAGATGTGGACGAGTGCAGCATGAACAACGGGAGCTGCGACCAGGGCTGCATCAACACCAAGGGCAGCTACGAGTGCATCTGTCCCCCAGGGAGGCGGCTCCACTGGAACCGGAAGGACTGCGTGGGTGAGTGTCCAGGGGTGGCCATCGCTGGGAGGGGCAGTGACTTCTCCAGGTGGGGTGAGGGAGGCAGGACCCATGGCTGCCTCTGGGCCTCGGGGCTACTGGGCAGGTCTGTCTGCTGCTGGCATATGGCTAACAGAAGAGGGAGCACAGATGGGACAGCATGCTGGGTGTCAGCTGGAGGAGCAGAGGTAGACCTGTGGGGGAGGGGGACGCAGAGGTGGAGATCTGGGGGTCAGTGTGTGCGCCGGGCTGTAGGCCCCAGAGGAGCTGGAAGCTTAGAGGGCATGGAATGTGGAGGCCTGCGCTCCCCCCACCCCATCCTCCCTTATCCTGCCAAGGAAGCTGGGGTGGGGGGAGTTATACTGGGCGCAGCAGCAGCAGAGCCTGGGGGAAGGGACACCTGGGACTTTACAAACCCACCATCTGCCCAGGCTGTCGGCCCCACAGTGTCAGGCGGGGGTGGGGGGGCCTCCCAGAGCACACTGGGGTCCTGTACCTTCTGCGGATGTGCGCTGGGGACTTGGGCACCTGTAGGCTGAGTTCTGGACAGTCCCCCACACTCACTGTTTCCACAAACACATACTGACTACGCAGTGTGTGCCGGGCCTGTTCTGGGTGCTGGGGCTACGTCCCTGACACGGCTCCCTGGTGCTTGCCCCGCCATGCTCTAACGTCCAAACGTGTCCTCTCTGCTCAGAGCCCGCACAGAAGCAGAGCCAGAGTTCTCTGAATGACCAAAAGGCTGCTATACCCTGGTCTGGTCACCTTCCACCCTCACCCCCACTCGCCCATGCCAGATTCACTGACCTCGTGGGTGTGGTCCCCCCAACTCAACACAGCAGTGCGTGTGGCCCCGGGGGCTGCTCATTCACCGTGGGGGTCTGCTTTGTGAAGCCTCCCCTGAACACAAACCCAGAGCCACAGCCCACCTACCTCTGCGCTCCCTCCTGCTCCCTTTTCTTTCCCGCTTTCCCTTCCTCCCATTGCACTTCGAACCACCAGACATGATAGTTATTTTACGTACTCCGTTGGGTTTGTCACTAGACTGTACATTCTCCGTAGTTGAGCAAGGTTTGGGACCTGTCTTGTTCACTGCTATATCCCCAGCACCTACAACAGAGCCTGGCAGTCGTAGACATTTGTTGAATGAATGGTTGAAAGCATCGAGGAATGGACGCCGTCATTTAATGCCTGAAATAAAACACTGAGTGCCTTGCTTACTTAAATGAGAACCTCTCTGCTGTGCAGGCCAAGTCTTGTTGAGCAAAGCAAACCCCTGTCCTGTCCAGAGTTTGTGGAAGAGCCTGTTTGGGTTGTGCTGGTTACAGGAGGGATTTGGTGATGTCGTCTTCGGAGCATGGCACGTGCTGGGCACTAAGGACAAGTGGGTGACACCAGCCTTAGAGGCCCGATCGCTGAGCCGATCTGCCACCAGGTGGCTGACTTGCCAGGCCTGGAACTGTCACAATAGATGGGCTTTCAGAGAAGCGTCCACTGATTCGTTAGAGTCACGTAGGTCTAGTATTTACCTGTTAGCAGAGCTGTCGGACCAGCAGGCTTTCTGTAGGATGTGGGGAGCTGTGGCTTTTGTTAGGTCCCCCCTTTGGCCATCCCTCCCTCAGTCAGAGCTGCAGGAGAGGCCACCAGCACTTGTACTGATCCTCACCACTGCCACCAACCGCCCACGAAGAGTCATTGATCGGAAGAGGTCTAATTGTCATGTCACTGGCTGTGCAATTTAATCCCGTTTCGGTCTCTAAGTCCTCTGCTGGGACCATGACTGCATAAAAGCAGTTAATGTTCTGGACAGTAGACACGGAATGATGAACCAAACAAGAATAACTGAAGGTTTTGTTAGAAGGCACTGGAACGGCCTCTAGAACCAGGATCGAAGGGTTCCCAGGGCTGACCCAGACAACCAACTCCCTACATCTCCCTTCAGCATTCACGTTGCTTCCTCTCTTGGCCCCCATGTAGATCGTTCCTGCTGTGAATCCAGGTTCAAAATGAAGTCCTGGCAGTGGCACAGACTCTCCCCTGTTTGGCCAAAAGAAAGCCCAAGGTCATATTGCCCGTGACGACTTGCGCCAGGAGGTCAGGCTAGTTTGTCGTGCCCCCCACACCGTGCCACAGGCTGTGTTACTTACTCTGGCACCCAGAGTGACGGCCACGTTTCTGATGACCACCTGGAGCTGTCCAGTTCCTGTGGATGGGACCAATAGCCCCTGCAGCTGCTTTCCAGGGCAGTATTTATGTCCTCAGAGGCTGTTATTCCTTCAGATGCTTCACAAGAAGGCATCATTCACCGACGATAATGGGGAGTCATTCACTAGGAACCGTCTAATAGCCCCATGGAACAGTTAGCTGTGGTTCTGGGCTGCCTTTGGTGAGGCTGATTTGCGTGTAAGCGGTGGCGTTGACCTCAGTGGAGCTGTAGCTATGTTGTCTGTGGGTGTCGTTGTATAAACAGTCAGATCCTTTGCAGGATGGCTGAACCCGCCTCTCCCAGTGCCAGGGTATTTCCCTTACTTTTTATGGCTTATCTGCAGAGAGTATCATAGTCAATCAGGTTAATGTAACACACTTTATACCATTCTTCCCTAGCAATAGCTTGGGAGAACCGACGTAAAGAACCAGGACGGTGGTTCTCCCCAGTCAAGCCTAGGTCTAGGGGAGTTACTATTTGTGGGGGGAACATGATAGGATAAATTGGAACTGTGTCACCTTAAATGCATAAGGTGGGAAAACATGACCAAAAGAAGAAAGAGTAGAGGGGATTGTGGAAAGCACTGGTTGCAAACATGTAGGAGAATTTATTCCAGGGGTCTTGGGCAAAAGCTATCTTTTCATGTGGTCATCTTCCTGTTTCGAGGCTTGTGGATAACACTTTCTGTGATCTGTCTGCTTCTGGAGGTTCTCGGGAAAACCTGTTTATGACCTCAAACTGATGACTTTTCAGTTCTGAAAAATTCATTTCCATTATTCCAAAAGATTACAGGTAATACAGACAGTAAAATGTCTGAGTAATCTATGAATAACTCCCCCAGTAAAATGTGTCTGCATGTTACTAAATAAGTAGGTTGGAATGTCCCAAGTCAGGAACACAAAATCTAATAATATTTTAGCCCCTATGAGTCCTATTACTTTTTTAACACTATTTTTTTCAAGCGTTGAAGTACAAGAGACTGCTTCAGTTCATCCAGAAAATAAACATACAATTACTCATACATACGTATAACCCATGAAATCCATTTGGAGATACTCAAAGTGTCCCTAGGTTTCTAGTCTGTGTCCCATCTTTACACTTTCCCCAGGATTTTAATAGTTACAGACGAGTCATGAACTGGTCTTTTCCTCTGCTACCCTGGAAAAGTTTCTTACCAGCGTTGTGTGATATCACAATCAATGCGTCCCTACTGGGATGAGTTGTCTTAGGGGAGATATTAGCAACGTGGGGTTGTCTGGTCTGGCTTTGCCAAACCTCATTCTCATGGATCTTACAACTGGATTGCTCCCTTGCTCCTTTCCAGACTGGGAAGCCAAACATGGCGGGTCTATGATGGAATCCTTGGGCCTCTCCATGGATCTGTCTCTCTCTGCTGAGGACTTCACTCCCAGCAGCCTGTTCAGCACGACGATCCAGGAAACATTTCCTCTGACTGCCGTCTCTCCGACCACGGGTTTCTGTGTCTCTGTGGTGGGCAGTCAGCCTGTGTTTTCCAGCATTCCAAAGTTAAATGCTGCAGCTCTCAGGGTACAAATTCACCCTGTTCTTTAGCGATTCCACATGCCCTAGAAAGGGCCACAAGTTCGGCTCCAATTTGAGTCCCTTAGGGCTTGATTCCAGCCTGAGTAGTTCTTGCATCTCCAGCCTGGTATTGTCTCTCTTCATTTTTTTTGTTGTTTTTTCTTCACAGCTTTATTGAGATGCAATTCACATGCCATGCATTCACCCATTTAAAGTGTCTGACTCGATCGTTTTCAGTGTAATCACAGAGTTGTGTAACCACAACCAATTCTAGAGCGTTTCCATCACTCCAAAAAGAAACCCCAGCCCATAGCAGTCATTCCTCACTTTCCCTCAAGCCTCCCAGCCCCAGGCAATCAGAATCTACTTCCTGTCTCTATGGATTTGCCAATTCTGGACATTTCATGTAAGTGGACTCACACAACATGTGGCCTTTGGTGACTGGCTTGTCTCATTTAGCGTAATGATTTCAAGGTCCACCTATGTCGGAGCACATGTCAGTGCTTTGTTCTTTGTCACTGCCGAATAATACTCTGTTGTATGATTGTTCCACATGTTTATCCATCGTCAGTTGATACACATGTGGGTTGTTTCCACTTTTTTGGCTATTGTGAGTAATGCTGCTGTGAACATTCTTTACAAGTATCTTTGTGAACATATGTTTTCCATTTTCTTGGGTATGTATCTAGGGGAGGAATTGCTGGGTCATATGGTAACTGTGTTTAACTTTTGAGGAGCTGCCAGACTGTGTTCCAAAATGGCTGCACCATTTTACATTCCTACCAGCAATGGCTGAGGGTTCCAATTTCTCCATGTCCTCGCCACACCTGTTGTTATCTGACTTTTTGATTATAACCATCTTGGTGTGAAGTGGCATCTCATTGTGGTTCTAATTTGCATTTCCCTGATGGTTAATGATGCTGAGCGTCTTTCCACGTGCTTATTGTCCATTGTATATCTTCTTTGGAGAAATGTCTATGCGGATCCTTTGCCCATCATTAATTGGGTTATTTGTCTTTATTCTTCAGTTGTAAGACATTGTAATACATGCTAGATACAGTCCCTTGAAAATCTAGAGGATTTGCACAGATTTTTCTTCCCTTCTGTGAATTCTTTTCATTTTCTTGATGGTGTCATTTGAAGCAGAAAAGTGGTTAATTTTCACAAAGTCCAATTTATTTTTTTCTTTGGTGATAACTTTGGTGTCATTTCCCAGAAACCAGTCCCTCATCCAAGTTCCCTGTAAGTTGCACCTGTTTTTTTTCTAAAAGTTTTATAGTTTTAGCTCTTACATTTAAGTCTTTAATCCATCTTAAGTTAATTTTTATATGTGGTAAAGATAGGGGTCCAACTTCATTCCTTTTCATGTTGTCACAGAATCATTTGTTGAAAAGACAATTCTTACTCCACATTGAATTATCTTGGCATCCTCTTGAAATCAGTTGGCTGTAAATGTGTGGGTTTATTTCTGTCTGAACACTCAATTCTATTTCGTTTATCTATTTGTCTGGTCTTATTCCCTTACCCGACTGTCTTAATTACTGTAGCTTTAGAGTGAGTTTTTAAATCATGAAGTGTGAGTCCTCCAATTTTGTTTTTCAAGTTCAAGTTTGGTCTGGCTATTCTTGAACTTCCCTTGAATTTCCATATACGTTTTAAGATTTCTTCATTTTTAAGGTGAGTCCCATCAATAAACAGTATTAAGTTGGGGTTTTTGGTATGAAGTGCCCAAAAGACCTATTCTGGATATGAACACTTCCAAAGTATGGACACGTAACGATAAGTTTCTTCTTCAGGAAGGGGTAAGAGAGGAGAAAGGAACCAGACACCATAACTAGATCATTGACGAGCAAGCAAAGTATTGGGTGTTTTCAGTTCACAGTAGGGACCACACTGCATATGGTCCTCTCAGATTTAAAGGTGGTACTAGTACGAAACCCGAAGATGCCTCAGCCACGTTAGTCAAGGTTGCGATTACACTGAGGCAGGGAGGACGAGCCTTGGCACAGGTGTTTGTCATGTTGTTGAGTGTATACCCTGAGAGCATGGCCTAACCTTTGTATGTTCATACCAAACAAAACAAAAATAGTTTATGCCAATCTGGGAAAACTCAATCTGGACTCTGTTCCAGGTGTTCTGCGGGTATTGTGGAAACTTCGCCCCAGGGATTCGGTGTTTGAATAACACATAATGTAGGTACCATGTTTCCCCGAAAATAAGACATACCCCAAAAATAAGCCCAGATGAGATCATCAGCCAGGTGGACACATTTAGTACGTTATGATGATGTTCCAGATGATGACGTGACTGTATTTGAATAAATGTAGATTGTTGTATATGAAAAAATAAGACACCCCCTGAAAATAAGCTGTAATGCATCTTTTGGAGCAAAAATTAATATAAGACCCAGTCTTATTGTTGGGGAAACACGGTATATTAAGGCTCCTATCAGCGATAATTTGAATCACGTGTAGAATTTTCTGAGACACCTATATTTTAGCTGGAAGTTCCGCATGCAGAGTAGATCCCTCCCCACCACACGTGTAGGGGCTTTGACCAGAGAAGGGAGGCTGTCTTGTGACAATGGTCCCAAGGGAGCCGTTATAGGTTGGAACTTGGGTAAGAGCTGAGGACTGTTAGAAAGTCCCACCCCTTGAGTGGTTGCAGGAAACCCAAGCAAATCCACTTCATGTCCCCTCCAGGCTTCTACCACTTCCTGTCCATTCTCACATCCGCCTCTCCCTATCTTCTTTCAGATTCTCCCACAACTAGGCAGTCTTACTTAAAAGCAAAAGTACCTTTTTTCCTTGTTTTCACTACTGCTAGTCAGTGTGCCTTCCCTCTTGCTTTTCAGCAACTTAAACTTTTCCCTGAGGGCTGTGATGTTCTGTAGTGCTGGGATTTATGAAATCTATGGTGGAGTCAGAGGTTTCACCCTATGTACAAGCTAAGTCAGCTAGCCTGCTCTGGTTTCATGGGCACAGGCAGACGTCATGACACTCCAGGGTCAGAGACAAAGGACTGCATGGCCTGCAGCGCGAGCAGCATGTTTGCGTCGGTTGGCCTCACCCTCCCCACTAGTCCCATCCGGGGCCACAGCGGTGCAGGCAGGGGGTTTGTACCACACTGAGGGACACCCAGCGTGGGACACTCACCGCCCACGTAGTGAACAGAAGCCAGCCTGCCCTTGTCTAGGGGGAGATGTTACCTCATCCCTACAAGTTGCTGGGGAGAGAGCCATCCGTGCTTTGCATTCCTGAGTCCCCAGCAATAACCAGTGGGGGGCGCTCAGGGCCAGGGTGGTTTGCCTTTCCCAAAAGGTAGCCCCCATGCGAACAAGAAAGCCGTGTTGTGCTCCATCTACAGTTACTGACAATTCCGTTTGGGAATTTAGAGGATGTGCAGGGAACTGTTGGGGGCACGTGTCCCCCTGGAAGCCTGTGGGTGGTTGTCCTTCTGTTTCGTAACCAGTATGAACATCGGCTCTCCCAGCGGCCCTTCCGGCCTATGTTCCCTGCAGGTGTTTTTATTGCTGGTTTCTTGATTCTTTGCAAACGGAGGACTTTTGTTTTTATGTTCTTGTATTTATTTGGGGGAGCAGGTGTTTTATTGAGAGAACCATGAGTTTATTTTTATTTCTAATTCTTTACTTTCTGAGACTCCTTAAAAATGTTCAGCCTCAAGTTGAATATTACCCAAACTGGCAGTTGCCGAGTCCAATTTATTTTTCCAGTTAAGTCGCCTATTTCAGCCTGTTCACTAACGACGCCACCATGAACGATGGACTCAGCGGGTGATGCTTCTGGAGGCGTGTTCATTTGCTTTGCCCGATTAGCCATCTATAAAATCCGTCTGATGTTTTCCATAACTGTAGAACTTTCAGTCTAATCCCAGGAGTCTGGGAAATGTTTGAATCTTCAAAAGATAGATAAACCCTTGAGAAACTCTGAGGAGCTCAGTTTTGGATATCTTCAATGGATGTGTCCAGGGGGGACCCCAGAGAGGGGTACCCCATTCTTGAGGTCGGTCACCTCCAAGAAGCCCATGTCCATTTTCAGCCATTCCTTTCCGCCCTGGATGTGGACACGTGCTCTGGAGAACGCTGCCCTCTGGGAGCTCCTGGTCTGGGCATGGCTGTGAACCTCCTGACAGGCAGCCTGGACTGATGTTGGGAAAAGGGACCGAGCCAGCTCTCTGAGCCCAGCGTCCCCACACATCCAAGTGGATGTTGGATTCTGCCATCCCCAGCCCCTTCCCACCAAGACAGAGGTGTGGTGGGAGTCCCTGTTGGTCCATGCTCAGGGGCCCTGCCAGCCCCAGAAAGCCTCCACCGTGGTGCCCTCAAGCCCTCTCTGTGTCTTTCTCCTCCTCAGAGACAGGCAAGTGCCTTTCTCGGGCCAAGGCCTCACCCCGGGCCCAGCTGTCCTGCAGCAAAGTGGGAGGCGTGGAGAGCTGCTTCCTGTCCTGCCCGGCTCACACACACTTCATGACAGGTGACCCAAAGTTGGCCCCGGGCTGGGATGGTGGGTGAGGGGCTTCCTTCCCTGGGGTCCAGCCCCTGCCCCTTGCTATTCTCCAGCAAGGAGCCTGACCTAGGCATGAGGGGCCCTCAGCCCTGATCACAGAGTGATTCTGAGCAGCGGTCTGGTTCTCTGCGAGCCACAGTGCCCCTCGCAGCAGGCGCATTGGGCTCATTCCTGCCCAGCCACTTACCCTATAGCCGTGTAGCAGAAATGAACTGACAAAGGGTCAGTCCTAACCTTCATCTCATTCAGTTACCCCCCCCCACCCCGAGGCCCCTGGGACCTGGGGTGCTAGAAGGGAGGGGCCCCCAGGCCCACCTCACCACTGGCCTCTCTGCAGACTCGGAAAACAGCTACAGCCTGAGCTGCGGTGTCCCAGGTCTCCAGGGCAGGACGCTACAGAAACGCAACAGCACCAGCTCCAGCACCGGGCCCAGCTGCTCAGGTAGCCCCTGGCCTGTCTGTGCCGCACACACCTGAGTCCCCCCTTGACTTTGCATCTGACACCATGCTGGGGGGAGAGGGAGGCACACGTCCCAGGGAAGGGCTTCCTGGTCCAGGTCCTGACCAGCAGGGCCCAGGGTGCTAGGAAGCTAAGAGGAGGGTTGGGACCTAGAAGCTGACGGGCTACGGGCTGAGTCCCAGCCCAGGGACAGTGCAGTGTGAATGGGCCCCTCTGACTCTAGGCTCCAGGCTACAGCACCAGAGTGGTTCAGTGACCCTGAGGTACTAAGTCTGTGGGTTTCAGTGGGGTGAGTCCCATCTGCTGTGGCCATTAGGTTCTAAAAGGTCCCGAGTAGAGCTGCCCCAGGAGTGCTGGAGGCATGGTGCTCCCATTCCCTATGGGATGGACAGGCCGGTCAGTCCCTGTCAGCACAGCTCAGCCAGCTCCCCCACCGGCAGGGGCAGGGGTCATGTCTTCAGCACCTGTTCCTATTCAGGATGCTGGATTCAATGACATGGATGCATCTCTGTGTGTTTAATGCATCCATGGTGTGATTCTAAGCACCTGTGATTGTAGGATTCTTTAGTCCAAGGGCTGTGATTGGTTCTTCAAAGGAATCAGTGGTCTGGGCATCTATACTATCTAGATCCCCCTTCCCTTCCTTGCTTCCCTCTCTCTTCTGCCCCCTCTCCTGAAAGCACAAGCCACCTGGCTTGAGCTTGACCCCACCATCCACACTTTCACCTTTTTCAGGCCTTGCAGGGAGAAAAATGAGGCAGCGGAGGTACCCCCTCCCCCAGCTCCTGGTGGACTTGTCCCCCTGGCAGCCCCCTCACACTCAGGCATGCCCTCTACAGCCCTAGGCCCCCACCACCACCCCACCCACAGAAGAGGCCACCACCTGGGGGGACTTTGGCTTTCCCCAGGTGCCCCCACCACCCCCATCAGGCAGAAGGCTCGCTTCAAGATCCGTGATGCCAAGTGCCAACTCCGGCCCCGCAGCCGGGAGCCCACGAAGGAGGCCCTGAGGCAGCTGCTGCTGGGTGAGTGGCCGCCTGGGTGCCAGCCACACAGGGAGCAGTGGGGGTCCCTGTGCCTGGGAGCTGGGAGCCAGGGTCCAGCAGGGCTGGGTTGCCAAGGGTGGGGACCTCTTCGTCCTTCCACCATGGTCCCTTAGCCCAGGCGCCATGCCTAGTGCACTGTAGACAGCGGTGGTGTCCCTTGGCAAGGTGGTCAGTGTTAAGTGGAAAGTTTGGGTCCCCAGCATCCCTGCGGTGCATCGTCCCTGCCTCATCCGGGCTGACGTGAGCAACCAGGGCAAGGTTTTTCTGCGCAGCCTGGCTGTGTCCGCACGGCAGGAATCACAGAGCTCACTCAGAGGTGATTCTTAGTGACGGTGGCAAAGAAGGATCACGGGGCAGGGGGGTGCTTGGTGAGAAGGGCCCAGCTGTGTTTCAGTGGAGATCCCTGAACACTGTAGAATTCTTCCTCAAACCTGACAGACCCCAGCACTCAGCAGGCCCAGCGTGGGCCGAGCGCCGGAGCTGGAGCTACTCCAGGAATATGCTGAGCTGCCTCCGTGTGATGGACTCAGAAGGGCTGGGGGCAGGGCCTGGTTCAGCCACCAGCCCCTTATGAGACCTCAAGTCAGCCCTGGCCTTCTCCAGCCTCAGTTTCCCCATCTGTACCTTGGACTGTTAGGCAAGGTGGGACCCTCGCCCACGGCAATCTGTGTGCAGGGCTAGATAGGACCCTGATCCCTGCCCCATGCCACCTTTGCCACAGCAGTCCCTTCCTTGTCCAGAAAACTGCCACCTGACCTTTGCAACCCTCAAGTGTGACTCCTCCAAGAAGAGGCGCCGTGGCCGAAAGTCCCCATCCAAGGAGGTGACCCACATCACAGCAGAGTTCGAGGTTGAGACAAAGATGGAAGAGGCCTCAGGTGGGTGAGGGGTTCCCTCATGGGCTGCTGAGGGCCTCAGAGATGGCAGTGGACCAGGAGGGCTGGCAGAGCTCTGCCAGCATGAAGCTGGGCTCCCACCCGAGCCACGGCGGCTGGCGGTAGAGGCCGCCTGGCAAGTGGGGGACTGGCAGAGTCACTGCTGGCTGCCTCCAGCCCAGGATGGAGGAGAAGGCTCAGGACAATGACAGGAGCAGGGCTCAGGGCCCACATTGACAGCCACACGGCCTCTCCCCACCCCACCACATCCTCACTAGAGCTTGGAAGGGCTAATGCCTGCAGCCTCCTCAGAGCAGCTGAGCCAAAGACCTGTCTCCCCAGGTTCCAAGGGGGGCTTGTAATCCTGGCTGTGTTTCCTACCTACACTTTCTTCTTGGCTGTGAGTGAGTGTTGAGTTGTGACGGAGGAGTTGAGATCTGACAGCAAACGTGTGCTGTGTGTGCCCAGTCACAGGGAGGCAGATGCGCAGAAAGACCACCCAATGCCAGAGAGACACTAGATGATAGCAGGCATGAGAACAAACAGGGCGCAGAGCTGAGGTCTGTCCCCCAGGGAGAGGCCGAGGAAGTCTTTCCAAGAGAGATGCCATTTGAATCGGGACTTGAAATCAAAGTTCACCAAATGGAAGAGATGGCAGGGAATGGCATTCAGGCAGAGGGAATAGAATAAGCAAAGGCACAGAGGTCAGATCAGAAAGAGCAAGATGTGTTCAGGAAGCAGTGAGTAAGGCAGGGTGCATGGAAAGCGGAGTTCACAGTGAGCGTTGGGGTGCTGGGAGTTAGGACTGGCAAGGCAGGCAGGGACCATACCACAAGGGACCTTGGATTTAAGGCCCAAGTGTCTGATGTTTTCCTGGGAACAGTGCAGCCTCAGGATGTTTGAGTGGCATGGAGAAGCACCCATCAGTGAGCTGTGCCCTGGGGAGTGATGTATTACAGTGGCAGAAGCCTGGTTTCTACTCAGATCTGCTGCATGGCCTTCAGCAGGTGGCACCTCTCAGAGCCTCAGTCTGCTCATCTGTGGGATGGATGCAGCAACAGTGCCCCAGCCCCGGCTGTTGGGAGAGTGCGCACCCAGCAGCGGCCTGGTGGACGGGAAGCCCCTAGGGAGCTGCGAGTGAGGGTCTCTCTCGCCCCTGCAGACACCTGCGAAGCGGACTGCATGCGGAAGCGAGCAGAGCAGAGCTTGCAGGCTGCCATCAAGACCCTGCGCAAGTCCATCAGCCGGCAGCAGTTCTCTGTCCAGGTCGCGGGCACTGAGTACGAGGTGGCCCAGCGGCCGGCCAAGGCCCCAGAGGGCCAGGGGGCGTGCGGTACAGGCCAGGTGCTACAGGACGGCAAATGCGGTGAGTCCCTACCCCCGGTCACTCAGATGTCGACTCTGTCCTTCCTCCCACATGCAGCCCGGGCAAACAGCACACAAGGGAGGGGACCGAGAAACACGAGGTCAGCCAGAGAGAAGCACCGTAGCACTCACCATAATGGCTGTTATGTACAGCGCACGTGCCCTCTGCCGGGCTCTGGGCAAGGCCCTCACTTGATGGAAGTTTGTACCTGTAACCTGCTCCACAGTCCTGGAGAGAAAATGGTGGGACAGAGGGAGCACAGGCCAGCGAGGCCACAGTGGAGGGGTATGAGGGCCATGGGGACCTGTCCGTGTGCTTAGAGGCTTCCCAGAGAGGAGGTGTGGGGGCTTAGGGCAGAGAAGGAGCAGAGCGAAGGTGCGTGTGAGGCCGAGAGCCACTCAGGTGCAGCGTGGCACTGCAGGAAGCAGGTGAGGTCAGGCCCACAGCACAGTGTGGGCAATGAGGCCAGCCAGGGCACAGAAGAACAAGGCTGGTGACTCGACCAGAACCCCAGGGCTGGCCCGTTGAGAGGGCATGGGTCTGGAGGCAGCCCCTGGTGGCGAAGTGGTGGGGAACCAATAAGAGTCTTGTTCCAATGGGGTTTAGTTTACGTGGGGAAAGCAGGCGGTCAGTGAGCAAGTGAGCATGGCCACAGGTGACAGGAGGCAGGCCGCAATGCTGCTGTGAATGCGGTGGGAACCACTGGACAAACTGAGCCGGGCAGCCGCCTCCTCCCCTCTCAGCTGTGGGAGGGCTGAGGGGAGGGTGGACGGTGGAAGGGAGGCCGGAGGGAGAGGGGAGAACCTAGGATCTGGCGGCAGCAGAAGTGGAAAGCATGAGACACACTCAGAGCCCACTTGCAGAGGAAGACTGGAGGGAAAGTGGCTTCGAGGCCGACGCCAAGGGTTTGGGCCACTCGGGCAGAGGGGGCATCGCTTTCTGCTCTGGGGGAAACTTGGGGGCAAGGGGGTGACAGAGATGGAGAGTTCCAGCCGCGCTTGTTAGTTAAGCCACCAGTGTGTCACCCACGTGAAGATGTTGAATAAATAGGTGGTGGGAGCCACAGATCTGGAGGACAGACCACAGGCTGGCCCAGAGAAATAACCTGGGGAGCCTGGAGAGAGGAGGGTCTAGGAGTGGGGGGCAAAGGGGAGGGCGGGCCTCTGAGTCAGGCAGTGAAACAGGTAGAGAGGCCTTTCCGCTGTCACTCTTTTATGTTTAATAACACGTTGGAGTCATTTCAAACTTTCAGAAACATTGCCAGACAAAACAAAGTGCCTCCGTATTTTCTTCACCCAGATTCCCCCGTTGTGAACACTTCCAGCATTTGCTCCCTCGTACTCTCATGTGTGCCTGTGTGCGGGCTTGTGTAGCCTTTACATCAGCATCCAACCCAACCCCCGTACCTCTCACCAGCTCTTCCAACGCTGTCCCTTCCTCTCCAGGAATGCATGTCATGTTTAGTTGCTGTCTCGGATTGCTTCTTTGCTCAGCAGTCTGCCCATTTGCTCAGTGCAGCCAAGGGCACTGGCTCTACCTTCAGCCTGTCTTCTCTACACCACCCACAGCCTTCCTGCTCATGCCTCTGTCACTCCCATAGCCTCTGCCTGCCCCTGTCCTCAGGTGTCAACTCCTCCACACGGGGAAGGGAAGGGGGGACAGGGCACTTGGTTTGAATGAAATGACTGTGGCCCATCCAGGAGGCAGTTGGTACACAGGCCAAGGGCTCAGAGCTAGAGGACAGGTTGTGGAGCAGAAAGCACAGCGGTCTCAATGGAGCCTGAGAGCTCAGCGTTTACGAGAGTGTGGGCAGAGAGGAATCTGCAGACGACCCGGAACAGGAGCAGCCAGGAGGACGCACGAGACCAGGGTCAGGCCTCCAGGAAGGTCCTCACAGGTGTTTCCCCCTGGCTCCTACCCCCAGCCCTTCAGGGATGGGTCAGGGCCTCTCTGTGCCCTTGGAGCCATAGGGACAAGGGCTGTGCCCTCCCTGATAGGACAGAGCCTGGGCTTGAGGCACCAGGAGCCCGACCACTGCCCCCAACCTGCGCCATGAGCATCTCCCCACTTTGCCTCTGCAGTGGCCTGTGAGCCTGGCACCTACTTCAGCGGAGAGTCCAGCCAGTGTGTGCCGTGCACGCCCGGGTCCTACCAGGACGGAGAAGGCCAGCTCAGCTGTACACCGTGCCCCAGCAGCGATGGGCTCGGCCTGGCTGGTGCCCGCAACGTGTCTGAATGTGGAGGCGAGTGTGGGCTCAGCTGGGGAGAGGCCCAGCCGGGACGGGGCAGGGGTGGGGTGGGGACGGGGTGGGGACGGGGCGCCTCCTGTCTCCACGGAGACCCCAAAGCAAAGGCCAGGAGCCAGGGGATGTATTGCAAAGTTCCATGCAGTCTCCAGAGCCTGTCCTCACTTCCCTGCAGCTGCTCTTACAGAGCACACTGCAGACCCCCAGTGTCCACGTGTTGGAGAGCACCAGTTAGCAAGCGCAGGGCTGCTCTCACGCAGCATGCACTTTGCAAAGGACTTTACAGTTTGCAAACACGTGATCATTTACAGGTCAACCTGCGTCTGTGATGGAGGCACGTGGCATTTTATAGTTGACCAAACATGTCACGTTTTGTGTACACTCGTTATGGAGGGTGCCATGTACTTGGGCCAGAACTGCTTGACACAGAGAACTTGACAGTTTGCACTATAGACAGATGGCTTGGAAAGCCCTTTGTCAGTTGTGCTTGCACAGCTTGGTTTGCAAAGAGCTTCCATTTACTACCCCCACTTAAGCTCCTCTGTGAAATGGGCTCATGGTTCCTCCCCGTTAGCCTTCTTCCCAGGGCCGTTGTGAGGATCACTCAAGGGAATGGGTGGGGAAAGGTCTGCCTGCAAGGGTGGGTGAGTGGGATCCTTAGGGTGGTAGAGCCCTCCAGCCTCCTCTGGGGAACAGAGAGATCAGAGCCCAGCCCTGAGGTCTACAGGCTGGCCCACTGCACCCTCCAGGAGTGTGGTCTCTGCCCCACACTGGGGAGACGGTGACTGTTAGACAGCACAGAGTGGCCACTGGTGGGGGCAGAGAATTCCAGGTTCTAGGCTGAGAGGGCATGAGACCCACCCCCTCACTCAACGCCTGCATGCACACTACATCCTGACTTCCTGCTAGAAGGTGTTGTTCCTTCCCTTTGTCCCAGCTGTACCCTCCTCCCTCTGCTCTGGCCCAGCCCTGCAGGTAGACAAGGCAGCCTCAGCCTGAAATAAATGACCTCCCACGACCTGAGGTCCGCCCTTCTCAGTTCAGCAACAAGGCCACTCGCTCTTCAGCCCACAGCCCTTCTTGTTGGTGGGAGTAAAGCTAGATCTGGCCAAGGCCACGCAGTGCGGAGCCGCCGGTGGCACGCCAGCTGGGGACCAGGCCTGGCGCAGCCCACGCTTCCTCCCCAGGCTCCTCCCCCCACCCAGCCCAGCCTGGTGCCTTGGTGCCCTTCCCAGAGGCAGGTGAGGGCTGAGACCAGGGCCTGGACCGAGGAGCCCCTCCCACCGCCTGAGCCATAACCTCTGATTTCTAGGCCAGTGTTCTCCAGGCTCCTTCTCCGCCGACGGCTTCAGACCCTGCCAGGCATGCCCGGTGGGCACGTACCAGCCCGAGCCCGGACGCACCGGCTGCTTCCCCTGCGGAGGGGGGCTGCTCACCAAGCACGAGGGCACTGCCTCCTTCCAAGACTGTGAGGCCAAAGGTGAGGGCGTCCCACCCACCCTGCGGGGCCACACTGGGCTCCTCAGAACCTTTTCCCTCCATGCGTCTCATGTCCTGCTGGCAAACCTCCGAGGTCAGAGGAGGAGACCGGAGCTCTCAGGCAGTGACATTGGTGCCCAGCACCGTGCCAGACACTAGGAGGCGACAACAGAGGGTCCACCTCAGGCCTGCCCGCGGGTACCAGATGAGAAAGCCAGGCAGGCACAGTAGTTACAACCTGGAGCTTCGAGCCCCCGGGAGCAACAAATGGGAGGCACCAGCTCCCCCGGACGCTGGAGAGGACTTTGAGATGCATCTAGAGGAAGGCTGGATGTGGGAAGGAGGTGAAGTGCAGCAGGCAGCAGCGGCGTGGGGGTGAGGTCAGAGGTCTCACCTTAACTGGAGACCCTCCCTCCAGGGCTGCGGGGCCCTGCCGTCCAGCCACTCCTCCCCCCACCCCCATGTTCACCAGGCCTCCCCCCCATCCCTGACCTCACTGTCCACTGATGACCCTGCTCCCTCTCAGACATGGCTTTGGGGCCGCTCTCCCCACTGCTGACCCCCAATACACCAGTGGACATACAGACCGCTCAGAGCCCTCCCATTTTTAAGAAGTGAACCCCAACTCTAGCCCACCTCCCCTCCAGCTCCTGCCAGGGTTCCCCCCCTTAACTGTTAGCCTTGCACAACGAGTGTCTGGACCACTTCCTTCCCCCATTCTCTCCTGAACCCCCACCAGCCATCCCCACTGCTCCCCGAGAATTGCTCCCATCAAGGCAAGCCTACAGGGTCCCTGCCTTGCTGGAGCCCGAGTCTGTTCTCAGTCCCCATCTCCGTGACCGTGACTGTGGCCCAGGTGCCAGCTCAGCCTCCCCCTGGCAGAGCTGGACATCCCAGGCCCGTCCCAGGCCCAGCACACTCATTTGTGAGTCCGGAAAAACTCATCTGCTCACTCTAAACAGCATCTCTGCGTGGTGACCTCAGCTTCTGACCAGTCCAGCCTCTCCCTGAACCCGACTCCACACCCTCCTGCCCGGGGAGCGCGCCACCATCTAATAAGCCCCTCAAGTGCTACCCATCCAGGACCCCCTCAGGCTTGTCTCTCCAGTGCAGGACAGTTCCATCCTGCCAGGTGCTCAGGGAACTTGGAGCCACCCCAAGTCCTCCTTCCCTCTCACCTCACATCCAGGCTGTCCCAGCCCCTACCAGCTCCACCTTCTAAACACCCAGGCTTCAGTGGCTTCTCCCAAGCCCACTGCTGCCACCCTGATCCAGGCCGCTGCCACCTCTCCCCGTCACCCTGACATGCGCTGCTCACTCCCAGGACAGCAGCCGAGAACGTGCAGTGGCTCCAGGTGGCCCTCCTCACTCAGAGGAAGCCTCATCCTCCCCATGGCCCCTGAGACCCCAGGAGCTCTCCCCCGGGGGCTCTGACCTCCCCACGGGCCAACCCCTCCTCCTCCTTCCACTCCAGCCACACCTGACCTTGGCCTGTGCTTCCCTGCTTCCCCCCCACAGTCTCACAGCCAGCTCCCCCCCATAGTCTCACAGCCAGCTCCCCCCCATAGTCTCACAGCCAGCTCCACACCACCACCCCCAGGTGTGCATGCAGAATGCCCTCCGTGCTGCCTTCCCTGGCCTCCTTTGTGACAACTCCTGACATGTCCTCCCTGTTTAGCGCCCCGAGACATACCCGGCACCCGTCATAGTGTGAGCAGAACGTTAGCCTCGGGGG
Organism: Rhinolophus sinicus; assembly: GCF_057876585.1. NCBI lineage: Eukaryota > Metazoa > Chordata > Mammalia > Chiroptera > Rhinolophidae > Rhinolophus > Rhinolophus sinicus. The sequence continues at coordinate 7,064,447 of NC_142501.1, forward strand.
TGGCCGGGAGACTCGTTGGCTCACTGCTCAGACCCCAGAGGCCCACAGTGCACCCTGCATGGTGTGGACAGGATCTGGGAACAGGGGCGTCGGCCTGTTCAGGGACTGGGGGCGGGTGGTGGGAGGTACTGGGCAGTGGGGAAGGGCCCTGATTGAACTCTGTGCTGAGACCCCATGGGCAGGGCCCTGATTGAACTCTGTGCTGAGACCCCATGGGCAGGGAGGCCCTGGGGAGAAGGCCCCGCTCAGGCCCTTTCCCACAGCGCACCCCTCCCCCACAGTGCACTGCTCCCCTGGCCACCACTACAACACCACCACGCACCGGTGCATCCGCTGCCCCGTCGGCACCTACCAGCCCGAGTTTGGCCAGAACCACTGCATCACCTGTCCAGGCGACACCAGCACCGACTTCGACGGGTCCACTAATGTCACGCATTGCAAAAGTGGGTGCTGACCTTCCCAGGGCTGGGGATTGGGTGCACCGGGAGGGACTGGGGCGGGGGGTAGGGGGGACCCAGTGATTCCTCTCTGCTTCATCACCTCCTCTCGGGGCCCCAAGGTGTGGACAGCGTGCCCGCCCTTCATCAGCTCCCGTTGTTCACCAGGCCAGGCCCTGCTCTCGGGGCTCTGGGTCTGTGGAGAGAATAGCCAGGCCCAGGCCAGGGCGGCCTGCGGGACGGCTGCCAAGGGCCAGGCCCTACAGCGCAGAAGGCACACATGTGAGACCGCCAAGTGGACTGGAACCAGACCACCTGAGCGGCGGGAAGCAGGATGCTGAGGGTGCAGTGGGTGGGTGGGAGAAGAGGAGGGCCCAGCGGCCTTCTTGTGTCTGCAGGACGCAGTTTAGCCAAGAACATGTGGGCAGCGTCGGGCAGCCTGGGAGTCGGTTAGCCCAGATCCCAGGCCCTCACTGAGCAAGTCTTTTGGGCCTAACGAAGAGTATTCTATCTTCCTTGTAGGTCTTTTTAATGCACTTTTCAGAGTCTTTTGGGCATGTTTTTGGGTATTTTACCCTTTCCCCGCTCAATTTCCAGCCAGCTGTCTCTTTCCTGGGCTGCTGGTCATGTTTGGAACAGCCTGAAGGCCCGTGAAGGGGATTTAATCCTGGAGGTGCGAGCCGTCCTCTCTGCCCAGGGTTTTCCCAGGCTGGGCTCATGGCCTCCTGGGGCTCCGTGATGGAGCTCACACAGACAGGGTTCTGATGAGTAAACAGGAAAATCTAGTGGGAGGGAATCTTTGGGAAGACAAGCTGCAAATGAAATATCTCCCAGAAATTCTGATGTGAGAAGATTTTTTAGATGAAAATATATGAGAAAGTTATATATATCCAATACTTACATTCAATTCTCTTTGCATAACAAAGGTGACTTCCTGTATAAGGTTAAGGCTAGGGACCATTTAGCTCGTAAAAAATGTCACGTTTGGCCTCTTCAAAGATACACAGCTGAGCCAAAAAAGGAAAGAAAGGAAACGTGTCTCCTTTTCCTTGCTGTGTTGCCTGCTTGTCCCTGAGCATTCAGGGGCCGGGGGGGGGGGGGCACCTTGGTACCTGGCGAGCACTCAGAGTGTTGAGTAAAGGAATGGACAAATGAGGGAATGGAGAGAAAGGGGCAGTTGGAGTTCGCTTGGGCTCCTACAACCTACAGGGGCCCTGAGGGGGCATGCCAGAGGGGTGAGCGGCTCCAGGCAGGCGGCCAGGACAAGGCCCAGCCCCAGAGTTTGAGGCGAGGCAGCCAAGGGTGCCCAATAAAAAGGAGAATTGGGCTGGGCCTCAGAGAACCAACACAAAACGGGGACCTGCCTTCCAGCTGAGGGCAGCCTGTGGGGCGTGGGGTCCCCAAGGGAAGAATGGCTCAGGGCCTGGCTGGCTGGCGGGGTGGGCTGCGCGGAGGTGGGCCAACGGGGGGGACAGAGCACCTACCAGCACGGCTGTTGAGAGCCCAGCTGGCCGGGGCACCCATCCAGCCAGGCCTGACCAGGCCCACTGGCCACGGTGCCCCCAGACCAGCACTGCGGTGGCGAGCTTGGCGATTACACGGGCTACATCGAGTCCCCCAACTACCCTGGCGACTACCCAGCCAACGCGGAGTGCGTCTGGCACATCTCGCCACCCCCCAAGCGCAGGATCCTCATCGTGGTCCCGGAGATTTTCCTGCCCATTGAGGACGAGTGTGGCGACGTCCTGGTCATGCGGAAGAGTGGTACGTGCCAGTGGGGGCAGGGCCTCAGCCGTGTGTGCACACGCCCCTCACCCCCGGGCATAGCTCCTCTGGGCCGGGAGGAGGTTGCCCCGGCTTTAAATCCACCTCTGTTTGACTCTAAGAGCTGGGCTTTACAGAGCTCCGTGGAAAGGTCTGGAAAGCTTCGGGTGTGCTTTAAGCATGAGAATCAGAACCCGGTCAGTCTGGCCTCAGCGCTGATCACAAGCCAGTCTCTCAGCCCAGTGGTCCCACCACGTCCTGCCACGCCACCCAGAGTGAGACCGGGGAGCGACCCCTACTCCACAGGGCCTCCTCCCCCTCTGAAGCTTGGGTGGGCGAAGAGCCAATCTGTGCTCGCACACGACGCCCCAGGCTCAGACAGCCTGTCCCTACCCCTCTGTGAGCCCTGGCCTCCTGGCTGGTCACCCTCGTCAGGGCTCATGGTGAGACTTCAGGCAATGAGCAGGGTCGGCCCCTCAGCCGTGGGTGAGGACAAATGTATGCCCAGAAGGCCACAGCAGCAAGAAAGGCAGAAGTGCCTTTAAATCCCTTACAGTGTGTGCCTAGGCCAGGGACTGCATGCTGCTGTAGGGCAGTGGTGCCCACAGGGTGCAAGCTCCCCGTCAGAGGTGAAGGCACGAGGAGGACACAGGTAGACACCAAAGCGCACCTGCCCACCTGGGCCTAGACTGTCCTTGATACAGAGAGACCGGCCCGAGGAGTGAGAGGCTGTGGCCCTTTGTTCTGCTCGGTCTCCCAGTCAGTGTGGCTGATGAGCAGCAAAGCACCTGTGTGCGAATGGGAGGGCTGAGGCCAGAGAGGGCCAGGAGCTGCCAGGGTCCCTCGGCCAGTCAGAGTCCAGCCTGGAAACACCTCCCGCCCACGCCCAACACCAGCCCCGCAGCCTCCAGCACCCTCCCCTCCACTGTCCACCCACAGGGCTGAGCTGTAGGGACACCACCTTCTGCCACCTCGAGGGTAGCTCAGAAGGCTCCCCAGGGAGAGTGAGGCAGTGGGGCAACCTTTGGCCAGCCCCAGGAGCCCCAGGGGTCGGGGGCTCACCTTTTTCACTGCTCACAGGGAGAAGGTACTTTCCAAGTGTGACCCAGGTTCTGTGCTGGGTGAAAGCATGAGCCCTGTCCTTGAGGAGACAGTGACAGCCCTGTAGAGAGGGCCTGTCATAGAGGGTTCACTAGAGCAGAGTGGGAATGTGGCAGGGTGGCGATGGAGCAGTCAGGGGGTTTCCTGGAAGAGGGGGCAGGAAATGAGGCCCAGTAGGACCTGGGGTTGAGGGAGGGGAAGGGCGTCTGAGGCAGAGGGAACAGTGCAGAGACTAGAGAGCTGGAGTGTTTGGGGCACTGGGCGCTGTGGGTGCTGGGTGGCTGGGTGGGTGGGGAGGCGAGCAGCCCGAAGACAGGCCGGCTGAGGAGCAATGGCACCTCTGCCCCCAGCCTCGCCCACGTCTATCACCACCTACGAGACCTGCCAGACCTACGAGAGGCCCATTGCCTTCACCTCCCGCTCCCGGAAGCTCTGGATCCAGTTCAAATCCAATGAAGGCAACAGCGACAAAGGCTTCCAAGTGCCCTATGTCACCTATGATGGTGAGTGCAGCCACACTGTGTGCCCAGCCCAGGCTGGCCCTGGGTACACAGAGATGAAAGTTCCAGCCTGGGGGGCAGGGGCAGACAGACCCACAGAGCTACGAGGTACAGATGAGGGAGCAGTGGGGTGGGGTCTGCAGGCTTCAGCATGAGGTCCTGCCTGCAGGGTTCTGAGGGTTCGGTTAGGATTTTCTTGCTGGCCAAACCCCGAGGAGAGCCATTTGGGTGGAGGGCACAGAGGCAGAGCGGCCCGTGGCTGGAGCAGGGGAGGGCAGAGGCTGACGGAGGGGGCAGCAGGTAGGTCTGGAGCCTCTACCTTCCTTCCTTCCTGGCGGGGTTGGCAGAGGACTACCAGCAGTTAATAGAAGATATCGTTCGCGATGGACGGCTCTACGCCTCGGAGAATCACCAGGAAATTTTGAAAGTGAGTGAGCTTCTTTATGGAAGGGAATCCCCGTGTAAGCCTGAAATAGGGGCCTGTGACAATCCAGGCCACCCCTGCCCCCACCCCCACCCCCAAAGGGTGAGGGGAGGAGGGTGGTGGCAGGAGAGGAGAAGGTGAAAGGGGGTTGGGGGGCCCTGGGGACAGGGGACAGCACATCTGTCCTTCCAGAACAGGAGGTCTGAGACAAGCTCTCTGGTGGGGTCAGCCCAGGACCTGGTGATGTGTTCCTTGGTCAGTAGTTGTCAGCCTCATTTTCCTCATCCATGAAGCGGGAGTACTTTGACAGGGTGGCATCTTAAAATCAGTGGAATCCAGCGCCGTCCTTGGACTGACTCCCTCCTCATCCCGTCCATGGCCTGAGAAGCAAAGCCACCTTGTCACTGAGGGAGGCTGTGGCCATCACGCAGCAGACACTGGATGGGTCAGGACCTTGCTTTCTCACCATGAGAGGCCGACCCAGGGATGCGCTTGGGCTCAGCCTCTGGGCAGACAGTGTCCCCAGCCTGGGAGCCGAGGGTGGCATAGGAGCAAGAGCTGGGCTGGGCTGGTCTGCTGGCCGGCTCCTGCTCCAGCTGTCACTTCCAGCTGGGTAGCCCCGGGCAAGCCCTCTGCGCCCTGGCCTCCTGGCTGAGAAACGGGCAGGTGGCTCACAGAGCTGGGCTCCTCCAGCCCCAGGCCTGGCGCTCCTACACAGTTTGTGACAGGCTCGCCTGCTTCACCTGCCCCTCCCAGGAACCAGAGGGTGGTCCTGCAGACAGTACCCAACTATCTCTGCCTCACTCCTCCTCTGCCACCCCGGCCCTGCCCTCTGCCCCCAGCTCCACCCTATAGCTGGAACAGCTCTTCAGAACTATGTAAAAGAGTTCCATCTCTTAGGATGAAAACCTTGGCCAGCAGGCCCAGCCGGGCATGGCCACCGCCGGCCTCTGCAGGGGCTCTTGGACCTCCACACTCGATTGCCAAGGCCTCTTGGGAACATTCTTCCCCCACCTCTGTCCTCAGGGACCCTCCACCCGTCCTGCTCTGAGCTCAGGCATCCCATCCCCTGGACCGTCACCCAGACCTCTCTGGCCAGGTGACAGACACTTAGAGTCCCACGAGGCCCTCCTTCTTGGTATCTGTGAGCACTGCAGTTTAGGTTTGTCCTGTGACTACTTGGTCGCCACCCCGCCCTCCTTGTAGGGGAGGCGCTGCCCCCATGGGACAGGTCCAACCCGGAGATGGCCAGTGTTGCCAAAGTCACAGTGAGACAATGAGTCCATGGCATGGTGGTGGCCCTCCACTGAGCACCTTCCCCGGGCCCAGCTTGAGAGCTCTGCCAGAGCCCTCGGGGAGAACACAGCCGGGTCTCACACTATTCCTGAGGGTCTCCTCAAGCATTGTATCACCCCACTTTAGAAATGACAACCCTGGGCTCAGAGAGAGGGCCCAGCTGGTAAGTCACGGTGTCAGAGTGTGGGCCGCGTCTGTGCATCCAGAGGCCGCTTGGCAAGCACAGCACTGGGCTGCCTTTGCCACTGTCATTGCTGCATTCATCTTGCTCGCAGCCCTGAACAGAGGGATCACACCCCATCACCCAGATGAACTTGAACTTCAGAGAGGCAGAGCCATTTCCCAGGCTGAGGAGCTACGGAGCAGGTTCTGGGGCTACAACTCCAAACCCAGGGCCGTTGGCTCCAAAGCCTGTGCTCTGCTCCGTGTTCCAGCATCCAACCTGCTGTTTTGTTTTGTTTTGTTTTGTTTTTGCAGCAGAACATTATTAGATAAAGTTTTATTGGAACCCCGAGAGTTAAAACCAATAGACTATTTAAAACCCTATTAGATAATTAAAACCAAAAAACTGTTTATGGCGAAGAGAGTCTGTGGGGTCTTGAAACCCGCCAGCCGGCCCAAACTCCTCCCCCTCTCCCGTCCTTACAGACCCCCCCACAAGCACCGATAGGGCGCAGGGGCCCTCCAGGCCAGCCTGGCCTCAGGCCTCGGCCTCACCACACCAGCCTTGCCTTGCAGGACAAGAAGCTGATCAAGGCTCTCTTCGACGTGTTGGCCCATCCCCAGAACTACTTCAAGTACACAGCCCAGGAGTCCAAGGAGATGTTCCCACGGTCCTTCATCAAACTGCTGCGCTCCAAAGTGTCCCGGTTCCTGCGGCCTTACAAATAGCGCTGGGGTAGCCGCCCTGCTTGGGGACGGCCGGTGTCCCGGGGGAGGGGAAGGGGAGCCTCCCTGCCCTCCACTGCAGAAGCCGAGACGCGGCTCCACGGCCTCCATGTTGCCACGTTACCTGGGGAAATCACTGTGGTGGCTGCCCTTCTGGAAACACTGACCAGCCTGTGGAGGGCGAGACTACACCCAGGCAGAACCCCCAGCCCAGCTCCACTCCTCGGGTCGCTGCCCCAGTGGGAAAACATTGCTTAAGGCAGCTTTCTCCCCTCTCCCTCTGCTCACTCATTTCCAGGACACCAAGAGTGCCCTGTTCTGGGCCACTGACACAGTGCCACCCCCCGGGCGGGTCCTGGCAGAGTACACATTTGGAGATTGAATGTGCCCCCCGCATGACATTTCAGGAGAGAGAGGAACGTGGCTGCCGCTGTCTCCAGGGAGACAAGAAGCCAGGCCTTGGAAGGAAGGGTGTGTGAAGGCACATCTGGAGGGCTTTGATAAGCCCGTATGGATGCCTGCTGGGGCACCCACACCCACAGACGCCTCCGGCCACAGGCCCAGAACCCAGTTGCCCTGTGGTTAGGTTCTAAGGATTCTGTGAGAGGACAGGAAAGAGCTGCTAGGGGAGGAAACTGTAGATTTGTGCTTTCCCTTGATAGAGCATCTAATTAAGTATTATATATATATAAATATAAATATATATATAAATATACTTCTATTTGTGGGTACTTTAGGAAAATCCTCTTACGTGACTGTAAATATTGCGACCCCACCTCACCTCCCAGCAGCCAGTGCAAGCCCCAGCTGTTGCCGGCGTCCCTGGCTGACGAAACTGCTTCTCCAGGTACCTGTTGCCTCCGGTTACGTGAGGCCCAGAGCCTGTCGGACCGGGAGAAGGCAGGCTGGCCCTGGATACACTGTGGAGTACAAGTTGTTTGGGAACTGAGCTCTGAAGCTTTGCTGGAGTGTTACCCTCACATGGAACATGGCGGAAGGCAGTTTCCTTCCTGGGGTCAACTTCGGAGGAGCCTGGTGTCTGACCCTGAGGCCATGACCTTGAGGTCCATGCTGTGCCCGAATGCCACCAGAGGCAAGGCCTTTCCCACGTGAGCACAGGCTGTGCCACTGCGAGGGGCCTCAGAGTGCAGTGGCCCACCCCTTTCATTTACTCATGAGGAGGGCCGCCCCCAGGCAGAGGCGGTCCAGCTGTCAGAAGGCCTCACTCCCAGGGCGGGCATCTTTCTGCGGTGCCATGCTGCCTCTCTCTTGGAGTCTTTCTCTAAAAAGGACAAGTCTGGAGCTCTACCAGGCTGCCTGGTGTCCCACACTGCCAGGAAGCCAGCGCCTGGGATGGGGCCCGTGAGGACGGGACATGCTGCGGCCTGCCTGCTGGGGACAGTTGGCCACCGGCTGTGGGACATGCACAGCAAGCGGTCTGTATGTTTAGGGCTAACAAATATCCCAAACTCCAAGGAACACGGAGGAATCTTCAAATGAAGCCCGATTCCCACTCCAGGTCGTTTCTTCCTCCCGCTCGAGCCAGGCTGACCGGCTACAGATGAGCCCAGTGTGACGACCGTCTGTCTGTGGCACGCCAAGGATGGCGAAGACTAAATCTCCAGGTCGCTGGAGATTCAGGGCTGGGGGACAGGCAGCTCATGAAGAACTTCACAGTCTTTTACAGAAAAGAGCTTGGAGCTCAGGAATCTTCACGGCCGTTACCTGTCTCGGCAGTGGCGCGTCCCCAGCCTGGCTGGCATCAGTGCCTTCTCTGCCAAAGTCCAACTCACGTTGGAAGGCGCAGCACCTGGGTAGGTCAGTGTCAGCTGGGAAGCCCTGTGGGGGCCACACTGCCCTTCCCCCAGTCACAGCCGTGAAAGCCAGCCTTGGTTTCCAGAGAGAGACCTGTCTTCCCTTGTCAAGCCATTGCTCACCCCCAGAAAGTAGACAAGTGTTCTCCAGAATGAGCCCCCAACAACAGCTCCAAGGGAGGGACTTAGGAGGGTTTTGTTACAATCCTCGCAAAAAACTCAGAGAGGACCAGACAGATATCTTACCACGCTGACCTCTTCCTGTCCCCACTAATCCACCCACCCTTTTAGTGGGAGTCTGCCCACGGTCCATAGCCTCACAGCACTGTGCTCTGACCCTGCCCAGTGTCCCCTGACTCGGACACGGAGCCGTCACCCTTCATGAACACCAGGCAGCCAGCAACCCACTCAGTCACCATCCAGGCCTCCCTTCCCAGTGAAACCGCCTCCCGCTCTACCAAGGGGCTTCCACGGCCGAGGATGAAGTCTGTCTCGAATCTCCACGTCAGCTCTCAGCCCCGTGCTGGGGAACTTGGGGGTCCCACCTGTTAAACCCAGAGCTGTTCCCAGTCCTCAGGGCCAGGGTGGCCTGGGGGATCTCCCTGGGCAACAAAGAATGCTTCTCCACGTTTCCATGTTGTGAGCGCCAGTGGTAGCTTGGCTGATGCAAGGCGGCCATTCCACCTGGTTCCAGGTGAAGGGGAGAGAAAAGAGAAGGTGGGCAAGGCCTGGGCCCAGGTAGGGTGGGTCCCCACGATGAGTCCAGAAGGATGGAAGCGGAGGACCAGGGCACAGGAGTCCCATGCTGCCCGAGGGGGAAGCAAGACGTGAAGGGATAAGCCAGGGCAGGACACCCCACTTCTGGATGGACGTTGGCCTTGAGCAGCCACAGACTCATCCCGTCTTGGGCCTACCCCTTGCCTGGTGAGGACACTCAGTAGCTGGCCAATTGATGAACTCCAAGGAAAGGAGCTAAGGAACACACTTCTGGGAGCAAAACTTGCCCAGTTGGCCAAGGACCAAAAGCACGTGCCAAGACCTGGATGCGCCAATGAGTTTGGTTCTGCAGAAACTGCGGAGATGGCAGTGGAAGACCCAGGTGACTCTGCACCCCATCACTGGGGACAGCAGGCCTGGAAGAAGTCCCATTGCCCCACATCCCTGCCTCTCCTGGAACTCTCTGCTTTCATAGAAACATGCTAAGGAAAGAGAATCTGCCTCAAGGTTTGGTGGCTGACCAAGCCCTCAGTGAGAGAGTGTTAAGGTCGTCTCACCTGCTTCCCCCAATTCAGCTTGTTTTTCCCCAATTACTCTCTTACCTGAACCAGAACCTTGCAGCTGCAGCTTTATGCTGGCTTCTTCCTCCCCCTGCAGCTCTCCATCTAGTCTCTCAAAAGGCAGAATCAGCCTCGGCCCCAGGTCGCATCTGCCAGTGAGGGCCACCATTCTTCCCAGATCTGGCTCCCCGGGGCAGCCCTTCCCAGCTCCTTCCCACCTCTGTGCTGACAGGTTTGAGGAGGCCATGAGGCCCAAGCTACCGTCTTCCTTTTGTTTTAGATGCACAGATAAAGTAAAACTGAAACCCGGGCTATAAAGTCTCTAAATCGCAATGGCCAAAGGAGGCCGACTTGGAAAGCCTGAAGAGAGAACCTTTCTCCCTCACCTCTTACAAACACCGTGTTTCCTATCTGAACCCTCGTTCTCCCAGAGACACAGCCAAGGTTACCCATTTTCCACAACAAGAGGCCCGTGAGCTGCCGGAACTACAGCATGTGCCTAAGTCACATTTGGTGGGGGGGGACAGGGGGAGGGGTGGGGGGGTTAATACTTATACCGGCACCTCCACCACCCCCAGCAGAAAAATAAGACACTGAACTAAGTTGGATCATTTAGTAAACATTTGCTGAGCACCTACTGTGTGTTAGGCTCCTGGAAAGGCAGAGGGTTGATGGGATCCTGTGGGAAGCCCCTCTGCTCACAGATAAAAGTGATTGAGGCTGAGCTGGGCGTGGCAGAGTCCAGCACTCTTCTCAGAACAAGGAGACCCTACCCGTGGTGCCACCCAGGACCCCCGGTAAGGATGGAGGGTGTCCGCAGAAGGGGCAGAGCAGAGCTGGGGACAAAGATGTACATTTCAAGAGTGTCCGAAGGAGAAGATGCAGCCAGTCCAGCCTCCCGATGCGGCCGCCCTCCTCCACACTGGCCAAAACTGCTGACCTTGGGAGCCCGGCCACCACGCCCAGGACAGTGGGCTCGGCCCACACACTGTGCCTGCTGCCTGGGCCTGTACAGCCAGTGCTCCAGAAGGGAAGTATCTTTCTTGGCTCCCAGGGACACCGGCTGTTTTCACCTGCCTCCTGCATGCTTGCAAGTTAGTCAACCTGGTCAACTGCATCTTATATCGAGGTTCGTCTTCTTCACCAAAGATACACATGGTGGCGGCAGCCCGGCCCTTCTGACCAAGGGACAGTGCCCAGCCAACGTTGTTCAGGCCAAAGACAGAAGGACTTGAAATTTGTGAGACACTGCAAATAGCTCCTATTCTCCCACGGCTGCCTCTGCCCCTGCAGCACGTGCGGATCACCAGCCCCGCCAAGAGTAAGACCTAAGCCAGACATAGGCCCAGTACAAGCTGGAGTCAGCCTTACCCAGCCGGCTTTGCTTCTTGGAGCAGGTACCAGCAGGGGTGCAGGGCCACACACTCCCTCCCAGCATCCTGCACAGATGGCCCCCAAAGAACAGGATGCTTTGTTTCCCTGAGGCCTCCTGAACGGACCCTCTGAAATTCTCCGTACACCCCAAGTCTCAAAAGGAAGGGCCAGGCTCTGGGCTCAACCCTTTACCACCTGCACACAAAATCCACCGTCCCTGTGAGGTGGGAGGGGCTAACCTTGATCTTCAGATGCAGGGCTTGAGATTCTGGGAGGCCCAGTGATCTTCCCAAGGCGAATAGTTAGTAATCCACGGAAATGAGAAAACCAAGCCCATCTGGTCCCAAAGTAGGAAACATCTCTGTAATGTTGACACTGAATTTAACAGATGGCTCAGCCCTGGCGGTGGAGTGTCCAGGGGCGGGGAGATGAAGGACAGGGAGAGGAGAGGGCAAGGAGGGGTGGGGGGCTGGGGACTTAGTGAGGGTCCCTCCCTCTGGAACAAGCAAAGAAAACTCATTCCAAGAGAAATGGGCCTCTGCCTTCTCCCCTGGCGGACATGTCACTTCCGTTCCAACTTGAGCCCGCTCTGTGAGCTAGGCTGCAGTTTGGCAGTCCCCACTGCTTCCAGCCCAGGCCCGGAGCACAGCCCTGGATACATGCCAAGTGTCCCCTCCCCCATTTTTGCCCTGCAGGCCCCAGCACAAGCTCATTAGAGAATGTGGGTGTCCCTCACCTGACAGTGGTGAAAAGTAGGGCGGGAAGAGAAAGCTAGGTAATGTCAAGTATTTTGTCGTTCGGTCCAGAGGCCACGTAGATCTTTGTGGAAACTTACGCCGTTGAGTTTAGAACCGTCAGACCGTCTGAGCAGACCCAGTCCATTTGCTCTTACATAGGATATCTGCACACCCCTGGAGGGGTGGGGACCGGAGAGCTGAACGCTCGTGCCTGCCGCCTTCACCTTGGGCTTCTCTGTAGGCACTGTCCTATCCTGGCGCTTTGGCAATCACTGCCCACAGAGTGACACGTATCAGTGTAACCACCTTTTTCTTTTAGTTGCCTCAAATATTCAAAGTTTTGTTTTCTCCTTTATGTTCACACATATGCATGTAATTAAACATTTGTGAAAATCACTTTAATAATAAACAGAAAAAGAACGTAAATATGGCTCCTTTCTCTCATTCATCAGAGGTCATGATGGGGGGGAAAAGGCAACTGAAATTAGAAAAGAATTCTTTCAGAAATGTCCTGGATGTATTGAGGGCTGAAAGTAAAGGAGCTACAGTAACTTCTGGAAGGCAAAGCAGTGAGTTTGAGATCTGCAGGGGAGGGCACCCAAAGTTAGGGAACAGACGTGTTCCTAAATGAGCTGCCAGAAGGTAAAACTTTTGTGTTTCAAATCCCATTTCTCCTCATGACGGGCATCATGAAATGAGAGATTTTCCTCTACGCCAGGATTTTAATCTGGGAGTCACAGCCACAGTGAGTTTCAGGGGATCCAGGATCCCTCAAATTCAGTGTGTGTGTGTGTGTGTGTGTGTGTGTGTGTGTGTGTGTGTACATTTCTCTGGGAATACAGCCCATAGCTTTCATCAGATTCTCAAAGAAATCTAGAACTCCAAAAAGGCTAATAGCCACTATTCTCCTCAATAAGGTGGAGAACCTTACTGCTCTCAACAGGAGAAAAAACAATTTTATAAATATTAATATTCCAAATAAGGTATGGTAAACACCAGGTTTTTCTGGGTTTGTTTAACACAGTGATTTAAAAGTCTAAGGAAACTTCTGGGAATATACCCAAAAGAATTGAAAGCAGAGTCCAGAAGAAATAGTTCTTGTGCTCGTATGAAAGGCAAAACCATCACTGTAAATGTGTTGGCTCCATTGGCTGAGGAATTACTCCCCAGTTGGTGCCAATGTGTATCAGTCATCAGGTAGTTCCCTTTTTTTCATCCAGTTCACGGAATCAGAATTAAGCTTTTGGAAGTTCGTTCTGTCCAAAATGAAGAACTAGCATTATCGTGACTGCTGCTCAGTTAAATTCAGTTAAGAAGTTGAACACTGAAGTCCTTTTTTTGCGATTATAATACTCATATGAAATTGGATGGGTCATAGTGTTGAGGGACTAAAATTCTTAGTAAATTAATAACCCCACAGAGTAGAAATGCACTTGGAACTGGATGAGGCTAATAATTTCATCCAAACAAGCTGTAAAATTATACGAATCAAATTAAAAGCCACAGTTGTCAAAGTTTTACAAGTAGTCATAGTAATTGAACTACAAATTTTTTGTGACAAAGCTCTTGTTAGATACAAAATATACTTCATCACGGCAGTAACGTTTCTCTGCGCCCCTCACCAACTAGAGTTTGGAGGTTTGAGCCTTTGCATACCAACATGGTGTGCTAGCTAACCTGAACAAGTCCTCTAAACTGGCACATTTTGTTCAAATTCAATTTTAAACTTTTAATCAAAATATTCAGCAACTGAAGCACCAAAAAACCCACAGAAACCTTCAGCCTTTGAGCCTTTTAGCAAAATAAAAGTATTGCAACGTTGCAAACGAGAAGCCAATGAAACACATCCCTTGTGGAAGCGTGGAAGAGGAAGGAACGTTCCTCTATCCTCAAGGTTCTTTCTGCTGGTCTAATAATCAAACAGACATGAGACAGGACAACCACATTTAATACACGTGCTCCTACACATGGGAACCCCGCACGCATGAGTCAGGGACAGAAAAGGAACATGGGTATGTATGACATTCTGAGCTACAGGTGAACTTGTAAGAAAAACCTCCCAGTTTTAATTGCATAAATTTAACTCCCCAATCCAAATTTAAGGAATTTGAAAAGGCCTCTTACTTTGCAGCACCTACATCTGGTGAAGCATTCAAAAGAATCAGACAGCCCCCTCCCATCTCCAGGCGCCTACAAGTCCGCTCGATGCCAGGGCTGCAGCTCAGCCATACCACTATCTCTGGGCCTCAGTTTCCCCTTCTGGACAGTCACTGGCGTCTGTTCCGAGTCTGACCATAGGAGACGCTATAAAGCTTCCTCCCGGCATCCAGCAGGGCAGCCGAGGAGGAAAGAGAAAGCCCCCACCAAGCGCGCGTGCGCACACGCCAGCCGCGCAAGCCACAAACGCGCCCCCTCCCGCGCAGGCTCGCGCGCCCACGCACGCGCACTCGCGCACGCGCCCCTCGCACGGACGGCCTCCGGGCTCCCAGGGCCCCGCCCCCAGCCTCGCGCCGCCGCCGCCCCGCGGCCCGCCGGCTGGGCGTGCGCGCCTGCGTGCGGGCGGTGGGCGGGGGCGCGGGGAGCCCGGAGGAGGGCGGAGCGGCGGCGCTGGCGGGCGGGCCGAGTGTGGAGGTTGGGCCTGCAGGCTGCGGCCGCACTGGACTTGGTGCTGGTGGAGGCGCCATGGACGCGAACGGCGGGCTGGTCTTGACGCCGGAGTCGGCACCAAGCTCGGAGCAGGGCCCGGACCCGGAGGAGGACGCGCTGGCCCTGGCCGAGTTCGCGGCGCTGCACGGCCCGGCGCTGCGCGCGTCGGGGGTCCCGGAGCGGTACTGGGGACGCCTCCTGCACAAGCTGGAACACGAGGTGCGGGCCGGGGCGACGCGGGGAGAGCAAGGCGCCGGGCCGGGAGGACCGGGTGCAGAGCGGCCCCTGGGCACCTCGGGGGTGGGCCGCTCTGGACCCTCGCACCGGGAAGGGTGTGGTCTGCGGGCGGGCCCGTGCCAACAACTGCGGGGAGGCCGGCCTGGGCCCACCTGGGGGAGGCAGGGAGGCCGCCTGGGGACCACGTGCCGACGAGGTTGGGAGGCCGTCCCGGGACTCGCCGTGTGAAAGCGCGTTTTCACGGCGCTTGTGCCCAGCGGGGCAGGCCTCGGTGAGCCCCACGGGCGTATGTCCCCCGGAGAGTTGGGGGCAGCCCGGGTGGGCCAGGCGGCAGAAGCCGTAGAGGCTTGATGATGAAGAGCCAGGAGTGCTGCGATGACCGGCTTAGACTTTGCCTCCTTGGCAGTTGAGGAGCCATCTAAAGTTTGGGACCTAACAGTGGCCGCCAGAGGCCTGTACCTATGGGGCTGGGCCAGGGCTGCCTTGGAACCTGGAGCTAAAATGAACTGGGGTTCCTGTTGTGTGCCAGGCCTCTGCAGGTTCCCCACAGCTGTGAGAAGGGCAAGTCAGCCATCCCCATTGTACAGCTCAGAAAACAGAGGCTGGGGGAGAGGAAGTGACTCCCCCAAGATCTGTCAAACGTCAGAACTGGAAGCTCTCTTTCAGCCACTGCCTCTGGGAGAGCAGGAGCCCCATGAATTTGTGTGGCTTTGACTGTTGCAGTTATAGAAGCCTTCCATGTTTCCTCATTTGTTGTGAGCCCGGCTCACCCTCATTTTGCAGGTTAAAGAAAACTGACTGTGGGAGACGGAGAAGGAATCTAAAGAAAAATGAAAAGGTCTTAGGTGCTTCTAGTTTCTCTCCTTCTTTGTGGCAGTGGCTCCGTTCTGCTGACCATCTGCTGTAGGCCTCCAAAGGGTCTCCCGGCAGGTCCTGGCTAAGGGGGTGTGGACCCTGGTTTTTGGTAGTTTGTCCAGGTGCTTAAACCAGAACACATTCACAGGCCAGCTGGTTGGGCCTTCTCCTTAGCGGGAATGAGGCTCCCCTCCAGGGGGCTGCCTCCTGGGGCCAACACAGACGAAGCAGCAGGTGACGAGGTGGAATTCCAGCGCCAGGAAAAGGGTGTCCCCTGAGCCTGGCTACTGGACAAACCCCTCCCTCTCACCCAGTTACTCTGTCTGTAAAATCTGGGTTGGATCAGGTACCTTCCTGCTCAAAACACAGGTAGTTGCTGTAAAAAAGAGACAGTGTCAATGGCAGACAAACTGTACATACTTATATTTTCTAACAGTGGTTTCCTTCCCTTAATGACTTGTCTTCCGCCAGCATTTCCTGAGCACTTGCCCTGGTCCCCGGCCTGTGCTGGGGTTGGGAGAAGGCTCTAGCAGTTTGTCAGTGAGGATAAGAAGTCCTCGTGTATCTGGGAGAAAGGAGTTTGATGTGGGAACACCTGGCTCCAGCCCAGCCAGCCTCCAGGGGCAGCAAACCCTCAGTCGCCCACCTTAGCCTCCATCTAGAAAGTGGGGACAGTGAAACACGGCCCCGGCTCCCACTGTCTCAGTGGGGAGGCTTGAGCTACGTTTCCGCCAGTGCCCAGCACATAGTGGGCAGTCCCCTCTGCCCTGTTCGCTGTTGCTCTGCTGAGGGTCAGCGGGTGTTTTTCCATGACCCTCCCTGCCATTATGGGTTACGGGCAGAGCTGTGAGTCACCACTTTGCTAGACCCAAACCTGCAGTCATTGTTCTGAGTGAAACAGGTGTGGGGGAGGGCACACACTAGCAGAACAGGTACCTGCCCACAAAGGAGTGGGCAAGGCCCAACCCCCAGCAAGGCTGGCCAATGACCTTGGAACCTTGCCTAAAAAATTCCGGTTCCCTTGGAAAGGATGGGGAACGTGTTATAAAGTAAATTCCAACTCTTTTCCTGTCTGCATGACCCTCCCGGTCCCACCATGAAGGGATTGTGGTCACTCCCACTCAGAACTGGGAAGAAGCCAGACGTGAGACAGGCCCTCTGTCCCCAGGCTGCCTCCCTTCCCGTCAGGTTTGGGCTTGAGGGCTGGGGATTTGGGGTTCTGGGTTGAAGCTCAGAGTGTAAACTCCAGCCCTGTGAGCTGCTTTCCTAATCTGTAAGCTGGAGGTACGGTGGTGGCCTCCCCGGGCTCTGTGAGGTTAGCGGAGAACCCAGAAAGTGCCTGAGCTCCCTTGTCTTTGGATGAACCTGGTCTCCACAGCCCTCTGTCTGCCTCTGGGCCTTGGCTCTCACAGCTCCCTGCCTGGAGCCCTTTCACCACCACCCGCAGCCGTGGGTTTAAATCTCCCCCTTCCAGCGCTCACCTCTGATTATGTCTCCTCCATAAAATCTTCCCGGCTGTCCAGTTCTCACACCATTTACCTGGTCCTCTCTACTTCGCTCTGCCACTCAGCCGTGAGCTCCCTGGGCGAGATTATGCATGTTTCACCCTCACACCCCCAGGGTGCCTATGCCGCCTAGCACACAAAGCTGCTCGTGCCAGGCTAGCTAGCTGCCTTCAGCTGCGGGGGTGATTTTTCCTTCTCTTTAGTTTTAATAGAGTTGTGAGAAATAGGTTTTTGGGGTGGGGGGACTGGCCTTTGTTGAGTCCCTGCGCTCTCCTGGAGGGTGGGGGATACCCCCTTCCCAGGGGAGAGACCAGCCTCAAAAGTGGAAGGGTGGCAGCAAGTGCTTACAGAGCCAGCTTAGGTTCTAGCTCTTTATGTGTGTTAATCATTAATCTTCCCAGCAGTTCTCTGAGGTAGATCCTACTGTGCCCATTGTATGGATGGGCGAACAGAGGCACAGCGTGGTTCAGTGACTTGTTCAAGGTCACACAGCCTGGCTCCAGAGCACACAAGTGGCTGACTCATCCTCTTTATCCACTGCACGTGGCTGACAGTTGTCCTTTGCCAGGGAAGCTCAAGGACCAAGGCCCTTATCTTCCTGGCCCAGGTCCTCAGGAGATTAGTCCCCGGCCATGCTTTGTGCAGGCCTGGACTACTTGGCTGGGCTGGCACTGAGGCCACAGAGACTTGCTTTCCTCTGGCTTGCCTCAGCCGCCCTGGTGTTGGATGGGTTCCTCTGGTACAAGCGAAATTGGGGTGTGATCCCTGGCCACCAAGATCCTGTACTTCTAGTGTGACTAGAGCCACCCCTATGCCTTTGGGGCCTCATTTTCTCTGGAAAATGGGGCCAGACTCGATATAATTTGGACACATGCGTGCAGGCCCACTTCCAAGGATGGGTCCCGTGGAGTGAGGGGCCTTGGACGATAGCGCCAGTGATAGTGGGGTAGGTTAGGTCCCAGTTCTGTCCGATTTCTCCAGGAGCTTGTTTCCCCACCTGTGAAATGGGTAGTTGGGCAGTAAATAGGGCCTTCTCCTAAGGGCTTCAGTTTGTCCCTGAGGCGAGGGTTCGGGGTGGGGTACCCTGCCGACACGCCCTGCTATGGCCCCCAGGTTTTCGACGCAGGGGAGATGTTTGGGATAATGCAAGTGGAAGAAGTGGAGGAGGAGAGTGAGGATGAGGCCGCCCGGGAAGTGCGCGCGAAGAAGCCCAACCCGGGCATCGAGCTCTTCTACAAGGTCATCGTGACCAACGAGAACGGGCTCCAGGCGGCCGACCCCAACAGGTAGGAGCCTAGCGGGACCCCGGCACCCGCACCGTGGCTCTCAGCCAGGCTCCCTTTTAGGGAGGTTTCCCCAAGGCCGTCGCCACTGGGGAAGAACCGTAACTGTAGGCACTCGTGCTTCCTGTGCGCCAAGCACCAGCCTCTTCACCAGCCGTGTGCCGGGCACGCGTGGTCCCCGGGCTTCCAGCTAGACGTTAGGGTCATCGTTGGCTCCAGTGCCGGTGGTGCCCCCATGTTAGCCGTGTTTCAGACCGTCCTGGGAGCAGCCTCTTCACGTCACACCTGTCACAGTGGTTTTGCAACGGAGGTGTGATAAGTGCTGATTTTGTTGATGAAACAGAAGGACTCGCCCAAGGTCACACAGCTGACTGAGTGTGGGTATCGGACCCAGGACAGTCTTACTCATGAGCCAGCTTTTCCAAGCCCCCTGGGCTTCTCCCAGTCCTGCTGAGTCTGTCCCTGAGTGGAGTCTGGGAAGCCGCACTTACCGTGTTCACCAGGGCTTTGCAGGAACGTGAGGGGTATGGTCTCAGCCCCCTGGTGAGGGTGCTAAGGCCCAGTGCAGGCCTGGGCCTCACCCAGGGCCATGTCATAGACAGGGCAGAGCTAAAGCCGGGCCCTGGGCTTCCTGCCTCCCACGGCCAGGACAGGCCTCCAAGCCTCTGCCAAACTGTTAGAACCTTGCAGAAGAACTAACTTTCTGGGCTCAGGATCCTGGGGCCCTGCGTCCATTGCTCTTCAGGGAAGAGTCTGTCTGCCTTCACCAGCCCATGATGGGGGGGAGTGGCCACACAGGTAATTATAGCAGCCAGGCACCTCCACCCACATGCTCTCTGACTCAGAAGCTGGCAGGCTGGCCTTTGTCATTAGGTTCAGTGCAGCCAACCTCCACGTGCGCCTGCTCCGTTGCCACCTGTGCTGGCTCCAGGGCCCAGGCCCAGGCAAATCAGACACAGCGGCCACCTCGAGTGGCTCACTGCCACTCAACGCCCTTCACATGCCACCACCAGGCAGGTTTGGGAGGAGGTGGGATGGACTCCTGGGCTGGAGCTCTCCCTGTCCCTGGGCCTTTCTCCCCCCAGGCCTCTGAGTCTCCCCAATTGCCAGGCCCCAACCTCCACGGTCTCTCCCACACCTGCCGTGTACAGCACCTCTCGTGTGTATTTGCCCAGGGTCACGCCCAGGTGTCCACTTTGAAGGCCTGGCTCTGCTTCCTCGCGCGGCCATAAACTAAGCAGGAAAGCAGGCAGAAATATTCATTTGTTTGAGGATATGCAAAGTGATACAATTGTCCCTCAGTGTGCAAATCCACAGGTGCTCAAGTCCCTCGTGTAGAACGCAGTAGTATTTGCGTATCACCTAGGCACACCCTCCCGTGTACTTTAAATCATCTCTAGGTTACTTATAATACCTAATACAGTGTTATTGTCACGTAAATGGGGGTTATGCTGTATTGTTTAAAGAACAGTGACCAGAAAACAGTCTGTACCTGTTCAGTACAGACACCCATCGTAGGCCTAACGACGTAGTACCCACGTCAGCAACAATGGAAGGTTTTTATTTGCAAATATTTGTTCTGTGAGGTTGGTTGGGTCCGCGAATGTGGGACCTGTGGATCTACAGGAGGGCCGACTGCGTAAGCACAATAATTACGGCCGGACGTGCTGCCCAGCCTGGGACCTGGAACAGCTGCTGCTCCTTTCCTTTCCGCGAGGGGCGGGTGAGGGCCCCTTTGCCCACCTGTTTGTGTGGAGCCTCCTGGTCGTGTCCAGGCAGCCGTGTCCTGTGAGGCAGGGCGTGGGCATGGCCTCGTCCTCTGCCACAGCCCCCGGCGGTTGTGCGCAAGCTGTACAGCTGGCCCACCCGGGTTCCTCCACGGAAACCGGAGTGTGTGGGCTGCAGGTGTCCATACATGGAACTTGAAGCCTCTCCCAAAAAAAGGCCTGCTGCTCCCCGGGAAGTGCCCAGAAGTCTTGGACGGGCATGCGTGAGCTCCGCCTGGCAGCTCCTTTGGGCATCTGCCTGCTGCTGGCCTCCCAGTGGTGCAGCCTTTGCTGAGCACCGGCCGTGGGCCAGGCTGCAGGTAGCGGTGTGGGGGGGGAGCGTGGGCCTGGGCCTGTCCTCTGGCAGTTCTGAGCCCAGTGGGGGACACTCGCTGTTCCAGTGAGTGCTGGAATAATCATGACATACGCAGTACTTGGTGTAGTCAGCACGTAGTGTGTTCTGTCTCGTTTGATCCTGGTAGCAGCCTGGTGATAGGACGTAGAGACCCTGTTGTCCTGCTTTAGAAACTAGGACAGGGAGAGAGGGCCCCACAGTAAGCGGTCAGCAGAGCCCCGACTCCCACCCAGGCCCACACGTGCCAGAGAGACCGAGTCTCAGGGGCAGGGTCCGGGCCGCAGCCCCCAGGCCTCTTCATCCTCGTCTGCCGCCTCTTCCGCCCTCGCTGTGCCCGCGCGGCAGCCTCACCTCCTGTCGCCTGTGCCTGCAGCATCTTCCTCATTGACCACGCCTGGACGTGCCGTGTGGAGCATGCCCGCCGGCAGCTGCAGCAGGTCCCCGGGCTGCTGCACCGCATGGCCAACCTGATGGGCATCGAGTTCCACGGGGAGCTGCCCACCTCCGAGGCCGTGGACCAGGTGCTGGAGCAGATGTGGAAGTTCAACCAGACCTACCAGCTGTCCCACGGGGTGAGCGGCAGCCGGGCCCCAGGGCGGGCAGAGGCCAGGGCTGGCAGGCGCGGCCGGGGAGCCCCGACCCAGCCCGGGGGCCGTTACCCCACGAGTGAGCAAAGCCACCTTCCCCTGTGGCCCCTTGAAACACCGTCGTCCCATGACTTCGTTGTGGGCGTGTTACTCTCGTCCTTGGACCAGCCAATGCCAGGTCCCCAGGGGTCTGTGCAGCCTCTAAGGTCACAGGACACAGCCCTCAGACTCCTGGATTTGGACCCAGTGACTCGGCTGCCTCTTTCCTGGGGTCTTCTGGTTTTGTCACCCTCTAAAAAGGCCTCAGTGGTCCTCACTGCCTTCAGTAGAAGAGTTGAGTCCTATTAGCACATGTCCTCGGGCTTTTGTCACCCCACTCCCAGAATCCCCGGACTCACCTTAGGCTCCAGCACCCCACAACTTTTAGGTTGGGAGACAAAAGTTGTTTCTCATGATCTCAGCTTAGATGTTGCCTCCTCCAGGGAGCCTTCCCCAAACTGCAAGTCTCCCCTCATTCTTCCCTGACCAAACACATCCATGTGGCTACTGGGTTAAGTGGCTTATTTCCATGTGCCGTTAGCATGCTGGTGGTCACCCTGCAGTCCCTGGCCTGTGCCTGGTTTGTCAGAGCAGGGCCATTGTCACAGAGGCCTCGGGTTAAAGGGCTCAGGGGTTTGTGTTAAAGCTGCAGGCCCAGAGTTGGGCGCAGACGAGTGGGCAGCTGGTGTTGGGTGTGGGCGGGCAGGCCGATGGACAGGGCCCGGGTGTGTGCTCTGCCCCCAGACGGCCGAGGAGAAGGTGCCTGTGTGGTACATCATGGACGAGTTCGGCTCGCGCATCCAGCACTCGGACGCACCCAGCTTTGCCACTGCGCCCTTCTTCTACATGCCACAGCAGGTGGCGTACACGCTGCTGTGGCCCCTGAGGGACCTGGACACGGGCGGTGAGTCAGGGCCCACCCCACGTGGGAGAACGGCCCGGCCCGGCCTCCTGCCGGCCTCTGACGGGCGCGTGTGTCTCCGTGCAGAGGAGGTGACCCGGGACTTTGCTTATGGAGAGGCAGACCCTCTGATCCGGAGGTGCATGCTGTTGCCCTGGGCCCCCGCTGACATGCTGGACCTCAGCTCCTGCACGCCCGAGCCGCCCGCCGAGCACTACCAGGTAGGACCCTGCACCCCTTCCCCTCCAACCCCCGCGCCTGTTTGCCTGGTGGTTTCTGGAACCTTCTCCAGTCACCAAATATTAGTGAACACCACCTGGCTACTGTGGGAGGTGGGGAAGAGCTTGGGAGCTCAGGAGTGAACACCAGGGGCCCTGATGCTGGGAACCGTATTTCCAGAAGGTCGGGTGAAGCTGGCTTTTGGTGGTCAGTGCTGTTCTTCTCATTTTTGTTTCCTCCTCTCCTGACACTTCCCTCCCCAGGGATGGGAAGACACTGTACTCAAACACTATGTGGTACAGTTTCCAGCACACAGTAGGCCCTCAGCAAGTTGTCATTGTTATGGGTAAGAAAGGTTTCAGTCCCTGGGCAGCTTCTCAGTCAGGGCCCAGCCAGGATCCAGGCGGCCCCCTCACAAGTATGAGGGTGAGAGTTAATGCAGGGCCTGGTACCTGGGGTGGGGTGGGCCACGTTAGCCGGCCAGGGTTAGGGAGGCTGAGGGCAGAGAGGACGTGGAGCCCAAGGTACACAGCCACTGCCAGGAGCGGCAGGGCTGCACAGGGGTTCAGACCCGGGTCCCTCTCCGTCCCCAGCCCTGCAGTGTCCCGCCGCTGCTGCTTATCGGCTGGTCCCCGATGGAAACCAGGCAACGAGAGAGCCTGTGCCGAGCACTCTACGGGCACTCTACTGTAATCCTTACAGAATACGACTTACAGGCCCGTTTTTATCTTCATTTTACTGAGGGTGAGGAAACTGAGGCACAAGGAGGTTAAATAACTTGCCAAAGGTCACACAGCTGGTGGGAGAACGAGTCCAAACTGAGAGAGACCTGATAGCTTGTAAGCTGAAGCCACACGCCTCCCCGCCAGGCCCCCACTCCCCACTGTGTTGAGGCTGCCCTGCCCCCACTGGCACGTCAGCCACGGACTGAATGCCTCAAAGGATCATGGGAAGGAGGAAACAGAGTAACTGGGTGGGAAGCGTGTGGTGCTGGCTGTTCTGTGCGTGCTGCTGACGGGGAGAGGCTGGCTTACGGGGGTCCTAGGGCACCTTTCACCTCGAATTCCTCTAAGCCAGTGGGGGTGAACTAACCGTGCTGAAGACCCGTGATCACCATCTTGGCTCCGAGCTGTGTTTCAGAGGCTCGTAGAAGACGTGTGCCTACTAGTTTCTTAGGAAACTTTAGGAAAAGTGAGTGAATACCAAGGGGTGCAGCTTAAGAATGGCTTAGAGACCAAGACTTCCTGATCTTGAGGTTGTTAAAGGAACATGAGTTAAAATTAGTCTTTTTTTCCTTGGGAGATAAGAGGCCAAACACCGGTTGTCTAAAGTGTCCTGGCTTTGTCCCCATTTGACCATCTGGGTTGGACCTGTGCTCAGGGCCCTGGGGTTGCCTGTATTAGGTACCTGTCGCCAGGTAACAAGTAACTCCAGCTTCAAACAGCAAACACTTACTTTCTCACACACTTTCTGTGGCCGGGAGTCGGGGAGTGGCTCAGCGGGCGCTTCTGTCTGGGGGTCTCTCTGAGGCGCTGTCAGCCTGGCCATGACATCTGAGCCGTGATGGGGCCGAGGACCTGCTTCCACGTGGTTCCTCACATGCCTGGCAAGGTGGTGCTGGCTCTTGGCGGGTGGCCTCGGTTCCTCCCCACGTGGGCCTCTCCACGGGGCTGCTTGCGCGTCTCACGACGTGGCAGCTAACTTGTCTCAGAGCAGCGATCCGAGGAGGAAGCCACAGTGCCTTTGGTGAAATGCCATGGTAGTTCCACTGTCTTTCTGTTTGTTAGAAGCAACTCATTCAGTCCACATGCAAGGGGCGATGAATTAAGGTCCTCCGAAGGGAATGCCAAAGAGCTGCTGGGCATGTTGGAAGCCACCACACTGCTTAAGCTCAGAATAGCCTTGGGGGCTCCCGGGGGCCAGGCAGCCCCCTCCTGGGGTTTGGAGGTAGCCGGAGAGAAGGTTCTTTTGACACAGAACAGGCTGTTCAGCACCTGAGGGGCCTTGAGCCCCAGAATCGCAGGGTGAGGGTGGTGCCGGGGCACCTGGGAAAGGCTGCACCTGCGGTCTGGGGGCACCTCCGAGTCCTAAAGCCCTGCTGTGCCAGGGTGGGGGAAGTGTGTGTTCCCTTGCTCCCTTTCTCAAAGGTCTGTTTCTACCTCCACTGTCTTTCCTTGCAGGCCATTTTGGAGGAAAACAAAGAGAAGCTGCCACTCGCCATTGATCCGGTGACATTTCCCCACGCCCACATCTTCAGGTGCGTAGCCCCTCAGCTTGCGTTGGGACTTTGCCTCACTCACTTCGCTCACACACTCCCACAGTGCCCATGGCTGAGTGAGGCACTCAGGTCTGCTCTGTGCTGCAGCACGATAGTGACAGATGCCAGGGGTGGAGTTCTTAGGATCACAGAGACGGTGCTGTGAAAAGTGAGGGTGACCGAGAGTGTGTTCATCTGGTCCTAAACGCCGCCGGGCCTGTGCACGCGGGGCGCCTGGGAAAGGCACCTGGGCTGCCAGGAGGGGCCGTGGCCAGGCAGGCAAGCCCAGGCTGCCCCCCGTTGAAGCAGACGCTCCATTCTGCATGGGAGGAAGTGGAGGTGCAGAGCCCCCCACCCCCAGCAGTGGAGAGCAGGCTGGGGCCGGTCCAGCTCGGCAGGCAGACTAGCCTCTGCCTCCAGTGGGACCCCTCTCTCTGGCTGCCCAAACCTGGTCCAGCCACAAACCGCAGCACGCTGCACTCTACCCCTTCCAGTGGGTCCTGGGAGTTTTCCTCTCCTTCCCTGAGGCCATTGCCCCAGCCCACGCAGCCCACGGGCTCTTCCCAAGGCCCACTGCCCAGCGTCACGGCACCTCCTCAGGGCCAGAGGCCTCCCTAAGGCCTGCTCAGTTCCTGCTCCAAGCTCCAGCCCTGCCCGAGCAGCCTAGCTCCTTCCTTCTGTTCCTCCCCTGAAACAACACGGTCCGAGCTCGGCTCCCTCCTGCCTCCACACTCGGCCCCATTGCTTTAAAAGGGTAGCTGTCTCCCCACTGCCAGCAGACAGGCTCTCAGGCCCTGTCCTCAACTCTGCACGGGGTCGGCACCAACGAGCACCAGTGTGGATGGAGGCCTCGTCCGGGGCACTTACCTTGGCCACACACTCACCTATAGGCACCTGGGGCACCAGCTCCCTTCTCACATATCAAGTTCTTAGTGTTTCCATGGGAAATTGCTAGTGTTGACCTCTTTCCACTTGGGAGGAAAGAACCCACATTTGTTACACACTCAGGTTATCCCGTCTCATCATAACAATAAGTGTGAGCCCGTCTTACAGGGGGGAACCTGGGGTCGGGAGGGTCCGAGTTGCCCCACTGTTCAGCAGACAGGCAGACAGGCGGGTCTAGGCCTGGCTGTGTGGCCCCAGCCCACCTCTCCCTGCAGGGTCTACACGGACGTGCAGCAGGTGCTCAGCCACCTCACCCACCCACGCTTCACCTTTACCCAGAGTGAGGCGGATGCCGACATCCTCTATAGCTTCTCTCACTTCAAGGACTACAGGTGAGGCACCCCCCCGCCAGGCTCCGGCCACTGGCCCCAGAGCCCCTCGCGGCCCCCTGAGCCAGTCGCACCTGCTCGGCCCCACAGGAGGCTCAGCCAAGAGAGGCCCCACGTGCTGCTGAACCAGTTCCCCTGCGAGAACCTGCTGACTGTGAAGGACTGCCTGGCCTCCATCGCGCGCCGGGCAGGGGGCCCCGAGGGCCCGGCCTGGCTGCCCCGCACCTTCAACCTGCGCACAGAGCTGCCCCAGTTTGTCAGCTACTTCCAACAGCGGGAGAGGCGGTAGGCACCCCCACCTTGCCCCCGCCCCTCCATGGACCCGTGCAGCCCCCACCAGCCCTGTACCCGTCCTTACACTGCCCAGCCTGCTCCTTAGCTGAGCACCTACTATGTGCAGGCCCCGATGCTGGGAGCCATAGCCGCTGAGCGCTGCAGCCACCCACAGCTGCCATGGGGTCCAGGCCTCTGCTAGAGCCGGTCGTCCACCAGAGCGCAGCCCCCTTGGCTCCAGCGAATGCCTTCTTAGTACCCAAGGCCCAGCCTCTGACCTCTCTGATGTGACACCTCCCTCCGTCCCCTGGGGAGGCCGCGTGTCCCTCTCCTGTCACATCCTGGGGAGTGTTGCCTGGGAGAGTGGGCCCAGCACGCAGCCTAGCTGGCCCCTCTGCTCCCAGGGGCGAGGACAACCACTGGATCTGTAAGCCCTGGAACCTGGCCCGCAGCCTGGACACACACGTCACTAAGAGTCTCCACAGCGTCATCCGGCACCGCGAGAGCACCCCCAAGGTGGGCCCTGGCCCCGTGTTTGAGGGGTGCTGGGTACACAGGCCAGCCATGGGGGGAGCCTGGGGACTGGTGTCAAGGGCCTGTGCGGGGGGGCCTGGTGTCCGCAGTGATGGTCATCGGCTCATGGGAGTCTCTGAAGCCCCCACCCCACTCCTTCACTGCCCTGCCTGCAGGGGGGCTGTGTGACATCCAGGGGAGAGGAGAGAGCCTCAATCAGGGTGACCCTACGTGTGTCTGACTTGAGTCCCCACACGTTGCACAAGTGACCGCACAGCAGCAAGGAGATGGCCCCGCCAGGACAGGGAGCCCCTCGGGGCCCTGGGCAAAGGTGCCATAGTGACATGGGGCACGTTAGAGGCAGTGTCAGGGACACAGGATCATGCATGTGGCAGAGTCCCGGGGAAATGTGCCACAGGATGGTCACTGGACACTGGCAGGGTGGGGTGGGGAGCCAGTGGATTTGGGCTGAGAGTGTGTATTCAGCTTCCAAACCCTAAAAACTGGTGGGATCTTTTCCTTCAGTTAAAGTAAAGGAGATAAAGAACGTGTCCCAGCTTAGACGGGTGTGGAAGGGCACAGGAAGCAGAGAAGCTCAGGTGTGGGTCCCTCCACGGATGCCCTGGGACTGGGGCGAAAGGGGCTGCGAGAGCGGGCCTGTTCCTCCGGGATGTGGGGACGGCATGTGAACGTACCACGAGCGTGAGTGCACAGCCAGCAGGTCGGGGTGCCTCTGGGGTGCTCTGTCCTGGCCCAGGTGAAGTGAGAGCTGCCTTGAGCCTGCATCTGTCCTCCAGGTTGTGTCCAAGTACATTGAAAGTCCTGTCTTGTTCCTTCGAGAAGACGTGGGGAGGGTGAAGTTCGACATCCGCTACATTGTGCTTCTGCGGTCGGTGAAGCCCCTGAGGTTGTTCGTATATGACGTGTTCTGGCTGCGATTCTCCAACCGGTAACTGGGGAGACTGGCCCGGGGCGGGGCCAGGGGGGCAGGGCCCCTCTTGAACAGGATCAGAAAGCCTGCACTGGAGCTCCTTCGCCATGCACCCAGCAGGGCACCCCGCCAAGCCCGGTTCTGTTAAATGGCCGGAATGCTTGCCCTGCCCACGCCAACCACCATAGGGGTGGGAGCGAGCCTCGTAAAACGGGCACCAACTCCTGTGGGTTGCGATGATGTGTATGGGCCTCCAGGGAGTCCCCACAGTTAGTCGTGAGGGGGCCGTGGGGGAGCTGGTGCCCAGTTGGGGGGCTCTGAGCACCCCCTCTTCTCAGATGTGGCCGTGCTCGGGACCCACTTGGGGGTTTGTCTGCCCATCCTGCAGGCCCTTTGCACTCAATGACCTGGACGACTATGAGAAGCATTTCACTGTCATGAACTATGACCCGGAAGTGGTGCTGAAGCAGGTAGGGGCCTGGTGGGACCTGCAGACCCAGACCCCACCCCCCGCAGCTTGTCTTCCGGGCAGGCTGTGTAGACAGAGGAGCTGCCTGCTGGCACCTGCTTTATGTCAAACAGTGGTGTGTCCCTGAGGCTCACAACAGTCCTGCAAAGTAAGCTTGTGGGGCAGGGAGTGTTGTCCCATCTTACAGATGGAGACACTGAGGCTCCGAGAAATAAATCTGCTTGTCCAGCGTCACAGTGAGATCCAGAGCTCAGACCCAATCTTCTGCCTCCCATCTGTGCCCTGAGGGGGGCTGGACAAGCTGCTGGCGCTGACCTGTGGCCCCAGCGAATGTCAGAGGCTCCACGTCAAGGTGGGGCAAAGTATGACGGGCCCTATGTCGCAGGTGCATTGTGACGAGTTCATCCCTGAGTTTGAGAAGCAATACCCAGAATTTCCGTGGAAGAGCGTCCAGGTGAGTCCTGAGCAAAGCTGGAGGGGCCTGGGCTGGCCTCAGGTGGTGTCGGTCTGCCATCTCTGGATGGTCCTGCTCCTCCCACCCAGACTGGTGACGAGACGGTGTGGGGTGACCTGGAGGGGCAGTCAGGGTATGCTTGGGACACACACATCCACGGGCCAGCCTCCACAGTCTGGAGTGGGAGTTGCCAGTGCAGAGGGGAGCATGGGGGCTCCAGGGCAGCAGACAGGCAGGTTTGCAGTATGTGGACGCCAGGAGTGAGAAGGGACATGTGTCAGGCAGAGGTGGCTGTGGCCAGGTAGGGAGACATGAAGGATGTAGGGGGAGGTGACTGTAGCCATTTGGGGCTTGGGGCTCGGGAAGAGGCAGTGAACCTCATATTGAGAGGCTGACCTGGGGGGCTGATCCCAGCATCATAGCCGCATAGGCTCCCTGATCCTGCCTCACTTGGTCCCCAGGCTGAAATCTTCCAGGCCTTCACTGAGCTGTTCCAAGTGGCATGTGCCAAGCCACCCCCTCTGGGCCTCTGCGACTACCCCTCGTCCCGGGCCGTGTATGCCATCGACCTCATGCTGAAGTGGGACGACCATCCAGATGGTGAGGGGGGCTCCCCATAACCCACCCACACACGCACCCGAAGCCCATTGTCCAGCCCTCCCCACACCAGTACCCCCTCCCACCCCCCAGGGGCAGGGAGGGCATCACTGGTCAGTGCTGCCCAGGTTGTCCTCTGCCCCTCGTTAGCCAGGAGATGTGAGTCTGGGGAGGCCCCCTGTTGAAGGGCGATGGCCTGCAGGGCAGAGTGGGAACGGGAAGGGCAGGTGGGCTGCAGTGGCGTCGGAGAGAACCCACAAGGAAAAGGAATCCTGTGCACAAGGCAGAGGGGCAGAGGGAGCGGGCAGCCCCAGGCGGCCGCCCTCGGCTCCAGAGTCCCCAGGGGCCGAGCCCACCCCACGCCGGGCCTGCGGCTCCACCCCTCTTTTGGACTTAACGTCTGAGCTGGACGTGGTGGCTCACGTGACTCCTAGGGCCCGAGGCAGCTCCAGCCTTTCCCCGGGGGGAGCAGGCTTTGGGCCAGACCCCCCGCCCCAAGAAGCCAGGAGACCCCAAGTTCAGGCCTCCCTGGCCCCCAGCCCATGCTCCAAAGAGTGAGCCGCTCTGTGCCCTGTGCCCTCAGGGAAGCGAGTGATGCAGCCACAGATCCTGGAGGTGAACTTCAACCCGGACTGTGAGCGAGCCTGCAGGTACCACCCCACCTTCTTCAACGACGTCTTCTGCACCCTGTACCTGGACGAGCCCAGCAACTGCCACGTCACCCGCGTCGTCTAGGTGGCCGCTGGCCCCTCTGCTTGTGCTTGCCGTGGGCGGATTCCAGCCTCGGTCTCTGAGGTGCTTCTGCAAAGTCCCCCCTCCTCTGCCCCTCTGGGCACAGGCAGGCCATGTCCCAGTATCACAGTCCGGGGGCTCAGGGTCAGCCAGGGTCTCCAGGGCTGAGTGCCAGGCTGCTGTCTACTCTGTCCTCGGCACCATCTGTGCTGTGATTAGCCTCAGCTCAGCCCAGGCATTTATTGCTGAAAGTCTGGTTCCTGGGGTGTTGGCGACAGGGAGGTTCTGGGGAGCATGACGAGGTGTCCTCAGAAACAGGGTTCCCCAGGAGTGCCTGTGGGGGCCCAAAAGTTAACATGGCCATTCTGACTCTTCTCCTGAGTCTGCTTGTGCCCTGTGGCTCCCAGAGCAGGGCCAGGGTCCCACCCTCCTCCCCCGGGGCCCTGCGTGACAGGCACCCCCAGAACACCGTGGGGAACCTGCCAGCCAGCCCCCGCCGTCTCGCCCCCGCCCCCCACCCCAGTCTCCCGGAACCTGCACCAGCGCTCCACCTTGTGTTGCCGTTGCCTTTCCGTTTGTCAGGGGCCGGCCCGTCCTCCTGGTCCCTGTGGACCCAGTGGCCTGCCTGGCACTGCACTGGTTCCGCCCTTGGGTTTGGGTTTGGAGACAGGGATTTGGGGCAAGGGACGAGCATGGGCAGCGGAGCGCCAGACAGTGGACGGCGTCGAAAGACGACTCCACCAACAACTTCACGTTAGATGCCATCTTCCCACCAGTCTCGAGTCAGAATGTTGGAATTTTGTTACTTTCATTTATGGGAAGAAAACATAAAATTCTCGTTCTTAATGTTTCTGAATTGTGGGGGCAGATGCCAGCATATGTGTCACCACAGTGTGTCCAGTCCCAGGTGGGCAGGTGACCCCAGGGGTGTGGGGCGGCTGCCTGCGGAACAGCTGTCGGTGGGTGGGTGGGTGTGAGTGTGAGTGTGTGTGTGTGTGTGTGTGTGTGTGTGTGTGTGTGGTGGGGGTGCTTGTTTCACGCTGAAGCCAAGAACAATCCCTGTCGTGAAACGACTTGGTGGTCCCTCCCATCTCTGTGGCTGTGTCTGTCCATCCCGCTGTTACCCAGAACCTCAGCCCTTCCTCCAGCCCGATAGCAGGTGGGAAACCTCGTCTCTGGTTTTCTCCCTGGGAATGCTGCTGGCATCTTATTCCCTACCTAATGGGGTTTGTACCGCAATAAAGTATGTCTTCTGTACGTTGGCCTCCCTTATTCTGTGGGGGCCCTGGGACCACAGGCCTGGCATGGGGTGTCAGCTGCTTGCTTTGCTGGTTGTTGAAGAAAACCAAAACGTCAAAATGTGCACTTAGAGAAACGGGAGAGGAAATAAGATAGCGTTTAGTCCTCTAAGCCCCCATCTTTGTTCAGTCTGCTGTAACAAAAGGCAATAAACTGGCTTAAACAGCAGACATTTCTTTTTCACGGCCCTAGAGGCTGGAGTGTCCCAAGGTCATAGGGCCGGCAGCTTTGGTGTCATGAGGGCCCTCTTCCTGGTTCACAGCCGTCTTCTCCCTGTGTCCTCACGTGGCAGAAGGGGTGACGGAGTTCTGTGGGGTCTCATAAGGGCACTGATCCCATTTATGAGGTTTCCATCATGACCCAATCACCCCACAAAGGCCCCACCTTATACCATCACGTTGGGGATAGGATTTCAATTTACCGATTTGCGGGGACAAACACTCAGATCAGGCCATAGCAATTCCTAACCCAAAGTTTGATTTCCCAGCGTT
Source organism: Rhinolophus sinicus (assembly GCF_057876585.1). Classification (NCBI taxonomy): domain Eukaryota; kingdom Metazoa; phylum Chordata; class Mammalia; order Chiroptera; family Rhinolophidae; genus Rhinolophus; species Rhinolophus sinicus. The sequence continues at coordinate 7,095,742 of NC_142501.1, forward strand.
GGTTCCATTTCAGAGCAGGACGTGGTGAAGATGGGGAGCCGAGGCCCATCCTAATGTTAAAACCAAAGCCTGGGAGCCTCAGCCGTCAGGCAAGCCCTGAATCGGCTGCAATACTTTGATGGGGCCTCAGGGACTGGACTTACCACCATGCCTATTTCTTCATCCTTCATAGGGACAATCAGACCCTAACCGCTCTGGGGGGCTCCTGGCAGGCCCAGCAGGCTGGTGCAGGCGAGGTGCGGGGGCTCTACCGGCCAGCACAGTGATGCCCCCTGGTGGGTTTAGACGTTACAACAGGAAGGTTGAGGCCCCCCGACACCACAGCGGCCCTGGACCACACGCAGCTTCTCGCAGGAGCTGCCCAGCAAGGGGTTTTCCTGGGCCCCTGAGGACGATGCACACCCCAGGTCATTCAGCCTGCTCCCAGCTCACTTGACACCTGACTGCCCAGGAGAGTCCAAGTGGGCACAGTGCAGTCACGGGTCAGAGAAACCCACGATCCCTGGATTATAAGTAAACGTGCTTTCCCCAATTCTAGATGCTCTTGCATCTGGTCAGTGAAAATCAGACAAACCCCAAGGAAGGCCATTGCAATCGGCCTCCACCGTCCCAGCAGACCGGGTGGCCCGTTGCAGTAGAGACGGTTCTTACCCTCGAGATCCGTCTTTGTCATACTCATTTCACCCGAGTCGCTGTCTCCGTGTTAAGAATTCATCAGAAGCCAGAATTTGTGTCAGACATTGAGAGTCGACTGGAGCGTCCCAGCAGCAGTATTAACTGTACCAAAGTTCTACAGGGTGACAGAAGAAATCCAAAAGATAAAGCTTGAGAGGCTGACGGTGAAATGAGAAAACGTCTTCAGTGAGGATCTGTGGCCACACCAACACGCCCAAACATGGCGGCTCTTTCACGGCGAGGTGTAGTCGTAGTAGAATCTCGGTACAGGGGAGGCAGGGTGTAGGGACAGGCCAGGGGAGCAGTTTCCAGGCTCAGCTTCACGTGGAAAGGTGCTGGCTTGGTTATTTGATGACCGTCAGCTGTAACCAGTTGGCCGTCAGCTGTAACTAATTGGCCATTAGCCACTATTGTTTCGCATATAACTGCCATAGCTAGCGAGGTTAGCAAGCCTGGATTGCAGATTGCAGACGGTGCAGCTCGTGTGGATCCTACTTCCTGTGTCTTGCCCAGCCGCCAGCAAGAATATAGTGGTATGAACCCCCATCCATGGCTCCGTTGTTCCTTTTCGGCCTCACCGTATCCTGCGTTCACCTGCCAGGAGCGGGAGCTGAGACCCTGGATTACACTTGGCGCAGCAAGCAGGGTTCTCCCGGTCAGGTAACGGAGTCGTCTCCCCTGGGCAGGAGGACATGTGTCTCCCGCACAGTGTGTCTGTCGTTGCCCGGTGGCTGATGTTCTCTTGAGCTAGACGCCCTTGGAGGGATGGGAAGACGTGGACGGTTCTCAGACCAGCATAGGAAAAACCGTGCAGCTGCCAGAGAGCTGGAGCCCCGTGGAGGGGTGAGAAGACGTAGATGGTTCTCCAACCAGCACAGGCCAGGGAAAGCGAAGGTCATTGTGGCCTGTGGGCTGGGAATTGCTTGCTGAGGCAGCCCAGATGTGGGACTTGTCCCAAGAGGAAACGCTTGCGGAGTCCTCGGTGGAGGACGCCAGTGAGGTTAAGGTCGTCCCTCACCCCCTGGTTGGGGAGGACTTGGAGCCCTTGCCCTGCGGAGAGGGCACACACTGTGAGGCCAACGCACAGCCCTGGGGAATGACTGTGGACTATGGGGAATTGAATAAGGCGATGCCACCTGTGCACGCTGCGGTGCCTTCCATCCCTGCTTTGATGGACCGCTTGACTGTTTGCTTGGGAACGTACCACCATGTAGTGGAACTGGCGGCTATTTGCTTCCCGTGTCTTGACTGGCCGCCATCGAGACTACGATGCAGAAAGACCCATTGTGGGGATACTGGTGGATGTTTGCTTTTTGTATCTCGACCAGCTGCCATCGAGGATATGTAAGCACCTTGACTGTGAGCCACTATTGTTCTAGCACGGTGCCCTGAGAACCCTGGATGTGCCCAGGAAGTCTGGCTGAGCCCAGAAAGACTGGCGGTACCCTGAGAACACTGGCTGTGCCCAGGAAGTCTGGTTGTGCCCAGAAAGACTGGGGGTACCCTGAGAAACCCTGGCTGTGCCCAGGAAGTCTGGTTGTGCCCAGAAAGACTGGCGGTGCCCTGAGAACCCTGGCTGTGCCCAGGAAGTCTGGTTGTGCCCAGAAAGACTGGCGGTACCCTGAGAAACCCTGGCTGTGCCCAGGAAGTCTGGTTGTGCCCAGAAAGATTGGCGGTGCCCTGAGAACCCTGGCTGTGCCCAGGAAGTCTGGTTGTGCCCAGAAAGACTGGGGGTACCCTGAGAAACCCTGGCTGTGCCCAGGAAGTCTGGTTGTGCCCAGAAAGACTGGCGGTACCCTGAGAACCCTGGCTGTGCCCAGGAAGTCTGGTTGTGCCCAGAAAGACTGGCGGTACCCTGAGAACACTGGCTGTGCCCAGAAAGCCTGGCTGTGCCCAGGATATTTCATCCACCTCCAGGTTCCTCGCACAGGGCCTCTTGCAGAAGACACTTTCGCGTAGAATGTGAGGCGAGAGCCTGGAGGTGTAGAGACAGGGCCAGGAGAGTAGTTTCCAGGCTCTGGGCCTCACGTGGAAAGGTGCTGGCTTGGTTATTTGATGACCATCAGCTGTAACTAGTTGGCCATTAGCCACTATTGTTTTGTATATAGTAACTGCCTGTAGCGTTAGCAAGGGCAGATTGCAGTCAGCAAGCCGGTTAGCGGGTTGCCGATGGCGCATGAGGTGTGAATCCCACTTCCTGTGTCTTGCCTGGCTGCCAGCAAGAATACAGTGGTGTGAACCCCCTATCCGCGGCTCCGTTGTTCTTTTTCAGCCTCCACGTCCCCTGCGTTCACCGGCCAGGAGCCCTGCGTTCACCGGCCAGGAGCGGGAGCTGAGACCCTGCATTACACAGGGCTTCCTTCCACCTGCCACGTCCCAAGTGGCCAACCACAACCTGAAAGTGCTCAGCAAACCCCTGAGAGTCAACATGGCTTCCGTGACGACGACCCACCAGCCGAGTCCTCTGGCTGTGTGAGTGGCCTGCTCTTGCATCCACTGTGGCCAGTGGGCTGGAGAGGGAGGCAAACGCTCACATTTAAGACCTCCACTGCATGACGCAGCTCCAGGAGAAAGTGTGGCCCAGAAGGACTGGGTAAACCTGAGGTACAGATGTGCCTATTACACCAACGTGGAAATTGTCAGCTCCCTGGAGTCCCTAGTGCATGGTGACAGCTCAGAAAAGGCGAGAATGCTGACTGCAGAACGGGGAAAGCATCGCGAGAAAGCCAGCAAACAAAATGGCAAAATACCTCCTCCTCTCACCCATTTTTCCAGGCGTTTCTGTGGCCATGAGTGTTTTGGGGCCAGTACGAAGTCTGTGGCATGTTGCTAGAGATGGACAAACCCACAGGTGTGGGGTGGACAAAAACCAGCCTGCTGCCTGAACGTCATTCAGATCCCAGAAGTCTCTCACGCACTGAAGTGCTACGTAAGGCATCTGTCTGGCAGATACACCCGTGACACCCCGGCCATCTTGGAGAACTTTAGAAATAGTGCAGAGGCCCCCGTCTGGCTCCTCTGTTCTGATGATCCCCGGAAAAAGTGGGGAGCTGGCCGAGGGCTCAGCTAGATGCTCAGGGCTGCAAAGCTGCTAGTTTCCTACAGAGCACGATCTGGGCATCAAATTCCAGGGCGGGCAGGTGCAATGACAGCCCCTGAACATTCTCAGAAGAATGCAGTCAGCTGTCTCTGCTCATCGTCACCCTGTGCGTTTTGTAATTTGGGGTCATAATTGAATGTGAGGCTGGAAGAGGAAAAAGCAGGGTGAGAGTAGAGAGGCAGCAAAACTCAGCCACGGAAATGACTGACAGCTCTAAATATGAAAATCACGTCAATTCAAATGAACTTATTCAACAGCCGAAAGTAAAACAAGCAACAAAAAGCCCCGCAGGTCGGACCCGCGGTGGTCCTAGGAGGCTGTGGCACAGAACACAGCACAGGATGGGGACTGAGAGCAGGAAAGGAGGGCGTCATTCCAGCAGGAGCCTGCCTGTGGGCGAGGCCTCTGCCCAGCCTCACGTACTCCAAACAGCCGCCTGGAAAGGTCGTGGGTCACCCTATTCGAAGCCAGGGGTGACACCTGCAAACCTGGGCTGGCCTGGGGCAGCAAGGGGCTGCTGTCTACTGAGCTAGGACATGGCCCTTACTGCCTCTGACATCTTCTCTTGCTGACTGGGTGATTATGGTGCTGCCCCAGGTGGGGTGAGGCGAGTTTGGCACAAGTCCCAGCACCCAAAAAGCAGGCTAGTCAGTGTCCCCAGCTCTGTGCCCAACCCCATTCTGGTGGAGGCCAGCTGAGCGCCCCGCCTCGGGCCCAGGCAGACTGTGGGCCCACACCCTTCGAGAGCCTGGGCTGAGCCTCTTGGAGATGTGGGAGACAGGCAGGCCCTCCTCCATCTGCTGAAACCCAAGGCCCTCTGACCTATGCCGGCCAGGCAGCACCACGAGCTACTGTGGGCTCCGGGGCAAAGCTGGGCCGCTCCACCCTGCGCAGCCCACCTCACCTCTTATGGGGCCTTGGGAAGGGTCCCCAGAAATGTGCAGCAGCCATGACCAGGTCCAGCCTCTTCTGGATGATGCAGCCCAGACAGATCCAGCCGGAGGATGAGCCCCTCCCCCCCAAGACTGGAGTCCCACCCAAGAAAAAGGCCACCGCCAGAAGGTTTAAAAACTTTATTAGGCTTATAAAATCCCACGTTCCGAGAGCGTGCCCCGAGCGGCGCAGAAAGCACAGGACGCTGTTTCTGGGTGGGGGCGCAGCCTGAAGCACTTCTAAAGCTGATGGCGACCCCCTGGAATGTGACCCAGACAGACGCACAGGTCTGGTGCCCAGGAACTCATGAGGGCCCCCACCACCAGCAACGCCTGCCTGGCAGCAGCCACGGTCCTCGGAGGGCGAGGCACCTCACTCCACAAGCCTTCGGCCACCACGCCGGCCATCGTTGTCCCGCCAGACACAGTAGTTGAGCGTGGCCGCAAAGGCCAGCCAGGCCAGGTATGGGTAGAGCAAGCGGGCAGCCGAAGGGCTCACCCGGTGCCAGGCCACGGCCGTGGCTGCTGCTACCCCACCCGTCAGCAGGAGGTCCACCAAGGCCTGTAGAGACATGGGGGAGGGAGGACGGGAGGCCTGAGGCTGGAGGTACCCACTCAGGTGTGTCCCAGCTATGCATCCAGCCACTGCACTCGAGGGAGGGCTTCACTCCACCCCTAAGTGACCCACCCAAGCCCCTCCCCAGTTCTCTGCCTCAGTTTCCCACTATACAAAATGGGAACAATCACCCCTGCCTGGCCCATGCCATGGTACCAGGTGTAATATGGGTTTTCCGACAAAGTGCACCTAAACCCAAGCCAACAATCTCATCTGCTTCAATCAGAGCCCTGCCCTGCAGGAAAAGCAGCTGTGGGAGGCTCCATAGGAGGGCACTGGTCCCCTAAGTGCTTCTGAAGAGACGCTGACCATGAGCTGTTTGTTAGCCCTGCCCCCACCTCCCCACCTTTACATCCTGACCCCATCCTGTATGTGATGTTCCATGTCCCCCAAGGGAGGCCCACCCTTCCACAAACCATGTCCATGAACCACGGAGACAGGCCAAGTCCACACTTACCAAACCCATTTGTCGGGTGCCAAAGAAGATAGGAGGCCATGCCCAGTTCAGGGTCAGCTGCCCAGCGTAGAGGCCCAAGGGAACCACAGCCTCCTCCGAGAAGCCCCCCAGTTCTTTCCAAACCATGTAGGACCCGTACCTGAAACAGAGGCCACCTGTCAGGGCACCAGCAGGGAGGATACCAGGAGCCTCCATGCTCACCTCTGGGATGACATAGTGATGGCTCAGGCATGCCCTGCCACTGACTGCTGTGTGACCTCAGGGAATTTGCTGGACCTCTCTGGGCCTTCATTTCTCACAGGGTTGCTATGGGGATTCAAGTTAACACACTGGCAGTGCTTAGGATGGTGCCTGGCACATGGGACACTCAATAAATATTTACCATTATCATCATCATCATCAGTGCTGTGAAGAGGGAAACACATGAGGCGCTAACCTAGCCAAGGGCTGGGCCTTACAGGATGAGTGGGAGTTTGCTGGGGGCAGGGGAACAAGGATATGCCAAGGCTTAAAGGCAGGTGTGAGACCCCGAGTCAGCCTATGTGACTGCAAGTTGAGGTCTCCGGGGCACCGGAGAGGTGAAGCTGAAGAGGCAGATGGGGACCTGGTCATGGGGACTCTTAGATCTACAAGTGATACAATAATACCAGCAATCCTAACAGCTAATGCCCTTTAACACATACACACCCAGGCAGTGCTCTAGCCTTGCAAGCATTAACTCATTTCATCCTCATGATAATGCTGAGATGGGCAGAATTATCACCCCCATTTTACAGATGAGAAAACTGAGGCACAGAGACGTAAAGTGACTGTCTAAGATCCCTGACAGGCAATTGTCAGGTCAAGTCAGGATTTCAACCCAAGTGACCAGGGCCAGAGCCCCGGACTCCTTACTCTGTGAGAGGTTTGACTTTATCAGGGCCAAAAGGAGCCTCCAGGAAAGAAGCTGGGGCCACATTTGTGCCTTATCAGGACCTTGATGGTACAACGCCAAGCGTTAGTGGGGAACCCTGGGGTCTGATGCAAATTGTAACAGAAACAGGTGTCTGGGCCAGAATGGGGGAGGAGAAAGCAGGATGCAAGAAGTGCTGGGAGCCTAACTGGGGAGGGGCTGGGCCTGGCCGGGGGTGGGGCCCAGGTGACACCCAGGTCTCACAGACCACCTCCCATCCGAACCCCAGGGCACCAGCCTGGTCTCTGCCACCTGCCCCTCAGGTGTCTGGCACCTCTGGCCCCACCCTGCACGGGGCTGGCACAGAACCAGGATGCAGAGAACATTCCAGAAGGAGGGCAGGAAGCTGACCTCACCTCCTGAGTGCGCTTCCCACTGGCGCCACCAGGGGGCGCGCCCCCATGCAGTACTTCTTTCACCATAGCAATGCCTGGGTCTAGTCCAGGGGCTCCTGCAGGGTTCCTACTCTCTAGCCCTGCGTCCTTGGGAGGGCTCTTGCTAAAAGTGGGGCCATGAAGATTACCCCGATACAGCCTGGCACTGAGCAGGTGCTCAACAAATGGCAGCTACTAGTATTGCTGCTGTTGTCACTGCTGTTGATCTTGGAAGCATCCATGAGGCCCACGTCTGAACTTTGCACACTGAGCCAGTCTCACCCTGGAGTTGTGAAAACAGCCAGGATGCCAGGATGGGGTTGAGCCATCCGGCCCGCCCCTCCCAGGAGGCCCTGGAGGAGAAAGTTTGGTGGTGCAATCAACAGGTCCTACAGCTTTCTCCACCCTTACTTGACAAACAAGCCCAGAAAAGGTGGCTACCCAGGGGGCACTGAACTGTTAAAACCCTGGAGGAGAAGCTCTGCCTGGCCCCGCCCCGCCTGCTCCAACTCGAGGACAGGCACAGCGTTGAGGCCAGCGCCCAGGCCCACCTACCCCATGGCCGAGTAGAGGGTGCCCCAGATGGGGCCCAGCGTCCAGCGGGGTGGATGCCACGAGGGCTTCTGAAGGCTGGCATACCAGCGGAGGCCCTCTCCGCGGACATGGTAGGAGGCCAGGTAGGCCCCCAGGCTGGGAGCCAGTGTGAAGCCCACGGCGGGCACCCAGGGCGGGGCCATCACTGCTGCTGCTGTTCCAGGAAGCTTCTGAAAGAGAAGACAGTGCTGGGGTGGGAGGCGGGCACTCCAGGGCAGGGCCAGGCCTCACAGAGCATTTTCCAAGGACCCACTGTGGGCAGACCTGCGGTTAGGCCTACTGTGTCCTGTCACACAAGTCCTGGGGCGGATCTGTTACCAGTCCCTCATCACTCACTGGTCAGTCAATTGACCGAAGGACCAGGAGGGGCGGAAAAGATGAGTGAGGCAGGCAGGGGGCTGGGTCCACACCGGCAGCCCCTGCCATCCCGGCCCCAGGGCTCCAGTGAACACACTTCCATTCAAACTCCCGCTCCCACCCAGAAGGCCCTGACTGCAGGAGCCTCTCAGGTGCCCTTGCCCCACTGTTGGTTCCACTTCAGCTCCTGCCGCAGCTACCAGGGTCCTGTGCTCTCACCCTCACAGATGACCTTGGGTTTCCTGGCAAGTGACTCCTCTCTGCCACCTCACTCCAGGCCAGTTTGGGTCCCCTCCACCAAGCAGGCTTCCCAGCCCTTCCTCCCCAGGCCAAGTGCTGGCTGGGGGCTCTGCGAGGCCTGTATTAGTCCACACCCTGCGCTTTATGTTCTAGAACTTCTCATTCATTCATTCCGTAGACAGCTGGTGGTAGACAGAGCTCCCCACTGTGGCCTCAGGCAAATACTTCAAATCTCTGGGCCGGCCTGTTCCCACTTCTATAAAATGGGTTATCAGTGTTGCAGACCTCGGCCCAGCCCAGTGTGGGGAATGTCTCTGCATACAGGTGTTACACCGCCCACCCACACACAGGCCCACCCTAAAATCACCTTCCCTTCCTCTGTGTTCCAGAAAGGGAAAGCAGCCTGCCTGGGGTCACACAACTCTCTGGGGCCAGGCTTTGTCTGGGTCAAAAAGCTGCCCCCACACTGACACCCAGGACCACTGAGGTGGTGGGTGGAAAGGGACAGGAGTTAGCAACTGTTCAAGGCAGGTGAGGTCCCCTTAGCAGCACTGAGAGGGTGGCAGGGCTCAGGGCAAGGAAAACCCATCTCAGGTCTGGTACCTGCCACCTCCAGAGCTGGGGACCCAGGCTCAGGCTTCTCCATTATGCTCGTCAGCTATGTCCCCTGGCCCAGCAGCCTCAAGGTCTGCGCTGAGGACCTACTAGGTGCCCAGCAGCATGGCAGGCTCCTGGCAAGCTGAGTTGCTCATTGGAGCTAAGAGTCCAGAGAGACAGCGAGGGGGCCCCAGGCTGGGCATCTGTAGCCAGCTCGGCCTGGACCTGCTGTGAGACCCGAAGCCTGTCAGCATCCTTGACGGGGCTTCAGCTTCCCCGACACAAAATGAGCGGCTGAGCTCCCACTGACACACTGATCTTAGTTGGAAAATCTGGGGGTATCTGTTTGCCTGAGTTAAGAAGCCACACATAGGATTCCGTTCAGCAAATTTGCAGCACAACCTGCTAGAGCAGGGGCTGGGGACGCAGGGTGGACGGAGCGGGAGAGGCCCATAGAAGGGCACAGACCTCAGAAAGGGCACCGTGCCCTGGGACATGGGAGAAGATGGTGCTGGCAGAACAGGGAACACTTTCTCCACAGGGACACAGGAGGGGGACACAGTGGGGTGGAGAGAATGACAAGGCAGGCAAGTGCGGTGGGGGGAGCAGGTGCAGGGGAGAGGTCCTGCTCCATCTGGAGGCCCTGGGGAGCCATTGGGGCTTCAGAGCACAGGGCAAAGCCTGCCCCGGGGCTCCATGGAGCCCCCTGAAATGCAGAAACAAACAGTGTCCACACCGGACTGTTTGAGGCTGAACAAGCCCCAAATCCAGCTGGTGAGGGCTCTTAAATAATGTGACAATTGTTCTCAACTAACGTGAAGTGAAGAAAGTGGAATATCAAATTGAATAATAGAGAATAATCCTAATGTTAACAAAAAAAATAGGTAACATAACATGCACTGTAAATACTGTAACAAATGCAGGAAGATGTTAGCAGTCGTCACAATCATAAAGCCAACATTTGCGGAGAACGCTGTAAACCCCGCCCAGGCAGGGCCCCAGCCTGAACATCCTCCCCTGCAAGGGAGCTGCACATTTTCTCCCACCTGCCGGAGCACAGCACTGGAGGCATTTGCCTAGGGCCCCTCTGCAAACTGGTAGCTGGGGATTCTACTCAGGGCACGGTGTATAATGGCTACATTCATTACGCCTCTATCATTTTCCAGAATGTCTCTGATGAACATTTTAAAAGAAAAAAATCAGAGTGTTGGGCATCCAGCAGATTCTGGCTCTGCCATCTAGTGCCTCATTCCTCCATCCCTGGGCCTCAGTTTTCCCACCTGTTGAGTGGGGATAGTTACCCCATCCCCCACGACCCTGCACAGATGAACTGTGACAATGAACATTGCTGGGGGCTGGGCATATGAAACAGGGCCCGAGCAGTAAATGTCCCTGTGCCTCTCTCTCCCCTCCCTTTTCTCCTCCCTCCCTCCCTCCTTCTGGCTTCCAGGGGCCAGAGTACCACCTGCCCCAGGGCCAGGACAGCACTGGCCTTGGGCTGCTGTCAGGTGGATATGAGCTCTGGACCCAGAGACCAGGGACCTGGCCACTACCGTGTCACCTCGGGTGAGCCTAGGCCACCTCATCCTGATTTTCAATCTATGCAATGGGGGACATAACCCCTGCTGGGCCTGTTTAATAAATGTGGCGAACCCACAGCAAAGTAACAGTATTCAGGCAACCATAACGAGCTGTGTTCAGCTTGCTAGGCCTCCCCTGGAACATGACATGGGCTAGGCAGGTGGAAGGCCTTCACACCCTGCTGACCCCACATAAATAGGAAAACCGAGGCCTGAAAACTGAGGTCAGGGGCTACGGAGTTAGGCACTGAGCTGGGCCAGACCTCAGGTGACCCTACGAGCCCTTTCCTAGGACAGCCCCAGTTTACGCCCATTTAGTCTCAAACTTATGGCCCTTCTCACTCTCAGAAGTGTCCCTTTTTCAAGTGGTCAAGGTTAATGCCACCAGCTTAAGACACGTGGGCATCGTGAACCCGATACAATTCACGGAAGTGGACACACCTGCTATGGTATTCTTGCCCGAAATGCAAATCCCAGCCTCACCATGAGAAAATCCTCAGACAATCCCAGGTGGAGGAACATTTTTCAAAATAACTGACCGGTACTCTAGCCCTCTTCAAACGTGTCAAGATCATGAAAGACAAGGAAGGACCAAGGGAAATATCACCAACTGCAGAAGACGAAAGAGAAATAACTAAACACACTATGACATCCCGGGTCCGGTCCTGGAGCAGACGAGACACACTAGGGCGGAAACAGAGAACTCCAGCGAGGTCTGTGGTTACAGGAACTGTGTCCATTTCCTGGTTTTGACCATGAAGGGTATGTGGGAGCTCGCTGTATACTTCTGGAACTTTTCTGTAAGTCTAAAACTAGTTCAAACTTCAACATTAAAAAAGAAGTATCCCAGTTTGCACAAGAGCTTGCACAGTCGCCTGCTTACGCTCAGTATTTGTTACAGCGTCCACACGGGAACCCCCAGGCCCAGACCCTGCTCTCCCTTCCCCCGGGGCCTCCACTTCCTCCACCTCACTCCTGCTAAAGACCCTCAGTGGCTCCTGTCCAGTTTTGTTCTATTTTTTTTAATTGAGGTGAAATTCACAGAATGTGAAATTAACCATTTTAAAGTGCACAATTCAGTGGCATTTAGTGCTGTCCCCATGTTGGACAATCACCGATATCAAGTTCTAAAACATTTCATCCCCCCAAGAGAGCCTCTGTACCCAAGAGCAGCCCCTTCTCCCTCCTCCTCCCCCAGCCCCAGGGACCCCCCTCTGCTATCGGCCTGTACAGATTTACCTTTTCTGGATGTTTCATGTGAATGGCATCCTGGCTTCTTTCACTGACCATGTGTTTGAGGTTCACCACGTCACACTGTGTCTGTACTTCTCCCCAAGGCTTTTTGAGCAGGGGTGTTCATGTCACCCTGCCACAGCACCCGGCCAGCGCTCAGGCAACCCTCACATAGTACTAACCTGACGCGCCAGCTGACCAGGCTCTAGAGCCCACAGTCCAGGTCCTCGGCGGTACAGAACAGAGGCCCTCCAGGGGGTGGTGGGCCTCAGTGACTGAGCGGGATCTGAGCCCCACGCTCCTGTCCCCACCCAGGCTGCCCCTTTGAGGGCCTGGCTGTGTTTATGTGCCACTGGGCCTGGAGGATCAGAGGGTCAGAAAACAGGGAGGCCAGATGCCCCATGTGGAGAGAGCCAGGCAAGGAACTTCCTGTGGCCTCTTGGGGACTGCCCAGCTCCTGACTCACTCTAGGGGGGAACCCACCAAGCTGAGTCATGCTGGGCCGGGCTGGGCAGGGCGGCTGGCCCAGGCAAGCCTGACACAGACCCACTCTGGAAGGGAGCACCGGGAGGGTCCGGGAGGGCCAGGTGGTACCCATGGTCAAGAAGGGTCTCAGGACTCAGGCAGAGGGACAAAGCCACCCACCTGCCCTTTATTTCTATCTCTGTCAGAAAGTGACTAAGAACCCAAACTTTGGCTTGCCTCCAATTTGCTTGGTGACCCCAGGCCAACGCTCTTCTCGGGGCCTCAGTTTCCCTATCAGGTGGTTATAACCTGCCCTGCCTGCTTCATGGGGCCGTGAGGAGGCTCCAGTGAGGACCAGATGAGTGAGGGGCTGTGGGTGTGAGTTGTGAGGGCCACTCACCCCATTTCCTCCAGGGAAAGAAGTGGCCCAGTGGCACAGATCCCAGGCTGAGGAAATGTCAAAGGTCAACTGGGCACTGAGTGGGTGAAGATATTCAGAGAAGGCCCTGCCCTCAAGGCCGGGGGCCACTCACAGAGCAACGTACAGGGCTGAGGGCCTGGGGTCAGGAGAAGGTTCTAGGGATCCAGGGAATGAGCGGCAGGGGGTGCTGAGTGCAGGGCATGCTGCAGGCCAGGTTGGGCGTCCTAATGGTCCTTACTTCACTTACTCTTCACAGCGGCTGCAGGGGAGGGGATCAGCTGCTTCTCTCCGGGCCCTGAGCCACGTGGCCTTGGCCTCCCCAGTAGACGCGGTACTATTCCCACTGTCCAGACGAGGAAACTGAAGACTGGGAGTCACAGAACTCCCAGGTCTGTGTAGCTCTGCAGCCCACACCACCACCCCTGCCCCCTGAGGAGGGGGTCTGCCGGCCTCAGATCTGGGCCACACAGCCACTCACCAGGGCTGTGTCACCTCCCCTCTCTCAGCCAACTTCGCATCCCAACATGGCACTTAGAGCCTGCCCCAGAAGTTTGCAGAGCGGAGGGTGGGCTTGGGCCACAGGCTGCTCCCACCCCGCCTTGGCCTTTCCACCCTCTGCCCAGTGCCAGAAGGTTCTCTCAGGGCCAACAGCCTCACTCTTTCAAGCCCCAGGGCCAATATTCCAGCCTCTACAGGGCAGCAGTGCAGTTATAGGATCTGAGCCCTCCCTGTGGGGGGAGGGGAAAAAAGAGGGGAGAAGGGGGTAGGACCTCCCAAGCTAGTGATGCTGCTTCACTCCTGGCCTTAGGACCTCACCTCCCTGCCTCTGTGTCCCCATCTGTTCAAGTGGGGCTGAGCCATGGGTCTCTGGGGGATCCTTCAGTTCTCTGAGGCCTCCCTACGGGTGACCCTCCATATAGAAGGTGACAAATTGCTGCCCAGAAACAGCACAAAGGGTTTTGCCCTTTCTCTGCTCACTCCTGTCCCAGCTGTACCCAGTCCTTTGGGCCTTATCCCTGGAAGCCTGTTTACTGACTCACAGCAATTCTTCGTCATAAACTTTGTGAAACTTCTTTACTATGCAAGTGTCCAATATAACAGACAACCGGTCTGGAAGGATCCACATCCAATGGGTCACCCAGGAGGTCGGGCTGGGGTGACAAGGGGGAATCTACTTTATCAAGCATGACCTTTTTAAAGGGAGAGCACATCCAGGCATTGCTTGCACAATCAAAAGTAAGTAAAATAAAATGCAAACAAAAGAAATTTAGATTCAAAAATAAAATAATGAAAAAGCAAAAATGTACATAGTAAAAAGTGGCTCCCTCCCTATCAGCCCAGGCCCTGCCCCCGCAGCGGCCCACTGTGAGGCTTTGGGATCAGACCCCACTCATTCAAACACTGGACAATGGTTCCTGGATGAGGCTGTTTCCCCCAGTTCAAAGGGCTCCCTTGGGGGCCCAGGACTACCTATGAGGTTTCCTCTGGGAGCCTTCAGGGGACTGAGGAAGAAGCCTGCTACCCTCCACCCTCCTCAGTGCCTTTCACGGCCAGTGGACAAGCGCCGTTGCCCCCAAGGAGCTGCGCCTGCCTCCTGCCCCTGCGGGGGCCACACTCCACCCCACAGAGACACCTGGCCCTTCGCCCAGTGTGCCAGCAGCTCTGGGCAGGTGCTCTTGTACACTGCCTTCTCTGACATCCTCTCCTTACCCATGACCCAAGGAACAGTCTCAGGCCCTTATCTCTGAGCTCAAGTTCTGCTCCTCCTGCTGTCATCCTAGAGCAGCTGGTACCAGGTATCACCATACCTTAGCAGGCCAGCCAGAGAGGCTCCCGGCCAATAACAGGCCCCCGGGCATCTGCCAGGCTGACCCCAGCACTCAGCAGTGTGTACACTGGAAGCCCCACGACCCTTCCCTCCTGGGATCTCGGATCCTTTGCAGGAGAGGCAGGGGACAGACAGGTCCCACACCAGGCTCCTGTCCAGGCCACAGCTCACCTGAGCACTGACTGGCCTGGGAAGCAGGGACGCGGCCCTAAAGCCCGTGGGGGCCGTACCTGACTTTGGGCAAATAACCTCCCCAATCTGGCCTGAGTTTCCTCCCCTAGAAATGAGGTGTTTCAAGTGGATCAGGAGACCGAGGTCTCCCGGGCATTTTAGGATCCTCAAAGTACCCCGCTCGGCCACTCCCGCCCTCCCCTGCCTCGGCTTGCTTCTAAGCAGGAATGGGCAGGAGAGGGGGGGGTCGGCCCCAGCCCCGCCCAGGCGGCTCCGCTTCCCGCGGCGCCCAGCAGAGGAGCGAGGAGGGACAGGGCGGAGGTGGGGCGGGGCGGGGCGGGGCAGGGCTGCCCAAGTCCCCTCCTTCCCACTCCCACCCCCCCACTCCCACCCCCACCCCCGCCTCCGCCTCCGCCTCCGCCGGCGGTCTTTCTCTCTGCGGCGGGAATCCGGCCGCGCAGGAACGCGGACCTGGGAGCTCTGGACCCGGGCCGCCCGCCACCCCCTTTGGCTGACCCGGCAGCCTAGTACAGCCTCGCGGCCGCCCTTCGGGTCCCCGCCCCGCGGCTCCAGCCTGCCACCTCCGGCCTCAGTTTCCCCTCGGGCCCTGCGCCAGCGGGCAGGCACTGTTGGCGGTTCTACCCGCGCGGAGGCCCTTGTTCGCTGCCCCCTCGGCGCCCCGTCCCCACTCACCAGCAAAGAGGACTCACTCCGGCAAGGGCTCTACGCGGCGGGAGGTGGCAGCCGAAGTCCCAGGCCCACCCCGCCCCGCCCCGCCAGCAAAGCCCCGCCCGGCCGCCGCCCAGGCCACGGCCCCGCCCGGCTTGGCTGGAAGCCCGGGCCGCGCTTGCCCGCGGGACTGGGAGTTCACTTCGCTCCTTCACGCCTCCAGCGAGACACGCTCTGCCTTCCCCGCGCAAGCCCGTGTCCCCCTCCGCCACTTCTCCCCACCGTGACCTTCGCGCTCAGGGCAGACCCACGCCGCGTTCCAGTTGTGTCCGCAGGCAGGTTGCTTCTCTTCTTGAGCTTCACTTTTCCCATCTGTAAAATGGGTCAACAGAGAGCGAACTCAGAGGAATTACGTGATGGCAAAGCCCTGCACATCATCAGACACAGCAGCCTGCCCCCCCCCCCCATCTCCAGAAGAGCATCCTAGTTCCTTTAGCTGTTGCCCCAGGGCACCGAGGCAGCACTGCACTCTTTGCCCTGCTTCTGCCATTCTGTGGCTAGTTTTTCCGTCTCCATCTCATCTATAAAATGGGCACATCATCGTGGGACTAATTAGGATGCCCCACGGTAATACAGGCAGAACGTGGCGCTCAGTGAGTGGAGGCTGCAACGATCACAGCCAAGAGGTGCCTCATGGGACCGGCGTGCCCAGCCGCAGGCCTTAAGCTCCTCCCCTCCTCATCTATTTGCTGCTTTATTACTGCAGCCCAGGGCCTGTCCCTGCCATCTTCGGAGGACTTGATCTGGCAGGGCGCTTAACCTACAGGAGCCATAATTGCCCAGACTGTCCTCTGGGGGCAACGTGAACTGCAACTACTTTTCCCCAGGCACAGTGGTCTGGAGCCTCCAGGACTGTCTCCTGTCCCTAGGCCCTGGCATTTTTGCCCCCATGGGCCCCTTCCACCTTTAACCGCATTGGTATAAGGAGAAGTATAATCCAGCCTGGTTTCTAACCATCTTTTTCTTCTGATTTTAAAAGAAATTAAAACATTTTCCCAGGTCCCTCAAAATATGGTGGCCCCAGGCACTGTGCCTCTGTTCCTAATGAAAGCAGTCTGGCCACGCCTCCCTAGCGCTGCCAGCCCTCATCTTCTTCCTGTACGGAGGTGCCCAGTGGCTTTGGCTGAGTGGTACACTTGACTCCCCCGGAAGACATGTGGGAAAGAAGCAACTCAGCTTCCATCCGGCCTCATCCCTACTGCACACGACTCCAGGACCCCGGGGCACCCTGGGAGGAAGAAATTGCTGTCCCCAAATACTTGCTATATGCCAGGGCCAAAGGGAGGGGCTGAATACAAACACACAAGGCTCTGCCCTCCTGAAGTTCACACCCATTCACAGGTGAGTCCCTGCAGGCAACCCTGCTGCTCAGAGGGGGAGTTGGTGGGGGAGTTGGTGCCCTAGGGACTCAGCCCACAGGTCCGGGTGCAGATGTGGGTGCCCATCCCTCTCTACCTACACACCTCCCATGACTTCCGCCTCCCTCCTCTCAAACCATCACCCCCACCTGAGCCTGGGCAGCAGTGATTGACCCTCTGCTGGGCAGCAGCCACAGGCCCTAGCTGGCCCCCAGCTCCCCACTGTCCCTTCCATGCCTTTGCTGTGCTCAGGACCGTCCATCGCTTCCACTGCCTTAGGATCCAGTCCACGCCTTGTACCTGGCACTTGAGGCCCTGCCAAGCTGGGGTCAAGCCGACTACCCCACCCTTTCTCACCTCTGTGCCTTTTCACACACTGTTCCCCCTTCCTAGAGCACCCTTCATTCCCATCCTGGGCATCTCCCCGTGTCAAAGTCTGACAGCTCTCCAGTGTCACCCCAGGAAGCTCTTCCATAACCCTAACTCTGTGTCTCCCCCACTGTAAGTGGAAGTGACCTCTGAACTCCACAGCACTAAGCATGGGAGCCTCTCGGGCATTTGGCATGTACCAACCTCGAGGAACATATGTATATTGAGTACGTGGGGGCCCAGCTCGGGTCTGAATCCTGGAGAATACAACACAAGCAAACCCCGCCCCTAGCCTCAGTTCATTAGCAGGGAGGCAGGGAAAACACCCTCCCACTCCCCAGATTGACACCACTTCACGTGCTCAGAGAGGTGAAAGGGCAGCACACTGGCTGGAGAGAGTGGGCATGAAGGCCAGACCAGGTAAAACTGAACTGAGCCTCGGGGGTACACACTGACCTCAGCCTCCCTGAGCATTGACAAGGAGAGCTCTTGCTGGGGCAGTCGGAGGAGGGCAGGGTTGAGGGGGAGGCATGTCTGGCAGGGCTGTTTCAGGGGCATTGGACAGGAAATGGTGAGAGGCGTGAGTTGTTCTGTCTTCTTGCTTCTGAGCTCAGACCATCTTGCATCTGTGTTCAGACCTCAGGAGTGGGGGGACAGTTCTGTGAGGTGGAACCAGTGTCCTCAGCTGAGCCAGGCAGCAAGCAATGGAGGGGAGAACAGGATCTCATCAGCCCGCAATCAAGACCGGCCAAGTGTGGGCAAGAATCTGGACTGGGCTCACCAGGGATTCGGTTCTTAAACAGGCAGCACAGTGACAGCCGGCATCTCGGGGATGACAGCCCTCAGGACATCCCTGGAGTCACACTGCTCCCAGCTGGGCTGACTACTTGCACGCCTGTGCACACGTCATCCTGGATCCCTCTTCAACACTGGCCAGGGGATGCCCTTTACCCCTCTGCTGGCTAACTTATTTTCAGGATGACACCTCTATGCCTTTCTTGGTCCCCCCATGTTTGTGGTGAGCCCATACTCCAGGAGTTTTTTAGAAAGATTGCACAGGAGCTATCACTTTGAAATCTTACATTCTCCCCCATGGTTGATTGATGCTTGGCTGAGTGGGAATTCAAAGTTGGAGACATTTGTCCCTCGGTGTCATGAAGACATGAGCAGGTTGAAGCTATTCTGTGTTTTGAGCTGTTGTATGCAACCTATTTTGTTCTTCCTGGAAGATTTTAAGATGTTTGTCCCCAGAGTCCTGAAATGTCACACTGATATTCCTTTAAGGGGGTTTAATTTCATCCATCGTGCCAGCATGTAGGGGCCCTTCCATACAGCAAACTCATATGCTTCATTTTCCAAAAATTAAATTTTTTTTTAATGATTTCCTTCCCTCCATTTTCTCACTTCTCTTTCTGGAAACCCTATTACTCAGAATCCTGGACCTCCTGGGCTGGTTTTCTAATTTTCTTTTTTCTCCTTCTCATGTTCCTTTTCTCTCCTCCTCATGTTTTGCCTTTTTGCTTTACCTTCTGTGAGGTTTCTTCAACGTATATAACTTCCTGTTCCTTTTTCATGAATGCAGTGTCTTCTCTTTTCAACTATCAGTGTTAGTTTTCTATAGTCTCTGAATCCTATGCGGTTTTGTTTGTTTGTTTGTTTGTTTCTGCTTGTAGGAGGCTTTCCTCGGGTGCCTTGGGGAATCTTTGGCTGGCTGCTCATGGTTAGAAGAAAAGAAGAAAATAAGTCTGTGGATGGTATTGTTGGTTTAGCTTCACTGTAAGTTGAACTTGATGGGCCATATGGGAACTTCCTGGACTGTCAACATCTTTAGGATTTTCCTCTTGGACTAGTCAGATTCCGGAAGGTCCTCTAGTCACTTACCTGAAGGGTAGGGGTCAGGCACGAGTTGTCTGGGAGCTCAGTAGAGGAGAGCCCTGGAGGAAGTCTCTGCATTCAGCATTCAGTATCCACATGTTTGGCAGCACACCCACATGCACCGCTGTCCCTAGTCTGTTCAGCCCTTCCCAAAGCTAAACCACAGATGTTGGCCAGAATGGCAAAGGGGCATCACCCACAAGCTAGAGACAGGGAGGAGATCTAAAGATCTAACTGGTCCTCAAAGGCACCTTGAACTAGTTCTCTTTATTTCAGCTCTCTTGCACCCTTAGATCTAGAAGCAGCTAATGCTGCCACTTCCTAAGCTTTTGAGGATTCTGTTGTATGAATAAGGGTTGGTTCTCAGCTTTCCCCAATGCTGGGAGGGATCTGGCTGTCTGGGGTCTGCTAGTCAGGTAATACCAGTCTACCTGCTTTCCAGCTTCCAGAGGTTCTATTGCTGGGTCCCCCTTTCCTGTTCTCCCTGTCCTGGTGGATTTATGTCTTTAAAATACCCCTTTACTGTGGATTAATGGGCTTCTGGAGGCAGCGTGCTCCATTCATGTCTTAACCGGAAACTCGCCTCCATATCTTTTATGACCACAGCACTGTGGAGATTTGTCATAATTCATTTAACTAATCTCCTCTAGTTGCACAGGCAGTTTATTTCCACTTTTTCCTTGTCAAAAGCAAGGCTGCTATGATGTCCTGAGAATAAGGTGTTTGCTCGTTTAATTCTTTTCTTATGAAAAGCTCACTGAAGTAGATTTGCTGATGTGATTCTACCTTGATCTTTCTCATTATGAGATGTGTAGTAAGAGAAAAAGTGTGTGTGTGTGTGTGTCTGTCTGTCTGTCTGTCTGTCTGTCCTGGGCTCCTTAGAAGAGGCTGGTAGGAAATGAGAGAGGAGCAGAAGGGAAGGGGGTGTTGGTTAGGGGTAAGGTCAGAGTTAGACTCTAACCCAGCCTCACACCTCTGCTCAAAAGACGGAGAACCCCAATTTCTAACCCCCCTTCTGTCGTTAACCGCCTGTCAACTCAATCTTAGAGCCTTTGTCTGCTTACCCAGAAGGATAATAATAGCACCTATCCATCATAGTGTTGCTGCGAGGAATTAAATAAGCTAATGTCTGAAAGAGATCCAGGGCTTCGTTCAACGGAACAAATATTTATTAGTGGGTGTTTATTATGTGCCGTGCATCGGGCCTGGTTTGTAGGAAACATTAGAAAAGAGAGCTGTTATCTTGCTTACCACCCAGTGTGGTCGGTATAATCAAGTGTCCTACGAGAATGTGGAAGCGTTTCAAGAACTTTTCACGTGCTAGATATAGAGTGACTATTACATTGCGTTGCACTGTTTATTCAATATATGTGTTTGAGGGCTCATTGTGGTGCGGTGTCGTGTTTTATTCTTCCCTGTGGAGGTTTAAGTAACCCCCTGTGTCACCGTGGACCCTCAGCATGCAGCAGTGAAAGATCCTGGAGGCCGGACGGATCCTAACGGCGGAACCTTTCTTCCCACCCCCGGGTGCCCGGGCCCGCCCGGGAGGAAATGCGTCAAGGACCGCGCCGCCGCAGTCGGGCCTCGGTCGCCCCGGTAACGCGCGCGGGGCAGGTTCCTCACCATGAGCGTCCGGGTCGCGCGGGCGGTAAGGGCCTGGGGATGGGGTGCGAGCGGCTGCCGCGGCGCCTCGAACTTCCGGGTACCTCCGCCAGGCGCAGTGGACGTGGCGGAGCTGCTGCGAGATGCAGCGGCGACGGAGGAAGGGCCTCGGGAAGCGGCGGCCCGGCGGCTGCCTAGTCAGTCCTCGGTGCTGCTCTTCCCGGGCCAGGGCAGCCAGGTGGTGGGCATGGGCCGCGGTCTGCTCCGCTACCCGCGCGTCCGCGAGCTCTACGCCGCCGCCCGGCGCGTGCTGGGCTATGACCTGCTGGAGCTGAGCCTGCACGGGCCGCAGGAGGCCCTGGACCGCACCGCGCACTGCCAGCCGGCCGTCTTCGTGGCTTCGCTGGCCGCTGTCGAGAAACTGCATCACCTGCAACCCGCGGTGAGGCCCGAGGACCCTTACAGGCCGGGAAGATGGGCCCTGCCCGAGGCTCCTACCTGCCAGGACGCGGTGCGCCCACGTGACCCATTGCTCTGATTCTTGCCGAGGCCCCACTGTCAGGCACTGTTCTAGGCGCGGGGCTTACAGCCATGAACAAACCGAGGACCCCTGCCCTCGGGGAGGGAGACAGATAAGAAAGAATAAATGCACTAGGTAATTTCGGTAGTCCGTTAAAGATGAGACGTGTTGGAGGAAGGAAAAGAGCAGGGGAAGAGGCCGAGGAGTCAAGGGCCGGGTTGCGATTTTAATGATCCTTAATAATATAATTAATTACTAAATGACTTTAGAAGGATTAAATATCCTTAAATGATCATCGAGAAGATGACATCTGAGAATGTCACTTCACTTGAAGGTGTGAATCTATTGCTGTTATTATTTAATAATATCAAGACAGTGTTAAGCTAGTACTTTAAACCCTTTACTCCATTTCATCCTCACAACAGCCTTGTGAGGTAAATACTCTCATTTTGTGGACGAGGAAAGGAGACTCAGAGAAAGTGGTCCGGTGGAGTTGTGATAACAACATTCATTGAGTGCTTGCCCTGGGCCAGGTTTGTGCTGAGCACTTTAGAGACACTTTTCATGTAATTCTCTCAGCAGCCCTGTGAGGTAGGTCCTGCTCTTTCCCCATTTCACAGATGAGATAACTGAGGCTCAAAGAGGTTAGGGTCAAGTCCAACTCTGTGACTCTGAAAGTCATACTTTTAGCTTCTATGCTTAGCTCCTCCCTCTGGCTCCTCATGGGACTGAGAGGCGGCTCCAGGGCAGAGGCAGGAGAATCCAGGGGCCTGAGATGGAGTCACAGCTTTTGCTCTCGTCAGTCAGCAGGCTTTCACTTGCCTTGCCAGTAGAGGGGCTGGATCAGTGATTGTCAAGGCCACTTCTCTGTGTCCTCCTGTAGCTGGAGCACCAGGCCAGCCGAAACTGGCTCCCTGAGCCATTGAACACTGAGCCGCTGCCCGCGCTCAAGTGCTGAGTCCCAGACTGAGCTCTCCTGCGAACATGGCCTCACGTTCTACATCTTTCACCACAGGTTATTGAGAACTGTGTTGCTGCTGCTGGATTCAGTGTGGGAGAATTTGCAGCCCTAGTGTTTGCCGGAGCCATGGAGTTTTCTGAAGGTACACAGAAAGGGGCTTTGTTTTGTTTTGTACAGGGGTGTTGACTTGCTGGGCTCACTGGGGATAAGGGACACTGCCAAAAATAATTCTGGGGCCGGCCCCGATGGCTCAGGTGGTTGGAGTGCAGTGCTCCGAAGCCGAGGTCGCTGGTTCGATTCCCATATGGACCAGTGAGCTGCACCCTCTACAGCTAAGATTGTGAACAACGGCTCTCCCTGGAGCTGGGCTGCCGTGAGCAGCTAGAGGTCATTGTGAGCTGCCACCGGCTGCTGTGTGCTGTCATGGGCTACCATGAGTGGCTGGTGGCCAGCGGCCAGCGTCTGGCAGCTGGTGAGAGCTGCCGTGAGCTGTTGTGAGCGGCCGACCGATGACCAGCGACTAACTGTCTCAGTGGGGGGAGCGCAAGGCTCATAACACCAGCATGGGCCAGGGAGCTGTGTCCTACGCAACTAGACTGAGAAACAACGGCTTGAACCGGAGTTGGGCGGGGGGGGGGGGGGGGAGAAGAGGGGGGTAAAAAAGTTCTGGACCCACTCAGGGGAGCTAGAGAAGAGCATATGGATGGGGATGACATTGGAACCCAAGGACTAGACTTCACCTTGATTCCCTTTTAAGCCTGAAGGGTTCCTCAGGGGTTTCTTTGTGTAATCACATGGAATCTGTTTGCTTCACCATCTTTCCCACTATCCTGTGCATCCTTCATCACCTGGTAGATGCCCGATAGATATTCATTGAATGAAAAAGAGTAAATGAATGTTTGATTGAGCCATATCAGTTTCACTTCTCAAAAGTTTGATTCATAGTTAAAAGTTAAACATTTTTGCTTATAGTTAAATAAAGGCAAAGGACTTGAATAGCTATTTCTCCAAAGATACACAAATGGCCAATAAGCACATGAAAAGATGTTCAACATCACTAAAGATTAGGGAAATGCTACTCAAAACCACAATGAGATAGCACTTCACATCCACCAGGGTGACTTTAGTTTAAAACAACAACAACAAAAAGAAAAATAAAGTGTTGGTGAGGATGTGGAAAAACGAACCTCACACATTGCTGGTAAGAATGTAAAATGGTGCAGCCACTGTGGAAAACTGGTGGTTCCTTAAAAAGTGAAATACAGAATTACCACATGAGCCAAAAGTTGTACTTGGAGGTTACCGAAGATGAAAAATATGCCCAAACCGAAAAACTCGTACACAAATGTTTATAACAGCGTTATTCATAATAACCAAAAGATGGAAACAGTCCAGATGTCCATCACGAGATGACTGAATAAATAAATGTGGCTCTAGGTAATGGAATATCATTCAGGAATGAAGTCCTGGCACATTCTGTAACATGGATGAACCCCAGAAACACTCTCAGTGAAAGAAGCCAGACACAGAGGTCACATTTTGTGTGATCTCTTTTATATAAAATGTCCAGAATATGCAAATCCATAGCAACGACAGCTCAGTGGTTACTGGGGGTGGAGGGAGGGAGAAATGGGGATTGACTGCACTTAGCGGGTATGGGGTGCTTTATGGCAGAAAGTTTAAAATTAGAGAGAGCTGGTGGTCACACAACATCGTGAATACAACAAATGCCACCGAAATATGTACTAGAAACTAGTTATATTTCATGTGAATTTCACCTCAGTGTTTTAAAGAAAACATTATAGCACTATTAAGGAAATGAAAAAAGTTTCGTTATTTCCACGTCCTAATAAAACTATTTTATATGCATAGTTTTATGTGTAAATAATTCACAGAATTATAGCATGTATATATTCTGTTTGGTTTTTTCACTTGACATGTTGCATAGTTATTTACCAAATGCCTGCATGGAAGGATCTCCACATGCTCTCTCCACATTCCTGTGTGTTCTACTTCCTTCCACGGGCTCTTAATGTATTTCCTGCTTGTGTGAGGGAGCTAAGAGTCCACTACAAACACGTATAGAAACGTGCCAAGTGAGTGAAGGTGCGTTTGAGAGAAAGGTGCAGTATTTGTTCCTCAGACCTTCTTTGTTATCCCATCAAACCCAGGACTGGCCCCCTCACCTCTCCTTGGTCTGGTCGTCCCCCACCCTCCCAGGGACAAGATGAAGCCCAGGATGGTGGGTGTCCAGTGGTTTCAGGCCATTCTTACACCATCATCATTGGCGCTGCTTACCTGGGTGCAGCCCTGTCCTCTCACCTTGCACTTGAGCCACACTGAACACAGGATCCCTGCATTTTAGTTCACCTGCCTTGGTAGTGTCAGGTTCTCCAGCTCTAAGGGAGGGCGGTAATGCTTGATTCATAATTATGTTATTGAAATTCATGTAATTGTTTGTAGTTTGTATGTCATTCCAAATACTGAAGGCTCTTGTTTTCCCTCTTCAGCATGATTTCTCTTAAATAATGAATTAATATAACTCCCACTTTCCGAAACAATCCAAGCAGATTAGATACTGTTATCCTCATTTTACTAATTAAAAATTTGACCTGGAAGGAAGTCAAGACTTGCCCAGAGCAATGTAGCCCAAAAGTCTGTTTTTTTTACCCTACACCAAGGTTTCTCAACAGCGGCGCTATGAACATTTTGGACCAGCTAATTCTTTGTTTATGGGGTGTTTTGCATGTTAATAGCATCCCTGGCCTCTACCCACCAGATGCTAGTATGGCACCCCCCCACCCCAGGTGTGACAATCAGAAAATGTCCCAGTGCCCTGGGGGCAAAAATCACCCCTGGCCCAGCCCTACACCAAGCCAGCTTAAGGCAGGAAGCTCCGTGGGTTCATTCGTGTTGTGCCAAGGACAGCACCCAGCGTGGTGGTGGTGGGTCAGACACAGAACCCTGGCGTGTGGCCTGGTGATGCGTGCCAGTACCAGTGTCTCCAGCACGCAGCGTGGAATTTATGCTTTGTCTTTCAGGTCTGGGCATCCCTCCATTCTGTGTCCTGATTGTTCCAAATGCACTTCTCTCTGGATAGGTTTGTATGCGGTGAAGATCCGAGCAGAGGCCATGCAGGAAGCCTCGGAAGCTGTGCCCAGTGGGATGTTGTCTGTCCTCGGCCGGCCTCAGTCCAGGTTCACCCTCGCCTGTTTGGAAGCCCGGGAGCACTGCAAGACCTTGGGCATAGAGCAGCCCGTGTGTGAAGTGGCCAACTACCTCTTCCCAGATTGCAGGGTGATCTCAGGCCACCTGGAGGTTGGTGTTGCCAGAACAGCCTTCCCGGGCCCCAGGCCTGTACGGAAGTTGGGATTGTTCCACACCTGTGAGCCCCAGGAGTGTCATGGGTGCTCTGCCGAGCCGCGGTCTTTGGGGAGTGTGTGGTGGAGCGAGTACTGCAGAGGGAGGCAGGAGGCTAGGGTACTGTCCCCACTTTACCACGTACAGGCAGGGACCTGGGGCAAATCGCCCCACCCACCTGGAACGCAAAGGGCTGGATCAGGTGATCTCCAGGGCCTTCCTGTAGAACATTCTGGGCAGCCTCTGATCCGGTTGCTTCCTTAGAGTGAGGAGAGCCATTTCCTACGGGGTTATTCCACCCTGCTTGTTCTGAGATGTCTGTTTCTGCACTGAGTTAATCTCCTTTCCTTCTGGCCTTCCTTCCATTCACGCTTCCCCAGACATCATTTCTTGAGCAGCGCCTACGAGGGTCCGAGGGCACATGTGACTGACAAGCCAGGGTTCCTGCCATCAAAGGAAGGCCAGCTGTGAACCGATGAGCCCCGGTTTCGGGGCACAGTCAGGGTTGGGCTGACTACCAGTGGACATGAGGAGGTGGCACCAAGGGCGGGGCGTCCCCAGCAGAGAGGCAGGGAGTGCCCAATGGAAAGGGCAGCTCTGTGCTGTGCCTGGCTCAGGGCGTGCTGAGGGCAGACAGGAACCTGAGCGAGGGGCTGGCTGCCGGCACTGCCACACGCCTCGTCTCATCTAGTCTGCACAGCCAGTCCTGTGCTCTGAAAGGAGTCTTCATATCTCACACATGGGCCGAGAGGCAGATACTTAAGACGGTGGAGGCAGAATTGGAACTCAAGTCTGTCCCCCTTTGGAATGTCTGTCCGTGTCCTCCGCTCCACTGCACTCAGTTTATCCTCCCTTTAAGGCCGTGCTGGTGTGCCAGGTGACCTTGTCAGTCTCCTTGGAGTGAGTGACAGCCGACGGGTCCCGCCAGGGACAGTCCTGAGATGATGAGAGGCTCAGTTACGGTGTCCCCCAAGTTCACCGTGCAGCTGGCTGCTCATTCCCACTAACAGCCTTGGAACAAAGCCCAGAAGTGGGCCAGGAGGGCCCCCATCCAGGGCAGGAATCTCCCTCAGGCTCCCAAACAGGTGGGCATCCGGTCCGGATGATGAGTCCCCGGCACCCAGGTTTGGCCGTTTGGTGCTGTTGGAAGTGCCACAGCAAAGAGCTCAATGAGGGCAGGGGTCCCCGTGAGCAGGGGAGCCCCATTCCAACAACTGATGTGAGAGACTCCTTGGGCTCTGCTAGACCAGTGCGTGAGCTGAGGGCCAGAGGAGGTGGCTGGACCCTGCCTCAGGCAGTGGCCAACCTGGGGTTGAGTGGGCTGAGTCTGGAGACGACACGGGAGCACTTGGAGACCGCTGAAATGATGCAGAAGTGCCACCGAGAAGCCATCCACGTAGAGGCCGGCAATCACAAGTGTCCCGGCACAGTGGGGAGGGCTTGGGCTGTGCGGCCCAAGAGGCCTCTTCAGAGAGGCTGCTGGGGCATGTCGCTCCGTGAGATGGGCATGGATGTGAATGAGGCGCCAGGCCCATCAGGACCCCTCAGGGCCTCCCACAGGCGTGGTTCATGAGCGAGGTCCCCATTCCTGGTAGGGTTCGCTGTGCTGGGCTCTGTTCCACTTGGCTTTTGTCCCAAGGTTCAGGCTGCTGGAGCAGCCTCCGTGTGGAACACTGGGACCCAGGGCCGAGGACAGACAGGAGGAACCACGGCCTGCCTGGGCAGCAGGGTCACCACCTGCAGGGTGGGGCTCCCTGAGATGGACGAAGCAGCGCCATGCCACCAGAAACATCCCTCCTGCACTGTGGGGGCAGATGGCTACCTTGTGATATTTTTTCCAGTGGACACGGATGGGCTTAGCATGTCAGATAATTGCTAACCCTCATATAGCACTTGTATGCCAAGCATAGTTCTCTGTACCATAGCTTTGTGACTATTGTTAGCCCATTTTATAGATGAGGAAGCTGGGGCATGAGAGGTGAAGTAACACTGCCTGAGGTTGTGCAGCTGCTGTGACCTCTAAGGCTTAAGTCTTCCAGGGAGCAGCTGGGCCAGCCTCTGAGGAGGCCGTGGATGGTGTCAGGTTACAGGACAGGGCAGGCAGTTTAGGGCACAGGTAGCCCTTCAGCAGGTCCCAGTGGTGGCAGGCCCCGGGTTGTGTCCTGAGGGCACAGGGTCCCCTAAGAATATCTACTATTTTAAAGATACTTACAAATGATGTCGTTTGCAGTTCCCCGTTTGGGCCTGTTAGCCCCAGAGGCCCTTCAGGGGAAGGCTTTGGCTTCGGGGAGAGAGCTGTTCCCTGGAGAAACCCCAGATGAGGGGGTTCTGATGGGGAAGACCCTGTACTGTGAAACGAGGCTTGGAGTCCCCTGAATTTTCATGTTGAAGGTTATGTAAATAGTAACATGAAAACAGGCTTACTAAAAATTGAGGGGTGGGCCGGTGGCTCAGTTGGTTAGAGTGCGAGCTCTGGGCAACGGCGCTGCCCGTTCGATTCCCATATGGGCCAGCGAGCTGCGCCCTCAGCAACTAGAATGAAGTTAATGAGCTGCCGCTCAGCTCCGGGTGGCCAGATGGCTCAGTTGGTTGCAGCGCGGGCTCTCAACCACAAGGTTGCAGGTTGGACTCCTCAACTCCCACAAGGGATGGTGGGCTGTGCCCCCTGCAACTAACAGCAGCAACTGGACCTGGAGCTGAGCTGCGCCCTCCACAACTAAGATTGAAAGGACAACAACTTGACTTGGAAAAGTCCTGGAAGTACACACTGTTCCCCAATAAGGTCCTGTTCCCCTTCCCCAATTAAAAAAAAAAAAAAAATTGAGGGTAACAGGACTGATTGAAAACTAACACTCATTAGACACAGACGCTTTCACACCTCCTTACACCTCCTATCTGATCACCTCCCAGCAACCTTGTGAAGTAGATGACATTGTGCTCTTTTAATAGTTCAGAGGTTGAGTGATTTGCCTGGGGCCACCAAGCTAGTGAATGACAGGTGGGACCCAGAACCCACCACCACACACCTCTGTTTCCAGCCTCATGTCTTCCAGCCACACTGGTCACCTGCCCCAGGGAAGTGTGAATGATCAGATCCCCTATGGGACGCTGACATTGTTTACAGGATGAAATGCTGTGCACAGGAGCAGTGGTGCCAGCAGTGACCTGCCTGTCTTCCCCTCGGATTTGCTTGGCTTAACCCTCCCTTCTTCTTCCAGGCTCTGCAGTTTCTCCAGCGGAACTCCTCTAAGTATCACTTCAGACGCACCAAGATGCTGCCGGTTAGCGGCGGGTTCCACACCCGCCTCATGGAGCCAGCTGTGGAGCCCCTGGCACAGGTTTTAAAGGCAATAGACGTCAAGAAGCCTCTGGTGTCCGTCCACTCCAATGTCGACGGGAATCGGTACACGCATCCAAAGTACATCCAGAAGCGGCTGGTGCAGCAGGTGGTGTCCCCGGTGAAGTGGGAGCAGACGATGCACGCCATGTACGAGAGGAAGAAGGGCACCGAGTTCCCCAGAACTTTTGAGGTGGGACCTGGGAAGCAGCTGGGAAGCATCCTGAAGAGCTGTAACCTGCAGGCCTGGAAGTCCTACAGCCACGTGGACGTGCTGGAGGCGGGTGAGGACCCGGACCCGTAGGGAGGAGGGTGCTCCAGGGGGCCGGCTGGCCTGTCTCCCCAGGAGTGGCCCTGAGCCTGCCCTGCCTTCCGATGGGGCCTCCTCCTTCTCCGAGGAATTGGGAGGGACTGTTTGCAGAGGGCTTTTAATGCCACATAAAAGAGTATTTCTTTACACGACAGTCCATTTCTCCTCCTTGAAACTCGTCTGCGTGCTGGGAAGAGATGCAGAGTGATGGTTCTGTGGAGACTGAGTTCTTGCTCTGCGTCTCCCAGTCCTACCATGTGGGCAGCCCACATTCCCCTCGGGCTCAGGCTGCCTCTAACAGGGACTGTTAACAGCCTGGTAAACAAGTGCCTTCTGAGCAGGGGGAAGGCTTGGTCTGTTGCCATGTCGCACCCTAGCATGGCCATAAGGCAGGCCAGTGCCAGGGGCTCTGCTGCCCTGAAGCCTGCAGACACCCACCCCCAGGATCTTTGTCACTGAATCCAAAGGACTTTAGGACCCAGCGGGCCTTGGCAGCCCTCCTGCCCACCCTATCAACTGTTCGGAGACCCAGTCCCCTTTCCTTACCCAACAGGTAGTACTGAGTGTCTGCTGTGTGCCAGGGCTTGGGTGGCCTCTGCCCTGATGGAGACGAGTGTCCTTTAGCAAGGTAGGTGGGGCGTGGGCAGGGCCACACCACTAAGGGCGTTTCCTCCCCACCCCCAAATTATCCCTTGGGACAGAGATTACTGTGTGCCCCCAACCTAGCCTGGCAGAGACCTGTCCCTCAGCGCTTATCCTGTCTGCACCACACCAGAGCCAAGTGCAGGCGCTCGGCAAACGCAGCTCCTTGCGTTGATATTAAATGAGTAATTCCGCGCTTTGGTGATTTTTCCATTCAGAGTGTGGGCAGATCTTACTGGGAATGAAGCCTGCATTTCACTGATGATACAGACTCATCAAATCCTGGACAATGTCTCATTTTTAACACCAGTGTTTCTCAAGGGGCTTTGGCCTCTGGGCTGAGCTGGTCTTCAGTGTGGGGCTCCCATGCTCGTGGGCGGCTGTCCTGGCTCCTGGCCACCACATGCCAGGGGCACTTCCAGGCATTGTGGCCCCAAACATGCCCAGCGTGTCCACAGCCCTAGCCGAGAACCACTGCAGATACCACCGTAGGACCCGACTTTCTCCAGGCCTGACTTGGAGCACTCCTTGAATTCAGCACAATGAAGGTTTAAAAACTTGCTGTAGAAATTTTCAAACATTCACAAAGAAATTTATTTTAAAGTAATTCCTGGTTGTTTCAACCCCCTTCCCCGAGTGGGCAGCGTGGGCAGCTTCGGGAGACCCAGCTCTCCTCCAGTGGGGGTGAGGGGGGGCGATGGTGTCGCAGAGGCATATTCAGCTGAGGGGCTGGAGTGGCAGTGGTCAGGGCTGGGCGGGCCCGACCCTGGGCCTGCCCTTTTCTGCCTGGGATGGTGCACTGGGTCCATCCATGCTCCAGGCTGAAGGAATAGCAAGTGAAGGGCAGGTGCATCGCTAGGCAGAAACTCAAAGGTGTGGGCAGATGCATTCCACATCCCGAGCCCCTGCAGACTGACTGGACGAGGGGTACAGGGCCCTGGTGGATGCTACATCCTGTCCCTTGACAGGGTCTTGACTGGTTCCTGCTCCCTTAGGGAACGTAAGATGCCATCTTTGGTCCCATGTCAGTGGAGAATCTTGGTCTATTTCCAGCAGCTTGACTCCCTGGTCTGCCCGGGCACCTTTTAAGACTCAGGTCTTGCCTTATCTCCAGAAATCCTGACCAGACCAGGAGTCTTGTTCAAAAAGCCCTGAAATGGACAGACAGGATGGGGCCTGCCCACCCAGCCCTGTCAGCTCCTCTGGGAGGTGCCTCACTGCCCCCCAGCAGCCTAGACCTCATACCCAGGGCGTACGGGTCCGTGTGTCTATCCTGCAACAGTGCCCGCCACTGTGGGAGACAATGGGGGATGGGGGGGTATTACGTGGAACTTCCTTAGGAATCCTGAGGCCACTGGGTCACCACGTCACCCCTGCCCCTTTCTGGGAGGGACACGCCTCTGATCGATCCTTTGGGGGTTGAAGAGTGATTTCTTGTATCGCTGCTGACTCAGATTGAAGCTGGTGTGAACTAAGGGCTGAGCGCCTTAGAAACTCCTGGGCCCAGGGCCCCAGGCCCACCTCCTTCTCCCCCACACTCATGTGAGTAGCCCCATAGGCTGCACTACGCCATCAGAGTGCTGGACGCGCCAACATGGGGACAGCAGGCATTAGAAGAAACCCTGACAGCCCAGAGGAAATAACCCCTAAGGGTGGATTTCAGGCACCAAGGATGACAGGAAGGGAGGGGCAGACCTACCCTGTGGGCCAAACTGCACGGCAGCACTTCAGTGCAGGGACGAGATGGGAGGCCATGACGTGTACAGGTGGCTAGAGCGCGCCCGCGCCTCCCTCCCTTTCACTTTGACCCCCTCCAAGGGGCAAGATGGAGCCCACACTGCAAACCTCCAGAAAGGACCAGAGACCGCTGGAAACCAACATTTTATTGAGCTCTCCTCACCCCTCAGAAATCTATTCCAGCAGATTTTCTCTTTGCCGTGGGCATCACAAACCCGGGGGTGTGACCAGCACTCCCCCCGCTGCCTGCTACTGGACCAACCCATTGGAGGAAGGCCACGCAGAGTGGGCTGGGGCCCGGAGAGCAGTTAACCAGAGACCCCAGAGGTATAACGAATTCATTTGTCTTACAAAAACAAGAAAAAAGTATGAAACCTCATGAGTGTCCCAGCACTCACAAGTTTAAATATAAAAAAGGGATCATAAGAAAACAGTTAAAAAGACAACAAAACCAACAAGACCACCTCCAGGGTGGTGGTCCAGAGGGAGGGGGCCAGCCCCGTCCCACACTGCCAGCAGCGTCACTGGAGGAAGTGGAGGCCCCAGTCCAGGAGCAGCGCCAGCAGCAGCACAGACAGCTTGCGCCCCCCATTCGGGGACCCCTGTAGGATGAAGGTGGGGAGAAGTGAGGCCCGCCGGCCTGGACGGGGCTTGCTCATTCTACAACTTGCCACCGAGCCCGCTCTGTGTGTGAGACTGAGGTGAAGAGGGAGTCAGGTCCCGTAGGGACACAGGACAAGAGGACCACAAAGACGGGGGCAGGAGGCGTAGGAGAGGAACGTGGTGGCCCTGAGGACACAGCAGAGGAGGGGAGGCCAGCCCACCAGGGGCTGCCCGTCTGCTGGGAACCGGGATGACGGGAGGAAGGCGTGCAATGGCAATCCGCTGTGCTGGTGGGACGACTAGGAGTGGTCAGGAAAGCTGCTCAGGAGAAGAGGCAGCTGCCCTGGGCAGATGTGTGAGCGAGCAGACATGTCTGCCGGGCAAAGCCTGAGCACAGGCGTGAAGCAGACAAGGCCCTGGAGAACTCGCACACCCAGTCAAGAAACCAGGCGTCCCAAATCCCAAGACCTCTGGGACCCGTGGGCAAAACAATAGGGAGTGGTGGGGCCTGGGGCAGCCAGAGAGGGAATGTCCTCCAGAGCAGCTGCTCCAGAGCCCCGGGCTGTCGTCAAGGCTTACCCTGTCCCTGAGGGTCCGGACACTCCAGAACCTTCTGTTCCCCCTGAGGTTAGTGAGACCATCCATAAAACTTCTCAGAACGCCCCTCAGGCCCGCCTGGTTGTAGATGGTTGCCAAGCTGTAACATAAATGGGAGGGAGCAGGCCGTTACTGTAGGGAACGGGGGTAGAGATGGCCTTTATTTTAGGTGACAGCCATGGGGAGATGACAGCCTATCTATCTCCGTCTCCTCTTCTCCTCTCCCCCTTCCCTGGGTTGCTCTACCAGTAGGGGCCTCTCTCCATGGGCCGTTTCTGGTCCTAAATTCATCTGATTTCCTGTTTTTCCCCACCTGCCTGCCTGCCAGCTCACTGGGGTTTGGCCTTGTGTTCTAGAGCTGGCCACACAGAAAACGCTCACTGTCCACAGGTCCAAAAAGTGGGTCCAGGGGCACAGGTCGTCCCTCCAGTGGAGCTTTGATAGAATCCCAGGCGCCCCAAAAGAAGGCTGCCTCCCTGGGGACCAAGAGACCACGTCAACTTTAGTCCTGCTCTTGAAGAGTAAGGTTTCTATGTCCCCATCTTAAGCAATTCTGTGAGGTCTGGATTGGACCCAGCAAATCCTGGACACTGAATATCATCAGGCCAGACGCCTGGTGCCGAAGGCTCTGCCGAGGACTGAGGACGAGGACGTGGACAGCTCTGTCCTCAGCTCCGTCTGAGCACACTGAGCACGGCCTGTCATTTTAAGTCAAGACCCTTTGGCTTGACCAGGGGCTTAGGTTCAGCTCTGTCTGCTGCCAAGGCAGGAAGGAGGAGGTGGCAGCATGCCAGCTCCAGGAGCTGGTGACTCCTGGGGGCCTCCGGGAGGCCAGCCCTGGGCTGGGCAGGAGCTGGTCACCTGTGCATGGCCATCCAGGGCAGCTCGGCAATGCGGGGCAGCGTCCATCTCACTTCCATCTCGTCCCCGATGAAGGCCAGCCGCATGGCCATCTCATGGGGGATGTCACTGTGGGGAGGGTGCAGGAAATTAGGGGTGGGTTATGCTGGTGACCCTCACACCCAGACCCACCCAGCCAACTGGGCCACGGGTTCATGGCAGAGCGAGGGGCAGGGAACTTTACACGCCCTCCTCTGGCTCCCACTTTGCTGCAAACAGCCCTCGAGGTCCCATCCGCAAGTGGACCCCCAGAAGTGCGGGTCCCAGGTAGAGCCTGTGCCTGCCCCTCTGTGGGAGTACAGGGGGTTCTGGTCTGATCTGAGCACTCAGCCGGGTGAGAGAGCAGGAAGGTAATTGGGGCAGTGGGGCTGGTAGCTGGGGGCGCTGAGACCCCTCGGATCACGGAGGTTGGCTTCCCACAGGGTCTGAACTTCTCCTCCTCCTCGTGAGTGGGGCTCTGGGACCTGCTTCCTGGTCCCCAATCCTGAAACCACCTCTGTGGCATCACCCTTTTCAGAAAGGAGGGGCACACTGGCCCATCTGAGCCCCGCCCACTCTCACTGAACCAGGTCCTAGATGGAAATGAGGGGCACACTCCCACCCCACCTCAGAGTGTGACACTCTCCCCTCCCCTTTGGGTTTCTGGGAGGTTTCGGTCCTGCTCTCGGGGGGTTTGCCCACACATTCCATCCGGGTGACTAGGCAGCTGCCTGGGAATTCCCACACAGCCCCGGTCACCTGCCCAGTCTCCCGGGGTCGTGCTCTCACTACTCCAGGGGCAATGGGGGGCCAGCCAGGGCTAGGGAGGGCTGGCTGGCAATCAAGGAGGCAGGTTGAGGTCCCACCTGTATGCTGATACCCTGTGGGACCTCAGGAAAGCTGCCCCGGGCTGAACATCCCCTGTTGTCATCTACAAATGGAGCAGTGTAGAGGGAAGAGGCAGATTTTTGGGTCCCTCCAGCCCTAAAATCCCGACCAGCGCTGATCCCCAAGTCTAGGACCTAATGACTAAGAGAGTCCTGAGGCCAAAAGCAAAAGGGGAAAACCTAGAGCCCTGGAGCTGATTCTCTTCGCTGCCCTGACAGTCAGGGCCAGGAGCTACGTCTGAAGTGGCGTCAGGCTACTTAGAAGGCTCGATCAGGGGATCTTGGTCCCTGGGGCCAGGAGGCACCTGTCCTAAGGCCACAAGCTTGAGCCATTTTGATGGCTGCTGCCCAAGGTCCATCCCGGGACTGTGGACATGCTGGTTGCTCTGAGAGGTCCTGGTGAGCTGGTCTCAGAGCAAAGCTTCCCTGCCCAGGGTACCTGCCTCCACGACCACACCTGGGGAAATTCCACTCTGCAGCCCTGCCCAGGAGCCCAGAAGGCCTGCTCTTCTAACCACGCCCCCAAAGGTACCTGACCAGGAATAGGGGTGGGTGGGGCCCAGAGGGCTACTGGGACCTACCCCTGGGGGTAAGGGTAGGGATTGGGATCGTAGTACTGGAGGAGATTGGTCACGCCGGGGGGAGTCTGGTCCACAGCTGGCAGGTCATGCTCCTGCAGGAAGGTGCACAAAATGAGGGTCCTGGAGAGGGATCCTGCTTGAGACATTTCTTCTCTGGGGGAGAAAGACATACACAGACTGACCAATGCACAAAGCTATGCAGCCTGGGCTTTCCCTTAGTCACCTTACCTCTTCCCCGGCCCCCTCTTTCTGTGGGAAAACCGTCATCAGCCTCCCCCTACCCAGCTTCCCCAGGCATGAATCCTGCCCCGCGCTGGCTGTGTGCCTCGGGGCAAGCCAGGGAGCCTCTCTGTTCTCCACCATACATCTCTAAACGTCAGCGATCTGAAGCTGACTCAGAAGGATGGCCCTGGATCCTTGTTCATCTAAGCCAATCATGTCTCTCCTGTTCCTCACTCTCCCAGCATGCCTTGCAGCTAGCTGGGGTGGGCACGACGTCTCAGAAGTCTGATGTGGGGGTTGAAAGGGAACAGACACAGCCTGGTCAACGCTTCTCCCCACTTGCTGCCTTCCACACAGGAGTGAAGGCTGGAGCCGCACAGCCATTCTAGAACACTGAGGTGTAAGTACAACAACATGCTAAGAACAGGGCAGAGGGGTAGAGAGTTGGCTCTCTGATAGCGTCGTTGGGACCACAGAAAACATACAAGCTACTCACTGACTGCCTAACATGTAAAAAAAATAAAACCCAGTTTGTTCAAATCATAATTCATTGACTTTCCTGTTCCTGGCAGCCAGCGGTCTGCCTAACTATGACAACTGTGAATTCCCACACCGACAAATGTCTCCATTGTCACTTATGCTGGCTGGGCAGGATTCTGTGACCTGGCCACCATCACTGACCCCACACTGTGCCAGACCGCCCAACGTCCAGAATAGACTGATAAAGAACATGGTTCTGGACCCAAAGGGCCTCAGTTCAAATCCCAGCTCTGCCCCTTAGCTGTGTGAGCCACTGTTTTCTCATCTGTGAGGTATGAGGAGCCCCTCCCTTGGCTGCTGGAGGATGAAATAAAGCAATTTTCTTACAGCGCTGGAGTTGGTGCTAACCGTTATGACCTTGTACTTCAACCCACGATTTTCTTACATTCATGTCCTAGGTTTTTAAAAATGTTGAGCTCCTCACATTTGCTTGCACTGAACCAAGAAGGGACAGAGCCCCAAGTCTCCCCGCTGCCCAGGCTAGGGTGGGCCAATGTCCACCCCTGTCGTGCAGGCAGGACATGCGGGTACACCGAGGCTACACAAGTGGATGCATTCACGGGTGACAGCTGGGACTGCGAAGGCAGGGCTGGGGCTCACGGGAACACACAGGGAAGCTGGGGATCCCACAGGTGTCTCGGGCGAGTCTAGACAGGTTAGTCTCAACAAAGCACCCAACACGCATGCAAAGAGATGGACGTGTCGTGACGTCATCAAGGGTGCAGACAAGTCTGGGGTCTGGGCAGTCTGGCCTTTGAGAAGGAAACATAAGGACAGCATTGTTCTGGACAGAACAAATGCCCAGAGTCTGTCTCAAAGAGACGCTGTTTGAGTTTCCTAAGAGGGAAACAGAGTTTTACATCTGTTCCAGATGAAAGCCGAACAGGAAAGGCAGCTCAACAGAAGCCGGAGCTGGGGCTGGAGAAATCAGACGGGTAAACACAGCCACGAAGGCCACAAAGAGCCCGCAGCATGACATATGCCACCCACACCTGTCAGGACAGCACCTTTCCCCTCCCGCTGAAAGGAGCTGTCAGGTCAGACCTGGAGGGTGGGGGAAGGGTGGCCCCCAGCACCCAAAGAGGGGAGGGGTGCTGCCACCTGCTGAGGGCACCTGCAGACAAAGTGTTAAAAGTATGTAGGCCTGAGACCCAGGGACTCCCCCAAACCATCAAGCCAACACACAGGTACACAGAAGGTCACAGTGACATTTCCAAGAGCCCTAAAATGCCATCAGCAATTTAGACACCCAGCACAGGAATCATTCTGGGTATATATTCTTCACACATTAGTTCCAGAGAATGCTTGGTGGCAGTGAGAAACTACGAGATGCATCTACATCCATCTTCAAGGGAGAGCTGTTTGATAACGCTTTAGAAAAAAGTAAATAACAAAACTAGTACGGTTTGAAGCTGCCTCTGTAGCCAAAGATAACTTTTAATGGGGGCTGCTGAAAGTGGCAAACCTGGTCCCCAGGCATCCTTGGGGCATCCATGCAACCCATTTTGACCCATTCTGGCAATTTTGTCTATTTAAACAGAAAAAGGGAAACGTGTGATGGGGGAAGGGGGCACTAATACAAAAGGCAAGATGACTTAAATTGACTTACGACTTAAATTGAAAAAATTGTAAATGAGTCTTAGCAAGTTACAGGAGACCTCTACAAGAATCAAAGATTTTAACATTCAAACCGGCAGAAGAAAATCTGATCATTTTAATAAAAGATAGAAAAGGGAAGCTTTTGAGCAATTATGAAGATTTATGTAGAGAACTACTTACTGGAACTACCAAGAGTTTCAAGGTTACCAGATCTAAGATCAACATAAAAAGAAATCAATTGCACTCCTACAAGACAACCAGAAAATACAGTAGAAAAGAAATACATATTTACAGAAATGTAAGGGTTTGGGTTAGAAATCTAATAAAGGATGCTTACAATCTGTATGGAGAAAATTTAAAACCCCCCATTAAAGGATATAAAAGACCCAGATAAATGGAGACAACTTTCGTGTCAGACGTGTTTCAACACTGCGGACTGTAGGCGGTGTGCGTGACGTGCTCTTGAGCTTGTTAGGGTGGTCGGCAGGCTAAGGAAGAGTGACCTCACACAGAAGCAGGCCCTGCAGGCCCCCGAGACTCAGTGGCTATGCAAATGATCATTTCCCAGGGAAAGCAGCCCCAGACTCGTTTGCATCTGCCTCCCAGATCCCCCCTTTCTTTCCCTCTACCCCCCACCCACTCCGCAGGAGGCTCCTGGGACAACCCCTGCTGCCCCGCAGGCAAAGGGGCTTCACTGGGCATGTGGCCTCTGAGCCTCACCTTGACCCAGTGTCCTATCATCCATCGGCCCCCCAGCAGACATTCCCAGAGTCCTTCAGCATCAAATGGGACAAGGGACACAAGTCCTACAGGGGCAGGTGCCTGACCAGGGACAGTGACCACTGGCAGCTTGGTCAGGCTGGGGTTGCGGCCTGAGCGTGTCTGTCCGGCTCCAGGGGGTGGGTGAATGGTGGGGTGGTACCTCCCAACACACTGAACTGTTTTGGGGCAGGGCCCCCCGTCCACACCTTTCTGCGGGTCCCCAGAGCCTGCTGGACCTCTCGAACTGCGCTGGCCTGGAACAGACACCAGACTCCCCTCCCGGCTCGAGTCACACTGAGCTGGGTTTCAAGCACCTACACTCTGAGGGGGCAGGAGAACCTTGAGTTACATCCTCATGCAACCACTCGTTGGCGATGAGATCTCGGTCAGGGCACTGTTTCCTCATCTGTTACATGGGGATAATGGCCCCACACCAATGGGGTTCCTTTTCCAGGCACACACCAGCACGTTCTGTTTAAGCATCTATATTGTCGCCCTGATTTAAGCCGTGTGAGTGGATTCTCATCAATGCTCACCGGCCAGGCCGGCCTGGGCCGGCCCTGTGGCTCTAGGTCAGTGAGGGAGAACTCAAGTGTGGCTGGAAATTGGGGGCAGGGTCCCCGCAGCAGCCTCTCAGTTCCGGTTCCTCCAGCTGCCCCAGTCCCCTGGCGGTGGCCCAGTGCTGGTCACCTCCTGCCTGGCCCTGCTCCAGCTACCTTGCTTGTCTCTAGTCTGCAGCTGGGCTCTCTCCAATCGCGGCAGCCTCAGCTCGGACCCCGTCACCGCTCCACTCGGCTCCCAGTCCTCTTTGGAGTTATGCCACACTGCTCTCAGTGCCCTCTTCTGCCCTCTTCTCCCCCGGGATGCCTCGCCAGCCTCAGCCCTGCCACCGTCATCTTGGGCCCCAACAGGTCAAGCCTCCAAGCCTTTGCACGTGCAATGCCTGCTGGCAGCCGTCCTCAGTCTGCTGTGGCTGGCTCATTCCTAACAGTCCCTAAAGAACGGCTCTAGCAGCCCCTTCCCGGAGCCTGGAGTCAGGTTGGGGACCTCAGAGGCTCCTGCAGACGGGTCTCTGCTCCCTTCTATCTCCACCGCCAAGCACACAAGCACACCAGCCGTCGCAGTTTCTTCACCTGTGGTGGTTTAAAGTGCGGCTCTGGAGCCAGGCTGCTGGGTATTCTGCTCCTCCAGTGTCTTCCCTGATACTACCAGCACCTACTTCACAGGACAAACGGACAGAATGCACGCCTGCCGCAGAGGAAGTGGGGAACAAGACAGGAGCTGCCTTTATGCTTCCTCTCTGGTTCCCTGCACACAGCACAGAGCAGAGCAACGTTATTGGTCAAATGACTAAACAAAGCCGAGCACTGAGGCCGCGGCAGCTGCAGCTCCAGGAGCCCGGCCTGCTTTTAAGCATCTATTTTTTCCCAGCAGATTTGCAAACGAGCGGATTAAAGCGCTTCTTTGGTGAAAGGAAGGCACCTACCCATGGGTCCCCACCCAGGCCACAGCCCCCACACTTAACCCTTCTATATACTCAGTGGAAAAACCAGCCAGGAACCCTATTTTGCCCACAGAAGAGATGCAAATCTAACCTCTGTGTAGACGACACCTACCCCCACGGCCAAGAGGACACCTGCAGGACTTAGAAGACAGAGGGTGACAGGCTCTGGGCTGGCCAGTCTGCTTTTGGTGAAAGACATCTCTGCCCTTAGACTACCAGCTCCTGGCCAAGCCTCAGTTTCCAAATCTGGGAAATGCCATCTCTCTCCCAGGATTGCAGCAAAGCTGAGTGAGTAGAGATCTGTCCCGCGTAGCACATAGTAGGTGTTCCACAAAAGACAGCAAGGCCAAGACTGCAGGAACGGGGGAGGGGGATCAACCTCCTGGTACGGGACCCTCACACCCAGGCAAGACTCTTGACACTTTCTACTTCATAAACGGGCAAACCAAGGTGTAGACGGTGGAAGGGACTAGGTGGGTCACAGGCAGGGGCAGTGGAGGGTTCATAGCCTGTGCCCCTCCCCCACACACAGCTGGCCCCTCCTTGGAGGGTGGACCCTCAGTCTCCCCAAGCCCAGCCCTGCCATGTGTCAGCAAAGCAGGAACAGGTGATGATACATTTGGGGACCCATCAATGCCACCTGGTCATTGGAGTCCTAGAT
Source organism: Rhinolophus sinicus (assembly GCF_057876585.1). Lineage (NCBI taxonomy): Eukaryota > Metazoa > Chordata > Mammalia > Chiroptera > Rhinolophidae > Rhinolophus > Rhinolophus sinicus. The sequence continues at coordinate 7,135,969 of NC_142501.1, forward strand.
GCCAGGCAAGTGGGTAGACCCAGCTGGCACACGCCAATCCCTAATCTTTTCCACGGGGCTCCCCACCCACACTCATCTCAGTCCCCACCCTGCCCCCATCCATGAGCGGGGTGATGCTGTGTGACAGAGCACCCAGTGCTCAAAGCGTCAGGTGCACACTCGGGCAGACCAGGCCTGACCTCATCAGGACAGACCTAGGTTGCAGTCCCAGCTCTGCCACGGCTGTGAGGCCAGGACCAGCCACATGAGCCTGAGGCTAGAGGGATTCCTGCATGGAAACAGCACAACCTCTAGGCTGCTAAGAGGATTAAAAAAACTACCACAGTTGCCCCTTTGCTGCTGCCTTGCAGGGGCTCGGAAGCTGGTTAGGAATAAACAACCCCCTAGGGAGGGCAGCAGCCAGGGTCCCCTCACCCCCACGTGGACCAGCTAGTTCCCGCTCGTTGGAGGCCAGCTTGACAATCACCGTCTATGAAAGTCACAAATGCACATACACTTTGATTTCTAGAAAAGGATCCTACGTAAACCCAGCCCATACCCAGCAGCCCTGAAAAAGATGGGCAGTGAATCAGTAGGTACTGTGCCAAGATCCTGAAGGCACCACTACATGAACACAGCAGGGAGCCAGGCTTGTAACTGTAAACGGTGCTGCTGCCAGTGTGTAAAAACAAAGACATAAACAAACACTTCTATCTGCACGGATCTCCTGAAGGAGAGAGGGGAGGGAGTGGCTCTGGGACAGAGGCGGGCGGGAGGCTTCATTTTTACTATATATGCTTTTGTGCTCTTGAATTGTACGACCACGCTGGACACCTACTGAAAACTAAAGCAAACGTCACTGTTTTGAGTTAATACCTTGAGTTGGTCTGAAATGGAAATGTTTGTCCCAAAGGTCTATTTCAGGAACCAAGCACCCACGTCCTCCCACCCACCTCCTCCCACTCCCTCCCCACCTGGCAGGGGAAGTCCAGACTCCGGCCTCCACTATGAATCTGCAGATGCCCAAGACAGCGTGTTTGATTGAGGTGGGCAAGGTTCACTTCCCTCAAGTGACAGAGAAATACCAAGAGAAAAAAGACAGGGAGGGAGAGGGAGAGAGAGGTATTTGAAGCAAAAAGGAAAGTTGGAAATTCACCTGGGCGGTGGGCACTGCTCACTAATTTGGAACTTGATGGCTTGGAAAGGACCCCTGGAGCCTGGCCACTCAGTCCTGCTACCCCTCCTGCAGTGCAGCCCTCCTCCTTGAATGCAGCGCAGGTGCAGGCCTGATCCTCCTTGAACCCAGGTGCAGGCACGGCCATCCACTGGGGTGAGAGGCCGGGGCGAGAAGTCCAGTCTCGGCTTCTGTGCCCTCACGCAAGGGCTGCCCTCTGTGGGCCTGGGCCGCATGCTATGCTTCTGGTGACCCCACATTGTTTTTGGTTGCATCTACTGCGTCCAACCTCCCTCAGAAGGAGGGGACTCTGCCCCATTTCACAGAGGGAGGCCTGAGAGAATTGAGAATGGGATTTCAGAGCCTCTCGGCCATACAATCATACTACCCACATCCGGGCTCCAAAAATACTCACTGACCCAGCAGTGTGGGTCAATGCTCTCAGAAAAACACTAGGCATTATTCCTCTCGGCATCCTGTCCTCTGAGCACATGACGGGTGAGGCTGCATGAAAACGAAGGTAAAATGTACATGTGCACATACAGCATCGGGCATGTTCCAGTGTTAACCCTATGGGAGGAAGGAACGTTATTCCCTATGTACAGATGAGGAAACTGAACTTTTGCAGTGAAGGGCTTGTCACACACCTGAGGGATGAGCTTCGTTAAATGAGGCCTCCGACGCCAAGACACACTTTCTTCATAACCACAGTTTAGGTCCAAGTTTGGCGGGAGCTGCTCAGGTCCGATTTGGTTCCAGGTGCGAGGGTCGCCCTCAGCACCAGGGAACGCTAGCCCCCCGGCGCAAAACCTATGCCCTTTTCCTCCCCGAATCCACACCTGGTGGGCAGGGTGGCCACCGCAAAAATGGAAGGAGGTGGGTCTGTGTGTAGGAAGATGGAAAGAAGTCAAGGTTAACTGCAGAGTGACACAAACAAGACGAGGAACCAGTTGTGACGCCATTTATGCAAATGTGTATGTTTCACTGGTTACGTACATAATACGTGAGTGGAAACGCATGGAAGGTCCGGAAAGAAATGTGTACATACATAGTGGTTCTTACCTCTGAACGGGCCAATGGAATTCATGGGGGTGGAGGAACACACTTGAGGAGTTTTATCTCCAATGAGTACGTAATTACTTCTATAATTAAATGGACCCTCCCGCATCCCAAACCCCAGCAACACATTTGTGGACCTTGTACTGTATGACGCTGGGCACGTGACCCCTCTCTCTTCGCCATCGCCTCAACTGCACAGGAATAATAACAAGGAGCTAACCCTCGGGGCTGGGGAGAGGATTCGAGTTCCAACCCTGAAACCCTCAGAGCGGTACAGAGACAGGACTGAAGTGAATCCTTTCCTATTTCCAATTGTACCTCTGCGCGTTTCAGATTTCGTCGTAAGCCCTCAGGAAGGCGGAAAGAAACAGGTGTGCCTGAGCTTGTCCTGCCTTTACGCCAGCCCAGCGTGAGAAAGCTGTTTCCCTTTAGTTTGTGTCAGGTATATCACAGAGGGGTGGGTGGCCCAAAGAGCCCATGTCAGCTTCTGCCTCATCACAGGCCAGCGTGGCCCCTGGTCTGGTGGAGAGGGGCCGTGTCAACAGCCCTGCCTGGAGGAAACTGGCGGTGCCAAGGGGCACTCGGCTTGGGGGACGCCTGGGTTCTAGTCCAGCATGGCTGTGTGACTTCACACAAGTTCCTTAGCCCCTCTGAGCCCCTAATTCCTCATTTGTAAAACACATGTTGGGGAGTTTATGTCTTTTCCTTCTTGAATATAGAAATACTCTGAACTGTAGAGGAAGTGTAACAGGTTAATAATTCTCTGAAAGACTGATTTGGAAGGTAATTTTAAATCGGTCTGCTGTGCTCCGAATGTCTGTGTCCCCTCCAAATTCCCATGTTGCAAACCTGATGGCCACGGGGGATGGCCGTAGGAGGCGGGGCCTTTGGGAGGCTCCCCCAATAGGATTAGTGCTTTTCTGACAGAGTCCAGGAGAGCTCCTGGCCGGTCCTCCATGTGAGTCTCCGTGCCAGCACCAGCATACAGGAAGTCTGCGGCACCCTGACCTTGGACTTCCGGCACCCAGAACTGTGAGAAATAATTTTCAATGCTTATGGGCCACCTAATCTATGGTATTATTATAACACACAGTTCAATGAGATGAACAGAAAACGGGGGGGAACAAGGCAAGAAAAACCTGGGGGCCCCGTCCTGCAAGTCATAAAGTGGTTCAGGCAACCACGTCTTCCTGGACACCAGAAAGGGGACCCCTGTGCTTTTCTGTCATCATTAGAAAGTCAGGGTGCCAAGACACCACCAGGTCTGCAGTTTAAGTTTAAAAAGCATGTACTTAAAATAACTCCTCAAGAAGTATTTAAGTAAGTGAAGGACTATGCCTGGAGGGGCCCAGATGCTGACGGGCTCAGTGAGGCAGACACAACCCTCAGGGTTCCCCTTCCTTCCAGTTTGGGGGCTCCCCTCAGTGCCTTCTGAGGGCTTTCCATCACTCACCGGATACACACACACACACACACACACACACACACGCACACTCAGCAGCCTGGGGATGGGGGGGCGGCTCTCATTTCCTCCCTGGGACAAGGCTGTCTGTCCCATGGGGCCAAACCGCCCCCACCAGTACTTTTGAACCCTCACCCCCACCTTTACACACGCCCTCTGCCTCCGCAGGCTGGCCTGGGGACCTGCTCCCTCCTCCAGGCGCAGGGCCCAGAATGCAGCTCCTCCCCATCTCCCCAGGACAGAATTAATTGCTCATCTGCAGTTGTCCCAGCACCTTAGGTAAACAGACCTGGATTGGGCACTTAGCCCATTATGGTCTCATTAAATGTTTACCTGTCTGTCTGCCCCAGCTCAGTGCAGGGACCCAGTGAACAGGGACAGCTCGAGGGGAGCCAGACAGTACACTGTAAACCAGAATGAGGGAGCAGGGCTCACGGTGACAGCCAAGTCCTGGCTGGGGGACCCTGGACCGGACACAGCCTCCCCTGGACTGGACACAGCCTCCCCTGGACTGGACACAGCCTCCCCTTTTGTAAAAGGGCAGGCTTGAGAGCCCAGCGGGCAAGGTAGCTGTGGGAAGGGGGCAGCCGCTGCATGCATGGCACACAGCTCCCTAACGGGAAGCTATTATTCACTGAGCCGGGAGCTCCAAAGAGGGGCACCTGGTGCTGAGCACCCTGGGTCAGACCTGGGATGTCCCTGCCACATCACAGTCTGTACATCTGTACGTGGGAAGTCCGATCTCTTTTGGCCTTGCCTTGATAGAGCCTTTTCTATAGAGAGGCTGCGCTCCAAGTCACAGGCACACACAGGTCATTTCTTGGGGAAAATTTTCAGTCAAGAACACTCAATCTTACATCTCCAAGTCACAGTGACCCTCCCCAAGGAGCCAGGCAGGCTTCTCTTCACTCTAGAGCTTGCACTTCCTCTCAGTCTCAGTGACGGGGTATCTTCTCCCACCTCCAGAAAAACAGGTTTACCATGCAGTGCCCAGCGAGGCACGGTGGATGTTTTGTGTTGTCACATCCTAATATTGACACTAGGAAAAGCAGCTGCCCTCCCTGAGCCCGCCCAGTGCCACGGACACCAGGCCTGGCCTCGCTCCTGCCTTATCTGCTTAGGTTCAGTATTTCTCCCAGGGCCCGGCCCCAACCAACCACAGTAGGACAAAGGGACGCGGGGGTGGCTGCACATGTCCACTTTGGACTGCTGCAGGCTTCCTGGTGGCCGCCAACAACAAAACCCGAGCGTGCCGGGAACTTCCTTGAAACCTCTTGGAATTGTTCTGGGCAGAGAGAAAAACAGCCGACTCTTGTGGGAGCCACTATGTCCGAGGCAGGGGAAGCAAGAAGCCATTAATTGTCTACAAACTTAATAGCTTCACTACAAACAGGATGCTTTCCAGGGAGAGGATTGAAAATGCCTTTGAGGTCAGCTTCAAGACACTGCTGAATGGAACCTTTCCCCAAAACCCTTCCGTTTATTAGAGAGAGACAATCAGAAGTGAAAAAAATGTGCTAACAGTGCTCTCTGCTTTCTTTGCAGCTCAGCAAACCCAGCTTTTACACCTACTAACCACCTGAAACTGACAATAATTAATATGCTTACAAGCTTCTGTCCCGCTTCTCTTCCCAGTGTGCCCCAACTCTTGGCTATGACATTTGGGGCTCCTGTTCTCTTGGACGTAACTCACACCAAGTGAGCCCAAACGGGCCATTTCACACTGTCTTTGGTGTCCTCCAGATAATAAAATAAGGTCCTAGGACAAAGGAACTGGTGGGAGGAGAGGGAGGGCTGCACCTGCAGATGAGACAGTCAGGGAAGACTTCTCGGAGGAGGCAGCAATTGAGCTAACAAAGAAGGATGATTAGTGTGACACCCACAGGGACCATGCTGAGCGTATCACTCCATTTGTTTTAGGCCTCACACCATCCCATGGAAAGTGTCACAGGATCCCTGGTGCTTGGAGAAATAAATATCCCTGCTAAGATAGTTCCCACCAAAAAAAAAACAAACAAAAAAAAAATCAACTGGCGGCCAACTTACAAGGTTGATTAAATGTGTTCTCCCTGCCCAGGAGGACATTCTGAGGCACTGGCTGCAAGTCCAGAGCTTGGAAGCCAGTCTCCCCAAACATTTCAGACGTTTAAAACCCAAAACAAGCAAAAATAAACTTGTACAACCTAATGTTGGCAAGGCTGGAAAAGCCACAGCTAAATCAATCAGTGACAACCCTGTGACCTTGAGGTTCAAAAAATGGGGAAATCCCCAAATCCCGGAGTGAAAAGGGAGGAGAAGAGTGGAGAAGAGATAAGACAGTGGTGAAGAGCACCACACAACAATCAGATGCCAACACTGGGACCCAGGCCCAACCACTGCCTCACACAGACCAGTTAGGGAATATGTGCAAAAACAGCACCAATAAGTACAAAAATGTGCCACTCCTAAGGACTTGTTCCTAAGGCATGCCCAAAATAAGTAGAAATAAGTTTAAAGTGTTAATTCCAGGCAAAAACAGCCAATACTTGGGTGGGTGTTCTCTACACCTGCTAGGAAACCTCATGGACCCATTTTACAGAATGAGCAAACTGAGGCTCAGAAGTGGGTAACCCGTGTAAGACAACACAGGTGAAAAGTGGCTGAATGGAGGAGGGTTTTGGCATGGCTTCCAGAACACAGCTCTAGACTTTACAAGCTAGACAGCATTTAAATTGCCTCCTGGAACTTAAGTCACAGTTTCTCCATCCGTAAAATGAGGTTCCGTCCTGGGAGTCCGGCCAGCATAGAGCTCAATCGTCTATCCCCTTCCTAATGGGGGAAGGATAAGACTGAGCACCTCCCTTCCTGGGAAGGTGGAGCGAAGCTGACCAGGAAAACCCTTTCATGGGCCCAGCCGCAGCAGGTGCTCCAAAGAAAAATGTTACAGCAGCAGCAGCAGCAAAAACAACAACGTCCCACCGCCCGGGGTGGGACATTGTAGCAAAAATTACAGTAACAATTAACGGTTTACAAAGTGATTTGCAGCCAGGAGGCCTAAGCGCGTCACACAAGTCCGAGCCCCGAGCTCCCCAGGAGCTTACTTGGGCCGAGTGGGGCAGGCCCTGCCGGTCACCGGATGGAACGCGCTCTGCGGCTCCCCCCAAGAGCCGAGCGCCGGCCGGCCGGCTCCCGGTTCACGAGACCAGGCCGCGGAGCCCCGGCTGGTCCGTGCGCGGCCGCCCGCAGGCGCACCTGTGAAAGGCGCACCTGTGCAGGTCGCGGGCAGGTGGGGTGGCGGCCGCGCCCGGGTAGTGCAAGTTCCTGCTCCGGACTTCCCCCCGCGCCCCGCAGTCTCCAGCCCTTCACAGGTACGCGGCGACTCGGGTCCCGGCGGGGACAGTGTCCGACGCCATCTTCTCTTTTTTAGTGGACACCCGAGCTGGGTCGTCGCAGCCCGAGGCTGACAGTCCCGCGCTCTGGCCCGGTGCACCGCCCGGGAGGACATGGGAGCCCGGCCCCAAGAAGCCGCGCAGGAGAAAGGAGCAGGGCAACCGGGCATCCGGCCCTCCGGGCGGGGCGCGGGGAGGCCGCCCATCGCACTGATGCTGAGACTGAGGCCCGCGCGGCCGCGGCTGGAGCCCCCGCCAGAGAGGGGACGTTTCGGAGCCAGGGTTTTGAGACATCGTCCGCAAGTGACACACCCGACAGCTGCCCTGGACAGAAAAACCTGGTCACGGGTCCCCAACCTTTCAGCTGCTCTGCTCCCAGGATAGCACCCTGGGCGCTTACCTGCCGGACTCGGGCTGGGCGGAGGGGGCGGGCGGCAGCAGGGTTAAGGTCCCTGCAGGGGAGGCAGGCCTTGTACTCACCTCGCGTCGGGGTAGCAATGCTGTTGGCCGCGGTGCCCGGAGAACTCCAGCAAGGAGGCGTCTTGTGTGCAGCTGGCAGTCCGCGCGCAACCGTATAAACCGCCGGCCCCGCCCCTGCCCGCCCCCGGGGCCGCCTTTCCAGTCCCAGCACGCTGAATCCGAGACCCAGGTAGGTACGAGTAGCAACAGAACTGCTACAAGTGTGATCTGTTTACTTGTTTACTTCTCTCTGCCTCCTACTACTTGCAAAGTTTGTTTTGCCCTGTGCACTGCTTTCCCAGCCCGGGCTGCACACAGTAGGCTCCGAGGTATACAGGTGGTTGAATCCACTGGCCGAATTTGGGTATGTAACCCAGGATCTTTACGTGGGTTACCTACCTCCTTACTTCTTCAAAGCAGTCCTAGGGCTTGGTGCTTTTTTCACGCCCGTTTTACCGATGGGGAAACGGAGGCTCAAAGAGGAGAAAATTACTTAATAAATAACAGTGTGAATTCAAACGCTCCAGGATTCGTACTCTTTGTGCTGGCAGCCTCAGGAGTTAGGTTTGGTTTCGTTTTTTCTATTTTTTTATTGTGATAAAAATACACATAAAATTTACCATGTTAACCATTTTTAAGTGCACTGTTCAGTGGCATTAAACACATTCATAATGTTTACAACCATCACCATCATCTCCAGAGCTTTCCGTCTTGTAAAATAAACCCTATACCCATTAAATAATAACTCCCATTCACCCTTCCCTGTTCCCCTTTCCTGGGACTTAGGTATTTTTAAGTCTGTTTTAAGTCTATTTCACAAATGTGAAAACTGAGACTCAAGCTTTGTTAGAAACAGCATCAGCAGCATCCTACCCAAACCTGGGGTCTTCCCGCCCCACTCCTCCCCCACTGCATCCTTCCAGCTGCACCAACTCATCGCACCCCCATTTCCCTGCCTCCAGTAGAGGGGCCAGATGCCCTGCTTGGGGGCTCCTGGGCTCAAGGGAAACGCAGGAGTTGGGTGGGCAGTGAGGCCCCCAAAGCTCCCAGAGAAGGAGGTGAAATCAGAAAGTTTCCAGGTGGGGTGGGACCTAGCCCTGGGGCTGGTTAGGGAGGGGTGGGATAGCGTCTGTGTTGGAGGTGGAGGGAGGCAGTCTGGAATTACAAAGTGACCATTGTCCCAGGAACACAACAACAAGGCTTGTTTACCTCAGTCCTGCAGCCTCTGAGGGCAGGGGAGCAGCAGGGTCAAGAGGGGCTCCCCTTCTCCTAGTTCAGCCATTTTCTACCTGGTGGAGCCCCCCACACCCCTTCTTCCCACCTCTGGAGTGAAGGCAGTGTTACCTACTTTTCCCTTAGTGTTCTCTTCTGTGAAATGGGTTGACAGCACTGACCTCACACACACACACACACACACACACACACACACAACACCCCCAACCACCATTACCCAGCTGGGCTGTAGGGGGGCTCTGGAGGAAATAATCCTAAAATGTTTAGTAAACTCTGCAGAATAATTTAAATTTTAAGGCCCCTCCCTCCAGTCGGGGTGCCTCTGGCATCTTCTGATATTATAATCCTTTCTTTGAGGCCTCCCAAATCACATCATCTTGAGCCCCACAAAGCATGGATGTCTTGATCCTGGCTAGTAGCCGCAGGGTGCCTTGCAGGCAGAAGGGAGACCTTTGCAAAATAGAGGCTGCTCTCCAAATGCGTTCTGCAAATGAAAAAACAGATTTGGAGGGAAAGCAATGACACAGGGTCTCCTGAGACAAAAAGACCTGATGTGTGTGAAAATGCCTCCAGAGGGGTCTCAGGCTGAAGTCACAGTGCCAAACACACAGCAGGTGGTCAGTAAACAGCAAAACTGATGGAGGAAGGGGAATAGTTTGGGGATAGGTGGGGGATGGAAAGGCTCAAGGCAGGGGTGGGTAAGAATATTTGCTTTGCAAGGTCCCAAGATAATATGCTGATCAAATGGACAGGAGGAGGAAAACACCTTTTGAATAAGAATTGGGCCTGTAAAGACCCTGGCTTCTTATCATCCAAAACGGGCCCTGGGTTAGATTGTGCATGATAATAGCAGTAACAATAATGATGGCAGCCCTACCACTTGTTCAGTTCCCCTAATCTCAGGGCTAAGCACTTTCTGTCTCTTCTAATCTTTAAAACTGCCCCTGGGGCTGGCCATCTCGTGTCACAGACTACAGAGCACCCACAAAGGGTCTGTGCACATGTAAGGGAGAACTTGTGGCCTCATTTTACAGATGAGGAAACTGAGGCTCTGTAAAAGGAGGCCACTTGGCACCTAGCCTGTGGGAAGCAGAGGATAATTCAAGCCCGGGTCTCCCTACACCTCCTGCAGTGCCCTTTCCACCCTTCGTCCTGGTCTTCAGTTTCCCATTCTCCATTGGGATTTGCTGGTGTGTCCCAGGGCTATCGGGCTAGGTGTAGACCCTGCTCTCTAAGAGAAGACCATGACCCAGTGGGGCAGCCCCTTTCTCCCCTGGAGGCCTCCATCCTGCCAGCCAAACCTCTCCTGTTGAGGCCATGACCAGTTTTCTGTGGTTTAGGGACGTGCTGCCCAGCAGGCCCTCTGACACCAATTTAGGGTTCAGTTTTGTCCTTAGTACGACTTTTTTTTTTTTTATCATTCATATAACAGATATTGATTGGCACCTACAAAATGTCAGGTAGCGTGATAGATGACGGGGATCTAGAGATGACGCATTCTAGTAAGAAGCCCACATCCTAGTGGGGGAGACAGTGGAGATGGGACTCTGGGCAGCTTGGCACACAGCCCACACTCGAGGGAGAGCAAAGCCAGATGATGAATGGAGAGTGGGGGCAGGGAAGCTTTCAGCCAGGGTGGTCAAGGGGAGCCTCTTGAGGATGTGACATTAGTACAAAGACTTGAGAGAGGTGAGGATGCGGGACTTCCAGAGTGGAGAACAGTCCCTACCCAAGTCCAGGGAGGGGTTGGGGGGTGGGGGAGCAGCAGTGGCTGGCCAAGCGTGTTTGCCAAGTGCTGGCCTCAGCATCCAGGGCCCACCTGGGGAAGCCAGGCGCCAGCGCAGGTTTTCAATGACCCTGTTTTTCCACTTGCCATCCCAGACTTTTGTCCCCAGCTTTGGGACACCTTATCTGGAAAATCCTCCAGCTTTGAGTGAGGCTTTGTAATATCAGGAGGGACCCATCAAAGGCTTTGCAGTTCTCTCCACAGTTGGGCCTGAGCTCCCTACTGGGAGCTAGAGCAGCCTAACGGCCATTTCACCTGCAAACCCCCCCCCCCCCCATGGATGCCTCACAGTGGTACCTTTGCAGGACGAAGGCCATCAAGAGCCTGGTGTTGCCTGGGTGATTCCATGCCCCTGCTGGCCCCCTGCAGGGTAGGTCTCCCCATTGCACAGATGAGGAAACTGAGCCTCGGAGAGCGATCCTAGCGGGTCCAAGGCCACACAAACAAGAGATTGAAGGCCTGGGGGCTCCAACCTAGGTGTCTCTGGCCCATCTTACTTGGGGGTCTGTAGCTGGACTTCAGGAAGTCTGTGAACCCCCTAAAGTGAAGCGAAATTGTGGTTGGGGTATAAGCCTTTTCCGGGAAGGGAACCTGCAGCCTGGTGGGTGAGAGCCAGGACGCCACGAGTCACTCAGCCCTGAGTTTTGAATCCTGTCTGCCTCAGTCCCATCCCCTGTGAAATTCCCCACATCCCAGGCCTGCTGTCAGGATGAAAGTCTATGAAGTCCTCAGCATGGTGCCTGGCAGACAGTAGGTGGTCAATAAAACCAGAGGCTGTTATTGAAGGAGCCTGTAGGAACTGGTGAAGAGTTTAACATTTTTACAAAAGAAACTGTATCTTAGAGATGCATCCTCTATTAAATGAAATAACACACCTTGCAAATCAGTGTGTCCAGTACCATCCCCCATTTTTTAACACATCCACATCTGAAAGTCTGGAAGGGCACGTAGCACTGCAAATTGGGAATAGTGTCATCTCTGAGCATCAGGATGATAGGTGGGTGAGGTTTCCGCCTTGCGTTTTTCTGTATTTTCCGGATTTTCCGTATAGACGTGTATTAACTTGGTAATCAGGAAAACATCGCTTCCTATTTTTAAAGAAGAGGAGGAAAACTATGTTTGGTATTGTCCCAGGCTAGAGCTGAGCCAAAGATAACGGAAAATGCCGAGCCCCCGGTGAGACAAAATTGGGACATGAGGACATAGTGGGTCTCAGACAGAAAGTGCCTCAGGAGAGGGAAAACTAAGAGCCAGCTCCTATAGAGGCCGCAAACATATCCGGAAAGGCTTCCTGGAAGAGGAGGTACTTGAGGGCACCTTGGAGAACAGGTATAGAAAGGTGGGTTTGGCCCTACTGTCCTGTGGGTACTGGGAGCCATGGAAGGGCTTTGAGCAGGAAAGGGACTAGATCTTCAGGAATTGGAATCTGGAAGCCCTGTGCTGCGGACTGGTGGGTAAATGATGCCCAGAGTCTCTGAGAGTGCCCAGGGCTCCTGAACGGAGCATCCCAACCTCCGTGCACCTAGCAGAAGTGCCCAGGCTGCCCTCTCCCCCTGCAGCTGGCTAGCAGCACCTCCTTCACTTTGTGGTCTGCACATCCGGCCCATATGACTCCACAGTTAGCGGGGCCCTCTGTGGGCAGAACTGTTGGGAAGCCTTATTACATTCGCATTGTACAGGCAAGGAGACTGAGACTGGAGAGGCCAGCTGAGCTGCAGGGTAGAGGGGCATGCATGCTGGGGGATGCGGGGTAAGGGCTTCCCTTCCCAGCTGTGTGAGCTGCAGCACGGCCTAACACATCGGAGCCGCAGTTTCCCTCACTTTCTGGGAAATGGGGAGGGCAACACCCAACCCAAACGGTTGTTGTGAGGATGGCAGGCAGTGCCTGACAATCATCATTCCTGTCCGAGGTCATGCAGGAGTTGGGGGCCACTGTGTCCCTTCTTCCCTCACTTCTGTATCTTTCTCCACAGCACCTACTGACCTGTTTACTTGTCTATTGTCTGACTGCCCGCTCCCCGCTGAGACTAAGCCAGACTTGGCTTGTTTACTGCTCCCTCAGTAGGTGTTCCCTCAATACCTGAGAGCAAACAAATATGTGAGGGCGATTGCCTCCTTCTTTTCTCCAACACCCAGACAGTTCTCCCCCTTGAATGACATTTTAAAATAGCTCCCTGGCGGCTCACAGCTTCCATTTCTTTATGGAGCAGCAGGTGGGGAGGTGGCACTGCTCTTGTCTGTGGAGCTGTGGGGGGAGGTGGAGACATTAACAAGACACCTACGGGGGTTGTTCCCCCTTGGACCGGGGTGGGGGAGGTCGGTTCAGAGACCTGATCAGGCCAGCCCTGCCTGGAATTGCTGCGGGTCCGGTGTAGACCGACTGACTACACAGGTCGGAGCAGGGTGGTGTGACCCATGCAGCCGAGGGGGGCCCAGGTTTGGGGACTTGTTTCTCATGAATATAACGTGGCAGAAGGGACACATGGCCTTTCCAAAGCCGGATGCTGAAACGGAGGGCTCTGGCCTGGCTCTTACCCTCTGGGATCACTCACTCTGAGGGAAACTAGTGCCATGTCCTGAGGACACTCGAGCAGGCTTCTGGGGAACCCCACATGGGGAGAACAGCCGGCTCCACGTGAGTGTGCTCCAGGAAATGGGTCCCCCAGCCCCGATAAAGCCTTCAGAGGATTCCAGCCCTACCCGTGCCTGGACTGCAGACACATGGAGGTCCTGCGCCAAAACTACCCCGCTAAGCTATTCCTCCATGCCTGACTCACCTCAACTGTGAGAGGTAGTAAGTGTTTATGGTTGTTTTAACTCATTAGATTTTGCTGTCATTTGTTATGCAGTGACAGAAAACTAATAAACCCCATGTTGATTCTCCAGCAGATCCTGTCGGCATTTTCTGTAAAACAGATCCAGAATCTGACCACTTCCCGGTCATCTCTCACTTGGGTTATTACAAGTCTTCTCACCCGTCTACCAGCTTCCATTCCTACCCCTCTGCAGTCCAGACTCAACACTGCAGCCCGAGTCAATCAGGTTAAAATAAAACTGACTGTGTTCCTCCATTGCTCATTTCCTCCCAGGGCGCTCTGTCTTACACAGAGTAAAAGCCAAAGTCCTGAAGGCCCTACCTAATCCAGCCTAACTTTACCTTTTGGCCTCATTTTCTGTAACTCTCCGCATTGCTCATTCCATTCCAGCCACACTGGCCTCCTTGCTATTCCTCGAATCCAGGTTCAGGGCTGCCTCAGGGCCTTTGCACCTCCTGTTCTCTCTGCCTGATTGCTCTTCCCGCAGATAGCTGCAAGTTTATTTTCTCATCTCCTTAAGTCTTGGCTCAAATGTCACCTTTCCCGGAAGGCCTTCCCTGACAACCCCATTTAACACTGTAACACATGCCCCCTGGAGTTCTTTATTACCCTCTCCTGCATTTATTACCTCTTCTATACCCTATAGTTTATTTCTTAATTTTGGTGATTGTCTGTCTCCCCACCTGGCATATAAGCTCCACGAGGGCAGGGATCTTTGTCTCTCTTTTTCCCCAGTTTTCGCTGCTGTACCGCTTAAAGCCTAGAACAATATCTGATATATACCGTAGTGGGCATTCAAAAGATGTACTGAAGAAAATAATAAAAAGATGTGCTGAAGAAAATGAATAAAATGATATTCCCCTTCAGGAGTAATTACAGAAATGTAACTGAACACATTGATGAGATGTTCCTTTTTCCCCAATGGGAACCGTTCAAAAGCTCCTGGTAGCAGAGTAAGGGCGGGCAGTAGGGAAGTTGCCTGGGACCTTCCTGATATGTAGGCGTGCACATGGGCTCCGGAAGAACACAGACGATCTTTCACCACTGTATCCCCAGCACCTGGGACAGTGCCTGGCATGGAGTAGGTGTTCAATAAAAATTGGTATTATAGAATGAACATCTGAACAAATGAGTCTGGTAGGCAGTTTGGCAATTTCAAAGAAAACACTTAAGAATGTGCTTTCCTTTTTGGCCAACAATCCAGGTGTTAGGAATTTTTTTGCAAATATAATTAAATTTGCACAGATGTATATACAAGAGTGTCCATTGCAATTTGTCCACTCACCCACTCACGTGCCCCGAGTGCTGGGGAGACAGCAGTGGATGGTCAAGTTTTCTGCTCTTCTGAAGCGTGTTGTCTAAGGACCAAGAGGGATGGATAAACAAGAGAAAATCAAATGTGAGAAACAACCTAACTGTCCTCAGCAGGGGATAAACAATGCCATACTACGCAGTCAGTAAAAGTCTGAGGAAGATGTGCACGTGACACAAAAACACATCTGTACCCACGCCGTGTTAAATGAGAAAAACAGTTGTAGAATAGCAAGTACTGTATCAGTTGATTTAAGTTGAAAAATATTTTCATTTGCCTTGAACGGTCTGTAAGGAACACACTAGACGGTCAAGAGAGGTTAACAGGTATGGATATTATTAAGTGGTCTTTCCTTTCTCTTTACATTATTTGCAATATTTGCAATGAACATGTATTATGTTTCTGGTCATAAAACAGTAACCTTTTTTTATAGACATTATGTTGAGTGAAAGAAGCCAGACACCAGAAGAGAACATACTGTATGATTCCATTTATATGAATTTCAAGAACAGGCAAAACTAATCTATGGTGACAGTGGTGAGACTAGTGGCTACCTCTTGAGGTGGGGGTAGTTATTGGCTGAGAAAGAGCATGGGGGGACTTTCTAGGGTGATATGGATGGTAATCATAGGGGGTTCGTACATATGAAAATATGCATTGAGCAGAATGCTTAAGATCTGTGCATTTTGGGGCACGTAAATTAAAACTAAACTCAATACTACAAAATAAAAGTAAGCAAAACAAAGCAGAATGGATCAGACTAGAAACAGCCAGGAGCGAGGATTTTAATTAAGACCCAGATTTACAGCTGCCAGGGGTAGTTGGCAGGCTGAGTCCGTGGTGGAACCCAAGAGGCCAGCTTTGCTGGTGACAAGGATAGTATCACAATTGAAAACAGAACCAGCACATTTCAGAGCAGGATTTACAGCTGCCAGGGGTAGTTGGCAGGCTGAATCCGTGGTGGAACCCGAGAGGCCAGCTTTGCTGGTGACAAGGATAGTATCACAATTGAAAACAGAACCAGCGCATTTCAGAGCAGATTACGGAGGCTTAACCAGCCAGGCCACTCAGCTCAGTGCCACAACAATTTAATAGACACGCGTTTGGGCCAAAAAACCAAATGGCCCGTGTGACCGAAATAACCTAATCTCGAGCAACCTGTCAGAGGGATGGAGAACAGGCCTCCACTCCATCAGACAATTCCAGGAATCCGGGTCAGAGAGGACGTGATATCTGCTCCTGAAGCATTGTGGAGGCCCAGGGCAACAGGCCGTGAATATCCTGCCATGATGGCCACCACAGTCCCCCGCCAGGAGCAGGCTCAAGGCCCCAGGTTATCGTTCAAGTCAAGTCTAGCGGGAGGGACCAGAGCCACGTGGGTGCGGGCAGGAAGGAGCCCCAGTCCTGCAGAATCTCCTTTCACCCAGAAATAACATCCCTTCTGACAACTGAGTTTATCAGTGTGATAGCAGATTTTTTTCAAAAACAATAACAGCAGTCCTACCGACCCAACAAGGAGGGCAGGCTGTGGTGTCAGCGGCCACTGCTGTCCACACCTCTGCTCCGGGGAAGGAGGCACCCCAGGAAAACCTGGGCCAGAAGGCCCATGAGGACAGGGCCCCTGTTAGATTTCACTCCCCTGTACCCTGCCTGGTAGACCCTCAGTAGATATTTTCCCAGATGAATGAGTTTCCCTTTCACCATCACTTTCGTCCTCCCAATAGCCTATGGGGTAAGCACTGCAGTGCCCACTTTATAGAGGAGTAAACTGAGGCCAGGCAGGCAAAGTGGTTCACGAAGGCAGGACCCGGCTTCTCATTCCAAGGCGTGGGCTTCCCTGTCTCATGACAGCTGCCCCAACTCCCCTTCTCCAGCCTTAAAGAATGAGGACCCGGGAGACATCACCATTTTTGGACTTTTTTCTCTCTTAGGAAACTTTTTTATTAAAGCTTTGCAGTTGTGTCCTTTTCCCCGAGAATGTGTATATATTAATATGTTTCCACTAATAATGAAAGAAATACAAATTAAAGCAACAATGACACTGCCCAACATTTGAGCCTTTGATAATACACAGCTGTGCAAAGTGGGGGGAACCCCATCTTCTTGGGTTCCTGCGCTGGGACTGCGCATAGATGCAGCCTGTGAGGAGTGCAACCTGGTGAGTATCTCAAACACGCCAAACATACGTGTTCTCTGACCCGGGTACTTCACTTCGGGACACTCTGGGGAGAGGGAATAGTGTGAACAACGGTATGGAGGTCGGAAAGCCAAGTTGTGGGCATTTGACAAAAAAAGCTAGTCTGGCTCTTTGCCTCGGAAGGAAGGGAGCTGCTGGCCAAGTCAGGTAGCAGGACACGACTGTCCCCACAAGGATTGGGCTGAGGGCTCAGTGAGCCAAATGAGCTGCAGGAAGAGAATTTGGGAATGGAGTCTTGGGCTTAGAACCTGGCGGGACTTGGAACCTGACACGCCTGGAAGCTGGAGGGGCCTGGAACCTGGTGGGACTTGGAACCTGGTGGGACTTAGAACCTTACACGCCTGGACACTGGTAGGCCCTGGAAGCTGGTGGGGCTCAGCACCTGCTTTGAAATCTGCTCTGAAATGCACTGGTTCTGTTTTCTCCTTCTCTATACTCAGGTGAAGCACATTTAAGTGCCCATTTCGCAGATAAGGAAGCTGACCAAAGAGGCTGAGGCCCAAAGTCACGCCATAAAACACCGTTTGAACTCAGGTGTGTCCGACCGACTTCAGGGTCATTCATTTGTTCATTCCCAAATCGCCCCATGGCGTCTCCCCTGAGCAGTGTGACTCTGGGAATAACACAGGGTGTCTAAAATCCTCAGGGGAATCACCATCTAGGGGGCAGTTTGAATTGGGAAAAAGTATCCAGCACACTGTATAGAGGCCTGAGTCCTTTCATACATGCCTCTTCGATCGGGGGTGATATTGGAGGTTCTGAGGGAAGAAATGAAACCCAGTCCAGCCCACTCAGGGGAGTCTGCCCAGGCAAATTTCTACGGGGCCTGGGCCAGGTCTGTGTTGACCCCAGACAAACTGTGGGACCTAGGCCAGCCTCCTTCCCCCTCTGAGCCTCAGTTTCCTTTTGTGCTGAACAGGGGGGATAAGGGTGTCCACCTCGGGCGGCCACTGTGGGACAATGCAGAGACGGTGCTGTGAACCAGGCCGCAGTTCTCATTTTCCTCCCTCGGCCCCGTAGCTTAGTTTGGTGGCAGGACATTTCCTGCCGTCTCTTTAGCAACATCACATGCCCTGCTAGCCACCCCCTATGTTTTTCTCCCCCAATCCTCAGTCTATAAACTGCTGCATCAGGTAGAGTTTCGGGGAGTGAGGTGTAAAGTGTGTACGGGCTGGAGGGAGGGATGAGGACTTGTTAAATTAGGGTCCTTCGCCTTGCGGTCAGTTTTGTTAAATTCCGTTTCTTCAGCAGTGCTGCAGCGTGAGGTGCATGGACCCTTTGTGATGGAGACCCTGGGGGGCCCAGCCCAGGTCTGGGAAACAGGAAGAGAGGAGAGAGGATCAGGGATTCAGACCTTTGAGAGAGAGAGAGAGAGAGAGAGAGAGAGAGAGAGAGAGAGAGAGAGAGAGACACGCCCCGGGGCTGGGAGGTGTCTTGGCATCGGAACTTACACAGGGAGCTGGTCTCTGTTTGGTCCCTCCCTGTCCATGGCCAGGTCCGTGCTGGCCTCTGGGACCCAGAGATGAGCAGACCCAAGCAGGTAAAGGAGGTAGACAGATGAATGACTAGTCACATAAGATGGGCTCCCTGAGCCTCCCTTCACCACCCCGCCGCCCCCCCCTTCACCCACTGACAGTTCACAGCCCGCTTGCCTCCAGCCTGTACAGAAGAAAGCATCACACGCAGAGCCCCCCACACCTGGGCTCAAATCCCCTCAGGCACCTGCGGCTCGCTCCGTCCTGCAGTGGTCCTAGTTCAGGCGATACTGAGGAGGCTGGGACAAAAGTGTAGGCAGTTGGTTCAAGGGCTCCATTCCTGAACCCCATTGGGCATTGCAGAGGTTGGGGGGGAGTGCAGGACGCTGGCTCTTGGGAAGTTCAGACAAGTGTCCCCTGCTGACATGTGTGTCTGTGCTGGGAGTCTTTAGCAGGAGGAGGGAAAGAGGCAGGGAGGGCAGATTTCCCATGAATCTGAGATCTACCTGGACTCTAGTCCCTCCCTTTCCAACCCATCAGCCCAACCCATCCGACCTCGGTCCTGGTAAACACACACACTCACACTCTCACACACATACACATGCACACACACACATTCACACCCTCTCACATACACTAATGCATTCTCACAGTCTCACTCACTCTCACACACACTACACACCCTCACACATGCACATATACACACATAGGGCATGTGGCCTCATCTGAGGATTCTCTCTCATTAATAATGTGTAACAACAACAATACTACTGCTCCTCTGAGAAGCTGCCCAGTGCCTGGCTCCCTGCTAAACTGTTCCCAGCATCACCTCATTGATTCTCACCCCTCCTGGAAGCCGGTTCTATTATGAACTCCATTTTAAAGAGCAGGAACCCGGCACAGAGAGGTTAAGGATTCAAAGCCACAGCAGGTGGGCAGCTCTCTGGGATAGAAATCCATTCTTTTGTCATCGTCCTTCCTCCACCGCTGACTGAACACCTACTCAGCTTTACCTGAACCCCTGGGACCCCTCCCCCAACCCCGCCCTCGCCCCCGGGCTGGGGGACACAGGGGGTGGTGTGGGGCAGCCCAGCATGGGGGTGGGGTGTGGGGGCAGGGCACTGTGGGCACAGAAATGGGGAGAAGGGGGAGGGGGTTGAAGCGGTTCAGCTAGCCAGCTGGTTGCTCTTTGAGCAACAACAGGTGAGGAGGCCCCCTCCTTCCCACCAGCTGTGGGCATTGAGGATTCTTTCCACACAGTCACACACGAGTGCTACACGTGCCTAGCTCTGGGTGGTGACAGGCATTTTCATGTCTGAACTGCCCTCTCAGCCTCACAACCTGCTGGAACAGGTAGCAGAGGGTAGACACTGAAAGGGAAATGTGACCTGGGTGTCCCCAGAGCCTGTGTGTTTAGTCCTCTTTCAGCTGTGTGCCAGCCTTGACTTGGGGACCGGAGGAGGAGGCTGTGCCCCAAGCCTAGCAGCCGAGGCTCCTGGCCAGGACCACATGGCACCCAGGGCCCCTCCTGCTACCCCTGGGCTAGGTTTCCTCCTGTATGCCAGGCCTGGGACGCGGGACATGACAGAAACCAAGGTGCTCAGGGGTTGAGTTTTCTCCCCAGGGTCGCAGAGCCAGCAAGTAGCAGGACTGAGATTCGAACCAAGGCCCGTGGGACTCGTAATTCAGTGCTCTTTCCTGCTCGACCATGAAGAGGATGTGTCTTCTCTGGGGGAGCAGCATGGCAGAGGAGGACCCTGGGGAAAGGACAGGTCTCAAAGGGCCTGGCCTGGGAAGACACACAACCGATTTTGAAGAACAGGGAGGAAGGGAGGAGGATGGACATGACAGAAGAAACTTGTAGAAAAAAAGGAGTGAAATGAAGGGAGCCAGTAGCGGGCTTGGGGGGGTCGGAAATGGCCGCCCCCACGGGGCTGGTGTGTGCTCTGTTATACACCATATAGTTAGTACATAGGTACTTAGGAATGTGTGTTTGTCCACTGGAGCCAAGCATGGGATGGACGCTCAGTAATTATTTGTTGAATGAATTGTTTGTTTATAATACTGGTCACTACCCTCTAAACAGAGCTCACAACCCAGCAGGGGGCCTGTCTCCTACTCTTGGGCAACCAGGCTATGGAGAAAGATGCTATTCCTGAGAGGGCTCTTTCCTGCGGGGGTCCGGCTTTCAATTTCTTCCCCACCCTCCATGTTCAGCCATTTCTGAGCCCACAAGGACTCTACTCCTTTGGCCCCAAGCCAGGCAACCTGCACTCTGGGCCTCAGGCCCCATCCCCCCACTCTGCACCTCCCTGGCCAGAAAAGGGCCTGACACAGCCAGAGCTGGGTCCCAGTGTCCAGCCCCTCCCTAGTCCTCAGAGTATGCTCCCAGTCTGAATCCTGGCTCTCTCACTGGAACCGACCTTCAGGCCTCCACACAGCAGGGGGCAGGCGGGGGCTGCTAGAGACCCTGGTAAGCCAGGGCCCGAGGGTAGCCCTGAGGCTGCTGGAGGGTTTGACAGTGGGGCAGCTCCTGGGTGGAGCACAGGGTCAGTGTACACTGCAGGGCAGGGCCTGCTGGCCACCAGAGGGCAGAGCATGGGCCAGGGTGGGCTGGGCGCAGGGTCCCATAGTAGCATGGGGCACCACTGGGGGGTCATGACAGCCTCAGGGAGCAATGGGCTGGGGCTCCACCAAAGTCCTTGAGTGTACTTTTGGCTGGCACCTTGACAATGGCTACCAGGCCTCCTTGGTGGCAGCATGGGTCGGGCGGGACATTCAGTAGGTCACAGATGAATTGACCATATTAATGGGCTGCACCATCTTCAAGCCTCAGATTCCATATTTGAAAAGTGGAGATACCATACCCATTAGCAGGGCTGCTATCCAAAACAAACAAAACAGAAAATAATAAGTATGGGCAAGGATGTGGAGAAATTGGAGCCCTTGGGCCCTATAGGTGGGAACGGAGAATAGTGTAGCCACTGTGGGAAACAGGATGGCAGGTCCTGAAAATATTAAACAGAATTAGCATGTGATCCAGCAATCCCACTTTTGGGTATAGATCCCAAAGAATTGAAAGCAGCGTTTTGAATAGACATTTAAACACTCATGTTCACAGCAGCGTTATTTGCAATAGCCAGAAGATGTGTTAAAGAGAGAACGATAGACCCAAAATAGTGTCTGTCACTTGTGCTAAGAGCCCATGGTACCAAACTTAGATTTAAATCCTGACCTATAAGCTGTTTTAACCTCTCCCAGAAACATAATCTTAATCAACCAGTCTGGAACCGTCTGGTCAGCACCAAAGAGGTAACCTGTCACTTATGCGGGCCTTCTCCATTTCCTCCCACCCCCACCCTAGAAAGAAGAGGCAATCTGCATGACAAACACACTTGCTGGTCCCTTCCCCCAAAGATGTCCTGGTCTAAAATAATCCTTTTGTTCTTTAACAGGTAGAAACAACTCTAACCTCCACTGACTGATGAATGGATAAGCAAAAGGTGGTCTATACATACAATG
Organism: Rhinolophus sinicus; assembly: GCF_057876585.1. Classification (NCBI taxonomy): domain Eukaryota; kingdom Metazoa; phylum Chordata; class Mammalia; order Chiroptera; family Rhinolophidae; genus Rhinolophus; species Rhinolophus sinicus. Next base: position 7,157,811 of record NC_142501.1, read on the forward strand.
GCCTATTTTTCAGTCATAAAAAGGAATGCAATCCTTTCACATTCTACAACATGGATGAACCTTGAGGACATCATGCTAAGTGAAATAAGCCAATCCCCAAAAGACAGATGTTGTATGATTCCACTTATGCGAGGTCCCTGGAGTAGTCAAATTCATAGAGACAGAAAGTAGAATGTCGGTTGCTGGGGCTTGGGGGAGGGGGAGTGGGGAGTCAGTGTTTAATGGGTCAAGTTTCAGTTTTGCAAGATGAAAAGAACTCTGGAGATGGACGGTGGTGGGCGTCACACAACAAAGTGAATGTACTTAACACTACTGAACTGTACACATAAAAATGGTTAAGACGGTAAATTTTATGTTACACGTATTTTACCACACCAAAAAAAATGGGATAACACCACTCACTGCGCAGGTTCTTGTGAGGGTTCCATGAGGGGTTTCTGGCCAGGCTCGTAGGGCAGTGTCCTGCACGCAGTAGGGCAGTGTCCTGCACGCAGTAGGGCAGGCTTCATGCGCCTGCAATCTGGGCAGCTGTACGGGGCCCACATGCTCAGACCTGCCCCATGATTGGTTTAATGCTGTTGTAGTTATGTTAAAATTCTTAGTACTTTTTTTTTCTTTTAGATTTTATTGGGGAAGGGGAACAGGACTTTATTGGGGAACAGTGTGTACTTCCAGGCCTTTTTTCCAAGTCAAGTTGTTGTCCTTTCAATCTCAGTTGTGGAGGGTGCTGTTCAGCTTCAAGTTGTTGTTCTTTCAGTCTTAGTTGTGGAGGGTGCAGCTCAGCTCCAGGTCCAGTTGCCATTGCTAATTGCAGGGGGCACAGCCCACCATCCCTTGCTGGAGTCGAGGAGTTGAACTGGCAGCCTTGTGGTTGAGAGCCCACTGGCCCATGTGGGAATCGAACCGGCAGCCTTCGGAGTTAGGAGCATGGAGCTCTAACCGCCTGAGCCACCGGGCCAGCCCCAAAATTCTCAGTACTTTTTGAACAAGGATACCCGCATTTTCATTTTGCGGCGGAACCCTCAAATTCTGCAGCTGGTTCTGGCCATCTGTCAATATGAAATGGTGGTTCTTAGTGAAAAAAAGACCCCTAGACAGACTCTGTCGGCAGCTTTGTGTGGGAAGAGCTCGGTAAAGGGATATACCATAGTCAAGGTAGAGAAGGGCCTCGGTGTCACATGATGACAGCACTGCTCTCTGGAGGCTGAGACGCCCCCAGCAGGGCCACCTGCCCAGGGAGAGGAAGCCACAGACAGTAGAGGCTGGAAAGGGCTGGGCCAAACTGTCCCAAGATGAGTTGATATTTCGTCTCCCGTGGTAGAACCTGGCCCCAAGGTACCAGCCTCAGAAACCCAGGTGAGTCTCATCCAGGAGACGTTTATTGGACACTTAGTGCGAGCTAGTGGTGCTTGGCACCACACTCACATCTGTATGATCCTCCCGTCCCTGTTTACCTCCTCAGTGTAAGGTAAGAACATGGAGGCCGGGAGCTGGGGAAGGACAGTAGCAGGTGGGGTGTGAACTTGGCCAGTCAGATTCCTGGTTAGTGCTGGTTCCACTAGATGGTGGTAAACGTAAATGATGGCGGACCTAAGGAGCTACAGAGGCCTTGGAAAGGGTTGTGGGAAGGTTTCAGGAATCCCTGTAAGCAAAGCTCAGAGTACCACCTAGAAAATGCACGTCTTTCCAGGAGGCTGCTCTCTATTTGCCAGGGAGGCAGTAGTGTGAACAGTCAGGTTTTCTGGGTTCAAATCCAACCTCTTGTCACTAGTTCCACATTTCACAACTTTTTTATTGATGAAATAAAAAATATAATTGGGTGTAACTTTTTTTTGTAATACAGGTCTACTAATGAGAAAATGGACTTCTTTTTTGGGGAGGAAGTGGTGGGTATAACTTTTTTTTGTAATACAGGTCTTCTAATGAGAAAATGGACTTCTTTTTTGGGGAGGAAGTGGGATAAATTTCACTTAATTGGGGTTTAAAGTTGGTGTGTTGCCTATCAATTGATTGCACGTGGTAATGGGTAGAGGCCATTCTCAGCTTGAGAGCTGTTAAAAAGCAGGTGGAGGGCTGGATGTGGCCAGTGGTTTGCTGACTTCTGATCCAGTATAGTATCTGTTTCCTTGGCTTTCAGTTCTCCGTTAGCTGAATTTTGTGCCTTTCTTGAATGTTGTTGGTCTTCAGTGTTTTGTTGTTGGTCTTTAGTGTTCTCTTTCATGAGCTACTTTCACGGCACAACATTTATGCCCCCTCAAACTCACGCGATAAAATTCTAATCCCCAATGTGATGGTAACAGGAGGCCAGGCCTTTGGGAGTGGAGTAGGTCACGGGGGAAGCGCCCTCATGAATGGGATTAGTGCCCTAATAAGAGAGACCCCAGAGAGCTCCCGCACCCCTCCTGCTATGTGGGGACACAGCAAGATGACTGTCTATGACCAGGAAGCGGGGCCTCACGGGACACAGAACCTGCTGGTGCCAGAATTGTGAAAAATAAAATTGTGGTGTTGAGAAGGCACCCAGTCTCTGGTGTCTGTTGTTATAGTAGCCTGACACACTAAGACGCGACTTCAGCCTAAATGCCAGAATGAGGCTTCAGTCCAGGTCTGGCTTCAGTTTTAAGTCTCTCACTAGGGCCAGGCTGCCTCTTCCTAACAGAGGGAGTTTAGAAAATATAGTTTGAGGAACTAGACCTGCCCCACGCTCAAGGGAACAGTTCACAAATGAGCTGACCTTTGAGTAGACCATTTACTAATTACTACATGCTGAGCGCAACACATCACGTTAACCTTACGACAAACTGTACAAGGTTGGTGCTATAGTCCCAATCTTACATGTCCCGACCGGCAGGACGATACAACGTGGGACGAGGGGAAGAAACCTGTTGAGGATGAAAAGAGAGACAGGAGACGCGAAGAATGGAGGCAAGACAGGGATCTGATCAAGCCTCAAAAATTTTATTGTGGTGGTTGGTTATATACAGCTATGTCGGATGGGGGCGGGATAGGCTGTGTCATAGGGTGGTGCTATATGAGGTACAAGGAAATGGGCAGGCTCTGGGCTTGGCGCGCGCGGGCTTTGTCTTGGCGACCGGGAAGTTCCGCCCAGGCAGGGCCTGGCGATTTTCCATGGCTCCTGACATCTCCTCCCTTTTTGTTTTTTAAAGGAGGTGGGCCTTGACCGAGTGAGGGAGCAGAGGCTTGGTTCCTCCAGCAAGCGGAGCTCGTTATTGGATGGCTCTGGGTATCTTTTTGTGGAGGAGAGGTAGAGCCTGTGAATAGAATTTTGATACCAACCTCTGTGCAAACCAGGCATGCTCTCAGGGAAGTTAAAGGGAGCCGATCGTTGTGAGTCGAGCCCTTCCCTTGCAAATGCTTTGCTTTGCACTCACCTCGGTGCCCATACCCCTCCCCAACCCATGGGGGGGGGTAGGCATACCTTTGTATTATGCCGTCCCCGTGGGGAGGAAGCCAAGACAGCCTTCTTCAAGGCCGTCTCTGTCTATAAGACGTTGGTAATGAATTTGGATTGGCTTTGCTAGAATAGCGTCGACCTGTTGTTTAATGGTCAGTAATGCGTCTAAAAGCCCAGGGCCCGAAGGTTATTAAGAGGAGGATGCATAGGAGGGGGCCAAGGATGGGGAGCAGGTAGGGGAGAAGTCCGTTAAGACCCGTCCAGAGTGGATTTTCGAAGAGTTCCTTGCGTCTTTTTATTAGGTCTTCTTGTAGTTTTTTGATCTTGTCTCGGACGATCCCAGACTTGTTAGCGTAGAAGCAGCAGCGTTCCTGTAAAGCTAAGCAGATTCCTCCCTGTTCTGCAGTGAGAAGGTCTAGGCCTCGACGGTTTTGTAAGACTACTTCAGCTAGAGAATCAATCTGATCTTGGAGATCATTGATGGTCCCAGAGAGTGTTTGGACATCATCTATTAGCTGGCGTGATAGTTTATTGTATGATTGGACTGCGACACCTCCTCCCGTGGCACCGGAGGCTATTCCAGCAGTAATTCCTAGCCCCACGAGTAAGGGGATGGCTGCAATAGCACGCTTATGGCGCCCGGTGGCAAAATCTAGGCTAGGGAGGGGGACAGGTTCGTCTCCTGGGATAATAGAGATATCAGGGAGGAGACTAGCTGGGACACAAAGTCCAGTCCAGTTTGTGGGTAACGTGGTATAAGCGAGGCTGTTCCCACATATGAAAACTTGTCCAGGGCCAGAACATAAGGTGTCGTTAACTATAATGGTGTTAGAGCAGTTAGTAAAAGTGATAGACCCCAGATCTAAGTCAAAAGTGTTGTTTTGAAATCTCCCCTGATAACAGGTGGAGGTATTAAATCCTACAGGTTGAACTCTAAGAGGGAGGGAGAAGCGGGAACAGTTAGAAATTTGTGTGTTTATTGTGATATTTGAGGGGATTGCAGTAGGTATGGGAGTGCCCATAGTCATGCATAGCCAACAGTCTTGGGCAAGAGAGGGGTTGGAGTGATTTAAGGCCAAGAAGGTGGATTCAAGAATGTTGTTGGCTTGTGTGTCTAAATCTATATCCCGGGATTTCGGGAGGGCCAAGGGGTGGTAATACAAGGGGGGGTATAATTGGTGGAGCATTTCTTGGATGCGTTGAGTGACAATAGCCTGTTTTAACATATCACTTGGCCCTCCGCCGTCTGAGACATGAATGGGCGCTTGAAGCGGCCAGCAGGCATCGCCTCCGACGGTACCACGACAGGATGCTTGACTAAATTTGGAAACTCCTGTTCGGGAGGCGGTGTCTGTCTCGCCTCCAAAAGAGCCGGGGGATGTCTTTTCTAGAATAGCAGTGTAGTAGGTTTTGTTATCTGAACCAGTACAAGTTTGGGCTCTTTGATAGCATGTAACATGCATTTCTTGTTGAACGCTGCATCCCGTGGGGCAAGGTCCTGGTCTTTTGTTGATGGGGGATATAACTGGTGGTTTTGTGACACAAGTCCATTTTTGTGGAGATGTGCCCGTGATTTGTGTGGTGTAGGCTAAATAAGCTAGTTTATTACCACAGTCTGTGTATTGTGTGTAGGTACTGGGGGTGATGGTTACTGTACCTCCTTGGCAGTCACATGGATTTCCATAGAGTTGTTTGAGGAGTTGTTGGCGGTTTACTGGGGGTCCGAACCCACCGTAAACGGGGGTGACGAGGAGTGCAAAGAGTGTCAGGGTGAGGGATTCCATGTCCTGTAAAAAGAGAGAGAGATTTTCTCAGGGAAAATATCCCTGGAGTCTTTATGGGTTATTTGGATTTGGGGTGTTGACGGGTTTAACGAGACGCTCTGGTAGCCATCGCGCGCCGCCTTCTTGAGAATCATAAATGCAGGCCGACCCACGTCCCCAAATGAGGACTGGATTGGGGCCGTACCATTTGGAGGTTAACGGATCTTTCCACATAACTTTAGCATATTGATTTTTTGTTTCTTGGTGCCAGAAGCGATCGGCAGCGGTCTTTCCTTGATTGTCAAGTTGTAGGAAATTAAGGGTAAATAAGGCATGGTTGAGGATATTTCGAGGGGATCCTTTAGTAGGATAGGTAGTGGTGGTTTTTAGTTTGTTAATGGTGTTTTTAAGTGTTTGGTGGGCTCGTTCTACAATGCCCTGGCCTTGGGGATTATAAGGGATGCCAGTGACGTGTTTGATTTGGAATTGAGAGCAAAAGGCTTGAAATGCCTGGGAGGTATACCCTGGTCCATTGTCTGTTTTTATAGTTTGAGGTTTTCCTAGTGTGGTAAGGCATTGGAGGGTATGGGCTATGATGTTTTTTGTAGCCTCGCCTCCATGAAGGGTGGCAACAATGAAGCCACTGAAGGTGTCTATAGTTACGTGTACATATTTTAAATGGCCGAATTCAGGAATATGTGTAACGTCCATCTGCCAGATTTGTCCAGGGAGTAAACCCCTTGGGTTAACCCCTAGGTGAGGAAGAGGCAGAAGGGTTATGCATCCTGAGCAACTTTTAACAATGTGTCTAGCTTGATCTCGGGTAATTTTGAATAACAAGCGAAGTGTGTGGGCATTGACATGATGTAAGTTGTGGAATTGGGTGGCCCGCGTTATAGGATCTAAGGTTAAGGGACATACTAAGCGGGTATGGTTGTCTGCTATAGCATTGCCCTGTGAAAGGGGTCCAGGGAGGTCAGTATGAGCCCGAAGATGACTAAGGAAAAATGGGGTCTGCCTTTGTAATATGAGATGTTGTAGTTGTTGAAAAAGATTAGCAGCGCTGGTAGAGGGCTTGATATATGGAACTGTTTCTAGTTGGGGCACAGACAGGGCAATATAAGCACTATCAGTGTACAAGTTAAAGGGTGACTCCTGTAGTTTTTTAAACACTTCTATAACGGCATAAAGCTCAACAAGTTGGGCAGACTGAAATGGAGACTGCACCTGAAATTTTTGAGAGTTAATGACGTATGCTGCTACGCCAGAAGAAGACTCATCCGTGAAAACCAAGGCGGCATTTTGCAATGGTTTAGTGGCTGTTACCTTCGGAAAGACAAAGGGATGTAGTCTGGAGAATTGTAGGAGTTTGTTAGGGGGATAATGATTATCTATTTTACCCTGAAATGACGCAAGGGAAATGATCCAGTCATCGTTATTTTGGGTTAGCCAGTTAAGCTGTTCTTTAGTGTAGGGGAGAATGAGCTGATCAGGGTCCCTGCCAAAGTGTTGTCGGCTTTTTTCTCTTCCTATTTTAATAAGTTTGACTACTAGGGATGGATATGTGACTAGGACCTTAGACGGGGAGGAGGGCAAATGAACCCAGAAGAGGGGATTATCTTGCCATATGACCCCAGTAGGTGTATGAGGGGTTGCACAAATAATGAGGAAAAAGGGCTGTTTGTATGATAGAAAGGTGACTTGTTGTTGTCGGATTGCCTTTTCTAGTAATAGAAGGGAGTCCTTTGCCTCGGGCGACAGCTCTCGAGGGGAGAGAGGGTCTGAGTCTCCCTGAAGAATATCAAAGAGGGGCTTGAGGTCTCCTGTAGTGAGCCTTAAGTATGGTCGAAGCCAGTTAATATCTCCCAAAAATTTTTGAAAGTCATGTAGAGTGTATAAATGACTAGTTTTAAGTTGGATTTTTTGGGTGGTTATGGACTGATTATGTAGCTCAAATCCCAGATAGTAGTAGGGGTCTTTGAGTTGGATCTTATTGGGGGCAAGTTGGAGTCCATAAGTGGTAAGATTGTGAGTTAAGTGTTGGCAGCATTGGAGTACCTCTGTGGTGGTCTTTCCTGCTAGAAGGATATCATCCATATAATGAATAATATAAATAGTGGGCCACTGTGTTCTAACAGGATCAACAGCTTGTGCCACAAATTTTTGGCATAGAGTGGGACTATTGGCCATGCCTTGTGGGAGGACTTTCCACTGAAAGCGCTGCATAGGGCCCTTGAAGTTGGTTACAGGCAGGCTAAATGCGAAACGCTCTCTGTCCAGGGGGTGTAAAGGGATGGTAAAGAAACAATCTTTAAGGTCTATAATGATCTTGTGATAGTTAGCTGGGATAGCTGTTGGGGAAGGGAGACCTGGCTGGAGGGCTCCCATGGAAAACATGGTTTTATTAATTTCCCTGAGATCCTGAAGGAGGCGCCAGGAACCAGACCTTTTTTTAATAACAAAAATGGGTGTATTCCATGGCGAGGTAGTTGGTTCTATATGTCCTGCCGCTAATTGTTCCTGCACTAACCGAGAAGCTGCGGACAACTTTTCCTCAGGTAGTGGCCATTGGTCCACCCAAACGGGGGAATTATCTTTCCATTTTATCTTATCCGCATGGGGTGCAGGAGGGTCAATGGCCGCTAGAAAAAATCCTGACTGCCTAATCCTTGTCGGTTAGGGTTGGGCTTTATAGAGAGGGGGTTTTTTATCCCTTGGCCGGTTTTTCCCAGTCCTCGTCCAGGGAGGTAGCCTTGATTAAGCATTTGTTGAGCGATTGTTTCATTGGGACTGCACATGATAAGTTTGAGTTGCGATAGGATGTCACGGCCCCACAAATTAATGGGAATTCCAGAGATGATATATGGTTGGACCTTACCAGTATTGCCTTCTTCATCTTTCCATGAGAGTATTTTAGAGCTTTGTCTGGGATTGGCTGATTGTCCTATGCCCTGTAGATGGGTATGTGAGGCTTTAGAGGGCCATGTTGAAGGCCAATATCTATCTGAGATGACTGTTGCGTCTGCTCCCGTATCTATTAAGCCTTGAAATTCTTTGCCATCTAAGTATAGGGTTAAAAGTGGTCTCTCCAGAGTAACCTGTTGCATCCAATATGTATCTGAGGAGCCAAAGGCGGACTCCCGTCTTATTGGTGCCAGATACTGTTTATTGGAGGTATCTAATGGGAGAAGTACAAGCTGTGCTATTCTTTGGCCTTTTACTATGGATACAGGGCCCAGAGGGGCCGAGACTAAGAGTTGTATGAGTCCTGTATAATCATTATCTATAACTCCCGGGATTATATTCAGGCCGACAAGGGAGGAGCTGCCCCGTCCCAATATAAGTCCAAATGTTCCCGGGGGCATAGGTCCCGCTGTGGTGGTGGGGACGAGTTGGACCCCTTGGTCTGGGATTAGTATTGAGTTGGTGGCGGCACAGAGGTCCAGTCCTGCGCTTCCGGGGGTGGCCCGGAGGAGGGAGCTGACATCTGAGCTGGGAGGATCTGGGGACTCGGTTGTTGGGGGACAAACCTGACAGCCCCTAGGTTTTGTCCCGATGGAGGGGCCAGGGGCTGGCCCCGACTGGAGTTTCCCGGTTTCCTGGAAAGGGGGACACCTTCAATGTCTGTTTTAGAATAACAATCAGAGGCCCAATGTTTGCCCCGTCGGCATCGTGGGCACACGGTGGAAGGCACTGGTCTTGAGGGTGTCGGTGGTGGTTGTGATGAATTTTGGGGTTGTGGACCTCTATTTTTTGTTGGGCAATCTCGACTAAAGTGTCCAGGTTGTTTACAGGAGAAACATAATCTAGATTGTCATGAAGCTTGTCTGAGGCAAAGTCTCGGAGGGCAGCTCCGATAGCAAGTCCCAATGCATGGGAGGCCCCAACCCCTGAGCATAGTTTAATGTAATCAGCAAGGCTGCCTCCACGATGGGGGCGAATGGTTGCTTGACAAGTGGGGTTGGCATTTTCATAGGCTAAATGTTTAACCAACCGTTCGGCGGCGTCGGTAAGTCTGCTGATAAACTCACAGTATGGTTCCTCGGGGCCTTGACGAATTTTTGCCAGGGAGGTGGTAGCGGAGCCCTTTGGGGGAAGGCGGCGCCACGCTTTGAGACCAGCGTTTTGAATTTGAGCTAATAGCCCGGGGGGAAAAGTTGCTTGGATTTCATTAGTATGATAGGGTTTTTCTCCTAGTAACTTATCCCGAGTCCATGACCTTGTTGTCCTGTTTTCACTATTGCGCTGTGCTATCTCTCGGCAATTTTCTATAAACTCTGTGCGCCAGAGGACATGGTCCCCTCCAGAAAGGGTGGCGCGAGCTAATTTAAACCAGTCATTGGGTGTTAGCCAACGGTCACTGAGACCTTCAAGAATTGCTAATGTATAGGGCGCTGTCGGGCCGTAAGAGCTTACTGCACCTTTTAGATCTTTAATATGTTTAAGGCCTAGCCGGTGGTATTTTTGGCCAGTGGGATTATTAGAACTGGGAGTGTTATCTTCTGGGTCTTCTGTGTCGGAGACCTCATCGGCCGAGGGGGGATCATGAGAATCTGGGGGTTCATTATCAGTCTCTTCTACTGTATCCTCCTGAGAGGGTGCCATGGTTTTGACTGCGGGTAACTGGGAAGGTCTTAGGGTCTTTTTATTAAGTATTGGGCCTCTTTGAGGTTTTTTAGGGCTTTGGTTGGGCATCAGGGTTTTAAGTTCTTCCTCAAGGGCATGCAACTCCTTTATGAGTTGCATATGTTCGCGTTTTTGTTGGAGTGTCTCTTTGAGAGAGGAAATTTCTTGGGTTAAAGATATTTTTGCCTGTCTAATGGGATCAGTTAAGGGTGGGGTGTTTTGAATTGGGGTGTCTTGCGGGAATAGAGGTGGGTTTGGGTTTAAAACTGGACCATAGAATGCAGGGAGTTCCCGAGGGGGGACATAAGGGGGAGGCTTATGTAGTTTCTGTGAAGGGGCGCGCAAGGTTGGCGCGGCAAGGCCCCAGGGATCTCCTTCCTCATGGTAGCGGGCAGCTTGTTCCTCTAAATCCGCTTGGTCTCTCGGGGATAGTTGGTCCTGATTATTAAAGGCCATAAGGGAAGGGTAGATTTTAGGGGGGTCTTTTAGTGGGTGATTTTCTAAGGCAGAGGCTTCCCGACTATCAGTTTGTTGTTTAGATTCCTCCGGCATGTCTATTGAAACAGATTGGCAGACAGAAGGGGGGCGGGAACTCTCTCTTAGGACTGTTTCCCCCGTCTGTAAAATCTTTGTAACATCTGGGTCTAAGAAATGTATTTTTAGGATATCATTAATCAGATTCCAATATGAGAATGCCGATACAGGGACCTTGTTGGGTCCAAAAACCCGATAGTAATCATTAAGACAGTCTCCAACTCTCTTCCAATATTTCTGATCAATTGTTCCCTCCTGGGGGAACCAGGGGCAGATATCAGAGACAAAAGCGAAAAAATCACGTAAATCCTTTTTTCTAGCCTTAACTCTCCGCATCTTGAGAGATTCCTTAATACCCTTAAGGAAGAGTTCATGTGAACTCAACTCCTGTCCCATGTTGATCACCTACTCACCAATCTCTCGTCCTTCGCTGGGCGGCTACTCCAACGTTGGGCAAACTTGGAGTCTTCTCCCACGGGTAAATACCTCGTGAACTCCAAACGAGCCTTTCTACTGCCGAGGGGGCTGTCGAGTCTTGTCCCTTACGGGCTCGAAACAAGCCACACTCGCGCCGGGGAGGCCCTCGAGTCTTATCCCACGAGTGAAAACTGCGTGGGCTCGAAAGAAGCCAGCCCGTGGAGGCTCAGGGGAGGGGGGTGCCGGCGGTTTCCAGAGTAGGTGTCCCCATAGAATCTTCGTACCTCGAGCCCCACGTTGGGCGCCAAAATGTCCCGACCGGCAGGACGATACAACGTGGGACGAGGGGAAGAAACCTGTTGAGGATGAAAAGAGAGACAGGAGACGCGAAGAATGGAGGCAAGACAGGGATCTGATCAAGCCTCAAAAATTTTATTGTGGTGGTTGGTTATATACAGCTATGTCGGATGGGGGCGGGATAGGCTGTGTCATAGGGTGGCGAAGCACTTGTCGCGGGCTAATTGGCTAAGCATAGGGCGGTGCTATATGAGGTACAAGGAAATGGGCAGGCTCTGGGCTTGGCGCGCGCGGGCTTTGGCTTGGCGCGCGCGGGCTTTGTCTTGGCGACCGGGAAGTTCCGCCCAGGCAGGGCCTGGCGATTTTCCATGGCTCCTGACACTTACAGATACAGAAGCTGAGCAGCAGACGGGACAAAGAGCGGTTTGGATCCAGAGCCCCAATCATCGCGCCGCTCTACCTCCCACTATCCAGCTCAATCCTGCTCCCCGACCCTTCTTAACCTCATTTCTGGGCCTGAGGGTTGCGAAGCTCCCGGAGCCCAGACTCTTCCTAAGATCTCAGCACAAAACAAACCGGGATCCTGGGCTGAGAACGTACAGACGGGCGGAGAAAGTCTGACCCCGGAAGCAGTCGTGGCGCCGGCCGTCGCGTCTTCGGTTGCCAGGGCGCCGCCCCGGAAGTAGGGCGCGGCGCGCTGCCGGCCAGTCTGCCGGGCCGCGGGCGGCGTCCTCCTGTGAGCGCCGGAGTGGGACTGGAGGTGGCGCCGGGGCGCGGTGCGGAGGTGCCCTGCTCCGCGCTCCTCGGCGCTGCTCTGCGCCCAGAGGTGAGGCCCGGCGCGGAGGCCACCGCCTCCCGGGACCGAGGGTGTGGCCGTGCGTTGGTGGGCGAGTGCGCACGCGCGAGCAAGTGGCGTCTAGGTCTCCGCGGCCGCTACCGTGCGGTTTAGCGGCTGCTCGTCGGACCCGAGCCCTGCAGGAAGCATGTTCTGACTACTATGCCCCTCTTCCTCCTCCGAGTTCCTCTGACTTACTTTGTGCCGCCCGATCCTTGTAATTGAATTCTTATTATTTTCCTAGACTTTTCCATTCATTTGCAAATCTGTATTGTTTTTCTTGGCATCTTGCGGGGCGTGGTGCCCCTGTGGTGAGAGCTTTGGGCTGGAGGCCGGAGACTTGTGTTCCCCGCCCTGCTCTCCTCTCTCGGGTCTGGACCCAGGCATCTCCCCTCCCCGTTTCCCCATTAGTTAGAGGGGGTGGGGGCGGAGGTGCTCACCACCCCCTAGAGTAGCTGGGGCATTACAGGGGCTTCATCTAGAAGTAAAAGTATCATCGCAAGCTGTTTAGGGTTTGCAAAGTGGTTGTTTGTTCGGGAAACATTTAATGAGCACCTTTCAGTGTTAGGTGTGGCAGTGCGAAAGATCCGTCCTGCTCTGCACGCAGGGAATGACAGGCATGAGTAAAGAGTCACGTGGGGCGTGGCACTGTCACCCAGACGGGGGTGAGGAGAGGGACTGGCAATCCAGCTGTGAAGGCCTGCACAGCGCGGATGTGAAGTTGTCATTTACACTGTTACTTCTTTAAAGATGGTGCTTTTTCATTTTCAAAGAAGACTTAGCTAGGAAAGAATCCAGATGCCCTGGAATCCTGGCCTAGCTGGGACTTTATTGAAAGAGGTAGTGGTAGTCGAGGCCAGTGGGGATGAGGGCAGAGAGGGCTCCCGTTTTAGATGGCTGGACCCGCATGAATGAGATGATTCCCCTGCTTGCTGTTTCCACTCAGGTTGTCCCTGCCTTTGCCTGAGAGCAGTCATAACTCTAGGACGGAAAGGCCTCTTAGCAAAGTTCTGTCTTCCTGAGGTTGTAGGCTCGGATGTTCCCTGAGATCTTCCCTCACTCAGCGGAAATCAGCTAGACTCCCTGGCCCCTCCTCCACGTCCCAGTAAAGCTGTGGCTATCGCTGTGGGTGATGGTGTACAGGTTTGTCTCCCCTGCAGGGCCGGGCTAGGCCTAATTCAGAAACACAAGCAGCCTTTGGCTGACGTGTGGCGGGAGTTCACGTCTTCATTTTTGTTAATTCATCAAATATTGATTGAGTGCCTGCTTTTACTAGACACTGTTCTGGGGGCTGGGGATTGCACAGGAGATAAAGTGGAACCACGTTCCTGCTTTCCTAATGGGACAGAAGACGGGTAGGTAATCACCAAGGAACCAAATGCATGCACTAGACCAGTTCCTTTCAAACTTGAGCAGGCTTGAGAATCACCGGAGAGCTTAAGACACAGGTTCCTGGGCCCTGCTCCCAGCGAGTCTGAATCCGTGCATCATTGGGGGTGGGGATCAAGACTGCATTTCTGACACACCCCTCGTGATGCCCATGGTGCCGGTTCCTGGGCTGTGCTTTCTTTGAGTGGCGCTGGGCCAGACTAAGCAACTGTTTGCACTGTGGGTGCTATAGAGAAGCAGTGACAGTGTTGTAAGTGGGGTGGGTCGAGATGGAGACGGGAAAGCCACTCTGAGGATTTGACCTTTGAGAAGGGGCCAGACATGGGGGAAGAGCAAAGCCGTCAGACAGGATGCAGCTTGGTGGGTGTCAGGAGCTGAAGGAAGGCTAGGAGCTGGAGAGGGTGGTGGTGCGTGGGGAGGGTACCAGGAGACAAGGCCCAAGAGGTGACAGGGTCCCTGATCGTGCAGGGAAGCCATGTAGGTCATGGGTGGACCGCTAGTTTTAATCTGGGTGCAGTGGGAACTACTGTAAGCTTATGATCAGAGTGATGTGATTTGCTTTGTGTGGGTAGAAAGATCAGCCTGCTGCCGGGTGAAGAATGGGTGCAGTGGGGTGACCCATTCACTCATGGCACTTACGAAACCACTTGGGGCCTGCTGTGGTTGTCTGGGATCTCTGGGACTCGGGGAGAGACACCAAGGATCTGGAATGTTCTGGGGTGGAGCTGACATGATTTGGTGCTGGATTGAATTACTGGTCCCTTCCTCCCCAAGACCACAGTTGAACTTGGTTGGGTTGTTGAAGCCTTTGCCCTGGGGCTTACAGCCTGTTGATTGCACCTCTTGCTTCCTCTCTTTGATTAGCACAGTTGGGTCCCAGGCAACCTTATGTTCCCCGTCGCGGGCCTGGCACACAGTGGCTGGACAGAAGCTAAATTATGGATAGCCCACGGCCACCCTGTGGAAGCTTGTTCTCAAGCATGCAAAGGCTCTGCCCACTTGCCCCGGGAACGGGACCCACACTGTGTTCTGGAAATAACCAGCAACTGTCTGGTTTCAGGATGACTTTCCGCAGCTGACATACCCCAGGTGGTGACAGTCCACCACGATTTCAAGCTGTGATCAGGGTCGAGATCACACCACTCTGTTTTTCCTGGTTAGGTTGTTATGATGCTCATGCTCAGTGTTGAAAGTGCCTGACCACGTGGCTTAAAATTCAGATGCCCCAGTTCATGTGAGAGGTAAAGTGTCAAGTTCATTATGCACTACCATTAACCCTACTGTTTTTTTTCTGTCTTAGGAGGAAGTGACAGGAAAGTGATCTGACATCAGGTATTGATTTACTTTTCCAAGGAAAAGGTCTTAGTATTAGGGTTGGGAAGGCGTCAGCCCTGGCTTCTGTACCGTGGGATTGGCCAGCGGGTTCCTTTGTCTGTTCTGCAGATGATTCCTGAGCCCCCTCATTGACTGGGTGCTGGGGGACGGAGCGAATCAGCCCACCCTCTGCCCTGCGTGGGGTTGACATGGGAGACTCACGGTGTGGGAGTGGGAGGGAGGCTGTATGGGTTGACGACAGGTTGGTTGCAATCTCACCTCTGCCTCTGAATAACTGAGCCTCCCTCCCCATCTATACATGAGAGAACGCCTGCCCTCGGGTGTCCTGTGAGCCACATTGATAGACCCAGCGGACAGGAATGAGCACGGCTGCCCAACCCAGCGCCCCACCAGCCTCGTGCCTAATAGGTGGTGGCTGTTGTTTCTAGTGATAATACTAGGTTGGTGCAAAAGCAATTGTGGTTTAAAAGGTTAAAAATAATTGCAAAAACCGCAATTACTTTTGCACCAGCCTAACATGTGTATATAGACGTGTAATTCATACCTTCTCTGGGAGGGTGGGTTGGTCTCCAGCCCCGCCCCAAGCCTGACAGCCCCCGCCTCCCCAGGGCCTGGCCTGCCTGACGCCCTTGTTTCAAGCCCAGTTACCAGTCGGAGCACCTGCTGTGGGGGGGTCCACACCTGCCCGACTGCAGTGATCCCAGCAGGTCCTATGCGAAGGACCTGTGCTTCCATCCCCACTTTATTGACTGGGGAGGCCGAGGCCCCGAGAGCGCTGGCCGGTATCTGCAGCTCAGACATGTCCGCGCTGGGAACGAACCTGGTCTCCGAGCTGCAGGTGTGGAGTGAGCTGCTGTCCTTCCTTTGGTTCTTCCCAGGGCGACCTTGCCAGCGGTTCTTGGTGGAGGTTTCCACACTGATTGGCACATTTCAGAAAAGAGGTCCTCTGTCTCTTCAAAGGAGAGGTGGCCTTAGTTTCTCTCCTTTTTATTTTTTTAACTATAAATGACTTTTTGCTCATCACTTTACTGTATTCTGTCTCACACACACACACAGATACATATATTTATAAAAGACTTTTTATGGGCATAAATGTCGCATTCTTTTTTGCCCAGTGTTTAGTGTGGATGCATCTTATCTTAGTTTCTTAGGGCTGCGGTATCAAGGAGCCACACTCTTGTGGCTTAGTGCGGCCACAGTCTGAAATGAAGGCGTTGGCAGGGCCGCTCTCTCTGAAGAGTCTGGAGGGTGCTTGCCTCTTCCACCTCTGGTAGCCCCAGGCAGCCCAGGCTGGTGGCAGCATAAGTCCGGTCTCTGCCTCCATCTTCGCGTGGCTGTCTTCCCTCTGTGTCAGTTTCCTAGTCAGTGTCCCTGTCTTCACACAGTGCTCTCGCCTGCGTGTGTGTCTGTGTCCAAATTTCCTCGTAAGGACACCTGCCGTTGGATTAGGGCTCACCTGACAGCTCATCTTAACCTCAGAGACCCTCCTTCCACATAACGTCGCATTGCCAGGTGCAGGGTTGGTATTGCAACATATGTTTTTGCAGGACACCATGCAACCCCTAACACATCTCCAGAAGTGACTATTGAAAGCAAAGAGTCAAGTTCAAAGGACTGACCCTTGAGGACTTGTCCGTTCACTCACACAGTGAGTAGTTCCGGTGTGCTGCTCAGGTGTCAGTGAGCTAGGTGCTGGAGGTAACAGCGTGGGGCAGAGGGCCTGGGAGCTTTGCTGGAGATGCCCACACTTCAATCTAGAAAGAATCAGTGGGATGAGAGGGGAACAAGTGACTAAGAGAGCCCAGCCCTCGTGGGTTTATGGAAGGAATGCCCACAAAGGACTGAAATGCACGGTAGGAGGTTCTGAGTGCTGACAGAGGTGGTAGGAGAGGTATATTTGAAGGCAGGAAATAGTAATTCCAGTGAAAATGATGAGAATCACTCCCCAGGGGAAGTGGCCTTGCACTGAGTCTTGCTCGCGTGATTGGTAGGCGTTGGAGAAGAAGCAGTGGAGAAAGGCCCTGGCTGGAGAGATGGGTACGAGGATGGGCTGGCAGGTGGGAAAGGTTGCACGTGTGTGTGGAACAGCAAGGAGGTGGTTGTGTGCGGTGGAAATGGGCTGTATGAAATGACGGGGCGACATGGAACCGCAAAAGGTCAGGAGGAGCCAAGAAGTAACAGAATTCAGAAATAGTTATCACAACCAGAGAACCTAAAAGCATCTTGGGGTGCATGTGTTAAACAGAAGCAATCCACTGAATACCCTGGTTAGTCACAGATTTGCTCTGTTCATAAAACTGTTAGAGTCCGTCTGTGTGTTAATTTTATTTTAGGTAAGAACCTGAGGCAAGAGTCAGTGAAACTGAAGAGAAATTGGACGTTGCCGTTGGCTCCATAAGTACCTCTGGTAGTAGGTCCAGCCTGAGCTGTTGGATGTCACACGTCCAGCCTTAGTGACCCTTGGTCCACACGGTGGATAGCGGAAGCAGAGGCTCCATTTCCTGCTCCGTAAAGTGAGGGTGAGAATATTTGCCCCGTGTGCCTTCTTGGGTTGGGGTCATACCTGCGGAAGCATCTGATGACAGTACAAGTAGATCTTGCTGCCTTTACCATTTCCTACTATTGCTCTCGCTTCTGCGTTACCCCCATGGTGGGAGTCAGTGACTGGTCTGAGGTTGCCCTGGAGAGATTTGTGTGAAATGAGGTGAATGAATTGTGCAGCCGTGGTTGTGGTGTGGGTGCTGCCTGGCTGGGGGTGGTTCTCATCTGAAATCCCACATCTGCAGTTGGACTCTAGGGGGCAGGACACGAGCAGGATTCGTCAGGGATGTAGGGCTCTTTGGGCTGAAATCAGAGAGAGAGAGAGAGAGAGAGAGAGAGAGAGAGAGCTCCCCTCTGCGGTGGGTTTTGACACTGCCAAAGGGTGTGAGTTGTGCAAGGTGTGTGGGATTGGCTCAGTGCTGGGAGCTGAGGTAACAGCACATGGGGATGAGTTTCCTGTCGTGCATCGGCCATCGTTTCCATGGTGACTGCTGACTGCACCTGGATCATGATGTAAGGTCAGTAATGACCTTATATGGTTGTTAGATGTCAGCTGTAGTTTGCAGGGAGATTGCATTTCTTTCTTTCTTTGATCCTTGGCTATTGTCTTCCTGATGAAGGCCAGGTTCACAGAGGGACGCTTGGGCTGTTGAAAGAGGTGGTGGGTCACCTGGGGCTCTCTGTTGTGGGGGGCCATTCTGTACATTGCAGGATATTTGCCAGCATCCCTGGCCTCCACTCACGAGAAGCATTCCCCACACCCCCAGCTGTGACCAACAAAATGTCTCCAGACATTGCCAGATGTCCCTGGGGGGACGGAATCGCCCCTCACTCAGAACCACTGCTGGAGCGGGGGACTGAGCTTAGGGTGGTGGGGGGGAACTGGGGGATGTAAAGGATTCCTTTGGGTGGGGGGAAGCTGTGGAAGTTTCAAAGCCCTAAGAACTTATCTCTTCTAGGATTATGGCAGGAAAAGTGAAATGGGTCACTGATATCGAAAAGTCAGTGCTGATAAATAACTTTGAAAAGAGAGGATGGATCCAAGTGACAGAAAATGAGGACTGGAATTTTTACTGGTGAGTATGAAAAGCAGGATTTGATTGTTTTCCTGCTTTCCTCCTCGTTCTAGTACCTGAGGACAGAATGCACGCCCCGAGGTAGGCGCCCATGCCATCGTGTGCCCCCCATCACGCACTTTTCATCCCATGGCGCCGCAGGAGCACAGGACGAGGAGCCCTTGGCTCGTCTGCGTTGTGGAGTTGCCCACACTTCTGTTTCTCAAACAGCTGAGTGTGGGTAATACTGTGGGAATTTGGGGGAGAAACCAGAGCACAGCCCCCTCTGGTTAATGTCCCTTCCGCTCGGTGCCTGATTGCTCGGCGCCCAGGGTCTGCCCTGGGGAAGCCAGCGACCTCTTATCCAGGAGGAGGACTGGGGGAGAGGATTCTGTGCTTCCCTTTGCTTCCCTCTTGGATGGCAAGAGGGTCCTATTTGGACTGATTTAAAGAAACCGTGACTTGGCATTGCCTCCTGGGTGGCACTCCACCCAACCAGGAACCTGAGAGTTTTCCTGGACTCCTCCCCCTGCTCCCTCTTGCCCCTTCCTGGGGGTGAGGTCCTGTGTCCTCAGAGGTGCCAGTCAGAGCCTCTGAAGCATGCTTCCTGCCTCAGGGCAGCCTCCACCCTCTGGCAGGCTCGCAGGACAAAACTTAAATCTGGTTGGTGGTGGCTTCTGCCATCCAACCCTCTGCAGTCCGGGGCCCAGAGCATTGCAGTGTCTTTGAGGTTAGGGGGCAGCGCATCAGGGTCTCCAGGGGCTTTTTCACCCTATACATCGCCCCCTCCCCAAGACTCAGTGTCCCGCCGCTGTCTTGAGAGATATGGCCTCCTTCACGCACCAGCACACATGCTGCCCGCCCTGGAAGCCCCTCGGCCTCTCGTGGGCTCCCAGACTGCTGTATCCGTGTGTCATGCAGCAGATGCTGCGTGCCGTGATTCTCCCGCTAGTTGCCTCCTTCCATGTTACTATGAACCCCTGAGAGTGAGCACCTTGCCTGGTTATCCCGGCAGCCCCAGAGCCTGGCCGGAACCCAGGTGCAGAGCAGAGCGGGCCCCGGCTTCCACCTCCAGCGGTGACGGGGGATGACCTTGCTGTGCTCCCAAGGGCAGTGAAAGCTCCCTGCACTGTACCCCACGGCCGAGTTTCCGTACGGGAGGGTGGAGTGCAGGGAGGGAGGGCATTTGTGGACTCATTCAGCACCCACATGGTTTGGTGTCTAGTTAGTATTCTGACTTCTCATCGGTAAAATGAAATGATTTACCCAGAGCCGTTTCACAGGCGCTCTGGAAGGAAGGGCTGAGCAGGACAGGGCTTTGTACTTACTTGTGTAGCCCCGGCTCTGTCATGGGCTTCGCAGGGGCTCAGTGAGTTCTTTTGGCGTCTCCAGTGGGTGATCAGTGCTTGGGGGAGGCGGCGAGTGTCCCCCTTCTTCATACCAAAGCAGCACGTTGGCGCTATTCTGAACAAAAAAGAGAGGATGAGAAAGGAACTAAACAGTATAATTTTGGGTAGTTAATAGCTTAAGAGCTTTTGTTTTAGCAGGAAGTGTCCTGTCAGGTCTTAAGAATTGGTTAGGTATCATAGTAGAGACAACTAAATGGTAAATAGTTGGGGAAGGGTAAATCCGTTCACTGAGTGGGCTGCAGTATAGCCATTAAAATAATTATAACAATTACAAAGCAGTTTGGAAAATTGTATAACAAGTATGAAGAAAAACATCTTATGAAACTACTTGTATTCTGATAACAACTATTCAAAAATAGCTTACCTGTGGGCAGGAAGTAGAAGCGACATGAAACGTGAAAGCAGTTACTGTGACAGCGGCTGTATTGGTTAGTTTGCCAAATTAATGTGCGTAACAAACACCCCAAAACTTAGGGGCTTCAAGCAATAGCCATTTTTTATTGCCCATGAGTTTCTGGGTTTGGCTGTGTGGTTCTTTTGGTCGGCAGGACTTAGCTGGTCTGCCTGGGCTCACTCATGCACCTCCTGTCCCTGGTGGGTCAGCTGGAGCTTGGCTGGTGCAGGATGCCCGTGGCTAGGACAACAGGGGCTTCTCTCCCCAAAATCTCTCTCCTCCACCCAGCCTGGTAGCCTGACTTTGTTCTCGTGATGGCAGGAGTCCAGGAGGGAGGGTGCAAGCTCTCAGGGCATTTCAGGACTTGTCTCAGAAGTGTCTCAGAAGTGTCCTGTCAGGTCTTAAGAATTGGTTAGGTATCATAGTAGAGACAACTAAATGGTAAATAGTTGGGGAAAGGTAAATCCTTTCTATTCCCACGTTCTTTTTGGCCAAAGCAAGGCCAAAGTGATGGGTGTCTGGGCCCAGGCCTTAAGAAACCAGCAGCTTCCACTTCTGTCTGGGAACCCTGTGCAGGAGCCCCGGGCTGCTGCCACGTGAGAAGCCCAACTGCTGGGACTGTCCTGCTGGAGAAGCTGCGTGCGTGTAGGTGATGTGTGTGGCACTTGCAGCTGTGTGGGGCCTGCCAGCCGTGCTCAGCAAGGTGCCAGACACATAAATGAAGCCTTCTTGCACCTTCCAGACCAGCTCATCTGCTGGCTGCATACCACCACGTGACCTCAGACAGTGCCACATGGAACAAAAGGACACTCAGCTGAGCGCTGCCCAAATTCTCGAGCCAAAACCACAAAATAGAATAAAATGGTTGTTGTCTTAAGTCGCCAACATTGGGCGGTTTGTGTTGCAGTAATTGGTGCCCAGAACACAACTCGTCACACACCTGAGGATGGTCGGGAACCAGCTCATTATTTTGAAAACTGATAAACAAAGGGAAAGAATCAGGCTTTTGTCAGTCTTTCCTGTATGGACTATTTTTCGGGGATCTAAATCATTGATGAAGGGAAATTTCTCCTTGGAGAAATATTCCCACTAATCAGTGAAGGAGGAATGAAAGAGCAGACTGTCACCACTTTGTAACCCTTATGAAATAAGCACCGAGGCCTGTCCGGTGTGGGAACCCCTCCCCCCAGGGCGCTGAGCACTGAGCTGCGGCTCGCCCCAGTGGACGTGCTCGACGTAGGAAATACACCCCACACGGTAAGGACTTAGCCTGAGGAAACATGTAAGGCTCCTCATCCCTCCTTTTTGTGTGGATTACAGTTGAAATGATAAGATTTTGGATATATTGGGTTAAATAAGTATATTATTAAATTATTTTCACCTAGTTTTTAAAACTTTTTTTTAAATGTGGCTACTAGAAGGTTCCTAATTACATGTGCGGCTCAGTTATGGGTCACATCTCTTTTCTGTTGGACAGCACTGCTCTGGGCATTGGCACATCGCAAAGGGAGAGGTCCCCAGGCTGGATGTGCCTGCCAGTGGCTGTACAAGCCACCCGGGACGCAGCCTTACCCAGAAGCCACCTGCAGCTCATCACGCTTCTAAGTCTGACTCCTAATTTATAGGAAGTGCTGGGGCCAGGGGAGGGTCCCAAATAAGGAACCAGGGAAAACCCTGCAGGACAGATGACACGGCGTCTTCAACCAGTAAATTGCATAAGAAATCAAAGAAAGGAGGGAGAGAGAATGTGTAGATTTAAACAGATGTGAGAGCGAGAACCAACTGCTCCAAAGGCCTGGCACAAGCTGTGAAAAATATTTGTCAGACAATTAGAGAAATTTGAACACTGAATATATGATGACATTCAGGAATTTCTGCTTTTTTTTTTAAGTTGTGATGCAGTATAAAATAGGATAATGTATAATATAAAAAGGAGTCCTTGAGAGTTAGAGGTTCTTACAGGAATATTTTGGATGAAATAATATGTCTAAATTGCTTCAAAACAAGCCAGTGTTATCAACTATAATTAGAGAAAAAGAGAAAAGAAAACCAAGCCAGTGTTTTGGGAAGTGGGTGGGGCACAGACAAACATGGCGGGCTGCATGGCAACAACTGTTGAAGCCGGGTAATGGGGTTCTGTTAGACTTCTCTCCCTACTTTTGCATACGATTGAGCTTTTCCATAGTAAAAAGTAAAAAAACAAAGTCCTTTTTCTAATGATCACAGGATCAAAGGAAACCCTTTGGCTGCTCCAGCCCTCCTCTGTAGGTTGGTGCCCTGGGGTGGGAGTGGGGGCAGGGACCACAGAGCTGGAGGCTACCGACCCCCGGCCCTGTTTTGTGACTGGGGCTCCCTTGCAGTGCCAGCCCTTCTGTCGTTCCTGTTCATGCCTGGCCTCTGTGGGGCTGGTGAGGACAGACGGGTGGGAGCAGCAGGTTGACTGGCTTTCTTAGAAGATGAGAAGGAAGTCATTTCTCTTTTAACTCTTCTCGCTTCAGTGGGGTGCAGCGCAGTTTAGCTGGACCGTCAGAGATCGCTCCGAGAATGTGACGTGCTCAGTAAGGCCAAAAATAACCCCTGGGGCTTTGGTTTTAAGGGGTCCCTGTCCTTTCTGACTGTGGGTGCAAATATTGTGTAAATGACTTCCTGACTTCAGAGTCTGAAAGAATCTGTCTTCCATTAGTTGGTTATCAATACTCAATGCTATTTTTTTTTAAATTAAAGTTTATCGGGGTGACAACTGTTAGTAAAGTTACATAGATTTCAGGTGTACAATTCTGTATTACTCATCTATAAATCCCATTGTGTGTTCACCACCCAGATTCCTCCTTCCATCACCATATATTTGAATTCAATGCTATTTTAATTGATAACTATTTATTGAACACCTATTGTGTGTCCCTGTGGGGACCCTGGCTCAGGTGATGGAGGGCAGTGGGGAACGGCTCTGAGGGAGCGTGCTTCTGGGCAGAGTTCCCGGCTTGAATGCAAACACCTCTCTGTGGACACCCTGTGAGCCCGCCTCCTGCATGTCGCTCCGGTGCTTCTCTTTCAGGATGAGCGTGCAAACCATCCGAAATGTCTTTAGTGTCGAAACTGGCTATCGGCTCTCAGACGATCAAATCGTCAACCATTTTCCGAACCACTACGAACTGACCCGGAAGGATCTGATGGTGAAGAATATTAAAAGATACAGGAAAGAGCTGGAGAAAGAAGGGAGTCCTCTGGCAGAAAAAGATGAGAATGGAAAATACCTCTATCTGGGTTTGTGCCTTTTTCACTGGCCTCAGCTTTTAAATAAATAGTTGAGTTTTTGCTTCAGGGGCAGAAGGTATCGAGATGGCGACTGTTGGTTCTGATGGGTGAACGTGTTGGTGCAAGTTGTGAGGGTGCCTCTTTCATTGCAGGTGTCTCCAGAATGGGGGGCGGGTGCCCAAGTTTGGAATCTGAGTTTCTATGAGTGCCTGCACGTGTGCTTCCTGTAAGGGAGGGGATGTCCTCCGCTTAGCACGGAGGACCACTTCCTGAGCTACAGAGGGCCACGAAGGGTTACTGCACCTGTTGACAACCAGGGAGCACGTGTGTCCCTGTCCTGTCTGGTGATAAAAGTTGGACTGGTGGATAGTGTCAGAATCCCTTGACATACCTGGGCAAAATTATGTAAGTGACCTCTCTGAGCCTTGTTTCCTCATCTGATAAAGGAATGACAGCACCTAGCTCACAGGTGCTGTGGGGATTAGTTGAGACGGGTTTGCACAGTGCTTAGCACACAGGTAATAAAGGTAACATTATCGTACAGGGAACGAACCGCAGAAGGCCTTGCCGGGTTGGGGGGTGTGTGTGTGGGGGTAATAGTTGCAGTGCTTTCTGTTTGTGGCCGCTGCTGGGCTGGCTCACCATGTCCCCTCTACTGTACCTTTCAGACTTTGTTCCAGTTACCTACATGCTGCCCGCCGACTACAACCTGTTTGTGGAAGAGTTCAGGAAAAGCCCGTCCAGCACCTGGATCATGAAACCTTGTGGCAAAGCCCAGGGCAAGGGCATCTTTCTGATCAACAAACTCTCCCAAATCAAAAAGTGGTCTCGGGACAGCAAAACATCCTCGTAAGTGGGGAAACCAACTGTTTCATGTGCCTCCTCACTGGCGGCTTCGTGGCACCATCAGTCTGTTGGCCATGGGCTGGGTGGCCCTCACTTGCTTTTGCGGGTGTACATCATTTGTCATGTGGCATCAGGGCAAGGCTCTGTGGATACAGTAGTTTCATTAATAGTAGACTCTCCCGTGAGGCGAGGTGCAGAGGGAAATGGTGCATCAACCAGCATAAGGTCACCGGAGCAGGAAGTCTTGCAGGCCACTCTGTTCCAAAACTTGGTGTGACACCCATCCGGTCATGGTATTTCAGCACAGCACCTGCTTATGACCTGGGACTCGAATCCCCGACACTTACTGTCAGTGCGTCTTGTTGTCTTTGAGAAGCCTCATCTGGGTAAACTGGGGACACTGACAGCACCACCCATGTGTGAGGTAGGGATACACCAAGCGCCGGTCAGTGTGTGCGGACAGCAGTACAGTGGTACCTCGGTTTTCGAACGTCTCCTTTGACGAACATTTCGGTTTACGAACGCCGTAAACCCAGAAGTAAATGCTGCGGTTTTCGAACACGCCTCAGAAGTCGAACATGTCACGCGGATTCCGCTGAGTGCGAGATCCTGAGGCCTAGCTGTCGGCTGTTTTCCAACATTTCAGAACTCGAGCGGTCTTCCGGAACGGATTATGTCAGAAAACCGAGGTACCTCTGTATGTGTAACGCCAGGCGGCTGGCCGGGTCAAGTCTCCCTGGGTTTGGGGCGCCCCCAGAACTGAGGATACCAGGGGACTCCATTCAGGGCTCACTGTTCGCCTCTGGGGGGGTCCTTGACAGCTGTCAGTGAGATCCTTTCTGTTGGGTGAGGGCTCACCTGTCAGGAGTTCCCAGGAGTGGCAGTGACTCCCTCTGCTTTGCAGTACATTGCTAGCCCCTGGGGGGCTCAGCCCAAGGAGCACTTCGCTGACGGGTTCCCAGGAGCTGCTGCCACTGTCCCCAGTGGACACCATCTCACCTGTGTCTTCTCTCTTAATGAGAGGCAGGGAGCTGGTTCCCAGCCAACTAAAGGCAGGCACCTTCGGTCTTCGCCATCTAATTTTGGCTTTCTCTGACGCGTTCAGGTTTGTGTCTCAGTCCAATAAGGACGCCTACGTGATTTCACTCTATATTAACAACCCGTTACTCATCGGCGGGAGGAAGTTCGACTTGCGCTTGTACGTCCTGGTGTCTACGTACCGCCCGCTGCGCTGTTACATGTAAGAGCCCCGGGTTCTGTTTCCATCCTTAAGGTGGCGCTCTGACGTCACACTTACTCCTTAGCGCCAGTATGAGGGCTGGTGACACATGGCCTTTGTGCAGCCCCCGGCATATTGTCAGTACTGGCTAAAATGGCGAACCTTGCTAGTGGGAGTCTTAAAACTAAAAGCTCTTTTAACTTGGCACATGTGCTCAGTGAAAGAACCCAGGCACAAAAGGCCACATAGTGTGTAATTTTGTTTATATGGAACACCCAGAATAGGCCAATCTTTAGAGACAGGAAGGTTAGTGTTCGCCTAGCACTGGGGTCGGGGAGTGATTGCTAATGGTTCCAGGCGTTCTTTTTGGGGTGATGCAAATACTGTAAAATTGAGTGGGGTGATGGTTGCACAACTCTGTGTATACACCACAAACCATTGAATCATACACTTAGGTGAGTGAGTTAGATGGCACATAGGACATATACCTCAATAAAACTGTTATAAAAAAAGAATCCTAAAAAATTAAAAAGCCGTGCTTTTCAAAGTTTGAAACAAACAAAACACAGCTCTTGTTTGAGAACAAGGTCCTATTTTTATATGCTTCTCAGAGTACTGAATTGCCCTGAATTCCACGTAGGTACAAGCTTGGGTTCTGCCGCTTCTGCACGGTGAAGTACACCCCCAGCACCAGCGAGCTGGACAACATGTTTGTTCATCTCACCAACGTCGCCATTCAGAAGCACGGGGTAAGTGTTTCTTCTCACAGGAGCTTAAGGAAATGGATTGATTTTGTGGGTCTCTCTCTGTTTCTGCAGGAGAGGGTGGGCAGGCGGGAGGGTGATATCAGGATGCCCTGTGCTGACAGGGAGTGGGAGCCCTAAGTATCTGGTGTGGCTGTCCTGGGCCATCAGCTGAACTAGCCTGCGGTGGGGACAAAGGAAGCCCCAGGTTCAAGCCTTGCCTCTAGTTCTGTGACCTTGGGCAAGTTAATTTGACTCTCAGAGCCTCAGCTTCTCCCGTTGTAAAAGGAGATGATATTATTAGGTTAGAGAGTTGTTGGGAGGATTACGTGAGAGCGCTCATGCTTAGTCATTCGTTGAGTAAATACTGAGCACGTGTCTCGGTAGGTCCCATGCTAAGTGCTGGGCTACAGTGATGGGCAAAACTGCCTTGGTGCCCACTCTCATGGAGCCTCGAGTCTGGGGAAGGAAGACAGTCATCACTAACCACACTGATGAACATGTAATCCCCACCCGAGATGTGTGCTCAGAAAGGAAGGAGTGCAGGTGGAGAAGAGCCTGGAATGAGAGTCCCCTTGTCTGGTGGTTGGAGAAGGCCTCCCTACCGAAGTGGGGCGAAGTATGAGCGGGGTTACCGAGGTGGAGGTGGGGAAGGAGCGTTCTAGTGGAGGGTCCAGCCTGTGCCAAGGTCCTGTGGCAGGATGGAGCAGTGCAGGAGCGGGAAGGAGGTCAGGGTGGCTAGCGCCCCCAGAGCGAGGGTAAGAGGTACCTTGGTTTTGAAGGGTGTTGGGGGCCGCCTTCTACAGCATGTGCTGCAAGGCGTAAGTGACTCATTGCGAGAATATTCCAGACTTGAGTATTTTAAAAATAGACGCATGTAGGAGGCCCAGATCCCCCCAGGGCCAGGTCCACCTGAAGGAGGGAAGGGGCGCTTGGGGAATGTTCAAGGGCCCTGGGTTCCTCGGGCACGTTGCCTGAGACCCTCACCCCTGATCCCTTTGCCAGGAAGACTACAACCACATCCACGGGGGCAAGTGGACCGTGAACAACCTGCGGCTCTACCTGGAGAGCACCCGGGGCAAGGAGGTGACCAGCAAGCTGTTCGACGAGATCCACTGGATCATTGTGCAGTCGCTGAAGGCGGTGGCTGTGAGTACGGGGACAGGGCCGAGCGGGAGACAGTGCTCGGGCGCTGGGGTGCTGCTCGTTCTGTGCTAAAAGCACCTGTTTGCAGGGTCTCGCCTCCTGCTGGTCTGCCAGAGGCTGAGGCAGGTTCGTGAAGGGAGAGGGCCACTTCCAGCCAGGTGCTGCCCTGGGTGCCCAGGAGCCAGGCCCTTTGCTGTGGCCACGGGCCCGGGTGCGTCCCCTTGACAGCATTGTCAGCTCTCCCGTGCCCGTTGAATCCACAGTGAAGATTTTGGCATAAGCTCATGTTTCGGAGGGAGGCTTGCATCAGCCGCTTCATTTTTAGGCTTCTTGCTTTGCTGGTTCATAGTGGATAACCCACTTTTTTATTAACTTCAAGTTTCATGGTTGTTGGCTAATTTACAGCTTTTGTGTTTTGTCTTCCAGTTCTAAAGCAGGTGCACAGCTATTTTGGGGGGAAAGGAAAGGAATAAACGAGCACCAGCATGCAGGCCGCTATTTTCAGTGCTTCACATACGGGCTCTCTGAGGTGTTTGTCACCCCCAATGACCCAAAAACAAAATGGGGGCTCAGGCCCTCGAGCCAGGAAGTGAAGGGACAGGCGTGGGGGCCCCGGCCTGCTGAGCAGGCTCCTGACAGACTGGCCCCCTGTGCCGGACCTGAGGACACACACACACACACACACACACACACACACACACACACACAGCCTGGGCCCAGAGCCGGTGACACGTCCCGTGGAGTGTGTATGCCTGTGGTGGGGTACGTCCCATTCTTTTGTGAAAAGTTCAAAAACTTACAGAATCGCCACCATGGCTGACTGCAGTAGGTGTCCCCCACGCTTGGAGTTGAGGGGTGTGAGAAAGAGCGTCCTCCACTCCACGGAGTCGCGAGCGTGTGCCGTCGCTGCCTCAGGGAGACTAAGGCTCTCCCTCCCATGTTTACCTTTGAAAACACCAGCTTGTACTGAGTCCACCTGTGTGTGGAAAGCTTGTTGAAACAACCACGCAAAGAAAAGTACAGCTAGAAAGAGGTGACCCTTCTGGTGGGTTCCCTGACTTCCTCGTGTCTTGAGTTGAGCTCTTCCTATTTCCCAAAGTGCTACGTAAGCGCTTCACGTGCTTTCATTCTTTGCCTTTGGTTTACAGGAAAAGGAAAACCCAGTTTTAACACCAAAAAACAAAAGCCCAGTATCTAGTTAATATTGTTCATTGTTGGAGACATGTCTTAGGGGCTGTTTTATGACTCTTACCCCATGGAAGCCTTCTGAACCTCAATGGCTTGGGTGAGGAGGTCACAGTGGGGAGTGGGCGTGGAGTTTTGGGCTTGGGAGATTTCAGTCTGGGTCCCACCGTGTGCCAACAAGTGACTTTGCACAAGTGCCCACCCTCTCAGAGCCTCAGAGGCCACCTCTGTGAAATTGGGTCCCAGGCACCAATGTCACACGGTTGGTGTATGACCATGCACTGCAGGAGTTGACTTAATGATTGGGACAGAAGTAAACCTGCAGTCAGTTGACATGTGACTGTGCGACTGGTAATGCCTGATTCAGCCAGCCCTGCCATGCCCTTCCTAGCCCACTCCAGTCCCCCTGTATTGGCAGAGCTTTGAGAACTAGTTGGCTGTTTTAGCCGAAAACCTGTGATCTGGCCCCCGCCCTCACCTGGCTCACGGCTTGATCCTCGGGCCAGGGCTGCTGAGGCCTCCTGGGCCTCGGCCTCTGGAGCTGAGAAGCTGTTGGATTTCTAAGTCTCCGGGGGTGTTTGCAGCAAGGATTTCCTTACTCAGTTTTCTTCTTTTCTAGTAGCAAATATTTAGTCTCCCTGTTTTTACCAGGTAATTGCAAGGGTTACTGCAACACTGTTGCCTTCGGAGAATCCAGGGGAGAGGTGGGCAGGGAAGCAAATGGCTGCAGTGATGCATGAGGTGGGCTCCTGGCCCACGCTGAGGCCCCAGACCCAGAACATGGGACAGGATGGAGAGGCTGGCTGGGAACCACAGCTCCAAGGTTGAGGAAGGTGTCCACCTCTGAGCCCTGGAAGGGGGTCCAGGGAAGGAAGGGAGGGAGGGAGGAAGGGAGGGGCGAAGGCAGCAGGTGTTGGGGGTGGAGGTGGGGACCCGCTGGTCCCAGAAGTGAGACGCAGCAGCATGTCACAGCTGTGCAGAGCGTCCGCGTCTCTGAGACGCTGGTCTCGCTGGCCCCTGTGACGCTGGCCCGTAACCGCGCTCGCTCTCCCTGCAGCCGGTGATGAACAACGACAAGCACTGTTTCGAGTGCTACGGCTACGACATCATCATAGACGACAGGCTGAAGCCCTGGCTGATTGAGGTAACTCCCCCACAGGCCTCCCCGGGGCCACTGCCCGGCTTCTGGCTCGGCCGCCCCCCAGCCTAATGTTCCTCAGGCCGGTGGCAGGACTGGGGCGTCCGATGAGTTTTGACAACGTAACAGGGACAGATGTTCAGGTTTGTCCATTTGCTGATGGTTGAAAACGAGCCCATTCTGGACCTCTCACTTCCGGTGAGCCCACCACAGAAGGAGCTCGGTGGCCCTGGCGCCGCCAATGCTCCACATCTGCTCAGAGGCTCTGCCTTGTCCTTCTGGGGGACGTCATTCCTTTTCAGGAAGGGAGCTCACCAACCCGGAAGCCCTTGGGAAGTTTGGCATACCACCCAGAGATAAGGAACCTTATCTTCTTTGGACGAAGGCAGAGTTTGGAAGTGGATTCGTCTTCCTGTTTCAAGGCATAGACGGGATATAGTGGCGGCTGTTGTAGAAAGCTCTAGAAATGGCGCGGTGTATACACCCTTTTCCTGTGGCAAGTCTGGGTGACTGCGTCCACATAGTGGGCACTGGCGCAGCCACTGAGGCCCAGATGTGGAACCCACCTTGCAGGGTTGCCCTGCTTTGCTCTGCAGCTGGGAGGAGTTCAGGCTTCTGAGCCGACGCGGGTGGATCCGCCGTCAGAATGGAGGCCGTCCGTCCGTCCTGTTAGTGCATCTCCCGTGTGTACCTCTGATCACCATGTGTTCTCACCACACTCACAGAAAGGTGCGCGGTGCGGACCCTTTAGCTCAGTCCCATTTTGAGCCAGGAAAGCCATGTCTCAAGAACAAGTTGTGGTGAGTGGCCCCTTGTAGGGAAAGTCAGCAGGAACCCTGCAGGAAGCACTGTATTTATCAGCGCGAACTGTGTTCCATAACAGTGTTTTCCAAGTCACTGGTGATACTGCCAAAGGGGTGTGTGTGTGTGTGTGTGTGTGTGTGTGTGTGTGTGTGTGTAGGTGGGGGAGGGGTGTGGAGAGAGAGAGATATCCATATACAGATAGATATTAATAAAATGTTTTCTCCCATCTTAAACAGAGGAACTTGAATGGAAGTCAAGCTTTCCTTGATGCACTAAGCTCTTAATTGGGACTATTACTTCTACCATAATAACATCTTAATTTCAGCATATTTATAATAAGAATTAGAGTCTTATGACGTGGTAGGAGTCTCAGGGGCACCCGAGGCCCATGCACACTGTGCCCCGTGCACATTTGATGCCCCGCCAGCAGCACAGGACACACTGGCGATCTGGGGGGAACCTGAGCAACTTACAGATCTGCTCCCTCTGCTCCCATGGCCTCAGGGAAACGTCTCGCCAAGGTCATTCCAACTGTGCCTAAAGTAAGAGTAACTAGGTGGTGATTGAGGGCCTGTGGGACTCGCCACAGAGTAAACGTCTGCATTTAACGCGTGGGTTTTGTGACTTTGCTTAGCTGCTCAGAGGCCTTATGGTATGCCTTCCCATTTGTTGGTGGGCTCTTCATTTGGGTCAGGTTATTGCTTTATTAGTGAGCAAATAACTCTCTTAGCAAAAAAGGGGGCCCGTTGCCTTTTACTTCCACCCCCCGATGCTATGTGTTCAGGGTCATTTGGTTCACTAGTTCTGGCAAAGCTCTGGGTGGCTTTTGGTGCTCAGACTGAGCTCATCACACGGTAAATAATGACGTTATGTTTGTGGTACAGCTTGACCTAAATTTTTATTTGTGTGATGACCGATTTGTAGCTCAGAACCCCAGTCCTGTCTTTAAATATTATTTCTAGTTCCTCGAACAGCTAATAAAAGTCGATCACAAACTGCTTCCTAAATAAAGTACCCTGAAGACGTTAGATATTAACGTCATAGGATGATGACATTACCTGAACGCATGGTAGCCTTCTGCAGCGCACGTTTCATTCCAAAGCAGTGACTGATACAAGTGACGGACGCGGTTTCTTTCCTCGCAGGTGAACGCGTCCCCATCACTCACTTCCAGCACCGCCAACGATCGAATCCTTAAGTATAACCTGATTAATGACACCCTCAATATCGCGGTCCCTAATGGCGAAATTCCAGACTGTAAATGGAACAAGTCACCCCCAAAGGAAGTTCTTGGCAATTACGAAATTCTGTAAGTTTGCGTGTGACTGTGCCGTCATCCCTGTGTGTCTCCAACTGAGGGGTGCCAAGGCCCAACTGGGGTTTTCTGGGTATATGTGGGCAGAGTATTTCATGTATTCATGATATGGGCTAGGAAAGTGTTTGGGTGCGAAACCAGGCCTTTACTGGTCCGTTGCTTAGTAAATATTAATGAAGCACTTGCCACATGCCAGGCACCAGGTGAGCTTCTGGGACAGTGGCTGCAGGAGACATCATGGCTTATCCTCACGCAGGTCACTGTTGGGCGGAGAGGCCTGGTGCTACCACTTAGACTTGTGTGACATTGCAGAACTCTGCAGCACTTTGAGCCTCAGTTTGTACACCTTTTGAATGGGATTATACGCTCTTTCTTACAGAGTTGGGAAGAAATGGTAATAGGTAACATTTAGGGCTCACCACATGCCAGAAACTGCTGAGTGCTGTACACACATTGTCACGTTTTGTTTCCCCAGCAGCCTTATGCGATAAGTGTTATCATTAGCTCCATTTGACTGATGCAGAAACAAAGGCTTGGAGAGGTTAAGTCACACGTTGGTAGTGACAAAGTGGGAGCCGAGTGAGTGCCCATCAGGCTGGCAGTGGTTGAACAAAGTATGCGTCGTTCCTACCGCAGACTTGGCAGCTGTTAGACAGATGGGCCTGTGGCTCTGCTGCGGGGCCTGAGGCGGCAGGACAGCTTGTTGCAGAAAGGGGCGGAGCTTATAATCCTTGTGAAACAGGCAGTGACCTCAGCACCCGTCGTGGGACCTGTGTGGTGGCTTATCAGAAGTGTGGAAGGACATGTACTGGGTTGTCAGCACGATGCCACTGCTGTGGGGTGTGAAAGGGGAGCCAAAGAAAAGAGGAAAAGATGGCACCCCGAACTGAGCGCCTGTATGTGTTAGCATCGCACCACACGCTTCTGTAACAGTAAAGACCTGTGTTTAGTTTGCATTCTTAAGAAACAAAGGGTGAACTAGTTAGTGAACTTTACACACACGCACGCACGCACGCATGCACACACGCATGCACACAGAGCCCAGGCTCACAGCTGTCAGCAGGGGTTAGGACTTGAGCCCACAGCCCACGCCTGGCTGCCCTGTCCCCATTCCTCTGACTGAGGAAGGCTGCAGTGCAGAGCTAAGCACTTCCTTCAGGACTCGCTCCCCCACTGCTTCACATTTCCTCAAAGTCAAGAAGCCCATTTTTGGCCTATAGCTGTGGTCTCTGGCAGCAGTTGGTGCTGCTGTTAGGGGAGGGGCCGGAGGACCTGGGGAGGGGAGGGGGGACCTGGGGAGTGGGGGGGACCTGGGGAGGGAGGCGGACCTGGGGAGGGAGGGGGGACCTGGGGAGGGGAGGGGGACCTGGGGAGGGAGGGGGACCTGGGGGGAGGGGGCCTGGGGGGGAGGGGGGACCTGGGGAGTGGGGGGACCTGGGGAGGGGAGGCGGACCTGGGGAGGGAGGGGGGACCTGGGGAGGGAGGCGGACCTGGGGAGGGAGGGGGGACCTGGGGAGGGGAGGGGGGGACCTGGGGAGGGAGGGGGACCTGGGGGGAGGGGGCCTGGGGGGGAGGGGGGACCTGGGGAGTGGGGGGACCTGGGGAGAGGAGGGGGGACCTGGGGAGAGGAGGGGGACCTGGGGGGAGAGGGACCTGGGGAGGGAGGGGGGACCTGGGGAGGGGAGGGGGGGACCTGGGGAGGGGAGGGGGACCTGGGGGGGAGGGGGGACCTGGGGAGTGGGGGGACCTGGGGAGGGGAGGCGGACCTGGGGAGGGAGGGGGGACCTGGGGAGTGGGGGGACCTGGGGAGGGAGGGGGACCTAGGGAGGGGAGGGGGTTCTGGGGAGGGGAGGGGGTACCTGGGGAGTGGGGGGGGGCCCCTGCGGGGTGCAGTTTAACTTGCCCAAGTCACACTGCTGGCCCTGGCATCCACAAATAGGTGCTCTTGCTGCTGTTCTGGCGTTCGAGCCACAGGCCTGGCACTGCGTCTGCTCCCTCCAGGGCAGTCCAGGGCAGCTCTGCCTTTATAGCGGTTGAAGGGCCGTCCTGAATGCAGACAGGGACCGGCCTCTGCCTGCCTGCTGTTAGGAGGGCGCTGACAGCATCCTGTCTGATTACCCGCTGTAATTAGCTCCGTTAGTGGCCACACCATCCCTGGGCACAGCCCACCCCAGAAGCAGCTGCTTGCCAAGTGCTCAGTTCTGTTTGTTTCGTGTTGTTAAGCTGCACAGACCAGCAAAATGCTGAATGAAACTGGTGCCCATGTGTGGGTCTTCCCTCCATGCAGCACATTCTTACTGCACACCCGCTCCCAGGAAGGAGGTGCTGGGGGTGCCCGTGAACCCGGCGGGGTGGGGCGCTCCAGCCCTTCAGTCGCCCATGGAGACACAGAACAGGCAATAGAGTGATAACATGAACGGGGAGCCTGGGGGCGCTAGCGTCTCAGGGTGGGAGAGGCCAGGGAGGCTTCTTGGGAGAAAGTTCCACAGGCAGAGCCTTCAGTATCCCAGGGAGGCCGCCCTCCAGCATCGTCTCTCCTCAGTGAGAGGGCCCACGTGTTGTCTTCCTGACATCTCCATCCAGACAGAGGGAAACCCTGTACACCTGCCACATGGAGAACAGTCAGCCAACTGGCCTTCCTCCCTCCCCTTCCTGCCCCCAGTTTGCCACCCGAAGCACAACGCAGAAATGACGTTCAGGGGCAGACCGGTTGGCTTCGTTGGTTAGACCGCAGTGCAGAAATTACGTTGTTCTGCCTCAGACGTTTCTATCCCACCCTGCACTCAACCCGCAGATTGATTCTGGGAGTAAACCTATCACAGAAAGACCCCTTTGCAGATATCAGGGAAATTCAGCGGGTGCCGTATAGCAGCGTCTTAGTACCCTTTACGTTTGCTGTGCATGTGCACATAACAGGGTCCTCAGCCAAGACGTGGTCAGCAGCACACGACACCTATGAACGTACTTCATTAGCGAACAGAAAGTTTTCATACTCTGATCTGCACGGCAAAAAGGCCCAATTAGGACCCTGAAGCCTGGGCCTTTATATAATCCTCCATCTTTATTTAAAGCACACGCACCAGCTGTGTGACCTTAGGACACTGAGTAGGCCTCTCTGAGCCCGTTTCCTCAAATAGGAAGTAGGGATCATGAGGGTGATGTGAAGTCACCGTGGGGAAAGGAGACCCTATCCAGCAGAGCCCATGCAGTGCAGGGCCTGTAACAGGTGTGGTGGCACTTCACAGCCCTCAGGGGACCCGTGAGGGGGCCCCACCGCCATGAAAGAGGCCAGGGGCCAACCACATGCTGTAACTGGTTGGGACACTGACGTTCCAGGCCGCTTCTTTCTGCAGTGGGAGCCCAGGCTGTACCTCCTACCCAGGCCATCCCTTGGTACTGCGCAGGCCTGATGCGTACACGTTTGTGGGGAGGGTGGCTGGTGGAGGCTGGCACTGGCCTTCCTTGTGAGCAATCTGCTGACTCCCCCTGTCCTGGCCCCCTCCTCTCACACCCCCTGTTCCCTATCTGAAGTGGGGTCAGTCACACCTGCTCCTCAGGTGCTGAGTAAGAATTGCCGTCCTCTGTCCTCTCCCACACTACCCTGGTGTCATTCATGTTTCCTTTGGGGTCATTTCAAATTCCATCTGATGGCCAGTGTAAAATGTCAGCTGCAGGGGTTGGGGACTGTCCCCAGTAACAATTTAAAAAGGTTGTACCCATGCCCTGTGGCATCCGGTGGTGGTTAGTGGGTTGCCAAGGCCGCCTGGTGGGCAGGTGAGTCGGTGGCATGGGCGGGGGGCGGCGGGGTAAGCATCCAGCTGCTTCTCCAGGTCACTGCAGCCCAATGGCTGTGCTTGGCGCCAAATCCTGGAGATATTGTTTCTTTGTTTCTGTGTCTGTAGGTACGATGAAGAGCTGGCACAGGGGGACGGGGCTGACCGAGAGCTGAGAAGTCGCTCAGGCCAATTGCTAGGGTCCAAAGGGGGCCGGTCGAGAGACTCGGGGAGAACTGTGCTC
The DNA here is from genome assembly GCF_057876585.1 of Rhinolophus sinicus. NCBI lineage: Eukaryota > Metazoa > Chordata > Mammalia > Chiroptera > Rhinolophidae > Rhinolophus > Rhinolophus sinicus. Next base: position 7,193,489 of record NC_142501.1, read on the forward strand.
ACCACCTGGAAGTGACCGCCAGCTACAGTAAGGCTCCAGCCTGGACCCTTCCAGAACCGCTCACTGCACCCGGGCCCTCACTAAAGACCTAGGAGGATTTTGAAATTTCCTTTTTCTAGAGTTTTTTTCCTTTCCTAAGTCTAAATAAATAAAGACACTTCTTTGGAAGGCTAAGGAGTCTATTCCTAGGAAAACACTGTTTCCCCTTTGCTCTCACAATACTTCTGAGACCAGATGTGTGGGGATTTTTCCCACACCCAGCAATTCTGTATTCTAAGCCGGTTCTGGGTGGCCTGCAATTAATTTCAGTTCTGACACTATCAACCTGGAGATGGCAGCAGATCCCACAGCAGAAGGGCTCAGTCCTACAAGGCTGCCCCCAACTCATGATTTTAGATGCCAATCGCAAGTCCAGGCAGTTGCTTGTGCTTCTGACCAACTGGCTATAGATGCTCGGTTCCCATGACCCTCTCGAGGGTTGGATTACTTTGCTCGAGTGGCTTACGGAACTCAGGAAAAGCTGGCTTACCAGATCATTGGTTTCTAATAAAGGACACAACTCAGGAATAGCCAGATGGCAGAGATGCTTAGGGCAAAGTTTGGGGGTTGGGGGCGGAGCTTCCATGCCCTCCCCAGGTGCATCATTCTCCCAGGTCCTCCACGTGGTCAGCAACCTGGGAGCCCTCTGAATTCCATAGTTAGAATTCCATACTTTGGGATATTTCTGGAGGCTTCATTACATAATCGTTATGGATTAAATCGTTGGCCATTGGCAATTGATTCAGCCTCCAGCCCAGCTCCCTTCCCTGGATATTGGGGGTGGGCCTGAAAATGCCAACCCTGTGGTCACGTGGTGTGTTCCCCTGGCAACTAGCCCCCATCTGAAGCTGTCCAGGAACCCCCGCACCAGTCAATTATTAGTACAAACTCTGGTGCTGTTGTAAGGGGCTTGTTATGAGTGACACCCATTTTCTCCCATATGTGCTGGAGCTATTTCAGGAGCCAGAAACAAAACTAGATATTATAACAAAAAGATGCCCCAGAGCTCTTAGAAAGGAAATTACAAAGGTTTTATGTACCAGGAATGATGAAGAGCAAATACGTATTTCTTACTATAAATCAATATCACAGTCCATTTCGTTAGGGCTGAAAGAACTGACTCACGAAAGTATAAAATGACCAGCAGAAAGTAACCACTGCAGCATGTGACTCAGTTTAAGGTATAAACATTTTGTAAACGTTTGCACTGAAAGCAAAACCTGGATGTCTTACAGAATCATGCTGCTTGTGAGAAAGCAGGATTTTTAATCTGATGACTAATTTGGTTTCATTCCTTTTTGACTGTGGTTTTGAGGAAAACGGGCAATTTGGAACATTCCTGAGCAATTTGTCTTTACAGAGGCCTTTATCTAGGTGTTCTCTCTCAGAAGAGCCTGACCTGTGTTGCTTAGGTTTTGTAGGTGAGTCACGCGGCCAGATGAGCCCAGACGGTTCCTGCTGTGTGGCTTGTGTGACGTCGGCATCTGGGTTTGCTGCAGAAGAGGTACGCGCTGTTGGCAGCCACCAGCGGGGTGGGGGGGATGGGACAAGCTCTCGATGTGTGTTTACACAAAGCCACCCTGGACATTGGTGATTCACAGAAAAATCTGGGAGGAAACCCCAGTTGGTTGGGCAGAGTGACTGGTGCGTCCGAATCATCCTGAGATGGGTGTCACTGAGTGAGAGCCTGTACTGAGTTCATACTGTCACTCGATGATGCTTCATTCACTGTCTTTTTTTTTAAATTGGGGAATATTGGGGAACAGTGTGTTTTTCCAGGACCCATCAGTTCCAAGTCAAGGCATTGTTTTCACTCTAGTTGTGGAGGGCGCAGCCCACTGGCTCATGTGGGAATCAAACCGGCGACCTTGGTGTTATGAGCTCTGCGCTCTAACCACTGAGCCACCAGCCGCCCTTCATTCACTGTCATGAATTGATCTTTAAAACTCCCCACCTATTTTTTGTGATAATATTAGCAGTGGGATTTTGTTCTCCCAGTATTACCCTGAGGACACACTTCAGGTAGAGGTCTTTCCCATACCCACGTGTGAGCGTGTGTCACGTTTACACAGCATGCGTGTGTATGCGTGTGCGCACACGCTCACATCTGTTTAATGTCTCACTGTCAGTTAGGGAAACGGTCCTTTTAAATGGATGTGGTACAATATAAAGTGAGAGAAGCATAATATGAATCGTATTTAGCCAGAATCCAAGTAAATTGTAGTTTGGGGGGATTTGTCCGCTGTGATCACTTTAAGCCTGAAATTGTTTCAACTCATTGATCTGATTGGTAAGTGCCTTTCGTGCGTTCCTTGATGCTTGGGCCTGTTGTTGATGGCAGGTGTGGCTCGGAGTCTCTGAGTCAGACGTGCGCTTGACGCCTGGCTTTGCCATTTATTAGTTTGTCCCAAGGCTGTCAATGGCTCTTTGGACCTTTGCTTCCTGGTATAGAACAAGAGGATTCATTATATTTGCCTCAGAGTGAGGTGGTCAGTTTGCCGCCGACCAGGTTGCTAGGTGACAACAAGTGTCTGCTAAATAGATTTGTGTCAAATATTGACTGTGCCATTAGTGATGTCATGTTCTGGGGCAGATGCTTCCTCTGAGCACTTCCAGAACACACATGGGTAGGAAAGGTGCGGAGTCCGAAGCAGGCCTTGGAAAGCTGTGGGCTTGTAAACAGACCGCTCGGCACTCCCGCAGGATGACAATTTCTGTTTTCTTATCAACTCCCATTATTTGTTATCCTTTTGATGGGGGGGTGGGGGAGTCCCCGGAGTCTGAGGGTTGCACCCCCTGGTCATTTTCACAATGGCTCCTTTTGTTTGATTTGTTTGATTTTTTCCCCAGAGTAGACTCATCATTTTCCTGCTTCCTGAACGGGCTGCTCCCCCAGTACTGCTTGGTTGGTGCTCAAGCAGGGAATGAAGGTGTCTTCCTCCATGCCCCTCCCCCCAGCCCAGTAGTCCCCAAGCCTGGTGGCAGGCTCCTCGCTCAGCCTCCCGCCTGGCCCACTGCTGGAGCCCCCACCAGTCTCAGCCTGTAGCTCTGTCACATCCGACTGGAATCCGCCTCCGGCCAGCGGGATTTTTCTGACTCGTGGCCATTTCCTTCCTCCCCACCCACAGTGGTGCCTCAGTGCGCTGCACAAAGCCTGCCGTCCTTGAAGACCCTCCACACACACTGTGCACCAGCCCCAAACTTACCTGACTTTTCTCTGCCCACATCACACTTTCCCCAGGAGACTGGCAAGTCCCACCCTCCCTCCAAGTCCCATTCCCAGCTCTGTTGTCCCTCCCTGGGGTGGTGCTTCCCCTGAGCTGCCTGGTCGTTGGTCTTCCCGGCATCAAGCCCTCAGCCTCCCATGGTCCGGGGAGGCAGGCGAGGGGTCTGCTGCAGGGACCCTGGCCTCCTCACCTCTGGGCCCAGTGCCTGGCGCTGCTCACTGGCCAGCTACTCACAGGGCATCATCGAATATGAGCTGAGCCCGAGTGGAATGCCCTTGGGGTACTTCAGGGCCCTTTGGGAGGAAGCAGGAGTGCTATCCAATTTTGTTTCCTGCACATTTAGGAAAACGAGGTATTTTTTATGTGTTTTCTGATTTGTCCCAGCCTGAGCCAAATTGTGTCTCACATGCTCTTAAGTTAAAACTCCTGTGGTTCTGTGCCTGGGACTGTCCAGAGCGTGACATCTTGTGCTCACTCTTGCCATGGCTGTGGTGCTCCCTTGGCATGAGCCTGGGGACTGCAGTGTCCCCTGCAGGGGGCCACAGCCTCCCCCTGCCCACCACTTGTCCTGTCCTTTATTTTTTTGCTTTTTCAAGTTTAACTCTGATTTCTCTTACATAAAAATGCTGCGTGGTAGCCCCAGCCGGAGTCCGGGTTCTCTTCCTGGTTCCTCAGGTGGCCTTGACAGGACACTGAATTCCTGCATAAAGTCTCCTCTAGTGAGTCAGAGACAGAGAAGCTCAAGCTTGGATGGGGCTTGGCATGTGGCCGCTCAGCCCTGGCTGAGGTGTAGCAGGCCTCCCTGCCCACCAGCCGCGGCAGCTTCTTGGGCAGAGGGGGACCAGGCACGCCCTGCAGAGCCGTGGTGCCAGAGCCAGTGGGCACTTGCCGGTGGCCCTCCACACTGGGATGGTGGCAGCTTGGCCAGGATGGCAGCAGCAACTTCCTTGGAGCCCTTGACCCCCACTGAGTAGCTTCCAGGGCCAACCAGGGCTTTGAACCTGGCACTTGGTACCTATGCGGGGTATCACCCACAGAACCTGAGCCTTGAGGGACATCAGTGACTTTAGACTTCTTGGTATAGCGGGTTGAGTCATGTCCCCCCATTCCCCAAATTCATGCCTACCCGGAACCTCAGAAGGTAAACTTATTTAGAAATCGGGTCTTTGCAGGTGTAATCAGTTAAGGATCTCGAGGTGAGGTCATGTCACAGTTAGAGTGGCCCCCTGTTTTGTACTGGTCTCAGCTGTCAACAACCAGTGCTGTGGCTAGACCAGCCATTGTGGTCCTTACTGTGGTTGCAAGACACCCTTCAGCAATAACCATCAGGGAGCTTTGAAAAGATGCAGGTGTACTACTTACAAGACGTGGAAATTATGTGGGGCCACACAGCAAAGTGGGAGAGGGTACATAAGCCTGTTGTTCTGCTTTTACTGGGTGGAGGCTGGGGGCCTAAAGTTTTGTGGGCTCACTCTTTATTGGTGAATTTAAAACATAAGAGCAGTGTCATGCAGGGTGGCATGTGGGGGTTTCAGCTCCCGCTCCCCACATAAGAACGCAGGACATGGTGAGACCAAAAGGAACACCCACGGAGCCATAGATAGGGGAGTCACACCACTATATTCTCGCTGGCGGCTGGGTTGGAGGCACAGGAAGCAGGAGCCACACTATCTGCAACCTGCTCTCCGCTTCTCTGCCAACCAACCTCACTTGCTAGCTGCAATCCGCCGTGCTAACTGCAATCCGCTCTCGCTAGCTCAGCCACCATCTTCTTGCTAGCCCCCATTTGCTGCTAGCGTAGTCACGGCAGTTATATTAGTGGCCAATGGCTCACTGGTTACAGCTGACGGCCAACTAGCCAGAGCTGATGGCCACCCAATCACAGTTGATGGCCATTTACTACCTGAGCCAGCACCTTTCCACTTGAGGCCGAGAGCCTGGAAACTGCACTCCTGGCTCTGTCCCCACAAGCAGGCAGCCCAATGGTCAGTCATTGAAATCAACCCAGATCTCTAAAACAGGAACCTCAGTGGGGGAGGTGGCCTGGCTCTTTACCTAGTCACGTGGCAGGAGGTGTGTTTATTGGCCAGTAGATGCCTCTTTGACATGGATGTCAATCAAAGCTTGAGTCAGGCACTTGCATTACAAAGAAGGGAGAAACAAAAAAGCAGCCTGTCAGGGCTCACACAGCAGCCCTGACTCTACTGACTGGTGTCCTCGTCAGAAGAGGAGAGGATGGGGCAGTCCAAGGAGAAGGCCAAGGGAAAACAGAGGCAGAGATTGGACAGATGTTGCCCCATGCTAAGGAAGCCACTCACCGGGTCGCTGGATGAGAGGCAGGAAGGGATTCTCCCCTGGAAGGAACCAACCCTGAGGACACCTTGATTTTAGATTCTGGCCTCCAAAACGGTGAGAGAATCCATTTCTGTTGTTTTAAGCCACCCAGTCTATGGTCGTTTGTTACAGCAGCCTAACAGAGTGGGCAAGGAGAGCTCCAGTGAATGGGCCCTGGACCCGGTGGCTCATGGGGACAGGTGACACACCTTGTTCTCAGTTTGCCTCCATGGCCCCGGTCCACAGCCCTGCCCTGCTGCACAGTGAAGCCCCCGTGGCTGGGGGTGCTTGTGGGGGGCCTCGCAGCGGGCACTTGGAGGAGAGTCACATTTTGTGCGTCTGTCTTCCCAGGTCACAGACTCCCGCTTCTTCCCCACCCGATTGCCCAGCCCAGCTGTGGTGTTGCCTCTTGGTTATTACTCTTTACCTAAGCATACTACTAAGGTCAGATGCTTCGGAGCAAGCCAGCGTTTTCTGGGGTTTCTTAGTAATGCGATCACTTTGCATAAATATAATTGCTGACGTAGGTTGTGAGTGACTCCTTCGCTCAAATGACAGTAAAAATCATGTAAATGGAGCCACTTTAAGATGGAGTCAGAGCTGCTATCCCAGAGGAACCGCCTTGCCGGTCTTATGCCTCCAGCCTTGGAATGTTCAAACGGGGCAAAATAACCTTTGGATGGGGCCGAAAGCAACGCAGTGCCCCAAAGAACTGTTCGCAAAGGTGACAAGAAAGCAGGTGTTTTGAGTACCGGGCTGATGACTCCTGGACTGAAAATGAAAAATGTTTAGAATTAGCGTCACTATGTTAGTTTATTGCATCTATAGAAATGCCTTCCTTCGAAGGATGTCATTGTTCCCCTTCCCTTTTTTTTTTTTTTTAAGATTTTATTGGGGAAGGGGAACAGGACTTTATTGGGGAACAGTGTGTACTTCAGGACTTTTTTCCAAGTCGTTGTCCTTTCAATCTTAGTTGTGGAGGGCGCAGCTCAGCTCCAGGTCCAGTTGCCATTGCTAGTTGCAGGGGGTGCAGCCCACCATCCCTTGCGGGAGTCAAACCAGCAACCTTGTGGTTGAGAGGACGCGCTCCAACCAACTGAGCCATCTGGGAGGCAGCTCAGCTCAAGGTGCCGTGTTCAATCTTAGTTGCAGGGGGCGGAGCCCACCATCCCTTGTGGGACTCGAGGAGTTGAACCGGCAGCCTTGTGGTTGAGAGCCCACTGGCCCATGTTCACCTTCCCTTTCTTATACATGTAATACCTCTTTACCTTGGCCCCCTAATCGGATCACTATTTGGGTTTCTGCCCGAATCAGTGTTTCCCAAATAGCTATTCTGTTTTGATCTCCAATAAAGGTGTGTTGCCTCTCACTTTGGCCTTTTAGGTTATCAACAGTAATGGTGGTGACGTGATGTCCGCAGCTGGTACAAGTCCACATGCACTGGTGCTTTTGGGTCTCTAGTGTCTGGTTCAGAGCCATTCTCTCCCTCACTATTTCATTCCAGTCGGAACCGGCCTTGATTTTTGTCTCCTGAATGGTTCTCTGTCACCCCTCCCCCTCATTCCACCATCCCCCACATCGCACTGCACGAGCCCTTCCCTCCTCCCTGCTCCTCGAGCTGCCTTTCTGAAAAGCACATGTGACTGTGACAAGGTCAGGTGCTGCTGCTAGAAGGCCTCCTGGGGAGCGAAAGGGAGGGTCTGTCTCTTGCTGGGGTCTCTCCCGCGTGGCTGAGGACTGGGCAGGCCTGGCCATCTCAGCTCTTCCTGGGGGCCCAATTCCCATTCTGGCTGGAACAGTGCCCTGGACTGGCCTGAGCTCCCAGTGTGCCTGCCACCCACCTCTCCACAGAGCAGGGTCTGTGACCGCCCCTTCACCTGTCCACAGACAGCCAGCCGTCAGGTGGTAAGGGGTGAGGAAAAGACATCTTCAAAGGTGTCTGCAGAGGCACAAGGGGCTGTTCCAGCTGGAGAGACCATGACTGGGGCCTTCTGTCCTCTGACATTGTCCCCCAGGAGGAGAAGGCAGCCCTGACAGCCAGGAGCAGGCCTGGCCCTGACAGCTGGGTGTTCTCCGGTGGACCGTGAACATGGACAAAGCATGGGCATCGTCCAGGCCACAAAAATGACCACAGCTCCCCGGTCCTGGCTACTGGGGTGCCTGCGCCTCACCAATCGCAGCCGTAGCCGCAGCCGCAGCCCGCCCAGGCTCCCCTCCCTGAAGGTTTATGAAGACACCTGATCACAGAAGAGCGCCCTTCCTGAGAGCATCCAATCCAGAGTGAAACCCACCTCCTGCGGCCCGCCCATGCCTCCCAGCACCCCATAATAAGTCCTCTCTAACACCCTCTTATGAGCGTTCAGGGCTCCTAGGCAATGAGCCACCCCCCTCCCTGTTCACCCACAGGGATGCTCCTGGCGGTCTTTGCGGGGAGAACATGAGGATGTGAGAATCTAATGATTTAACACGGAAAGTTTCACTAGTTTTGACATGGCTGAGTTTTAAGATCGACTTTTCCCCCCAAGGTCGGCAGAGGCCCTGTTAAATCTTGGATAACAGGAAACACATTTTTCTCCTCAGTCGGGGCTGCAAGGGGTGAGTGGGGAACCTGTAACAGAAGGGGGAGGCTGGCCCTGGGCGGCGCGCGTCCCAGCGCAGGGACACGCCACGTTGCTCCCCCACCCCTTACGGTGAGGTCCGGGGAGAACCCAGCTTCGGTGCTGCTGGGACAAAGGCGTAGTTATTTAACTTTTACAGATTACATTTCCCATAAAGCCTTAAGGGCCTACTAAATTAAAAAAAAAAAAAAAAATCCCAGCACCTAATTTGCGAGCCCCTGGATGCTGCCCCGGCCTTCATGGGTGGGGGGATGAGGGCCCCCCAAGGTCACACTGCTGTTGAAGGGCAGAAGTTGCATTGGGACCTAGTGCACGTGACTTCCCACGGGGCTCTTCCCAGGGCAGGGTGTGGCCTCCGCTAGGACAGGCAGGAATCACCAGGTCACTATGGCAACAGGACCTTATCCAGGGATTGAAATGGGAGATTCTGAAATCGACAGATATTGGCTGTCACTAAGCCATAGATAAGGTTTGGGAGATTGGAAGAACACAAGGGTGACCATGGGGGGTAATGGGACAAGGACAGCATCAGGCATCGGAACACCTGGCCCTCTCCCTGCCCTGCTGCTTGCTTGTTGTGTGAATGCAAACAAGTTACTTAGCCTCTCTGAGCTTTGTGTCCTCATGTGCCAGGTGATTGTAACCTGTGCTCTGCCTACCTCACATGGCCATTGTGAAGAAGGGCAGATAATGGTTGCAAAAGTGCCAAATCAGTATTAATCATTTTTGCTAAAACTTCTGTTTTAAGACCTGGTGCCTTCCCTCAAAGAGATGGTTAACTGTTTCTTATGAGGACAAGGCATATGCAGCAATGAGAGACAGCGTGGGCTCGATGCGATGGACAATACCGGGTCCAACAGTCGTGGGCCGGCCAGCTGGGTGATCTGGGGCGGCTTCTTCGAGTTGTGCCTCAAAGAATGAGTGGAAACTGCATAGAAGGCAGGGGAATTGGGGGGGGGGGGGGCGTAATTTCAGAAAGATGGTTCAGGGCCTGATTGGAAGGAGCTTGGATACCAGGTTAAAGAATTTGGATGAATTCCATAGGCACTAGGGAGCCATCGAATGTTTTTGAGGAGTAGAGTGACAAGATTGTGTTCTTAGAGATGTGACTGGGGGGTGAGCTCAGAGGAGGATCAAGGTGGGGGGGGCTGGAGGGAAGCACAGCCCTGACACCTGAGGATGTGAACTCAGGCAGGGGCTCTGAGGCTGCAGGATGGGGGTGGGGGCTGGCTTACTCGGCACCTGGGAGAGGGAGAGCTTCAGGGCCAGGAGCAATTCTCAGTTTCCCAGCAGGGAAGCTTTGTAAAAGGGGTTTGAGCCTTGAAAGTAAAATTAAATAATTAAACTTGGCAAAGTTGCCTTAACTAAAGTACTTTCCAGGAGCTGTTCAGTGAGGTCCTATTACTACATGGTTATGAAATTATACTGCTTTGATGGAATGACCAAATCGTGAGAAAGTCCCTGGTTTGCTTCAGTTCCTGAATCGCATGCTAGTTAAAATGAAATCAGAACTGGCAGGATAAGATTTAAAATAAGCCTCTAGAAAAGTTGACTTATAGGCAAACTGTTCTTCATCCACGTGTGTCCCCCGGCAGAAACCTCTCCCCGGCAGGCAGAATTCCCTGCTTTTCTGTTAAATCATGTACTGCTGAAGGAGCATCAGAAGTGGGTGCTGGTGGGCCGGCCGGGTGGCTCAGGTGGTTAGAGCTCCATGCTCCTAACTCCGAAGGCTGCTGGTTCGATTCCCACATGGGCCAGTGGGCTCTCAACCACAAGGTTGCCAGTTCAACTCCTTGAGTCCCACAAGGGATGGTGGGCTCTGCCCCCTGCAACTAAGATTGAACACAGCACCTTGAGCTGAGCTGTCGCTGAGCTCCCTGATGGCTCAGTTGGTTGGAGTGTGTCCTCTCAACCACAAGTTTGCTGGTTCGACTCCCGCAAGGGATGGTGGGCTGTGCCCTCTGCAACTAGGAAAAAAACGGCACTAGATCTGGAGCTGAGCTGTGCCCTCCACAACTAAGACTGAAAGGACAACAACTTGAAGCTGAACGTGATTGAAAGGACAACTTGACTTGGAAAAAAGGCCTGGAAGTACACTCTGTTCCCCAATAAAGTCCTGTTCCCCTTCCCTGATTAAAAAAAAAAAAAAAAAGTTAAAAAAAAGAAAAAGAAGTGGGTGCTGGTGCACAGCGGGGAACTAAGACAGGCAGTCTGCTTCCCACAGTTTGGTCTAGAGGAAAGCGAAAGGAACCATCTAGAGGGGAGGGAGAAGCTCCAGCTCCTTGCCTCTCCAGCCTCATCTCCCAGCACACTGTCCCGCTGCCCTTGCTTATTTTGCTGGAGCTACAGCCTTGCCTCAGGGCCTTTGCACTGGCGGCTGACCTAGAATTTTCATCTGCTGCTTCCAGGGAAGGGGAAGAGCCATTTCAGAGAATGGGGAGGAAAGAGAGCAGCGAGTATGATGGATCCTGAGGGCCGGCTACGGACAGGCCAGGCCAAGCTCCATGGTCCTAGAGAGAATTTTCTGTTCATTCCCAAAGGAGGGTGAGAAATGCTGTGACCTGGAGGGCGGGCCCCTGAAGTGGCCCCTCTGGTGGGAGCTGAGCGGGCCGGGTGGAGATGAACTGGGACAGGCAGCAAGAGAGGCCGGCACTCAGGGTTGTGTCCGGATTGATGCTGAGAAGATCAAGGAAGCAACATGATTTGCTCAGGGTACAGTTCAAGTGTATAATGATTTTTTTTTAAAAAAGCAAATGTACTGAGTTGTGCAACCATCAACAATCTAATTTTAGAACATTTCCATCACCCCAACCATTACACCGCAGCCCTACTCTCAGACCATGGCTACCAGTAATCTACTTTCTGGTTCTATAGATTGGTCTTTTTTTTTTTTGGACATTTCATATAATCGGAATCCTACAATGTGTGGGGCTTTTTTTTTTTGCATCTAGCTTCTTTCACTGAGCATGTTTTTGAGGTCTCGCATGTTGCAGCATGTATCAGCATCTCATTCCTTTTTATTCCACAATAGTATCTATCCTATGAACAGATACACCACATTTCACTTACCCGTTACCACGTTGATGGCATCTGAGTTGTTTTCACTCGTTAGCCATTGTGAGTAATGCTGCTATGAGCTTTGTGTACAAGTCTGTGTGTGGACAAAAGTTTCATTTGTCTCTTGGGTAGGTATCCAGGAGTGGAATTGCTGGGTCATGGGTAAATATATGTTTGACTTTTTAAGACACTGCCAAACTATTTTCCAAAGCAACTGCAGCATTTTACATTCCCACCAGCAGTAGGTATTTCTCCACATCGTTGCCCAAACTTGTTATCTGTCTTTTTAATTATAGGAATCCTTGTGGAGGTGAAGTGGCATCTCATTGTGGCTTTGATTGGATTTCCCTAATGACTAATGACGTTGAGCATCTTTTCACGTGCTTATTGGTCATTTCTATGTCTTCTTGGAGAAACCGTTTTAAAGGGGTGAATTTTCCACTGCTTGTAGGAGATTGTGACTTTTCTCTAATTCTATGGTGGAAGGTTTCATTGACTTTCCACAGAACCTTTGCTGATAGCGCATTTGTGTACACTGGTCTCTCTTTTTTCTTAAATTTGAGAATGTAAGTCAGATCATATCTGAAGTCAAACGCCCTCCGGAGGAGCCAGCCCTGGGACTTAGAATAAGCTCCAGCCTTATCTCTTACCACGCTGTCCCTCTGCGCTTGCTTATTTTACTGGAGCCACAGTGACCTTTGAGTGTGCCGTGCTCCTCCCTGCCTGCCTCAGGGCCTTGCACTGCCGGCCCGTTACCTGGAATTCTCTTCCCCTTCATCTTTGTGGGGCTGGGTCTCTTATGACCTTCTGTTTTCTTCAAAGCTTGCTCACTATCTGAAATGATCTTAGTCAGGTGTTCACTTGCTTTTTTTACACACTCCTCCACAAAGCCATTACATCCACGAGGGCTGCCCTGGGGTCTGCCTGGCACTGGTTCTGCACGTAGCAGGCGCTACATGACGACAGTTGAATGACTGACTGAAGGAATCTAAGGTGGCTACTTACGTGTGACCGTCCTCGCCCTTCACCTGTGTGGTTCCTGCTGCCCACCCAGGTCTTTGCCATCCATCCCCAGGCTGAGATAAGGAAGAACCTAAGGTCAGGTGGCATTCTGTCCTCATCCAGGGGCCCTGGATGGTCATTTGGTGAAGCATCACTGGACAGTGTGAGAGCCGCAGACACGGGGCACCTTGACAGATGCTGTGTGAGGAATGGTGGAAAATCTGAAAAAATTTAGTCTCAAGAAGAGAAGATTTAGGGGTGACCAAAGTATTTGAAAGCTGTTAGGTGAACAGGAATAATAGGTAATGGGGGGGGTTCAGAGGACAGAACCAAGAGCGGTGAGCAGAAGAAATGGGGAGGCACTTGTTGGTTTGGTTTGAGAAAGACCTTTCTGTTAGCGTTCGCTAGGTGTAGAGTGGTTCATCTTATGAGGTAGTGAGACTCCTGTCACAGGGAAAGTGTAAATCCTAGGGGCGTGGTGGAAAGGATATAGGATATGCCATGAAGAAGAAGGATGGAACAGGTGGCTTATCAGACCTTTTCACCTATGAGCGTCTGAGAATCGAAGGAAGTTATTACAACTTTCAGGGATGACCTAGAATTTTTATCTGGTCCTTCTGGAGAAGGGGAGGAACGTGAGCAGTGGGCATGTGAGTTGAGGCAGCCTGAGGGCTGGCCATAGGGACAGGCTGGGCCAAGCTCCATGGTCCTGAGACAGAATTTTCTGTTCACTTGCTGGTTCCTTGAGTATCCCTCCCCAGAGGGCAGGGACTTGTCTCATTCACTGCCTTGTCCCCAGCACCCAGCCTCTAGTAGGTGCTCAATAAACCTCTGACCTCAAAGCTCTGGAATCTGAGTCCCTGGGGATCACGCTGACTGGCTGTGTGATATCCAGTTGGCTCCTTCACCTCTCTGCGTGTCTCCTGAGTGTGTCTCCTGGGTGTGCATGGTGACGTGAGGGTGACAGCCATCTCTAGGTGTGTGGAGAGGAGCAGGGGCTGAGCTTGCAGACCTTGGTCCCCACCAGGGCTGGTTGCTTTCCTGCAGTTCTTAGCAGCCATGATCACACACGTGTGTATATATATATATATATATGTTTGTTGTTGGGTCCCACTGCCTCTATTCCCATTGTGCCAGCTTGCAGAGGAGGGCAGACCAGCTGGTGGGGCCAGAACATGGGCAAGTTCCAAGGGAGGGTGAGCTCGGGGCTGCCAGAGCCCTGGGCTGTTTGAAGGCTGAGTCACAGCCATAAAAACTGGGGGAGGGGATAACATGGTGACATGACACTCACTTCCCATGGGGAGGGTGCTGTGTCTCATGCCTCAAGGCAAATAAACCCAAACAGAAAGGCTTTGAGAAAGAAAGGAAACAGGACAAGTGGAAAATTTCAACGAGCAGCAGCCCGGGAATCCCTGCTGCTGGAAGCATCTGGAACACCAGCTCCCCACCCTACCCTGGCCCACCTGTCCCTTGGCCTGGAGCAGTTTTCCCACTTACAGGTGCAGTTGAACCCTCTTCCTAGCTGTCCACGCTCCCATCCCCACCTCAGTCCTGCTTGAAGACCACAGCTCGTGCTGTCTGGCAACCTGGCGTGCCCTTCCCCTCCTACTTCCGCCCGCTGAAATCCTGTCCAGTCCCAAGGTCCACCCGATTAAAACACCATGTCCTTAAGGCTTAAACCGTCTTCTGGCACAGCCCCTGCCACTCTGCCCTGCCTGTCCTTGACATTTCAGGCCTCGGTGGCAGCACCCGGCAGGTCAGTTGGTTGGTGCCCTCTCACCTCTCATTGAAGCGTCCTCCCTTCTCCCAGCGTGAATATGGTCTAATGGCCACGAACGTTTTCATCTAGCCCCACACATATTTACCCACGTTTCTCATAGGTGCTCTTTCTGTTCTCACAGTTCTGACACAAGAGGCAGCAAATACAAAACGGCTGTTCATTGAGAAAGGTACTTATTGCTCCTTGGTATTTACCCAGGCGAGGTGAGAACCTCCGTCCACACAAAAACCTGTGCACGGGTGTTCGTGGCAATTCTTCAGAATTGCCCAAACTTGGAACCCACCAAGAGGTTCTTTGATGGCTGACCGGATAAACTGGCACATCCAGGCAGAGAAATAGTATCAGAGATAAAAAGAAATGAGCTATCAAGCCACAGAAAGACGTGGAGGAACCTCTAATGCACGTGACTAAATGAAAGAAGCCAATCTGAAAAGGCTGCAGACTCTGTGACATCCTGGAAGAGGTGAAACTATGGAGACAGTGAAAGATCAGTGGTTACCCAGGGTCGGGCGTGGGGAGAAGGATGAACAGGCCGAGCTCAGAGCGTTTTCAGGGCTGCGAAACCACTCTGTGTGACACTTGTAATAGTGCACTTGTGACATTACACATTGGTCAGATGGGGCCTAATGCAAACAGGACTTCAGGTGATTGTAACGTGCAGATATCAGCTCATCGCAGGTAACTAAGGAGGCCCCTCACCAACATGGGCGTAAATAATGGGAAAGTGGGGGGAGGGAGGAACGTGGGGAGGACTCTGTACTTTCTTTTCTTTCAATAATTTTCAGTTTTCAATTATAGTTAGCATACAATATCTCTGTACTTTCTGATCAATTTTTCTGTAAACCTAAAACTGCTCTAAAAAATAAAAATTCTGCCACTCCTTTCTCTACAGCACTGACAATGTCCCTCCTTTGGAGACTGTGTCTCCCCTCTGTCATCCCTTTCTTTCTTCCCCAGGGGCAGGAGCGACAGGAAGAGCTCAAGAGGCTGAATTTCCTATCAGGCAGGTGCTGAGACGAGCAGGCTGAGGAGCTTACACGTCAAGGAATTGGTCAGCAAAGATTAATAGTTCTCAAGCTGCGGGTGGGGTGGCTGTGGGGACGCTGGGAGGCCTGGGTCAGGTCTAACACGGGATGGGGGCTTTCACGCTCACAAAGACCTGGGCGGACATAACATTATCCCTCACCCCCTTGAGCAAGATTTGTCACTTCTCTGAGCCTCACTTTTCTCATCTGTCAATTGGGAGGATAATTCCTATTTCATCGTTGGAAGAACTAGAGATACTGGCCAGTGAGTGACACGACTTCCGCTCTCCCTGTGCCCTCTCCACAGGGAGACTTGGAGTGGTGTGGAGTAGTGTCAAGGGCATGGCTGTGGAGCCAGACTAGAACTGTATGACCTTGGACAAGTCACTTTACCTCTCTGAGCCTTCGTTTCCCCAAGTGCAAAGTCAGGCTATTGTGAGGAAGCAGGAGTTGCTATAAATGAGTATAAACCTCCATCACAGGGCCAGTCACCATGAAAGGGAGTCATTTAGGTGGCAGCCATGATGATTACTGGGGGCTGGGAGAAGCCAGGGCTAGTTCAACCCCTTGGGCCCTGCCCATGAGCCCAGCACATGAGCTGTCCCAGTCGTTGCTCAGTGAAGGCTGTGACCGACTGCATGGATGAGCGAGTGGCGGCTGGCTCCCAGGCCGGTCCCAGGTCTGGGCACACAACAAGACTGCTGTGACCTGTAATTAACCCAGGTCAGGCTTGGCGGGCAGGCAGGCTGTGGGCTCTCCGGGTGCCCACATGATACTCCCCTCAGCCTCAATGAGTGCACGTGCTGCAATCTGAAACCGGAGCCACAGGCTGGAACCAGTTACACAGAGAATAGAGTTGTCACAACAGGAAGGGCGGGTTCAGAGCCTGCAGGAGGGACAGCAGGAGGGGGCCTCAGCCCAGCTCTCCAGCACCCCAGGCCACCCAGGAGCCGCCAGGACCCAGATGCAGAGAGGATGGCTACCGAGAGCTTGGCTGGGTGTTGGATTCAGCCCTAGCTGGCCGCCCCTGACCTTGGGCTTAAACTGTAAGGAGGGCTGTTTGCTCACGGCCTTTAGGAATCTGCCGGCCTCCACCTCAGGCCTGCAACCCTCCACTCCCGCTGCTCCCATTACCTGCCCCTCACACATGACCTTCCAAGTTTGCTTATCTTCAAGGATCTGCTCAAATCTGCATTTCTCAGCCACACTCCAGGACCCTCCAGTGCACTGCTGGGCCCCTCTCGTGCCCTGCTCACAGCCCGCCCCCACTAGCCCGACACTCAGAATGAGTCGCTCGCAGGTGGGGAAGGTGTAGTTTTCATTCACGCCTACCTTGGTACCCGACATCAAGCATCTGCTGTGTTACAGCGAGAGAGGGGGCTGGTGTAGGGAAAGCATGCTGGAGAAGAAGCCAGGAGGCTCAAGTTTGAGAGGGTCTCTGTCCCTGGTGGCTGGGAAACCTGGGGCAACAACCTGACTGCCCTGGGCCTCTGCTTCTTCCCCTTGGGAGGAGGGCAGGACTCACCTGCTCATCCTTTGGGGGCTTCTGGCTTTGATGCTTTGTGGTCCCAAATGCTCCCACAGCCTCCTTCTCCCAGTCTCCCACCCCTGCCGCACGCCCTGCCCAATACTGCACTTCAGTGCCAAACTGTCGCCCCTGTGGCTGTTATGCTGACCACGCATTCTGGTCCCCTGTTCATCATTCATGCACCTGAAGAAGAAAAGGAGTATTCCGCCATCACACGCACTTCTGAGCATCTGTCGTGGGGTGTTCACAGCTCTAGTTCAGATAATTCAAAACCATCTGTAACCCACCCTGGCAGCCTCTGGCGTGGATCTGTCATCTGCTGGCCAGACAGAGAGAGAAGAGAAAGTGGGTGGCTGTGGGCCGTCCACCAGGCAGAGGAGTTGCTTGAACTTGGCGTGGAGCTGGTCTTCCCCACCCCCTGCCCCCGGTGGGGCTGTTTGGATTGGAGAGTGGGTTCTGATGGGTCTCAGACTTGGTTGGAGTCTCCCGCAGAGGGAAGAGGGGACAGGGAGGCGAGGCGGAGCAGGAATGGAGCCTGGGAGCAGCAGAGGCTTGTGGGAGTGGGAAGGCAGGCAGCAGGGTGGAGCGACCTATGAGATGGAGAGATGGTGCCCACATACCTCCGTGGCTGATAACGCCCGCGAGCTGGACGCTAACCTGAGCCGGAAGTCCACCTCCCCTGAAACTCGTCCTCCGGAGCAGTGTCTCTTGGCTCTGCCCTTCTTGGATCAGGGAGTGCAAGAGAGGGTGAGGGTGAGGGTGAGGAAGTGGGGCCAGCATGTGACCTGGGACCTGCCAGGCATGTCCCCTGCTCACTCTCCCCTTTACAGACCAGGAGGTGGCTCTCATGAACATGTACAGGAGGGCGTGGGCCAACACCAGCACTGGTGAGCACCTACTGTGCGCCGGGCACTGTGCCAAGTGCTTTCATCCATGACTGCATTTAATTCCTCAACGGCCCCCCATCAAGTAGGGGTGAGCCATTGTTCCCCTGTCCCAGCAAGGACACTGAGGCCAAGAAGTGAGGTGACATGCTCAAAGCTGTAACCCTAAAACTGCTCAAGAGATAAAGTCTATTATAACAAAACCAAAAACAAAGCAAAAAAAGTCCTGAGGCTTTGACTGAGTCCTAGGTTTTCCTAATTGCTGGAAATAAAAACCCTTTTTAGCAGAAGATAAAACGGGGCCTGTGTCACTCAGGCTTCTCCTCCTCGTTTCTTCTGACACCAGGAAGTGACCGGGACCCAATTAGATATTTAACCAGAGAAATATCTGTGGAAGCCTGACTTCCACCTCTGCTGCTTCTAGTACTGCCGTGACGGTGACATTGAGCTACATGTAACCCTGGGCCCTGGGTGAGGAGAGGACCCAGGACCATCCCACCCTGAAGCCCCCTCCCCCGCCACCGGCAAAGCATGGATGCCCCAGAGGCCGGCCCTTGTCTGGTCTTTCACAGACAGTGACCCAAGTCAGGCACAGACATACACGGACAAAGATCCCTCCTGGCCAGCAGGACCTTTGGTGACAGCTGGTCTGGGATCCAAGAGCAGCCTTTGGTGGCTCCCCACTGTCTTCAATCGTGGTTTCAAATCCTCTTTGGTTTTAACTGTGGGACACTTTCTGTGACATCTTACATGTCAGCAATAGCAGTGTTTTATTGGTGTACATTTATTTTATAATGTAAGTATTGGTGTACAACTTCTTTTGTAAATTCATGTTTATTAACATTTACTTGTTATAAAGTGAACCAATAAGAGCAATGAATGCATATTTTGATGAATGCATATTTTGAGACTTGCAGTTTTTTAAAACAAAATTAGCTTCGGTATCTAATTTTATTTTATTTTTTTATACAAATTTTAATATGTCTAGAGCTGATATTCTTTTTTTAAAGTAATTTTATTGGGGAATATTGGGGAACAGTGTGTTTCTCCAGAGCCCATCAGCTCCAAGTTGTTGTCCTTCAATCTGGTTGTGGAGGGCGCAGCTCAGCTCCAAGTCCAGTTGCCATTTTCAATCTTTTGTTGCAGGGGGCACAGCCCACCATCCCATACGGGGATTGAAATGGCAACCTTGTTAAGAGCTTGCACTCTAACCAACTGAGCAATGTGGCCGCTCCTCTGGAAGCTCAGTGGCAGCTCGTTGTCTTCAATCTAGATGTGGAGGGCGGAGCAGCTCACTGGCCCATGTGGGAATCGAACAGGCAACCCTGTTATTCAGAGTTTGTGCTCTAAACCAAGTGAGACATCCGGCCGCCCCTATCTAATTTTATTTTGTATCAAGGAAATCTGGATTCATAGAAATAGTTGCATATGCTAACATTGTAAAACAAAACCTTGTTTTACAACCATAGGATGACCTTTAATTTATCTGATCCAGGAGCCGACAAAGGGTAAGATGAGACTTTGCCTTCAAAATGGAATCACTGTTGGCGCCAGGACTTCATCCTCCTGGATTTCAGGGACTCAAGGAAGGAGCTCCTGAGGGAGTTTCTATCTTTACCACAGGGTGGAAAATACTTTACAATGTATCACATAAAGTCTGGGCATGGTTAGTCTTCAAAGTTTTCAACTTTAATGTATCGGTTTTGTTGTTGACACTTGTTCCACTTTGGTACCAATGGTAACTCTGTAACCCTGAACCCCCCCAAATGAGCTTTTCAGCTTAAAAAAGTTAGAAATATCCTTCAGGAATAGTGCTTTCAAAATATATGAGGCATAAGAACCCATTGAGGAACTTGTGGAAAATGGGGTGATCCCAATGCAGGGTGTCCTGAAGATGCCCATTTTGGGAGACGCCATCCAGATGACGTGACCATCTGGCTGACTTTGGGCGGGAGCAGACTCTGGGCCCACATGTCTTACCCAGTGGCATTGTGTGGGATGTGGCACGGTGTGGCACCTGTGAGCGGGGCCATGTGCTTACTGGTACAATTTTACGTGAGCAGACGTGCGCAGGCCAGAATGGAACAAACAGAACAAAGCAAGAAAGGCTGGGGTAATTGCCTCATAATCAATGACACATTTATAAGGAATTCAGATCTTTATGCAACTTGGCAGGGGCGAGTTCATTCCAAGGTATATCCAGAAATGTGTTCCTCTGGCCTCAACAGTTAACACTTTGTTGTCTCCAATATTAACGGTGCACAGAACATGTTCTTGGGTCTTTTTTTTTAATCACAGATTTTAAAAAAGCAGTTTTACTTAAAAGCACTTAAAAATGCGTACGAGGGTCCTTGGACACACTCAACAACCACAGACTGTCTCAACTATATCCTAACAGCATCTCAGGTGTGATCTCAAGAACCCTCCAACTTGCCCCAAGCACTAGATTCTGTGATTATCCCCATTTCACAGTTGAGAGCACTGAGACCTGGAGTGGCCGAGCAACTTGCCAGCATCGCAGCTCAGCTGCCTTCCCCACCCTATTACCCCCCACTTCTCCTGTTTGCAATGCTCCAGCCAAGCGGAACCTTCCCCTCTCCTTGGAGAGCAGAATTTCTTGCCTCTGGGCCTTTGCTCCCATAATTTCCATCTACCTTGGCTCAGTTAGCTATCACTACCTTCAATATTGCTGCCCTCTTCCTGAGAGTTTCTCCTCCTCTGGGATCACTGCTGTCCCTTGGTGGGAGGTGAATTCTCTGTCTCTTCTAGACTCTGTGTCCTTGCAGAGTCTTCCCAGGAGCATGAGCAGGACCGAGCAGGACCCTGACCCCCTTCCCCACCAACCCTGCACATTGGAATTAATTATCCAGTGAATGTCTGTAACAGACTGATTTTTTTTCTTGAAAGAAGCATGTATATCACTGTATAAGAATATTTTACTAGCATTACAACTATATCTGGATTTTTTTTTTTTTTTGAGAATGTTTTGTTCTCTGTGAAAGTGTGTTTTAACCTGGGTTGTTGGTTGATCCTGGCTGCTTAATGGGAACTGGCTACTAAAGGACTAACCTGGTGGCCTTGGTTCCAGAGCCAGTAATGGGCACATTTTTGTGGGAGAGAGGGAGCAAGGTGGCAGGTGACAAAGCATGACCACGTTAACTGCTCAGGTACAGAGCACTTGCCTGCACGCCCAGAGTTGCTCTCCATAGTTTTACCTGCTTCTCCCCATTTACTCTTCCCCACAACCCTGTGAGGAGGGCTCTGTCATCATCCCTGTGTCACAGAACTGGCACAGGTGCAGAGAACTGCAGTGATTTGCCCAAGGCCCCTTGGTAGGGAAGGAGGAAGCAGGACTTCAGGCCCAATATGACTGAAGGAAGAGGCTGGATACAATATTGTGAAATGTTTGTGGGGATCAGAATTGGTTTACAGCCGGCAAAGGGGAGCTCTCTTTAAAAAAATACTCTGATAAGTTGTTGGGACGGAAGGAGACCCAAAGAGTTCAGCAACACTGTCAAATTGCTGGGTGCAAGAAAATGAGAGGAATTTTGGTTTTGTCCTGAGAAGGGAAGAGAAAAGAAGGGACCCTTCTCTGGGTCACTTGTCAAGGTAATGACCTCTTGGGCCAGGAGGCCAAAAGGGCTCAGGAGGTGTCTCGTGTTTCTGGGCAGTGCCAGGCTCGAAGCCACCGTGTGGCATCCAGTCTGCAGGAAACCCTGCTAGTCTTGTAGTTCTTGGTGTGAAGGGGGGTTTGTGTGAGATGTGGACGAATGGAGAAGTGACGATAATGAGGACCAGTGAGCGTGTGGCGAAGAGCAGGAGGCTGGAGGCAGAGGTGAAAGATACTGTTCAGAAACCTTGGGAAGGACTCTGGTTCTTACAGGGCGTGGAGTAGCAGTGTGCGCTGAGCTCCCAGATCTTAGGGGGCTGGAAAACCCCAACTGATGACTGACAAACTTTCAGAGACTTCCCTGAACTCTCAGTCAGGTGCGGTGCTGCCTTGCCGCGTCACCCACTCCTGGGTTCCCGCGAAGTCACAAAAATCTGGCTCCAGGAGCGAGCCCCGTAGACCCCGACCTGGGAGCCACTCGGGAATAGCGACCCCAACCGCCTTCTTGGCCAATTAAGTAGTCACTCCCCCTTGGATTGACAGGGAAATCCGCCAATGACGCCCAAGGGAGGTCCCTTTTGTGCGCTAGGGGGCGTGCCACCTCCACTTTCCCACGGCCCAATCGGGTGCCGAAGGAGTTGTAGGGCGGGGCTCGGCGCCCCACAGCCAATGGGACGAGCACAGCGGGTGCGGCGGGGGCGGTGCGCTAGGCGCTGGCGGCAGAAGCGGCCACGGCGGGGCAGGGCTGGGCCGGGTAGCGCTGCCGAAGCGAGTGCAGGAGCGGGGCGGGAGCCGGAGCCGGAGCCGGAGCCGGAGACGCCGTCGCGGCCGGAGCGGAGTGCGCGGCGGGTCGGGAGGCGAGCGGCGGCCGAGGTGAGGGACGCGCAGCGGCGGTTGGGGCGGTGCGGGTGGCCGCGGGTGCGCTGGTCAGCGGCCGGGCCCGCGCCCTGTCAGGCCGCCGCTCCCGGAGCGGAGCGCAGCCTCTGGGGCCGCGCTGCTGGCGCGCGAACTTCCTGTCGCCGTGGGAGGGGGTGTGTTGAGGGCCCCAGCGCGCGCCGAGGGGTCCATCGGGGAAGACGTCGGGGGCGTTCGGAGGGCGGTGGGTGGGCTCGGGCAGGGGTGGGAGCCGCCGGGCGCCGTGGGGAGCGCGCTGGGGAGAAGTGCGGGCGCCGCCCGCGGGGTCAAAGGGCTGCAGCAGAGGGGGAGCGGGCGACTTTAGGACCGACCTCGGAGCGGCAGCCACGGGAGAAGGAGGCTGCGGGGGACGCGCCGGTACGCGAGGGCGGCCGGGGAGACGCGCGGGACGAGAGGTGTGGCCGCGAAGCGCCAGTTAGAGGGCAGGGCTTGGTCCACGGGTGGCCTGCAGGGAGGGGCGGAGGGCGCAGGCAGCGCACCAACGCGGATGCGCTTCTCTGGGGCTCTTTGATGACCGTCCTCCATTTCCTTCCTTTGCACCGTCTCTGCCCCTGTCCTGGCCCTACAGGGGGGCGGGGGCACAGCCTTTCCTTGCGAGCAGGTCCTAGGCCCGCGGGCAGGCGGGACAGGCTGGAGCTGCTTGCCCGTGTGCCCCTCGGAGTTTTGCCAGACTGTCACTGGTTCACAGAAACGTGAGCGCCCTGTCTCCTCCTCGGGTTTCCGAGCCTGCCGGGCCATCCGGACAGGTTCAGGGTTGGAGAGGTAGAGATTTCTGCCACCGATTTTCTTTTCAGACGGAGTTGGTCGGGGGAACAAGCTGTGCTGTCTCCTTGGGACCCACACAGCTGCAGCCTTTGAGTATTTCTTCTCTGCTTGGGTGATAGAGGGAAGGCGTGTGTGCCGTTCCTGGGCCGTCTCTCCTTGTCCCCAACTGTCCTGTGTTTTTGTGGTGGAGGAGGGGAGGCAGCTCAGTGTCCAAGGGCTACCCATGGCACTGTTTACCAAACACTCCCTGGCTGTCCTGGTGAAAATCAAGAGACTAGCTCAAAGAATTTAGACGTGAGCTGCAGACAGTGAACTCACGCCCTCCTTCCCCCCTTTGCAGTTACCCCAATATGCTGAAGTTGTGTTTTAACCCTCCTAGGATTGCCCGGTTGGACGCCAGGGCAAGGAAACCGACCAGGTGGGCGCTGTTGAATGCCAGCCGGCTCTCATTCTTGCCCCAAACGTTCTTATTTCACTTGATTCATAAGCCTGCCTGCAGCCTCCTCAGAGAGGCATTGAATGGGAGCCAGTGCAACTTAGGTTTCTCGTGATTCACACGGGAAACTCTCATCTGTGTGCATTTAAACTTAATTCTGGAGTTTGGCAATCTCCTTGGTGAGGTTATGCTAGTTGAGATATGAGGCCACTACATCAAAAACTTTTCTGTGGTGTGTTTTTCTTTTAACAATTCTCTTGAAGCTTTAAAGAAACTGGCCATTAGGCTGATGATATTTATTACTTGGGAAAGTAACATAACACAGGAGTAGATGAGTGATTAGATCTGCACTCTTTATTCACTTTTTGGAGAAGAATAAAAACATTTGAATGGAAACGGCATTCTTAGCTCATGCTGTTTGAGAACTGGAACTTTATTACTTTGTCTTACATGTATAAGGGATCATAATATTGAAACCTAAAAGTATGCGTATGTAAGAAGCAATATCAGGAGTTTGAACACAGTCTGCTTCTGGGAAATAAGGTTGGCTTTCCCCAGTCCTGGATGCCCAGGCCGGCTCGCTGATGACCAGGCCATTTTTTGGGGGGTGGGAGTTGAGGGGCGTTTGTCCTTAATCTTTTTGTTTCTTCTCTGTTCACTTCAAAGTTCGTGCACACTGAGTTAAGAACAAGATGTGCAGGCTTCCTGCTTCTGATGGGGTCATCTGTTGGTGCAGGATGTTATGGAATAGCAAAAAGATTGCATAGATTCCTTAATAATAGCCACGGCACCTTGCCTTGTGTTTAGAGATCCTGCTAGCATTTACCAAATGTTCTCTGGCCACTCTCGCCTGAACCGCCCAGCTGACTTGGGCCTGTCTTATCTGCCATCAGATTGTAATGGTGGCCTTGTGGAGGCCACCCTGTTGATTATGGGGTAATGACCACCTTCACATGAGTGATAGTGCTGGCTCAGTTTCTTTCCAATTAGGTTGTTTGGAACTGCGGCTGCATACCTGAAGGTAGCAATGTCTTAGTTACGACATCAGTTTGCATTCCACAGGTGGCTTAACTGCCTTTTCTTCTGGCCCTGGCAGTGATTCTTCACATACCTAGAAGCATAGTCAGTGCCTGAAACCCGACTCCCGATTGGTCCCAGTGGTGGTCCCGGGGATGGCTGTGTGGGAGTCCCTCCGGTACTGGGTATCAGTGCGGTACTGGGTATCAGTGCGAAGGAATTCCTTAGTATTCAGAGGATTATGCTCTGTCTGCCGACTGGACAGAAGAATTCCGAAAGTATTCTGTGCAGGGCAACATTCTTGGCATCTGTGAGTTCCAAAGGTAGCTAACTAGCTGAGGGGCAACTGCCATCGAAGAGCACAAGTTTTGGTACTTTGATTAAAAACCCACATAAAACAACAAAAATCCCCCTTCTTTAATTATGTGTTGCCTTGCATTTATTCTCATGATTGCACATCAATCTGTTTGCTTAATAAAACAGAGCCCCACATAGTCTTTTTTTGCTTCCTAGAATAAAATATTTATTTAAAAAATTTGAAATATATTTGACATGTAACATTGTGTAAATTTGATCTTTTAAGACTTTCAATATTAAAAAACCATTTGAGTGTTTCTTGGCTCCAGGTATGAACTAGCCAGAATGAGACCATAGAAATGAATAAAATGCAGCCTCAACTCTCAAAGACCTCAGCAGGAAGCCTTAAGAAGGAAGAGGAAGGATAGAAACTTTGCTATAATATTAGAAACCACGTGTGCGGCGGCTTGTGTAACACACTGTGGCTGTATGAGCTTTACGTGACTTTCTCGTCCCTAGAAATGTGGGGCGGTAGAGTGAGGGGACATGGATGGCCTTCCCCTGACTGACCCTGAGGCCTAGGACAATCATTATCTTAGGTGTCAGTTTTCATGTTTGTACAATGAGGGGCTCAGCGGTGCTTAACCTTCTGAGAATCTGATAAGTAGAACTCCAGCCCAGAAAGCACACGTGTGGACGGCTTCAGAGGCGCAGACCCACATCAGCAACTCCCGGATCCGCTCACCTCTG
The DNA here is from genome assembly GCF_057876585.1 of Rhinolophus sinicus. Classification (NCBI taxonomy): domain Eukaryota; kingdom Metazoa; phylum Chordata; class Mammalia; order Chiroptera; family Rhinolophidae; genus Rhinolophus; species Rhinolophus sinicus. The sequence goes on from NC_142501.1 coordinate 7,218,773, forward strand.
ACGTTCTGTGAGCCTATTTCCCCGGCCATCTTTGAGCTACTAATAATGAGCTGTATTTACAGAGGACACATTCCAAAGCATCTCATCTCTCATTTTTTTTTGTCCTTAAGACTTTTCTGAATGGTGTGGGTAGTGAGAGCTGTTCTTTTTTGTGAGGAAGAAAGGGGTACCGGGCCTGGCTACCACCTTGGTAGGGTCACACAGCCCAAGGACTGCCCTGGGAGCAGAGCCGGGGCTTCTGGTTGCCAGCTTGGGTTTTTTCCACTAGGTTTTGTTTCCTAGGTGGTTGTCATTAGGAGTTATGTTTGGCAGTGCAAATATCCCAGAATGTGTCACTTGCAGAGGAAACTATTTGTTCATCTGCTGAAAGGACTGTTTTTTGTCTGAATTTGGATCACTAAACACCTTTCTGCCAGACCTTCAAAAGGTTACTGATTTCGTTTTTATTTTTTTTCTTGCCGTTTTTTCCATAGGGACACATTTGTAGGACTTGGAGGTTTTGAGCAGACTTGTTTAATATTTATCGATAGGAGAGTACATTGAAATGATTACTTCTCAGTTGCTTAGCACTTGAGAAACTTGTGAAATAAACGTTAAGTGAAAATTCCAAATATTTGACTTGCCTCATCCAAATATGTCCTCACAGACAAGACGTTTCCTGCAGCCTGGAGGCCCCTCCCTGGGCCCAGAGCTGTTGGGTGGGTGTGAGAGCTGGGTGTGGAGTGTGCCAGTGACCATGGCTGGCCAACAGTGGCTTCCTGTGGCTTTCTGCCAGATTCTGAATATTTTAAGGACTGATTTTTTCCCAGTGTAGTGACAGCGCAGTCTCAGCTACATAAAGAGCTCATGTATGCAAATGCACACTAAGCTGAAAGCCTCACAGATGTTGGTTTATTGTTGATGAAAAGAATCATCCATCATAAAGGTGTTTCAGATCCCCAGATACAGAAATCATAGGAGGGTTCGCAGTAGGTATCACTCAAGTGCGTGCGTGCCCGTCTGTGTCCTCCTGTCATGTCACGTCTGACACCTGGAAGGAGATGGGCTGACATCATTCCCTGTCCAGGCCTGGAAAAGGGTATTTGTGCATTTCCTGACGCGTTTCTTTAGGATACCCGAGGAGGAGCAGACACGCACAGCATCACTGACACTGCGTATAAAGCCCGATGTCATGTGTCAGCTCCCCTAAGCGAGCTCCCTGGAGAGAAGAATTGGTGGAGGTATAAGGCAGTCAGTGAATTCGACATCAAGTGGTAGAAAATCAGCAAAAGTAGTAGCCTGGTCAGGAAATGAGGCGATCGGAGGGCGAGGCCCAGGGCGAAGTGTAAGCTCGGGCTGCTGCCACCGCGCAGGGAAGCACACGGTGATGCTTTGTAGCAGGGAAGCACAGGACCGGCTGTAAAGCCTCCTCCGTTAGCTCTGTGAGTGTTGATGAGCACTTACTCGGGCCGGGAAGGTTGCATCTGGAGGTCAGCCCTTCTCGTCCGCTGACCTCCAGTCTGTGCTTTAAATATTGGTCGAGGGCAGAGTTGTCAGCAGGGAGCTGAGGAATGCCTTTCTTTAGTGAGGCTGCTTTGTGAAGTATCTGCTGTTTATTTTAATTTCACTCTCAGGCTGAGAGGGTTTGGAGGGAGTGTCTGTGGGTAGGGGGAAGTGGATGAGGTGGGTTGACGGGGGCCATCCCCACTGCGTGTGCAGTGCCCTAGCTGCTGGCTCCACACGCAGCTCTGCGATTTTGAGATGAAGGTGACTTGCCAACTCTAGAGGCAGCTCAGTCAGGAGGCGGGCCTAGACGCAAGCACATTTCCTGGTGACGGTAGCAAATCGGAGTGTGGACAAAGTAGAAGCGCCTGAGGGGGGCGGGTCTGGCTGCCCTCAGGACTCAGCAGAGAGCCGACCTTGAGGGAGGTGATTTTGCAATGGTTTGGCCAGACCCGCAGGCGCTCTCCAGGTGGCCATGGCTGGCAGGAGAGGCCAGGCGGAGGCGCAGAGCTGTAAAGAACCGTGGGGTGCAGTGGCGAGGTGTGAGAGGAGCCACCGAGGGCGGAGGGGTGGAAGGCGGATGGGCAGCTTCGGTGGTGTCACCTGCCTGGCACGCTGAGCTCGGGTGTGGGCCCCCCGGAGGCTGGAGTACAATGGGAGCTGTTTCGGGGCAGCAGACAGCAGGCTGAAGCTCTGCAGAAGCGGTATCAGTGGACAGTCAGGGATGCCGACGGGGGAGGGCGATTCAGGCGGCTCACTTTCACGCAGCTCGCTAGTCTCCAGAGGCGTGAGCATTGCCGTCCATGTTCCTAGGAGGCGGTGGCCGAACACCAACAGACAGGGCTTCCGCAGGCGGCTTGCCATCAGTCTTGACTCAGTTTCTTTGCCTGCAGTTAGGTTTTTGGTTGCTCATGCAGCGGCTGCCTGGGTGCTGCTTCTCTTTCCACGTGGTTTATGTGCACAGATCATGCATTCAGTAGGTCACTTTCACTGCCATTCCTGCAGAAAAGCTGATGCTGCCGTGAGGGTAGGAAAGAGGTACCCGGGTCAGTCAGCAGCCCTGGGCTCGGGCTCTGCTCCACCATTAGGGACCTGCGGGGCCGGCCTTGGCCACATGCGCCCCCATCTCCAAAACCGGATGCTGACAGCACCTTTCTCATACGACTGAGGGAGGGCAGTGTGACGTGATGGACCTGAGACCCCACCACCCACCTGTCCCTCGTCCCTGGTCCGGCTCAGTAATTGGGGATTGCTCCAAGTGCAATGTCTCCGTCAGTGAATTTGCTAATGAAGCGAAATATACTGCCTTTAAAGTGCCCAGTGGATGTTGTGTTATCCAATTCTACTGAAAATCCTTCTAAAATGTGTTATTATTTTCTCCAGCCGAGTATAGTTTGACCTCTCTTGGTGACGTGGGGTCACAGGATACTGTCAGGGGTGTTGACGTGGGTGAGGCCGCTGGCCCAGCGTAGAATGCCCCCGTCCTGGCACCTACAGCCCGAGTCCTCTGCTCACCCCCTGTATGCTCCTGTCCTCTTTGCTGGGGTGCAAGCCCCAGGGTGCTCATGTCCTCTCTGAGTTTTGAGGGAGCCCTGCCACACAGAGGCCTTGCTCCCTCTGGTTGGTGAGTCTGCGACTGAGCTTTATGTCCCAGGTTATAGAAAGCCTCCCCTGTGCTGATAAGGTGTGACTTAGTGACTCTCAGCTTTGGAAGGGCACCTTGTGATGGTGACGATAACTCATAAGTAGGTGACGGAAAATACAGAGATTTGCAAGAGCAAATTCTAAAGCTGTATGGACACTGACCACATGCGGACACTATTGTTAACATAATATCCAGCAGAGTGTGAAGGTTGGAGAATTACGGAACATTTCTTGTTTTCCGAACTGTACCATGGCCCTTCTACTTTTGGAATGGATGTTGAAGTCGTAACTTGACTTTATAATGAAAATAAACACATAGAAAAGCAGCGTGGTGGCAGGCATTTGCAGTTTACCAAGAACTTCCTGTAGCCCTCATTTTGTTTCCAGAGCAGCCTTGTCGGTTTGCTCCCCTCGCCACTGTTCAGAGGAGAAGAAGGGCATGGAAGGGTAGGTGGTTTTGCGTGAGGTTGGTGGGCCGGGACCCCACGCAGGCCTCAGTCCACGTCTGGACTACGGGGGCCTAGCGGGGGCCTCTGCGGTCTTCCACGCACAGAATCAACTGTGGTGGTGTTTTGAAGTTTCCTATTCCATTGAATGACATTGTATTATTATAAAGTGATGCCCGAGCTGTAGTTTGTGAACATTTTCATGTCTTAAACTACGTTTGTGTTCCATTGTACCCAATTATACTGTCGCCAACTGAGCATGCCAGGGCTGTGAGTTGTGGTCTTCAGAGGAACCACAGAGCAGGCCTGCTCCCCGCCTGGACCTCCAAGCCCGCGATTAGTGGGTTTCGTAGCTGACTGGTTGCTGGAGGACAGAACGGGCCTGTCTGGGTGCCCTGCGTCGTGGACGTGACGCTGTTTTCATTAAGGAAGCAGTTGTGACCTCTGCCCCAGCAAAGGGTCATCAGATAAGGAGGTGCCAGGGATGGGGTCGGGTGGCGGGGGCAGTTTCTGGGACAGGTCTCCAGGTTCGGGGGTTTCTGAGAGAGCATGCAAGAAGCTTTACATTCCTGTTCGTTTAATTCTCACACAAGACAGCGTTCACCCCCCTTTCATAGGAGTAAACCGGGGTTCTGAGAGGCGGCATGACCTTCACTGGGCTGCCGTCAGAGCCGGCCCTCAGCCTGACGCTCATTTCACTTATCTTGCTCCTCGAATAAGTGAATTCTGAGTCACTTGCCTGCAAATACAAAAATAATCTCTAAAAGTTAATCTTCTCTGCCGCTCAGAAACCAGGCAAGTTATGTGGTCTTCTTTTTTTTAAGTGGGGAAGGGGAACAGGACTTTATTGGGGAACAGTGTGCACTTCCAGGACTTTTTTTCCATGTCAAGTTGTCCTTTCAATCTTAGTTGTGGAGGGCGCAGCTCAGCTCCAGGTCCAGTTGCTGTTGGTAGTTGCAGGGGGCACAGCCCACCATCCCTTGCGGTAATCGAACCGGCAGCCTTCGGAGTTAGGAGCACGGAGCTCCAACTGCCTGCGCCACCGGGCCGGCCCCCTGTGGTCTTTGTTTTGTTTAAGGTAGGCTGTATGCCTGCAACTGACTTGGTTAAGAAATCTGAAAGTTTGTAATAATTTATACAGCAGGGAGCTGGAGGAGGAAAGGGAGAGGCTTCTGAACAGCCCGGCTGCTGCGCGTGAGGCAGGGCGGTCGCAGCCCGTCCCCGTTTACCTGCCCCCCTGTGCTGCCCCCACAGCTGCCCGGCCATTCAGGGCTCCTGGCTGAGGGACACCGTTGCCTCACCCTCCACCAGCTGCATTTGAAAGACGTCGTATGTTAATAAAAAGCAGTTTGTTGAGGGAGAAGAAATTACATTCTGTAGAGCGTTGGTTTTGCACACATTTTGTAACATTGTGAGAGGGTCACATTTTCTTGACATTGTCCATCAAATGAAGATTGTGCAAGTAAATTAGAGGTGATGTTTGTTTTTATGCTTGTGATAATTGTCATTTTTGTGTCAAAAGGCTTTTTTTTGCTTTCTTTTAGGTCTTTTAAATATTGAAGGTACAACATACAAAATAGAGTTTTCTGAGTAGAGAACTCTTTTTGTCGTTTACCTCCCATTCACACGGGGATTTAGTATGTATTCAGAAGCAATCGCTGCCACCTTTGTTCCAAGCTTCAGAAGGCGTAAGAGGTGCGTTAGCTCTGTCCTCGTCTGAGGTGACCAGTCTGACACGAGGCACTGCAGGCCGTGAGAGCCAAGGTCACGCAGGTTGTAGCCAGGGGACAGGCTTTGAAGTCCCCCTGACCACACGTGCCCGGCTCCATTTCACTGAGTGACGTTATTCCCACTGTGTTATTCAGATTTACTTAAATATTCTGTCATATTTCATATTTTTACCATTGTCTCTAAAAAGATGTAATGGTTGCATAATCCTGTAATGAGGTTAAAACAGTCACCTAATGCTGGACATTTTAGGTTATTTCCACTTTTTTTGCTATTGTAGATGTATTTGCAGTTTATAATTTCATTTTTCAGCTGTGTCACTAGTTCCTGGGGATGAAGTCCCAGAAATAGAAGATGAAAGGAGTGCACATCTTAGAGGGTTTTGAAAACCTGCTCTGTCCTTGCGGGTTTATTTTTCTGATATTTATGGGTGAAAATGTTGAGGGATTCTGTCTCTAAGATGCCTTGGCCTTTGGAGCTTCCAAGTATCTGTGAGATAAGAAACTTTTGTGAGAGTTTCTTAAATGAGTCACTTTTCCTTCCAGAGTTTCTGGATATCATTTTACTTGAATTAGATGCTTTACTTTTATAAGCAAGAAACAGCCTTTGCAGAAGTCCTTCCTACTTTCCTTATTCCTCACCTGAGCTCGAATTCTCCACTCCCAGGGTGGTCAGGGTTTGTGGCTGCGTGCCTTCCTCGCTCATGCCTTCCTCGCTCAATCAGGTGTACTCTGAACACAGTATCTCTTAGAACGCGTTCTTGTTTTCTGTACTTGCAATCTGAATAGTGGGAAAGACTATGCAAAGTTGTTTCCCGGGTCATTCATATGTCAGGACGGCTGGGGGCTCTTGGGATGCCCCTGCTTTTGCCTGAGTCCCCTGTAGGTAGAGGCTGCTCTCATGGAAGGGCCTACCTTTCCCCCAAAATAAGACCAGGTCTTATATTAAGGTTTGCTCCAAAAGACGCATTAGGGCTTATGTTCAGGGGATGTCATCCTGAAAAATCACGCTAGGGCTTATTTTCCAGTGAGGTCTTATTTTCGGGGAAACACGGTACTCTGTTCATTGCTAGACAGACATCTCAGAGAACGTACTGGGAGGTTTATAGTGGCGCTCACTCGCCTTGGTTTTGTTTGTTTGTCTTACTGTTCTGAAGTCACGGTGCCCTTCCCTGTGTTCTTTCATGGCTTGGTTTCCGTTTTCACCTTCCACCGCCCCTGAGGCATTCACCCTCAGACCGAGTGGAGTCCTTTTCCTGGTGGCTGATTTTCCAGGGTCTGCAAAGGAAAACGTGCTTAGCGGGGTCAAGGGGGAGCCCCCAGGCAGAGAGCAGTGGCTGACCTCAGCTCTCTCTCACCCTTGGGTTCCTGCCCTTGAATTCCAGCCATTTCTTCTTTATGGCCCCCCTTCGCCCCCCACTGGGGCTGCTTCCCCTGTAGTTCTCTGGCCTCACCATAGACAAAAACTCTTTTCTTGGTTCCTCTTATCCTAGCTAAGAAAGGCTGACGTTCACGACAAAGCAGAAGGCATTACTACATAGTAAGGTGGAAATAATCACAACACAGAAGTATAACAAGAGTGTTGTTTCCCAGGTGCAATGGGGTTTGGTGCCAGCACTGCAGGGCCAGGCTAACTGCGGGCGCTGCCCAGCTTCCTGCTCCTCTTCACTCGGGTTTACTCTGCCAGTAAATCCAAGTTTTACAGTAATGCTTTGCTCTGTGCTTGGCATTCTGTGTTTTTATCACAAGCATGGAAACTGTACTTTGCCCTGGTTTCCTCAGCTGCCGAAACATGTCTAGGTTGGCTGTTGCCTAGGCAACTGGCTGAGCTGTTGGTTGTGTGTGTGGTGAAGGCTCTGGCAGGGGCTGGACAGAGGCCCCAAGTCATCCTGCGGCTTCTCAGCCAAGCTGGATGGTAACTACCCAGCCGCAGAGGCACAGGCTCTCGGCTTCCACTTGGACAGAATGGCTGGGACTGGATCTCCGGAGAGCGACGCTGTGTCGCCCTGGATGGAACCCACTGACGTAGCTTGTGAATTCCAGACTGCTCTCATTGTGTTATCTTTAGAGCTGCTTTTATTTCCTTGTAGGTTTCTTTCTTTCCTTTCTGCTCTTGCAGGTGTGGGTCTGGAGTTGCCCTGTGCTGCCGGCGTGTGCAGGACTCAGGACGGACGAGCGCTGCAGGCTGATCGTCTGGGCTTGAATCCCTGCACTGCAGTTTATTGGGGGCCAGTTTCCGTGTCTTTCTGCACCCCACTTTCCTCACCTCTAAAATGGGGATACGGGTTGTGGTGAGGACTGGTTGAGGGATGATGTGCGCCACCTGTGGGACTGGGTGACCCCTCAGAGCCCACTGAGGACAGCCGTCGGTGTGCCTCCGAGCCTCCCGCCGTCCTGCCACGTGCCGCTTCGCTGCCTGCTTCACAGCTGAGGAAACAGGCTCCCAGGGGCTTAGTGACTCCTCAGACCCCATCTGCCTTCCATGCATTGGTGGTCCCCATGGGGACCCTGGCTCTCCAGGGTGCTCGGGGGTGATTGCAAAGGGACTCTGCTCAGTCAGGGCTCTGTCCACCAGGCATAGTCTGTGGACGGCATTTTCCCTGGCCCTGTACACACACACACACACACACACCATTTATATGTTACGTGTGTAAATGGTGCAGTACTCATGATGAAGAAAATACCATGCATTTTAAAACGTGTGTGTATAGTTAGACTTTTGTCATCTTGATTTCCTCAGTCATTGAATGCTGAAAGTACTATCGTCTGGGGAACTGGGGACCTTGTTGATCTTAAAAAGGGTCTTTTATGTGGGGAGAGATCAGTAGATGTTTATTGCTGACCGTTTCCTGCCCCATGTATGTCTTTCTGTCTGTCCAGCATCACAGATCAGGGCATGTTGAGGAGATGGAGTCCACGGTGTGGCGGGGCTGCGTTGTGAACTGGGAGCAGGGTTGGGAGCTCAGAATCCATGGCAGCTTCAAACAGGCGGAGTGGCGTGGGCACCGAGAAGGTCCTCACGTCCCTGGGGCCTCGAGGCATTCTGCTGGGTCCTCGGTTCTCTGGAAGCATCGATTCTGGTTCACCCTCACCCGTCTCTCCTACGGGCCCTTCATGGTACAGTGACAAGTCCTGCTCCCCCCCTAACCTGGGGCTCTAGTTGGAAAGGACATTCCCGAATCCAAACAGCAGACTTAAAGGCTGGGCCTGCCCATGGCTCAGCCGGTGAGAACCTTTCATCTTCTAGGAGAGCTCTTCTCTTTGTTCGATTTTGCTCTACTCACTGCCCTTCTCACCTGACCTTGGTCACTGGTGTCCTGAGACACGTGGGTGGAACCCAGCAATGTTTTTTGACCTGTGTTTGGGTCTCAGATCTCCTTCAGAATTTCATGGAAATAGATTCTCCCCCGCCAAAATGGATGCAAACGATTTTGCATGCAACTCTGATGGGTTCATACATCCCCATTCACTTTGTCAACAAATATTTGAATGGTGTGTGTCAGGCACAGTTCTAGGCAGTGAGTTATAGGAGGGAAGCAATAGACCAAGATCTCACATTCTCAACAGCGTGTGGTTCACGACCCCAGGAAGCCAGCGTCAGTGGGCGGAGCTTGCAGGCCTTGTCCACCTGCGCGGGCGAGGCTCCCGGCCCTCCTCTCCGTTCCCTTCCAGCTTTCTCCTTCTTGAACAGGCTTTGACTTCACCGTCATTGTCATAATGATTTTTAAGTATTTAATATTTACTGAGGCCTCTTGTATCCAGGAGCCATCCTTTTCCATGCACAATGACACTATGACAGCTTTGTTTTGCGGGTGGCAGGCTGGGCGTGAGAGGTGCGGTGACAGGCCTCGTAGCTGGGCAGTGGGTGTGTGCCGTGGGTCAGTGTGCCGCTTAGTGTTGTGGAATTGAGCAAGCCAGGCCTCAGGACATCATCAGAAACGCCAACAACAAATTAAATGTGGTGACCATGTGGTCCTGGCCCATCTCCATCCTCTGACTGGTTCTCCAGCCGTCGGAAATTGAAGCTTCACATGCCAGTCACATCGAATTGCCTTGTCAAGGAGGGAAACATGAATGGAACGTGCTTTCAGGGTGGTAGACATTATGGACACTCGAAGTTACCAAATACATGTATTTACTGTCAGCAGAATTGCATAATCCCATCCTCAGTCCCAAACAGTTGCCTCGCGAATGACATTTGAAATGTACATCATTTAGGACTTGGCTGATGAGCTTTATATGCACAGCCCCCCCCCCCCACCAGACAGTTGTTTTCTTGCTTTAAGTTTTCAGGTACTGCCCAATGGACAGAGTAACATTCTGAAAAGATGCTTTAAAAAAATCTTTGTATCCTCTGTAGAGGGTGGAATGAACCAGCATTTGTGATCTTGACTCAGCCCCTAACATAACAGAATCATTATTCTGACTGGAAGTTTGCAAGCTGGCACCCTGCTGGCATCGACAGCTGCTAGTTCCTTAAATATTTACATTTAATAAGTTTATAGCTCTGCTGCTTTCTCTGCTTCCTTCTATGGCTTGCCACGACTTCATATGAAACACAAAACTGCGCCTTTGGGGTTATTTGGAAATATGACTAAATGACAGGGTTCGGCTTTTCCACGCCAACTCCATGTGGAGGAACGGGTGCTGTGTGCTGGGCTCAGTGTCCATGAAATGTGCGCTGCCTGGTCTTGGCAGCGGAACGTTCTCCTTAATTATGTGACCAAGGGACCGTGGTTGGAAGCCAAGGCCTGAGAGAGTCGGGGAGGCTTTCCGAATGGAGTTTCCAGTCTGAAGGGCAAGGCAGTGTTGGGGGTGTCCAGCTTTGAACCCAGTAAGGTGGAGATTGGGTGGCTGACCCACCAGAGAGCGCCTGTAGGACTTCTGAGTGCGGTGGGGAGGGGAGAGGCAGCTGTGTGGCTTCTTTTCTTGGCTGCAGGGCTGTGGCACTGCGGGTGGCTGTGCCCCACGGGACTCCTGCCCTGGGCCCTCTGCCAACATGACCCTTCCTCCGGGTGAGGAGTCTGAGAGGCCAAGGTTGTGCCTACTTGAAACCTGTGCCCCCCATGGACCCTGCATGGGGACAGAGACCACAGAATTCCCGTCCCAGTAACCCCCAGTCCACTCCCCAGACCTGCCTGAGCCTCTTCCCTGGCTGCTTCCCACTCCGGTGGACTGTCACCGTGTGCACACGCTTCTGGCTGAGGTGTGGCCTCACAGTGGCTGTGTGTGGGGCGTGTGTGTGGATGGAGCTGGGGTGTCCCCGTGAGTGCACGTGCAGGGCACTGCTCAGGATTCCTTGTATATTTGGTGTCTCGAAATAACAGCCCGCGCTTACTTATTGAGTGTGCTTGTCGTCCGTCGTGTCCCCCCCCCCCTGCTCCTGGCACCCTGCAGAGTTTGGAGGTGTCCCTCTGGGTCTGACAGCTGGGGCTTGGGGAGGTGGGTTCCAGAGCAGACCTGGCCCCTGCTCAGCTGTTCTCACCACTAAAGCAGCCGCGGGGGGAGGGGGAGGGAGGACCACGTGACGAGCACGGTGTCTTTTTACCCAGTCTCCTGGTAGGGCTTGGCTGCTGAGGTTTTTGGGATTTTGTTAGCATCTGGCACAATATCACAAGGACTCCAGTCTGTATCGTGGTCTTTTTCAGAGCTCATGTTTTATTTTCGCTTTAGCCTGGAAGATTCCCAGCGAACAGTTTTAACGTTGATATACGAAACTTTTCCTGCAGCAAAGCACAGATACTCTGGCTCCGAGGTAAACAGCTCTTCAGGTCCCTTCTTTAGCGGCAGGCAGTGCTCCAGGTACATTGTCCTTGTGACTTGTCCTTCAGGAGGGGAGGGACGTGGTGTCTCGGCGTCCCACAGTACACATGACAGTCCGGCGCTGCTGGAGCTGGGTGCTGCCTCTGCAGGAGTAACTGCAGGTTGGAAATGGAGACAGCAGGGGATGTGTCCCCAGCCCAGAGCGTCATCGAAGCTGCTCTGAAATGGTGTCCTCACCAATGTGAGAAAAGTAAGGACAGCGTAATTTTTATGTTAAGGTTAGAAACCGCCTTTTCTTGGGAAGGGCTCGCTTTTAGTATAAAATTGTGACCTCTGTATCTTTTAGTTTTAAAATGTCCTTTCTTGTAGTGTTGGCGATAAGAGTTGGTAGTTTTTAAAGAGTAGTCTTACTTGACAGAATAAAAACCTTGCGGCCTTATATAGTTTTCCTCCAAACTTTCAAACAGTTTTGCTGAGTATAATTAACAGTCAATAAGTTGCACATATTTAAAATGTACAATTTGATAAGTTTTATTGTCGTACGAATATGCCCGTTAAACCATCACCACAGTCAAGATAATGAACATACACATTCCTCACACCCAGAGTTCCCGGGGCTACTTTCTATCCTTTCTGCCTGCCCGTCCTCCCTCCCAGGCAACTGCTGGTCTGCTTTCTGTCACTGGAGGTTAGTTTGAGTTTTCTAGAATTTTACATAAATGGAATCATCCAGTGTATACTCTTCTTAGTCTGGCTTTTTCACTCAGCAGTATTATTTCAAGATTCCTCCATGCTGCACTATATATCAGTATTTCATTCTTTTTACTCCAGTGTGTGGATATGCCACACACACACACGCAGTTTGTTTATCCTTCACCTACTGATGGACATTTAGGCTGTTTGTCATTTGGGGCTGTTGCAAAGAAAGCTGTTGTAACATTTGTGTACCAGTCTTTGCAGAGACATGTGCTTTCCATTTCTCTTGAGTAAACACTGGAGTGACGGGATGACATACAGGGCAGAGTTTGTTTTCAGTGCTGAACGTCCTGCCTTCCCACCAGCAAGCAGCCTGGGAGAATTCTAGTTCCTCTGCAGCCTCACCAACACTTGGTATGGTCAGTGTTTTGAACTTTTGCTGTTCTGGTAGGTCTGTAGTAGTGGTTTCATCTGTATTTCCCTCATGACTAATGATATGGAACATCCTTTCACGTGCTTATTTACTGTCTGTATATCTTCCTTGGTGAACTAGCTATTCAGATCATTTTCCTGTTTAAAAACTCGGGTTATTTTATTACAGATGCTCCTTGACTTATGATGGGTTTATGTCCCAATAAACCCGTCATAAGTTGAAAACATCTTAAGTCGAAATGCATTTCATGCACCTGACCTACTGAACATCGTAGCTTAACCCACCTGGCCTGCCTTAAACGGCTCAGGCACTTCATTAACCTGCGGCTGGGCAAACCCTCCAACACAGTGAAGACGCTGTAGAGTATCAATTGTTTACCCTCATGGTCGCACAGGAGAGTGGGGGCTGTGGCCACTGCCCAGCATCAGGAGAGAGGGTATCACTAGCCAGGGAAAAAGATCAAAATTCAAAAGTCGAGGTTTGGTTTCTACTGTATGTGAGTCGCCTTCGCACTATGGTAAAGGTGAAAAGCTGTAAGTCGAACCATCGTAAGGTGAGGACCATCTGTACTTAGTGTTGAGATTTCTTTACATATTCTGGATGCAAGGCCTTTATCAAATACATGATTTGCAAATATTTTCTCTCAGTCTGTAGCTTGTCTTTTCATTCTCTTCACACTGCTCTCTGAAGAGCAGAAGTTTAAAAAATTTGATGGTCTGTTTGTTCTTCTATGGTTTTTGCTTTTTTGGTTGGTTGCCATAGCTAAAATCTTTGCTTAATCCAAAGTCACAAATGTTTTCTCACAGAAGTTTTATAGTTTTAGGCTCTATGTCTAGGTCTACGATCCATTTTATTTTTTGTGTATGGTGTAAGGTTTGGATTGAAGTATATATTTTTTGTCTGTGGATATCCAATGGTTTCAGCATGATTTGTTGAAAAGTCCCCCAAATTTTGGGGGAAATTTTTCAGTTAGTGAAATCCAAAGGTCTGGGAATGATGGTTCTAAGCGCACAGAGCCCTGCGTCATGACTGTTTTCTGTTCTCATCAGCTTTTATACAGCCTGGCGCTTTCCTTCCTTCACGTGTGTCTTAAGCCTCTTGGGAGCAGAGGTGCTGTCACTGAGCAGCGTGTGAGGAAGGGGCTGGCAGACGCCGGCTGAGATTCCATGTGGTCGGTCCCTCTACTCTGGGCCTTTCAGGACTTTCTGGTGGGTGGGTTCTGGGCAGTGTCTCATTTCTAGAGGTTACTGTGGAAGCCGGCCAGGTACAGAGGTGAGGGGACAGTAAGCCTTCTGTGCCTGGCTGGGTGGGGTGCGGGCCTGGCTGGGGATGCGCCGCAGCGGAGGAAGGTGGGAGGGGCCCTTGCCATCTGGGTGGGCGGGCAGCCGTGTGCCCTGCCCTCTGACAGAGGAGACATGGCTCTACTCTGGGCTCCGGGTCCCCCTCTGGCCAGCTTTGTCCCCGTGTGCGGGGTATGGGTGCTCACTCTTTTTGCCCTTCAGTCACAGAGGGGTTGGAGCAGCTCTGCCTTTGTACCACCGCACAGCTGCTTCACAGAGGCGGTAATGTGTTTGCCTGTGTTGGACGTGTGGGCAGTTGGCCTTGACCCATATGCGGCTGGTACCGCGGGTACTAGCACTGCTCATACCGTCACCGGCACCTAACAGCAAGGGAGTGTTTCCTTTGCTCTAAGCCCTTCAGATGTTACCCATTCAGTCCTCACAACAACCCTGTGCGGTGGCTGCCGCCCATTTTACAGATGAGGAAATGGAGGCACTGAGAAGGCAGATGTAAGGTCTTTGGGCCATGCTTTCCATTTCTGAATGTTGGAGGAGAGACTTGGTTTAACATTTTTCATTAACTCTTATGAACCAAAATAGGAGCGGGTGAGGTGGCTGCCGCCTTTTCCTTAGTAGTAGAGGGGGTGGTTGTGACCTCCAATGTGACCAGATTGAAATTGTCTACTGGCTCCCTTTGGCCGTCACAATAAAATCCAAACTTGTGGTCTGGCCCCCTCTTACCTGTTTAACCTCACCTGTTACTACACTTGCATTTTCCCTCCCCAAATGTGCTTTCCCAGGCTGTAAATGCCCTTCTCTCATCTTTGCTAAACTTCTACTCATCCTTCAAAACCCAACTCTAGTTTCGCCCCGGTGCCCCATTCCCCCCACAGCATCCTTCCCCTGGGCCTGCAGAGTGCAAGGTCCACACCTGCCCGCGCGGTCATGTAAGGTGTGACTGGCTGACAACCTGCTCTTCCTCTCCCACTGGGCTGGGAGGAGGGAGGTGGAGGGCAGGGCCTGCCTTTATATTGGAATGTACAGTTCTTAGCTCTCTGCTGGCATCCGATAGACAGGCAGACATTTGTGGGATGAACCCATGTGGCAGGGATGATGGGGGAACCCTCAGGGATGATGGGGGGGTCCCTCAGGGAAGACGGGGGGCCCTCAGGGATGATGGGGGAACACTCAGGGATGATGGGGGGCCCTCAGGGATGACGGGGGGCCCTCAGGGAAGATGGGGGGGACACTCAGGGAAGACGGGGGGCCCTCAGGGATGACGGGGGGCCCTCAGTTCTCAGGTTGTCCGTTTGTGTTCTCCCATGACTCCAGGCACCAGGGCTTCATGGGGAAAGGAATGGTGGTGTATTTAAAAAGCATCAGTCAGTGGTTCCTTTACATCCTGCATGAGACACACATTGACCTTTTTGTCCTCTGAGAATGAGGTTTTTGTTGTGTTAAAAAACCTATTTCTTTGAGTGTCTTTTAGATCACAGATTTAAGTTTCTACAGTTTCCCCCCCAAAAGTGTGTGATGCCGTTGTAATTTTTATGGTAAGCTAATAAATAATTTGAGTTTTTGGAAATGTTTGAAATGTTGGGGCCAGAATAGATTAGAATGAATCAAGTGTAGTTTGGTGTCTCTTATGGAAAGAGAAGGAAGTGTGGCGAGATGTTAACAGCGCTGTTTAGTACAGAGAGCTATTTAGGAACATTTTGCTGCGTTTCACGGTGGGCCATGTGCTGTAACGACAAGGTTTTACTCCTGAGCTGCTGTAGCTCAAGGAGCATTTAGACTTTTGCCCGATGGACCCTGAGGCCGGACTCTTCTGGGCTGTTGGGACATGGACCTTTGCATTAGATTTTCAGTTCATTGCAGTTTTTCCCTTTAAATTACTAGGAGTCAGGATTATTCGATCTCACCTGCCTACCTTTACAGAGAAGCAGGGAGGGGAACTACGCAGAAGGTTGAGTTGCGTCTTTATGAAAATGAGTTGGAGTTTTATGTGCTTGTGGTCCTGCCTTGGCACACGCCTGACTTCTGACCGTGATGCCAGTGGGGGTGTGTAGTGACTGTTCCCGAACTCCAGAGTGGGTGGCCAGTGAGGTCCCTGAGGGGAAGAGCCGGCTCTGTTTAGGGGTGTCCTGGGGCGGCGTGACATGGAGTTGTCTGTGGAGAGCTACTCAGCCCATCGGGTAACAGTCGTGACCAATGTCCCAGCACCTACTGTGTGGCAGGCTCTTAACATACATGACATCCAGCTCAGCGTAGTGTGGCAAGCTAACACTGTCCCCACCTATTTATGTGTAAAGGAAACAGGCTCAGACAAGTAAAGATACTTGTTCAGGGTCACACAGCCAGTACGTGCAGAGCTGGGACTTGAAACGGGCTGTCTCTGGCTTGGTCTTTCAGCTGTACCGTGGGGCTGGTGGGTCCACCCCACCCTTGAGCTCCTTGGCGCAGCGCCATCTCTCAGTGTCCAGTGTCTGTGCCAGGCTGAGCGCTTGGCCTCCGCTCACACACAGCTCTGCCCTGGGGTGTCAGTGGCGATGGCTGTCCTGTGTTCCTCACATGCTGTGAGGTGTACAGCTCCGGCCTGGTCTGTGGGGGTAGAGGGGTAGACACACCCCAGGCGCGGGGAATGTCTCATTGACTGAGTCCCGAGGCAGTGGGGGACTCCACCGCTGTCAGCTGGTGTGAGGGCAGAGTGCTGTGGGTGCAGCCGGGGTCGGTAGTCAGGGAAGGCTTCGTGGAAGAAGAGCAGATGGTGTATCTCCGTGTGCGTATCCTTTACATCCAGTAAAATTCACTCAAGAAGTGTGGTTCTCAGGGAGTGGGCGTCAACAAAGGTTTTGAAGCAGAAGAATAAGGTGAGATCAGAACTGGGTTTCTGGGAGGTTTTCTGGAACGGATAGAAAAGGATAGAGCTTCGTTGGTAGAGAGGCAAGTGTTTGATGCAATAGCAGCTGCCCCTTCTTAGGGCTCTTGCATATGTGGTTCCCACTGCCTGCACTTTGCTGCGAGGCCGAGAGGCTGCTTCTCTCCGCTCAGGTCACAGCACCAGCGCTGCCTCCCCGCGGGCCTCCCCTGGGGCGCAGTGTGATGGTGCTCCTGCGCGCCCCCCCCCCCCCCCCCCCCCGCCCCGTCTGTGCTGTAGTCTGGAGTTGTAGTCTGAAGGCGCCGTGCCCCACACGGAGCTCGGTGTGTGTTCCCTCCGTCCCTCGGTTAGACTGTCACCGTCTCGGGAGCAGAGGCCCGCCCGTCTCCTGCCCTCTCGGAACAGTGCCGGGCTCTGCAAGGCCCCGATGAACCTGTGAAAGAACAGTTGGGGTTTCAGATCCAAGATGCCAGGGGCATCCGAGCTGGGCTGTGGGTAGCACAGCTGGAAAGGGGAGAGGGGAGCCAGGGTCATTCTTTTTTCTTTCATTTGACCAGAAGAATGCTGCCTTGGTTTACACTTGTGATGTTTCAGCTGGGTGGCTGCTGCTCTTTCCTGAGTAGCTGGGATGTTTGCCGGACGTGCCGACCACTCTGCGGCTGCATGCGGCTTACAGCGCAGCGTCCTTTTGCTTAGTTTGGATTGCTTTTGCTTTTCTGCTGGGCCAGTTCTCGTTTGCTGGCTGTCATTGCCCTCTTTTAAGTCTCCCAGTGTAGCTCCCGGTCTTCCTCTTCATGTTTCTCCCTTGTCTAATGCTTGCTTTTTCTGTATTAATTCTGGAAAAAGACAAATCAACTTCGGTTGCTTGACCAAGCCTGCAGAGCAAGGGAATTGTTGATTTTGAAATGGAAGCGTGAGCTTTCTGACCCTGGACATTTGCGGGGGGCCAGACCCCGAGGCCCAGTCAAGATGACCTTGCTGTGTCCTCTGTGTGGGTGGTGTGGGCCTTGAAGACAGGCAGCCAGTGGCGCTATATGGACCCATGATAGACGTCAGTCGGGAGGGTATGGTGGGGGTGGAGACGGGGGGAATTGGCCGTGGAATGAGGCGAGAATGTGGGTTTGCTCAGTGACTTCTCGGTGGGGGCACTTGTCACATTTCCAGGTCTTTTCCACATTTGACCCCTTCCTCCAGAATAGGATGCAGAGACAGGCACAGGTTAAAACCAGCTGAAGCTGGATGATAAACTCTGTGTGTGTGTGTGTGTGTGTGTGTGTGTGTGTGTGTGTGTGTGGCAGGGGCGGGGGGGCAGTGGGAGCGAACAGAAGGGCTGTTCATTGTGCTGTTCTCTTTCCCAGGTGGGCCCTTCTGAGGGGTTGGCTGAGGGCTGGTGGATAGTGTGGCTGGTTGGGGGTGCTGGGTAGTAAAGGGTGACCCTGCTGAGCCCTAGAACTGGGTCTGGACGTAGAAGGGAGGTGAAGCCGGGGAGGCGGGGACCATCTCGGGGCCTCCAAGTGCTTCCTTCTGTGGCCCAGAGCGGGGCGTGTGGAGCGATCAGGAGTGACTGGGGGTGAGCACCCCGTCCTTAGATGTGCGCAGCTGAGAGGAGGCCTCTCTTTGGTCACAGCACCCCACACACTTCTTGGTCTCAGTTTTTTTATAGGAAACAGCCACTCTCTGACCTTTGGTCACCAAACAGAACAAATCAACCAACATATATTCGCCTCTAGGGTTTAATTTAGAATAAGGAAAACAAAGTATCAGCCCTGCTTTGTTTTCCAGCCGCCTGCCCTCTTTGCTTTTGTTGGACCCGCAGTTGCCTCTTTGGAAGTAATCAGTCACCACCGCTTGGCTTTCCAGTGTCTTCGTTATTAAGTCGGTGGCATTGTAGTGCCAAGGGGATGGGGAGGCACCCAGCTCTGCCCCTGGTTCAGTTAGTCTTGTAACCGCCACACAGGCCAAAGCTGTGCCACCTTCTGGCACAGGTGAAGGTAGAAACATTTAGTTTCCATTCCCTCTAGTTTGCTTTGCTCCTTATTCCCAGATGCTCTGCAGCGAGAGTGAAAGGAATCGTTTTTCCACCTGGAGCCATCTTTGCGTCAGGTGTAACTAAGCAGCTGTCCTGAGTCAGGCACAGGTGGTCACAGTCACCATGCTTGTGTCCCTGGCAGGTGGGTTTTCCCTTCATCCCCAGATTCAGTTTGGAGAGATGGGCCGGGGAGGTGGGAGCAGAGTTTTATTAGGTTAACGTATCAACTTCAGAGAACCTTGAGGGAAGCCTGGGGCTTTTTCTTTTAAGTTGGAAATGGAGAATTCTGAATTAGGTACTTTTCTTAATTTGTCCTGATCTTTAAGCAAATTTTATAGCTGCTCTATTTTCACTGACGGCAGGGAAGAAATCTGAGTGCCCGGCTAAGGTCTGTGCCCCACGGCCTGTGCGTAGCTCATGCAGCTGAGTTTTACACCAGTTTATTTCCCATGAGGCAACACTGTCCCCAGTACTAGACATGACAGCTGACCAGTGGTCACTCACCATTTGTCTCATGGGACAGTGACTGGCCAGCAGTCAGTTATCTAAAGAAGTTGGGTAAAGCAAGAATCATAAAAAATAGTACATAGTTTAGGCATTTGATTTTTAACTTAAAAAACAACAGCAGTGTGTCTCATGGACCAATCTTTTATTGACCTTTTATTTTACTTTGAATCTGTTGATCAGAATTGTCACTTGTTGCCTCACGTAAGCCACACCTACCATTTGTGTTCCATATTTGGGTTTTACTTGAAGGGGATTGAGAATTTAGAGGCGTGAAGCGACCTGAATTGCTAAATCCTAGATTTTTACAGAATTTTACCCAATCCTTTACACTTGTCTAACCCACACCTATGCCTACCCCTGTAATTGATTTAGGACTTGTACAAAGTTTTAAAAATTTTAGCAACTTGTAGTTTTCATAGAAACGACTGTGTACTTATGTGTGTTTCGTAGACTTATGAGTATATAGTTTGTGTGTGAGCATATATACACATATATACATATATGTACATTTATACTTAAATGTATATATTTGTAAATACATTTGTGTACTTATATGTATAATTGGCATAAATAGATTTGGGGACAACTGTCGTTGAGCCCACTGGGCAACGCGTAGCTGTTCGCCACATGTGGTTGCTGTGCCAAGGACGTCCTTTAGTAAATTCGACAGTGATTCTGCTGTCAGGAAGCTTCCAGCCTAGTGGGGGCAATGTCTGCGTGCCACTAACCATGACACAAGTTAAAAAGTGGCGGATGCCTTCAGAGAGCGCATGCGCTCCCAGCAGGAAAGGATCGGAGCATTCATGGAAGAGCAGGAATTTGACGTGGGCCTTCGGTTTCCTTCTGTGCTTAGTTGCATGTTTTTGTGTCAGAGGTGTAACCAGAGGTAACTGTCCTTGGGCCTCAGGCAGTGCCCAGCACATCTGACCCGTTTCTGAGGTTTCTCAGTGTCGGTCTTTTGTAGAGGCACAGTCCTGACCAAGCTTCCGTATACCTGTTGTGTGCCCGGCTGCGGGGAGTGTCAAGAGGAAACAGCGTCCCCGTCACGGGTGTGTGGTCCCAAGCCAGCCTGGACCTAAGAGCACGTCCTTGGAAGACGCTGGGGTGGCCTCACAAACTCAGAGGGAACCCGAATGAGCCGGGAGGGAGGACCGTTTCGAAGGGCGGGGGCATTCCCCAAAGCCCGGTTGTTGGGAACGCTGTTCCCCGGAGGAGGAATGTGTGCTGGGCAGAAGCCCCTGCAGAAAAGCTTTGCAGCATGAAAGGGGTGCTACGTTAACCCAGGGCCAGGTCGCATCCAGGAGGGAAATACAATTTTGTGTGTCTCCAGTGAGCCCACCTAAACTTCTAGAGGCTAAAAAGCACAGCACTTTATTTATAGGAACTCAAGAAATACTGTGATTCATAGGAATTCAAGAAATGTTGCCTGACTGCCTCCCGAAACCACCACGGAGGAGGCCTTCCCGAGTTCCGCCCTGTGTGGGTGGGTGAGCTCAGGTAGGAGGGAGTCACCTGGGAGCAAAGAGGCCCGGTTGCAGTCAGTCCGCTGGAGAAAAAGGACTCTGCCACCCCCTTGATCTGCAGTATTCTTTATTAGATTTCTCCAAGTTCTCAAAGTTCCCACTTATGGCATTTGTTACTATATGCTCAGGCCAAGTGAAACATAAAGATGTATGCACAGCTAAGTGGGAATGAACGTCCGGCCTCTCACTCTGAGCTGGTGCAGCCGAGCCTTCCACAACTTTCTGCAGGCTCGCAGACCTCGGTGCTGCTCCTAATAAAAGGAATAAGATAGTGCAGGCCTCACTCAGCAGCTTGCTCTTTCACTTTCCTTTGCCTTCCACACTCCTGATCTGCAGCCCTGCCCTGCGAACAAAGACCTGCCAGCAGCGCCCTGTAGGCGAGGTGCTCACTGTCGAATGGACTGTCCTCCAGGTAGCTCGCCAGCTGCGCAGGTTTGGTAGTTACCCCAAATCGAAGTGCATCAGCCTTTTTGTAGGACGTACTTCGACCCGTGGCATATGAGGCCCAGTCAAGATGACCCCTTTTCTGGGCATTTCTCCCAGCCGCAGGTGTTGTTTTTTGCTGGGTGAAATAGTATCCTTCTTATTTTAATTTGTATTTTCCTGAGGATTAGTGAGGTTGAGCATCAGTTCACATGTTTATTGGCCACTTGTATTTCTTCTTGAATTCTACACGCATATCCTTTGTCCATTTCTTTTACTAGGTTGTTTTTCTTTTCAGTTTTGGGCTATATATCCTTTGTTGTATGTATTGGAAACATGTCCCCCAGCTTTTGTTTCTACAGTTTGTTTTTATTTTATTTAGGCGTCTTTCCCCATTAAATTTAAACATTTTTGGTAGTCAAATGTGTGTATCTCTGTTTTATAGAGTTTAGTTTCTGTTCCATCGTGGTCTAGAGGAAACTATGGAACAATTTCCTCTGTATGTGTGTGTATGGAGATATATATTGACATATATATTTGCAACATTGCTAAATATATTTCTAAATAAATAATAATTTGAATACAGTAGTGTATTAAAAGATTAATTCTCCATGACCAAGTGAGGGTTATTCCAGAAGTGCAAGGATAGCGCAACGGGAGGAAGTGTGGCGGCCGGAGGAAGTCCTGGCGTGGCGTGTCCCGGTCCTGACACGTGTCCCGGTCCTGGCGTGTCCCGGTCCTGGCGTGTCCCGGTCCTGGCGTGGCGTGTCCCGGTCCTGGTGTGTCCCGGTCCTGGCATGGCGTGTCCTGACACATGTCCCGGTCCTGGCGTGGCGTGTCCTGACACGTGTCCCGGTCCTGGCGTGGCGTGTCCCGGTCCTGGTGTGGTGTGTCCCGGTCCTGGCATGGCGTGTCCTGACACATGTCCCAGTCCTGGCGTGGCGTGTCCTGACACATGTCCCAGTCCTGGCGTGGCGTGTCCTGACACATGTCCCGGTCCTGGCGTGGCGTGTCCCGGTCCTCCCAGCTCCTCGCTCTCTGCCTTTGGCCCAATTATTCAGTCTCCCTGAGCTTTACTCTCCATCTGTAAAATGAGCAGGACAAGAATAGTGCCACCGCATAGGGTTGACGTAAGGACTAAATGGGATAATGCATGCAAAGCACTTAGAGCCGGGCTTGCTTGGTGCACGGTAAGTGCTCAGTTAATGTCATGCTTCACAATTCACTACATAAAACTAAAGGGAAAACCTTTGTTGACATATAGTAACAGATGTTTGAAAGGCATATAATAAAATTCTGCCGCTAATCCTAATAAAACTCTAAGTCAAATGGTTATAGAAGGAATCCACATAAATACAGAAATATTTACCAGAACCCTGCAACAAGCACATTACGTGGTCATTTCATTATGCCCCGGGCATGACGGGGAGGCCTGTGTGGAACACTGTTCCCCCACGTCTGTGAACCCCCAGCTGATCCTGTGGACAGGCTCGTGTGGAGAGAGAGGGGCCAGAGAAGCGGCTGTGGCAGCATCTGTCCAGCCTGAGCCGGCGCCTGGGTTTCTCTTTGCTGCCCGGAGCATGTCACCACCTGTCCCTGAGGCCTGCATTTCCCATTGGCCTTTCACCACGTGGAGTGGCTCCTGGTTCACCCTGCAGGAACCAGGAATGAATTCCTGGGGTTGGGTGGGGAGGAGGATTGTTAAAGTCACACGCCAGAGGAGCAGTTGCAGGGCAGTAGGAAGAACACTGGGAGTGACCTGTGACATTGAGAGTGACAGGCGGGTCACCAGCAGGTGCCCGTGGCTCTGTGCTCTGAGGACTTGCCCAGTCATCACTTCTAACCCCCCTTCTCTCCCGCATGAAAAACACACGCACCAATGTCCTCAAAATGAGCTTGGGCGGGAAGCTGAACGCTCCGAATCCAGGAGGCTGCAGGCCAGGTTGACCTTCCCGACTGGCCCAGAAAGCTCTGTGTTTGAGAGGTGTGGGGGGGCACTCGGCGCTGGCCTGCGTTAGGCCTGGAATGTGGTGCACACGTGTTTCTTCCTTGTGTCTTATGGCACTTTTCTTCTCTACCTCGAGTTTAGAAATATTATTAGATAACTGAAAATTCATGTAAACAATGTGTGATGGATATGTAAATTTTGAAGCATAATTCTAAAAACCTGGCAGCCAGCCTCCCCCCGGGCAGCTCCTAGTGGGCTGTCCTGCAGGCCTAAGGCGTTCCAGGGCGTCTTACAGTCCCTCAGTTCCTGCTTTTCTTTTTAAAAAAAAGCATCCTTACACACGTATATATGTATCTATAACTAATATATTCAGTTTTGTTTATGAACTTTATGAAAACGGGATCGAGTAATCTGCGGTTGTGTTTTCCTTCATTTTTACTGCTGAATAATATTCCGCCGTGAGCACTGCGTTCGCCAGGCTCTCCTAGGATGTGTGCACAGAAGGCAGTGAAGTTGAAGGCGCTCACGTGCTGATGGAGCTTAGCCAGCCCACGTCTGGGGTCCGGGCCAGCAGGCCGGAGCCCCGGGAGAGCCGATCGTGCAGTTCCAGTCCTGTCCCAGGCTGGCGGCCCAGGGACCCAGGCGGACTGGTGGTGACAGTGGAGAATTCCCGTTACTGGGGAAGAGTTGGGTTTTTTTGTTCTCAGACCTTCACCTGAGTGGAGCCTCCCCGCCCCCCTTTATGGAGGGCAATTACTTAACCAGTTAAAATGTTAATCTTGTCCGAAAACAGCCTTGCAGAAACACCCAGAATAATGTTGGACCCAGTATCTGGGCACTTTGGGGCTCAGTCAAGTTGGCGCGTAAAATTAACCATCATGCGCCGAGACCACAGTTTATCCTTCTCCTGTCGCAGATCCTGGCTCGCTTCCGTTTGTTGACCGTTGGGGGTGCCGTGGCGCTGAACCCTCCTTCGGCGGGTCTGCTGTGCACTCGTTTCTCTCAGGTTTACACCGAGCAGCAGACTTGCTCCTGCGGTCGCGTGCTCGCGGCCCGCAGAAATGCCACGCCCAAGTGACGCTGCCATGTACTCTCCCCACGGTCACGGATGCAAGTTCCAGCGCCCCCGTCCTCTCCACCCTAGGTTGTCACTTCTTTACTGGATCCATCCAGTATATGTCAGGCGTTATCTCCTTCTGGCCTCAGTGTGCCTTCCTGTCACGGAGGAGGACGAGCGTCCTTTCACAGGGCTGTCAGCAGTTCATGCTGCTCTTTGGTGACAATCCTGGTCAGGCCTTTGCTCAGTTTTCTCGTGGGTGGTCTGTGTTTTTCTTATTGATTTGTGTCGGTTCTTTACACATTCTGTATACTAATCAATTTAGTGGTGATATGAGGCACAGATAATGTCTCTACGTTTGTGCATCTCTTTTCACTTTCCTTATGTTGGCTTTTGTTAAACATTTTTCATTTCAATGTAGTTGACTATATTAATCTTAGATATTTTTAATGACTTTTAAGGGAAATCTTTTCCTGCCTACATAGTTTTCTATATTTTCTTTTAAAATGCTTTTCATATTAAACCTTAGTCTACCTGGAGTTGATTGTTGCGTTTGGTGTGAACTAGGAATCCAGTTGTTCGTTTTCCAAGTAGATGACTGATGAGTCCCTTCCGTGCCTTGGGACACTTACCTCTGGCATATAGGAAGTTTAGAAATATGGGTGGGTCTGTTTCTTTCTTTCTCAATTAAATTTTATTTTTTATTGCAGTAAAATATTCATAACATAAAAATTACTATGTTAGCCAGTTAAAGTCACACAATTCTGTGGCGTTAAATACATTAACGTGTTGTGCCGCCACCAGTGTCTGTCTCTAGAACACTCATCTTCCCATCCTGAGTCTCTGCACCCACTAAACAGCAGCTCCCCGTTCCGTGTTCCCTCCAGCCCTGTGGGTCTGTTTCTGTCTGCACCCGGTCAGCGTACCACCCTCTCTTCCTCCATTCTGCCTTTTAATAAAAGTATTTTAGTTTTATCTTCCTTATGAGTAAGTCACGAGAATGGGACTCTGTCTTAATGGCTCTCTGTCTCCCTAAAAGCACTTACGGAGCACATGGTGGGGGCTTCGTAAGGCTAAGCGCTGAGCACTGACGTTGACTTCTGTCAGGTTCTGACCTAGGAGACATGATACGAGAGTCAGAATGGCCACCACTCCACCTTTCTAACAGGCACGGCACATATGGTGCCGTGTGGCTCAGGTGGCTTGCTGGTCAAGTGGACTTGCTGATTCTCCCCCACACACCTAGGCCCTGGCACAGCCTCCTGGGGGGTCAGCTGGGTCTGCAGAGCAGATGTGCTCGTTCCAGATGGCTGCCTTGCGTTGGTTTGGTGTGGAGAAAGAAGGACAAGAAGTAGGAGGTGCTGGTCTTTTTATAGTTGAAGAAACTGAGGCTCAGAGGAAATCAGCCTGGGATTGCACAGCAGGTGGGCTGTGAGTCGAGGCGACACGGCTCTTCCTGAGTCTTGGCACTCACCCCTGAGCCCTGTGTCCCCCGAGGTGGGGCTGCCATTTCTCTCCTGGGGCTTTTCCCCCTTTTTTCCTTTCAGCATATGCTGTGCCCCTAGGTGCTAAGTCCTGGCACAGGTGCTTTCCAAGGAAACAAGGGCAGTGAAGCATCCATGATGGGGAAGGGACTGGGGGGGCGGCAGGCACAGGCCTGACATTGGATGGAGGACAACAGCCTGCTTCCATGGCAGCTCGGAGAGGGCAGCAGCCCACCCCCTGGGTGTCCGGGGAGGGGCCATGCCTGGCACGGGGGTGGGGCATAGACAGGTACGCAGCCTGACACTTGCTCGTGAACTTTGTGACTGTCAGAGGTGTGAAGTCCAAGGTTTATTTGGAGAGCTGCTAGTTTAATAAAACATACAAATGCGTGGAAAAAGCATAGGTAGCCGTTTTCTCAATGTCAAGTTAAAGCGGGAAGCCTCAGTGACGCTGCTGGGCAAGGGAGCTTGGACGGGTTCCTGGTCCCTGATTCGGGTGCTGGGGAGTTGTGACCCGCATCGTGCAAGACTCTGCAGTTACCCGCGGAGTAGGAAGGGTGACGCTGTGCGCGAGGGATGGCCTCGCGAGAAACGTGGCCGCTCCTTCCTCTTCCAACTGCTGTTCTGGAGAAATAGCACAGCCTGTTTTAGAATGTCTTCTGTCTTTTTTAAAGGATTATTTAAAAAACTCTATTATTGCTGGTTCTCTCTGTCGTTCGGTAATTTCGTTGCAGGCGGGCGTCTGGGCAGGAACGTTTCACAGAAAGCCTTCCTTCCGCGGCTCGCGTTCCAGTGTGTGCGCGTTCGCGCCCGTGTGCAGGCAGCGTCCGGCCGCCCGTGGGAGCGCTCACGACGCACTGGCCTCAGGACAGGTCTTCTTAAACCTGGTTCAGAATGAATTAAATCCCCACATGCCGTTCATAATTTGAAAATCCAGGTGTGTGCTTTTATTTCTAGAATTGTGTCCTGTGTAAACTGTGTGTGTGTGTGGGGGGGTACTGTTGTAAAGAAGCGCCTTTACAAGGCCATCTACAAGCATGAGTGACTTCGTCACTGTGAGGCAGTTCCCAGAGTGGGGTCCAGGCCGGAGAGGCCCAAGGGAGAGCTGCGCCTGCTTCTTCCAGCCCCTCCTTGTACAGAGCTGCAACTTCAGGTTTCCTAGTGCACGGTTCCGATCGCAGTTCATCTTTTCTCCAGGTACATAAAAACCTAGTCTTTAAAAAATTGAATTATCACATGGTCTTGTGTCATACCGGCCTCCTTTTATTGTGTCCAGCCTAGCGGGAACCTGCCGCCTGACGAGGTGCCGTAAGGGAGGGCTGGAGGGGAGAGGACCGGACGGGGTGGGGGCAGCAAGGGAGGGAGGGCCCCAGGGAGACCGGCGGCCTCCGACCAGACTGGAGGGTGGAGTGCGGAGAGCAGGCAGGGGCAGCCTCGGGCTTTGGAAGCCGCTTCTCGCTGTCAGCACAGCTCACACCGCAGTCACACAGACGCTCAGTGTCCAGCTCAGTGTCCAGCGGGGCACCGCCGTCCGTCACCTCATGTGGCCTTGAGCTTCCGGAGGCCCCTGCCTTCATTTCAAGGTGCTTGCTTCCTTGAGATTTCTTAAAACAAATCTTTTTATTTCTTTCGGCTTCGTCTTTCCAGGCTGAGTTTTAAAACGCAGACCACGTTGTCGCTGACTCCTTGTGAAGGACATAATGGACATGCAGGAGCCAGTTGCAACTTTTAGGTTATTTCTGTGGTGAACTTTGTATTTTGAAAACATTTTCGATATACAGGAAAGTTGCAAAGATAATAGAGTTCCCATATACCATTCACCCACTGTTCCCCTAATGTTAACACCGTACGTAACCGCAGCGCATTTGTCAAAGTTAAGCAATTAACATTAGTACCTCATTATTCACTAAACTACAGACTTTACTCAGATTTCACCAGTTTTTCCACCGAGCTTCTCTGTTCCAGGCTCCAGTCCAGGATATCACATTGCGTTCGGTTGTCCTGTCTCCTTGGTCTCCTCGGTCTGTGACAGTTTCTGTCTTTCCTTATTTTTCATGACCTTGACAGTTTTGAAGAGTGCTTAGTTGGATAATTTGTGGAGTGGCCCTCGATTTGGGTTTGCCTGGTGTTTTTTCACGTTGTTCGACTGGTCTTATGAGTTTGGGAGTAGAATACTGCAGAGGGGAAGTGGTCCCCTCATCATGTCGTAGCAGGGAGGACAGTGACATCAGCATGACTTGTCCCTGCTGAGTTGACCTTGCAGCCTTCCTGTTTTCATTCCTTGGTTTTATAATATTTCAGTGGCTCTGCTTCCCCACGAGGCCGCAGGTCTCTTCAGTCCAGGGCCCCTGCCCTGCCTGCCTCTTGCCAGCGTGAGGACTCATGCCGTGGGTGCCAGGCTCACGGTGGCCCCACCAGGTCAGGTGATGACACATTTGGGTCACATGGTTCTGGGAGCATTGAACCATTTTCACAGTCTCAGGTGAAATGAGCTTGGCCATTTGTTAACGGGAAATCTGGGGTCATTATTCTAATTTCTCTTTTTTTTTTATGTGTGACATTTTCCATAAAAAAAGAAGGGGAAAATATTTCTAATCTACGGCCACAATGAAGCCCAGATGGTTTTGGTGATGCCGGTGTCATTGTGTTGGTTGTGCAGTTGTGCAGGCTGGTGCTCAGCTCAGGTGTGTTTGGCGCAAAATTGTTCTTCCCCAGCGCTGCCGTGGGGAAAAGACTCGCATCTAAACGAATGTTAAATGGCATTGCTCATAGCTGTGTAATGATAATCCTTAAAATCTTTGAGGAAGAAAGCTCATTGGTGTGCCATCAGAAAAGAATTCCAATTAAAATGAGGTTGCAAATTAGTTGCAATACATTTATGGAACAAGAGGAAAATCTTTACCACTTACTGTTATGCTAATTTGTTGGAAAGACCATCTAAATCTAACGAATGAATGTGACATGGCCTATTTCTTTTTTTTTTAATTGAAGTTTATTGGGGTGACAATTGTTAGTAAAGTTACATAGGTTTCAGGAGGACAATTCTGTAACACATCATCTATATCTCACATTGTGTGTTCACCACCCAGAGTCAGTTCTCTGTCCATCACCATGTATTTGATCCCTTTTACATGGCCTATTTCTTATATGTATTTTGACGTTACAGACTGGGAGTCTGGTCTTTCAACAAATGTGGCAGAGGAATCCTGATGCCATGTAAAGATCCTAGTCCAGCCTCCGGAACCCAAGACAGTTTCTCATAAGCAGGGATTAGAGTGGATTGTGACCGAGTGTCCTGGGGGAACAAGCACAGAGGGACCCAGGGTTGGGGACACTCACTCTGTCTTTGTGTTTCCCCCATTAACCTGCAGACACATGACACAGCCTTGTGGGTTGTAAAGGTGTGGCTGTCATGAAACACAGTGAGTACACTGGGTGATATCGCCCTTTAAGAACTCGTCAGCAGTAACTCGATCGGTTTATGTATTTGCCGCCACCCTTCTTACCTGTCATAGACCTTTGAGCAGCTTGGCGTGTGCATGTTAGTGCATGGGTTTGGTGGTCACAGCCCTGTGGGTCGTCATGGGCTGTCAGGGGCACTGGGATCTCTGTCCCGTCTTTGGGATGGGGCTGTCAGGCTGCCGACTCCCCTTCGTCTGGCTGATCTCTGGGGGGCTGGGTGTGAGAGCTGAGCCGTCTCCTGCCTGCCTGTGTGTGGACGTGGCTGGGGCGGGGCCCCTGCATTTGGTTCAGCTGACCCAGCAAACTAAGACTTGTTCACTCCCCAGAATGTCTCCCCCAGACCTGCCTCTGCGTGGAATGAACTCCGGTGACGTCCAGCTTTTAAAGGACCTGCCCCCTGAGGATGAGGCTGCGGGTCTGAGGCTGGGCCGGCGCCTGCTGCCTTGGGATGCAGCCGAGAGGCTTGACTCTTCTACGACTTGTTTCTGAACAGAAATGGTTCATCAATATCGGACTTCAGGGCATGAGTCGTGTGGAGCACCCAGGGATCCCACCCCTTTCTTGTTCCCACTTGAAATAGTGCATAATTGGTGAAGCCAGCTGCGGAGGCGACACGCCTCCCTCTGCAATGAGCTAGCGGAAAGGCAGGCGTTGGTTGATAGCAATTTGTTGTAGGGTTTTTCCACAATGAGGGATTTTACAAAAGCAAGTGGGGTGTGCCTGTGGCCTCCCTGTATCCGCTGGTTTACAGAGGGCGTGTGAGGGTCGTGGTTCCAACCCTACTTTGTACAAGATGGGGGCTCTCGGCAGCGCTTCCACACTTTGTCTCGGTGTGGTCTGCCCAGGTTTCAAAACTCATACAGAAACTCAGTTCATTCTTTCATTATAAAATTAATCTGTACTTTTAAAAAACATTCTAAAGAAGAAAAGCACTGCTGACACCTTGCTGTGCACTTTTCCAGATTGTCGTATCGACACCCACACAAACGTGACGTTTAAAAACAAATGGGATCATTCTGTTTAAACTGGTTTGTAACCTGCCCAGCTTTAGCTTGGTTTCACACATGGGAGATACGTCCCTCATCTATACTACTTAAGCCAGGTCACCTGTCACAGATGCAAAGCGACACTGCCAGGCAGAGCTGCGTGTGCTGTCCCCCTGTGAGTCCCGCCAGGCTGCTCGTAGCACGTTCCTGGCAGCACCCTGACCTTCCCAGCGGGAGCCCAACAGTTGTTTGGCCCAGGAACTCTGGTGCTCAGCCCAGGGGGCCTCTCGGCAAAGCCCCTCACTCTGGCCTCCTCGCTAGGCCTTCTGAACCAGCCCCGCCCTTCATGCTTTGTCCTTTTGGTCATTGTGCCTTCTGACAGTCTCTTCCATTTGGATTGTTGTGGCAGAGATTCATTGATTTTCTGACATTTATCCATTGCCTGCTCTCTCAGTTTCCTGGGGCTTAATGTCATGCCGCTGCCGCCTAAGTATGCGTCCTCCTATGTTTCAGCGACACCCTTACTGAGGCCCCTTGGACTTTTCTGTGGCTTGAGCTGTGATCAGTTGGGAGCTTCCAGTTCCGTCATCAGATGACCACAGTGGCTACCATTGAATAACGCACCGCATGGACGTGACCTTGCTTCATCCTCACAGCTCCTGTGGTCATTACTGAGGCTGTGTTCACGGCACAGGGAGAGGAACGGGATGCTTAGAAATTTGCCAAGGTCGTGCGTCTGCTCCTGCTGTCCCTCTCTCTTGCTCGGCCCCACTCAGCTCCGCTTTTCCCGCACAGATGTCTACAGACGGTCCTACAGGGGGCCAGGCTCTGACGGTTACCTGGGTGGTTACCTGGGTGGTTACCTGGGTGGCTACCTGGGCCGTCCTGACACAGCAGGAGCTCGTCTCATGCTCAGGTGCACCTGGGAACTGTGCATTAAAATGTTGTTTAAGTACAATAGACATTCATTTTAAATGGCGAAAGTAGAAGAAAAACATAAAATTTGTAAATTGAGATCTACATTTAAGTCTGTAGTTGGTATTCTATTTATAATCATCTCCATATTTCAGACCCAGAATGGAGGCTTTTAGAGGTTAGAGACCATGCCTTCTACACTGACTTTACGTAACGCCCAGCAGTGTCTACAGGATTTGGGTTCATTCATTATTAAACACCTAATGTGTGCTCAGTACCTGCCACAGTGAAGTACAGTATTGGAAATCGGAATAAGCGTCCAGAGGTTTCCCGTTTCTGGACACACAGGAGTTCGTGATTCTTCTCCGTCTCCCCATCTTGTGCTTTTCCCGGGCGCTGGTCCAAGATGGAGGAGCGAGGAGAAGGTAATGGTGGCGTCTGGAATGCTTGGGATCTCAGTGTCATTCATTTCCATATTTATACCTCTCCTGGTTTCACAAAGGATTTGAGTTGGTTGTTTGGGACTACAAAAAAGAAAAAGAAAAGGTGGCAGAGGAGAATTGTTCCTTTGCCGTCCCCAAAGCAAGAACAATGAAATGGATGTTTGCTTCTGACAGGACCTCAGCCCTCCTAGAGCCCGTGGCCTTGTGGCCTGTGTGTGGGGCCAGGACGGGCTCTGCCGTCGGAGGGAACCACGTGCAGCAGCACCGGCGTTGCCACCGCTGTGTGGCCATGGGCAGGCCATGTCCCCCTGAAAAATGCTGGTAACACTCCCACCTTGCAGGGTTATTACTGCGTGTAAAGGTCCTGGCAAGTATGTCTAAAATGTCATAAAATAGTATCTAATTCTATCTGTTTGCAGGACTTCTACACACAAGTTCATGATGACACTTTTACTGCCACAGCCAAAATAGCAACAATAGTTACTCTTTTACAAAGCCAAATATATTTAGTTTGAGGCTTTTCACTTATTCTGAGGTTGTATGACTTGTTTTTTTCATGTTTAAATGTCTTTATTATTATTAAAATGCCTTTGAAATGAAATAATGGGAGGTGGGAGGTTTTTCTTTTTTTTTTTTTAATGTCCTTAGTGAGCAGGATAAAGTTGGTGGCCTTGTGTTGGGTGCTTTTCCTGCTCTTAATAAAAGACATTCGTCTGTACAAGTTGGGAGCTTCCGTCTGGTATGGTTCCCTGCTGGCCCTTGGGGGAGGAGGAAGCCACAGCTAGAGAGGGGAGGCCACAGCCACAAGTGACGAGTGACACAAGCCCACTTCACCTCACTCAGCACTGTGCCCGGCTTTCCTGGCGCGTTCCCCACTCCTCTTCCCAGCCCCTTCCCCTGCTCCCCGTTAGCGATCCCTGCTTAGGTCTGTTACATGGCACTTGTCACACTGTGTGGCCCTCTGGCTGCTTGTCTGTCTCTCCTACTAGACTCTAAGCTGTTTAAGGACAAGTGTGGTGAATTATTTAGCCTGTAACTTCCGGATTCTAGCATAGAGAGGGTACATACAAATCAATGAGGGGAAACCACACCAACAAACCTCCCATCAGACATTAACATAGCATATCTCCAACTTTATTCCTGAAAATGCCCACCAGCTCACCACAAACCTTGCTCACCACTCCTTTTGGGATGCAGACCTTCCTTCCAGGGTCATTTTCCACCTTCAGCATGTTGTCTGAAGAAGGCTCAGGCTGTGCTCAGGACTCGGGGACTGTGTGACATGGTCGCCACCAGGATATGTGTTAGAAATTTCAGGTGTTGCTTCTCATGATAGCTTTTTGTAAAATGCATTAAGAAAAAAAAAGTTAACATTTGTTTTTTTCTATCACATTGGTCCTTTGAAGTTTTTCTCAGTTGGGCTTTCTGCTTTAGTCAGGCTTTTTTTTTTTTTTTTTTTTTTAAAGCTTTGGGCCATTGCCAGAGAAGCAAAGAAGCTTATGTAAAGAGTTTTAACTTTTTTTTTTTTTTTTTTACTTTGCCAAAGATAGAACTGGTACTTAGCTCAGCTTATCCTGGCACCTTCTTCTCTGATAGAGAATGTTAGACATTGGGCTCGGTTTATTCATTTTTATGTATATATGTGGGAAGAGTAGAGGTAGGATGGCTCTATTTATGTCTTTCTTGGTTCGTGAAAAATACGAAAGGCTAGCAAGTAGGATTTGAACATAGCTACTACCCTTTCCCTTACCCGAGAAAAAAAAGATTGACTTGACCATATCAGAACGTTTTTACAATTCCTACTTAGGAATATGGGAGGTTTCCAGAATTTAAGATTTACTTATCATTTGAAGACAAAGAAAAGCTAATACCTGTAATTATTGTACTAGATTTTACATGTTTACTGACTGCTGAACAGCTGTTGAAACCTGTCACTGAAAACTGCCATTTCTAAGTCTCTGACTGGCGTTATCACACTTTTTTACTTGGTGGAGAGAACTGAGTTCATCTTGTTAGAAAGTGGACCTTCTAGTTCTTCAGAACCATTTATATGTTAGAGGATCGATTCTTCTAAGAATTGAGGCCCAGTAAAATGCACTTCGTGCTACCATTGCGCAGAAGTGATGGTCCAGTCTTTGATTAGAGGCTCCGCGCAGGGCGTTCTCGGGAGCCACTGGATGCTGGGGGTGGGAGACGTCCTGTACTTCACGTTCTTTGTCTCTCTTTCCCTCTCCTCACCCATCTCCTTTCCTTCCCCCCTTTTCTCTTTATTGAGATGGTAATTGACATACAGCGGATGCAAAGGGGCTCAGGCCGCAGTGCCACATCCCAATCAGAAAACGCCTCCATCACCCCAGGAGGGGACGTCCCCTGTGCCCCTGTGTAGTCAGTCCCCCACCTCACCCCCAGCCCCCATCCCAGGCACACATGGCTCTGTCACTGTAGGTTAGGTTGCCTGGTGTGGAATTGCAGAGAGGGTCGCGCAGTGTGTGCTCTTTGTCACCATGATGTATCTGTGATCTGCCCAGTGGCATCTGTCAGCTCCTTCCTTGTAGTGCTGAGCAGTTTCCACTGCGTGTTTCTGATGTCCTGTGTGGAGAAGTGTGAGAGGAACCAGGCTCTGCAAGGTCTGTTTGTAGTGCCCCCGACCCCAGCATTGGAGGCGGGCTGAGAGAGCAAATGAACGCAGCTTGGGGGGGTCACCTTGACATCAAAGCCTGAATCCTGCTGGTCCTTGAGTAGTTTGGCTTCTCCGAACAACCCATTCTGGGTACCCCATGTCATTTTCGCCTTCGCCCCTGGTGATGGGGAGGTGGGCATTCCCGATGGCATAAGGCCTTGCCACCTGAGGGGTTCTGCTTGGGTTTTTGCATGACCTCCGCCCTCCCTGCCAACGGTAGGCTATCTGCTCTGCATTTCGGGCTTGTTAGTTAATAACAGGGACATTGAAGCGTGGAGCCCCCCTGGTGTGGGGCCGCCAGGTCCTCCCACCTCTCACCTCAGCACCTGCCCCTGAGTGTCTGGCTTTTCCCTGCCCTGGCCGGCTCAGCTGTTCGCTTTCTCCAGGCAGGAAGGACTGAAGCCCAGAGCTGCAGTTGGCACTGTTTTAACAACCCGATTACTGAGTGCCCATGACCTCTTTAAGAACAACCTTGCAAACGGCAGTGTTCACTCAGGGCTGAGGGAAGGGATGGGAGGAGAGAGGAGTGAGAGCTAAAGAGTATGGGGTTTCTTTCCGCGATGGTGAAAATGTCCGAAAATTGACAGGGGTGATGGTTACACAAATCTGTGAATACACCAAAAACCATTGACTTATCCATATTAAAGGGCTGAATTGTATGTGAATTATATCTCATTAAAGCTGTTTTTTAAAAAGTGGTATTAGAGCCTTTTCATGAAGATGGCGCCAGAAGTGAAGGAGGAAGCCCCTGCCCTTCCCAAAGCCAAAGCCAGAGCGAAGGATCTGAAAGCAAAGAAAGCAGAGCTGAAAGGCGTCCACGGCCACACGCAGAGAAGACTGCACGTCACCCACCTTCCGAAGGCCCAAGGCACTGTGGCTCCGAAGGCAGCCCGGGTATCCCGGGAAGGCGTCCCAGGAGAAACAAGCTTGACCACCACGCTGTCACCAAGGTCCCCCAGCTGGTCAGTCAGCCACGGGGGCTGACTGAGTCAGCCACGGAGAAGACAGAGGACACCCACACACTGTTCGCTGTGGGTGTCAAGGCCAACAAGCACCAGACCAGACCAGACGGGCTGGGAAGAGGCTCCATGACATTGACGTGGCCAAGGTCAGCCCCTGAGCAGGCCTGAGGGAGAAGCAGGCATATGTTCCCCTGGCTCCTGACTGTGACGCTTTGGATATTGCCAACAAAACTGGGATCATCTGAGCTGAGCCCAGCTGGCGAATTCTGAATATAAACACTTTCAGTGTAAACAAACAAACAAACAAACACCAGTGGTATTAGAGCCAGGACAGACCAATAGAGGAACAGGGAAGAAATCAGATTGTAGAAATGTTATCCTTTCCCCACTTGACACGACCCGTTGCCAGATACTCTGACTCTCCCTCACAGGTCTAGTTGCATGGGCATCATGAGAGTGTGGGACAAAGAGGACGGGCTTTGAAGGCATCAGGGGACCTGAGTTAGAATCCTATGCTGCCATGGTGCTGGGTGACCTCGGGCAGGTGGCTTAACTTCTCTGTGGTGGTTTCCCTTTTATAAAACGGGGCCAGTAGTACTCATCTTACAGAGTTTTGAAAAGGAGATCCGTAAAGGCAGCCATTTCACCAGGTGACCGTCGTATAACGAAGGCGTCAGACAGGAGAGGCAGCCTGGTCACATGCCGTCCCGATGTCTGGGTTATGCCGGGTTAGTGGCTGTGCACGCGGACATGCGCAGGACTGAGTCACCGCCGCACTGGCGTCTTTAGCCAGCTTGCTGGACTCTGGTCTGAATTTTGTTCTGCTGTAATTCACATGGTTTCAGGAGGTCAGTGGAAAGCTCTTGAAGAACCCACTCGTGTCCCCTCCCTCGGGAAGCCTTCCCTGCCCCTGCTTCCCACCGGGGGCCATCGCTCCCTTGGCAGCGTTCCCTCAGCCCTGGCGTCTAGCCTTTACCGCTCAGGCCGTTTTTACTTATTGACACCTCTGCCCTTCCCATGCCCTGTGAGCAATGCCGGGCAGGGGCCCCGAGGCCCTAAGCGCTGTGCCTGGCACTAATGTTCGGTGAATGGATGCCCAACGGTTCCAAGTCAGGACAGAAACCAGATTGGAACTGGAAATACCAGCTTAGGCACCGCATGCGGCAGGTTAGCAGATGGCATTCCCTGGAGCAGTGTTTCCGTGCCAGCGTCCCAGCACCGCCGCACTTGTCCTCTGCCAACGGTGAGGCCTGGCTGACGGTACGCGGAGGGAGAGGAGCCCCCGCCGCTCTGGAAAGCTGCTCTCATTGCTGCGTAGCCCCGCTGCTCTCTGCGTTCTTAGTGCCAATAAGTATTTCAGTAGGACCCACTTGTGACCCTTCAGGGAAGCCACGCTGGAGAGACGTGTGGTGCAGTGGTTAACAGCGGGCCTCTGGGGCTGGTTGCCGGGTTCAAATCCTGGCTGCTCCACGTGGAGCTGTGCGATGCTGGGCAGTATCATAACCTCTGAACCTCAGCTACCTCACCTGGAAAACGGAGGCGGTGACAGTACTTAGCCTCACGGGGTTATTTCCATGATTAATCGTAAATAAAGTAAGCACATATAAATGTTTATTGAGCAACCTGTGTTTGTTGGATTAAAAAATAGTAAAGAGATCGTGGATGGACCTAGAAGGTATTATGGTAAGTGAAATAAGTGTAAGTCAGACAGAAAGACAAATACCTGATCTCACTTACATGTGGAATCTAAAGAACAAACACCGAACAAAGACTCATAGATACAGAGAACAAACTGATGGTTGCCAGACGGGAGGGGAGTTGGGGGACTGGGTGAAAAGGTGAAGGGATGGAGAAATACAAATTGGTGGTTACAAAATAGTCACGGGATGTAAAGTACAGCTTATGGAATATGGTCAGTAACGTTGCAACAACTGCGTACAGTGCCACGTGGGCACTAGACTAATCAGGGGCGTCACTGCATAAATGATATGACTGTCTAATCACTAGCTGCACACCTGAAACTGATATAAAATAGTATTGAATGTAGAAAAAGAATTTCTTTCTAAAAAAATAAATAAAGGCAACGAGGGTCCTAGACAAACAAAATGAATACATCTACCTGGCTGTGACTGCCCCCTCCCGTGACCAAGAGCCCTAAGTGGGGCTCGGGGCGCAAAGACAAGTGTTCTGTCACGCTGGCTGATGAAACGAGAGGGGGACCATCAGAACTCAGGTGTTTATTCTTTCTTAGTGGAAGAAAGTACCTCCAGAAAAGGGCTTTTGTGATGTTTTTGGGCTGCTTAAATTTAAAGTACTTTGAAAGATGAGTGCCGGACCGTCAGTCTTAGAAAGCCTGCCTGCGTGTTGTGGGCCTGAAGTGGTCTCTAGAAACGTCATTTGACCTGCAGCTCAGCCTCTTCCAGCCTCAGTGTCTGTCACCGGACACAGTGACCGTTAGGGCCGAGTGTGGCGGGCCTGGTACGCCTTCTTACGTCTGCCACTCTGTACGGGAGTGATTGCTTTAACCAAGCGGGCTGCAGAATACAGGGAAATCTGTTTTGGGTTGACTTCTCTGGTGTTTTCTTGGTAGGGGAGAGAAAGGAAGATGGTATAATAGTTTTCCAAGTAGTGTGAATTATTATCATATTCTTGTATGTCAAGTAATCAAGCCTTATGTTGATATGGCCTTTGCTTTATTGGTGTTTTTCCATTAAGGAATTTCTAAACACTAGATTTTAGAAAAATATTTTTTGACTTATTCCGTTTTGTGTAATAAGGTCAGACTAGATGGCTGTTTTTAACAACGTTTTGAATGAATATGGGTAGCAAGACATTGGTGAACAATGTATTATATATACACTTAGCACAGCTTCCCCTCCCCCCCGGCAGTATATACTTTTGTCAATGACATGTTTGCCTCAGCCACTGACTTCCCCGTAGGCCCATGTTGCAAGCCCTGTTCTGGCCACCACCACCCCAGCTTGCCGTAGGACTTGGGGTGGGGGGGGGGTCATGTATCTTCTGGGAGGGCACTTTGGGGAAATTGAGCCCTTGAAATATTTGTTTCTTGTCAGTTTTTGCAGATCAGTTTCCTGTAGCGTTTACATTTTTTTGCTGTTGTTGCATACGTTTCTGTACCACGTACTGAGTTATAATACACACCCGTAAAAGAGCACCTATAATAAGTGCCAATGCATGTTTGCAAACGTAGCGCAGCCCTGCACCGCCTGGCAGGGCCCCGGGACCCTTCCTGCCCCGTCCGGGCTTCGGGCCGCATAGATGAATTACGCCTCCTCTGGACGTTATCGAAGGGAAGTACGCAGCGTGTATTGTGAGGAGATAATAGGATCTCTTCCTCCTCGCCTAAAATCACATTATTCTTTTCTTCCTTCACTTTCAATTTTTTGTATAACCCCGGGAGGTAAGGTGTTTTGTGTTTGGTTTTCACTCTGGGCGTATTTGAGTGGTGTGGTTCTGAGGCGGTGGCGGTGCTGCAGAGCCCGGGTCCCCTGCCTGCCTGTCTCGGCAGCGAGCCTGCTTCCCCTGCACCTCCCACTAACAGACTGCTTGGCCGTGGTGTGTGGAGGCAGAGAGAAGCAGTTTCACACGTAGATGTAGGGACTGCGTTAGATCATCTCATGCAAGTAAGTCCCTGTCACGTTAACTCCTGTCACGCCTGGCTCCTTAGATACAGAGCATGTCTTTTTTCTCCCACAAACAAGAAGAGATTCTAAGACGCTGACATATGGTGGAAGTTAGTGTATATACTATAGGATGATTTTGGGGGTGATAGACTTTTATTCTCAGACCTTGTCTCTCTGATTTTCCACGGAGTACTGAGATTTCCGTTTGGCCACTTTCTGAAAAGAAAGCTCTGTGATGGCCCCAGAAGGCCCTGCCTGGGCAGCGTTCTGAGAACCTGGTGCCTGGAGGATGAACGCAGCAGTGAAGGAGACTGGCCTTATCTCGGCTGCAAGGAGTCGGCAGCCAACAGGAAATGATGAAATCTGCAGGGAGAATTCTGCTGGGAGCCGGAGGTCAGACATACCAGCCGGGCTGGGGCTGGGAGGAGGCAGGTACGGAAGCGGACCTGCAAAGTTAGGCAGCGAAGCCGGCGTTTGACAGAAAAACGTGAGTGTTCGATTTAGGCTGTACATTTCCTTTAAGGCAGACCTTTTTGAAAGTAGAATTTTCATTGATTTTGTTTTTTTCCTGAGTGATTGCTTTAACGTCAGTCTCACCTTTTCAGCACACCTAGTTTTAGAGCTTCACGAAGGAAATGTTTAGGCAGTTCATTATTAACCAGTGTGGAGTGTTTTATCCAAACGCTTTGAGAAAATGCCAGAGTAAGTGTTCGATTTTCTTGGTTTATAGATTTTGGCCTAAATGAATCAAGGATTGTGCTTTATGATTTTTACTCTGGTTTCAGAACATATGTGTGTGCTTCACTTCAAAATAGATGGAATAAATTAGAAACTTCGGCATGTTGTAGACTAGCTTACATATTTCTAGCTGTCTGTTTTTCTTACTGGCTAGTAGCTAAATGAGTTACTCGAGTTAACTGTTACTAGAGGGCTGGTTTTTTTCCCTACTTTCAGGCATTATGGTTATAACATGCTGCCTGCCACTTCCTATCTTAGCAGCCAAATCTAATCTACAAACACATAAATGGGACTCGTGAGAGAAAATGAACAGATTATCTTTTCCAGTTGACTGTCGCTGCTGTTCCCCGACCGGCTCCTCCAGACCTCAAGCCGAATTAGCTGGGCCTGCTCCAAGCCCCGTCCCTCTTCCTCAGCCAGATCTTATTTCTCTTCTCAGCGGGACCCTGTGCCCTTGTCCCCATCCAACTGCTGTCACTAGACACTTTGTTTTCATTTGTATTAGATAGCAAAATGTAAAAGTTTTATTGTTTCAATAACTGAGCAGCCTTATCTGCGTATTTGTTTCTTACCTTGGAAGTCATATTCTGGAATTGAAAAATTGTGGCCCCTTTCCCCTCCGTTTTATTGCTGCAGTACCGTCACTCGAACTAGAAGGTTTTTTCCTTTTTGTTTTAATCCTGATACTTGAGTGACCCATCACTAAGCGAACATATTTATTGTATTACCTATTGCTGTGAATATTAGAAGGGCAGTGTCATCTTTCTGTTCTCCAAAAAGTGCCGCGCCGGACGTCTGAGCCACAGAGAGAAGCATATTTTCTTGTTAGGTTGTTACCTAAGTGCGATTTGTGTATTTCTAACACTTTAGGGTTATGTATTTTCTGTTGTCCAGAAATCCCCCAAATATATAATATTTCTCTCAGACCTTAGTCAGGTCCATCGGTTTTGCCCTTGCTCTTGTAATTCTAAGTATCTCCTTAAATCCTTTTTTCCTCATAATGCACCATCTTACTGAATTCTAGATGAACTTTAAATGCTGCATTTATGAACACAATAAAGAGGTATTATAACTTCAAACGAAAGCATGTCTTGCAGGGTTGAGATTTATGCCAGTGTAAGAATAAGTCTCCCTTTCCCCACTTTCTTTTTATGCCTTCTTACTTTTTAACTGTTTTTCCCAGCTACATAATTATAATTCTATTATTCATTTGGTGGCATAATTAACAAGGTGGGGACATGATATTTAGAGTTGTGATGGTTCTTGGGGTCCATATAGTCACACCCCTTCGTTGTTTTTTTTAAACAAAAGAATTAAGACCAAGAGGTGAAATGCCGCGTTGACTTGTCCAAGGTCACACCGCTTCCTGGTAGCAGAGAGTCTAGAACCCAGGTCTCCTGACTGCTGGGTCACTGGCCTTTCCTTTATCTGCTTTCTCCACATAGTATTTCAAGATTAATAGGATTTAAGAATGGCTTTTTTTCTTCTGATGAGTCCATTTTCATTTGTTTCATGTTCAAATACTGAGCTTTGAGTTAATAATTTTCTTAAGTGGCATAAGTGTACATTGAATTACCTGAAGCACTGACATTTCCCCCTCAGAGAGATTTTTCTTAAAATTAAGAATTTCTCTATTTTACAGGGTTTTTCTCGCTTCTCCCCTAAACTAGGTCTTACTCAGTTGTTACTGTTCTCAGTGAACCTCATTGTATGATTATCTGCCAGATGAGAAATCCAAACTTAATAAAATCACAACTAATGAAATGGACAGAAGTACTCAATTCTTTGAAAGAGGATTCTTCAGGATGTGAAAGGAACTCCAAGTATAGACTTTGGAAAAGATAGGCTATGAAGCAATACATTATGATGCAGATAACGGGGGATGATTTAAATTTATAAAAAAGGAATTTACCCGCAACTTTCCAGAATCAATTAAAAATAGTCTCTCCTAGAAATGGGATTTGAAGCTTTCTGGCATTCAGGTATGGGAATTAGCTGCCTGCTGAGAAGAGTGGGCGAGTGTTCTTAGACCTGGTGTGACCCCCACTATCTGTCCTTGAAATGTCACCTTCAAATGCCGTGGTGGAGGTTCATGGAGCAGCACTTGCTCGTAGTTTCTGACTTATTTAGAGTATATATATGCCTTGAATTTCTGAAACAAATGTACTGTAGGAAAACAGGCTTTTTCATCAACATTTGAATTGTACTTGAACTTGGGGTCAGTAACTTTATACGTGTTTGAATTTCTAAAACTTGAGAATGAAGTAGGAGAAGGTGAGCAGTGTTTCTACGTGACGGGTCAGAGCTGTGCCTTCTCTCCTGGTGTGTGGTGGCCACCGCTGTCACCAGCCTTGGAGAAGCTGCTGCTTTCAGCTGGAGAGCCACAGGACCACACCTGGGCTAACGAGTGTGAGGACCCTTGTCAGGGTGTGGGGAGGGGAAGGCTCACTGCTTCCAGCATCTAGTTACCTTGTCCCCCAGTTCTGTCCTTACTGTTATATTTTCAGTACATGTTAACTATGGACTATTTTTACTGAATTCCTTTCTTAATGTGTAATTGGCCTTTTTATGTATATGGTGGGGGGGCTAAAAAAATCAATACGTTTCCTCCCATCTTATGAGTTCTTCTAGCTGGGCTAATAACCAGATTAACAGAGACAGATTAACAGCAGAAAATCAGAAGTTTTAATACGTGCCAATGAGGAATTCACATAAACATGAAAATTCCAAAGACAATGAAGCAACACTGGGCATATATGACATTTTTTGGACAAGGGAGAAATGAGGGGGGACAGGGTATAGATTTCAGAAGTGAGGATGGATGGTTTACAGGTAGTTGAGGAAGAGGGGAACATACATGGCGGGAACACACCTGGCAGGTAAATCTTGCAGGGCCGCCCAGAAATGTGGGACACGGGGGCATCTAGCTAACGGGCCCCGCCTGAAGCCCTGCTACTTATCACACTTAATTCAAATCACACAGGTGACATCCTAAGACCTTCCTGAAGCAGGTTTCTCTGTCTGAATCTCTTGGGCAGGAAAGGGGGGAGGGCCAAAGTTTCTTTCTGAGTCTGTTTCTTAATAAACAGCTTAAAATCAGTATCCCAAAAAGGCAACTTGAGGGTGGCAAAACTTTTGTTCCCTTTAATATATTATTAATATATATAATTGTACCAGTTAGTAGTATTTGATATTCCCACTTGCCCCTGGCTTCTGCCCGCATTATGATAACTGCTGGTATGCCTGTGAAATTTAGAGATGTGAGCGGGATCTGGTGCTGGCTTTGCCGCAGCCTGAGGGGGGGTGGGAGGGCAGCCCCCGTGGCTGGTGGCCCAGAGGGCTCTGAGGGTTGGTGTCCTGTGGGCCTCCTCACTTCCATCTCTGCTCAGGGCTTTTCTCCAGACCAGCCTCTAGTGGTGGCCTTAGAACCTCCTTTGGCTTTGAAGAAACGCCTCCCAGTATCCCAGGTAGGTCCTAGGCCCTAGAGCCAGGTGAAGAGGGGTGTGTGCACGAGGATGGAGAGATGGTAACAGTGGAAAACCTGGGCCATTAATTTGACTGAGTGAGTGAATGATGAATGAATGAGCTGTAGTGGCCCCTTTCCTGTGCAGGTCGCTCTAGAAGGCACTACAGTCTGTGTCTCCGGGCGGGTCTAAGTCCGTTTGCGTCACACGGTTCTGCCTTGATACCAAGTGACAGACTAGGTGTCTATATTTAACGTTTCCTCCAGCCCTGAGAATGTGGCCTAAATTTTTTTCTCATTACACTCAGTCGTATGTGAATCATAAGACATGAATTTTGATGTGGCTTCACAAAGCGTATTG
This sequence comes from Rhinolophus sinicus, assembly GCF_057876585.1. Taxonomy (NCBI): domain Eukaryota; kingdom Metazoa; phylum Chordata; class Mammalia; order Chiroptera; family Rhinolophidae; genus Rhinolophus; species Rhinolophus sinicus. The sequence goes on from NC_142501.1 coordinate 7,261,747, forward strand.
CTCTATTTTTGGGTAACTTACAGAGTCTAACAGGAAGTATTCTCAATTTGAAATTGTGTCAATGGCCATTGCAATAGTACGGGGCTTAAATTGTCTTCCTGTTAATATGAAGCCTGCGTTTCATATTCAGTCTTGTTTCCCATCAGGGTTTGTTCTGCAGCAGCGACCTTGAGGGAGATCAGGGGAGAATGATTTTGCTGGAAAATGCTTACTTGACAAGATGTTGATGTAATTGACAGGCTAAACGTTGACCTTCTCAGTTTAGAATTCTCTCTTTGATTCTCAAGTTCCTAATGTGTATTGGTGCTGCAAGTTTAGCAAAATTATAATAAAGCACAGGATAATTTGGGGACAGTGAAGTGATCTCTTTATGGTTCTTTCCCAGTATGAACTGACACATAAAGAAAAAAGAGCGCAGGGCGCAGTGAACTGAAGACCAAATGATAATGACTTTGGTAATTTACCACCTCCGAGGTGTTCAGCTCAGGTGCACTGGTCAGACCTGACCCGACGTTTACTGCACAGGGAGAAGGTTACACAGCGAGACCGTGAGGCCACGCAGACAGCACGGGTCCACTCTGGGGGGAGAAAGCTCTGCGTAGTTAATGTTGAACTCGGAAGCATTGCACTCATTCTTAGGTGCATCGAGTGCACTGCGACGTCTGAAGAGTTTGAATTTGGGATGGCAGAAATCATAACGATGAGAAATCCCGGAGCGAGGCTTCTGTAAACTGTCATCGTCCCAGCACCCGACTGCTCTCACTGATGGGCGCGCAGGCACGTGACGAGCCCCGTACTCCTTTCCAAGCCTCCATTAGGTCGCTGCCTGCGGGGACAGCCCTCCTGGATGCTGGCTGGCTCGATCCAGTGTTTATTTGTGCATACATGCATTCGTTCTTTCAATTCAATTTCTAAACTGAGTGAGTGCCACGTGGCATAGATGTACAATGATACCTCAGGCACAAAGAGCGGTGATGTTTCTCCTTCTCGGAGAGATTTTTCTTAGCGTTCTCTCTTGTCCACTCCGTCTGCGTCAGGCGCTGCCCTGGGCCCTGGGGTCCATGGTGGTTGGGATGGAGTTCTTGCCCCTGCGGAGCTCACAGTCCGGAAGGGCAGAGAGACTTCTACGCGCCGTGGCCATGAGTCTCGTTCCAGAGCTATCTGGACCTTATTCTGCTGTGAAGAATGGGGGAAGCTGCGGAAAACGTCACAGTTTGAGGGTGCGTTTTCGTGACGGGTGTGTGTTAGACAAGAGAGGTGGAGGGATCAGCACGTACAAAGGCAAGGAGGTCAGAGCGAATGTGCGGTGCCTCTCGTTTATCAGGCCCAAACCAGTTACTGCCCATCCTAAACCAGTTCTTCTGAATTCTCTGTTTCTCTTCGTGGATTACTACCTACCTTGCTCTCAAAGTTAGGAGTTTTTAGTCTCTGTGTCCTCTCCCCACTCCTCCATTGCTTGGTGTGATCGGTCACTGTGTCTGTTCTTCCTCAAGTATTATTCCATTTCTCTTTCTCCAGTCTCTGACTTCTAGAGCTGCACTGTCCAATATGGTAGCCACTAGCCACATGTGGCTACTTACATGAAAATAAATTAAAAGTAAATAAAATTTTAAAAAGCAATTCCTCAGTAGCACTAGCTGCATTTCAAGTGTTTAGTAGCTGCTGGCTGGTGTATGGGGTGGCCCAGGTTTACAGGCTCCATGGTCTGTTCTCCACTCTCCGTCCCAGGGCGCTTTCCTTCTCGGGCTTTTAATCAGATCCCTCATCCCCTCTGGATAAGCCCAAATTCCTCGTGTGGTGTTCAAGGTCCCCAGCCTGGTGGCACCTATTTTGCGTCCTCGGATTCAGCTACTCCCCCACCCCTCCCCCCCTTTTTTCACCACCTTGATTCTTCATACCGTTTTGCCTTAGTAAATGCTGTTCTTGCTTTCTCCAGAGCTGCATCCCCTCTGAGCCGTCCCCTGCTCGCCTCAGATCTCACTGCAGGCGCCTCCCTGGCTTTCTTCGGGTTCGTCTCCCCTTCTCCTTATACGTATAGCCAGTGTGCTTGTAATCCCACGGTCATCCTTGCTCTGAGCACAGAGGGCGCTTATTAGGCGGTGTCCTCATCGTTTGCCTCAGTCTGTGGCAGGCATAGTGGTTAAGCTTTGGGGACAGATGGACTTAATTTCAAAACTAACCATTTACCTGCCAGGTGGCTTTGGGCAAGATGTTTAACCTCTCTGAGCCTCAGTTTCCTCATCTGTCAAAGGAGGAGTACAATGGCATTTTCCTCGTGTTAAATGAAACCAAATGCATGCAGCCCCCAGCGCTGTAGATAGCTCTTACATCGTAGCTGAGAGCTGCCATTCTCAAAGATGGCATTCCAGAATCCATCAACCTTGCTAAAACCATATCATCTACAAATAATGTTTTCTTTCCTCTTTTCTAATTCTTATACCTTTTACTGTTTTTCTTATTACATTGGCTAGTACTTCCAGCACAATTTAAATAGAAATGGTTACGAATAGATGCAGGATTTTCTTGTTTCCTGTACCTTCCTTTTGCTATAATTTTTTCTGGTGAGGTTTTCTGTTTCTTTGCCTTCTTTTGTTTTGAGTTCTGTCCCCACCCCCTCCAATGCATTTTTTTTCTCTCTTAGTTTAGAAATTAAATTCTGTCTAGTCCTTTAGTGGCTAACCTAGATATTTTAACACACTTAACAAAATCTAAAGTAATGTTTTTACTTTTCTTTTGACTAATGGAAGTATTAAAACATTTTAACTCCACACCCTCTTCCAACTTGTCTAGTATTTCTTTTCTGAATTTTTTAATTCACAAATTAGATACCGTGTTTCATACAATCAGTGCTATTTAGATTTGTCCATATATTTACCAGTGTATTCACGTACGATTCTTTCTTGTGCTTTGAGCTTTCTGTCTGAGATCATTTATTTTTGCCTGAAGTATAGTCTTTAGAATTTCCTTTTCTGTGAGGGTTTTTTTGTGTGGTGCATATTTTATCTGTCTGAAAATGTCTAGTTCTTCATTCTTAAAAACTAGTTTTGCTGGGTATAGCATTCTCAGTTGGCAGTTATTGTTGCTCAGCATGTAGAATACAGTGCTATGCCAGTGTCTGCTGGCTTTCACTGTTGCTCCTAGTCCAATTGGCATTCTTTGTGATCTTTCCTCTCTGGCTGTTTTTATAGTCTGTGCTGTAACTTTGAGTTTTCAGTTTTTAATTTGTGGTGCTGTGACTGGCTCTCTCTTACTCTTTAAACTCTTGTTTGAATTCACTAGACTTCTTTGATCTGTGATTTAGTGTCTTTTAGCATTCTGAAAAATTATCTTTAGATATTGCTTCTTTCCCATTCTTAATGTTATCTCCTTCTGGATCTTCATTAGATGTAAGTCAGACATTATTTCCTCCAAATCTGTTAATTTTTCTTTTATAGTTTCTGTCTTTGTCTCTCTGTTACTTCAACCGATTTATCTACTTATATTCTAGGGTTTCTTTAAATTTGCCTTTATTTCTTGCCAGCTTAGTGATGCAGTTATTTTATTTAGCTTTTAAAATTTTGCAGCAGGAGATTCATTAAGATACCTGGTTAGCCTTGCTGCTGAAAACAGAAGTCTGTTCTATCACACTGTGTGTTTGTGCCAGAGTCTCCCACGTTCCATGACTCATTGATTCTAGACACGTTTATTGCACGCCTGTTACACATCAGTGCTAAGAGGACAGGGTGAACAAGACAAAATCCTTGTTCTTCAGGAGCTTGTGTTCCTGTGAGTGGAAAGAGACAGTTCATAGAATTTGGCATGTGGGGCTGAGTCTAATCAAGAAAATGCAGCGGTGTTAGGGGCTGAAGTGTCAGGAATGGGGCTGGATTCGGGAGGCTTTCTCAAGCAGGTGATCTGGAAGCAGAGGTATGACGATGTGAGGCAGCAAAGCCTGCAGATGAAGGCTGCTGCTGGCAGAAGGGCAGCCAGTGCAAAGCTGGGCCTGAGCCTGCGGTGTCTGGAGACCCACAGGAAGCTCGCCGTAGCTGGAGGCATCAGGAGTGGGGATCAGAAGGAGCTGAGACTGCAGCTGGAAGCTGGGGCCAGATGGCACGGGGTCTTGTAAGTCAGGGAAGGGAGTGTAGATAAGTGTGACAGGTAGCTGTTGGCAGCTGTTGAGTTTGGTGGCTTGAGTTTGGGTAGCTGAGGCAGAAGTGGTGCGAAGGGACCACATTCCAGTTCTGTTTCAAGGTGCAGCTGATGGGATGTGGGTGTGAGGGAAGGAGCGAGTCAGGGATGGCACGGGGCAGTGTCCTGAGCAGCAGTGCAGGTGAGGGAGCTGTTTACTAAAGGAGAAAGCCTGGGGTGGCAGCCCCTCTGGGGGGTGGGTGACAAAGGGTGGGTTTTGGGCAGCGTGTCCGTCTGAGAGGCTCTCAAACACTCAGGATGCTGAGCCAGTGGCTGGGCAGTGCGGGAGTCGGAGTTCCGGGGACAGGTCTGTGCTGGAGGAGTAAAGCTGGGAGGCGTCAGCACGTGGCTGGTGTTCAGAGTCATGGGAAGAAGGGGTCACCTAGGAAACTAGTGTGCGTGTCATGGAGTCCTGGGCCCTGCTGGAGTGCACACGGCCATGAACGCAATGCCTGCTTTGCTTTGCAGGACGGACTTGAGGGTATGTTGGCGCTGGGACCGAGTGGAAGGAAGTGAAGGGCAGACCTGTTACCTGTGACTAGAAGACAAGGGACCTGGATTCCTTTATCTGAAAAACTTGAATTTCATGCTTATGGAACTTACAGAAGGTGCCCACGTGGTACCTTAGTTTTGTTTGGATTTTCAAAAGTAACCCAACTAAATACTCTTAGGGTAGAAAAATTAAGAAATACAGATATTGCAAAAAGAAAAACCCAAAGTCACATATTCCACCATCCAGAGGAGGGGACTAAATGTTGACATTTGTTCAAGTATTTGCTCAGATGTCTCCTCCTGAGGAAACCCTTCTCTGACCACCATCCTGTCCCCCTCAGAGCCTGCCTCCCACCTGGCTTCATGTTTTTCCCCAGCCCTCACCCCCCCTGCCGCTCCGTTCCTTACTGGTCTGGGACTGGTAAGGAACTGGCCTGGCATGAAGCCCTCTGGACCCTGGATTGTCAGCAGGGCCTCTCCCACTCTCGTTCACCCTGTGCCCCAGGCCTCGCCCATGCCTGGCACGTCTTAAGCCTTCTTTACATTTTGTTGAATGAAGGGATTCACACGGTTTGGTACATGCCTTCCAGACTTGTTTCTGTGCAATCACCTGCTCATAAACATAGATTCTTGACTAAGCTAGTGTTCGGTGTTTTAGGCCTAAGAATGCTGCACTGAAGCGATCTGTGCACCCCGGGGCTTTGGGCTGCACAGATCTGTGCACCCCGGGGCTTTGGGCTGTTCTGTCGTCTGTCCAGCTTCTCAGAGCCATGTGAACCTTGACAGAGCTTGCCCAGCTCACTGTCCCTGGGCTGCAGGCAGCCAGCCCCTCCCTTCCTCTTCCAGACAGCTGTTCCCCTCCCCCCTGTCAGCCTAACCAGGTGTGACCTTGACTTACCTTTCCTGCTGCTGTACTGTGTGCTCCTGCACTGCAGGACCCAGTCTTCTGATGGATTTATTTTACTCCCTCCCCCAACTCTTAGCAGGGTTTCTGGCCCTCGGAAAGTAAATGTTTTTAGAATATTGGGGTAAATATACATAAAATTGTTTTGAGTTAATATTTTACTGAGTTTTACAGAATAAATTACATATTTTAGTGAAAATATTTTAAAATTTTGGACAGAGGCTATTTCTTGAGCCAGCCAAATTGACAAATGTTTTATTAAGAATAGTGTCTGTCTGTCTGTCTGTCTGTCTCTCTCTCTCGTCCTCTCGCTCTCTCTCTCACTGTGTGTGTGTGTGTGTGTGTGTGTGTATGTATGTATGTGTGTGTGTGTGTTGGGTATTATCATTGAAATCAAGATAGTAACCAAGTCATTTTCTTTGGCCTTCTCAGATAATACTTCTATATGGTAGCTGGGCATTTTATCATAAATGGAAATGTCATTCATTTTTCTCCTTTGGAATCTGGTAACTGGAAATGTTTATTAGGCAGGTAGCATCATTAAAAAGATATGTAGGAGGCTTAACATTGCAGGTGTTTACTTTGTGTTCCTGGAGTTTTCAGTGGCACAGCTGAGGAATGGGTGTGAAAGTTCTGTTTGCCGAGGTGGCAGGCGCCCTGTGTGGGGAGGTCATGACCAACAAGACTGGACTTGGGCTGGGGACAAGCAGGCAGAGACGAATGTTTGCTGAGTGCCCAGTGTTTTCAGACATTCGCATATAATGTGTCATTTAAATTTCTCGTAACTTTCCCATGAAGTAGGGCAACTGTGTTTATCCCCATTTTATAGATAAGAAGAATGAGGCTTAGAAGTTAAAACTTCACAGCTCGTTCAAACCCTGTTCTCTCTCCACTCTCCCTGTTTAAGGGAAACGTTTGCTATTAATATAATGCTTGGTTTTAGCCCATTGGTTTCAGATTGTTGCTTGATAAGTGGGTTCCCTGTTCATTTTTTTCAAATTTTGGACAGTCCTTCATGTTACATGAACTTTTTAATGAATAAAATCACTGTCAAATTAGGACAGGACTCAGTCGTCAGTTTGTCCTAGCAGGTCCAAAATGGCCCTGTGTCCTTCTCTAGAACAGAAGACTTGGGCTTCAGCCTGTACATTCAAATGAAGTGGAATTGTTTCTTGAGAAAGTGGCACCATAGTTGAGTGCATAGATTCCTCAGAATACTGAAAAACCAAGTCCCTTTGTGGTTTGCGTGACTTTTTAACTTCAAAGGCACACATTCACAGCGCTGCTAGAGAAGTCTTTGAGCAGTTTGTCTCCTGAGAGCTGTGATGCGTGTGAGGTGTGGTTGGTGGTTTCCTTGCCGCTGGTGGTGGGCGGCGTAGCCGGAAGTGCTCCTTTTTATCGCCGGTAGGTAGACAGCAGCACTCTCATGAGTGACTCAGGCTGGCAACCAGACTGTGTGCCCACAGGCACCCTGCCCTTTGTGAATCATCTCTCTCCTCTCCTGAAAAGCCACAGCCGCTGCCCAGGGCTTGCCTCCAGGACCTGCGGACCCTGTGCTGTGCTGGTTTATTGCTCCTCCACTGGGGGTGCCTTTCCCTGCTTCTCCGCTGATGAATTCTCACGGAAGTGTCAGCCCTGCGCACCCTTTCTGGACCTCCTGCCTGTTGTCCTAGCGCTTTGCGTAGAATTCTGTCCGAGTACTTGGCATTCCCTGTGTTGGAGGTAGTCATGTGTCTCTCCCCCCCCCCCCCCCCCGCCCCGCCAAAGGTCGCTGCCTCAGTGATCGATCGTGTCAGGCTTACTTGACCGAGGCTGGCCTGGAATCACCATCACCCTGGAAGCTCCCGACTGCTGAAGGCCCCATACTACAGGCCGTGCCAGGTCCCGACAGGTGCCATCTGAGTCCCAGAGCCCCTAACGCAGATTGGGTTCCATGTTACAGACAAGCAGTGTCAATCTCAGGCCTTGTAGGTTTATGGCCTGAGGTGACTGGGCCGTGGAGCGGTCACACCCATGTGTCTTGTGAAGAATCGTAGATGCAGATTCCAGAGACCTCCTAGATTTATCCGGGAGCCATGCTCTTTGGCATTGTTCTCTCTGCTGCCTCCAGTTTTCAGGGGGTGCTTTTCGCCCCTTCAGCCGGGGCCGCAACCCCTCTGGAGGGTTCAGCAGGGCAGTGGCTTCGGTCAGACGTTGAGGGAGGGGACAGCCTCGGAAAGTGCCCCGCTCTGCTCAGGAAGAGGCAGCGGGGAACTGCCCACAGAGGCCCTTTGTAAAGTGACAGGAAGTCCTGCTTCGAGAAGGGGCTGCCGCAAAGTAGAGGGCTTGAAAGACGCTGAAGTGGTTGACCTGAGGCCACGCTGACTCATGAGTGTTGTTAATAACGCTTTGTGGAATCTGGGAACCTGCCTTTGCACTTCAGAGGCAGCGCCTGAGAACGCGCCTCAGTGCTCAGGTCTCTCCTCTCCCTCTCACCCCATCACGGCTGCCCCGTTGAATACCCCCATTTTATTTGGCCTGAACAAAGGGCAACCTTCTGACCCATTCTATATTTTTTCCTTCTGCTCTTGCCAGAAAAGTCTTTCTGTCTCATCGGGGTCTATGTGACTTCTTTGTTAGGCTTTAGGGTATGTCTCTTGAGTCAGGAAAACTTGTAGCTCAAGGAAGAAGTATCCCACTGGGCGAGGCTTCTGACTGAGAGAAGGACTCTTGCAAGTGTGTGACACAGCTTAGCCCACGGTGGTGGCGGGGTTCCTTAAAGAACGGCCTGGGGAGCGGAGCGGAAACGAAGGTGCTGAGTTGACGGCCCCATTCCCTGCAACGTCACCACGCGTGGCTCTTGGACCTGTAGCCACCTGTCACAGGTCCTGTGAGGTGCTGTGGGTAGCATGTAAAGACACCCTGAAGTGAACGGGGGCGCTCTGGTGGTGATGAGCTGATGCGTCGTCATGGGCTCCCCAGCCCTGACCACCTGGACATGAGAGGGGCACTGACAGAGAGAGCGAGAGCTAACGAGCGCGGGAGACAGACGCTTGTGTGCGGGGATTCTGCCGCGTCTGCCTCGGCAGCGTCAGTGTTGTGCTGTCGCTGGGACTCCTTGCTGGGTTGACATGGCGGCACGTCAGTGAACTCTTGTCCTTAGAGCCGGAAGTGTGTCTTTGTTGAATGTGACTGCCTGGCAGTCAGTGTAGGATGCCTACCTTTGTGGGCAGGAGAGGCCACATCTGTTGAATGTGTTTAGTTGGGACTAACAGGTACTTGCTTGAGACTTTGCTGACCGCAGGTCATAATCCTTTTTCATATTTAAAATGCTAGAACATCAGAACTGCAAAGACCTTTTTCATCCGCCCACTGCCTCCCCCGCATTGTGGAGAAGGGGAAATTGAGTGTCAGGAGGGTGAGAGTGGGGACGGACCCGAGAATGGCTCCCGCCCCCTCCCAGTCATGTGATGAAACGTGGGGCGACGTACTCAGAGGTGGCCTCGTGCAGTGAGTGTGAGGGGCCTGCAGTGAGGTGCCTTGTTGCCGTCCCCAGTCAGAAGCCAGGACGGACCTGAGATGTGCGCTCAGCTCTGCGCGGGGAGCTCGTTCGGCGCGTCCTTCCCCAAGGCTGTGTCCTTCCTCAAGGCTGGGTCACCTCCTCTCTCCGGTCCCCCTGGGACCGAGCCGGACTTTGGGCTCTCGTAAGTTTGGAGGCCCCACTCTGGATTCTGTTAGCTGTATTGCATTGTGCTCACACTCAGTTTAAACATTTTTTTTATAGTAAAACTAAGTGAAAGGATTTTTGCCTTTGAAACTATTTGGCCACAGGAAATTATTCTTCCTCGTCTTGCTCACCTATGTGTGTTCAGAGGCGAAAGCATGTGTGAAAGCACAGGGGCGAGAGGGGCGTGTACGTGTGCAGAGCTCACTGCAGGCTAATTGTGGCCAGAGTGGTAGAGTGTGACCGGGAACGTGTTGTGAGAGGTGACGCTGGGGGCGCAGTGGGTAGAACAGGGAGGCCCTGCTGGCCACCGGGAGAAACCGTGGCGGGATTGCAAGTCGAAGCACAACCTGATCTGAAAGACACACTGAGCCCTGTGGTGCCTCATGGAGAACGAAAGGAAGGGGGACCAGGCTGGTGTCTGGGGACCAGTTAGGCCAGTAGTGATCTGGGCAAGACAGTGGTGGCCTTAACAGAGACAGCCGCTGTCGTGAGGGTGGGCGAAGTAGGGGGCTCAGGAGAATGTGAAGAGCTGGTGTCAGATTGTGGAAACTGATTCACTGTGGCGCTTGGGTGTGGGAAGAAGGGGAGTTTCCGGCTTGAGCAGCTGGGTGAACAGTGGGAGCCTTTTCTGATGTAGAAAACCCGAGGGTGGGAGTGGGCTGAGGGCAGGTAGGAAATGGTTTGCAGGGACCAGGGGTGGCTGTGCAGGCGTCCAGGAGGCAGTCAGCTGTGTGCGCCTGGAGCTCCTAGGAGAGGGCTGGGCCTGAGATGCCGCTCGGGGGTGTGAGACTGAAGGGGGTGTGATGTGTGGGAACAGAAGGACTTGCTTAGGTAGAGTGCGCAGCGGGAGAGTAGGGCCTGGGACAGGACCCCGAGGAGCCCCAACACCCAAGGCCTGGGCAGAGGAGGAGGAGGAAAAGCAGGAGAGGCAGTGTTGTGACGCCGGGGGGGCTGTAGGGGGGCAGCGGGAAGGCCTCAGGCCGCCATGCGGTTTCACACTGAGTGAGTGAGGGCTGCAGAGGGTCAAAGACCCAGAGGAAGGGAATGGTGGGTGCAGTGAGGTCCTGTTGTGTGAGAGGAAGTGGGATAAGGGGTCACAGCCTTAGACAGGAGCGTGTGTGGAGAGGCCAGCCTGTGGGTGCAGGTGCTTTCGAGTGACGGCAAGAAGTGGAGGGGCTTCTGACTGCCCACTTCTCCGTGTTCTGTGAGGTGGGACCTGTCACCTGCTGAGAGAGAGAGGAAGCGAGGCGGCCACGGAGAAGGTGTGCAGGACGTCCCTGCGGGGAGCCCGATGGCGGTGAGGATGGGGTGAGTTTCCTCCAGCACCCAGCTGGCCTTTGTGGGGGACGCCGTGTGCCTGGAGAGGCCGTGTTTTCACCAGGCAGGTGTGAAGGGAGAGTTAGACTCAAGGCGGGGGTGCCCTGAGGGGAAGAGGGATGGAGACAGGGGTGCCAACCAGCCCAGGACAAAGGAAAGAGGGTCTGTGGTGGGGTTTAAGGCAGCAGGGCCGAGAGATGAGGAGGGTTTGTCTGATGAAGGACAAGTCAGTCTTACTGCTCTTTGAAATTCTGGTGAACGTTCTTCATGAATGTGACTGTTAGTCCAAAGGAAGACATGGGTTTTTATAGCTATGGAAGGAGGTTCTATGTGTACACCTCCGAGTCAATTGGACATAAACAGTGGGGAGGTCTGAGAAATTGTCCGGCGTCTGAATGGGAAACCTTTAGTGTTTCCACCAGTCTTCCAGCGCGTTGGCATGACCGCGTTGGCATGACCGCGTTGGCATGACCGCGTTGGCATGACCGCGTAGGGGCCTGATCCCGCTGCTTCCTCTGCCTGACACCAGCAGGTGGCCTGCCAGCCTCTCCTTGAACTTCAGGGATCCCACTTGCTAGAACTCCCTCCTCATGTTGGAGAGCTCAGATTGCAGTGAGTTTTCTTTGTGTCAAGTCAGGACCCAGCCCCTTGAAACACGATGCAGCTTTGTTATGTGAAGGAAGAGTGCTAGTTCCCTTTCCTTAATTCAAACATACGCGTCTGAAGATTACACTGAAGTCATTTTACAGAAATGAGCCTAAGGATCACTGAACTCCGTCACCACAGTCTCCTCCATCCCTCGTCACCGCCCCCCACTTGGTCATTTGTTCATTCAGACATTCAGTCACTTAGCAAATATTTGAGCGTCTGCCTGGTACTAAGCTGTGGGCCGCAAAGGTGAAAACACACAGTCCCTGCTTTTCAAGTTCCTGTGTAATGAATGTCTGCGCGCTGCTTTGCTCTGCTTTTTTTCTGGCTTATACCCAATTTTGAATATAAAACAAGTCACCTACTTGTCCTTTATAGTGGCTGTGTGGTGACCCCTCCGTCAATTCACCGTTATTTCTCCATTTTTGAGCATTTGACTTGTCTCCAGTCTCTGCTGTTATAAATATGACTCAGATGAACATTTCGTTCAAGCTCTTTTTCTTTGGGGAATTATTTGCTTGAGGCGTATTCCCCAGAGTGGGACAGCAGGGTCAGAGGTTGGTAACTGTTATCTGCCTTGTTCTGTGTTTCCAGATTTTTCCATGAAGCCTACTGACAATGTAAGAGTACATTCCTACTTTCCAGTAGCCCCACCCAAACTGGCATTGTCATTTTAATTTTTCTTATTTTTACAAGTTATTTCCTTTTTAAAAGGAGTTATGCTTCCCCCCGCCCCCGCCCCCACAGTAGTTTGTTGTTAGACTTGGCTGGCTTATGCTGCAGTAACAAGCGAACCCCAAATCTCAGGCTAAAACATAAAAGTGTTTTTCTTGCTCACTGGGTATGTTGCTCGTGGGGTGCGGTCATTCTGGGGCCAGGCTGATGGAGGAGACTTTGCTGTCCTGTAGCCACAGGGTGATGCTCCCAGTGGGTGACAGGCGGAAAGGAGAGGCCGGGGACCTTCTCACAGTTACGTGGACTGGCTTAGCCGGTGGAACTTTGGGGAGCACTCCTGCCTGTGCCCCCATCTTCTCTCCTGTCAGCTCATCTACGACAACTCCTTTGTGCAGTGGAATTGGATCCTCAGGCTTCCTGTCGGTCCTTAATATAGTTTAGGTAATAAGATTTTTGTCATTTGTGCCGAATCCATTTTTCTTTCTTTGCTTTCCGTGTGATATTTTATCATGCAAAGGTTTAAATAATTAACATAAGATTTGGGTGCATCCATCTTTTTCTCTGCTATCTTTTGTTTCGTTAATACCACAATTTATCTTCCTCTCAAAGCCAGAGAACAAGCTATTTTCTTTGAGTTGCTTAAAATAGATTTTTATTTGACTCCGTATGACACTGCAAACTCATCCAAGTATATAATTTAATGTCACGTGGTTTTAATCTAAGTTAACTTTGGCCCTTGGTGATACCTGTTCCGTAACATTAAAACCCCAAGCTCAGCAGTGAACACCCCTTCATGATACAAACACTCAGCAAACAGGAACTTCCTGGACCCGATAATGGGCATGAATGAGAACTCCCAGGGCTGGGCGGTGACGGACTGAAAGGGCAGGGATGCCGCTGTCACTGCTTCTATTCACATTTCACTGGAGGTTCTAGGCAGCACAGTAAGGCAAGAAAAAGAAAGAAAAGGCATACAGATCGGAAAGGAAGAAGTAAAGCTATCTCTGTTCGCAGATGATGTTATCTTGTGTATGAAAAATCCTAAGGAATCTGCTAAAAAAACTACTAGAACTAATACACAGGTTCGGCAAGGTTGCAGGACACAAGATCAGTATGTAAACATGAGGGTCATTCTGCCCATAGCTGGAAGTTGTCTTTGCCCAGGCTGCAGCCTCGCGTGGGTATTCCCTGGGGCAGCCGCGTCCGTGTGCCCTTCAGGGGCCAGTGCAACCCCACGAGGGCGGGCGGCTGGACCTGTACAGTTCTTATCAGGTTTCCAGGGGCCACAGGAAATGAACAAATCACAGGGGCGAGTATCATTCAAGGGTGTCAGTCGGCTTCACACAGGTGGGTGTCAGGAGCTGGACTCAGCTCAGAAGCGCTTCTGTTGGGACATGATGCTGGCGAACGACAGCAGCCTCGTCTCAGTGGGGTGTCACGACCAAACCAAATGTGTCTCCCAGTTGGAGCAAGAGGAGCCGTGGATGATAGAGGTAGAGTTCTTAGTCCAGAGCCTTCCAGCATTATTCATAGTGGCCAAGACATGGAAATAACCTGAGTGTCCTTCGATGGATGGTTGGATAAAGAAGATGTGAAAAAGTCTGGGGAGGCCGGAACATCCCAGACCAACAGTGCGGGCAACTTAAACATTAATCAAAAACAAAACACTGATTAAGGAGAGAAATGTAGAAAAGCATTTAATGTGGGTATGCTTCCTGTCGGTTCAAAAAAAGTACATTATAAATGTGACTCTTACGAGAAAGGTTTGGAATGCGTTTCAGAAATTGAGGATTAATAATGGAAACTGTAAGAAAGATGACGGGTGAGCGATGTACGTGGGAAGTCACTTTTCAATACGAAGCTTGAAGAAAAAATAAATGGTATTTCTGTTAGTTAGCAATGAATAATCCCAAAATAAAATTAAAACAATTCCATTTATAATAGCATGAAAAAGAATAAAATATTTAGGAATAAACTTAACAAAAGAAGTACTAGGCTTGTACGCGGAAAACTATAAAACATGGTTGAAAGAAAATAAAGGTGGTCTCGATGAATGGAAAGATATTCCACAGCCATGGATTGGAAGACTGAACATCGCTAAGACGGCGGTCCTCCCCAAACTGATGGACAGAATTGTTGTAACTGCTATCAACATCCTGCTGCCTTCTTTCTGTAGAAATCAATAAGCTGATTCTAAAACTCTTATGGAAATGCAAGGCACTCAGAATAGTCAAAAGAATTTTGAAAACGCAGAACAAAATTGGAGCACTCACACCTCCCAATTTCAAAAACGTCTACAGGTCTGCAAGCATTCAGGACCGTGTGCTATTGGCATAGATCCGTGGGCTCCAGGCAGGGGAGCAGGACTCACCCCTCACATTATGGTCGATTGATTTTGGACAAGAGTGCCAGGCTGATTCAATGGCAGAAAGAATAGTCTTTTAGACAATTGGTGCTGAGACCACTGCACAGCTACCTACCTGTAAAAGAATGGATTGGACCTGTGCTTCACACCACATGTACGTAAAACTTAGCTCTCAGTGAGCCAGAGACCTAAATATAAGAGCTAGCTCTATAAAGCTCTTAGAGGAAAACAGGCATAAATCTTCACCACCTTGGATTAGGCAATGGTTTCTTAGCTATGACACTAAAACAAAAGAACAACAACCAAAAATAGGTAACTTGGACTTTATAAAAATTAAAACTTTTGTACTTCAAAGATGCTGTCGAGATAGTGAAAGACAGCTGACAGAATGGGCTGCTGGAGGCGGCACAGGGGGTGGGGCTGCCAGCTGGAAGGGAGGGAAGCCGGAAGGCCAGGGGCGGCCAGGTGCCCCGGCTCCAGGCCATGCTACTGAGTCTCTGTCCCCAGTGCGGGGCTCACCTGGTGGCTCCAGCGCTTCCTACCTAACTTGCCTGCCTTGGTGACTGGGCTTCTCTCCTCCCCTCCCACATCTGTAAGAGAAGGAATGGACATTCGAGTGTGGAAAGCTCCCGAAGCTCTGCAGGCCCTCGCTCTGTGTGATAACCTTTGCTGTGGTCACCAGTAGCCCGTATTACTCAGTCTAAACACACGGTGAGGCCCTGCTGTGCGCAGCTGCCCAGACGACCGTGCTATGGGCTGGCCCTTGAGCTGCTCACAGTCCACCAGCTTGGTCTGCAATGTGTTTCTTTCCTTTCATTGCATAGAATACAAAAACCTATTTTTGGAGTAAAATGCCGCCCTAATTACCGAGTAGTTAAGAAAGAATTTGACTTTTTACACCAACAGTCTTTCTTTCCATTTTGTTTTGATTTTTATTCTTTAATGGCTGACTGTGTCCTGATAGTAAGCGTAACATTTGTTAGGCTGGTCAAAGCGTCATCCTACTTGGGCCTCACCGCCACCCCTTCCCTGCAGCAGGGGGTGGGCCAGGGGAAAACTCCACCCTCAGAAATCCCGTCCCTGCCTGGGGCTCCGTGGGCCGTCCCCATTCAGCAGCCCGGTGAGAGGCCTGGTGGACAGCCTGGTGGACGCAAACCCACTGGGATGCAAGTTCCAGCAGTTGGGCTCCCCCTGCCCCCGGTGGTCCCCCACGCATGGCCCGCGGTCAGCGTTCAAGGTGAGTTAGTGAGAAGTGAATGTCTAGAGGGACTCACCGCAGGCCTCGATCCGGTGTGACCCACGACGCCCGGAACGTCTTAGCGGCAAGGAAACCTGGCTGGGGGCAAGCGCGGCCGGTCTCCAGAATCCAGGTCCCCTGTGCGTTCCAGTCCCACCCCAGGCTTGGAAGCAGAAGTGGTCGTATTTCTCATAAAAATCCTGCCCTGTGGGCGGTGTCCCATCCCCACCCTGGGCTTGGCCCCCCAGAGGGACCGCCAGCAGGGGAGTAGCTGGAGTTTGGCCACTTGTTTCTGGCTCAGCTGGGCCTGCTCTGTCATTTTTCCTTCAAATCTTGGAGTTCTTCCTATACATTTTCTCGCACTGTTATTTGTATTCTCACATGAATATCAGATGGGAAATGTGTCGTTTTTGTCCTTTTTTAAAGTGACTTTTTCTATTTTTAAACCTGTGGAGCATCAACTCAATATTTAGCTTCGGGAGCCCTTCAGCTGGAGCCCCGCGTTCCCAGGGTGCTTGCCAAGCAGAGGTCTAAAAAAGTATCACTGTACAAATCGGTCCCGGGCACGGACCTGCCCGCTGACATGTTTCCATTACGTAAGGAAAGTGTGTTTGGAGACGTGGCTACATGCCATTTGCTCTAGCTCCTCCTCTAAATGTGTGGGTGAACTACCAGCGGCTGGGCTGGGCTGACCAGGTGACTCGGGGGTCATCCTTCCTTTTGTTGTGGACTCTCTGTAACCTGAGACCATTATTGCCCAGAACAGGAAAGGCCATCTGCAGATGACCAAGGCCAGCCGGCCATGACTTGTTTTCTTTGAGCTATTAGGGCATAAAAGACATGGGGGGCAAAACGTATTCTTTTTAAGGGTTACTACATCTGTCCAAATCTAGTATGTTTTTAATGCTAATTTCTCCCATAGAAAATCTGTCACTTTCTCCAACCTTCAGGATCCAGCTCAGAGAGTCCCTTTCTCCCTGTCCTTTGCCTTGTGCTCCTGTCTCATTTCCTGAGCACCGCTTTGGGGCTACCCATAGATTCAATTCCAGGTGAGCATGGCACATGGCGGGTGTCATCTGTGCTAAAGGACACGGGGTAATCGCCAGGGGGCCTGTTCGGGGCTGTGTCTGTGCCCCCTCTGCTCGGTGTGTTCCCCGACACATAGGACTCATGGAGCGAGCCCTTCGGAGAGAAAGGACTTCCCTGACTGCTTGTGAAGGCTGCTGTGTGAGAGAGTGGCCAGCTCAGGTCTGAGTTCATCTCCCGTGAGATCTTTGGAAAGGAGAGGCCAGGCCTGCCAACACCGCCTGGCATGTTCCAGCCGTGCAGGCTTCATCGAGCGCTTTCTCCATCTGGGGCTCTTTCATCTTCAGGCCAATTTTAAGAATGAAATAAACTGACACACCTTTCTGGGGGATCTCCAGAACCATCTTCCTTTTCTTTTTTTTTAAAGATTTTATTGGGGAAGGAGAACAGGACTTTACTGGGGAACAGTGTGTACTTCCAGGACTTTTTTCCAAGTCAAGTTGTTGTCCTTTCAATCTTAGTTGTGGAGGGTGCCGTTCGGCTTCAAGTTGTTGTCCTTTCAGTCTTAGTTGTGGAGGGCGCAGCTCAGCTCCAGGTCCAGTTGCCGTTGCTAGTTGCAGCGGGCGCAGCCCACCATCCCTTGCGGGAGTCGAACCGGCAACCTTGTGGTTGAGAGTCGGCGTGCCAACCAACTGAGCCATCCGGGAGCTCAGTGGCAGCTCATTGACTTCATTCTAGTTGCTGAGGGCGCAGCTCGCTGGCCCATGTGGGAATCGAACTGGTAGCCCCAGAGCTCGTGCTCTAACCAACTAAGCCACCCGTCTGCCCCACCATCTACCTTTTTATTCTTAGGCCTTAGGAATTCACTGCTGAGTATTCACTAATTATATACAATTATGAATTAGAAACGAATTCAATTAGTTTCTAATTTAGAAATGAAACCCCTACTGCAGGTAGAAAGTGAGTGGTTTCAGAAACCTTTCCCAAACTTACCTGAAGTGACTGCCTGGCTGGTTTCTAACGCGTGTTACATTCTCCCTTGAAATGGCATTGGTTCTTAGGGTTGTCAGCGCGAATCCAGATTAGCAAGATGATTTGGTCTTACTCTGCGCAGGTGTGTGTGGGGGCGTGGTCTACAGCACACCTTCCCGCACGTGGGTGGTTGGAAGGTGCTCCTGGTCGGTCACCTGTGTTATCCTTCCCCGAGCATTTCCTCGGGTTGACCTTTGTCTGCAGACAATGCTTTCCCGTGCTCGGCCTCACTGTGTGTTGTGTTTGGGTGATTCTTCTGGGCTCTTGGTAACAAACCAAACTGAAATCTCAGTGACTATGGGACTTGAATAATTTATGTTGCAAAAGATTAATAATTTATGTTCCAAAACTAGCCCTCACAAAGTAAATTTTAACAGGTCGCCTAAGTACAATTACTTTCTTGAAACTCTTCAACTGGCAGCAGAGCTTTTTAGCAAACAATGTTTCGGATGCTCTGACTCCAGACGGAATTGTAGGTGAGTATGTAGAGTGTCCAGAACAGGTCCCTGGGCCGTTTGCACAGGAGAAGAATTATTTTCTTGGGAAAAGGAGAGAAGAGATACGGTGAGTAGGGCAGGGGAAAGGGAACAGGGAGGAGGCACGTCCCGGACTAAGGAGGGCACCCGGCACTCGGAGGTCACCCGAGAAATCCAGCCCTGGCTCCAATTCTTCCTGCAGCAACTGTCACTGAGCAGCTGCAGGTCCTGTGATCGGCGCGAGGGTCCCTCCGGCCCTCACAGCCTCTTTGGGGAAATAGGGACGCTGCCAAGTGATGGCCCGATAGAGGAGCTCTCAGGGGACAGTGGTGGGCAGCGGGCCTGGCATGGTGGGGGGTTCTGCAGAGGAGGTGACACGTCCCTGGGCCTTGCGGGATGGTAGGAGTTGGCGAGGAAGGGCTCTCAGGCCGCAGTGCACCACACATATGGTGTTCAGGGCCTGGCAGGAGGCCGAGGCCAGCTGGGCAGGGAGGACCGGCCAGAGTGAGGCCCCAGGCCTGAGACCTATGGCTTTATTCCACGTGTGGGCCCAGAAGGGTCTTCTCCGTGCAGCTGCCACATGAAAAGGTGTGTAAGTATAGAGGACATGCAGGGGCCAGCGGAGGCAGGTGGGACGTACACCCACGTGCAGAAAGGGAAAAGGTGGCCACACACACAGAAAATGCCTTAAAAGTTTGTACATTAGTGATAGAAGTTGTGCTGTGGTTCTTGACCACATTTACCAGCATTTAGCAGCTCAGTGGGCCTCACTGATGCTTTTTGAATTCAGTTTGGCTCTTACGAAGCGTCTCAAAACAGTTGTCGCATGAATGTTCATACTCCCATCAAACTCGAAAACATATAAGGTCTTATTCATATCAAGTTGCTGGTAAAATTAGAGAAATTTTCAGAGCTTCCTTTGCTTCTTTTTACTTTCTTTGTCTCACGTTTCTCCGATGGGGAAAAAGCCTGGAAGACTGTCAAAGAACTGGCTGTTCTCATAAGTATTTGAGGAGAACAGTGTGAGTCATTGTAGCTTTTTGCTGGTATTTTAGTATCCGGTTTATTTTTAAACAATTTTGTGCAACGGGAGTTTCTTCCGTGGTTTCTGTTACCATGGCTCCATAATATTTCCTCAAATCTGCTTATTCATACTTTCATACACCCCAGCATCAAATTTACAATTCCTTAGAAAATCAAAGTACCTTATTCATGATATCCAAGAATGTTTCTCCAGCTGCAATAGCATTTTTCTCCAAAATTCATTTTCTCCAAAATGGAAAAATTAGTTGTTTTTCCCACGATAGACGTTGGGAAGAGAGCGAGTTTGGTTCTGTGAAGGACACAGGCAGTGAGTAGGGGGTGGGGGCTATTAGGGTCTCCCCTCAGCAGCCGAGCAGGGAACCAGTGTCATCTGTACGGAGCCATTTCCCCTGTAGATCCCATGGTCTAAGGGTCCAGGCTGGGCAGGCTTTGGAAGTGCTGGCATTAGACGATTTGGGCCAGACACCCACAGACTCTGGGTTCTTGGTTCTCCAGTGTGACCATGTGTTTGTTCGCTCGCTCTTATTTACTTATTCATTTATTTTTGAACTTGATGGAGTCTTCCACTTGGGAAGGTCTCTTGTTTCAAGAATCTACAGCCAAAAGAAAAACAGTGCTAGTCTTGGGGGTCACTGGTGAAGTTTGCCTTGTATTCTCTTCCTGGCATTCCAGATTTTTTGAGGAGATACTTTTCTGCATTTCATTACTTTGGGAAATGTGTATTTCTTAAAGGATTGCTCAGGATTTAAAGAAAGTCCCAAAGCCAAAGGGAATCGTAGATATAGTTTGTTTCCAATCTCTTCAAGTCTTTGACCTCTTCCATTTCTCAGGGATAAGCAGGATTTTGTCTGACACATAAATGTAGTGTCAGACTAGGTTCTGGGCTTGTGCTTGAGGCCACTTACTACAGGGACTTGTCTTGGCCAATTGTTTTCAAATTCAACTGTAAATATAAGTGCTAACGCAGTGATAGAGCAGTGGTTAATACTGGAGAAGTGGAAGTGTGGTGTAACTGACCGGACCTTTTGTCTCCTAACAGTTGCTTCCTCTGACTCAGAGAGGACCCATTGTTGATCAACAAAAGAAAGTAAAACGTGGTTCTAGGCTCTCGGGAGGCTGCCCAGGAGGCTCCAGGTGGGAAGGTCCTCCGACCGAGTGACTGTACAAGCTGACTGTGGTAGGAGAATTGACTTTCTAAGAATCACTGAGGAATTAGTTTTGCCTTCAGCTCAAGAAACATTTGTGGTTTAATCCTCTGAGTAGTCTTTTTTCTTTCCTGTATAATCTAAGAGATGTCAGTGTACATGGCTTCGTGAGTGACATTGCTAACAATGAACGGTACATTATTGTAAAGATCTTATTTAGTATCATTTTATAAAGTCATTGCTTTACTATTTCATTTGTAAAGATCCCAGCATGTGTCTCTGTCAATTTCAACAAAAGTTAGGGAATACCTATTGTGTGTGAGATACGCAGGTGGAGTTTACCTTCTAGAAGGAGAAGCAAACTGTACATGGGTAAAATAAATTCAGGTAATGAATTACGTTTTGAAGAAATATTCAAAGAGAATAGAAAGTAGCAGAGGTGGTGGAGGTGGAGCTGGCTGAGAGGGTGGGCAGGGAGGTTCCTCCAAGGGCCTGTGGGCAGAGGGCCAGGCGGTGTCGGGAGCTGGCCCTGCACTTGTCTCAGGGAACAGCATTCCAGGGAGAGGGAACAGCATGTGCAAAGGCTCAGAGGCAGGAACAAGCTTAGTGTGTTTGAGAAACCGTGGGCGGAGCATCGTGGCTGGAGCAGAACGGGCCAGCCGGGGAGGGAGATTGGAAGGGAGCAGGCAGGTACCGGATCACGATGGGACTTGCACCAAAGGCGAGGAGTTAGGGTTTAGCTCTGAGTGCAGTGGGTTTGGAACAGGGAAGGGACACCATTTAAATATTTAAAATGTTGCCCTACAGAGACTAGAAGTTGGATGTGAGGGTGGATTTTCTGTTTTACTTAACTTTGGGATTTGGGGGGCGAGGATTAAACTTTTGTTTTCATTTAGCTTTGAAATTTTAGAGTTATTCATTCCACCCGCATCCCTTGTGATTTGGGATTCTGTGGTTTTTTGGGCTCTTTGGAAGAGAGGTATTGTGTATGTAAGTACACTGGTTATTAATAACTACGATAACAAAAAGATCTCTGCACAGTCCTGGCAATTAAAAAAATGTAACTATTAGTAGAGTGTAAAACAGTTCCCAGCCGAGCCAGCAGCTGAAGATTATAAGTTATGAGAAACTTGTCAAGTTTAAACCACATGGGGGTTTCTGTATAGAAACGTGGTGCCAGTTCCCCCTTTCTTCCTCGCTGTTCCTGTTTTGGGGTGGGCACCCAGGCGTGCTGTGTCATCCTCTGAATCCTGGGGGGTCCCATGGACACCCACCGGCCTCTCTGGCCCCATTCTCCCCCCCCCTTAAGGATCCTTCTGTCTGGGACGCCTGCTCCTTCCTTCCGTGCCTGCCCCGTTCCCATTGGTTCCTCAGGAGTCAGCTTGGTGTCCCCGGGCTGGGAAGCTGCCCATGCCGGATGTCCCACTCCCCGCTTCCTCAGTACCCTGGTGGACAAACGAACCCTGAGAGAGCCTTGAGGGACCGATGGTGGTGGTCAGAGATACCTCTTCTTCTGCCCACACTTTGGAGGCAGGATTAAGCCATCTGCAGGTGCACTGCTCCCACCTGGTACTTCACAACGCACTGAACCCCCGTGTTGTCTCCATGCCTGACCTCCCAGCAACCACGGACCGGGGTCTTCGCTGAGAAGCCCTGGGGCCCAGGGTCAGAGTACCTGTCGCAGTTCACGAGGCCGTGATTTCTCCCCGTCATGCCTCTTGCTGCTCACTGTGGAACATGCACGTGTGAACTGCTGTCGACACTCCTTTACACCTTGGGATTTCTATCACAGGTGACATCCTGTGTCACCAACACTGTACGTCTCTTCTGTGATGTGGACGTGCTCGGGAAGCACGGGCTTTCCCTTGACTGGGGCTTGTTTCACATGAGCCTCTGAGAACAAGTTCAAGCCTGGACTTTGGGGTCCTGGTGAGGAGGTCCTCACAGGGCGGCTGGAAGGCTCAGATCCGACGGGGGAGGAAAGCGCTTAGCAGCTGTGAAGGTCACTGCCAATGCACGCTTATAATTACTCGGCTTTCGTCCATCCACTCAAGTTCTCCCCTAATCTCTTGCCAGTAGGAGCCTCTTTTAAAACATTTTAAGCTCAGAGAAATCTAAGTCTGTTTAATCCCATACTCTTCTTTTCAAGTAAAGGTAGCAGCATGCTGAAAACATGCCCCAGGGCCCACAGTTTCATGGCAAATTTGGCACCAGTCTTCTAAATGTTGGCTCTGAGAGCCCTTTGTAACAGTTAAAAGACTTCTGACTCATCAAAAATTAACGTTTGTTCAGTGTAGCTTTACTGGTTTTTGTTTGGGGTGTGTGGATGTCTGTGTGCATTTTTCTTTAAAAATTGGCATTCCTGGCATTCCCAGTGATTCCCTAAACCAGACTCACTGCCCCCGTCCTTGCCTTGGGGGGATTCATCGTGTTTAGACATTCACACCGTCCCCCTGAGTGAGAAGGACGTGGGTCCACCAGGGTGTCGTGTGCGGGTAGCCCATGTCCACGCAGGGTCGCATGGACTGAGTCTGAACTTGGAAAACTTACACGTTAGAGGAGTTTCACATGTAAACTTTTATAACTGTTTATTCACTTGAAGTTGCTTAAAAACAAGCAAGCGAGCAAACAAAAGCAACAACCTGATTTCTGAGCCTGCCATTTCTAAGCGGTGGTGAGGCTGCCTGCTCTCCACCGCTGCCAAAGTCTCCTTTTTCATGGGACCTCATTCTTTTCTTTTCCCTTTTCTGTCCATTTCTTGTTTTGTAATATTGCAGGTGCTATTTCACCCCCTGAAATAAACAGGACCCCTAGAGGCAGCTGCATTTTTCTGCCTAGGGGTGTTTAGGGGTCCTTTTTGCTCCCGTGCCTCTCAGGGCTATTCCAATCCTTTCTCATCAGTGTGGAATCTGTCACTTAATGTGGATTGAGGGTGTCAGATCAAAATCGTGCTTCTTAAGCTGCATCTGCAAGGTTCACGACCTGTCTTTAGAATGCATGAACCCTCAAGCCTCTGACTAAGTAACGGGACAGAAGTGGGAAGCTGTACGTGCTGTGACGGACCCCCAACCGTGGCTGCAGCTGGGAAAGACCCCCACCCGGAAGTCTGACCGACAGGGCCTGGCTGTAATGGATGTTATACAGCCATTAGGAGCGACAGGCAGATGGCCGAACAGTGGGGGAAAGGTGTGCTGTGCGATGGCAAAAGCAGACCACAGGGTGGCTTCTGTGCCGTGATTGCAGTGAAGACAGACTGGCAATGACAGGAGGAGAAAGGGCCGAGTAATGGCAATGAGGTTGGTGGCACAGAGCCCTCCCTGGTCTGACAGCTGTGTGCGACCCGATGGAATAGACAGTTGGACCTGAAACTGTCCGGGCCTTCGCTGTGTGGGGCGGGCGGGACGGGCGAAGCTGAGGAAGCTGGATGTCACCCCTGACTAGGACGCGCCTGCTTCAAACCCATGCTGTGCCAAGTGTCGCCACGTTTGATGCTGTGGACTTGCGTCCCCGGGTGGGTCTGTGTAGAGAAGTGTGGTTTGCTTTAACCTTCCCCAGCGTGATTTCCTTCTGTGGGAGGAAGAGGGGTGCGCTGTAGTGCTGACTGAAAGTAAGACGTGTTTTTCTCCCAATCTTTTTTCTTTCTTTCTTTCTTTTTTCCCTTACTAGAGTCCTGGTTTATTGTAGAAAGATACACGCGTAACTCAAAATAGCCAGACCGACGAGCTGCGCAGGGCAGGGGATGGGGAAGGGCTTCCATGCCCTCGTTAGGCACCCGCTCTCTCCCAGACACCAAGCTGCTGCTCACCAACTTGGAAGCTCCCCTTTTTTTCTTTTCTTCCAGACTATGTATGTGATGTGCAAGAGTCAGAGCCAAATTCGTTTTCAGTGAAATGGCCCTGTGTCCTGACAGTCCCTGAACCCCCTTCTCTCACCCGCTTTTCAGTTTGCAGCCGGGTTCTGTGCCGTGAAGTGTTTGGGAATCCTCTGGTGGTTTCGGGAGTGGTCTCCACGGCAACCCCACGCTCTGTCTGCCGAGATGCTGACTATTTTTTAAATCTCTGGAGGCACCTTTGAGTATGTTCAGCCTCCACTGCCCACCCACCGCGGTGGGTGCTTCTGGGGGACCCTCCGCACCCCGCCGGCCTCAGTGTGCCTCCCTGGGAGGGGCAGCCTTTACATCAAGCATCCCGCAGGGCATCTGCTCTTTTATGTTGTTGAAGTAAATGCTTTACACGATGTTCCCAGAGATAAGTCCCTTTATTTGCTGATCTCTATCGCTTCCTTTTAGGAATGTTCACTTTTCCAGATGAAATCACTGGAAACCAAGTCGGCCGTGCCAGTTACTTGAGCTATTAAAAAGTGTTCCTGCTTTGCTAAGGGCTCAAAGCAGTGTGTTACCTCAGGCCTTGCTCCCTGAGCACCCCATGCGGGAGGCCGCTTGAGGGCCAGAGACAAGCAGGAGACTGACAGGAGCCCGAGGGAGGCTGGAGGCACAGGCCCCGGGGCTGAGTGGCAGGGGGGCTTCCTGTGCGACTGGTGGTAGAAGCTGGGGACTGCGCCACGCGTCCCCCACTATGGTTGCTAAGCCCATTTGGGGTTTAGTGTAACGTGTGCAATAGTGCTGATGAGAATTCTAACCACTAGAGTTAAGACATCTTCACAGAAATGCTCCAGTTACTTTCCACCTGTGCATCTTTAGTCTGTATAAATCAAAATTACCCAGACTTTCCTCATCCTGAATTCATCCCGCAAGTCCTTAGTGTGGCTGCTCCATGTCAGACACTGGATGTGGGGACAGTGGCAGCGAACACAACAGAGAAAATTCTCTGCCCTCCCGAGCTTACACACTAGTGGCGGAGGCAGCCGGCCAGCGAACATCATCAAGTCGATGATGTAGCTTGTGGGAGGCGGTAAGTGCTTGGGAGAGAAAGGAAAAGCGGGGGTGGGGGGTGTCTGGGAAAGTGGAGAGGGCTGGGGGGCGGGAGATGGGGGGCAGGAGAAGACCTGCCCGGGGGGCCCTGGCTGATGCCCCCTGCTGCGGGCTCCTTCGAGGAAGACCATTCCACAGAGCCAGAGAGAAAGTGTGGCTGTG
The DNA here is from genome assembly GCF_057876585.1 of Rhinolophus sinicus. Lineage (NCBI taxonomy): Eukaryota > Metazoa > Chordata > Mammalia > Chiroptera > Rhinolophidae > Rhinolophus > Rhinolophus sinicus. The sequence continues at coordinate 7,287,073 of NC_142501.1, forward strand.
CCTGGCAGCGCCAGACCGCAGAGGGTCAGTGGGGGGGGGGGGGCGGCGGCAGCAGGAACGAGGGTGGAGGGGGAGGTGACCCGTGGGAGGTGACTCCCTGGCGCTTCTCTGCTTCAGACAGGTGACAGGCCGACTGGAGTTGTAGAGGCCACTGTGTTGACGATAGACTGAAGCGACCAGGAAGCCGGGGCAGCTGCTAGGACAGGACTGCCGTCATGTGGGGACGGGACGGTGGGGCAGGTAGAGCTGCCGGGGTTGGTGGTCAGTCCTGAGGTGCATGGCACACGTGGCCTCCCTGAAGCTGTGGCCACGCGGTGCAGAGGGACCCTCCCCGCACCCAGCCCAGGCCATTCATGAAACAAAGCACGGCCTTTTTATTAACTAATTTCTGTAGTCTAAAAATAGTACATGCCAGTTGTCAAAATTTTCCAATAGTGGAGAAGGTTACAAGGTGAAATACAAAGGTCCCCTCCCGCAGAGCAAGCCCAAGACCCCCCCTGGACTTTGTGTGCCTTGGCTGGCTTCTGTGGGTTCCCAATTGTTTCCCAATAGCAGTGGGAGCAGACTGTGTCTCCCGTGCTGCAAGCCGCTGTTTACACCCGATATGTGGGAGCAGCTTTTCCTGTCTGTACACACGGTGCTCCCCACGCCGTTCTCTGGCTGCCCGTGGCAGAGGTGGGCCGGTAGTTTTTAATTCTCGCTGGACAGGGAGGTGGTTTCAGTGTTTGTGTTTCGTTGCTGCCGTGAAGACCTACATTTAGCTCTTGGCTGAGTTTATCTGCAGGATAAAGTTTTAGAAGAAATAGTTGGGTCAAAGGTGAGGTGTTTTCTTTTGTTAAATCTGTCACACACAGAGAGGCATGTAACAACGCGTAGGACCGGCATGACAGTATATATGCACGTGCTTGCTTTTCAATAACACGTCTTCTAAGGACGTGAGGCTTGAAGGTTTCCACCAGTAGCGCAGATGCGAGAATCTGAGCAGCCAGCCACACAGCTTACAGGGAGGCCAGGTCCTTCCTCCTGGGAACCCTCAGTGCCACCTCTGGGACCTCCCTCTGCTGGACCGGCCCCTCCCCCGTCCTTCACACACCCACCTGCCACCCACCTGGGGTCCACGCACCCCTCCCTCCCATTCTCCCATCACTGTGTGTCTGTCTGCCCTATTAGGACGTCAGTCCCAGGCAGGCAGGGACCGTGTCTGTCTTGTTCACTGCTCCATTCCTGGGACTTAGAAGAGTGCCTGGCACATAGTAGGTACTCAGACGTGTTTGTAGAGCGAATGGGTAAATGTGTCTGTACTTAAGGAATGATCCTCCCCTCACTCCGGGCCAAACAGTGATTTGGCAGAAATTACAGTCACTTCCCAGTTAATGAAGAAACTTCCCACCCTGGATAGTGAAGAAGAAACAAACCTCAGGTCCCTTGTGCTCAACTCTGAGGCCTCAGGCCAGCGTTGGGGGGGGGGGCGGGGGGGGGCAAGGGGAGGAGGGCATGGCGAGGACACCTTCCTTCTGTGGTTACAGAGGACGAGAGGGCTTTCTCCGGGGACTAACTCTCAGGGGACCCGAGCAGCCCGGTGCCTTCGCTCAGAATGCCTTGGCTTTATAGTAAGAGCCTTTCGGCCCAATGACCTGCTCTGTTTCTTCTTATTTGGAACAAATTAAGGGCATTAAGGGGAGCTAGATGTACTTATGTAATTTACACCTTTTGTTTACCTGGTACCTGTTATCAGAGGGGAGGAAGGAGGTTATGCCTGCTCCCAGCCAGGGCCAAGGGCGCCGTCACACCCTCCACTAACCTCTGAGACTCAGCGCACCGTTTTGGGAGTGGCTCTGATGCACCGGTGTTTACATTCCTCAGCGGCAGAGGTCACAGGGATCCAGAGACCTGGAGCCTGGGCCCCTCCCTCAGTCGTTCCTGGATTCCTGGATTCCTGACGAGTGCCTCTTAGCATGTGTACTTGACAAACATGGATCCCGGGCCTCCTGTGTGCCAGGACATGCGTGGAGGGCCACGCATGCCGTTTTCAGGAGGGTGGGAGGAAGAGGTGATGCTTACGATTGCCTTCTTCAAGCCTCAAGCGTGCTGCTTACATAGCTTCCCCGGGCAGAAGCACGCTATCCCTGCCCCTCGAGGACTGGAGTTTTAAGGTCTCCGAGGGGAGCCCGCGCGTGCAGAAGTGTCCGACGGGAAGGTTCACTTACGTGCGGCATTTGTGCAGCGTTAATGGGACTCCCTCAGCATTATGCGCGAGTATTGGGGTTCAGATTCATTAGGAGGGAACAACCAGTCGACCACTTGGTGGCAGACACTCAGTAACTTACCAAAGAAGGGCCAGGCTCAGTCCCTGCCCTTGAAAAGCGCAGCCCTGACATACGTGCCTGTCACCTTGTCTTTTCCCAAAGTTCCTTCACATCTGTTGTCACCCGAGCCTTGTCAGACCTTGGAGGTGAGGAGCGCTGGTGACCTCCATGCCTCACAGAGGAGGGGGGCTCTTGGAGGGGACAGATGGCGGAGTCCACAGCAGCGGGGTCGACTCGTCTCCCACTCACTGCCACGCTGTCTCCCCAGGACCTTCTCTCCCCCCCCCCCACCGTGGAGAAGCCCAGCTCAGTGGCTCAGTGTTAAGTATGCCTTTGTGTTTTTGGCATTGACAGCTCCATCTCAGGAGCACCTGGTACCACTTGGCAGGGGAGACCAGCTTGTCCCACAGTGTGTCCACCGGCCCGGGGGCGGCTGGGGTTGGCTCAGGCCCTGGCAAAGGGAAGGAAGCAGAAGCAGGGAATTCGCCCAGGGGTCTCCTGAAGGAACAGGCCTGCAGGTTCTCGTGCTGCCCCTCTGAAGCCTGTTCCCCGACGTTAGCTCACTGGGTGCTAAAACCAGATTCATTTGTACAGCTAGGGATGTTTGTGTGAAAAAAAAATCCTGAGTAATATTCCCTGACAGGCCCAGGGCCTTTGGGGGGTGTTTGGACATCAGCATTAATAAGACAGCCCTGAGAATCAGGCCCCTTCTGTGAGAGAGCACCCCACTCGTCACGCAGGGCACCAGATCTGGAAATGACTCGGGGCTGGACATGCCGTGTCCTGCTGGAGTTGGGCAGCATGGAGTCGGACAGTCTGGGTTGAGTCCTGGCCTAGCCCTGACGAGCCATGGGGCGCATTGCACTTGCTTGCCTCCCTGTGAATTGGGGACAATAATATGAGGTGTGATGAAAAAATATGGTGAATGTTTAAATAAAATAATTTATTACAGTAAAAGACACATTGTCATTAATCCCCCTCAAAATACTCCCCCTCGCTTCAAACACACTTAGCCCATTGTTTTTGCCACTTTCTGAAGCAGTTCCGGAAGTTCCTCTTTCGTGAGTGTCTTTGCTTCATCCTCCATCATGACAGCGCTCCAAGTCACACATGGCTTCTGTCAAATAAAAACATTACAGTGTGTCCTCATCCACCTTATTCACCGGATCTGGCACCAGGCGACTTCTGGCTCTTCCCCAAAGTCAAAATGCTTCAGGACATCGAGGCAGCCATGACAGCGCAACTAACGACACTCACGAAAGAGGACTTGAGAACTGCTACAGAAAGTGGCAAAACAATGGGATAGTGTGTTCGAAGCGAGGGGGAGTGTTCTGAGGGAGAGTTAATGGCAATATGTCTTCTGTAATAATTTTTTAATTTAAATATGTATTCACCGTATTTTTTAATCACACCTCGTACGTCTTTTACAGGGTTTTTGAAGAACAAAAGTAAGATATTTAAAGCTCACCAGACCACCTGTTGGTGACAAGAGGTGCCTGGTACATGGGAGCTGCTTCGATGGTGGTTTAGCCCCACGCTGGGCTTCCGGTGGAGCAGCACACCCACATATGGTGTTAGCAGGCTTCCTTATTAGACACAAACATGGCTGACTTCAGCCAAGACAACCTTCTCTGGGGAGTGTCATTCAATCATTAGATAGTGGCTGAACACCTGTGTGGTGCCAGCAGGTAGCTCTTCTGGTTCCTTCCTTGGTGGCCTTGGTTTCCCTGTGGGACTGAGCATGGCTCCTGGGGTGTGGCCTGGTCGGTACCTGGCTCCCACTCAGCTGGTTCGCACACAAGTGAGTGTCCACACACACTGCACCTGAGTGCCAGGCTTTGGCTGGACACCAGAGGCCTTTCAGGAAGCACATTGTCTCTTACTCCGCCCCCCTCTTACCTCAGAGTTATCTGTCCGCTCTAGGACCCCTAGTCACACGTGTCCACCTCACCCCACCCCCACTGTGAGGAGGGCATGAGTGACGTCTGAAACAAGCTGTGAGGGAAGAGCACGCATTGCGTTGTGTTGGGTGATGGAGCATGCATAACCCTTCTTCCTGTCCTTTCTCTGCCAAACTGCCTTTGAGTTCTCCATGGAACACGCAGGTTATTTTTGTTTTTCCAGGTTACAAATACATCTAACAAAATAAAAAAAGAAAGTTAAGTGTGTCTTGAAGAACAAGAGGCCTTCCCCTGCTAGATACCAAAAATTCCTATGGGATTGTGGTAATTGAGACAATGGGGTATTGTCACAGGGACACACAGGATGGGATAGAGAGCCTAGAGCAGGAGCCACACGTCTGTGGACAAGGGGGGCACGCGACAGGCTAGGACAGCGCGAGCCCAGAGAAGCGGCGCCTCTGCCTGATTTCGCGTGTTCACCTCACACGTGTGCTGTCCCTTCCCCTAAGGTTTGGAGGAAGAGGATTTAGTAAGGGAATCGATCTGCTGAGCTAAGAACACAAACTGCTTATCAGAAAGCTCTTTGAGCGCTTCAGCAAGGTGTTGAGGTGTACTTGTTCTATGTGAAATACGCACACGCGTGCATGACATGTACACACACACGTCAGTGCCCAGAGCTTAGCGTTTATAGGCCTTCTCCCACCCAAAGGAACCATTTTACACTGTTCTGTCCAAAGGCAGTGATGGAAATGGAAGTTGTAAACTGGAGATGGCCTGCTCTTTCACTTTGGCAACTTAAAAACCACAATGACGTGTTTTTGTTTTGTAGGTTTGTCTCCGGATTTTGAGCATCTGAAGCTGACCTCTGAGTTGAAGCGGCCCCTGCTGCTCCCTCACCCTCGGCAACATGTCTGTCACTTACGATGATTCCGTTGGAGTTGAAGTGTCCAGCGATAGCTTCTGGGAGGTAATGCCCGTGCTTTCTTCTCCACGACGCAGAGACCAGGCCAATGCCTGACAGGACCTGTTCTGGGGCAGGAATGGGGAACATGAGAGGAACATACCCCCAAACCAGCCGGGCATCTGTGGTCAGATGTGGATGGCAGCAGATCTGTGTGGCTGACCTATCAGTGAAGGTGGTGAACTTACCTTGCTAGAAAAGTCTGGTACCACAGAGGTTATAGGTGTTTTAAAGGCCTTCGTAGTATGTCCATTCTCTGATCGTCCTTTTCACATTTAGCTGAGATGTGACTTTGAGGACATGCACCACTCACTGAGCTTAGCCTGAGAAGCAGCTTTGCTTTGTGGTATTGTATAGAAAAAAGGAGCCGGCGGTGATGTGACATCCTGCTGGACAGAGCAGGCAAGTGGCCAGAGGGCTGGACAAACTGTCCTGGAGCTTGTGGGAGCATCTTCCTGCCTGTCTATGCCCAGGAGGAACTCCCTTCCTGGTTAGATGATTGTGTGGGGTTTGCTAGTCACTCTTCCTGAGCCCCACTTGCTTTCTCTTCCTGCTGATTAAAGGAACGTCCACTTTTGATCATATTTTGTTCTTGTGGCAAAACTCCTGTAACTTTCCCAGCAGCGGTGGGCTTAGTGGAACGAGCATTGGCTTTGCATTTGGACAGATCTGGGTTCTGATCCCTTACTGGCTGTGTGACCTTGGGCAAGTTGCTTGACCGATCTGAGCCTCAGGGTCTTCATCCGTAAAGAGGGGGCGATTTTGGCCTTTGAGGGAGGCTGCCAGGGTGAAATGAGAATGTAGACGCTGGCACCCACGTGGGTGCTTTCCTGACACAGAGGCTCGAGTGGTACAGGAGATGGGAGGAGGATGCCATGGGCTCTGCTGGGGACGAGCATGAAGTCGTTTTATAAACTTAGATTGAGTCGGTGTGCAATTTTGTCTGACATCAAATACGAGCTGAGACTATAATCTAGTAGATAAGTGAATACAGGTGCCTAATTTTAGGGAAGATGGACAGGAGCTCAGAATTCTATCATCACTCTTCTTTCCTGTGTATTGGGGGAAAGGTCATTACTGACTTTTAGCTGAATATGTCATTGTATTAAAAGTATGTGTTTATTCAGCACCTGCTGTGTGCTGGGCCCTGTGAGGCGCCAGCACGGACTGTGACAGTCAGAGGCCTCCCCCACCAGGGGCGGCTTCTGTAGGAGCAGGACTGAAAGGCTCGTAGGGTACAGGGACCTGCCGTCCCTGTTTCTCGGCTGTAGCAGCCTTCCCAGTGGGTACCCCGGCCAGAGCTCAAATGTCAGTGGCCAGAGACGCACAGTGTCCCAGGAACATTTCATAGAAGGCAGCAAGAGTGCCAGGCGGGAACGGCGTCACGGGTGTGTGCCAGCGCTGGGCACCTGCAGATGCCTGGCATTTCAGCTGCGTTCTCATGGCGTCAGGGCCAGAAAGGCGGGCGCTGAAACTAGGTGGGGCTGTGTTTACAGGATACAGTTTGGAGGGGCATCTGGGACAGTGCTGGAATTCAGGGTATGCCCCGCGCCCATCCACAGGCTGGGTTCACGGCAGTCAGGCGGTGGCCTTGCCAGCATTGCAGAGCCACCCGGGAGCCCTGCGGCTGAGCCTCTAGAAACGCAGGCGGTGGCCTTGCCAGCATTGCAGAGCCACCCGGGAGCCCTGCGGCTGTGTGTCTAGAAATGCAGGTCCTCGTTATTCTCAGCCCTGAACCAAACTATAGATGGTCCTTCAGAGTCAGGGGGAAACTTGGCTGTTTCATAATGGTGGTGGCATTGCCACCTGGTTTCCATCTGTGCCTGCCTTGAGCTAGGTGGCAGTGCAGAGAGGATGGCACACACAGAAGGCCTTACAAGTGATAGACCTGGGCGGGTATCGGACACGTGCTTTGGAACCAAAGGACCCAAGCTTGTCACTACGTGTATGTGGCTTTCGGCAAGTTACTAATTTGTCTTTGCCTCAATTTCTCAGTCTGTAAACTGGGGATGATGATGGTACGCACATCCGGATATGTGTGAGAGTTCAGGGAATGAGGACACGTAAGTGATGTGGGCGCCGGGACAGGCTCTGGCTGGGAGCCCGCTCCCTCTGCTGTGGAGATGGGGGTCCCCACAGGACATATAGCCTATTCCTGCAGGCTGCGTTTGGCGGAATCATTGTAACTACCCCACGGATGGCAGAAACTGCTCTGGAAAAATGAAGTAATTATGGAGCTATCACAGGGGCCTTCAGCTGCTTGGTAAAAAAGTATAGGTGAAAGTTGCCAATTTATGTTGTCAGCATATATTAAAGCAGGTAGCTCTGACAGGTCATTGATTTAAGCTCTTAGGCTCCCCGCTAAATCCTCAGCAGACAAGAGCATCTGCTTTTGCCTGAAGAACGCGAAGGCAAAAGGTCCATTTTCTAGGCAGGCCCTGCTCGTCTTGTGTTGCTGTTCCTGAAATCGCTCTTCAGCTTGTAGGAAGCAGCAGTGCCATCTTGTCCCTGCTCTGTGACATTAATTGAATGGAGGGGTGATGCTCAGGCCCAGTGGTCCCTGCTCGGCGTGACTTAGGTGCTCGCTGCCGGCTGCACCCCCCCACCTGCACCCCCCCGACCTGCACCCCCCACCTGCACCCCCGACTTGCACCCCCACCTGCACCCCCCAACCTGCACCCCCCCGACCTGCACACCCATACCAACCTGCACACCACCCTGACCTGCACACCACCCCGACCTGCACCCCCCACCTGCACCCCCCCAGCGACCTGCACCCCCCCCGACCTGCACCCCCCCCCAAGCTGCCTGCAATTCCCTCCTTCCCACAGAAGGCGACTTCTCAGTGGTGTGACACTCAAAGGGGCACGTAAATCTAAAGAAAACCACGTGGTCTCAAGGTGGAAAAGTCTTTTGTGCTTAATTGTACAACTTTCCACCCAAAGGTACTAACTGGAGTGGGCCATCCCAGAGCCATCTGTGTGCTGGCTGTGTGCCAGCACTGGAGGGACACAGCCCTGCTGTCTAGGAGCCTTTGACTCTGACATTTGGAGGCCAGCTCCTCGAGGGAGGAGACAGACTCTAGGCAGATCATTGTCAGGTGCTGTAGGATTTGCTGGGATGCAGAGGGGAGCTTGGCCGGGGGAGGGGGCAGAAAAGGAGGCGTGGGAAATGGGCAGGGTTGGCACTTAGGAAACATTCAGACGTCTGCCAGACGAACGAGTGAACAGTCCTGGTCTGTGGGAGGAGAGAGACCCACAGGGACAGAATATCAAATAGGAGTATTAGTGGATGTTTGGAGGGGATACTTCCTGTGTTACCTGACACTGTAGTAAGAGATTTAGAAAAAGAGAGGAGGGGGTCTGATTCTCACAGTGCAGGTCCTTAGAGCATAGCTGAGGGGGGGAAGGCCAGTGGCCTCGGGGGTATGAGGGCAGTGGAGCCAAGGCGGCAGCAGAGAAGGCATGGGGGTAGGTGGGCTGGGCTGGGAGCTGGGAGCAGGGAGCAGGGAGAGGAGATGGCATTCCAGGCTGCGGCAAAAGCTGGAGGCCGTGCAGAGAGGCCTGAGGACCTGGACCTCTTTGGAGCCAAGGGCCTGTTTTGGAGGTGAGAGGTCTTGCAGGATTGGGCGGGATGGTGACTCCCAAGTGGTGGCTCCTTCAGCAAGTGGGAGCCAGCACATCCTGCCCGCAGGCTCCCCAATGGGGCGTGGGAGGCTCAGTTGTTTCTGATGCCTCTTCTGCTCCCTCTGGGAGCCTGCGGCCCTCCCGCTGCGTCCTCTGCTTCCAGGCCCTGCTTCTCGGTCTTCCCTTGGTCTTGGGGCTGGTATACAGTGAGAGCCTAGTTGCAGGCAGTGGGGCTTTTCACATGTCGTCAGTGCTTCCTAGGGCAGCCTGACCTCCTTGCCCTTTGTGGGCTCTGGCACGTGGTGATGGGTTTGTCCCCAGTGAGCCAGAGGGCTACTTGCCCGGGTCTCTGAACTCTTGGGGTCCAGACTGGGAGGGCAAACCGCTAATTTCAGGAACTGGGCCTTGAATCTGCCTCAGACCCGAGCAGGAATTGTGCCCAGCTGTCAGCAATGTTTGCAGGTAGAGCTCAGGTCCCGCTGGTTGCAGCCGGTGGGGCTGACCTGTGCTGTGCCCTCTGCAGGCAAAAGCCTTAGCAGAGAAGAGCGTTTAGGGGATGGGGAGGACATTAGTACCTCGCTGTAAAATGTCCCTGGGATGTTAGCCCCCAAGAGCTGGACATGACTCAGTCTGTACCATCTCCTTCCCAGAGGCTCTCCCCCTGCTTGCGGGTCCCTCAGACTGAGCCGTGTGGAGAAGGCACATCTCCGCGTGCTTCGCTGTTTTGTCGGGAGAGCCGTCCGTGTGGAATGGTGTCCACTTTCCCATCCTCCTGCACCAGTTGTGTAGCTAACCTATTTAAAAGATGCTACGGCTCCATGTCCATGGGTTCCACGGAGCCTGACTTGGCGTCTGCCATGGTCCAGGCCCTGGCTGAGTCCTGGGGCACCGAGATGAGTGCACAGTTGGGACCCCAGAGCCGTGGCCAGCAGTCACAGGCTTGGGCAAATGCTGTGAGCAGAAGCATGAGGTGTGTGAAAATAAACACCAGCTCGCTGCTCAGCAGCTGTCATCCATCGCACTGTTCTCCGGCCACCGCCACACGCGCTGGCGTGTCCATGGGTGTCAGCCTGTGGGGCAGTGTGCCCAAAGCCCATGTCTACGGCTCCTGCGGGTCAGCGTTATTGCCAACCCACTGCTCCCACGTAGCTCCTAGCAGGCTGGTGGCATGCTTCAATTTCACGAAGGGTTCTAAATAGGACCATTAACTCCTTTCAAGCAAACTAGTGTCTGCTGAGCCATGATCTGGGATCCTGCTCTCACTGGCCTCCCCATGTCATGTTGTCTGTTCTCTATCCCGCAGCTGGGGCAGCCCATCCAGAAAAGCAAACCTGTATGACTCCCGCCCTGGTGGGAAGCTTCAGTTTTCTGCATCACCTTCACAGTAAAACCACACTCTTTAGCGTGACCAGGACACGGGCACGTGTCGGGAGCTGCCTGACTGCCTGGCCCTTCCTGAGGAGCTCTGCCCTGCGCTGCAGCCAGGCTCAGCCCCCCTGCCCCCCAGGCTCCCGTCCACAAAGAGCTGCCTCCCTGCCTGTGAGCATGGGGCCGAGGGTGGTGTTCTTTCCTCCCTGTTTCTTTCCCAGGGAGCTCCTCCTGCAGGCAGCCTTCCCTGACCCCTCCTGGCAGGCCTGGTGTGCCCATCCAACATGGTGCTCTGGGCTGTGAACTCGCTGAGGGCAAGGACAGGATTCTCAGCTGGGTGCCTGGGAGTTAGCACGGTGCCTGCACACTGAATGATTGTTGATTGAATGTATGAGTGAATCAGAGAAAGGATGAGGTTTAATGCCAGGTAATAAGACATGCTCTGCTCAGAAGAAGCTTCGGATATTTGGAATTAAAATATGCACACAAGTAACCATAATACTGAGCAGAAATCACTCAGCAAACATTTATATACAGCACGCCTACTCTGTACCAGGCCTACTCTGGGCCTTGGGGATATGGCGTGAAAAAAACAGGCAAAGTGACTTTCAGATGGTCCAGATCAAATGCTGTGAGGGTGCAGACGACAGCTGTCCCTCCACAGTGGGCTGCGTCCCGGAGCTGTCACAGGCCACCCTAGGCGAGCAGAGACTGTTGTGCCCCATGCTGGGGTGTGTCCATAAGCTGTGTGCTTACAGTCGGGGCACTTTTCTGCAGGAACAGGAGCCCACAACACAAAGGTTAGAAATAAGCAGCGATGACGGCTAGCATTTATTACACACTCACTCTGTGTCAGGCTTACATGAGTGCTCTCAGTTCTCACAACTGCCTTCTGAGATTGTGGTCTCCACTTACAGGTGGGGAAACTGAGGCCCGCTTAGGTTCATAGACAGTAGGTGGTGGAACAGGATTCGGACCCAGGCACCTGCTCTCTGGAACTGCTCCCCTGCCTCTGCTCTCAGCTTCCTGGGAGCTCCTCGGAGAAGAGAAGCACTCCTGTCCAGTGCCTGCCACACACTTCACGCCTCTGCCGCTGCGGGCAGAAGCCGGTCCTGTCTGGCCTCAGACCCTGGCGCCGCTGTTGGCCTGTATGTGACTGAGGACCCGAGAAGCGAGATGACCTGCTCGGTTAGCTAGGCGGTGGCACGGCCTTGCCACGTCCTGCTTCCCAGGATGGTTGTGGGGTCACCCGGTGGCCTCGTGTCACCTCTTCAGCTGCTCTGTTTCTAAGCTACACACAAGCATGGCACACGAGGAGACAGGCGAAGGTGGATGCATCAGCCGGCCGTGCGTCCTGTCGGGGCAGCTTATTCCTCCCCAAGAGCCATTGTTCTAGGTGCCGGAAGAAGAGCCGTTTTTCCCTGCAGAGAACTGAACACTCAAGGTTTTTCTGCTGTCACGCTGATCCTCTAAGGAAAATTTTAACTTTCTCATTTGATTTCAGTCATGTCAAAGTAACTTGTTTATTCTGTGTAAGAGAAAACGTTTTTTCTTTGGCTCAGTAACAAATAGAACTTTAGAACTGAAGGGGTCTTGAGTGCTCAGTCCAACTGCGGCGGCTCAGTTCCGTTAAGACATTTGCGTCTAAATGTTTGAGGGGGGACTGTGGAGGCTGGCATTGAGGGATGCTGGCCGGAGATGGGGGAGGGGCTCATTATGGTCGTGTGTGTGTGTGTGTGTGTGTGTGTGTGTGTGTGTGTGTGTGTGGTGGGGGTGGTAAGAGTCATGAAGGGGAAACCAGGGATTCTGATGCAGGGGACGGAGGGAAGGGTGGGACAGAGGGCGGTGACCTGGTCACGAGGCAGCCGTATATTCCTGCCATTTCCTGGGCCCTTGGCTGAAGGACTAGTGTGTGCGTGCACTCGTGCCCGAGAGACTGTGAACTCCAGGATGGGTGAGGTCTTAGAGGCCAAGGGTCACAGGTGGGGCATGTGCTGTGCCCACGAACAAGTCACGTGACATCTGAGCAGCGCGTGCCAAGGCCGCAGAGTGCGGTGACCTGGCTGACCAGCCTCAAGGAGTTCAGTTCTAAAATAACTGTTTAAACACATCTTTCCCCTCCACGTTATTACCTGTTCTGCCTCTGGAATTAGATCTGAGAATGGGAATTTCTGGGGTTTCGTTTCATCCGTTTTTGTTTGTCCCTTTGAACACGTAAGTTAAAGATTGATAATGCAGTTGATCTTTACGGTTGTTGAAGTTTGGGATTTGGGCTTTAAAACGATCAAACAGCGAAGGGTGACTTGCAGGATAATGAGCCTCATGTTCACCCTCCTACCCGAGGAGCACAGACTCCGGGAATGGAGGGTGGGGAGGGCGGGTCAGTGTTAGAGGCAAAAGCTGGAAAAGCAGGAGCTGAGACGAGAGTGTGGAGGCTCCACGGCAGTGAAAGGCTAGTGCCGGTCAGAGTCCAGCCACAGCCCGCAGCGCAGGCGCAGGGGAGCTGGAAACTGAGGCTTAAAAAGCAGCAGCCACAGCGGGCTGGCAAGTGACTTCGCTGTCCGCTCTCTTGGGGTCCCACCTGGTGAATAGCGTTACCCCACTTGGAGGTGGGGGGCCCGGTGAGGTTAGGCCCGTCCAGGCGATGGTTCAGGCAGCGCCAGGGCGAAGGGCCCCAGACCCTCTGGCAGTGCAGGGCGGGTGGGGCCCAGAGGGCGGGTGAGCTGGAAGGCAGCTTGGCAGACGAGGAGAAGTGGAAAGGAGGACTGGCGGAGCACAGTGTGAAAGCAGGCACAGATTGAGGGTTTCCCAGGACGCCCCTTACCCTCGGGGTTTCCGGCACACGTCACTGAGTTCACAACCTCAAGAGCGATTGCGACCCCCTGTTTGGAAAGGAAGGTTCAGAGTAGGGGTTGGGATAGGTTGTAAGACAGGTGCCTGCGATCGGAGACACTGCGCTTCACCATAGGGACGCTCTGCCAGTGTGTGGCGTCTCCCCTGCCCTCCACAGGGAACGTGGATGGGGACCTGGTGACACAGCCAGGCCCAGTCCTGGAGCCCTCGCAGCCTGCCCGGGACACGGGTAGACTAAGGGGTAAACTAACTCAAAGCCTGGATGTGACTGAAAGCCTTGTTAGCCTAAGTGAAGGAACCGCCAGGCTCTCCTGATGGTCTGTGCTTAAATGACTCTTGCCAGGTTGGCAGAAGTGGTGGTGCCCGTTTGGCATCCGCGAGTCACTATCTGATGGTGCACTGGGAGTGGATTCTTTGTAACCTTTGTGGGGAGAGCTCCAGCGACTCATGGGATTAAGAACTTGATAAATAAGGGCAGCCGGATGGCTCAGTTGGTTAGATCAACAACAAGGTTGCCGGTTCAATTCCCACATGGGATGGTGGGCTGCGCCCCCTGCAACTAAAGACTGAAAATGGCGACTGGACTTGAAGCTGAGCTGCGCCCTCCACACTAGATTGGAGCACAACAACTTCACTTGGAGCTGATGGGCCCTGAAAAACACACTGTCCCCCAACATTCCCCAATTAAAAAAAAAAAGAACTTGATAAATAAAGGATCGTGAGTTCCATCAGCTTCCACGCCTCCAGCTGAGTGCTCAGCAATTTCTCAGTCCCCTGCTGACCACGTGGGCCAGGAATCCCTGCTCCTGGCACCATTCGGCTGTTGAGAAGATGGGACCTGTGTGTGCCTGGCATGAAGGATGAAGAAGGGCACAGTCCTCGCCCTCAAAACCATGACGTTACCACATTGTGCCGTGTGACAGCAGACGTCCAGGCAGCAGTGCCAAGGAAGGCTGCGCTGTGGGGGAGGCTTCCCGGAGGGGGTGGCGTCGTGCAGAGCCCCCCCACATGGGCCTCCACATCCGGCTCCCGCCTTCAGAAAGCAGCCTCGCCACACAGTTCTCTTCAGGTCTTACCTCAAACGTCACTTCCTCCTGGCAGCCCGTTCACCACCATCTGTGATTGTGTCACTTATCTGACCACAAGGCCCGTGGAAGTGGGGACCACGACAGTTTGTTCACCAGTTTCTCCGTACTCCTTCGCGTGGTCCTTGGCACGCAGTAGGTGTCTTACATATTTGTGGGTGGCAAGAGGGTGTTGCCTGACCCTCAAAAATTGAGTGTTACATGTCCTTTAGGGGGTAGCGAGTCAGCTGGCAGCATGGACAGACTCTGTTCCATTAGAAATCCTGGAACTGTGAAGGGCCCTTTAAGGTCATGTAATCCTATCCCCCCTCTTCATTTTCTCTCCGAATGGACAAGATGAAGAAATGGCCAGGTCTTTTGAGTGATGGCTGTGCCGGGCTAAGAGCGCACCTGACTAGGGAGACCCAGCCTGCACGGCAGCCCCACCGTCTCCCGGTGTGTTTGGTCCTCAGAGTGTCAGCCCTGTTTCTACCTTACAGCTGAAGGAATAGAAACACAGGGAGCGAGACTGGTATAAGGTCAGTCATTTCGGGGCAGGCCCAGACCTTTGCAGCTCCCCTCGTGAAAGCAGGCGAAGTGGGGAGGCCTCGTCAGGGAGGGCTGGGGCTGATGGGCCCAAGCAAGATGGCAAGGGCTCATGTGGCCACTCTCGGTGCCATCACAGGACGGGCATCAGGAAGCCCGAGAGGGCCACCCTTCATCCTGTCTTGCCAGCTGATTGAGAATATTCTAGAGCCTCTCGAGTGCATCATCAGCTTTGGATGAAACGTGTGACTGGCTCCATGGACTTGCAGGCATTAGGGAGCCCCACCAGGGGCTTCTCCTCTGACCCGTCTGCTTGACACAGCTGACTCACCCTTGAACTAGCCTCCAGGGTATAGAGGGGGCAGTTGCGGTGCTTGGGCCTTCAGGGTCGCAGGTTAAAGGGCATGAGCACACCAGTGGTAAAATCAAGGTCATCTTGGGTGAGCAGGCTTAGTAGTGTTCAAGTTTGGGGTTCCTGACGCGAGCCTCGCTGGCACACAGCGGGATCAGGGGCGGGACCTGTCCTTCCCTTACAGTCTTGAACTCTGTCTGTGGCCTTCCCTGCACCTGCGGGGCTGGTTGGAAGCACACACACCACCTGATCCCAACCCGTTAAGTCTTGGCTCTACACCCTCTCTGTTCTCGGCCCGAGGAAGGTTCTGGAAGGTGGTCTCAGCCTCCTTCTGGCTGAATGATCATGGGTGACTTCACCTCTTCAAACCTCAGTTTCCTTTTCTGTACAATGGGAACACAAATAATACCCACTGCCTAGGACTGTGACAGGACTCGACGATGGGCACATACAGAGCAGTCAGCACACGGCCTGGCAAAGTGCAGACATGCTCCGTTATGATGCTCTGCTGATGAAGACTGAGGCGCCCGCTGCCAGGAGACCTCCGGTCCGTCTGGGGCAGGGAGGCTAATGCGCGGTGGTTACCCGTGTGGGACAAGCTGCGACTGCAGGGCGTGGGGGCAGTGTGGGGCAGGGCCGTGGGGCAGGGCCCTGTGGCCCCCACAGGGCCCAGCCAGCAGGAACCGCTGTGGGGAATTGGTCCCGCTTGTCTGCAAGTGCGGGCAGTGCAGGCGCCTGCCCTTGGTGGCGCGGCAGGGACAGCAGGTGTCACAGACACCTCCGTGGGGAAGACGAGCTGAGCCTGAGGGAGCCGACATTGGGGCAGGTAGGCTGGGACTCTGTCAACACCCACATCCTCTGTTTCTCTCCCTGCCTTGGACACTAGTCCCCTCCCCCTTTCCAAGTTACGGCTTGTGTTAGCGTGCTCTGGTAAGCTGGGTAGCCTTGCTTTATCTCATACCAGGGACCCATGCTCCCTGTCGCTCCGTGTCTTTTTCTCCACGTGGCTCTGTTTGAGGTCTGTTCAGGTTGCAGTGTCTCGACCGAGTCCTACACTTCCTTTCCTATGCTGCACTGGTAGGCCCGCCAAATTCACCCACCCATCCCCCAGGGAGAAGACTCCGAGTGCCCTGGGACCCACGCGGACGTTTATGCGGAGATCAGACTCAGGGGCAAGCTTGCGGGGTCCTCCTACGGCAGGTGTATGTGTAATGACTTAGTTACCAGCCGGTTGGCAGCCTGCCCCAGTCGCTGGCCACCAGCGTCTACAGTAAGGGGTCCTGGAGCCCCATCTCCACCCCTCTCTCCAGGGTTTGCCCGTCTGTAGGGGTGAAGAGCTCCCGTGCTGCTCTCGCGGGCGGCCTCCGCGTCTCAGGTGGGTGAGCGCTGCCTGCCTGAGCCGCTCTCACTTCTGCTTCGCTCTGAAGCTGTTCATCCCCTCTGCCCGGCTTCAGCGGGACTTTCTTTTTCATGTTAATGCATCCGACATCCTCGGGTATTCCAGGGGTTACTCCCTTGTCAACTCAGATTTAGCAGATTAGGAGACAATGTTTGCAATCTGTTAACTTTGTCCGTGGTGTTGGTTTCTAAACAGAAATCCGGAGTTTTTTGATGTGACAAAATTATTTTTTTATACATCATACATGTGCGTATGTATCCTAATGTTATAGCTTTTACCGTTGAAATTTTGTTTAAAGAATTCTTCCCTGCCCTAAGTCACAGAAATATTCACCTACATTTTCTTCTAGTCACTTTGTGGTTTTATCTTTCACATTTTTATCAAGTGTTTGGCAGACCCAGTGGAAGGCAGTGTAGAAAGAGCGGTGGGACGCCGAGTCGCAAGGTGTTTGGGGGCGATATCGTCCTTTGCGCACGCAGGTCCTGGCCTGCACAGGCCTGGGAAGTGAGGCTGTGGGGGCGTGGCCAGAGGGCCTGGCTGGGGGCAGGGCGGCCGGGGCACAGGCCTGAGAACCCTCGGTGTGACGGCTGCCATGCCTTCTCTCTGTGGTGCATCCAGTCTGCAGTGCCACAGCCAGAGCCTCACGGGTTCCTGGGGGAGTCCAGAGCCCACTGGGACTGCTTGAGATGTTGAGACGTGGGCAGGAAGAGGTCCTGTTCCCTGGCTGGGTGCCTCGGAGCTGAGGCGGCAAGGATGGGAGAGCGTGAGCTTTGGGGGGGTCCTGCCCAGTTCCAGGCTCACGTGGGCCACTGGGTTCATCTTGGGACTTTCGGTGTAATCAGGTAATTTGTCTGTGAGATGGGTCTGATGGTCACCAGCCAAAGAGGGTAAAAAGAACACAATGGAAGGCATATGTAAGGAGACCAATATGTGGCACCCTGTGGGTCCCCCTGACCTGATGGCCCAGCCGTCACATGGGGTGGGGGGGCTGGGAGGTTTGTGGAGCTGCAGGTCTGCATTCACTTTCCCTCTCCCACCTGGGGTCCGTCCCAGGGGTCTCACTGTCTGCTCCCAAGTCCTCTAGCTGTGCTGTTGCCTGGGGCCACTGTGTTCCCAGCAACAGCTGGCCAAGGTAAGTGGGGTGTAAAGGCCGAGCTGCAGACATGCCCCATGTCCTTGTAGAAGGTGCTCCAGCCTGTTTACGCGGAGGGTGAGTGAGGAGCTGGTGTGACCTGTTTGAACTGTCCTTCCAGCACCCCTGTAATTACAGAGCCCCGCGTCTGCACAGGCACCGCTGCAAGTCCAGCCCCAGATTTGGCTCAGCTGACAGAACCAAGGCTCTTGTGATGCGGGATTCTCCGTGCCCGGGGCAGAGGAAAGCCAGGGACTGATTACAGCCAGACTTAGAGAAAGGGAGGCGTGTGCAGCCGGGGGCGGGGGGCGGGCAACCAGGGGCTTGGGCCCGAGTGAAGGCTGTTGTGGGTGCAAAGGAGCTCGAGGGATTTGAATTCCCAGGGGCACATCAGGATATTTCTGGCTCCTGGTGTGCCCTAGGCAGAGCGTGGCCTTCAGGGGGAGAGAGGTGAGAGCACGGCTTCTAGAGGACTCTGGAAAGGAGGTTATTCTGCTTTTTCCTGAACCCGACAGGTCCAGCCTGCACCGGGGAGCTGGGATCCCTGTACCTCTGTCCCGCCTCCATCTGCCGCCTGGAGGACAGTGGGTCCTTTTCCCTGTTTTCTGGCTCTCCGTCCAACTGCTGAGGCCCCAGTCCCAGGCCATGCTCATACCACCCCTCCAGGAGCTTCACCCTCCTGACGCCCACCAGTTCCCGGGCACAGCACCCTTCAGGATGAAGGCCTGACCCTTGAGGTTTCTCACTGTCTGACCCCACCTCCCGTCCACCACTGCACCCACCCCCTGGCTACTCCAGTCATTCTGCTTCTGTGTTCCATGCTCCACTCCTAGCAGCATCTCACATCTCACAGTGCCCCCAGGGCCCCATGTGGTCACACCTTCATTTCTGCCAACACTGTTCTGTCTGCTGGACTCTTTCCCCTCACCCCCCCTTAATGTGGCCCGCTTCCTACTTGTCCTTGAAAACTGAGCTTGGGTGTTGCCTGCAGTATAGCTCCCGTCAGGCAGCCCCTGAAGGGAGGGGGGGGCATCGTGGCCCTGCCCCAGGTACATGTGTGTTGAGCTTCTGTCTTTAGCACCTTGGTGTCTGAGGGGCTGAGCCTGAATTCAGAGGAAGTTAGGACATAGATGGCTTCAGACCTGGTTTTAAAATTGGGCATTTTGTGAATGAATCAAGTGATAATGGAGTTTGGGAGGAAGCTTATTTTTAACTCCTACATTAAATTACCTGCCACTTGGCCATCTCAGAACAAGCTAGTGTTTTGAAAAGCAAGAGAGAAGCTTTTTAATTATAAAACTGATAAAGCAGAAATAGCCATATACGCATATGTTCTACCTTTCATATATGATTAATTTGTTACATATCTGAAAATTAAGTTTCTTACATTTTAAAAACCTGTCATCATACCTCAATTAAAAAAATGTATAAAAAATAGAACACACTCTACTAAAGAAGACAGATGGCAAATGGGAACAAGAAAAGATAGATGCTTAGTATCATTAGACATTAAGAAAATGCAGATTAATTGGGATGGCCAGTCAGCTGTTAGCTCAGTTGGTCAGAGTGCGGTGCTCTTAACAACAAGGTCGCTGGTTCGATCCCCACATGGGCCACTGTGAGCTGCGCCCTCCACAACTAGATTGAAGCAACTACTTGACTTGGAGCTGATGGGTCCTGGAAAAACGCACTTAAAATAAATAAAAGTTAAAAAAAGGAAATGCAGAATAAAATCACAATGAGCTATTGCTACATACTGAACAGAATGGGTTAAAAAAAATTTTAAATCCTGTCAATACAAAGTGCTATAGTGAGAATGCAGAATCATTGGACCCTCATACATTGCTGATAGAGGTACCAAAAGCCACAGAGATACTTTGGAAGACAGTCAGGCAAGTTCTTCCAAGGTTGGATGCCCACCTCCCGTACAGCAATTCCGCTCCTCGGTGTTCACCCATGAAAATGAAGGCATGTGTCCATACTAACCCTGTAGGTGAATGTTTATAGCGTCTCTATTTATAATTGGCCCAAACGGAAAACAGCCCAAATGTCCTTCAACAGGATGAAAGGATAACAGATGGTCTATTCCTGTGATAGAATACGACTTAGCAACAGAAAGGAATGAGCTACTGATTTGGCAGCAACACAGACCAGTCTCAGGCGTATGGTCCGTGACAGAGCCGGTCAGCAACGCCAGGCTGTATACTGTGTGGTTCCATTTATACTGGACGTCTTGGAAAAGGGGCAGAAATCAGATTAGTGGCTGCCAGGGGCTGTGTCGGGGGGAGACTGACTGCGAGAAGGGTACATGGGCCCTTGGTGGCGAGCTGAAAGTACTCCAGACCTTGGCGTGGTGACGGCTGTATGTGGTATGTGTTCGTCTGAACCCACGGAAGTGTATACCTGTCAAGGGTGAATTTGATTGTATGTAGATTTCTCTCAACTTAGAAAAGTAGCTGGCAGTGGCCCTGCGTTTAGGAGCTCCAGCGCCTTGCCCAGGGGAGCCAGAAGGCCCCATCGCTGTGCCAGTGGGGTGGTTTATGGAGGTGGAAACAGTGGTACCCGCGTGTCCCTGTGCTTGGACTAAAGTGAGGGGCTGTCACAGCCCATAGGGAGCCTTGTCCCTGAGCTGAGGACAGTAGGCAGAGGTTGCTGGAGCTTCTCTGCCCGTTGTCATGGCTCTCACTCCTCCCCTGGCCCAGCAGTGGGCACAGGCCGACACTTAAACCTGAGACACGTGCTTCTAGAAACAGCCTTCCTGTACTCAGATTTCAAGAGTTGTCATTTAAACATGTGCTGATGGGTGGTACCAACATGTACCTTGATGAGAAACACCTTTCTCTTTTCCCTAACCCTTTTACAAGGGGAAACTCAGAGGGGTGGGCAGGTTTATGGAGAGCCGCATATTGTGGTGGTGGTCGCACTGTGAACGTTGCTGGTAACCGTGAGGTGCAAACCAGCGCTGCGTGGTGGTTGCGTGGGGACTGCCAGCTCCGCGTGGGCCTGTGATGATCTCAGCGCTTCTTGCCCCCAGCTCAGCGGTAGAGTCGTGTTTTGGTGGTTACTTTTTCCATCCTGCTATCAATTTCCAAATGACAGCAAGGCCTTATTTTAAGGGAAGTGAGCAGGGGACGTCACTTCCAGTTGTTGTGAAATGCATGCTTTTGCCTTCCGACAGAGGGGCTGCTTGCGGAGGGCGAAAGCTCAGCTTCACTGCCTACCTGCTTCTGGTGCTGAGGAGCGGCCAGGCCCCGCCTGCGCTGGGGGACCTGTGCAGGGGATGGTGACATGTTCCTGCCCTCCAGCCGGCCTGCTGCAGGTCTCACAGGCCTCTGGACGAGGCTGCACAGGCTACCTGACTTCCAGGGCTCTTGCCGTCCCATGGGGCTGGGCTCAGCGGCCTGGCTAGAGCTCTGGGCTCTGGGACAGCTCGTCCTGAAGGCGCCGCAGCCCATCCCCCACTGCCCATCGCCATGCAGGGCCCATGTCCTGTGCCTTCGCGGGGTCTTCCCGCCATTCCCCAGGCCCTCTTCCTCACCGGGTTACCTCGGCTCAGGAGAGGAGACACAGGTGGATTAAGTGTTCCTAAGTCAGAGTCGAACAGGCTGTGCCGCTGGTCTCTGCAGCCTGCATACACCTTTCTGTTTGGTGGGGGACTGGCCCTTCCTGTTCTCCCGGAGCTTCCAGATTCACTCGAGACAGAGATGGAATATGAGAGTTATCAGCCAGGCGAGCAAATTTTCAGAAATGGTAAAGCTGACAAAAGGTTGACTAGGATTTTTGAAGTCAGGGAGGAAGGGTTCAAAATACAGTAGGTCGTTTTTCTGTCACGTTTCCTCCGGGAAATACGTATTTCTGATACCCAGTATGAGCTACATGGTGTCCTTTCAAATCGGCGGCTCAAAGAATGAAACATGTTGAACACTTGACTTTCACTCCAAATTGGCTGCTAATATTTTCTCATCTATTCTTTTGTTATTTATAATTTAGATGAGCTAGTCTCTCCTTTCGTATGTGCGAAAAAGTACTTAAAACTCAGCTTAGTTCTTGGCAAAGCAGATAAGAGCCTGCGACGGGCAAACTAGCTTCTCTGAGCCTTGGTTTCCTCGTCTTTAAAATGGGGGCAGGGATTCCTCTTCCTCATTGTTATGGCGGTGGCGGCATTTGGAGGGTAAAACACCTACTGTGGTGTCTGGCACATAGTAAGTGCTCAGTAGTGGGAAGTAGTGTTTATTGCTGTAATTGGGAAGCAAGAATAACCCAGCATGTGATGACATTGAAGCAGAAGGAGCCTGAAAACCTGTTTATACCCGTGAGGATCAAAGGCCTTTAGCCAAGAGTAAGATCATTTTAATCTGAGTTACTGGAAAATTATTATTTTAAATGTCTCTCGTTAGACATTACCTGCTCTGGGAAGCTGTCCCCGGCCCCTCAGTCTGTGAGATGCCCTTCTGGGCGCCCGCAGCCCCTCGCTTCCCTCCATCACAGCCCTTCCTGAGCTGGTGTGTCTCCCTCCCTGGCTAACATGTCAGAGTGTGGACACTGGCCGTGTGGATGTTGAGAAGCTCCGAGTTGCTGTTTCATGGGTTCCTGCTAATAATAAAAACGGGGAGCTGGTCACCTCACGATGCAGGGTGCTTTTCAAATGGGAGAGGGGCTGAGCATCAGGAGCCTGGCTGGCACGTGGCTGCTCGCACAGCAGCGAGGGTCAGGCCACTCCACTCCGGGGGGGTGTGGGGGGGTGTGGCCAGTGGGCCGCTGCCCTGCGCCCCACGCCTCACAGCGTGCTTCCTTCTCCTAGGTCGGGAACTACAAGCGGACCGTGAAGCGGATTGACGATGGCCACCGCCTGTGCAGCGACCTCATGAACTGCCTGCACGAGCGGGCGCGCATTGAGAAGGCATATGCCCAGCAGCTCACCGAGTGGGCCCGGCGCTGGAGGCAGCTTGTGGAGAAGGGTAGGGAGGCCCCAGGCGCTCTGGACAGATCGGTGACCTCCCTGTGTCAGTTTGGCAGGAGAGTGTCGCGCAGTGGGCTGTGATTCTTTTGGGGGAGCAGCAGGGTGCTGTCACCCGGAAGCCCAGGCTGCTGGGACGTCCTGCCGTCTCCTTTAGGCACAGGACGGGGCAGCGAACAGCCCTGTCACCACAGGACACGCTCTGCTTGCCGATTTCACGCAGAACGGCTCCCTAAGGGCCCAAACCGGAGTCAGCGCCGATCAGATCCGAGGCCTGACGCTCGGCACCGTGCGTCTGACACAGCTGTTGATCTGAACTTGGCCACGTAGCAAGTCAGATGGGACGAGGCTGACACTGGCCGGCCTTCTGACTTTGAATTTTAATGGAAATGACAGGTTTTGCCCCCTTCCCTCCCTACCCCACTCAGAAGGTTCTGGAGCTTGGTGACAATGCCGCTGTGGATATGCGTTGTGTGCACAACACACGTCCCAGCAGTAGAGGGGGAGCTCAGTTGATTAGGGGACTTCCTGGGACAGAAGCGAGGCAGTAGGAGTTTCTCAGGGGCAGGTTCTTCTACCATGAACCAGTGTCCTCGGAAGAGCCAACCAGGGGGGCTGCTAGGCCGTCGGGTGAGGGATCCTGGAGGACCACGGTCCCCTGGCGCTGAAACGGGTTGTCACAGTGGGGCTTAGCACGGTGATCAGTGCACGGCAGGTGCCAGGGAGGCAGGCGCAGCTCCCTCAGTAAATGGTAGCTGTTGCCATTTTGTTTCCACCTGTCAGGATTCAGCCGTTAGTGCAGTCCCTTCTGTTCACAAAGCACTTGCCCCCTCACCTTGCACATCCCGCCACGGAGGTGCAGACCTGGGTAGGACAGGGAGCTGCTGGTTTCACAGACACGAGGGGCGAGGGCTTCAGAGGGCCTCACCGCCTGTGGTTGTCCTCCGCCCGCCAGGGCCTGTGTCCTGACCCAGCGCAAACACTAACCATCTCCTGTGCGCCGTGAAGACAGCACCTGGGGCTTCCACCTTCACCCCCAGCCTCTGTCCCTCCCTCACCTCATGTGCCATCCCACACCCTCTACCAAATGACAGGCCAGATTGTGAGTTTCCTTCCTGAGAACAGTGAGTCAGGTGACTCAGGCACCCCCACACCACTGTCTAGAGATTTCCATCTGGGCCCGAGCCAGTTCCTGCCTCCAACTCTCTTTCCTCCCCCAAGACAGGGCTTCCATTCTGCTGAAGGGACAGTCCTCCATTCGACAGGCAGTTCTCGAGTTCCCGCTCTGAGCGGGCTCTTCCTGGGACTGAATAACAGAGGTCCCAGCCCTCATCCCTCCAGAGAACGTGTGGTCCAGTAAACGGGGAGCCACGGTGCCGGGGAGTCCCCCAGAGGGAAGCGATAGGGCACTTAGCAGCCTGGGAGAGAGGTCAGCGCATTTCAGAAGGTCTTTCCTTCTGCAGCCAGCCTTACACCCATAAAACTTCCAAGATTCAGAAATTTGAGTTTTTAAAGAGCCTGGTGACTTTTAAAAACAGGAAATTTGTGTAATCCCACAATTTCCCTTACAAAAGAGTGGCAGCTTCAGTTCCTTATTCTTTTCAGCATCCCTGGAACTGAAAAAGGAACAGCCACTGAGAGAAAAATATCTGAAACAACCAAAAGGAAACCTCCCAGCCAGACAGCCTGGCTGCTGGCCTCAAATCCCCCTGACAGCTGAGAGGGGCTGACAGGAAACCTCCCGCGCAGGGCCCACCCCCCCTGCCCCCGCGGTGCCCGGTGACCACCGCTTCCCTCCCGGCAGGGCCTCAGTACGGGACGGTGGAGAAAGCCTGGATCGCCTTCATGTCGGAGGCCGAGAGGGTGAGCGAGCTGCACCTGGAGGTGAAGGCCTCGCTCATGAACGAGGACTTCGAGAAGATCAAGAACTGGCAGAAGGAGGCCTTCCACAAGCAGATGATGGGAGGCTTTAAGGAGACCAAAGAAGCCGAGGACGGCTTTCGGAAGGCGCAGAAACCCTGGGCCAAGAAGCTGAAAGAGGTGAGCGGTGCGCCCCCTACAGGTTGCTCCGCGCCAGCCCGCGCCCCGCGCCGCGCGCTCCTCGCGGGTGACTGTCCGGGAAGTCCTCCCCACCAGCAGCGCCTCCCCCACTCCAGGAATTCCTGCCGGCTGTTCGCATCAGAAACAGAAAAAGGGCCACCCCTCGGCCAGAAGCCTTAGTGGCTAACATTTACCCAAGTTCAAGACTGCAATTTAGTGCTTATCAACCCATTGTAGTCAGGAAACAGGATCAGAGCCACATATGGGCGAGAGAGCCCAAAACCCGAGCTCTGACCCACTCATCGTGCCTCCCCCAATCCTGCCAATCGTCTGCTAGAGAGATGTAAAAGCTCCTTTGGGCTAGTGGGAAGATTCGTTACACCTTTTCTTCCTCTTGTTTGGGGTTTTCTCTCATATTTGCAAATGATAGATACTGAGATTCGTTTATTTGAAAGTAGCAACCAAAGCCATTGAGTCCTGCCCAGCCTTGGCTCGCTGGAGGCTGTCAGACATGCACGCTGTTCCCCCCTCCCCCCGACCTCAGCACTTGCGGAGCCCACACCCCACTTCTCAAGTAGAGGTGCCACTTCCTTCCATCCCCTGCCCTCCGGCTTTTCTCAGGAGCTGTGCTGCCTTCCTCCTTCTCAGAATCGCCCGCCAGACCCGGACACGCCTGTGTCTTCAGGTTATAACCGGCTTTCCCGCTTTGCTCCTGTCTTGTCCCCTTTCTCCTCCTTGTGTCTGGCCGCATTTGTAGTGACACTGTCCCCATGAGGCCATGGCTACCATCTCATCTCTCCTCTCCAGAATAAAATCTGTGACTTTGCCTCACATAAGGAAGCTTCCATGAAACAAGCACACACACCTCCCTGTCTAGATGTATGTGTTTAGGTACAGTTATGTATACAAAATAGCCGTTAAAACACGGAATGTGTGGCCTATAACCCTCCCTCCCGATGTTACCCCCTCTCGGGTTGGCTTTCTCCTTTGAAGCATTCTTCATGTTTTCTGTTCCCACTGTCTAGTATGCTGCTCCCCCAGATAGCCACACCTTCACGTTTGTGCGCCCTGTCATCCAGGGTGGCTTCCTCCAACTGTTGTAAATGCAGTGGTACCAGCCCAGCCCCACCATGGCGTCCCTCGCTTCTCTTCCTTCCTTTATTCGCCTCCTTGGCACTTACCGCCCTCTAATTTACTCTGTACTTTCTTCCTTGTAGATGTGTACCCAGCTAGACCGTAAGCCCCCGTGAAGGCCCAGGTTCTTTGTGCCTAGACCAGTGCCTGGCACACAGCAGGCGTTCCGTCAGCGTCTGTTAAATGAACCCCTTTGTTATAACCAGTTGTAATTGTAATGGACATACAGCTTTGTACTGCTCTCTCCTCTCTTGAAAGCACTTCCGGCAGTCGGAGTAGCCTCTAGCGAGGATTTTGAACTTTCAGAAACACGATGTTCGGCTCATTCTCCCTGTAGGTAGAAGCAGCAAAGAAAGCCTACCACGCAGCCTGCAAAGAAGAGAAGTTGGCGATATCGCGAGAAAGCAATAGCAAAGTGGACCCATCCCTCAACCCTGAACAGCTTAAGAAATTGCAAGACAAAGTAGAAAAATGCAAGCAAGATGTCCTTAAGGTAAATCACGCACGTGTCGTTAGGTGTTGAGTGCATCTGCCTCTCCGGCTCACGTGTCTGGCACCCGGGAGCCTTTGGCGCCGCTTAGCTGCATGGGCGGGTAGAGGGCACATCCGTAAAACACACTCCTGCCCTCAAGAAGGTTGCGCCATGAGCCTCTCACCTCACTAGAGCCCACTGTGCCCACCTCAGGATGGGCTGAGCTGAGCTGAGCGCTGGGTGAACGGGCCGATGGCTCTAGTGCTCAGGGAACGAGGAGCTGGAGCGGCTGGGGTTGCTGCAGGCCAAGAGCGGGAGGGGACAGCTTGTGTGGGACTCGGAGGTGTCAGTGTCAGCGGTGGGAGCCAATGTGTGAGCTGGTATGGAGGGTTCCGAGGACCAAATCGCCAGTGGCCTTGAAAGTCAGGTGAAGAAAGGAGCTTGAGACACTGCTGGCAGGGGGCCCCTGAAAGAAGGGAGGGCACAGGTGTGGAGGACCAGAACGGTTAGAAGGATTGCTGTGGCTGTGGTGGAGCCAGGCCCCATGCAGGGGTGGAGGTGGGAGAGGGCGCTGGAAAGCCCGGGGCACTGGGACCGCGGGGACCTTGAGGGCCTGGAGCCGGGAGGGTTTGGGGCAGCCTCAGCAGTGAGAGCCCCAAGGAGGTGTGGGCAGAGGCTGTGGGGGCTCGGGAGAGTGGGGATAGAGCCTTTCAGTCAAGGAGAGGCAGTGAACAGGCATGTAGAATCAGGGGTGCTCTTCTGTTTCTTCTACTGCAAAGGGGGGGGTTATCCACCGCAGTGGATTAGTGAGGAGATCACACGGGGTGATTGTCAAGGGCTCTGCAGATACAGGCGGGGTTCTGTCTGGAAGGTCTGAGTCATGAGATTTAAACACCAGACAGCATTGTGTCATTTAATAGTTGCCAGGAAGTGAAGGCCGATGTGGACGAGGGTCTGGGCCTGTGCCCTGGGCCCCCTGCTTTACTGTGTTCTCAGGGTGGGGGGCAGAGGCTGCCACTGTCAAGGGGTGCAAAGGAAATAGGTCTGGGTGCTCCTCAGAGGCTGGGTCACAGCTCCTCACTGTGCTTATTTATAAAGTCACCCAAAGTGGCTGGCTTACTAGTGTCACCTGATAAGTAAGTCTAGATGCTGATGAATTCAGAAGTGGCGGAAAAGGACAGAGCGGGGAGGACCCAGGTAGTGTAGAGCCTGGCTCGCTTTCTCTTGGCCAGAGGGTGTCGGGCCGAATGGCAGTGACCCTTCAGCGTGCAGCGTCTGGCTTGTCTTGTAGACCAAGGAGAAGTATGAGAAGTCCTTGAAGGAGCTGGACCAGGGCACCCCCCAGTACATGGAGAACATGGAGCAGGTGTTTGAGCAGTGCCAGCAGTTCGAGGAGAAACGCCTGCGCTTCTTCCGAGAAGTGCTGCTCGAGGTTCAGAAGCACCTAGACCTGTCCAATGTGGCCAAGTAAGTGTCCCTTTAGCTAAAAGCACATTGCCAGGAAGTCAGGGGAACGTCGCTTTCGAGTAAAGCGCAGTTGCTGCTGTGCAGACTTGGGATGGCAGTTTGTCAGAAGGTCTGCTCACAGTAAAATTCTCCTGCCCGGGGGGCCCGTCTGCTGAGCCCGTCTGCCACTGCCCAGATCAGCTGGTCACTGCCCTGAGCTGGACGGCCTCTTGCCACGCGATAAGGGGGCCGTGCTCTGCCAGCTCTAGGTACAGTACTGGGCAGGAAGGGGGCGCCGTGGCTCGGACCAGCCACAGTTGGTGTATTTGAAATCAATCAGGGCTGACTTTGAGGCCCCTTATGAGGCCTTTCCATCCAGAGCAGCTGGCGGCCAGCTCTGTCCTTGACTTCTCAGAGGTTCTGAGCCGGGCAGCACAGACCTCGGAGACTCAGCACTGAATCATGACTTGGGAGCCCGGATATTTCTCCCACACTTTCCTGTCTTTGGTCCCGAGACACCTTTGTCAGGGCAGAGTTCTGGGCTAACCCTAGACGTAGACTTCTGTCATCTATAGAGCAGCGTTGTTTAGAATCAACTCGCCAGTCAAGGCTTGTTCAAGGAAACTACATTCCGTCTGTCTCCTGTATAAAAAATCTGAAAGCAACAATTATTGCAGAGCTACGCTGCCACCATTTAGTCTTCATGACAGTCTGTGAAGTAGGTGGCATCATTCCCTGTCTGAGGAGGAAGCAGCGGCTGAGGGAGGATGAGTGACTTGCCTGAGGCTACACCTGGGCTGGGCCAGGGCTGTTGAGCTCCTGTGTGGAGCAGAGGCCACGTCAGTGCTCGTCCCAGTTGCCATCCCTGCCCTCACTCCATCCACCAAGTCACCCTGGCAAGCAGGTGGTACAGTACTGTCTGGGGGCCACGAGAACAAAATACCACACACTGGGTGCTCACATGAATAGAAATGTCTCCTCTCGCAGTTCTGAGGCCGGGTCTGAAGTCAAGGTGTGGGCGGGGCCGCACTCCTTCCGGCAGCTCCGGGAGGGTCATCCTGCCTCTTCCAGCCCCTGCTGTTTGCTGTCACTCCTTGGCCATCTGGCTGTAGACGCATCACTTTAGTCACGTGGTCGTCTTCTCTCTCTGTGTCTTCACATCATCTTCCCTCTGTGTGTGTGTGTCCAAATCGCCTCGCCTCTTTTTTATAGAAAGATGTCCGTAGATTAGGGCCCACCCTAATGGTCTCATTAACTTGATGACCACTATGTGGCAGGTAACACCCTATGTCCAAATTAGGTCACATTCCGCAGTTCTGGGGTTCAGGACTTACATGTCTTTTGGAGAACACAGTTCAACCCGTAACAGGTGGCCTTATGACCACTCAATGGAGGAGGAAACTGAGGCCCAGAGAGGGTAAATGACTTGCCAGCCATGCAGATTAGCAGTGAACATAGCAGGCCCCGCAGTGGTCGGACATGGTCAGCTTCCCAGGAAGGCGAGCTGGAGTGAGCTGTCGGGCAGGAGGCCTGCCCGGCCCAGGGGGCAGGTGGGCCCTGCTGCAGCCTCGCCCGCTGCTTTCGCCCGGCTGAGGGGCAACTTCCCAGCTTGGCGGAAACGATGAGGAGGAAGGTGCCTGACACTCGATTCTAGACCTGATTAAATGGGACCGCCTGGATTGGAGCGCGTGTCGCCCAGGTGCTGGCACCTTTGCATTATCTGACACAGAGCAGAGCCAAGTTGTCACCACCTGGTGACTTAAAGCGGATTTGTCAGAAGCCACCGCTGTGGGCTCCCACACCTTGGTGGTGGTTTGTCCCTGTCTGTGGCCCAATGACCCCCTAGCTGAGCCAGGGTGGGGCGTCCTGATCTGCAGTGAAGTCAGCTGCTGCTACGATGGACAGTGGCCATCCCTGCCTTCCAAAAGTCATGCTTCTCTCTCTGATTTAGCTACAAAACCATTTACCGCGACCTGGAGCAGAACATCCGAGCTGCGGACGCGGTGGAGGACCTGAGGTGGTTCAGAGCCAACCACGGGCCGGGCATGTCCATGAACTGGCCGCAGTTTGAGGTAAGAGGAGGCTGTGCCGTGACCCTGGCAGCCTGGCAGGGCCGGGCCCACAGGGCCGAGTCATACGCTGCCTTCTCGGTCCACTTCTGTGTTGGCCTTTGCCCGTCTATGAGGCAGCCATTACCGGCCATGCTAGAAGGAAGCTGATGCTTGGTGCCGGGGCTTCGGGCGTCCCTGAGGCCTCCCGAATCTCTAGGGAAGGTGCGGTTATGTTCCTTCTCCATAAGGTTTTGGTGGGCACTTGTTGGGCATGGGCATTCCCTCATGGTGAGTCCCAGGAGCTGCAGGACACGCCAGACCCGGTTCCCTGCCCCGCCCCCTGGGGGATGGCAGGAGGGAGCAGGCATAGTGCCCACTAGGCCGGGCGGGCCAAGGGCGCTGCCTCGTGGTTTCCTGTCTAGGACCAAAGGGGGTGTTACCTCAGTGTGTAGCGGGGACTTGTCCTTATTTCCGACAGTACATTCACCCAGTTTTGGTTCAGGATTAACTTTGCCCATTTTCATGGGTCCGAGCCTTCCAGTATCGTTACATGCAAAATGCCTGGGGAGCTCAGACTCTTCCAGCGCTAGGATTGGGTCACCAGGCCCCCTTCCCTCACCTCCCACACAGGTGGTAGCAGAGCAGGCAGTGGCCACAAGTCCTGCCGCCTTGTTCTCTCCCCTCCTGTGCTGGGAGGGTTCGCGGGGCTGCGGCAGCTGCCTCTCCTGGCAGGGTGCTGGAGGTGACTCTCTCTGCCTTGGCCTCGCGTCGAGTGGCTTCCCCTGCTCAGTAGCAGCCAGAGCGCAGGCTGCAGTCAGGTTCCGCCTCACTACTTACCAGCTGTGGGATGCTGAGTGAGTCATTTGCCCCTTTTGTGACTCAGTCTTCCCCTGTGTAAGATGGGATGACAGCAGCAGCTGTCTCCTCAGGTGGCTGGGGGCTCAGTGACCTCCATGCTAGGTGCTGGCCCTGGGCCCACCACACAGAAGCCCACTTGGCCCCATCTTAGCCTGTAGTTGTCAGTCGTGACATGTGTGCCTCTGTTTTCTGGAGTTTCCTAAGAAAACTGCTCCAGATGACAGTGTGGGTCCATGTAGCTGAGCAACGCCTGGCCCCCACCCCCCGCACCATTTCTAGGACATCTGCTCCCCACAGGAGGCCAAGAGCAGGCCGTGCCCCTTCCACAGAGGCACTGGGATAAAGCACAGGCCCGGGGGCCTCCTTCCTGAGTGGAAGTGGACGTAGAGGAGAAAACACACAGCATCCCCTTCCCCACGCCCCAGCCCCCGGTGATGGCACACTGGGAAGAAGCCAATTGATGACACGTCTTGTGCACACAGCTGGGATCTCACCCCACAGGGAGTGTTTATACTGCTCTGGGAGTGGCTGGGGAATCACCTGTGAAATTCCCCCACCTCCACCCCCATCCCTTCGCGTTGTCTGTCAGTGGTCAACACCCAGAGAACAGAATGGTCTGGAAAGAAGATTTGACAGACTGTCTCACTGGTGTGGGTGTCTGGGCCAGAGCCTGCAGGTAGCCCTTCTCTCTGTGGGTCCCGTGGGCTGGGAACCAGTGCCCTCCTGGGGCACACACAGTTCTTACGGGATCATGCTTGCCTTTCGCTAATGAAATTATTTGTTTTTATTTTCCATGCCACAAGGATGAAGTAAGTCTCAACTTTATGGCTAACATGTTGAATTCTAAACTTCCTACAGTGTGTGTGCAGCCCATGTGGGTCTGTGTGGTGTCCATAGCCTGGTTCTGGCAATGTGTCCTGGTAAAGAACCATGGTGGTGGTTCAGCCTGCTGCTTTTATTGTTGTTTTTCTAGATATTTGGTTTTCTTTTTTCCTTTGATTCAAGTATCACTTTTTTTTTTTAATGGGGGAATATTGGGGAACAGTGTGTTTCTCCAGGGTCTATCAGCTTCAAGTCGCTGTCCTTCAATCTAGTTGTAGAGGGCGCAGCTCAGCTCCAAGTCCAGTCGCCATTTTCAATCTTAGCTGCAGGGGGCGCAGCCCACCATCCCATGCGGGGATTGAACCGGCAACCTTGTTGAGAGCTCGCGCTCTAACCCACTGAGCATCCGGCTGCCCTCAGCCTGCTGTTTTTGTCATCCAAGTTGACAGCTGACTCTTCCTTTCAAGGTCAGCTAGGGGAGACCATTTTGGCCCTTGTAAGCCATCCAGTCAGGACAGATTTCTATTCAAAAGGTCACTGTGGGGACTCTGAAGTTCTTAGTCATCTTATTTGAATTAAGAAAGTAATTAAACAAATAGGTGACCTGGTCTGGAGTCAGGAGCCCAGGTCTGCCACCAACTCTGTGTGGACAAGTCACTTTTTCTCTCTGGGTCTTGGTTTCCTCCACTGAGAAATTGACAGGTTAGATTTGATGTTTCTAAGATGGCGTCTAACCTTGAGGTTCTGTAACTTAATACACGTGAGCAAAGCTAGGGACTCAGTCACACCAAGTCTTATTAACTTAGAGCTGTTTGATAATGGGCGTAGTCTTCATTAAACATGCCCACACACATGCTTTTCTGGAAAATCATGCTATAAAGCACCCCCCCTCCCCAATGTTTTCCAGGGCAGTCGGTAAACAGCTGCTCACATAGCAAACCTTTGGGGAGAAAACACTTCGCTTTGTGTTGTTAGCTCCCCCTGCACAGGTTCAGATCACAAAGGAAACGTTCTAGGGCAGCAGAGAGCGCCAGGGGTGGGCGCCGCCCTTTGGAGACTTGAGTGGTCGGTTACCTTATCTGCCCTTTGCTGAGGCGGTAGCCACCCAGCCCGATTTTGTTTGTACCCCAGGGTTCCATGCCCCTGTTGCTGGCTTGCTCAGGCCCCTGCAGCCAGCTCTCTTGCCTCCCTGGGAACCAGACAGTTTAGGGCATAGACGGGAAGGGTCTTCAGCTCGGGGCCAAGCCCCCGGCCAGTGGTCTAGACAGACGTGGCCTCAGGCACATGAACTTCCTGCCTTCTCTCCCTCGGTGGCTGTTGTGCAGGAGTGGTCCGCAGACATGAATCGAACTCTCAGCCGGAGAGAGAAGAAGAAGGCCACTGACGGTGTCACCCTGACTGGCATCAACCAGACGGGCGACCAGACTCTGCAGAGCAAGCCCAGCAGGTGGGTCCAGGGCAGCCTGCCTCCCTGGGAAAGATCCCCTGGGCCCTCTCCACATGCTGGGACGCCCCTAGTTTGGACACCTGGGCCTGTCCAGATGCTCCCTGGGCACCTGAGCTCTGCTGGGCCAGGCCCGAGGGCCTGTCTGGGGAGGACCATCTGTCCATCAAGTGCTGAAGCTGCGGAAAGATCCAGAAAGGAAGCCTTTGCCACAGACACACTTCGGGCCCCAAGTGAGGGGAGGAGCTGCTGTCAGGTGCTGGTCATTATGTGTCCCCAGTGGCACACGCCGACAGGTGGAGGTCACTGTCAGTGGCTTCCTTCAGGCGGGGTCAGGTATCCTGGCCAGGTTTGGACTTACTTCCCGGTGCTTTATGCAGGTGCCCTGGGGGGCGGGGGCGGGGCATTGTCAAGTGTCCTCTTTTTCAAATCACCTCTCTGTTGAGAGCCTTGGTTATTTCTAAGCTCATCGTTTGCAGAAACTGAGTTTGGACAGAAGTGGTGCACTGAGGTGATTAGGACCTGCTGGCAGGTGTGTGCTGCCCAGCGCCTGCCCCCGGCCTCAGGTGTCCCTGCTGCCCTCTGCAGAGCTGCGGCTTCAGCCTGCTCCTCCCGAGGCCCCCATGGCGTACCACGTGACGATTATCTCGTGGTCACGGCCTCCGGGGAAGCTCAGCACAGGTTCTAGGGGCCTCTCTGTGGCCCCGGGCACTGAAGCCCCTGCCAGGGCCCTCTGGGCAGACATGGCCGGTCATCTTTCGGTCGCTCTGTGCCCACCTGGGCAGGTGTGCTTGTTGACTAGAGCAGTAAGCACCTGCGTGAGTGGGGACGGGAGTCGGAGGATGAGAGACCACCCTGGGGAGGGGAGCGCCTGGGCAGGGGTCTAGGCTGCCAGGGCTGCTGCACAAATTCACCTGCCCAGCACCAGGCCCCTCAGGAAGTCAGCTAGAGAAAGGTACCGAGGAGGGAGGAGGGCCTGCTGGTCTCAGACGGTGGCCCAGGTGTAGGCAGCGAGCGGGTTTGGCTCCAGTACCCCTCACCAGGCCTAAAGCCGATGAGGCCACTTGGGGTCACTCTGGTGTCATTTGAGGCTTTTCCTCCCCTCCCCTCCCCAGCTCTGACTGTCCATCCATCTTTCCGGGTGCCCTGTCCATGCAGCCCTTGGCTTGGAGGCAGAGGTGGTGCTGGCCGCAGAAGCCCTGCCCTGTGACTTAGTGTTTGGTTCCATCAGCTCAGAGCTGCATGGGGCGTGCGGGGCTCTCGGGGGCCTGTCTTATTCCTTTACCACCTGTTCTGCACTTCATCCCATCTCCCCTGGCTGTCAGTCCTCAGGCCGGGCTTGGGTCTAACTTCTCTCTGGTCCTCCCTGGCCTGGTACACGGTAGGCAGTTGGCACAGTTGCGCAGATGGGTTTTCTCCCTCTGGAACACAAAAGGGGTTCTTTATCCCTAGAAGGGGCTGTTCAGCAGGCTCGGCTCCTCGGCACTCACAGCTGATTTTGGAAACTCCAGGTCCAGAAGAACTGGGGAGGAGGCCGCTGGAACCCCTGGTAGTCAGAAGGAGGGGTGTGCTGTGCTGTGGGGTGTGGAAAGCTCCGGGCGCCTCCCTCCTGCTCTCCTCAGCAGGCCTCCGAGCCTCGCAGGCTGTCACCCTCCCTAGGCCGGCTGAGCCTCAGAGGCTGGCGGGCAGGCCTGCCAGCTCCCAGCAGTGGGGATGAAGGCCAGGTGGGGAGGGCTGTGGGGAGACTCCTGTGTGCTCCACCCCGGGCTCCTGTTCGGGGCTGACTGCGTCCGGGCGCCAGGAGGGCAGATGGAAGCCTTGTTCTCTCTCAGACACCTGAGGCGTGTGTAACAGCCACAGCATTGCCCAGGGTTTTGCTGATACAGCCTTTCTGCTCTAATGACACACACCTCCCACCCGATTGTCCCGTTCGCCCCTGGCCCTGTGACCCTGCAGCTGGGAGCATCAGGGCCGCAGGGGCCTGAGCTGGGGTCCCCTGAAAGCTCTCTCTCTCCCCGTAGCGACCTTAGTGTCCCGAGCAACCCCGCACGGTCAGCGCAGTCCCTGTCCAGCTACAACCCCTTCGAGGATGAGGATGACACGGGCAGCACCGTCAGTGAGAAGGAGGACGTTAAGGCCAAAAAGTTGGTGAACAAACGTTTCCCTCTGGTTTCCTCCTCGCTCGCTCTGTCTTCCTCCTCCTCTCTGTGCAGGGTCTCGGCCCCTCGGCACTCACAGCCATGCATGAGGCCCGCAGGCGGCGGCCCAGCTGCCAGCCGTGGACAGTCTCTGGCTTCTGGATTTCTCGGGGAGGGGGCGCCAGTTAACAACCTGTGGTTGCTTTTTCTCTGTCCTCCATTAACCCTTGTCAAGGCCCAGCACAGGAAGACGGGCCTGCGGGGCGCGGCCCTGCCTCTGGGGGGCGCCCGTGCGGCCCCGCAGGGAGCCTGACGGCGGCGCTGTGCTCCTGCGGAGGAGCCCCCAGCCCAGCCCGGCTCAGGCCCCGGCTCCACCCTCTCTTGCAGCGTGAGCAGCTACGAGAAGACGCAGGGCTACCCCGCTGACTGGTCAGACGACGAGTCCAACAACCCCTTCTCCTCCACGGACGCCAATGGGGACTCGAATCCGTTTGACGAGGATGCCACCTCAGGGACGGAAGTGCGGGTGCGGGCCCTTTACGACTACGAGGGGCAGGAGCACGACGAGCTGAGCTTCAAGGCCGGTAGGTGGGCTCCCCCTGCATCCAGGCGAGGGCTCCCACCTGCGGGCGCTTGTTGTACGTCAAGCCTGGGAAAGTTCCTTCCGGTCTCATTTCCGGTTCCCACCACCCCCGTCTCAAAAGAAACAGATGCTCGGTGCCCGAGCTTAGCAACAGTGAGGTGCGCGGTGCCTTTGCCCAAGACGTCGCCCCAGCTGGCCGAGGCCTGGGAACAGCAGGGCCCGGGAGCAGGAGATGGTGGTGGGCAGGACGGCCCAGCTCCCCCAGACGTGCTCTGCAAGCAGCTGGCCCTGAGGTCCCCAAGGGAAGAGCCTTCTCCAGAGGCGCCCGTGGCAGAGCCACCTTGCCCGGGCCCCAGCGTAGCCCTCAGCGAGCCCTGGGCCAGCTGAGTCTCGTCTGGGGGCAGCGCCTTTCACACTTGCCTCCTGCAGCCCCGCTGTGCTCACGTTTCCCACCCACTCACCTCCGTGGCCAGTAACTGAGACCTGGGTTTATGGAACAGCCTGGATTCTGACTGTGTGTCCGCATGCAGACATGTTCTATGCTGTGTCTTTTTTTTAAATGCTGGCTGCCCTTCACCAAGATGGGTTGCAACACTGTTTGAAAACTTAGGGCCCGTCTTAGAGGCCTGAGCGGCCTAGCACCCTAATGGGCCCAAAGGGAGCCAAGCTCCTTCTTTTGCTTTGTCCCTTCCTTGAAGCCACCCCCTAGCCGGCATCCACCCCTCAAAGGGAGGCTGGGCCAGAATTCAACCAGCAAAGGCTGGCACGTGTCCCTCTGCTCAGGTTACACTCTGGGACAGACCCCCACATCCGACTCCCCCACTCCACCCCAGCTGGTGAGGAGGTGGGGGGCTGCATCCTTCAGGGAGCTGGAGAGGGGCTGCCAGCCGCCCTCCCTCCACACTCAGCAGGCCAGCCGGCTGTCCCCAGACACTTGGCCACAGGGTTGGTCATCGGCGCCTCAGCCGGTTGTGGAAAGGTGCCTTTAAACACCTTGTCCAGTTTTCTGATGTCTTCAGTTGGGATTTCCCCCCACTTTGTTCATTGATTGATTTTCTAATTCTTTCTCAATCTTACCTATTGGATCTGTCAGCAATTTTATAGATTTCAAATGTTTCCTTCTGCTACAAGTGAACCGTCAGAAGCAAACTGACTGAAAGGAACGTTTCTAGTCACCAGTTCACATTTAGGCAACTTGGAAGCTCTCCTATCGGTTTTGTCTGGTTTCTGCATTATTTTTCTTTTTCACGATGTGACGTTAGTTCCCAGCTGGTGCTGCTTTCTTCTGTCTTTAGCTCTGGCTGCTCTCCACGTCCCCGGGTCTGAGGTGCACTTTTCACCACATGGAGGCACCACCTTGCTGGTGTCTGGCTGTGCACCCGGGAGCCGAGTGGCCTGTGAGGGCGGGATGAGAGAACCAGCGGTCACAGCGTAGGCCCTGCCAGGGGGGATGGGACAAGACTGAAGTGTGCCCCTCGTGTCGCCCACGCTGCAGCCCCTGCATTCACTACTGGTGTTGCTAAGTGAGATGCACAGAAGTGGCCTGGGCCCACCTGGGCCAGCCCTGGGATGAGTAATCATCTCACATGCGAGTTTACTGAGGGCTCACTCGTCCTGCATCCCTTTCGTCCCCATAGCACCCTGTCCCCAGCTGAGGGCACCAGGGCCTGGGGGCGGAGCAGGCTGCCAGGCCTCAGCCCGTGAGCCCGGTTTGGAGCCGAACCCCACAGCCCGGCAGCCCCAGGTGTCCTGATGAGTATGGCCGCTACATAACAGGGAGGTTTGGCTAGACAAGGCATGACTGCCTGGGAGAAAAACTGCAACTAAGCCTGCAAAATGGACCAAATGCCAGTGAGAAAAAACAAAGCTGCCAACTGAACGATAGACCAAGCCTGCCCGGTCCTGGAGAAGGCAGCCTGAGCTGGCGGCGCCCACGCCCCGCTGCAGGGCACACACAGCCAGACCCCCTGCGGCTCCTCACCGTCCCCTGCTCTGGGCTGCTCTGTCCGCCCTGAACGGGCATAGGCCAGACCTGGACCTTCCGCCACCACAGCCTGATCACACCTGTGGTCCTTGTCCTGGGTCTGTCTCCTTCAGGGACCAGCGCTCCATCTGTCTGTCATCTCTGTGTCTCCTTCACCCCCCAGGGCCTGCCCCGAGGTAGGGGTTCCCTCATGTTTGAACAAAGAAAAGATAAATCAAACTGCCTACACGGAACCCTGGGGAGATTCTAGAACCAGAGTGTCGGGAGGAATTGGTGCTTTAAGTTAGAGGACACGCCCTGAGCAGGGTGCTGCGGATAGAATGATGGGTGCCCACCCCCCCACAGCCTACAGTCTGGACCCAGATTAAAGGAAGGCCCAAGACCACGGCAACAAGTGAAGAGCGGGCGGCCAGGGCCCAGGGGAGGGCGGTGGCGTAACCCTGTGAAAGGGCTCCTGTGACCCGGCCGGGACCGTCAGGAAGGCAGAGGGCTAAAGGCGGCTTTTAACTCTGAAGTCGCTGGGAACCTGGTGGCATCAGACCTGCTCGCTTCCAGGTCGCTGTGTGAGAGATGCCTCCTTAGAGCTCTCAGAGGCCCCTGAGAATGCAGCTTCACCTCCATTTAGTAGAGAAATAACCAGGCCCTCGCTCCACCTTCCCCCCCAGGAGACTGCTCATCCCTTCCATCCACGTTAGAGACCCTCCCCGACTCCGTGGGCCGAGTGAGGGGGCTAAGACATGGGGGAGACTCTGTCCCAGGGGTCAGTGTGTCACCTGCCGGCTCACCAAGACCTGCCCTTTTTGTCCTGCAGGGGATGAACTGACCAAGATAGAGGATGAGGATGAGCAGGGCTGGTGCAAGGGACGCTTGGACAACGGACAGGTTGGCCTGTACCCAGCAAACTACGTCGAGGCGATCCAGTGACAGCCCGGTGGGCTGGCTGGCGGAGGGGTGGAGGCTGTGGTCCCAGGAAGTCTGTTAGCCATCGGCATGGGCAGCAACCCTGTGCCCCAGCTGGCCGTGTGGGCATCTGCTCCTTTCCCTGCAAAAGATGATGGTTCCGTTGCTCTTGGCTTCATGGTGTCTCTGGAAGACAGACGAGCCGGTCATTTCACCTGGGACTTGGCAGCCTCTCCACAGCGCAGATGGGAGGCCCGAGCACAGGCCGACGGCACACCAGGCATAGCCGGCCCTCCCCGCCCCCGCTCAGTGTGTGTCTCGGCTTATCATGGGTCTGTATACCCTTGACCTTGTCTTTCTCCTCCGCCTCAGTGGTGGGTTCCACAGATTCCTTTCGCTGATGCGTCTCCTCCCCCGCAACTTAAATGAACAAATTTACATGCCATTTTCTGAGGTTTTTAATTTAAAGGCTGTGTACAGTTACCTGTTTATATACTTAAATTATGGCACAGATTGACGTACGCCAGGCTTGAGGAAATGATACGTCTGTGTCTGTGCTGTACCGCTAACCGACTGTGCCACTGCCCCGCTCATTTCCACAGAGCTTGCAGCGGAAGATGGGGACACGCTCTGGTCGGGCTCCCACTGGGATCGCTCTGCACGTGGGTGTCGGGTGTAACCGTACCTAGTGCTCCCCAGGCACCACATTTAAAGAAGTTCCGCTCTGTTCATGCTGAAAACTTAACTCTCGCAGAAAAGCAAAACAGTAAACGAGGAAAAGAGGAAAAACAAGTTTAGCTCTTGCAAATTAACACTTCTCTCTGTTATTTGGAAGGTTAAAAGTAGAAGATGAACTTCTCAGATGGTTCCTGTTAGACATAAAGTCACGTCTCGGTGTATATCTGTATATATTATTTGATATCCAGAGAATCTAAAGAGCTTGTCTACTGTTTTAATGAGATTTAAAGGCTCTTGACAGTGGGTTTAATTTGTAAACTGCACAGGCCTGGCTGGTTGGCTGGGCCTCCCTGAAGTGGAGACTGCCGGAGGGGAGTCTGTCCTCACTGCCAGCCGTCGTCCCCTCCACAGCAGGACACTGCAAACCCCCAGGTCTTGCCAGCAGAGTCCAGTCATCTGTGTTCCTCATGAGCAGGCAGGCGGGGTGTCACCCCATAGCACAGGGGTCTCCTCTGAGCGTCCTTAGTCATCAGGGAGCAGATGCGCTGCGGCAGGAAGCTACACTGTACTCGTGGGGCAGGAGAACTGTTATTCTGGTGATTCAGACACTGGTGACACGGCCACCGCTGTCACCAGCTGTGCATTTACTCGGTGTCTCCAGTGAGCTCGGTGTCTTGCTCGGGAAGTCAGTGTGTGTCTGTGTTTATCTTGAAGACTTACCAGCAGAAATCCTCATTCCTTTGCTACAGATTACCAAAAATTGTCAAGTCTTTTCAGTTCAGAAGTTTCTTTAAATGTATAGTATTTTAGAAAATAAAATCAATAAACAGTTGACCTCGCGAGTATGACAGTGTGTGCCTCACGCTCATAGCAGCTGGGGGACGAGGCTTCATCTGCACTTTCGCTTTGGAGCCCGATGAGACCCTGGGCACAGACTGCCGCCCAGGGGCCATGCCCCAGTCCCACTGCCCCTGCCAGGCCAGAGGGGGATTCTGAGGTACCTGAGCCCATGGGGGGGGGGGGGGAGGCTGTCCCGAAGGCTGCCACTTCTTCCCTCCTGAGGCCCAAACAGCAGAGGCATCCCGAGCCCCTGCTGTGCGCTTGGCCCTGGGCTCTGCTCTTACATTGTCTGCAGGAATGTGCCCATCTCCAAACACCCCAGGGGTGGGAGAGTGTCCCCATTTCCATTTGACTGAGCAGGAAACAGGCTCCAAGAGCCAGGCTTACCTGAGGAGTCCCAGCGGGTCCCTGGTACTGAGTAAAACCCCTGTGGAGCCTCCACCCTCACGGGGGTGAACAGAGGAGAAAAGAGGCCCGGTGAAGCGAGAAACGAGAGGTGAGGGCCAACGCACAAAACCTGGTAAATCTGCCCCAAAAAGCACCCACTCGAGCACTGGGCCCTCCCAGGGGAGCCAGGAGGGGTGAGGGGGACAGCTGCCATTGCAGTGTCACTTCTGGCTCACAGAGGGCCCAGGATGAATCTTCATCATCCAGCCACCTGGTCTGACGGGTGATGAGTTGGAGGCCATTGGAGTTGCCAGCAGCCTCGGAGGTAGGACTGGGCAGAAGGGAGGGCTCAGAGCAGGCTCCCGGGGCACTTGGTGAGCTCATGTATTGTCACAGCAGACCAAGGGGAGGCTGGAGTCATCCCACTTTGCAGAAGAGGACACAGGAGGTCTGGAGACGCCAGTGAATTGCCCAAGGTCCCATGACAACTGGATTCCAGCTCACAGCTGCAGGGTTCTTACAGGCACGCCTATCTTTGGTTCCCCACTGACCGGGAGGAGCAAGAGGGGCAGCGGGCGCCCTCAGTCTGACAAAACCTCTGCTCAGCAAGGCCCTTCTCGGCCTCCTATCGCCCCCAGATCTGCAAGTAATCCTGACGGGCCTCACTGCCCACCTGCCCACTCCTGCCGTGGCTCCCACAGGTGAGCTGGGCGCCTGAACTCACCTTTCTGTGCCTCAGTTTCCCCAGGAAACTGGCACCTGCTGGAAATTCCCAGTTAGAGGGTGCCGGTAAGTGGCTGAAAGGCCACAGCCACTGGAGGTGACTAACTGTGCTTATGAGGGACACCCCATTCTCTGAGTCCCCAGCCAGGACCCTCTGTTATCCTTGATTGCCCCTTCCACACCTTCCAGTTGGCCAGGGAGGGATGGAGTCATTCTGACACCAGGTGGGAATGGTGGGGGTGGGGCGGGTGAGGATGGTCCCCTGAGAGTCTGAGCATACAAGCCTCAGAAAATCAGGAAAAATGGTCCCAAGGCCTTCAGGGCCGAGGTCCTGGGGGTCCGTGAGCTGTTTACCCCACCTCTGGCAGGAAGCACTGCAGATGGGCTGGAGAGGACCTCCATCCCGTGGGGTCTGAAGCCTGAAGCAGGTGCCTGAGTCTGAGCCTCAGTTTCCCTCAAGTGGGGGATGACCTTGGCCTGTTCAGGAGTAGGACACCTTGCCAGGCAGGCACCCTGCCCTGTAGGTGCTACCTCACCTTCTCACACCGCCGCTGTCTGGGGTGGTGACTGCCCCCCACCCGCCCTAAGTGAGGCAGGCCTGAGCCCCTCCCGGCCCCTCCCCACACACTTGCAGGAGGACATCAGTTTTCCCAGAGGGGCAGGCAGGGACCTCCAGGCTGGATCTCTATGGTGGGAGCGAGCAGAGGGGCCCAGGCCAGGATGCAGGCAGCTCCACAGCCGCCCAGTGCACACACCTGGGCCCCCACACTGGACACACCTGGGCCACGGATAGAGGTGGCTCCACTGCCCCAGGAGGGCAGACCCAGGCAGTGCTGAATCTGGCCGGACCTGTTTGAGATTTGAGGCTCATTTCCTGCCAGGCAAGGCCAGGGCCACCACAGGGTCGGAGGCCCAGGCTGACTCTGGCACCATCAGGACGGTCAGTTTCTCCGCCTGCTGCTTCCAACCAGCCTCGGGCTTAATGTCTCCCAGCTGCACACCGGGCCCCGTGCAGAGCCCCTTTCCCGCAAAGGGTCCCATGAATCCGCTCACAGTGTATGAGCGCCACTGTACAGATGAGGAGACAAACCAGAGAGGTGGCTTGACCTGCGTCAGGCCTTACAGTAAGTCGGAGGCAGAGCTGGGATTTGAACCCTGGTGCCGACTCGAAACAGCAGGTGCTATTGTCTAAACTGCTGGTTCTCGGATACTCGGAGGGCTTGTTACAAGCCAGTGTGCTGGGCCGCAACCCAGGGTTTCTGAGTCACCAGGCTGGGGTGGGGCCCAGAGCTTGCACAGCTAACAAGGCCCGAGGAGAGGCTGCTCCAGGCCACACTTAGAACCACTCCTCCCAATCGCTGCCGAAGCAATTCTACCAGTAATTCCATGTGCTCCTTGATTTGTTTAGGGGACGGGGAGACTCCTAACCCAGCTGTGGGGCACAGGAACTGGGCCCTGGGGACCCCAAGAGTGGTCAGCCAGAGTCTGGCCAAGGAGGTGGGGACAATATACAATATAGACAAAGAGAACCCAGGGAGCAAGGGACATGGGTCCAATGTGACTTCCCATCCTGGGCTATTCCTGTGATTCCCATGCGAGGGGCAGGGAGGGTTAGGTGGCAGCTGGGGAGACGTCTCCTACCGGGGTCAGATGGGCACCTTGTGTCACTGCTGAGCTGCATGTCCTCAGGCAAGGCCCTTCATTTCTCTGACCCTCAGTTTCTGCATCTGGAAAATGGGGAGGTGATTCCTGTCTTCCCATGCTCGTGGTCACGTGAGGTCAGGGGTAGGAAAGTGCTTGATAAGACACACCAGTACAGGGACCTCGTTGAGGAAGCGTTCTGCAGCCCGAACACCTTGCCAACTCAAGCCGGTAACCCAGGTTTGCGCACCCCAGATGGACACTCCAACTCTTCCCAGCCAGTTGCTGGGCATGCATGCTTCCTTCAAGCCTACACTCAGCCATATATGAAGCTGTAAGTAAGGAGGCTGGATTTTCCACGTTAAAATCTGACCACAAATTTTTTTTCTTCTCCTCTGAAACTTTATGACAATCTTATAAAAGCATAAAAATGAAGTCGATAATTCAAAGCATGGACTGTGAGGTCATGTTTCCTGCACTCACACTTGGCTCCACCTGTGTGACCTTAATAGTTGTTGACCTTGAGCATACATGTATTTACTTTCTCTAAGCCTTGGTTTGCTCATCTATAAAATGGGAATAATTGTAAACATTTGTATTTCACTCGGTGCCAGACCCTGTTCTGAACTCGTCAACATTAACTCATTGAATCCTCACAGCAGCCCCACGAACTAGGTAAATATTATTAATCCTATTTTTATAGGTGAGGAACCTGAGGCACAGAAAGGTTAGGTAACTTGCCCAAGGTACCACAGCTACCAACCACACAGCTGCGTGCTAGCTCCCGACTCGGGCAGTGCAGTGCAGGGCCTGCCCACTAGGCGGTGCTGTTGCACCACGAGGGCGCTGGAACTCAGTGCGGACGTGCCTGCCCCCAGTGGCACTCATTCGAGGACTGGAGTTCCACGTTACCGAGCTGCCTGCCCTGGAAGGCCCCTGGGGCACCTCATCACAGCACTCTTCCTAACCCCTCGGCACTCCCCCACTGACTAACAACTTCTTCCGTGCCGGACTGGGCCTCTATTTTCTCTCTAGCCTGGTGCTTGTGGAGCTAAACTAAAAGAAAAAAATAAAATCAATGTTGGACCAATCAATGAAACTCAGATTACAGATGCTCCGTGACATATGATGGGGTTTATGTCTTCCGTCCCAATAAGCCCATTGGCAAGTTGAAACGATCCTAGGTGGAAAATGCGTTTAATTCACCTACCCAACCTCCCAGCTTAGCCTAGCGGGTTTCCACCGAATACCTATGGCTTCCGCACTATTGTAAAGTCAGACAATTGAAAAATCGTAAATTGGACCATCGTAGTTCAGGGACAGTCCGTATATTGTTTTAGACCTCTTCAAATCCTTTGTGAAAAGGCCTGGGAAAAGAAGGAAGGAAGGGAGGGAGGGAGGGAGGAATAACATATCCCGTACAACATACTCCTTTTGAGGAAAGGATAACTAACACCAGCTGTTAGGGGGCTGAAACTCCAATAGGCAAAGGATACAGTGTCCAGCCAAGAGGTATAAAGACAAACAGCCCTGAGCCCAAAGGCAACTGCAGCTCATTGGCCACTTCCAGGTCAAGAGAGCCAGGCTGCTCCTGCCCCTTCACAGTATT